>NC_072474.1:44947689-46195689 GCF_027574615.1 Eptesicus fuscus | reverse complement strand
GCACCCTCTCGCAATCCGAGACCGCTGGCTCCTTATTGCTTGCCTGCTTGCCTGCCTGCCTGCCTGATCCCCCCTAACCACCTCTGCCTGCCTGCCTGATTGCCCATAACCACTTGCCTGCCTGCCTGATCACCTCTAACCACTCTGCTTGCCTGCCTGATCACCCTAACTTCTTGCCTACCTGTCTCATTGCCCTTAACCACTCGCCTGCCTGCCTGATCACCCCTAACCACTCGCCTGCTTGCCTGATCAACTTAACTGCTCACCTGCCTGCCTGATCACCCCTAACCATCTCTGCCTGCCTGCCTGATTGCCCCTAACCACTCTGCCTGCCTGCCTGCCTGCTCACCCCTAACTGCTCACCTGCCTCCTGATCTCTCCTAATCACCTCTGCCTCGGCCCCTGCCACAGTGGCTTCGTCTGGAAGGATGTCCGGAATGACATCTGGAAGGACGTTTGGCTGTCTGGTCTAATTAGCATATTATGCTTTTATTATTATAGATATTATTCAATTGTGTGAATGTTTTACAACTTGCTTATTCATCCACTAATAAAAGAGAAACATGCAAATTACTGTCACTCCGCTACGCTACCAGCTAATCAGAGTGAGTATGCAAATTAACATGAAAACATGGCGGCAGCCCCACCCCCCTGCCGCTCTGGGCCTGTGGGGGTCAGAGAAGTCAGGTGCCAGCGCCTGAGGCTGGCTGCAGCCCAGAAGATGAAGAAGTCACCTGCCCCGTGATCCCAGGCCGCAGACAGCAGCAGAAGCCTCACGTCCACTGCCCCACATCCTGCGGGAGATGGAGAAACTGGGCCCCAGCACCTGAGGCTGGATGCAGCCCGGGAGACGAAGAAGCTGCCTGCCCCATGATCCCAGGCTGCAGCCAGCCAGAGAAGTCGCCTACACTGCATCCCAGGGAAGACAGAGAAGCCGCCTGCCTGCGGTATAGGCGCCAGCACCTGCGGCTGGCTACAGCCTGGGAGATGGTGAAGCCGCCCACCCCGCAGTTCCGGGCAGCAGTACCTGCGGCTGGCTGTGGCCCAGGAGACGGAGAAGCCGCCCACCTCGTGGTCCTGGGCACCAGCACTTGCGGCTGAAGCCCAGGCGAAGCCACCTGCCTACCATCCCCTGCAACTGCAGCTGGCCTGGGCGCCTATGGCTGACCAGAGGGAGGGAAGCCTGGATCCTGGGTACCTGTGATTGGCTGGAGGAGGTAATCCTGGGTCCCAGATGTGGGGCCGAGGCAGAGGTGGTTAGGGGCAGTCAAGCCAGCAGGGGAGCAGTTAGGGACAATCAGGCTGGCAGGCAGAAGAAGTTAGGGGCAATCAGACAGGCAGGCAAGCGGTTAGGAACCAGCAGTTCTGGATTGTGAGAGGGATGTCTGACTTCTAGTTATCCCTTGAAGGGTCCCAGATTGGAGAGGGTGCAGGCCGGGCTGAGGGACACCCTTCCCACCCCCACCCCCCCATTCACAAATTTCGTGCACCGGGCCACTAGTTTTCTTATAAAAGGGCATCTTGGTTGCTTCAAGTATTTAGTGATTATGAATAAAGCTGCTAAAAATCTCTATGTACTGGTTTTATGTGACCATGAGTTTTCAAATCAGTTGTGTAAGTACCTAGGAATGTCATTGGTGGGTCATGGTATTACTATGTTTAGCTTTGTAAGAAATTGCCAAATTGTCTCTCAAAATGGCTGTACCATTTTGCATTCCTACCAGCAATGAAAGTTTCTGTAGTTCTGCATCCTTGTCAGCAATTTGTATTGTTAACTTTCACATTATAGTTGTTCTAATCTATATACACTGAGTGGCCAGATTATTATGACCACTGCATCAATACTTCTTTGGGCCACCTTTTGCCTTCAATCTGTGTCGATTCTTCTTGGCATTGACTCCACGAGATGTTGAAAGGTGATGCGAGGAATCTGACACCATGCCTGATGAATAGCACTGTCCAGTTCTGTGAGATTTGATGGTTGTAGAACCAGCTGCCTGATGGCACTTTTCATTTTGTCCCACAAATGCTCAATTGGATTGAGATCTGGTGATTGTGGGGGCCACCTAAGCAAGGTAAAGTCTCTCTCATGTTCTTGAAACCACTCCTACACAATACGAGCACCGTGGCATGGCACATTGTCTTGTTGGAAGACGCCATCTCCATTGGGATACGCCATCAACATGATAGGATGAACTTGATCAGCAACGATACTTAGGTATGTTGTGCTATTCAGACGTTGTTCCACATGAATTAAAGGGCCCAAATCATGCCAGGAAAACATGCCCCAAATCATAACATTGCCCCCACCAGCTTGAAGGGTTGTACTCATGCATGTGGGGTGCATGTTTTCATGCTGTTTCCTCGAAATTCTCTGCCATCTGCATGATGCAACTGGAAACGTGATTCATCGGACCGCATGACTTTTTTCCAATGCTCAACTGTCCAATCCTTGTGTTCCTGTGCGAATTGGAGACGTTTTATCTTGGTAACTGCAGACAGCAAAGGTGTGCGAACAGGCCTTCGGCTTCCATATCCCATACGATGCAGCGTACGGCTAATTTGCCTACAAACGTCAGGTGGTCATAATAATCTGGCCACTCAGTGTATATCCCAGTAACATTACTTGCATCTTGTGTAAAACTAGAACCAGCATGTCAGATGTTGATGGGATTCTATATTTATCTCTCATTTTTTACTTCTCTTTCTTTTTAGCTCTTAGATTTTCTCAATGACGTTTGGCTACCTTGATCTGTTAAAAAACAACCACACAAAAGTTACCAATAGCATCTTCCTTTAAATCTTAATTATCCACGTTGGATAAAGAACACTATAAAAATAATTCATATGATATTCTGGAATCTTTGATAACACGTGACTCCATTGATAGGTAAATTTAAGTTGTCAACTTTACATTGTACTTTTACTCATAATTAAGCAGAGTAGTCAGATGGGTATTGCAGGAATATGGAGTACTTCTTTGTTTGTTACTAGTTATATTTAACTCTCTTTTGAGGATTTGGTGCCTTGTAGAGTTACAGTACATGGTGTGAAACGGCATGCTAAATATAAACCAAGTTTACAGACATGTGCACATATGCATATGAATTATCACTAATCCCTAGAACAATCTGCTGGTAGGCAGAATTATTTTCATACTCATAAAGAAACAGATTCAAATATTTTAGGTGGCTTTTCCAATTCCATACAAAGTAGTACTTGTGCAACCTTTTCTGCTTTGTTGCATCTTTCTCAGTATTGGCCCCTAAAACATTAACACCTGAAAAAAAATCGTGGTTTGTTTTGGGGAAGGGGGATCTGAAGTCTGAGTAGGTAGGTCATGTGGGTATGTGACGGATCTCCAATAAAAACTCTAGACATTAAGGCTCAGGTGAAATTCCTGGTTAGCAATACAGTCTTGTGCTCTCACCTATCATTTCTGTGTGACTCCCTTGGGACATACACCTAGAAGCATGTTTGTATTTTCTCCTGAACTTTGCCTCAGGGACTTTTTCTTTTGCTGATTTAGCCTGTGTTCTTTCACTGTAGTAAACCTTAATCATGAGTATGACAGGTTTTTCTGAGGTCTGTGAGTCCTGGTGAATCATTGAGCCTGGGGATGGTCAAGGGTACACTGTCACATACCCTTAAATATAATTATTTGATATTTCCTTTCTGATAACTCCAACATGTGTGTCATATTTGAATCTAGTTCAGATAATTGTGTTGTCTTTGTCAACTGTTTGTTTTTGCCTTTTTGAATACCTGTGGTTGTTTGTTGAAAGCTGTACATGTTATATTAGGTAATAGGGAATAAAATTAATCAGCCTTTAGTGTGAGGATTTATGTTCCTCTGCCTTGAAGTTGGACTGTCCTTGGTGTTTGTTGTAGCTATAAGTACTAGAGGCTTCAAATTCCTTATTGCCCTTGTTTATGTCTTTTTCCTGGTCCTAAAGGCGTCTCCAGGTATTGTTTCTGTGCCTTGCAGCTCTTTCAATTGTAATCACTATCATTATACTGTAGTCCATTTGCTGTGGTGGTAAACTGTAAGAGAGGGAAAAACTTCTATTAAGTTTTGATTAAATCTCAGTCTTTTAGTGGGATTTCGCCTCAGGCTGTGGTGGCCTTCACAACCTTCTTTTCAGTTTATAGCCTTTTTTATTTTTTTATTTGTTTACCTTGTCCCCCACTCACTTCTCTGTCTGCAGCATTTCTAACTTGTATCCTTAAAGTCCTGAATGCTGCGGTTTTCCTCTGTAAGTGAGACAGGAATGTAGAAAAGGTTGGAGTGGGCAGGAATCCCTTTCTCCCAGATGAGACAGGTTTCAAAATTGTGCTGAGGCAGAGTTTCCCCCACCCCCCTTTCCCCATGAGCTGGCTTTTGTATGGGAAAGGGTTAGGAGTGGCGTTTCTCAGTGGCTACTCTTCCTCTCACCCAGACAGAACCACAAGGAGATCTTTCCTGGGTCCTCGTAACAAATTCCTGACAGGATGCTTTGGAGGGGAAGCCCATGAAAGTATAAGTTCCTCTAAGACTATACGCCTACTCTCATGCTAGTCCATCCCCAGTTTCTAAAAATTCATCAGAATTACTATATATTTATTCAACTTTATGGTTCTATAGGCTTCTGCTCCAGGTAAACAAATCTTGGTTGTTGTGTCTCTCTGGATGTGCCTCTCTCTTCAAATTTTGGGGTGGCAATATCCCTAGGACCTCAATTCTATGATGAGTCTAACCAAAGTCATGGATTTTCAGTTTGTCCAACTTTTTTTTCCATTGTAAAGATAGGAATAAAGACTTCTAAGATCTTTATATGTCAGAGCTAAAACTAGAAGCTTTTTAATGAATTTTTAGAATACATATTTTATATATTTCTTCCATATTTTTGTGTGCTGTCAAAATAATGATTCTCACTATGTATTGTCTTTAAAGGAATGCAAGATATCAATATTGAAGTATTTTATTATCTATTCAATAAAATATTGTCATGCATTAAATGATTACGTGAAACTGGAATAGACTACATTTTGTATAGGATTATTACAAATCAAGAAATAGCTTCCAGAAAGTTTATGTAGAACTTTGGAATGGAAATTGAAAAGGCACTGGTTATTTTAACACTTTGTTGTATTTGTCAGGCAAGGAAGGAAATAAGAAATTGTTGCTTAGTGAGAAATATAAAGAGAGTTTGCAGATGTGGGTAGTCCATAGGTAGTAAATAAGGTTCTATTATTTGGGTAACATTTTGACAAGACTATGCCAGGTAGAAGAATGCAAGATAAAATTGCACAAGAAAGCAAGAAGGTTAGAAGCAAATCAAGACTGACCATATAAACAAAGACTGTAAAAGTTAAGAGAAAATTATATTAGATCTTGATGGATAAAGCCCACACTGTTGAAGATTCAATGTTTCAAAAATGGCCTATTGCCAAAACCATCATATCTGTGGCTTAGATATGTTCAGCAAGCAACAAAACTATTCAGTACACAAATATCAATTTTTAATGTAAGGCATTCTTATTTGTAAAAGGTTTAATATAAGTTCAATTTTATATTATATATAATTTCAATTTTATATGTATATTACTATTAATCTACTAATTAATAATAATCTTAGCCACTGAACTGAGTATATTCATAATTTTCACAGTAGTTTATTATAAATTGGTTTTTGAAACTAACTTAATCTTTGAAAGTAAAATTAGTTTTTCAGAGAAAGAATGCTATTTCTAGCAACTGATATCCAGAAAATACCTTTTTAAAAATATATATTTTATTGATTTTTTACAGAGAGGAAGGGAAAGGGAAAAGGATAGAGAGTTAGAAACATCGATCAGCTGCTTCCTGCACACCTCCTTCTGGGGATGTGCCTGCAACCAAGGTATATGCCCTTGACTGGAATCAAACCTGGAACCTTTCAGTCTGCAGGCCGACGTTCTATCCACTGAGCCAAACCGGTTAGGGCCAGAAAATACCTTTTTAAGTGATTTTTTTTTTTAAATCAGGCTAGGTAGACAGGGTATTTTTCTCCTACTTTCCAAGATGTTTAAAGATGCTCAAAGGTATTGTTCAAAATGTATTTAATATACAAATTGAAAAATGTTTTTCAATGAGGAGTCTTTATAATTTCCACTTTTTTTTAACCTAGGATTTTGTAACTACCTATAATCTGGTTTCTTTTCATAATTAAACAAAAATTTGCACTAGCTATATTAGGAAAAACGGATATTAATTTAATAGCTATGTGCCAGCCTATTTTAAAAGTTTTTACTTTTTATTTGTCATTGTCAATATTATCAAAGTTTCTCCCACTTTTAAACATTAACTCTAATAAGAAATTGGCAGGCCATAATTGGTTCTAAATGGGAAATGGAGTTTAACTAGGCATCAATATGTTTTTTTCTTAAGGATATAGGGATTGTTAAAGCATATTACATATATTTTAAAGGTCAATTCAGGTCCAGTCTCTTCCATAGGTTATTTATTGCTGGAGTAGCTTTCACTAATATCTTCAATTCCTTAAATTTATTTATGCATAGAGTATATTCACCAAAATTTGACAATTAATTTGTTTCTTTTTTAATATGATCCCTATTATTGTGCATGGGTGGGGTCTGGCTGGCCATCCCAATAGGGGCCTATCAGGTTGGCTGGTGGAGGTGAGGGGAAGAGGGAGGTTGGCCGGCTGGCCCTGCCCTTGATCAGGGTGGGGAGGGTCGATTGAGGGTGGGGCCAGTTGGGGGAGGGGCTGCAGGCGTTTGGCCATCCTGGGGGAGGGGCCACGGGTGGTTGGGGAGGGCCAATTGGGGATCCCATCAGGCCAGTTGACCACCGCAATGCACATCATAGTGACCAGTCGTTCCGGTCTTTCTGGTTGTTCCGCTGTTCCAGTCACTTCGCTTTTATATATGTAGATTTTAATGTAATATGTTTGTGGTAGATTATATTTTACCATGATGGCTACAGTAATATTTCTTATCCTGTATGTTTTATGACAATATGACTTTGGCTCTCTACTTATTTCCTCCTCTTGCATTCCAGGTATGCTTATGGGTCAATTACAACCAACAGAATTCAGTGGAAGTAATGTTACATGACTACAAAGTCTACATCAGAAGAGGTGATGTACTCATCACTGGGACACTTGCTTTTGGAGCACTGAAATACTATTTAAGAAGTTAGATCATTCTGAGGCAGCCATGTTGTGAGGATGTTGAGGCCTCAGGAAGAAGCCATATTTTTTTCTGATATATTTCCTGAGGCAAGGGAAACAAAAGGGAAAATAAACAAATGGGACTACATCAAACTAAAAAGCTTCTGCACAGCAAAGGAAATCATCAACAAAATGAAAGACAACCCACTGAATGAGAGAACATACTTGCCAATATATCTGATAAGGGGTTAATATACAAAATTTATAAAGAACTTATAAAACTCAACAACAAAACAAATAATCCTAGTAAAAAATGGGCAAAGGTCCTGAATAGACACTTCTCTAGAGAGGATATACAGATGGCCAATAGATATATGAAAAGATGATCAACAGCACTAATCATCAGAGAGATGCAAATTAAAACCCAAATGAGATAACACTTCACATCTGTCAGAATGGCTATCAATAAATCCACAAACAAGTGCTAGCGAGGATGTGGAGAAAAGGGGACCCTTGTGCACTGTTGGTGGGAATGCAGACTGGTGCAGCCACTGTGGAAAGCAGTATGGAGTTACCTCAAAATATTAAAAATGAAACTGCTTATGACCTAGTGATTCCACTTCTGGGAGTCTATACAAGAAAATCTGAAACACTAATTCGAAAGAATATATTCACCCCTATGTTTATTGCAGCATTGTTTACAATAACCAAGATTTGGAAGCAGCCTAAGTGCCTATCAGTAGATAAATGGGTAAAAAGCTGTGGTACATTTATGCAATTAAATACTACTCAGCCATAAAAAGAGAAGGAAATCTTACCTTTTGTGACAGCATGGATGGACCTAGAGGGTATGCTAAGTGAAATAACCCAAACAGAGAAAGACAAGTACCATGTAATTTCACTTTTATGTGGAATCCAATGAACAAAATAAGCAAATGAAATAGAAAGAGTCATAGATACAGAGAACAGACGGACAGCTATCAGAGGGGATGGGGGGTTAATGGGCTGACAGAAATAGATGAAAGAAATAAGCAAAGGGGGAAAATACCTCATAGACACAGACAACAGTATGGTGATTACCAAAGGAAAAGGGGAGTGGGGGTGGGCAGGTAGAAGAAGGTAAATGGGGGATAAATGGTGATGGAAAGAGACTAGACTTTGGATGGTGAACACGCAGTACAGTATATAGATAATGCATTATAGAATTGTACACTTGAAACCTATATAGTTTTATTAACCAATGTAACCCCAATAAATTAAATTTTTAAAAAGGGCCCTTTGGATGTCTCAGCTGAGCCACCCCCCGCCCCCTCCCCAGAGAGCCAGAATCAACTACTAGACATAAGAGTATATAAGCCTTCAGTTGATTCCAGCCCCAGGCTTCCAAGCAGAAGCAAGCCACAATTACTAAGCCCTGTACAAATTCCTCATCCATAGAATCTATGAGAATAATTAATTTTTTAAATAACTAAATTTTGAGGTACTTTGTTATATAATGCCAGTAATTTGAACAATTTTAAGTTCTATAATACACTGTGAAGGGAAAGGGAAATCTATTCCAATTCTTTTATTTCTATGTAGTCTTCTGTAGCAGATGAGGGAGGATATTTGCTCTACCCAATTCAGAGCCCTTCTGCTAACAAAAGAAAAGTTTTTACAAATTGTTCAGATGTGAAGCCTCTGATTAGGCTGTGATTGCAAGTTGGTGGAGCTGCTCAATTAGGTCATGCTCAAAGGCGTGGAGCTTTCTTTTGTGTCAAGTGCCCAGCCTGTTTCCACATAGGACAATCCCCGGCCATCTTACTTACCTTCTACTCTCTTCTTCAGAGTTACTAACAAGATTCTGGTAAATTTCAAAAATTCAGTTCAAGGCCAAGAAGGGAGAGAAGTTCCTTAAATCCCCTATTTAGGCCAGTACTCTAGTCCATATCTACATTATCCCTAAGATTGGGATTTGATGCTCAAATCAAACTAGATTGTGCTCTATTTTCTTTTGTCTTTCATCCTGTGCTTTCAACTCCCTCTCTTGAGTGCCAGTCTAAGGAGCATTGGTCAAATACTACTTACTAATTCTAATTTCCCAGGGTAGGTAGAGAGGATCCATTAACTTCAGATAGGAAAACTCACAAAATGCTGGGTAGCTCATCATCAACTACTTTTTTTCAAGTAATACAACCAAAGTGTATTACTTGAAAAAAAAATTGGTAATGATAATAATAATGACAAAATAATAACACCTAGAATGTATAGAAAACTTTCTATGTGCCAATCTCTTTCTAATTCTTTTGCATGTGTTCTGTCTTTTATTAGCTCTTCAGACTGTGAGGTAAATATTAGATAATATTTCAGAGGGAATGTTTCTATTTTGGACATGAGAAAACTAAGGAACAATAATTTGTTTTAGGTCACACAGATAGGGAGCGGCAGCACCAGGATAAACCCAAGGTATGTGGCCAGAAGAAATTACTTCCTCCACCTACTTGCTGTTGAAATTGGAAGTAGATTAGGAAGATTTATGTGCTTTTTTAATTTACTTTTCAAGCACATTCATGGTGACTAGAGTCTTATCCCACTGGAAGACTAAATCATAGAGTAAGAAAATATTTTCATTTATGAAGTACTTTTATTACTGAAAGCTCAGATTTAAAAATTTCAGTGAAAAGTGTATACAGAATTTTATCACATAAGGTGTTTACTTAGACAAGACTATACATAAAACCATTTTTAAGTATAAGTCCAATATTTTTATCCTTTAGTTTATTATCTCTTGTGGTAGTGAGCTGATGTTTCATTTCATAGGTATTATTACCTTTGATTGACCTAGCAACAAGATTTGTTGTTAACCTAACCTTATTATAAAGACTAGTGGCCCAATGCACAAAATTTGTGCATATTAAAAGGGAATTAATTAGAGGAAATATTTTAATATTGCTATTTGCCCTTTCTCTATAATAGAATGTCAGAGATGGAAGAAAATTAATAAAATGTATATTAAAATCTTTGTCCTATCAGAGTCTGGGGAATGCCATGGGACCCAGAGTCAAGTCCCCATCTACCTGCATGTGCCTTGAAATAGTGTGAGACCCAGACCTGGCTGGCCCCACCCCCAGTGGGCGAGATCCAGACCTGGTCAGTCCCACCCTCATCTAGCCCCACTAGGAGGGGCGTGCAGCCTCAGGTCCCCTGACAAGCCCCACTGGGCAGGGGCATGCAGTCTCAGGTCCCCTGATGCACACCAGGCAGGGGGTGCAGCCTGAGGTCTCCTGGCCTGGCATTGATGTGGGAGACATGCCTTGAGGCCTCCCCATCAAACCCCCTGGGATGGGGGCACGGTCTCAGGTCCCCTGGCCGGGAGCCGGGGGGCATGGCCTCAGATCCCCAGTCAAGCCCTGCTGGGTGGGGGGCACAGCCTCAGGTCCCCTGCCCTGACCTGGTGCCACGCAGCCTCAAGTCCCTGCTGATTGCTCGTTACGGGAACCCTGCCTCCGCTGTGGGTACAGCCATCTTATGTTACAGGAACCCTGCCTCCGCTGTGGGCACAGCCATCTTGTGTTACAGGAACCTTGCCTCTGCTGTGGGCACAGCCATCTTGTGATGGCTTGAGGGTTAATTTGCATATCACCTCTTTATTATATAGGACTAGAGGCCCGGTGTATGAAATTTGTGCACAGGTGTGTGTCCCTCAGCCCAGCCTGCACCATCTCCAATCTGGGACCCCTCGAGGGATGTCTAACTGCCAATTTAGGCCCGGTGGGATCAGGCCTAAACAGGCAGTCAGACATCCCTCTCAAAATCCAGGACTGCTGGCTCCCAACCGCTCACCTGCCTGATTGCCCCTAACTGCTTCTACCTGCCAGCCTGATCACCCCCTAACTACTCCCCTGCCAGCCTGATCTATGCCTAACTAATCCCCTGCTGGCCCAATTGCCCTAATTCTCCTCCCTTGCCAGCCTGGTCGCCCCCAACTGCCCTCCCTTGGAGGCCTGGTCCCCCCAACTGCCCTCTCCTGCTGGCCTGATCACCCACAACTGCCCTCCCCTGCTGGCCATCTTGTGGCAGCCATCTTGCGTCCACATGGGGGAAGTCATCTTTGATGGCATGGGGCGTCCATCTTGTGTGTTGGAGTGACGATCGATTTGCATATTACCCTTTTATTAGATAGGATAATATGTATTCATATGTTCCAAGCATAAAGGTAAGGGGATTTGGACACAGAACATAGAAATGAGGTGAGGTTGAAGACAGGTGATAACTACATTAAATGCGTAGTCATCCACCACAATACAGTTAGCCCTGATAAAATTTCTGATAGATGAAGCTGAAGTGCCAAAGAAAACATATCATGTGGTTATATTTTTTGGATTATAGAGGCTGCTTTATGTCCTGTAGTTACTTTATTTGTCTCATAAACTCATTTAAAATTGTCATTGAGCATTAAGCAATATTCTGTCAGAGACTTTGAGAGATTTTGGTATTACAAATAGATATAGAGAAAACTTGTAAGCATATCCATGTTTCTGTGCAACATGGATATGCTAGACTTATTGTTAATATGTAACAGGATTTCTAGAAAAAAATGACAAATGATTATTGCATATACAAGAGGAGAAATATTATTAGTAAAAAACTTTATTGTTAACATCATTTCAAATACTTATTAGGTGCCTAGAGAAAAAAATAAAATTACATATAAAAAATGTTCAAAGGCAAAGTTTCAAAAGAATGTTGATATACATTTCCATAATAAAAACCAGGACACACAATTACATATTTTTGATAGAGTGAGAAATTAGCTTACATTTTCTTTATTTTAAGTTCTATTTAAAAAGTTTTACATCTGTAAGAAATTTTTAAAATCCATAAATTGAAAGATATTACTGATTTACATTCCCACCAGAGATGCAGTAAATGAAGATACTGGATATCCATAGTTGTGAAGTTTCAACAAGAACACTTGTCTGAATAACCAGTTTTAATTCAGCTGTTCTGTTCCCATTTTCTCTAGAACTGATAATAGGGATATCATTTGGACTTTAAGTTAAAGGTGGTGGATGAGGCAGAAATGATTTCACCACTTGGCATGCATATGACAATTGTCTTACTTTTGAAGTGGAAAGCTTTATTCCTGCTGCGTTTGGATAATTAAACCAGACTCCTCTTTCCCATCAGTCTTCCCCAGACGGTTCCCAATTCAATGAAACTTTATTTCCTTAACTAGAGACCCAGTGTATGAAATTCGTGCACTGGAGGGGGGGGTGTCCCTCAGCCCAGCCTGCACCCTCTCCAATTTGGGACTCCTCAGGGATGTCCAACTGTTGGTTTAGGCCTGATCCCACAGGCAGTCAGACATCCCTCTCACAATCTGGGACTGCTGGCTCCCAACCCTGCCTGCCTGCCTGATTGCCCCTAACCACTTCTGCCTGCCATCCTGATCACCCCTAACCATTCCCCTGCCAGCCTGATCGATGCCTAACTTCTCCCCTGCCAGCCTAGTTGCCCCTAATTGCCCTCCCTTGCCAGCCCAGTCGCCCCCAATTGCCTTCCCCTGCCAACCCGGTTGCTCCCAACTCCCCTCCCCTGCCAGCCTGATCGTCTCCAACTACCCTCCCCTGCTGGCCTGGTTGCCCCTAACTGCCTTTCCCTGCTGGCCTGATCGCCCACAACTGCCCTCCCCTGCCAGCCATCTTGTGGCGGCCATCATGTGACCACACGGGGGTGGCCATCTTGTGCAAGGGTGTGACAGTCAATGTGCATATTACCTCTTTATTATATAGGATGCTCTCTAAACTATAACTTTCTCTCCACTTGCATTAATAACTCATTATAATAAAGCATTTCCAGTAAGTTTTTATATATACTAATCTAAAAGGGAAGAACAAAATTATTCTTTAGTGTTGAATATGAACACTAAGGATTATTACTATTAATCATTAGAGATAGCTGGTGAAAGACAAAGAGGCCCAGGGCAGTGAAAGGATTCCAAATGATAACCTGGGTAACATGTCTTTGGCCTTCTGGTGTAACATAAGATTGGTCTATTGATAATAGTGAATAAGCAAAATCATAATTTAGTATAACTAAATCATCATTTAAAGAACTTAAAAATGCAATAAAGCTCTTGTTAATGTTTTCTTAAGTACTGTTGATTTAGGAACTTTATAATTATTTCCAATTTTTTTTTACAGACATTGAATATAATTTAAATAACTACAATGTTCTGACAGTGGTAGTTCTGCAAATCTAAGACTTCTTGACAGAAAGATTTTATTGTTCCTAAAATAGTTAAAATTTTCAAAAGGTAATAATGAAGAAATTAGTTATATTCAATTGTATCAATCCAGAGTGAGTCTCACAATGCATTCATCCATTGAATCATTGCATTCATTCAGCTGGTATTTATTAAATGTCTCCTATGTGGTGTGGTAGAGATACAGTGGTGAACAAGGCATAGCAAAGACAAGCATCCAGCAGATAGTCACAATTGGGAGAATTATTATAGTGTCATGTAAGGTTGAATAGGGAGACAGTCCATGACTACCTCAGAGCAGGTAAACGAATTACATGATATCACAACTCTTGGCAAAGATTTTAGGGAAAATTCTTTTCAAAAAATTTTAAACAGAAAACAGGATATTTTAAACTTTGGCTTATTTAAATGCCATAATACAGTGTCAGAATTACAAATAAAACATGAACTGACATTATCATATTCTTAGCATAACTTACAATGCACAAAGGCAAAAATTTTTTCTAAAAGATACTTCATAAAATTCATAAACCATTTCAATTGGTTTTATCATAATTTTGTTCATGTTACAAAGGCTCTATTCTACAAGGAAAGTTTCCATTTTTATTTCACTATAAGAATTTTATTTTGATTTAATATCATGAAATTCATAAATTATGCTTTATAATTTGTTATATCTGACTAGAAGCCCAATGCATGAAATTGTGCAAGAGTAGGCATTTGCAGCCATGGAGGCTGCCTTGATCCCTCCCTAGCAGCCCAGGCAGCTGCAGCCCTGGCTTGGTCTGATCTAATTAGCATACTTTGCTTTTATTATTATAGACTAGAGGCCTGGTACATGAAATTTGTGCACAGAGAGGGGTTCCCTCAGCCCAGCCTGCACCCTCTCCAATTGGGGATCCCTGGATCCTAACTGCTCACCTTCCTGCCTGCCCAATCACCTCTAACTGCCTCTGCCTGCCTGCCTGATCACCCCTAACTGCCCTCCCCTGCCGGCCTGATTGCCCCTAACTGCCTCTGCTTTGGCCCTCACCACCATGGCTTTGTCCAGAAGGAAGTCGGATGTCTGGAAGATGGCCAATTGACCTGGTCTAATTAGCATATTAGCCTTTTATTAATATAGTTAGATTATATAGGATAGGATTACTTAAATCGGGGGAGGGGGTAAGCCTTTTTCAGCAGAAGGATATGCTCTTGGCAGACAAAAATACATAATCCCTATATCTGGACTGATAGCCAGCCATATGCACTATACTGTCAAACCGGTCATTAAAACATTGAACCACTTTTTTACACCTTACACCAAACAGCTGTTGCCCTTAAAAGCCCTCCTCAGCCCCCACCTTAGGTTCTGCCTTCACAGTTCACCAGAATAGGTTTTGATTGGTCAGTTTCTATGCCAGTCAGCATCAAAAGCTCCACCTCTAGGCAGCCACTGGCTCCTTGCCGTTCACCCAGATTTGATTCTGATTTGTCAGTTTTATGATAGTAAGTACTTCTGGGCCTATCTCTGGGCCTGATCAGAGAGGCGGGGCTGATCAGCAGTTCTGGGCTGCTGGCGAGGCCCAGAGAGAAAGAGAGTCAAGGACTGATCAACAGCTGCCATAGAGGCTGTGGATCAGACCCTGCTTCTCTCTCTGGGCCTTTCTCCATGCCTGATACTCAGCCCCCTTGGCAGTCAGTGCTGGGTCGGCAGCCACTGACTTCTGGTGTTCGGTTGTCCCTTTGGTCGTTTTGGATGTTACAGACCCTGGCTCTTTATATATATTAGAGGCCTGGTGCACAAAATTCGTGCATGGGGGGGGTGTCCCTCAGCCCAGCCTGTACCCTCTCTAATCTGGGACCCCTTGAGGGATGTTTGACTTCACGTTTACATGGATTGGGCCATGGGAGTGTGGCCAGCCTGGGTGAGGGGCTGATGGCTGTTTGCAGGCTGGCCAAAGCCCCTTCAGGGTGGGGGGTCCTGGCCAGCCTGGGTGAGAGGCTGAGGGCTTTTTTCAGGCTGGCCACACCCCCTTCAGGGTGGGGTCCCCACTGGGGTGCCTGGCCAGTCTGGGTGAGGGGTTGATGGCTGTTTTCAGGCTGGCCACACCCACCAGTGACCCAAGCTCCCAGCCCCTCCTTTCTTTTTCTTCCTTTTTTTTTTTCAGCACCTCGTGAGTGGAGGCCAGTGCCAGTTGGAAGCAGGTATCTGGGATTTACTTATCTTCTATAATTGAAACTTTGTAGCCTTGAGTAGAGTCCATGGCTGGCCAGGGCAGGCGGGAAGCTTGGCTTCCTTCATCACCGGGGGCAACCCAAGCCTCCTGCTCACTTCAGCTTCGTAGCCACCACCATTTTTGTTGGGTTAATTTTCATACTCACTCCTGATTGGCTGGTGGGTGTAGCAGAGTGATGGTCAATTTGCATGTAGATAGATTTGTTGTCTAGTTTTGGCTTCAGGATGATACTAGCCTCATCAAATGAGTGGTGAAGTGAACCCTATCTGTATGTTTTCTGGAAGTAATACTCAAAAATTGGCATTCATTCTTAATTAAGTATTTGGTAGAATTCACTGAAATTATTTAGTTTCCACTCAATTTTATGAGATGGTTTTTAAATTAGTAATTCAATCTCTATTTGTACACTTCTATTCAAATGTTTTAGTGTTTTTTGGGTCATTTCTTTTTAGAAAGTTGCTCATTTCATCTCAGTTATCTAATTTTATTAGTATGTATACAGTTGTTCATAGTCTTCTCTTATAATCTTTTCCATTTCTCAAAAGTAGTAGCAATGCCCCCTCTTTCATTTTTGACTTTAGAAATTTGAGTCTTCTCTTTCTTCTTAGTCAATCTATCTAAAGGATTATCAATTTTTTTTTATCTTTTCAATAACTAACTTTTAAGTTTATTGATTTTCCTTATTATTTTTCTATTCCCTTTATCATTAGTATTTTTCATGTATAAAATACTAAATTTAAAGCAGCATATCATTGGATTATGTCTTTTTATTTATTCTTACAATATTAGATGTTCAAGGAGTTTTTAAACTAATTACCTTTTAAAGTGATTATTGATATAATTACAAATCTATATTCTTGCTATTTGTTTTCTTTTTCCCATATGTTTTTGGATTATTAGCTGTACATTTTTGTTATTTAACTATTGTAGAGTTAAGTATACATTTTATAGTTTAGTTATCACATTAGTCATCAAGTGATTACATCACTTCAGATTTATTATGAGAAACTTAAAACATTCTATTTTTCTGCTTACCACCTTTGTGATGTTTGTCATATATTTTATTTCTAAATATACTATAAACACCAGAACACTGCAATTGTTTTGTTTAAACAGTCAATATTTTTATTGTACTCATTGTGTTACTATTCCCAATACTCCGCTCCATTGTGGAGAGTAAGATTTTATTTCTGCCTGTAGAACCCCCACTAACATTTATGGCAGTATGCGTCTACTGGTGATAAATATTTTTGGCCTTTGTATATCTGAAAAGTTCTTTATTTTGTCTTTCTTTTGGAAATATATTTTTGCTGACATGTACTTCTAAGATGATAGATTTGTTTTCCAGTGATTTAAAGATGTTGCCAAAATATTCTTGTCTGACACATATTTTATAAGAATTCTACTCTTTCCTTATCTTGTCCCTCCTTCCATAATGTCTGTTTTTTACCTGCCTATTTAAAATATTTTTTTTTACCCTTGACTTTAAGAAATGATTACTGTATGCCTTGGAGTTTCCATCATGTTTTTTTTTTTTTTATGTGACTGGAATTCATTAAGCTTTTTGGATTTGTAGGGTTATAGTTTTATTAAATTTGTTAAGTTTTGATTATTATTTCTTCACTTTTGTTTCTCTCCTGTTTTCTCCTTTCTTTTAGGGATTCCCAGTACACATATGATAAGCCTCTAAAAATTGTTCATTTATCAGGAGTTTTGTTTCTCTATGTGCATCATTTTGGATATTTTCTATTGTTCTGTCTTCAAGCATACCTTTTTTCCCCCTGCAATATCTACCATTAATCCAATCTAGTATATATTTTAATTGTAGACATTAAGTTCTAATCTTCAGAAATTTGATCTGGAATTTTAAGAACAATTTTCCAAGCATTTGTTTTAAAATGTTTAATCTTTTCTCTGATGTTTTAAACATATATAATGCAGTAAAAATAACTTAAATGTGCTTTTCTGCTAATTCTTACATCAGTATTGGTACTGAGTTTATTGTCCTGATTGCTTTTACTCATTTGGGTCATATGTTCCTGCTATTGTGAATACATGATAATTGTTTATTGCATGTTAACATTGTAAACTTTACCTTTTGGGGTGGTGGATAATTTTGCATTCCTACAGTTTGAAAAAGAAATTGAAAAGAAACATTTTTCTTTTTAGTAATGCTTTAATTACCTAGTACAGTGGTCAGCAAACTCATTAGTCAACAGAGCCAAATTTCAACAGTACAACGATTGAAATTTCTGTTGAGAGCCGAAAACTGACTTCTGCGCATGGGCCACGAAGTTTCAATTGCACTGTACATGCGCGCTTGCACGTGGTATTTTGTGGAAGAGCCACACTCAAGGAGCCAAAGAGCCGCATCTGGCTCGCGAGCCACAGTTTGCCAACCACTGACCTAGTATATTGGACCAGAGCAACTTTTAATCTGGGATGAATTTCGCCCCACTACTAACCCAATACTCACCCTTCTGAATAATCTGCCCAACAACGAAGTAAATTGTAAGGTTTTCAAATCTGGCTTATGGGAGCAGACACTCACTATTCATGACCCTTTGTGAATGCTGGGTGCATTCCCTAGTAATGATTTTGAATGTTTTTCTCCCTGCACTAATCTCTTAAATCCATATTCTGATCAGAACTCTGCTGAATATTTCTAGAAGATACTGTACATATCCGTAGGGTTTCCTCTCAGTGAAATTCTGTTCCTTTGGTCTTTCCAGACCTTTGGCTCTATCTACTCTAGTTGGGGACACCACTTGGCTCTACCTAACTTCTTTCTCTTTCACCCTCTGTCTGCAAACTCTCCCAAGGCAGGTAGATAATTGTAGGACTCACCTTGTTTATTTCCTATATTTTTTCTTAATGTTTAGTGTCTTGAAAACAATTGTTTCACCTCTTTTTTTCTCTTCTTTTTAGTTATTTCAGATGGAAATCCAAAACCAGCCTTACTCAGTGGCTAAAATGGATGTCCCCTTAGCAGACCCACCCTCTATAATTTTCATTTGAGATGCTGTAGTTTTCATCTCTAGAAGTTTGATTGTCTTGTTTTATATGTTTTAGTTCTCTTAATATATTAAAATTTTCTTTTATGTCTTGAATATATGGAACCCACTCATAACTGTTTTATTATTCTTGTATCACTTGAGTAATCACTAAATTAAATATTGTATTGTCCTTCTTTACATGCCTGGTAGACTACACATTCTGAACTTTACTTTTTTGGGTGCTGTATATTTTTAATTTCTAAAATATTGTTAGAGCTTTGTTCTGGGACATAGCAAAGTTACTTAAAATAGTTTGACTTTTGGCTTTTGAGTCTATATTATAAGTTATGTTAGGCAGGACTAAAGTATGTTCTAGGGGTGATTTTTCCACTTCTTCAATTACATATATCAATCAGTACTCAACTGAATACTTTGTGGATTGCTGGAATTGTATCTCTGTATATTTTTCTCCTCTTTTTTATCTGCAAACTCTAGCCATTTTGGTTTCCAGGCTTTATCTCTGTTGCCTCAGCTTAGGGAGACTACTAAACACTGCCTGGGGTCCCTCTTCCTGCACCATGGCCTGGAAACTTTCTCCAGGCAGAGAGATGGGTCAATATTAAAGCTCATCTCTTTTGTTTTCCATCTCTCAGGGACCACTATTCATTGTCACCTGATATATAAAGTCTTGAGTGCTTCCCCTCCTCCTCGTCCTCCTCCTCGTCCTCCTCCTCCTCTTCCATCTTCTCCTCCTCCTTCTCCCTTGCCTTTTCTCTTCCTCTTCCTTTCTTTCATATTCTATGTTTTGGACTCTGTGAGTTGCTATCAACCCTGTGGGATCAGGCCTAAACTGGCAGTCAGACATCCCTCTCACAATTCAGGACTGCTGGCTCCCAACCGCTCACCTGCCTGCCTGCCTGTCTGATTGCCCCTAACCACTTCTGCCTGCCAGCCTGATTACCCCCTAACCCCTCCCCTGCTGGCCTGATCACCCCCAACTGCCCTCCCCTGCCAACCTGGTCGCCTCCAACTGCCCTCCCCTGCAGGCCCGGTCACCCCCAACTGTCCTCCCCTGCTGGCCTGGTCACCCCCAACTGTCCTCCCCTGCTGGTCTGGTCACCCCCAACTTCCCTCCCCTGCTGGCCTGGTTGCCCCTAACTGCTCTCCCCTACTGCCTGATCGCCCACAACTGCCCTCCTCTGCCGGCCATCTTGTGGCAGCCATCTTGTGACTGCATGGGGGTGGCCATCTTGTGCGAGGGTCAATTTGCATATTACCTCTTTATGATATAGGACTAGAGGCCTGGTGCATGAAATTCATGCACTGGGGGGTCCCTCAGCCTGGCCTGCATCCTCTTGCAGTCTGGGACCCCTCAGGGGATGTCCACCTGCTGCGTTAGGCCCACTCCTCACAGGGATCAGGCCTAAGCTACCCCAAACAGTCCCAGACTAAGCCGGCAGTCAGACATCCCTCTTGCAGTCTGGGACCCCTTGCTCCTTACTGCCCGCCTGCTCACTACTCCTTATCACTTGGCTCGCTGCTCCTTAGTGCTGCCGTGCAGGTGGGACAGGCTCCCGCCACTGCTGTTGTGCTTGCTAGCCGTGTGCCCGACTTCTGGCCTAAGGGCACTCCCCCTGTGGGAGCGCACTGACCACCAGGGGGAAGCTCCTGCATTGAGTGTCTGCCCCCTGGTGATCAGTGCACATCATAGCGACCGGTTGTTCTGGTTGTTCCACCTTAACGGTCGCTTAGGCTTTTATTATATAGACTAGCGTTCCCGTTGCAGGAAGAATCCTGCAATAGGATTTCCTGCTGCACTCTACCTCGCCTCAGTTCCGCCCTTGTCACCCGCCTCACCTTCTCCTCCAGCTCGCCTGCGTTTCCCTTCGCCCCTGGCCCTGACTCTGCTCGTCCCTTCTCCTCCCCCCAGGCTTGCTTGCTTCTTCGAAGCTTTACTCCCTTCTGCAGCTCTTGGCTTCTTTCAACGCTGTCTTGATATGCAAATTAGCCGCCATCTTTGTTGGGGTAATTTGCATACTCGTCCTGATTGGTTGGTGGGCATGGCTTAGGTGTAGCGAAGGTGTGGTCAATTTGCATATTTGTCTATTATTAGATTAGATTATACAGAAATTTTGTTATTTCTATAATCATAATTTATATTTTTTATGGACTACTAGGAACAAAATTAAACTCATTGCCCATTTTCTGGAACTTAGATAGATAAGGAAAAAATACATGATTTGCCATATATCTCAACCACTCTGGCTGCTGTATTGATAGTGAACTAAAGGGTGACAAGGATTGGATCAGGATGAGTGGTCAGATCATTTTGTAATAACCCAAGTAAAGCAGTAGTGGCTTCAACCAACATGGTAGCAAGAAAGTGGTGGGAAGTGGTCAAACACTAGACACAACAGGTAGAACCACAGGATTTCCTATTTGAATGTAAGTGCTGTGTAATAGAAAGAGAAGAGTGAAGGATGACTTCAAGTTTTGGGTCAGAGAAATCAAAGTTATCATATCATCAATAAGTGATGGAGGAACACTGTGGGACATGAGCTTGAAGAAGTTAGATTAGTAGTTAAGTTTTAGGATATTTTTTTTTTGAAGTGCATTTTAGACATCTAAGTGTAGATCGCAAGTAAGCTTTTGAATAAAGGAGTTTAAGGTAAAGAGACAAAAAGTTTAGAACTATAAATGTGAGGGTTTCCAGCATATATAGATTGTACTTAAGATTTTGGGATTGAATCTGACAAAGGCAGTGACTACAGATAAAGAAACAAACCAAGGATGGTATTTTGAGACACTCTAATATTAAGATATCAAGGAAAAAAGGAAATTATTAAATGGAACTGAAATGGATATTATTCAATCATAAATACTGAAGTTTTCTAGATGCCATGCAATGTGTATAAAGGAGAATGAAATAAGCACTGACATATGCTGCTGCTGATACATTATGTACAAGAAAAAATAAAATATGAAGTGGTGAACACACAATATACAGATGATGTAGTATAGAAATGTACATCTGAACCCTATATAATTTTATTAACCAATGTCCAAGAAAAATAAATAAATAAATAAATAAATAAATCTAACAATAAACAAAAAATAAACCAAAGAATAACATGCAAGAGAAAACAGAGATACATATATAAGTAGATGTATAAGCAGATCATATCTATATATATAAAAGCCCAGTGACCGAACAGCAAAACGACCAGAATGACTGGTCAACCAGTTGCTATGATGCGCACTGACCACAATGCAGGAGCTGCCCCCTGGTGGTCAGTGCACTCCCACAGTGGGAGCACCACTCAGCTGACCAGGAGGAGCAGCTTCTCCCCCAGCAGGCCAATCCCCACAGGCCACACCCTCTTACCAGTGCACAAATCTGTGCACCGGGCCTCTAGTGTAAATATAGATAGATAAGTGATAAACAGATAGATTGCATGCAAATAAGTAGCTTTATTACAAGAATTTATCTTTTTTTCCTGTTTTCTTATAGCTGAAATTCTTTTTCTTTAAATTCTTTATTGTTGAAAGTATTACATATACCCCCAAGTCCCCATTTACCTCTCCCAACTTGTCCCCATACCCCAAAGAATTTATCTTTATTGTAGCTGAATGGACAGGCAGTTAGAAAAGGATGAATATGAAACTAAAGAAAAATGTTCAAACTAGAACCTACAAATATAAGCAGAACTCAATAAGGTTAACTAAACTTCACATTGCCTCTCTAGGTCCTAGCCTCCAACTTCAATGGTATAGGTGTACTGTGAGAGAAGCTGTCACTGAGCAAGTACCTGACCATGGAACCAGGGAGACTGAAGAAGATAACAGAGGGAACTGGAGTTGCTGTAAGAAAGCTAGCAAAGTGAACCAGTAGGTAATTGACAGCATGTATGTTACCAGAGTGCCTCATGCCTTGTATAAAACAAATGTGGCTGCTACTTTATTTTCATCTTCCAAATCTTGAATAAAATGTTTATCATGACCCATAACTCAGAATCATGCAGGTAGGTAGTTTTGCCTTAACTAATTTGACACAATATAAATACACCACATCTTAAAGAGACTCAATGTAATGATGTGAACCAAACATTGATTAAATATAAACTTATGTGGAAAAGTGGAACTGGTGATGGAATACAGGCAATTATTTCAAAGTATATGACTCTACTAACAGGAACAAAGAAATGAGGTAATGGTGGCAGTGGAAATGGGACAAGAAATATTTTAACTATAGGTGAAATAGGAGCATGATTATATGTTAATGTGTATGATCCAATATATACAGACATTTTAGAGACAGAAGGTAGAAATGCTGGCAAATGTCTTTGATTTAGAAAATTGGAACAAAATCTAGTTCATAGGTGAGAAGTTGGCCTTTGATAGAACTATAATAACAGGAGAGAAGCCAAATTATAGTATAGGTACAATTACTGGCAGGTGGGTAGATGCAAGGATGGGAGCTGGTAGAAATTCCCTTCTGATTGTTTTACTTCTCTTACTAACATTACAATTATTGGATTAGAAAGAAGACTGGAGTAGATGTTTTATTTGTGAAGAGAGAGAGAACGAAATATTATTTCAGAAGAGTAGGAGAGTAAGCAGACTTGAGAAATTATAAAAGTCCTATTGAGATTCAAGGTCATGACTTTAAAATGAGACCAGTCAGCATTCTTGTCTTGCTCTCTGGCTATTGCTTAAAAGCATGCATGTAAAGTCTGAGATCTACCAAATCTATATATATCGATAAGCCTAAGCAACCATTACAACTAGTCAATGCAATGACCAGTCGACTGGTCGCTATGATGCGCACTAACCACCAGGGGGAAGATGCTCAATGCAGGAGCTGCCCCCCTGGTGGTCAGTGTGCTCCCACAGCCAACCTCCTGCAGCCAGCCAACCTCCTGTGGTCCTTCCCTCCATCCAGTGGCCCCAATCACAGCTAGGCTGAGGGACCCCACCCGTGCACAAATTTGTGCACTGTGCCTCTAGAAGGTTTATAAGAAATAAAAAAAAATTATTACTATTAAATGAGGGATAGGTGAATTTATTTATTTATTTTTAATAGTAAATTATTATATTCATTATTTTTCCTTATTTCTTAAATAAAAAATAACACAATATACATGCTTATGGCACTTGGCTCTTTTCATTTAGTAACATTTTCTCCATAATATATTTTTGTTTAGTTTTTTCAATATTGATTGTTGAAAGCATTACCTATGTCCCCTTTCCTTCCCCATTGACCCCTTCTAGCCCACCTTTGATCCCACTATTCACCACATTATTCTCTGTGTCCATGGGTTATGCATATATGCATATAAGTTCTTTGGTTGATCTCTTTCCACCCACCCACTCCTGCCTTCCTTCTGAGATTCGACTACTAGTGATTTATGGGTGAATTTACATGAGCAATATACATTTTAACAGAAACCTGTTTTTATTACTTTAATAGTAATATAAATCACTCTATAAAATATGAAACATATATTAATGGCAAATAATTGAGGCTTTGCATTTGAACACACTTGATTTGAATTTAAGTTCTGCCATTTGCATTTGTAAACTTGGAAAATGCATTTATGCTTTCTAAATCTTAGGAATAATAACAGAACTTTGAAGGAAAACTAGTCTTAAATAAATAAGAAAACCTTTGATCTAGTATCTGTGAGAAACTCAATAACAAATTTTTCCTTTCATAGAAAATAGAGAATTTAATAAAAACATATTATCAAATGAATTATATATATATTAACATAATAACACTTGGAGTATGAAAGCAATATCTTCCCTCATGGGCTGAGTTTAATTGAATAAATGTCTATTACACTTTAAAATTACTGTCCAATGAATTAATAATTTCACAGGAAATTATACTTTTTCTTGATGCCTTATAATTCAAGTTTGTAATAGGTATTAAATATGATGCAGGAAAATTTAAGGAAAGGAACCATATCAAAATGGTAATCAAAAGTTTACCTTGTCAAGGAAGAAATGTATACTTTTTTGAATATTCTTATATAGTCAGTAACATTTAAAAAAAATAAGACATGTTTAATGAATATCACATTAGCATTATTTTTCTCTCCAGTGAAGTAGGCATTTGAATGAACTGACTGAATGAAAATACATTTTTCTTAATGTGGTATAAACTATTCTTTCTATAATTCAGAGGTAGCATTTCTTCTTTTGTGGAAGAAAGACTTCATCAGATAGTGAAAAAAACACACACAATAAATGGTATAGAGTTCAAGAGCTTATATGCTGATATCCCAAGGAAAAGAAGATGCTGCAAAAACTTACATTTAATTGGGAGCCTCCAGCCGAAAGACACATTTTTCATGCTAGGAAAAGGACCAGCAAAGTCAAATAAGCACTTCTTACGATTATAAGGAAAACAAATACTGCCTTTTCATCACAAAAGGAACTAACAAGAGAAAACCATATTAAAGAATGGCTAAGCTCAAAAACATATTTAGCAATTGTGTAATTTCTATTAAAGATAAGTATAATTGTTTTGTAAAGTTATTTCTCTCTCTTTTTTAGAATTTCTTTAGAAGAAAAGATTTTAACAATTGTCTGCATCTATCCCCCACAAAGAAACATATGAAATAAAATGAATGTTAACAATAGCATAAAGACTGGGAGAGACAAAGAGAAATACACTATTGTTCAGCCAGTATTGCTCAGTGGTTGAGTGTTGACTTATGAACCAGGAGATATTAGTTCAATTACTGGTCAGGGCACATGCCCAGGTTGCAGGCTCGATCCCAGTAATGGGCATGGAAGAGGCAGCCAATCAATGATTCTCTCTTATCATTGATGTTTCTGTCTCTCTCCCCTGCCCTTCCTCTCTAAAATAAATAAAAATATATTTAAAAATTAAAAATTAAAAAAGAAGAAATACACAATTTTCAGGTCTTATAAATAATCCTATATAATAAAGAGCTAATATGCTAATTAGGCCCAACAACAGAAAGACAATCTGGATGATCATCAGGACTACCTTCCAGATGAAGCCGCGACTGCGAGGGGCCGAGTTCCTTGCACATATTTCGTGAATTGGGCTGCTAGTATCATATAAAATACTATGTATGTATATTTAAAGATGAATACTATAATGTGTATTCAATTATTAAAATAAAGTTATAACTATTTAGCCAACAGAAGAGATAAAAATGACTAAAAATACTTAATTTCAAAAGTGGAGGGAAAAAGGGTAAAATAAACATAGTAAAAATGGGATAAAAATAAAAGAATAAGACATAACATCAGTAAGGAATATAGAAGACTTAAACAACATTGTCAATAAAATTGACTTAATTGGCTTTGATGGAACATTCTAGAAATACCAGCAGAATGCATATTCTTTTCAAATGTGTACAGAGCCTTTTTATGATGGACTATATTTAAAGCCATAAAATAAGTTTTAATAAGTTTTAAAAATTGAAGTAATGTAGAATTGTTCTTTAATCAAAATATAATTAAGATAGAAATAAATTAAAAAGATATCTAAAAGATCTTAAAATATTTAGAAATTAAACAAAAGACTTCTAAATAATTCATGGTTTCATGAAGAAATAAAAAATAAATAAAAATAGTTTTAACTAAATAAAAGTGAAGACACACATATAAAATTATTTAGGATGTAGCTAAGAATCCTTAGAGTGAACTTTATATTATAAAATGTCATTTCTAGAAAGTAAGTTTCCAAATACATAAATTCAACTTCCACTACAAGAAGTTTTAAAAGAATAGTAAAAACAAAGCAAACTAAATAAAATAAATATTAGACAGAAACCAGAGAAATAAAATACTAATAGAGAAAATAAAAATAAACAAAGCTTGTTCTTTTATCATACCAATAGAATTGATAAACCTCCACCCAGAGTCATTAGGAAAAAAGTGAGAAAACAAAAATTATCAATGTCAAGAATTATAAAGATATCAGCACAAGTTCTACAGACATTAAAAAGCAAAATAAAGTGTATATTATGAACAAGCTTATGCCAAAAAATATACAACCTAGATGAGGAGAATAAATCTTTGAAAAGCACAAAGTAATGACTACCACATAGGTGTATTCATATTGGCTCACTCAATATGAAACCGATAATCAGAATAGCACTATATTGAATAAATTGAATCTTCACAAAGACTCCAGTCCAAATAGCTTCACTGGTAAATTCTATTAAACATTTAAGGAACAAATACTACCAATTTTAAGCACACTATTCCAGAATATTGAAGTAAGTGCATACACTCCTTATATTCTCTGAGGTCTGCATTATCCTGATATCAAAACCATGCAATAACATTATAAGAAAATAAACTACAGACCAAGCTAATCTTAATAGATACATAAAGGTATTTGATAACATCTTACATCCATTTATCAGGAAAACATCTTAGTCACTTCCCCAACTTGATAAAGGGTATCTATAAAAACCATACAAGATTATATAATTTTTAATAGTAAAAACTTGAATGCTCTTTTCTTTAGATGAGAATCAAGGCATGTATGTCTGCTCTTAACATTTCCATTCAATGGTGTACTAGCCCATATACTAACACAAGGAAAGCAAATAAAAGGCATCAAAATTGAAAAGCAAAAATACATGATGATCTATACAAACATTTAGTGGAAAATATTTTTTAAAAGTTGCTAGAAGTAAGCAAGTTTTGCAAGAGTCCAGTATATAATGTCAATATATAAAACAAATACATGTCTAAATGCTACTAATTAAAAATCAGAAATTGAGCTGGCCAGTGTGTCTCAGTGGTTGATCATTGACCTACGAACCATGAGGTGTCACGGTTTGGTTCTTGATCAGGACTCATGCCCAGGTTGTGGGCTTAATCCCCAGTAGGGGGTGGGCAGGAGTCAGCCAATCAATGATTCTCATCATTGATGTTCTTATCTCTCTGTCCGTCTCCCTTTCTCTCTCTGAAATCAACAAAAATATTCTTAAATAAGAAATTGAGGTAAAACAACTACATTGTTAAAATAGTGTCTAGCACAGAGAAGCACTTTTAGAATATCAGAGTAAGGATTTCTGAAAATCTGCTCTTAATAACAGCAATAATATCTATCAGTGGCAAAATTTGTTAAAATCAAGTTTTTCAGGAAGATCCAAGATGGCGGCCAATGGGACAGCAGGCTGCAAGATAGTGTGTGAAAGAGAGAACAAAAGGAAAGTGTGTGGAAGTGCAGGGAGTGTCTGTATTTGTGAGAAAGGGACAGCCATATTCCAGGGATTGTTGGGGACTGGCAGACTGGTCTCCCCTGGCCAGGCAGCTTCTACTGCTTCTGAAATATCTCCCAGAGCAGCCGGGTCTGCCGCAGAGACCACACCATCTTGAAGGGGAGACTGGCTGTGATAGGAAGCCCAGCCTTACCTTCAACTTGGGAGACCTCGGATACCTCCTGGGACCCTACAACAACAATGCCAAGGGGCCAGCTGCCTCAGCTGAGAACCCACAAACACCGGGACTCCAGCCTCCCCAACTGTGGGTGCCTAAAAAGTCTGGACAGGGGGAGAAAAAGTGGCGCCAAACATGTGGACGGGCCCTGTGCCTTCTCACAGAGCAATAGAAGGAACAGCTGAATCAAACAACACCCACCTGGAATTGGTGAATTAAACACAGCTGGTGAGGCAATCTGTGGACGGAAAGGTCAGATATTACATAGAGAAAGCTTTCCCTCCTCAGACTCATCTGGGTGTTTGTTGTTTGGGTGTTGGTTGTTTGCATTTTTTGGATTAGTTGTTGTTTATTATTTGCATTCATCTCTGGGTATTTGTTGTTTGCATTTTTTAGATTAGTTGTTTGGAGTTTTCTCCCCATATAGATATATATTTTTCCCCTTCTTTTTTTCTTCTCTTTCTTTCCTCTCTTACATTTTCTCCTTTTCTTAATATAATTTTTGCACTCTTTTCTATCCTGTAATTCTCTTTTCTCTGATGGTCACCTTTATTTGGGGGTATTAATATTGTGAATACATTTGTGTTTGGTGCCCTGTGCATTGTGTCTTGTTGTGTTGTATTTTGTGCCTTTAAGTCAATGCAGGGGAGAGAGCTACATACCCAGACACCCTAAGAGAAGCGACAAAGAAACAGCCCGCATACGAAAGGAAAGGAGGAATCACCAAAAAAGGAAGTAAACAAAATGGAGGCAAGCAGTATGTCAGAGAAAGAATTCAGAGCAATGGTCATAAGGACACTGAAAAGGTTGGAAGACAAATTCAACAATATGTGTAAGAACTAGAGGAAATGAAGAAGAACCAAGAAGAAATGAAAAATGACACCACTGCTATAAAGAAAGCATCAACAGTAGACTAGAAGAAGCAGAGGACCGCATCAGTGAGCAAGAAGACAAAATAGGAAAAAATACCCAAGTAGAGCAGCATCTAGAAAAAAATCTTAAAAAACAGGAGGAGAGCTTAAGGGAACTTTGGGATGACACGAAACGAAACAATATCTGCATAATAGGGGTGCCAGAAGGAGAGGAAACTGAACAAGGAATAGAAAACCTGTTTGAAGAAATATTGACAGAAAACTTCCCTGATATCGGGGGGGAAAAACTCACAAAAGTCCAAGAAGCTCACAGAGTCCCAAACAAGATGAACCCCAAAAGACCGACACCAAGACACATTATAATTAAATTGGCAAACACCAATGACAAAGTAAGAATCTCAAAGGCTAATAGAGAGAGACAGAAAGTTACCTACAAAGGATCTCCCATCAGACTGTTGACGATTTCTCAACAGAAACACATCAGGTCAGGAAGGAATGGAATGAAATATACAAAGTCATGAAAAGCAAGGATCTGAATCCAAGAATACTGTAACCAGCAAGGCTATCAATCAAAATTAAGGGTGAAATCAGGAGCTTCACAGACAAAAAAGAACTAAGGGAGTTTACTACCACCAAACCAGCAATGCAAGAAATGCTAAAGCATCTGCTGTAAAAAGAAGAAATAGAAAGGGAAGAAGGAATACAGGCATAAAGAATAAAAATGGTGACAAACAAGTACCTATCCATAATAACTTTAAATGTAAATTGATTAAATGCCCCAATGAAAAGACATAGGGCAGATCAGTGGATACGAAAACATGACCCATATATCTGTCGTCTATAGGAAACCCACCTCAGAACAATGGACTCACATAGACTGAGGGTGAAGGGATTGAGAAAGGTTTCTCAGGCGAATGGAAATGAAACAAAAGCTGGGGTAGTAATACTTATATCTGACAATTTAGACTTCAAAGTGAAGGCTATAACAAGTAATAAGGAAGGCCACTTCATAATACTAAAGGGAGCTATTCAACAAGGAGAAATAACTCTGGTAAACATATATGCACCCAATACAGGAGCACACAAATACATTAAAAAAAACCACAACTTCTCAAGGATATTAAGGGAGAGATTGACAGCAATACAGTCATAGTAGGGGACTTCAATACCCGATTAACACCACTGGACAAATCCTCTAAACAAACAAACAAACAAAAAACAGCAAAGAAACATCAATCCTAAATGATTCACTAGATGGAATTAATTGACATCTTCAGAACATTTCACTGCAAAGCCACAGAATATACATTAATCTCAAGTGCACATGGATCATTTTCAATGATATACCACATATGGGGCAAAGTCTCTTCAAATTCAAGAAGATAGAAATCATATCAAGCATCTTCTCTAATCACAATGACATAAAACTAGAAATCAACTACAATAAAAAACAATAAAAAAAAACCAAACACCTGGAAGCTAAACAGCATGCTATTAAATAATGATTGGGTTACAACAGAGATCAAAGAAGAAATAAAAAGCATCATGGCAAAAAATGACAATGAAAACACAACAATCCAAAATCTATGGGACACAGTGAAAGCAGGCTTGAGAGGGAACTTCATAGCTCTACAGGCTACCTCAAAAAACAAGAAAAAATGGTAATAAATTATCTAACCCTACAAACTCAAAGAGTTAGAAAGAGAGCAACAAGAAAAGCCCAGCGTAAGCAGAAGGAAAGAAATAATAAAGATCAGAGCAGAGATAAACAACATAGGAACAAACAAACAAAAAAAAAACAATACAAAAGATCAACAAAACCAAGAGCTGGTTCTTTGAAAGGATAAATAAGATTGATGAACCTCTAGCTAGGCTCACCTAGAAGCAAAGAGAGAGGACCCAAACAAATAAAATCATAAATGAAAGAGGTGAAATAACAACTGATCCCACAGAAATACAAACAATTATAAAAAAATACTATGAACAACTCTATTGCAACAAAATGGACAACCTAGATGAAATGGACATATTCTAAGAAAAATATGAGCTCCCAAAACTCAATCAAGAAGAATAAAAAAACCTGAATAGCCCAATAACTACCAAAGAAATTAAAGCAGCGATCCAAAATCTTGCAGCAAACAAAAGCCCTAGTCCAGATGTCTTTACAGGGGAGTTCTACCAAGCATTCAAATAAGAACTAAAACCTGTCTTGCTCAGACTATTCCAAAAAATTCAAGAGGAAGGCACACTTCCAAGCTCATTCTATGTAGCTAGCATTACCCTAATCCCAAAACCAGATAAAGACACCACAAAAAAAGAAAACTACAGGCCAATATCCTTGATGAACATAGATGCTAAAATCCTCAACAAAATTCTAACAAATCGGATTCTGCATTACATTAGAAAGATCATACACCATGACCAAGTGAGATTTATTTCAGGGATGCAAGGATGGTACAATATCTGCAAATCAATAAATGTGATACATCCTATAAACAAACTGAGAGACAAAAATCACATAATCATATCAATCAATGCAGAAAAAGCATATGACAAAATCCAACACCCTTTCTTGATAAAAACTCTCAGCAAAGTGGGAATAGAGGGGTCATACCTCAACTTAATAGAAGCCTTATATGACAAACCTACAGCCAGCGTCATACTCAATGGGTGAAAACTAAACTCATTTCCCCTAAAAACAGGAACAAGACAGGCATGTCCACTCTCACCACTCCTTTTTGACATGGTTCTGGAAGTGCTAGCCATAGCGATCAGACAAGAAGAATAAATAAAAGGTATCCAAATTGGAAAAGAAGAAGTAAAACTGTCCTTATTCCCAGATGACATGATATTATATGTAGAAAACCCCAAAGACTCCATCAAAAAACTATTAGACCTAATAAATGAATTTGACAATGTAGCAGGATACAAAATTAACATGCAGAAATCTATGGCATTTTTATACACCAATAATGAACTCACAGAAAGAGAAATGAAGAAAACAATCCTATTTACCATTGCACCAAAAAAAAACTAAGATACTTAGGAATAAACTTAACTAAGGACATAAAAGACCTGTACTCAGAAAACTACAGGACATTAAAAAAAGAGATAAAGGAAGACATAAACAAATGAAAGAACATACCATGTTCATGGATTGGTAGAATCAACATAATTAAAGTGTCCATACTACCCAAAGCAATCTACGGATTCAATGTATCCCCATTAAAATACTAACAGCATATTTCAATGGTCTAGAACAAACTCTCCAACAATTCATCTGGAATAAAAAAAGACCCCGAATAGCCACAGCAATCCTGAGAAAGAAGACCAAAGTTAGAGGGATCACAATACCAGATATCAAGCTATATTACCAAGTCACGGTTCTCAAAACTGCCTGGTACTGGCACAGGAACAAACATATAGACCAATGGGACAGAACAGAGAACCCAGAAATTGACCCAAGCCATTATGTTCAATTAATATTTGACAAAAGAGGCAAAAGCATACAATGGAGTCAAGACAGTCTCTTCAATAAATGGTGTTGGGAAATTTGGTCAGATATATGCAAAATAGTGAAACTAGACCACCAACTTATGCCATACACAAAAACAAACTGAAAATGGCTAAAGGACTTAAAGGTAAGACAAGAAACCATAAAAATCCTACAAGACTCCATAGGCATCAAAATTGCAGACATATGTCATAGCAATATCTTTACTCATACACCTCCTAGGGCAATGGAGACTAATGAGAAAATAAACAAATGGGACTACATCAAAATTAAAAGCTTCTGCACAGCAAAAGAAACCATCAACAAAATAACAAGAAAGCCCACTGCATGGAGAACATATTTGTCAGTGATATTCAAGATATCTCCAAAATTTACAGAGAACTCTTACAACTTAATAAAAGGAAGATAAACTATCCAATCAAAAAATGGGCAAAAGATCTAAATAGAAACTTTTTGAAAGAGAACATACAGAAGGCCCTGAGACATATGAAAACATGCTCAAAGTCACTAATCATCTGAGAGATGCAAATCAAAAAACAATGAGATACCATCTCACACCTGTCAGAATGGCTGTCATCAACAAAAAATGCTGGTGAGGATATGGAGAAAAAGGAACCCTCGTGCACTGCTGGTGGGAATGCAGACTGGTACAGCCACTGTGGAAGACAGTATGGAGTTTCCTCAAAAAATTAAAAATGGAACTCCCATTTGACCCAGTGATCCCACTTCTAGGACTATATCCCAAGAAACCAGAAATACCAATCAGAAAGGATATATGCACCCCTATGTTCATAGCAGCACAATTTACAATAGTGAAGATTTGGAAACAGCCTAAGTGCCCATCAGCAGATGAGTGGATTAAAAAACTGTGGTACATCTACACAATTGAATACTATGCTGCTATAAAAAAGAAGGAACTTTTACCATTTGCAACAGTAAGAATGGAACTGGAGAGCATTATGCTGAGCGAAATAAGTCAGTCAGAGAAAGATAAATATCACATGATCTCACTCATACGTATGATATAATGATCAACATAATTTGATGAAGAAAAATAGATCCAGAGACAAATGGTAGGGGAGGGGGTTGTTAGAGAGCAACCAAAGGACTTGTATGCATGCATATTAGCATAACCAATGGTCACAGACACTGGGGTGGTAGGGGCTTGCCTAGGGTGGGAATGGCTGCAGGCGGGGGGGGTGTCAATTGGTAAAAAGGAGACATATGTAAAGCTCTAGACAATAAAAAAAATCAAGTTTTTCAGAGGTCTGTAAATTAATTAACACCTTGTAAAAATGCACAGACCATTTAGTTACTCAAGAAAAAAGGGCTTGATTTCATAAAGAACCTTCCTATATTTTTTTTGGGAATGGCAGGGAGGAAGCAGAGAATGACAGGGCATTTTGTTATGTTGCTAAGGACCTTGGGATTGCAGAATCAATTACAGCAGTATTGAAGAAATGATTGGAACAGTGTCTTTAAACAATACAAAATAAAAGTAAATAATACAAAATAAAAACACTTTCAAAAGGTAAGTTATGATTTTAGCTTTATCTTTATTGTGTATAACAGCGTAAGTTCAAATTGAGATATTTTTTGTAAGGCCAGATTATATTAGCACTAGTGGCCTGGTGCATGAAAATAGTGCACTCGGGGGTGGGGGGGGTCCCTCAGCCTGGCCTGTGTCCTCTCACAGTCTGGGAGTCCTTGGGGAATGGCTGACTTCCGGCTTAGGCCCCATCCTCATTTTTTCAATACTCCTAGTATTGATTTTGCAATCCCAAGGTCCTTAACAACATAACAAAATGTCCTGCCATTCCCTGCTTCCTCCCTGCCATTCCCAAAAAAGATAGGAAGGCTCTTTATAAAATCCAGCCCTTTTTCTTGAGTAATTAAATAGTCTGTGCATTTTTACAAGGTGTTGATTAATTTCCAAATCTCTGAAAAACTTGATTTTAACAAATTTTGCCACTGACCACCAGGGGGCAGCTCCTGCATTGAGAATCTGCTCCCTGGTGGTCAGTGCATGTCATTGTGACTGGTCAACCAGTTGACTGTCTATCCCCTGCTGGTCAGTGCACATCATAGAGAGCGTTTGAGCGCCCTTAGCATGTCATTAGCATATTACACTTTGGTTGGTTGAATGGACGACCAGACACTTAGCATATTAGGCTTCTATTATATAGCATAGGTGCCAAATCAAGTGCTTAAATTTTGTAAATTAATTAGCCAGACCAATTGTTTTGCCTATGCAAAAATTATGCCTTATATTTGTGGATATAATTATTCAAGATATTCAAATATCAATTTTATTCACTTGTATTAACCATATACATAACTTTTGTTCTCGGGTAAGGTTGTTAAATGTTTTCTGAAAAATAATATCTTTTATAGAATAGGTAGATGTTTAATTGATATATTGAAGTTTTACATGTTTTGAATTTTATTTTTATCATATTTTTGTCTAGCTTAGAAGCTAAAAATTAAGCCTAATTATCAGATATTATAAGAAGCAGCTTGATTTGTAGACTATAAATCTAACTATGTCATTATTTTTATTTTAAAATAAAATTTTAAAATAACTTTGACAGTTTTGTAGTTCAGGTCAATTCTTTGAATTTCTGAAGGACATAAGTAGAATAGAGTCCTGATTATGTTGCTCTCTGGAGTTCTTATTGCTAAAATCTAAAAAGCTGAAGTGTGGTTTGAATATATTGAATTTGTAACACATTACACTCTAGTAGATACAAACTTGAAATTAAAACTCAACTTGACATTTCTAAACTTTATTAAATTTACTATCAGTCAGAACATCCTTTAGAACAGAACATTTTCAATGAGGCTATGGAAAACTATTTTGGTTTGACATTTAGGACTCGATTACTTTGGAAGGACATTTGCCCATGGAAGTTGACTGAATCATTCATATTCTGTACTCAAAGATATCATAGCTTACAAAAATGAATTCCACTCCCATTCCGTGTTGTTTCTTAAATGCTCTTCATCATTAAACTTATATTTGTGAAATAATAACTTCCTTTGAGGTTACTTTTACTCTAGAAATATAGCAAGCACTAATGTACATAATTTAGAAATTAATTTGTGACACCATGAGAATTCTCTTTTAGTGAACGCTCAGACATAAGTACTAGTCAAGCAAACTTAGTAAAATAATTAGCCACTTGGTTCCATGTGCTTTATCAATAATTACACTAGTGCCCTGACTGGTTTGCCTCAGTGGACAGGGTGTCTGGCTGCAGACTGAAAGGTCCCAGGTTCAATTCCGGTCCAGAGCATGTATCTTGGTTGTGGGCTCAATCCCCAGTGGGGGGCGTGCAGGAGGCAACTGATCGATGTTTCTTTCACTTCGATATTTCTAGCTCTCTATCCCTCTCCCTTCCTCTCTGTAAAAAAATCAACTAAAATATATTAAAAAATAATAATGACACTAGTGAAGTTGTTATTTCCTTGGCAAGAATTTGGACTAATAAAACCAAGGATTAGAGAGCTAAAACGCCTAGGAAATATGTGGTTAGGATCTTTTTTCTTTATCTTAGATCTTTTGAACAAGTTACTACATTCTGAGCATTACCGCTTTTTAATTTCAATTTTCTTTTAAAGCAGGGAAGAGTTTTTGTGGTGACTTTTTAAAAATAAATAGCACCATCACATAAGCTAAGCTTTATGGAGAAACATATGTTGATGTCCAGACTAAAAAATAAACCAAAATAGACATTTTTCTTTTCCTGTGATGTGTGTTCAATCCTGTTTTTCCCAAACCTCCCTGAGATCACTTCATCTCCCAATCCCATCTAACTGGCCACTATTAAAATGATCTTTTATCCTTGTTACTCTCCTAGAAAACACTGCACTGGCTCCTTAGAGTCCTGAAAATCAGATATATCTACTCTTTCTTTAGAGTTCTACCTCCTTGGTGATACTTTATATTTTTCTTACTCTTCACATATTGCTTATGAAAGAAAATTTTTCTTTATATGTTATCAAAAAAATCATCTTTTTGTAACACATATTCTATGTCAGGTATTTTTAACCTTTTCTTGTGCTATATACCCTTTTGACAGGCTGAGAAACTTATATCCAACCTGAGAATAATTTATTTTATATTGCTTATTTTTTTAGAGCAGTTTTAGATTCACAGCAAAATTAAGGACAAGGTAGAGAGATTTCCCATACACCCCCTACCTCTACAATTATATAGCCAACTCAATTGTCAGCATCCCCCTCCAGACTGGTGCAGTTGTTACAGTTGATCAACCTACAGTGACACATCATACTAATCCAGAGCCCATAGTTTACTTTAGGATTCACTCTAGTGTTGTACAGTCTATGGGTTTGGATACATGTAATGATATATATCCATCATTATGGTATCCTACAGAATATTTTCACTGCCCTCAAAATCCTCTGTACTCTGCCTAGTCACCTGCCCCCACCACTGCCACTTTATATTACCACTGTTCTTTTTCATGTCTGCATTGTCTTTCTCAAAATATCATCTAGTTGAAAACATATGTATACTTTTTCATATTTAGCTTCTTTCACTTAGCAATATGTATTTAAGGTTCATCCATGTCTTTTCATGACCTAATAGCTAATTTCTTTTTAGCATTGAATAATATTCCATTGTCTGGATGTGCCATAGTTTATTCACCTACTGAAGAACATCTTGGCTGATTCTAAATTTTGTTAATTATGAATACTAGTAAATCTACAGTAAACATCCAAGTGCAGGTTTTTTTGTAAATATAAATTTTCAATTCCTTTGGGTAAATCCCAAGGAAGACAATTTCTAAAGCATACTGCAGGAGTATGTTTAGTTTTGCAATAAATAGCCAAACTGTCTTCCAAGGTAGCTGTACTATTTTGCGTTCCTACTAGCCATATATGAGTTATATTCTTTTTTACAAATATACTAGAGGCATGTCCGACTGCCCGTTTATCTATAAGAAAAGAAATAATCCAATTAAAACATGGGCCAAAACATTAATAGACACTTCATTAAGGAAGATATACAAATGGCAAATAAGCATATAAAAAGGTGTTCTTTTTATATGCAAATAAGCATATAAAAAGGTGTTCTTTTTATATGCAAATAAGCATATAAAAAGGTGTTCTTTTTATATGCTTTTTATATGCTTATTTGCCATTTGTATATCTTCCTTAATGAAGTGTCTGTTAAAGTTTTGGCCCATATTTTAATTGGATTATTTCTTTTCTTATAAATAAATTTTTTTTAAATTACAGTTTACATTCAATATCATTTTGTATTAATTTCAGGTGTACAACATGGTGGTTAGACAATCATATACTTTACAAAGTGATCCCTTGATATTTTCAGTACCCACCTGGCATTATACATGGTTATTACAATATTAAGTGTATATTCCCTATGCTGCACTTTGTATCCCCAAGTGGGTTGTTTCTAAGTGTTGAGTTTTAATCTTTTTGTATACTTTAGATATCAGTCCTTTATCAGTTGTGACTTTTGAAAATGTTTTCTTACAGTATAGGGCTTGTCTTCTAATTCTCTTGATATTGCTTATATGTATTCTGTTGTTATTGGATGAAGTAGCCTTTAGATTTCAATTGTATTCAGCTGATTGATGATATTGTTGAATTTAACTGTCTTTACTGATTTTCTGCTTGCTGGTCTGTGGTAGCATATATATTGTATTTCTCTTTCTATTTTTATTAGTGCTTGCCATATATAGTTTGACATTGTGTTGTTACACACATACATATTGATTGCTATGTCTTCTTACAAAATTGACCCTTTAATAATTATGTAATGCCCATCTTTATTCATATAACTCTGCTTGTTTTGAAATCTGCTGTCTGAAATTAATGTAGTGCCACCTCTTTCTTTTTATAAAATATATTTTATTGATATCAGAAGAAATCCAGAAAAGGTTTTTAAGTAGACAAAAAAATGAAATGTACAAAAATTCCCACTTCTGGTAATACAACGAGGGAATGGAAGCCATGGCTTGGTAGCAGAGATCAGTCATTCTGCCACCTGCACTCATCAGAGATCTGATTCAATTTCCCAAACATCTCTGAGACAATTTATTTATCAGTGTGCAGAACCAAATGAGTCATAGTTGGTCCCTGAAGGGAATGTTCCATTTCATTCCTTCACCCCACTCTGAGAAAATCCAGAGACCACATTGCAAGTGAATTCTCTGTTGGAACACAGTGGGGAATGGTAGATGGTGTGTTCACTGGGCAGGCCCTGTATTATCAACAATGGTGTGATGAATGTCTGCTACATAGACAGCTAGAACTGGACTAAACCCTCCTACGGGTTCAGGAGTTTGGAGAATAGTTGCTGTGCATACTGATGGATCAGGTAAACTAACCTAAGGGCTCTCTAGCAATTCTGTAAATGAATGCCTAGTAAGACGTTCTGGAGAAACTAGAAGCTTCTGTCTTGATATCAGAAGAGTAAGTTATTTGGAAATATTATATTTTAGTATAATATAGTGCTTAATGGAGTTTAAGTAAAATTTAGAAAGTTCTTGATTTATTGTAACTTGTCTCAGTGATGTTCATAAGGGCCTTGATTGGCTCTTTGTCGGAGCCAACAGCTCTTAATTCACATGGTGCTGGGGCATCCAATGCAGGGCCATCAGGTACTGACCTAAGCATTGGCACAGTAGAAACTTCACTTTATGGGGATGGATCTGTGTCTCACAGCATCAGGATTATAAATAGAGTTGTGTTGACTTACGGTATGAATCAGAAGATCACGATTCGATTCCCAGTCAGGGCACATGCCTGGGTTGTGGGCTGGATCCCCAGTGTGGGGCATGCAGGAGGCAGCCTATCAATGATTCTCTCTCATCAGTGATGTTTCTATCTCCCTTCCTCACTGAAATCAATAAAAATGTTTTTAAAAAATGATTAAAAATAGGTAATCTGTTCTTGTCAGTGGGATAGTGAAAGTGTTTTGTAGGGTATACTTAAAAGAAAATTGGAGTGCTCAAATACAGTGCTGATCACTGTATGGTATTACCAAGAATAAATAAATGATACACTACTTTGAATTGAAAAATAACATTCATTAGTTTTCTGAGTGCAATTACTCATTGGTCAACAGTGCTTTCTCAGCCTATTTGAACCGCAGTTCTAAAATAACACCATTCATAAATTAACACTTTCAATGTGACAGGTACACAGATTCTGATTGATAAAGAAGACTCACAGGACCAAAATGGCAATGCTGACACATTTCCAGTTTATTTCAGGATAAAGGTACAATATAGCCACTGCCTTAAAATAAGAATTTGTATCACAGCCAAAGGCTGTCACACAGCAAAATATCTGGAGAGGCCAGAAGTGAACTCCAGCTTTCCTCCCTCTGTGAGGGTCATCTTTTTAGAACCAGAAACCACCAATGTGTGAATGGAGTGCTACAGAACAAGGGCACCCAAAATTCAGGCTCAGTCAGGGTTGCTTATGCCCTACTGGCTATGTTTGCATATCCTTGGTACATAATGCAGATGTCCCACAAAGACCAATGATATCAAATGATATTTAGAAGCTGATACAAATTGCGCCCAAAATTCTAAGACCTGTGGCTACCAAGCAACAGTATTAACATTTTGCAAGCTGTTAACATAAGAATCATTCAAACCTGTGAAGAATTTTTGTGAATTTATTTCAGCCAAACTGTCGACAATTGCTGAGAAGCAGAACCTCAATGGATTGAGACAATGCTCCAGAAAATGGCAATTTTGCACCTTGCTTTATACATTACAATCAAAAGAGGAGATATAGATGGGTTGCATGAAATTCATTGGTGATGGATTTGGGATTCAAATGGATAAAATTTGAATTAAGAAACAACAAAAAAGAATTGCGCTGTGTCTATAACACCTTTAGAATTAATTGACATCCACATTTTAGGTCATATTTTTACTCTAAAACTTAATTTATTTAAGGTAGATACAAAGAGCATAACCACTGAATGAAACTATTGTGGCAACTGAATTATAAAAATGTAAGATTTTAAAATCTGATATTTGAGTAACAAATTTTGTCAATATAAAAACAACAGCTTGTCTTGATGTCTTTCTGAGACAAATAATTACTATATGATTTGAGTGTTCTCTCTTTAGAAATTGTATTTGTAAATATAAATATAGTTACCAGAGGTAAATAAAAGCTTGGCAAATTTTATAGGTAATTTACTAATTCCTAAATTTCCCTGTGAAGTGGGAGAGAGAGAGAGAGAGTGAGAGAGAGAGAGAGAGAGAACAGCAAAAGCAAGAGGGAGAGAGGGAGAAATCAAGTTTCATTTCTAAGAAATAATTTTTAGTCTAAGAAGTTCAACAAATGTCTAGTACATATTGATTGTTCAAAAAAAGATTTCTCAGTTCCTTTTCCTGTCTTCCTTTCTATTTCAGTTGCCTATTATTAGGTCAATTTATATCTCATGTGAACCTATGATGTAAATTTTTTTACAAACTCTACTTTTTGTCAAAGGTAACTTTTAAAATTTCTTGTAAAGCTTGGACTAAAAAATGTGAAAGTAATATAAGTGAGAATAAAATTTTATATTTTATTTTCTTATTAATCTATATAGATCTTTTAAAATTACCTTTTCTAAATCTGACAGTTATTTTCAACTTGCATTCAATATGTATAATTATAGATAATTTTATAAGTTTACCTGTTTCAAGGAGAAAATATTATATATGTGTGTGTTGTGTATGTTTTGAGTCTAATTTGTGTCTATATATATAATGAACTGAATGGTATCTTCCCAAATTCACATGTTGAAGCCCTAACCTCCAGTGTTAAGTGAAATGTTAATCTGATAGGAGTGGTATCTTTATAAAAAGAAGATACACTAGAGAGCACTCTCTTGTATGAGTGTATGTAGAGGTAAGGCCATGTGATGATGCAGTGAGAAGGTGACTTCTGTAAATCAGAAAGAGAGATTTCATGAGAAATTAACCCTAAGAGCAACTTAATCTTGATCCTTATTGTTTCCAAAACTCTGAACAAATAAATTTTCTTGTTTATGCCATCAACTATGTGATATTCTGCTATGCAGCCTGAGCATATTACTGATAGATAAATAGATGGATGGATTGATAGTTAGATGGATAAGTAATAGATAGGGAAGAGAGAAAATGTGAGTGAGATCTAGAAAGATATTTACTTGAGAAATTGAACTTCAACTTCTATACGACATATAGCCAATAATTTCCAAATTAATAAAAACACATTACTGCCGTAGCCGGTATGGCTCAGTGGATAGAGCATTGGCCTGGTGACTGAAGGTTCAATTCTGGTCAAGGGCACAAGCCTGAGTTGTGGGCTCGATCCCAGTAGGGGGCATGCAGGAGGCAGCCGATCAATGATTCTCTCTCATCATTGATGTTTTTATCTCTCTCTCCCTCTCTCTTCCTCTCTGAAATTTAAAAAAATATATCTATACTTATAAAAGTCCAGTGACCCAAGGGCGGAACGACCAGAATGACCAGTTGACTAGTCGCTATGACTTGCACTGACCACAGGGGGCAGATGCTCAATGCAGGAGCTGCCCCTACTGGTCAGTGTGCTCCCACAGTGGGAGCACCACTTGGCTGACTGGGATGAGCAGCTGCTCCCACTGCCAGAGCAGCTGCTAGCAGGCCCAGGGTGAGGCCAAGTCTCTGCACCTATCAAATACCCAAGACAATTGAGACTCTGGCCTGACTCCACCAGCTGACACAGGCTCTCTAAGGTATGTTCTAGAAAGAGCACGGGGAGCTGGCATAAGCAGATGGCAAGAGAGGACATGACTGTGGACCCCCCGGGGAGGCTGTCCTGATGGCTGAGGATCCTGGAGCACAGCTGTCCTGAACATCCCTGATGGTGTCACCGACCTGGCATCACACATCAAGGACATTCACCGAGCGGCTTTCAGGTGCAAAACTCTCTGCCAGGTTCCTCCAGGACACAGAACATGCCTTTTACCCAAGACATTACCCCGAAATATCAGCTCGGACTAATTTCCTCATTCAGCAGCTGCTCAGAGGGTGAGTCCACAGCCGCTCAGCTGACTGGGATGAACGGCGCTCCCACAGCGGGCCAATCCCCGCAGACCACGTCCCCCATCAGTGCACAAATCCATGCACCGGGCCTCTAGTAAAAACACATTATTCTATATTTGTTAAAACTATGTGTTTTTAGTTCGTATAAGGACTGTTATTAAATAGTACAAATCTTCATTTGGTTTGTCACTCACAAGAGCTCTAAAGCTTCCCAATTATGTAATTTTGTGTCAGCAAAAGCAGATAACCTTAAATCTCAACTAAGTAACAGAACCCCTGAGTTTTACTTTGCATATCAAGACCCACCTTGTACCGTAATGCAAATGACATATCTTTCTATGTATCCATTTCCCCCATTTTGACTATAAGCTGTGGTTCATTGAATAGTAAGTAACTTGATATGAAGAAATCTCTGACTTTTAATTGGAGTAGTTAGTGCATTAACATTTGCTAAAGTCACCAATTGTTGGATTTAAGCCTACAGTTAAATTAAATTGTTTCTTTGTCCTCTTGGCTTTTTGTCCCACTTTTCCTCTTTTCTTGCCTTTTTAAATATTATTTGAATACATTTTTAGATTTACATTTTATCATGTCTATTGGCATTGTAGCTATTATCTTTTAAATTGTTAATGGTCTCTATAGGAATTGCGTTATGCATACTAGTACTTAAGTTTTCACAATCTCATTGAAGCTATATATTACCCACTCTACCTGAAATGTAGAATTCCAATAAACATATAAGTTCACTTTACTAATGATTTAATCAATGGTACCTATGTAATAAAATTTCCACAAAACCCCCAAAAGATTGGGTTCTTTTAACATTTGGAGATTCAGGGAGAGTGGCACACTCAGAGAGTACGGAAACTCTGCACTCCTTCTGCATACCTTTCTAGGCATCAATTCTGCCCGGCTGCTCCTGAGTAATATCCTTTTATAACAAACAAGTAAGATAGTACATAAAAGGTTTCTCTGAGTTCTGTGAGCCATTCTAGCAAATTAATCGAACCCGAGGTAGAGGTGATTTATAGCCAGTAAGTCAGAAACACAGGCAACAACCTGGGCTTGCTATGGGCAGTTGAGGTGGGGAGAGTCTTGTGGGAGCCCTTAACCTGTGAAATCTGATGTTATCGCCAGGTAAATAGTGTCAGAAATGAGTTCAATTGTAGGATACCAAATTAGTGTAGGAGAACTGCTTGGTAGTGGGAAACAAGCTCACACATTGGAATTGGGAGCAGAATTGGAGCTACTAAACATGTAACTCTATCTCTCCCTTTCCTTTATTGCCAAATTTCTAGGAAGACATTGACTATTTCTTATTTGCTTCCTGTTTGTTATTGCCCAATCCAATAAGAACATTAAGTTCACTATCTTATTTTACCTCTCTGGGGCTTTTGGCTTATCCTCCTCTTTATCCATGTTTTGTGTCCTTTGTGAGCTGCTCTTCTGTTTTGTTTTTCCTTTCATGAGCATTGATGTACCTTTGTTCTAAACTTGGAACACCCTCAGCTGCTAGTTCCAAAAGTCTCTGAGTTTCTCTCTTTTCATCTGTTTGCTATGTCACGAGAATCCTGGCCCCAAATTTGTTTCTCAGCTCCAGACTGACGTCTTCACTCTCTGCATATGAATGCCTTACAAGCAAGTTAACCTGATCATGCTCCCAAATCACCTTTCCCATTCCTCAACAAACCTCATCCTGAATTTTCTGTTTCAGTGAACTGTATGCCCACCGTTACCTAGTTTACTAGATGAAATGTGAGGTTTCTTGGGCTGCACGTCAAATAAGTCACCAATTCTGGGGCTTAAACGTTCTAAATATGCTTCTCAGCCATGCATATTTGAATAGTTCTAGTAGCCTCAATGTCATTCTACTGAAAAGAAACTTGCTTATTGCCTAAGTATCAACTGTGGGCAGAGCTTTTTTATTGTTAGAAATGATGTTCTATAGACCATAGAAATTAACTCACTACCTTTAGGTTTTATAACATTTATACTAAATTTATGTTATTATGTGATGAAGAACATCATTTTGAATTGATATTTGGTACAAATCTGGGTAGCTATGTGGCAATATAATGAGTTTATTTTATATCTTTTGAAGCTAAATCCATGCTTTTTTCTATAGTTATCTTCCTAAAAATGTAATAAGATTTCATCTACTTGCTACTTTAAAATGTTCACTCTCCCCTTAGTAAATACACTAAAATACAACCTCTTGCTATGTTGAGAAAGAGTCTACTCTACCTTTCTACTTTTCTGATATTTTTTCATCACATTTACCATTATCTTATACAGCCGAACTGGTTGGCTTGTGAAATACCTGAGCTTATACCTTTTCTTTTACTTTTGTGGGCATCAGGCAATGTATCATTATAGCCCATGTAAAACTGAATTATAACTCATTTTTATTTACATTTTCCAGAAATGTGAATGTAAATAATAGGCGGTGCTTCATTTATTTGCTTAATAAATATATTATAGACAAATATACAGATGCCAAGTGATCTGATCTTAGAAATTCACATAAATTCACATAATGATATGAAGAAGATGTTGTCACATATATATAGAAATTGTAAAGGACACAGGACTTACTTCCAACTCAATAAAGTTAAGTATGGGGTAAGATGCTTTAGACATTGTCAATAAATTTTTCATAGAATTTTCAGGTATATATGATTAGTGTTATGTATGCTATACATAGAATGCTATAATGGAAACATTGAACTCATTGGTTTCAGGGCATCCAACTTGTATTTGAAAAAGATAAAATTTAGATATTTAAATTTAATAAAAGTTTTATGCATAGCTTTTTGTTGTCTAAATTTACTAACTTTATTTTGTAGTTATTTGAAATAAAATAAATATATGGTTGCAAATGTCTTCTTTGTGGGTTAAAAACTTTTTTGCTACCATTAGAAAGAAGTGTTCGTAATGTGAATCCACTTATCCATAAATATTTATTTTGTGTTTACAGAGCTAAATGCTAAGCATTCAATCATGGAAGAAACTTAGATTTTTGCTCTGGGAAAAATTATTGTCTAATGGAAAAGATGAAACTTGTAAACAAATCAACTATAATATGTTGTACAGAGTGTTATAGTAAAGTCATAATGAGAGTGAATCTGAGGACACAAAAACTAATGATCTACAAACCATGCTAGAATTATCACAGAGAGAGAATGATGCCTTCATTCTCCAATCTATATGGACTCATTACCTGAATTATCATAATCATACATCTGTTTTGGCACTTATTATTTCTACTGAAACACATGTGTTTACAAGTCTTTCTTTTCTCTAGAGTGATGTTACATTTCTGTATTGCTCCAAGTAGACTGTAAAATATCACAGAATAGTTAGGATAACTGTTTTGGAATCAGTCTGAATTTAAATCTACCCCATATCCATTCAATTTCTTTATGCCCTTGCATCCCCATTCCTTCAAATTGGGGTAATAGTAATATTTAGAATTATGGATTTGATATGATGGTTAATTGAGTTATTGTAGGGTAAATTACCAAGAACTTATGAAGCACTCAGTGACTACCAATAATCTTTTTTTTTTTTTTTTTGTGAGACGAGCAATAATATTTATGCTGACAGGCAAATGAATCAATCTGTAGCGAGCTTCCCCCTGGACCAACAGTTCTTTTGAGACCCAATTTCGATGTCCAGTAGTTCCTTATGTGTACATGTCAGCACTGACCCCTCAGCTCTGGATGGTGGACAAATGGTGGTAATGCAGGTCCGACTCCCTCTGGTTTGGTCTCGGCCGAACCAAGGGGCACGGCGTCACCCGGACTAAGGGGCACGTGGCCTCACCCATACCCAAGGGGCGCGTGGTCTCACCTGGGCCTGGGACCCAGCCTCACCCGGATGGATCCAGGGGCGCACGGCCTCACCCGGACCCAGGATCTGGCTTCACCCGTACCCAGGGACGCTTGGCCTCTCCCAGACCCAGGGGCACGTGGCCTCACCCGGGCTTAGTTGCACAAGGCCTCACCTGGATCCAGGGACACATGGTCTCTCCCGGACCCAGGGACGCTTGGCCTCTCCCAGACCCAGGGCCACTTGGGCTCACCCGGGCCTAGGTGCACGAGGCCTCATCCGGATCCAGGGACGCATGGTCTCACCCGGACCCAGGGACGCTTGGCCTCTCCCAGACCCAGGGCCACTTGGGCTCACCCGGGCCTAGGTGCACGAGGCCTCACCCGGATCCTGGGACGCATGGTCTCACCCGGACCCAGGGATGCTTGGCCTCTCCCAGACCCAGGGCCACTTGGGCTCACCCGGGCCTAGGTGCACGAGGCCTCACCCAGATCCAGGGACACATGGTCTCACCCGGACCCAGGGACGCTTAGCCTCTCCCAGACCCAGGGGCACGTGGCCTCACCCGGGCCTAGGTGCACGAGGCCTCATCCGGATCCAGGGACACATGGTCTCACCCGGACCCAGGGACGCTTGGCCTCTCCCCGACCCAGGGCCACTTGGGCTCACCCGGGCCTAGGTGCACGAGGCCTCATCCGGATCCAGGGACGCATGGTCTCACCCGGACCCAGGGACGCTTGGCCTCTCCCAGACCCAGGGCCACTTGGGCTCACCCGGGCCTAGGTGCACGAGGCCTCATCCGGATCCAGGGACGCATGGTCTCACCCGGACCCAGGGACGCTTGGCCTCTCCCAGACCCAGGGCCACTTGGGCTCACCCGGGCCTAGGTGCACGAGGCCTCACCCGGATCCTGGGACACATGGTCTCACCCGGACCCAGGGACGCTTGGCCTCTCCCAGACCCAGGGCCACTTGGGCTCACCCGGGCCTAGGTGCACGAGGCCTCACCCGGATCCTGGGACACATGGTCTCACCCGGACCCAGGGACGCTTGGCCTCTCCCAGACCCAGGGCCACTTGGGCTCACCCGGGCCTAGGTGCACGAGGCCTCACCCGGATCCAGGGACACATGGTCTCACCCGGACCCAGGGACGCTTGGCCTCTCCCCGACCCAGGGCCACTTGGGCTCACCTGGGCCTAAGGACTACCAATAATCTTACCATTATTATTAGAATAAGAGTTTCTTAAAGGCAGAAATAATATCATATTTTGGGGTCATTCCTTGTGCGTGCACCACACCTATCCTCTAGCAGAATGAATATCCTGATATGCTGGGTTAGATTATCTCAGTTTTTAGCTGAAATTTAAAAAATGTGAGTGTGTGTGTGTGTGTGTGTGTGTGTGTGAGAGAGAGAGAGAGAGAGAGAGAGAGAGAGAGAGAGAGAGAGAACATTTTAACCTAAATTACCCTGGCACTCCCATATTTAATAATAAAATGAAGCATCCAACAGCAGTCTATTCAAAATCAAGTTTATTTTATATTTCATAGGGTACAGTCAACAATGATGACATTAAAAGCCCATCTCACTACACAGACATCATTGACTGTAACACATGATAACCTCCCTGGGTGACTGCCTTTTCTCAAGGTGGGTTGCGTTGATGATATAATAATGATAGTGACCTTCTGGCTTTAGCTTGGCTGACTTTGGGTGCTAAGCTTCACTTGTTTATTCAAGGAGGTAGTCTAAGGTTCTACTACCAAAGCAGCATCCAGGTAAGCAGCATGTAAGTCACAGATGCCCATGTTCAGCCATTTCTTACAATAACTGCTCTTATTCTCTCTTCATATGAGTCTTAGAGTATTGTAGGGATCAGGGAGCATTTGTCAGCACTCTGTTTCACTCAAAGCTGTGAAAGGTAATACACATTTGTTGTTTAGCAGCCGCAAATTTACTCTGTATAATTTTGGCCATATTACTTTAATTTTGTTGTGCCGAAAATAACCTAAGTGCTTCCAATGAAACTTATTTTATCCCCAATTCTAATTGTGGAATTAATGATCTTGGCTGAATTATTCAGTGCTGTCTACTCTGATCATGATAGTTTGATAGAAGAAAGACATGAACCACATCTGCCAATCAAGTCAATGAAATTCAATCCCAGAGCTTTTGCTTGGGTTATTGGGGGAAGAAGACTCTCTCTTACTAGATGATGCAGAAAAGAAAAGGTGTAATAGATAGGAATTGTGACAATTACTCTGTAAATATGTAAGCTTCAGAAGAGAGCCGACTTTAAGGATGCAGTTTAGAAAGACTAGAGCCCTAATGGGGTAGCTTAGTTAGGTAGAGCATCATCTCAATAAGCCCAGGTTGTAGGTTTGATCCCCAGTCAGGGCACATACAAGAATCAACCAATGAATACATGAATAAGTGGAACAACAAATCAATGTATCTCTCAAAGCAATAAATAAATTTTAAAAATAGAAAGTTTAGAGATGGAATACACAATAATATTTAAATAATTTGAGACCTGTATAACACCATAATTAAGGTTAATATACATTTTACTTTTCAGTTTTGAATAAACAAACACCTTTTTCCTTAAGTAAACTTCACCTGTTCATTTTGTCACTTGTAACAAAAAAAAATTACTGATATACTTTTTTCCTGTTGTAATAATGACTTAACTCCTTAATCTTGCTTTAATAAAACAAAGTTGAATAATATTAGGAACCTAAACTAATAATAGAGGAATATGCAAATTGTCCGGGATGCCATCACAGTAAGAGTAATGACCAAGCAGCTGGCTGTGTGAGGCGACAAGGCCAGCAGGAGGGTTAGTGAGGGATGACCAAATGACTGAACAGCAGGCTGCATGGGGTGACCAGGCAGGTGGCAGGGGAGATAGGGGTGACCAGGCTGGCAGAAAGGGGCAGTAAGGGGCTACCAGGCCAGCAGGGGGAGCAGTTAGGGGTGACCAGGCTGGAAGAGGGGGCAGTTTGGGGTGACCAGGCCAGACGGGAGAGACAGTAAGGGACAACCAGTCCAGTGGGGGGGGAAGTTAGGGGAGACCAAGCAGGCAGGCAGGTGAGCAGTTAGGAGCCAGCGGTCCCGGATTGTGAGAGGGATATCCGAATGCTGGTTTAGGTGTGATCCTGGGGATTGGGCCTAAACTGGCAGTAAGACATCCCTCGAGGGGTCCTGGATTGGAGAGGGTGCAGGCTGGGCTGAGGGGACTCCCCGCCCCATGCATGAATTTCATGCACCAGGCCTCTAGTTAACTAATATTGCTGACAGAATATTATTGCCTGCTTTTTCCTGCACTATGTAAATATGCTAACACTTACTCTCCATTACTATCTTCTATTTGAAATAACAAAAAACATAATAATGTCTCATATAATGGTTACTGATATTCATATTTTATGTTAATTCAGTCAGTGTTACATAAAGAATAAACTTTATTTCCTGTGAAACAAGAAGGCATTTTTTCTCTCTAAATAAAAAGACATATATGGCTTATAAAAAAGTGAATGGCATTTTGGAACTAATGGTCAGTTCATTAAAGGTGGACCTGTCCATTTTCACTACTCAATCACAATATACCATATACACATAGAGACACACACGCACAGTGGAAGAAAGGAAAGGGAGATTCCTTTTAAAGCCCTAAAAACTGTAAACCAATAGGAAAATACCGTTATCTACATTGAGTTCATGGAGAATAATAAAAGAGAAGTTTTTATCCAGATTCTTAGAGTATGCAGAGGATTAATTTTTGGTGATATTAAGATGCATGTCTTAGTCTCAAATGAGGAATAAGCTCAATTGAAACAAAAAGAATTTATATCTTTTTTAAAAGAGGAGGCTTCATTGCCTAAAACATTTAAGACAAAATGTAAGGTTTTAAAAAAAGGTTGTTAGAGGCCTGACTAGTGTCTCAGTGGCTAGAGTGTTGGCCCCTCGTATCAAAGAGTCGTGGGTTTGATTCCTGGTCAAGGACATGTTCCTGACCAGGTTTCAGGTTTGATTCCCAGCCCTGGTTTGGGTGCTGGAGGCAACCAATCAATGTGTCTCTCTCACATTGATGTTTCTCTCTCTCTCTCTCTCTTTCACCTCCCAGAGAGAAGGGGAGTTAAAGATATAAATGTGTAAGAATCAAGCAAGTGAGAACCAAGATGGCAACATAAGTAAACACCTATACTTGCTGCCTCTCACAATCACATCAAAATTACAGCTAAAAGGCAGAACAACTACCACCCAGAACCGCAGGAAAGCTGGCTGAGAGGAAGTTCCATGACTAGAGAGGTGAAGAAAGTGCATTGAGACTGGTAAGAGGTGTGGAGGCACAGAAAGTGCTGCTACCTGGGTGCACTGCTTTTTTAATCGGGAGGGAGATACAAGCTCCCGCTTGCTCTGAATTCCAGTTCCATGTGAGACTCTGGGGGACCCAGACACATACGGGGAGAAACTGGACTGTCTAGCATTGTGATAGGAACATGAGGGCCGCTTTCTCTCAGAGGTGCTCGCAGTGATCATTGTTCCTGCATGGGGGCACGGGAGGCGGAGACCTGGGGACCTCTCCAGTACAGGGTTGTCTGGCAGCCATTGCTGTTTGCTCTGCCCTGGGGATTCCCAGAGATCCCGCCCCACCCAATTTACAACCCCACCCAAACTGTGCACAGCAGCTTTTGCATATGAGTGGCCTGTCCTTTCTCCACCTAAAACCTGTCAAACTGCAGCTGGGTCAGAGAGCCCCAGAGCTTTCAAAAGAAGGCCCAAGGCCTGGCAGCAGCAGCAGCCTGCCTTGCTTCACAGCTGGGCCTCATCTGGGCACTTCCAAACCCCATACAAAGAGGAGGAATCTGTAGCTGTCTCTGTAGCTCCTGCTGGGTGGCCCTAGACAGTGGCTGACCTTGCACCTCCTTGGAGATCCAATAGTCAGCGTACCCACTGGTCAGAGTGAGACCATACCAGATTACAACTCTTCACATCCATAAGAGACACACTCAAGGGGCAAACTCAGTGAGCACCAAAGCCCCACTGAAGCAAGTCCTGCTCCATAAGGGTGTCTCCTGCACAACAGATCTTCCAGTGTAGACCCAGCTGGTCATCACAGCCAATTGGCCTGGAGGTCAATTCCTCTCAGTGATACCAAAAGCAATCCAGGGTTAACTACAACAAGACTGTGCATACAGCCCACAAAGGGATGCACAAAGAGCATCCACCTCAGGTGAGTAGGGAGGCTGAGCCACTGGGCCCTGCAGGCCACCAACCACACAAGGCCACTATATCAACTCAAGGAGACTTAGCAGCTACCCAGTACATAGAAACAAACACAGGGAAGCAGCCAAAATGCGGAAACAAAGAAAGAAGTCACAAATGAAAGAAATGAGTGAAAGCAAAATACTGGATATAGAGTTTAAAACCAGTTATAAGGTTACTCAAGAATCTTCTAGAAACCTCCGAGAAATTTAGTGAGACCCTCAAGGATATGAAAAAGGACTAATCAGATATTAAGCATACACTGACTGAAATAAAGAATAATATACAGAGATCCAATAGCAGACTAGAAAATCACAAGAATCAAGTCAAAGATTTGAAATACAAAGAAGTAAAAAACACCCAACCAGAAAAGCAAAAAGAAAAAAGAATCAAAAAATATGGAGATAGTGTAAGGAGCCTCTGGGACAACTTCAAGCGTACCAACATCCAAATTATGGGGGTGCCAGAAGAAGAGAGAGAGCAAGATATTGAAAACCTATTTGAAGAAATAATGACAGAAAACTTCCCCTACCTGGTGAAAGAAATACATTTACAAGTCCAGGAAGTACAGAGAACCCCAAACAAGAGGAATCCAAAGAGGACCACACCAAGTCACATCATAATTAAAATGCCAAGGGCAAAAGACAAAGAAAGAATCTTAAAAGCAGCAAGAGAAAAACAGTTAGTTACCTACAAAGGAGTACCCATATGACTGTCAGCTGATTTCTCAACAGAAACTATGCAGGCCAGACGGGAGTGGCAAGAAATTACAAAGTGATGAATAGCAAGAACCTACAACCAAGATTACTCTACCCAGCAAAGCTATCATTTAGAATTGAAGGTCAGATAAAGAGCTTCACAGACAAGAAAAAGCTAAAGGAGTTCATCACCACCAAACCAATATTATATAAAATGCTGAAGGATATTCTCTAAGAAGAGGAAGAAGAAGAAAAAGGTAAATATAAAAAATTATGAACAACTAAGTGACAACAAATACATATCTATCAACAAGTGAACCTAAAAATCAGTGAATAAAAAACCTGATGAACAGAACAGATTGGTGAATGTAATAGAATCAGGGGCATGAAAAGGGAGCAGACTGACAATTCTTGGGGGGAAGAGGTTGTGGGGGTGCAGGAAGAGATTGGACAAAGAGGTTACACCTATGGACGAGGTCAATGGGAGGGTGGCAAGGCCTGGAGTGGGGTGGGAACCTGGTGGAGGGGAGCTATGGGGGGAAAAAAGAGGAACATCTGTAATCATATGAACAATAAAGATTTTTAAAAAAGAATCAAGCAAGTATTGAGTTTTTGCTTTAGTTTCTCAAAGAAATATATTCATGGTTTTGCTGTCATATTGCTTAATTGAAGAAACTAAAGTTGAGATTTCTAAATGCAGCAGGGCATTGGTGAGTCAGGTGAATCTTAGCAAACAAGGCATTTGCTACACCCCTCATCAGTCACATTGGGTAAAGGTCAGACAACTGTGTGGGGAAACTCTGAGTTGATAAGTAACCATATAACACAGAGCATTAATAGTATAACATGAACAAAGTCACTTCCTCAGATATGTGTGCATCCTGTGAAATTAATTGTTATCATCTCTGAGTAACCTCTCTCCTACCTTGTGTATAGTAGTGACAGTTCGAATGAGTGAAATTATTATTTATTTATTTTTGCATATGCCCTAAAATAGTTGTAGATAAGAATATTTGAAATTAAAAATAATTTACTTGTGTTTTAATCTTTTAGGATATTTTATGAGTGGAATTGTGCTTCCAGTCTAATTGATTTGTAGAAGTATTAACCTCAGAACGAGATTGCATTTATAGATAAGGAAGTTATTACATTACAAGGAGGTCATTAGGGTGGGCCCTAATCCAATCTGACTGGTGTCCTTATAAAAAAAGGAAATTTGGACACAGACATATAGACACAGAGCCAATACCATGTGAAGGAGAACAGGGAGAAGACAGCCATCTACAAGCCAAGGATAGAGGCCTTAGAACAAAATAACCCTGCTGAGACCTCAATCTAGAATTTATATCCTCCAGAACTGTGGAAAAGTAAATTTCTGTTGTTTAAACTATGAGGTCTGTAGTACTTTGTTAGGGAATCTCTAGAAACCTAAAACAGGAAACATTTTCTTGAACTTGTTTATTGGATAATAAATTTTCTGTCAGAGTTTCAAATTCCTTGATGAAATCCAAGTGAGGGAGGCTAGTCATTTTTTTATGCCTCAAAGACATATCTTGTGGTTTTGAAAATGTAGTTTATTAATGAGAGAAAATATTGATATTCTTTGATAGTAGGTGTTTAATCAATTTTTTTTCCAGTACTGGAAACTCACTTCCGGTGGTCTGAGGAATCAATACCACATCTTAATATGAATTCCTCTAAATTCTAATCTAATTCATTATCGCACCATAAAAATGGTTAAAGAAGATCAATGTCAAATTTGGTTATGCAAGGCAGGTACTATAATATTAAACGAAAATGACAGTAAAAATAATATTTTAAAGGTCACTGCAATTCTTAGTGGCTAACTGGCTTCTTTTTTTTCATTTGTTTTTCACTATAAGAAGGAAACTAGTTGAGACAAGGAATAAGCTCATATTTTTAATCATTGACCTCTAGGATGAATAAATCAAAAGGAAGTAGCTGTCTAATGTACATATACTAATGGGAGCATAGGTGGGGGGCGGGGCGGAGGGGGGAAGAATAAGTCTAACTCTCTGGTCAGAACCTATTGTTCACATCTCTCTTGAGTGTGAATGATGTTTTGAAACCAGACCTAATCCTTAGGCTTCCCTGTTTTAACTACAACTAAAAACTGAGGACCCAAAGTAATCAAGCCATGTTCCAAAAGGTGCTGTGCCATCGCACCCATCGTCATCCACAGTCTTTCCATAGTTAATGCCTCATGACAATAACAATATCGTGTTGTCTTGGGACCACAGCAAGAAAATACAGGTAAAGTTTGTTTATGAATTCCTTTTATGCCCACTGAGCCTGTATATTAAAAAATATTTAATAAAAGTGTTTGTTGCATGAAGATGGGTTAGACAACACTGAAGTGATTTCTTTCCTTAGCATTTTATAGTTCTAGCTAATTCAGGGACTAAGTGAAGCAATAGCCATTATAAATGACACGGTTTTTTAAGCAGGCATGTCAAATGCCTTAGACGTTTGAATTAAATTTTCTCTCATTCCATAATTACTTAATTATTGTCAATTAAGAGTGTGGCATGAGCATATGGTGGCTTCCCATCCACTCATTTCTTCCTCTCAATTTGTTATTGCTATTAATTTAGTTGATTGTGATGGTGTTTAACCAAATCAAACTAATTAATAACAGTCAACTAGGTCAATGCCTTTCTCTTTGCATCTCATGCTCATTCGCCAGTAGCTGAGTTCTATAATATTATCAGATTTGAGGAGAATAAAGTATTTTGGGATCTTAAACATTTTGAAAATAAATATCTAAAGATTTCTAAATTTATGTAATTTCTTTTGCCAGAAAGTCACATATACTTTATTTTGAATATGTTAAACATTCTAAGTATTCTTTTCCTTGAGGTTTTTCAGGTTTTATTTTATGCAAATAAAATTATAAATATCTCATCATGGAAAAAAAATCTATCTAATAATAGGGTGATATGCAAATTGGTTGGACGCCATCATGTAACAACCGATCAGCAGGCTATATATATATATATAATTCCTTATAAAGCAGTATACCACCAGATAAAAACATAGCCTTGAGTACTAGCTTACCCCCAGTGAAAGCTATTGCTACATTTTTATTTGATAATGTGCTACTTCCTCCAAATGGCAAAAAGCTATTGGATCAATTCCTGTACAAGTAGTTATCAAATTAAATATCAAGGTGGAAGTTGGTGGGTGTACCTACTGGAAAAATATATAAAATGGTTTTTTATATTTTATGTATTTTATTAAAGATGAATAAAAGTTATGCCCGGCTGGTGTGGCTCAGTGGTTGAGCATCAAGCTATGAACCAAGAAGTCTCCATTTCTATTCCCAGTCAGAGCACATGCCCAGGTTGTGGATTCAGTCCCCAGCCGATCGATTGATGATTCTTTCTCAATGATGTTTCTATCTCTCTATCCTCCTTTCCTCTCTCTCTGAAATCAATAAAAATATTTTTTAAAGGTTAATAAAAGTTATTATGAAAAGTGACATACTAACAGATGAATTTGTAACAGCATGAATTCCTTATTTAAGATCAAAATCTTAAAATCAAAAAACTAATGGGGCAGATAGAAAACTGAACTAAGCAGTCCCCAACACATCTCCTGAGTTTTACCTTTTCACAAGGTTCTTTCATCCCAAATATAACTGTCAAACTCTCACTACAAGCGAGACTTTCAAAACTGTAGCTTTATCATAGACCCTGTACTTCCTCTGGAGCTCATTTATTCAGCACAACCTTTAACCAGATTTATAAAGGAATAAGAATAGCAAAATAGCCGAAACCGGTTTGGCTCAGTGGATAGAGCGTCGGCCTGCGGACTGAAAGATCCCGGGTTCGATTCCGGTCAAGGGCATGTACCTTGGTTGCGGGCACATCGCCAGTAGGGGGTGTGCAGGAGGCAGCTGATCGATGTTTCTCTATCATCGATGTTTCTAACTGTCTATCCCTCTCTCTTCCTCTCTGTAAAATATCAATAAAATAAAAAAAATAGCAAAATAAATGAAAAATACAAGAGTAAAGCAGGTTGGTTTATGTAAGGCAAAACCTAGCCAGGATTCATGGACCTCATTTCAATGTCTTGAGTCACATATATATTAGCCTAGTAGTTCTCACATTTCTTTTGTCTTCAGACTACTTTGATTCTACAATAAATTAAAAAACAAAACAAAATAAAACAAAACAAAAAATCTAAATTAAACTAAAAACAATATTGAGAGTACAACAAGCTTTTGATTATGTGGATTAAATGGTCAATGGTTATTTTACATTAAACTGGTATTTTGAAAGTATGGGAGTGGCTATGTCTCAATATGTATTCCATCACATGTAGACATAAATAACACATCTTTATGAAAAGTAACTGTATTCTCTAAAGCAAAAATAAGTGCAGTACGAAAAGTGGTATTGTCTTACATTTTTGTAAATACTTAAACATCTGGCTTAATAATATAGAATTGGTTGCTTATACCTGATTCTGCATTCCAATTTCTTGCAATAAATCTATTGTGTTGGTTTGAATTATATGAAGAAAACCCAACCTCATACAGTATGGAAATGGAAAGCATAGGAGATATTAGTATTTTTATATCCTTTTCAAATAATTACAAATATTTTTATTTTATTCTTTATAAAAATACATCATGTGGATTTGGGATTCTAATATTTTTGTGTTTTAATCCACAAGGGCAGAAGATTTTGACTTTAAGATCTTTGCACTTTAACTTAAAATAGGTTTTAATTTTGGAACTTCAATTTCTTCTTCAACATTTTATATTGCAAGGGATTTTATTTCAAACATGGGACATCTCATTGATGTTTTATTTGTAGAATATCTTTATCATGTCATTTGATTTAATTGCAGAACTTCTGAGGCTGCTAGAAAATAGTGAAGGAAATAATTTATGGTTGGAAATAAGATAAGGAACGAAAGGGTCTCTTTTGAGCACGCAGGAACCTTGGAGTTGATTTGAATCAGACAGTTCTGGCTTTCAAAGCCTTTGGAGCTTCAATACATAAGGCCTATCAGAATGTGTGGGAGAAGCTATAAAGAAGCAATGTTTTGTACTTAGGGAGTAGTGTAATATAGGGAGGAACAGGACTACCTAACACATTGTGGACTTTCTCTGACAGATAGAGCCACCATCTGGTTAACTACAGGATTAACATGAGGGATTAAGAAAAATAGCTAGAGACTAGAGATGCTGACTTTAATACCTTGGTTTCCATGTGAACAAACATCCTATATCACAGCACTCCTTCGTACCCTGCTCTCCATCTTATAAACGGAATTTGCTGACTAGGAAATCTATAGTGATCTAGCTGCCTGTGACAGAATGGGTAAGTTTGTATAATTCTGGAGTGCAACATTGGAAAACCCAGTTTTCTACAGCCCGAAGCCAGATTCTCCAATAACTTTTTTAGCCAATAAAAGGGTTGCTTTGATTTTTATCTGCTGATTCTTTCTTCCACTCAATTTGTTCAGAAACTATAAGGAAAGAGAGGGGTCTAATAGGTATCTTTCCAAAAGAATAAAGACATGAAAAACATGTGTCCACACAAAAACTTATATTCAAGTGTGCATAGGAGCCTTATTTATATTAGTCAACAAATGGTAACCTAGATGGCCATTCATTTGTGAATGGGTAAACAAAATGTGGTTCATCCATGCAACAGAATACTACTCAGCAATAAAAACGAACCAACATCTGATGCATGCAACGTCATGGATGAATCCCAAAACTTTCACTCTAAGTAATGGGAATCTACCACAAAAGACTACTTTTAAGTCTATTTATACCAAAGTTTAGAATACACAGGGTTATAGTGACCAAAAGTAGATTAGCCAAAGCCCGGGAGCAGGGGAGTTTTTGAGAAAGACTTCAATGGGCCACAAAGAACTTTTTGAGGTGATGGAAGTTTTCCAAAACTGGATTTTAGTCATAATTACATGTTTGTATACATTTATCAAAACCCCTTTAACTGTGAATTTTAAATAGATAAACTTTATTGTGTATAAGTTATACATGATTAAGCTATACCTCAATGAAGCTTGAAAATAACCCAAGTTAATAATACTTTTGATATATCAGCATGTGGATTATGGATAATACTAGAGATATAGTTACCCATTTCAAGAAGCTAAGGACAAAACCCAAAAAAGACATAATAGAAATGTAGATATCAGAACAGCTATGCTATACAGATGAACTTTGAGACACTATTCCAAATAATAAGAATAAGCACAACCAGTTAGTAGGATTTTATTTCCAACACTGTATTAAATTGGCCAAACAACATTATCTTAGGAAAAACAGAGAAAAGTTTGAAATGTGGCTTTCACCTTGTAATTAAATGATTTTAAAATAATATTAATGATATGTAGACTATATAATGAGACACACAGGCCAGGTTTGAGCATATCTCTTTGAGATAAGGTATCAAAATATGTTAAAATATACAAAAACAAATTAATATAAAGTGATATAATTATTTGATTTTAAAATGTATTACAATGTTAAGTAGATGATCTGTTTCTCCAAACTTGTCATGTTCTCTTAAATTTTCTTCTAAAATATTATCAGAAAAATATACATCATGTAAGCTTATGGAGAACAATTTTTTAGTATTTGCACCATGACATAGTTAATAAATTAATAGGTTGAAAGAATCTAATAATACTTGATGATAGGGAAGGCAGTGGAGAGTGGCGGGAGGGGGAGGGTGTAAGAGATCAACCAAAGGACTTACATGCATGCATATAAGCATGACCAATGGACACAGACAGTATGGGGGGTGAGGACATGTCCTGGGAGGTGGGAGTGGCTGGGGAGAGGTCAATGGGGAGAAAAGGAGACATATGTAATACTTTAAACAATAAAGAATTTAAAAAAATACTTGATGATACCTGTTGAAGGAGATGAGTTATGGCTTAATTTAGAAATAGCAAAGAGGTATTTAATACCAATAATAATATGAAGTAAAGCTAAAATAAACTATTTAGTTTCCATCAAAGTTCAAATGCCAAGTTCAAAGGGAAAATTCCACTTATTCTTTGTGATTTTAACTTAAAAATCATCTTAAGAAGGTGGTGTGTTGATTCCCAATAGGGGCATGCAGGAGGCAGCTGATCAATGATTCTCATAATTTCTCTCTCTCTCTCTCTCTCTCTCTCTCTCTCTCTCTCTCTCTCTCTCTCTCTCTCTCTCTCTCTGAAATAAATAAAAATACATAAAAAAGAAGGTAGTGTGTTGAGTACCCGATATAATTATTCTAGTCACTGATATTCTATTTTATTCTGTATTACTCTTTAATATAATGGCTTTGTGCTCTCTAAACCTTTGCTAACTAACTTTTTTGCTACACTAGGTTTTCATTTCAGTTTTGCTGTAGACTTTATGCATGGATTTTATTATACCAATTTTCAGGCATCTGATCTATTCATCTAAGTAACTTCATTTTGCATATTTTGAACCACCCTTTACCCAAAGGAAATATTCTTTTCAACTTTGTCAACAAGAAAATATTAAGATTATCTAGCTCAATACACATTGGTAAAAAGCAATTAATAGAAAAGAGATTCTGACAAGACTGTTGCCCTTATTTTAGGAGCAGTAATCTTTGTTCACTAATAGAAAGAGTTTAACAATATACACATATATGCTGATATTTATTTTTTCCTATTTATGAGATGCCAAAATTAATAAATATTAATGTGGCTCCATCTTATTAAAACAACATATAATTTTTAATTAACTCTAACTCAATAAATTGGAATCATTATATAAAACTAGAGGTCCAGTGCACAAATTCATGCATGGGTGGGATCCCTCAGTCTGGCCAGCGATCGGGGCTGAGGGAAGTTGGCTGGCTGGGGGAGAGGCCATGGGAGGTTGGCTGGCTAGGGGGGAACATGGGAGGTTGGCCAGCTGGGGGGAGGGGCTGCAAGAGGTTGGCTGGCCATGGGAGGTTGGCTGTGGGAGCACACTGATCACCAGGGAGCTGCTCCTGCATTGAGCATCTGTCCTGGTGGTCAGTACACATCATAGTGACTGGTTGACCGTCATTCGGTCGTTTGGTCATTCAGTAGCCTAGGCTTTTATATATATATACTAGAGGCCTGATGCATGAAATTCGTGCAAGGTGCTTAGCCCTTGTAGCCCCAGCTTTGTCCAGAAGGTCATCCAGATGGTTGTTCTGCTGTTCGGCCGTCTGGTCTAATTAACATATTACGCTTTTATTATTATAGACTAGGGGCCCAGTGCACAAACTCGTGCACCTTGAAAGGAACTGTGAGCCGCGAGGCTGCAGTGGGCACAGGGGCAGGTCTTAGCCCATCCTCCGTGCCCCCAACTGACCCCTCCTGCCACAGCCTCCACTCCCCTGTCTGCTGGCAGCCCTGCTCCTGCCTCTGCTGCTCCCACACGCTGATGGTGATGGCCCCACTTGCACCCGCTGACAGCGCGGAGTGATTGGGTCTGGAGCCAGTAGTGGGTGCAAGCAGGACTGGTGCTGACAGTGGGTGCGAGTGGCGGCTGCTGCCCCAATCACCCCTCAGAAGCAGGGGGAGGTAGAGAAGCCTTCAGGGGTGATTGGGGCCAGCAGCGGCCACTCCCACCTGTTGACGATGCCAAGTGATCAGGACCAGCACCAGGAGCCGGCAGCGGGTGTGAGCGGGGCTGACGCCAGCAGCAGGTGCAAGTGCCGGGTGGGACTGCAGCGTGCGGGAGCAAACAATTTTCAATAATCACCAGAGTCTTGCCCCAATGACAGTGACCAGCGCTCCACCTTGGTCTGGCAGCCCCACTCACCTGCTCCACCATCCCACTTTGGCCAATGCTGCCATGTTCCATGCGCACCCCCTGGTGGTCAGTGTATGTCATAGCCACAGGTTATTCGGTTGTTCGGTTGTGCCACCATTCGGTCTATTTGCACATTAGGGTTTTATATATATAGATAGATTATTTACTCCTGGGGGAAAAAAGGGGTACATTAGTAATATTTTCACCAATAAAGATAAATTAAAAAGAAAACAAAATAAAATAAAGTTCTTTATTTCCAAATTTAAGATTCAGATATTTCCACCATTTAATTTATCTAAATATATAATAACTAGAGGCCCAGTGCATGGAATTCATGCACTCATGGGGGGTGATGGGGGGCTTCTTCAGCCCAGCCTGCACCCTCTCACAATCTGGGAGCTCTCGGGGTATGTCCGACTGACAGCTTAGGCCCACTACCCGCAGTCGGACATCCTTAGCGCTGCTATGGAGGTGGGAGAGGCTCCCGCCACCATCGCTGTGCTTGCCAGCCATGAGCTCGGCTTCTGGCTAATCAGCACTCCCCCTGTGGGAGTGCATTGACCACCAGGGGCAGCTCCTGCGTTGAGCATCTGACCCCTGGTGGTCAGTGTGCATCATAGCAACCAGTCGTTCTGCCATCAGGCCAAAACTCGCTCTCTGATATCCCCAGAGGGGTCCCAGATTGCGAGAGGGTGCAGTCCAGGCTGAGGGACCCCACCGGTGCACGATCAGAGTCTGGGAGGGACATGGGAGGTTGGCCAGCTTGGGAGGGACTGCAGGAGGGCTCCAGGGCATGTCCGGCCTGTCTCACTCAGTCCCGATAGGCTGGACCCTAGCAGCAAGCTAACCTACCAGTCAGAGCGTCTTCCCCTGGTGGTCAGTGCATGTCATAGCAAGTGGCCTTAGCATATCATTAGCATATTAAGCTTTGATTGGTTGAATGGACTACCAAACACTTAGCATATTAGGCTTTTATTATATGGGACTAGAGGCCTGGTGCAAGAAATTCGTATACTGGGGGTGGTGTCCCTCACCCAGCCTGCACCCTCTCTAATCTGGGACCCTTTGGGTGATGTCTGACTGCCGGTTTAGGCTCGATCCCACAGAGATCAAGCCTAAACGGGCAGTCGGACATCCCTCTCACAATCCAGGACTGCTGGCTCCTAACCGTTCACCTGCCTGCCTGCTTGCCTGCCTGATTGCCCCTAACTGCTCCCCTGCCAGCCTGATTAACACCTAACTGCTCCCCTGCCAGCCCAATTACCCCCAACTGTCCTCCCCTGCTGGCCTGGTCCCCCCCCCCCAACTGCCCTCCCCTGCCAGCCTGATCTCGCCCCCAACTGCCCTCCTCTGCTGGCCAATTTGGTTCTGATTGGTCGGTTTCTATGCCAGTCAGTGTCAAAAGCTCCACCTCCTAGGCAGCCATTGGCTCCTCACACTTTATCCAGATTTGGTTCTGATTGGTCGGTTTCTATGCCATTCAGTGTCTCTGGGCCTATCAATGGGGCCTGATCAGAAAAGCAGGGCTGCCACAGAGGCTATAGGTCAGACCCTGCTTCTCTCTTCAGGCCTCTCTCCGGGCCTGATTTGCAGCCCCCTCAGCAGTCAGTGCTGTGTCACTGTGCCTGCAGCCACAGCAGTTGGTGCTGGGTCTCCACGGCAACCCAGCACTGACTGCAGGACTGACTTCGGGTTGGTCGAGCCTCTGGTCATGACGGACCCAGGGTTTTTATATATTAGGATGATGCTTCACAGCATGGCTCATTACAGAGCATGTTGAATTTGAGAATCTAATCTAATAATAGACAAATATGCAAATTGACCGCACCTTCGCTACACCTAAACCACGCCCATCAGCCAAGCCACTCCCATCAGCCAATCAGGACGAGTATGCAAATTACCCCAACAAAGATGGCGGCTAATTTGCATATCAAGACAGCGTTGAAAGAAGCCAAGAGCTGCAGAAGGGAGTAAAGCTTCGAAGAAGCAAGCAAGCCGGGAGGGGGGGGAGAAGGGAGGAGCAAAGTCAGGGCGGGGAGAAGGGGAAAGCAGGCGGGCTGGTGGAGAAGGCAGGGCGGGTGATAAGAGCAGAGCGGAGGCAGGGCTGGGGGCAAACGGAAAAGCAGGCAGGCTGGAGGAGAAGGCGGGGCGGGGCCGGGGCGGAGGGGAGGTGGGGTAGAGTGCAGCAGGAAATCCTATTGCAGGATTTTTCCTGCAACAGGAACGCTAGTATTTTATAAAATGCAGATTCTTTTCAAATATTAATTTTATTTTCTTCTTATTAATAATGGTAATATTAATATACTAATAGACGTTGATTTTGTGAGTATTCATTGTGGCTCTTTAGAGAGTGAACTCTCTGCTTGTATTCACAGAACTGCACCCAGTTATCCTGATCTGACTGAATGATGAAGAAATGTCACCAAGTGAGTTAGGGCTAACTGAACTTTTACACTGAAATCTAATTTTCATATTATCTTTGAAACTTAATCAGAAGTTTGGGTTAGATTAAAGTGGGAACTAGCTTGGAAGCCATTGAAAATCCTAGAAGATCCCAGACATAGTAAAGGGAAATAATTGAATTTGAAAATTTTACCGAAACTTTTGCTGCTTCTGAATGCATTTTTATCTTTTACAGAGACTTATACCTGTAGAACACATTCTTATATCTTTAGAGAAATATTTCTAATGGCAAAAATAAACATGAAAAAATATTTTGCATGAGCACTATGCTAAAGATCTAACAAAATGTTGGCTTACAATGACCTATGATTCAAATGGTGCATCTTACCACTTATTTCCCATCATAGTAATAATATAGCTCATTAAATAATTGTTAATTTTATCTGATAAACAGTAATCTCTTACTGTATTTTTTCCTTTTTAAAAAAATTTATTTTTTTTCTTTTTATTTAATTTATTGGGGTGACACTGGTTAACAAAATTATACAGGTTTCAGGTGCACAATTCCACAACACATCACCTATACACTGTATTGTGTGTTCACCACCCCTATCAAGTCTCCACTGTTTTTTTTCCATACGCTTTATATTAATCACGTCATTATACAATCATTCTATGGATAGGAAAACATTTTTAAAGATTCAAAAATGAAATCCAAGACAATTGAGAATGCATACTTTAGCAAAAATTAACTATTAATCAGTAATTTCACCTGACAGGAGAATTCTGACTTTTTGAAACGGTGACATAAAATGCATGCATTTATACAGTGCACATCCTATATAATAAAGAGCTAATATGCAAATTGACCATCACTCCAACACAAGATGGCCACCCCCATATGGTCAAAGATGGCCACCCCCATGTGGTCAAATATGACTGCCCCCATGTGGACATAAGATGGCTGCCACAAAATGGCTGGCAGGGGAGGGCAGTTTTGGGTGATCAGGCCAACAGGGGAGGGCAGTTGTGAGGGAATAGACCTGCAGGGGAGGGCAGTTAGGGTAACCAGGCCTGCAGAGGAGGGCAGTTGGGGGAGACCAGGCCTACAGGGGAGGGCAGTTGGAGGCGACCAAGCCTGTAGGGGAGGGCAGTTAGGGGTGACCAGGCTGGCAGGGGAGCGCAGTTTGGGGCAATTGAGCCAGCAGGGGAGCAGTTAGGAGTGGATCAGGCTGGCAAGGGAGTGGTTCAGGTGTGATCAGGCTGGCAGGCAGAAGCGGTTAGGGGCAATCAGGCAGGCATGCAGGTGAGCGGTTGGAAGCCAGCAGTCCTGGATTGTGAGAGGGATGTCTGACTGCCCATTTAGGCCCCATCCCACCGAGGATCCCAGATTGGAGAGGGTGCAGACTGGGCTGAGGGACACACATACCGTGCATGAATTTCATGCACTGGGCCTCTAGTGTAACATAATCAGGCATTTCAATAATTGACTCTACAAATAGCAAATACTGATTTTGTTTTTGAGTGAACCATCACTTACTCATTTTCTTTCTTTTTCCTAAGATGAAAGTTAATGATAATATAATGGAAAAGATTATATTGTTATACATTCCCTGTGAATTAGTAATTTGGAGCGTGAGTCAGTAAGCCTGACATAATGGCACCCTCTTGATATTATTGATTTATTGTGAAGTGGACTTGACACATCTGTATGAATCATGTGTTTTGATGGTTATGCTGACTAGATAAAGATTTATCAATTTTCCAGTTCTTTAAACCCCACCCATCCCATTATAGATTGATTATAATTTGATGTAAGTAATCCTTATGGAGATTTTTGTTTACCACAGCATTGTTTCTAGAAACAGGAATATAGGTGAAAATGCTATGTTCATCATCTAAGTAGTGGATAAATGTTGTTAATTGGAGATTAGTGATGAACTAGATATATACACAGTAAGAAAAATAGATATTTAAAAAGATTATTGAGTAAAAAGAAAAAAGATTACTACAAATATACATGTAACTTATATATTTAGCACCACATACATCTATGATTGGCCCAAAATAACAATACATATTATTGCTAAGGATAAATCTCTACCTGAAGAAATTTATTAAATCCATTATAGTAGGTGTTTGTGTAGGGAAATGAATGGTTGTGTGAATGAAGAATGAAGAGAAAGCAGTACTAAAATAAAATTAATCAATGGCATTATCTAGAAACTATTATAATTGTCTGCTATTTATTTATTTATTTTTCTTATTTTTTGTTGTTGAATTTATTGGAGTGACACTGGTTAACAAAATTATACAAGTTTCAGGTGCTCAATTCCACAACACATCATCTGTACACTGTATTGTGTGTTCATCACCCAAAGTCAAGTCTCCTTCCATCACCATATATCCCACCTACACCCTCCTCTACATCTCCCACCTGCCATCCCTCCAGCAATCACCACAGTGTTGTCTGTGTCAATGCATTTTTTTCTTTTTAAAAAAAATTTAAAACAAATATAACACAATGTTGAACATCTGAATTTAAAAACAATATATAAAAACTAAAATATCATGAAACTGATCATCTGAAGGCTGACTCAAGACTCCACCTTGAGAAAACAAAGGGTTCAGTGACAGAAGAACAATGATTGATTATTGGTTTCTGTAGCAATACCTACACATTCCTTGGTTGTCTTGTAAAAGACAGTTAGATCAATCAAATTGAACCCTCTGACACAATAAGAATGACCTGCCTAGGATCCCTTTTACTGTATGGTGCCCAATGGTGGCTCTCATTTCTGGAGATGAGACTGGAGTGAACTGATGCCATCAACACGTCTAAGAAAGGACTACCTCACTCTGCTTATATCTAGAATTACAAAAAAGAAGCTTATTTCTCTACTCCAAAGCAGGAAGTCATTTTCTATCTTTTTTTCCCCCACACATCAACTGGAACAGACCTCCTACCTTGTATTCTGCCATCTACAAGTTTCACCAACACAAGAGGAGCCATCATCCTGAATGGATTTCTGAAGAGTCACATCCATCTAACATGAAAAGTTTTAACTTTAAAAAATACAATACATTTTGGAGGACTCAAGAATTTCATAGATCTAAACGAACTCAAAAAATAAGAATAGGCAATCCTATTGAAACAGGTAAAATAGAAAATGTAGAAAAGAAAAATAATTGTAAAAGTAATGATCAATTTTAAGGAGAATAAGTACAATAGAAAATACCTTTTGGAATTCAAAAGCATGATTTTCAAATTAAAACACACAACTGGGAAATTGTGTAAAAAGATATGTTGCTATTAAAAGCCACACTAATATTCTAATGTGTGCATATATTTAGAAAGATACAACATATTCACACAATGAATATAAAGATAAAATAAAATAAAATATCTGACTCTCTCCCTTCCAAGATTTCCTGCTCACATTCCAGATTGCCTGAGACCTTCTCAATGTTTTCCTCTGGCTGTAAACAAGGTGGTTAGTCTGTCATTATTCTTGTTGCAAAAGCCACTGTCATTGCAGCCCAAGATGGAAATCAAGGCACGAGAAGGAAAAAACAGAAAACTTACCTTTGTGAGGGTTGCTTCTCCATGTTTGATTCCCTTCCACAATTCACCTGCTTTAATTTTCAGATTCATCAAAGAGATTTATTTTTATACTAGAGGCCCGGTGCATCAAATTTGTGCACAAGGGTGTGTGTGTGGGGTCCCCTCAGCCTGGCCTGCATCCTCTCCAATTCAGGACCCCTGCAGGGATTGGGCCTAAACCAGCAGTCGGACATTCCTCTCACAATCCGGGACTGCTGGCTCCTAACTGCTCACTTGCCTGCTGGCCTGATCACCCCTAACTGCCCTCCCCTGCTGGTCTGGTCACCCCTAACTGCCCTCTCCTGAGCCTGGTCACCCCTAAAGGTCTCTGCCTCAGCCCCCACCACCATGGCTTTGTCTGGAAGGACGTCCAGATGGATGTCCAGAAGATGTTCGGTCTAATTAGCATATTACCCTTTTATTAGTATAGATGTTATGTATATACTTGTCAAATTGCAGTTGTGGTAAGGGGGAGAGATGTACCCTGGAGAGCTTACACTACTGTAAGTGAAACCCAAACTCCTCCTATCTATTTAGGTTTAAATTGAGATATTTTGTATTTCTGCTAATGAGTTTTTTTTTAGTGTTAGAAATGCTAATTGGTTATTTTTCAAATATTCATGGCAATCTCTGTAGTTTTGCCTTTCATAAATTTTCAAAACCTTTTATTTTATTATTTTATTATTTTATGTGTAGTAACTATAGTTTTATATTTTCAATAATCTGTGTTCATTTATTCCAGAGTCTGAAGTTCTCACCTATCTGTTTCTCCTGGCTGTCGTTTCTATTTATTCTCAGGCACTGTTCCAGTTTTCCTCTGCACCTGTACCTTTGACTTTGTGTTGACCACTTCAAAACCTATTTGTGTAGGGTTTGCCTAAGCACATGCACTGTGCTCCTCGGGGCTTTAGCAGCCCAGAACTCCTTTAAAGTAATTTGACAGCTTGTGCTCTTTTGAACCTTCCAGAACATACAAACACAAGTTGTAAGTTTGCATGGTGGCTGGTTTAATTCTAGTCCTTGCTTCCACCGAGGGTGTATCACTTTGCACATTCCTTCATTTTGGGATGCAGTGAATGCCCAGAATGGGCTCCAGGCTTTTTATTTACGTCCCTTCTACCCTGAGTGGTGCTCAGAACCAGTCCCCATTTTCTGAGGTTTGCTAAGTAAAAGGAGAAAGGGGTGCTTTGCTGTTGAGTTGTGCTCCACATCCTCTTCAGTGTTGACCTTAGTCCATTTTGACATCAGTATATAGTTCAGCCTTTACGATTTTTTTAAAGTTTATCCAGCAAGTTTGATTAATTTCAGCACTAAATTGATCTTAATTGAGACCACCATTACCAGAAATTAGAAGCCTATAGTTTTAAGCTTTAAGCTTTAACTCTTCTAAGATTTACTCTGTCTATATTATTATGCTTACTCTCCCTAAAATGAATAGACAATAATCTCAACATTATCATACGTTGAAATAACAATTGTCCATTATCTTTCTAATGTATTGCATTTCTTATTTATCACATAATATATGTCTATGTATCCAAAAATCTTTTTCTGAAATTTATATTCTTTTAAATTGCTTTCATACTTTTATTTCTGTATAAGCACTGTTCTCTTCAAATTACTACCATTGTATAACATTGTAATATATATTAATCAAGATCCTCTCATATTCTTCTTTATCAAAATTTGCTTAGGTGTACTAATTCCTCCTTATACATTTTAGAAATATTTTAGTCTCATCAATATAGAATTAAATTGAATTTAGAGTAATTTAGAAAGAAATATTACCTTAGTAATATTAAATATTTTTTATAATTGTGGAGTCCCACTGTTTTTTCATACTAAAATTTAATTTCTTTACCTTTGTGTAAACAGGACTTGAGGCTGGAGGAAAAGGTGAAAGAATAAAATATTAGAAGAAAACTTCTAAGTATTTTTTTTTTTTTAGTTTCTTTATTGATTCCAATAACTCCCTTGCCACTAGTTTACTTTTTTGTTGGTTTTTTAATTTTCTTTTCAAAATATGCCCTGCTTGTGTCTGCACACACACACTGAACTTAGGGTACCTCTCTAGTCTGAAAGTACACCCTCTTTCTACAGTTCCGTTTCCCCTCTGTGTTCCCAGATGCCTCTTGCTCTGTTTTCTTCATTCACAGGTCTGTTCTCATTTGTAATTTCCAGGAATAGACATGACACTTTTATTATTGGCACACCCCCAGTGATCTCAATATTACATGCTCTCTGTTTTAACTGTTGCACCCTTTATCTTGAGAATGAAATGAAAGGACAGTGTTCACTTTGAAAGTACACATAGTAAAACTTGAATGATGCAGAGATTAGTATGTCCTCTGTGTAAAAATGATATGTACATGTGTTACTTACTCCATATTTATCAAATAAACATATGAAAAGATGTTCAACATCATACATCATTAGAAAACTGCAAAGTAAAATCAGATACCACTACACATACATTAGAATGACTGAAATCCAAAACATTGACAGCATTCAATGCTGGTGGGATGTAGAGCAACAGGGAAAATGCAACATTTATGTGCGTGGGAATGCAAAATGGTACAACCTCCTTGGAAGACTGTTTGGCAGTTTCTGACAAAGTTAAATATATTTCTACCGTATGCACACAAATGCATGCACAGAAACACACAAGAGAACACACACACACACACACACACACACACACACACACACACACAAGCATGCACATATTAATAGGCCTTCCGATAGGGAGCACATTCTGATTGATGTATCTCAGAAAAATAATGATATCTAGGGACACAATCTCTGCTACTTTATGCCATGGGTAAGTCTCTCCTAAGTGACTTATTTTCCCTTGAAATTCTTTGGGGTGCATTCCTTCTTGGAAACAGCTATTTTGTAATGGATGAAAGAACAGGAGCATATGAATTGAGAAGGTGAATTGGTGGACTATTTTCTGTGACTTGGTCCAACTTTGAAAGTGTAAACCACAATTTATAAAGTCATAGATAAAAATATTATTTTTATAATTTCTTTAACATTACAATGTCATCAAATTTCATCTTGTTCTTGGAGGGATAAACTTTAAGATCTTTGTCATTTGTGAAAACATGTATATGAACTATTACACCAGCAAAATCAATACATGTTTAATTTCTTAGCAGTGTGAATGGTTATAATGATAAGTATAATAATTTATGTTGTTCTAACTTTTGGGGTTTTTTGAAATGAATTTTTTGGAGGCCGGTTATGAATTGTATATTGAGACATGTCAGAAATCTTGAAAAACGATTGCAAAAATCTCACCGTTAGAGCAGAGTGACCTGAAAAAGTTTTCCTGCTCTATGCTGCTTTGGGTTCTTCTGGGGCAGACTGTTAAGCCCCAGCCTGAGGAGAGGGCTGTGAGCAGCAATTAGAAAAGATGGTGATGAGGGAGTCAAGAAACCCTGTTTTTTTCTCCACTTTCCTCTTTACCAAGAGATAGACCCACTAGTTGAGAACTACCTGCCATTTCCATTTCGGAGTGACTTTACTAGGTTGAACAGAATTGCTATGATGCTCCCCAACTCTTCTACCAGGGGAGAAACAGCCTTATGTGCCAGACTCACTTTCTTAATGGTTAGGGCTAAGAATATTCAATTGCCTACCTTCATTCTCAGCAAAGATAAATGTACTTATATAAAATAAAATAAAAACACAGAAGAAATTATGTAGAGAAGAATGAAAGAGCCTTCTTAGTTCCAATTTCACTTCCACCTTTCTCCAAGTGTCCCTTTCATTTTTATTCCCATGTTCATCTTATTTATATTTTAAGATTATTTTTAGGATATCATGGTAATATCCATAAAATCTTATCATTCCTGGTAAAACAAATATTTTAATATGTTGGCTGTTTCCTTTTTACCCCTCCCACAAAAACGTAAGAAAAATAGTAAATATAAAAATGATACCAGAATATTTTTTTAAATGCCAGAATTACTAATGTCCCAAAGAATTAGGCAAACACATTACTAGAAAATAAGATGGAGCTGGAGCTAGAATTGGATCTCCATCCAATTCTCAGCTGATTGTCTCTTTTTCTACTACCATGGTCTTTTTTTTTTTTCCTAATCGATAGCAGTGACTACTTGCTGCACTTCAGAGTAGAATAAATCAATTTTCCTTTCTAGTAGGAAGGGCACTGTAGCATTTATAAATGCAGTTTATCTAGTGTAATGTCTTCTCTTTTATTTAGCCATAAAAGTATCTGCAGTACCACTTGGCTATTCCTTAAAACACCAGAAAAATCAAGATATTCTATGGGGAACAGAAATAAATATCCTGATTCAAACCAAAGATCCAAACATTTTCTCATGTAGTAAAAGTTGCTGAGGATTTATTTTTGTATTAGTTTCCTAGAGCTGGCTTAACAAATTACTAAAAAAGTAGTGATATGAAACAACAGACATTCATTCTATCATAGTCTGGAGGCTACAACTTAAAATCAAGGAGCCATCAGGGCAAAATTCCCTCTGAAAGTTCTAGGGAAGAATCCTTCCCTCCCTCTTTCTAACTTCTCATGGCTCCAAGCAATCCGTGCTGTTCCCTGGCGTGTAGCTGCACCCCCTTTAATCTCTGCTTCTGTCTTTACATGGCCTTCTTCCTGGGTGACTGCGTATTGTTCTCCTCTTATTATTGACATGGAATTTTGGACTGGAACCCGGATTCTTTGTCCGCTGAAGTCGAGGAATGAATCTACAGACAGAAGATGGTATAGCAAAGATGGAAATTTATTAAAGAACAAGTGCAGACTCCCATGTGGGGACATGGGGAGGGGGAAAGGGTCCCACTGGGTTCCTTTCCCTATAGCTTATAAAGGCTGCAGATCTTAGTGCCTTGATAGCCCCTCTGATAGGTCACTATTCCCTTGGACTGGTTACTATAGTAACTCCTGAGCTCAAAGGTCAAACCTCACATGGGACATGTGAGGTTCTCCCCCATTTCCCCCTGTCCCCCCCTCCCCCCCGCTTCCTTATTGTTTTCCTATTCCCTTTGGGTTTTCTTCTTCTCCTTTGGATAAGGTGACCAGATTTTAACATTGGTAAAGCAGGACACCATTGATGGGGGCGGGGTTCTTCATTAAAAATTTGGTCTATATGGAACAACAAAAATTTTCATAGAACGCAAAAATAGTATTGTAATATATTTTTTAAAATTTCAACATAAGTACAATTTACAAATATAATAAATAAAAAATTATGTATAGTATTATTTTATTCTTTGACATATTTCTCATTTGAGTGAATTTTTTTTAGTAGATTGCTGTCGTTGTTTAAAAGGTCATGAATTTGCCGTAATGTAAGTCGTAAGTGTCACTTTCAAGGCCAGCGCTAGACTTTTTGCCTCCACTATAAAATATAAATAATACGAGTACTGTCTGCCAAATTCAAGAAAATTTATGTATTTATGAAATAAATTACTTACCTAAATTATCAGAATAGCTGATTTGTAATGACATCACTTGTTTAACTAGCTTAGTAGCACGCAGTACGATGTGTATAGTCTGAGAGACAGTTACAAAATGTTTTCGTCGTTGCCAATCCCAAAAAATGCCATTGTTCATTAAGTCCAAACAATGGTGGTCGAATTCTAACAACTGATCAACAATGCGAACTTTGATAAGCAGTTCTTGATAATCAGTTCTCAACAATTATTTGTTATTATTAAAGTTTAACATTATAAAATTAACAAAAATAATATAAAACTCATATCCTAGCTAAATAGCCACATGGCCGCTGAAAACCGTATATTCCCTTCCCGTTCTCCCACCGTTCCCTAGCTTGTCGTGCATTCTTTCCAAAAATCGGGACTTTTTTAAAACACCGCGGGACGCGGGACAAATTGTTAAAAATCGGGACTGTCCCGCCAAAAGCGGGAGGTCTGGTCACCTTACCTTTGGATGAAGGGCTTCCTTCTCCTTATTTTTTAAATATAGACCTTTTGTTGTTCCCAGCTCCCTCATTCTATGGAAATGTACCTTCTGCTGCTCTGCAGCCCTGTGCTTACTCCATGGTCCCGTTAATTTCTAAAATTTCCTAAAACCTGTCTTTTTCACCCTCCAAAATTCCTGTTTCATTATAACCACACCAGTCACTGGATTTAGGAGCCTCGTTAATCCAGTATGACCTGACCTTAACTTAATTACATCTGCAAAAACCCTATTTTTAAGTAAGGTCACATTCTGAGGTTCTGGGTAGACGTGAATTTTGAGAGACACTATCCTACTACAATTCTCAAGGTGGGTCCAAGAAAGGTAAATCTGGTTGCCAAGGAACTAAGAATAACCAGCAGATTTCTTGTTCTCCATGTTGGGAAAGGTGCCCAACAGTTGGCAGTAATTTCAGCATCAAAGGGAAAAGTCAGCTTCAGCATAAAAGCCATGGAAAATAGTCACTTGTGCCTGAAAACATAACAGGGTAACTTCATTCTGTAGCATCTGACAGGGTTTAATATTAAAATATATTGAATCAATTACTAATGTAGCAAAACCTGGTTTGGTAGCTATATATGCCCTATTCGCCTCTGAAGAGCATAACAGTTTGGATACCCATAATCTGCAAATATATTTTCTTTTAGTCTTTCTGTTTGTCTAATTATTTTAGGAATAGCCTCAATGCTAATAATTTTATAGTCATTCTGGTCTCTACAAATAAATTCAAAGGAAAGCACACAGTAAATAGACACCCTTATTCTTTCTAGATTTTAAAAACATTCAACTTGGTATCATCAGAAGCAAGAAGACAAGTCTTGGCTCCAAAATTCCTTTAGCCAAAAATAAATAAATAAATAAATAAATAAATAAAAATAAATAAATAATCCTTTAGCCATTTTGTCAAAGTGAGATGGGCTATTTACTGCAGGTAATATAAAGAAAATATAATTCTTGAAACTCTGTAAATCCTATCTTCTCTTCTGCAGTACATCAGTAAGAACAGATTTTGTGACATCTACTGGCAGATATAATCTTACTCTATGTTTCTGGAGGATAGCAACAACAAAATATTAACTTTCTTTATTTTTCTAAAATCAATTGAAATCAAGTTCCTAGTTCTTATATTCGGTGTGAAATATCCAATTTTCCTCTCCTTACTTCCCTCCCCACCAAAAATGTGTGCAATAGGCCCGGGATCTTTGCAGAGTCCAGAATATACTTTGAATTCTTTTTACTTGTTGGCACCCGCAGTATTTGCTGACATGTCTGAGCTCATTGTCCAATCAAGAATAGTCATTTGCATATGAAAAAATGCTCAATGTCACTAATTATCAGAGAGATGCAATTAAAATGACAATGCAGTAGCACCTCACACCTGCCAGAATGGCTGCCATCAATAAATAAACAAACAGCAAATGCTGGCGAGGCTGTGGAGAAGAGGGAACCCTAGTACACTGCTGGTAGAAATAGAGATTGGTACAACCGCTATGGAAAACAGTGTGGAGGAGTTTACTTAAAAAATAAAAAGATAAAAAATGGAACTGCCATTTGATCCAGTGATCCCACTTCTAGGAATATATGCTAAGAAGCCTGAAACACCAATCAGAAAGAATATATGCACCTCTATGTTCATAGCAGCATTACTAGTATTTACAATAGCTAAGATCTAGAAACAGCCCCAAGTGCCCATCAGTAAATGAATGGATTTAAAAACTGTGGTACATTTACACAATGAAATGATATACAACTGTAAAAAAAGAAAGATCTCTTACCCTTTGAGACAGCATGGAGGGACCTGGAGAGTATTAAGCTAAGTGAAATAAGCCAGTCAGAGAGAGACCAGTATCACATGATCTCATTCATATGTGAAATCAAAATAGTTTCAGAGACATTGAAGCATGCAACAGACTGATGAATTTCAGAGGGAAGGGGGGACGGGATTAACCAAAGAACTTATATGTATACTAGAGGCCTGATGCATGAATTCGTGCAAGATTAGGCCTTCCTTCCCCTGGCTGCTGGCACCAGCTTCCCTCTAGCACCTGGGACCTGGGCTTCCCTCGTAGACCTGACTTCATCAAGAAGGTCATCCGGAAGGACGTCCGGTCTAATTAGCATATTACACTTTTATTATTATAGACTAGAGGCCTGGTGCATGGAATTCATACACAAGTGGGGGGATCCCTCAGCCTGGCCTGCACCCTCTCACAATCCAGGACCCCTCATGGGATGTCTGACAGCCGATTTAAACCCAACTCCTGCAGTCGGATATCCCTCTCGCAATCTGGGACCACTGGCTCCTAACCGCTCACCTGCCTGCCTGCCTGATTGCCCCTAACCACCTCTGCCTCAGCCCCCACCGCCGCGGCTTCATCCAGAAGAACATCTAGAATGATACCTGATAGGTCTTTTGGCTGTCCAGTCTAATTAGCATATTATGCTTTTATTATTATAAATTATTATAGATGAACCTCTCTTGCCCAAGGGAAAGGTTCTGGTAGGAAATATCCAGATCAGTTTATTTTTATATTTTGAATTAACCTGTCTATTTTCAGACAATTCTAGATTTGCATGCATTTGCCAAAAATAGTGCTGAGAGATTCTATGTATCCTTTACCCAGTTTCTCCCAATGATAACTTCTTGCAGAACTATAGTACAAATCATAACCATGGTATTAACATTGATGTAACCAACATACCGAATATTTCCAACCACAAGTATTCCTTATGTGGCCCTTTTACAGCCACATCTACTTCTCTCTTATCCACCCTCACCCCCCTGATAATCTCTGACAACCATTAACTTTATTCCTATATTTCTATAACTTATTATTTAAAGGTTATATAAATGGAATAATATTGTATGCAATGTTTTGTGATTGAATTTTTTTATTGGGCATACCTGCTTGCAGGTTCATCCAGGTTGTTGCATGTATCAATATTTTGTTCCTTTTTTTATTGCCAAGTAGTAATTTATGTTATTGAAGAGTCACAATTCGTTTAACCATTTACCTACTGAAGGACATCAGAGTTCTTTCAATTTTTTGGCCATTATGAATTACACTTATATAGACAATCACATGCAGGTTTTTTTACGCATATACACTGAGTGGCCAGATTATTATGATTTCTGAATGCATAATAATCTGGCCACACAGCGTGTGTGTGTGTGTATGTGTGTATGTGTATGTGTGTGTGTGTGTGTGTGTGTGTGTATTTGTGCACTGGGCCTCTAATATATGTATATTAGAGGCCCAGTGCATGAATTCGTGCATGGGTGGGGTCCAGCCAGCCTGGCCAGGGGGAGGGGACATGGGCGGTTGGCAGGCCTGCCTGCTGATCGAACTCCTGGTCGAGGGGAAATTTGCATATTAGCCTTTTATTATATAGGATATACACTGAGTGGCCAGATTATTATGCGTTCAGAGATCATAGTAATCTGGCCACTCAGTGTAAGTGTTCAATTGTCACTGATAAAGACATAAAAGTTCACTTGTGAGGTCATGTAATATTTACATATTTAGTTTTTAAGAAAATGCCAAACTGACTTCTAGAATGGCTGTACCATTTTACATGTCCACCAGCAATGTATGAGTAATCTACTTTCTTCACATCCTTGCCAATACTTGGTGTTGTAACTGTATTTTATTTTAGCCAATTGATAGGTACATAGTGATTTTAAATTGTGGTTTTATTTAGCATTTCTATAATGACTAATGATGTTGAACTCTCTTGTGCATATTGTTCATTTGTATATTGTTTTTGAAAAAATGTCTGTGATTATATTTTGACCATTTTTATTGCATTGTTTATCTTTTCAAACACCTTGGTTTTATACTACTAGCCTCCAGAACTGTGAGATATTAAATTTCTGTTGTTTAAGTCACCCCTTCTGTATTACTTTGTAATTACAGTCCTAGCAAACTAATACGGTGAGTCATCTGTTACTGAATGATTTAATATTTCAATATTTGTAACTTAAACATTCAAAATTTTAAGACTAGGTACAAGCGTATTCAAACTTTCCACTTTAATGCACTTTGGCAGTTTGTATCTTTTGAGAATTTTTTCCTTTTCCTCAACTACTAAATTTATTAGCATAATGTTTTTTATAATATTACATTGTTATCATTTTAATATCTCTAAAATATATACGATCACTGGTGCTGATAATTTGTTTTTTCTATCTTTTTTCCAGAGCAGTCTTGCAGAGGTTTACCAATTTTATTGTTTTTCTCAAAGAAACAGCTCTTGGTTTCACTAATTTTCTTTCTGTTTTCTATTTCACTGATTTTCCACTATTTCCTTTCTTATGTTTCTAATGGTTTTATGTGTTCTTTAGCACCTCATTTTTTTCAGAAGGATGATGAGTTCATTGATTTTATGTGTTCCTTTACTTCTAATCCTGGTATATAAAGCTATAAAATTTTATCTAAGTAATGGTTTAGCACCCCACTATTTTTGTCATGTGGTGTTTTTATTTTCATTCAGTTCCCAATTTGGTCTAATTTTTATTTTGGTACAAGAACACATAATGCAAGCCTGATATAAGACTGTTGAGGTGTTATGTTCTTTTTTCCTTTTCATTTGGTTTGTTGCAACATTCTCAGCTTATTGAGCTCTAAGAAATGCTCTCTCTAAATCTTCCTTCTAATATTTATTTCTTTGTAAGACATGAATGAGTTACCAAGACAGTAGTATTTACATACATTTTAATAACAATTTAGTGACTTATTTTGTGTGTCATACTATTTTCTCATTTAAGAAATGAGGTAGCTGAGAAGTAAAAATGCTGAATGACTTGAGCAGGATTATTCAACACTAGAGGCCCAGTGCACAAATTCATGCACAGGTGGGGTCTGGCCAGCCTGGCCCTGATCGGGGTGGATTGGGGCCGGGCCTGTCAAGAGGAAGAGGCAGCGGGAGGTTGTTTGGCCGGCCTGCCCTATCAGGGTCCAATCAGGGCCGGGCCGGCCAGGGAGGAGGGGCCATGGATAATTGGCCAACAGGCCCTGCCCCCAATTGGGGTGGGGGGGATGATTGGGGGTGGAGCCAGCCAGGGGGAGGGGCTGTGGGCAATAGCCACCAGCTTTGCCCATGATTGGAGTGGGGGGTGGAGTTGGCTGGGGGGAAGGGCTGTGGGCTGATTGGGGTGGTGGGGGCCATTGGAGGTGGGGCCAGTGTGGGGATGGGCTGTGTGTGGTGGGCCGGTTGGCCCCACCCTTGAATGGAGTCGGGGGGCCAATTGGGGGCCAGTTGGGGGAAGGGCACTAGGTGGTTGGCTGGCCAGCCCTGCCACCGATTGGTGTGGGGTGGGCTAATCAGGGGCCAGTGGCTGGGGGGAAGGACTGTGGGTGGTTGTCTGGCTGGCCCAGCTCCCAATTGGTGTGGGGGAGGCTGATCAGGGATGGGGCCAGCCAGACGGAGGGGCTGTGGGTGGCTGGCTGGCCGGCCCTGTCCCTGATCGGAGTGGAGGGCCGATTGGGGGTGGAGCTGGCTGGGGGGAGGTGCCAAGGGCTGATTGGGGTGGTGGGGGTCCATCAGGAGTAGGGATGGCCAGGGAGAGGGGCCACAGGCAGTTGGTTGGCCAGCCCTGCCCCTAGTTGGGGTAGGGGGCTGATCTGGGGTAGGGCTGGGTTGGGGGAGGGGCTTCAGGAGGTTGGCTGGCCAGCCCCGCCCCCTTTTGGGGTAAGGGGGGCAATCAGGGGTGGGGCAGGCTGGGGCGAAGGGCCACGGGAGGTTGGCCACCGGCCCCACCCACAATCAGGCCAGTTTGCTGGCCACAGTGGGCATCATAGCGACCGGTCGTTCCGGTCGTTACAGTGTTCCAGTCGCTAGCTTTATATATATATATATATATATCTGGATATGCTGGATATATTATATCATTATGTACAAAATGCCATTAATATAGATATTTTCTACAAACTTTTTCATTGAGGTGCATCCTGAGGCAAAGTGTGAATTCTTAGTGGGGATGGAGGAGGGGTTGATGAGAAGGTTGAGGTGGAAAGGCACCATCAGTGAAGCTTATCTATATCTTGTGTATTCTTAAAAAGTAATGTGAATTTATAAGCTACTTCCCGACATTGTTATACGTGGAATAGGGTACTTCTCTGTCTTGTGTCATTTTTCTAAAAAAAAAAATTTTGTTCCAGGAAAATATGCCTTATCCCTCCTACCTTTCCTCCACTATGGCTTCACCTACTCACAATACCCCGCTTTGTGTCCTCAGGGAATAGCAACTGAAGGAAATTATGAGAAACATTTTTTAAGGCCATCTTGCCAGTCCAGAATGTTCTCGAAAATAGTTGGTAAACTTTTTATTTAAAAAATATAGTTAGTAGAATGAAATGATGCAGATTTGTTAACTATATCTAAGTCTAGATTTGTCAGACATAACAATCTATATAAAAGCCTAAGCGACCAGCCGGCTGGCCAGGAGCTATGATGCGCACTGACCACCAAGGGGCAGATGCTCAATGCAGGAGTGGACACTACAGGCATGGAAACATGGAACAGACTGATGAATCTCAGAGGGAAGGTGGGAAGGTGGGAAGAGATTAACCAAAGATCTTATATGCATACTAGAGACCCGGTGCATAGATTCATGCACCAGTGGGGTCCCTCGGCCTGGCCTGTGGGAATCGGTCTGAAACCGGCTCTTCGACATCCCCTGAGGGGTCTGGGATTGCAAGAGGATGAATCTGTGCACTGGGCCTCTAGTCTTAAAATAATTTGAAACTTAATTTGCAACTCTAGTGCTTAATTCTTTGGTCAAGAATTTATTGGCATTATGAATTTTTAAAGTTGTAAATGACATTTTTATACTAGCTTATTTGGTAAAGAGGCTTTACTTCACCTTCATTTTTGAAAGACTTTGTTATTTAGTTTAGAAATTCAGGTTAACAGTACTTTGTTTTGTTTTTAAATTACAGTATTATAGGATTTTTTTTTTTTATTACTGGTAAGAATATCTTCTGGTGTGCATTGTTTCCACCAAAAAGCCTGATGTCATGGTTATTGTGTTCTTATCTATGTGCTGTATTATTTTCCACTGGATGCTTTTAAAATGATCTCTGTTATTTGTTTTAAGCCCTTTGATTATCATTTGCTTTGGTTTGTTTGTCTTTATAATTTCTTCTGTCTTGGGATTCATTAATCTGTTTAGATCTGTGGGTTTGCAGCATTTACCAAGTTTGAGTAATTTTTCAACCATTATTTATTAAAATCATTTTCTATTATGTTCTCCCTCTGCACCCAGCAACCCGTTACACATTGTCCTCAGTTTGTTAATGCTATGATAAAATTTTTATTGTTTTAGGCCTTTTCCCTGCTTTTCATTTTGGACAGTTTCTATTGCTTTGTTTCCTATTTTACTAATCTGTTTTACAGCAGCATTAGATCTGCTTTTAGTAATTTTTATCTCATAGTTGAGTCCTTTTATATTCCCCATATCACTACTTAACATTCTTGATCTTTCCCCTGGCTCTTAAACATATGGAAGTGGAGTTATTATACCTTTTAAATATCATTATTTATAATTCTTTGTCATTTCTGGGCCCTTTCCTATTGTTTGATTTACCTCCTTATGGATTTAGTTTCTTCTTTGAATACTTGGTGATATTTGATTGAATACCAGACTTTGTGAATTTCAAGATCCAGAGTTGTTCTGGAATGCAGTTATTTAAAAATCACTTAAATTCTTGATTTTAAGAAATCTTTAAAAAAATTTTTGGCTTTCTTCTGTACGTATTTGCAACAAAAGCCCTCTCAGAGAAGCATTGATCAGGATCAGGCTGTCAAACCTCAGAGGGAAGGTAGGAGAGGGTGGGGGTAAGGGGGAGAGATCAACCAAAGGACTTGTATGCATGCATATAAGCCTAACCAATGGACACAGACACTGGGGGGGGGGGTAAGGGCATGAGTGGGGGGGTTGTGGAAGGGGGGCAATGGAGGGATAGGACACATATGTAATACCTTAATCAATAAAGAAAAAAATAAAATAAATAAAATGGAAAAAAAAAGTCCTCTCATAAGGAGACGTAAGATGCTATTTCAGACTAAAAAGGACGTGGATTTTACCATTCAAAGATGACACTCTACATTCAACACTAAGTGCATATTTGAATGCTTTAAAATAAGCCTGTCAGGAATGGAGGGAGAGTTCACGTGATCAACATGCAGGTTGCCCTCTGAGGAGTTCATCCCTACTGAGTGAATTTTCCAGTGTGGGATCCAGGCTCCCCCTGGTGGTCTTCTGGTAGTACTTCACTGCAGAGGCTGCAAGACACCATCTCTTGATGCCTAGTTTCCCTCTTGTGATGAGCTGAGGCAATTTGCTGAAATCAAACTAAACATGTACTCTCAAAAACCAACAACAACAAAAACAAACATTGTCTAAACATTAAGACAATATATTTAAATCTAAGTTCTAAGTTTTTGGAGGTTATGGATATCTTTATTACCTTTGTGGTGGTGGTAACATGGGGGCATTCATATATCAAAACTCACCAAATTCATACATCACTTATGTACAGTTTTTTGTAAACCAATTATCTATACTAATAAGAGAGAAATATGGTAATTGACTGTCACTTCGCTACACCCACAGCCAATTAGGAGGGAATATGCAAATTAGTGGGACAAAGATGGCGGTAGCCATGGAGCCTGCCCTGTCCGGCTGCTGAAGGAGGAGCCTGTGGGCGGCGACCATGGAGCCAGCCTGAGTGTGCAGAAGGCTTGGGTCACCTGGACCGGCCACCGAGGGAGGACCCTGCAAACGGCCCTCAGCCCCTCACCCAGGCTGGCCACACCACCATCAGGGTGAGGGTCCCTGCTGGGGGGTGTGGCCAGCCTGCAAATAGCCATCAGCCCCTCACCCAGGCTAGCCAGCCTGAAAATGGCCCTCAGCCCCTTACCCAGTCTGGCCACGCCCCCATGGGGTGAGGGTCCCAACTCGGGGGTCGTGGCCAGCCTGGGTGAGGGGCTGATGGCTGTTTGCAGGCTGGCCATGACCCCCCAGTGGGGACCCTCACCCCTGGGGGCATGGCTGGCCTGCAAACTGCCCCAGACTCTCGCCCAGGCTGGCACCATCCCCAGTGGGGACTCCCACCCCAATGGGGGTGTGGCTGGCTTGCAAACCACCACAGGCCCCTCGCCCAGGCCACCCCATTCCCCAAGGGAACCCCCACCCTGATCCAAGACTCCCTTCAGGGCAAACCAGCCAGCCCCCACCCGTGCACCAGGTCTCAATTCTATCTAATAAAAGAGAAACATGCAAATTGACCGTACCTCCACTGCACCCACAAGCCATGCCCACCAGCCAATCAGGAGTGAGTATGCAAAATAACCCAACAAATATGGTGGTGGCCACAGAGCTGGAGAGAGCAGGAGGCTTGGATTGCCCCCAGTGATGGAGGAAGCCAAGATTCCTGCCTGCCCTGGATGGCCCTGGCCTCTGCGCAAGGCTACAAAGTTTCAATTATAGAAGATAAATAAATCCCAACAAAAATGGCGGCAGCCACGGAGCTAGAGCCAGCCAGAGGCTTGGGTTGCCCCTGGTGATGGAAGAAGCCAAGCTTTCCGCCTGCCCTGGCCTGCCAGGGCCTCCGCTCAAAGCTACAAAGTTTCAATTATAGAAGATAAATAAATCCCAGATACCAGGGCCTCCTCTTGGGTCACCAGGGGGGCGTGGCTGGCCTGCAAACCACCACAGGCCCCTCGCCCAGGCCACCCCACACCCCAAGGGAACCTCAACCCTGATCCGGGACACCCTTCAGGGCAAACCAGCCGGCCCCCACCCATGCACCAGGCCTCTATCTATACTAATAAAAGGGTAATATGCTAATTAGACTGGGAGACCTTCTAGGAGACCTTCCAGGAGGGTAGTTGGGAGGGACCAGGCCTGCAAGGGAGGGCAGTTGGGGGCAATCAAGCCTGCAGAGGAAGGCAGTTAGGGGTGACCAGGTCGGCAGAGGAGGGAAGTTGGGGGTGACCAGGCCTGCAGGGGAGAGCAGTTGGGGGGGACCAGGCCTGCAGGGAAGGGCAGTTGGGGGGGGCAGGCCTGCAGGGGAGGGCAGTTAGGGGCAATCAGGCTGACAGGGGAGCAGTTAGGCATCAATCAGGCTGGCAGGGGATTGCTTAGGGGGTGATCAGGCTAGCAGGCAGAAGCGGTTAGGGGCAATCAGGAAGGCAGGCAAGCGAGCATTTGGGAGCCAGCAGTCCTGGATTGTGAGAGGGATGTCCGCCTGCCCGTTTAGGCCCAATCCTAGTGAGATCGGGCTTAAACGGGCAGTTGGACATCCCTTGAGGGATCCCAGATTGGAGAGGATGCAGGCTGGGCTGAGGGACACCCCCCTGCCCCTGTGCACTAATTTTGTGCACCAGGCCTCTAGTTTATACTAATAAAAGGGTAATATGCTAATTAGACTGGGAGACCTTCTAGGAGACATTCCGGATGTTCTTCTGGACAAAGCCATGGTGGTAGGGCTGAGGTAGAGGTGGTTAGGGACCAAGAGGGGATGGCAGTTGTGGGTAATCAGTCCAGGATGGGATGGCAGTTGGGGGTGAGCAGGCCAGCAGGGGTGCAGTTGGGGACAAGCAAGCTGGTGGGGAGGGCAGGTGGGGGCGAGCAGGCTGGCAGGCAGAGTGGTTAGGGGCAATCAGGCAGGCAGGCAGGTGAGCGGTTAGGAGCCAGCAGTCCCGGATTGCGAGAGGGATGTCCAACTGCCAGTTTAGGGCTGATCCCCTGAGGGGTCCCAGACTGGAGAGGGTGCAGGCCGGGCTAAGGGACACCCCCCCATGCATGAATTTCGTGCACCAGCCACTAGTACCTCAATAAACCTGGAAAAGATCCTAAGTACTATTGTGAGAAAAATTATAAAATTAAAAAATTGTGAAATTGTGTAATTTTCATTGCTGATGCCAAGTATACAAATTTACCTTAAATGAAATGCTAACAGTGTTAATGACCACAATCTACTTCTTAGCTTGAGATAAATGAATTACAATTAAAATTAAAACTGAATCTTGAGTTTCTCTCTCTCAATTCCCAAATATCAATATTTTAAAAAAGTGTTATTTTCAATTCACCAGACATTTATTAGACATCTGCTTATTTCATTTCATATTTATGGAATATAAAAGGTAGGTGTCAAATAAGCAAACAAGCAAAAAAAAAAATGAACCTAAAAATAACTCTAAATCATATTTGAAGTTGACAGTTATTCCCTGGGTAGTAAAAGTTTATTAATTCTTCCAGATTCGGTTTCATTAGTGGATGTTAAAGTACTTTTCTTGGTTTTGAAGAAAAATTCAGGAGTGGGCAGAAAGGCAAGTGTGTGGTGCCTCACTCACTGGCAGTCCAGAAGGCCGACCTTTTGCTTCTCAGAAACTTTGTTTCCAGACCAGTCTGGAATCCAAAGAAACTTCTGTGAGCACCTGCTATGAGGACCAGAAACCATCAGGTCTTTCTGGGTGGCTCATAGATTAGCTTATATCCCAAGCAGATACTAATCCAAATTCTCCCAACCTATAAGAATGTGGCGCAATGAACTCCACTTTCTCTCTTAGGTCATCTTCTCACTGTACCCTCTGTAAGCTAGGAAACGTGGACAGGCTGGGTTGTGTCCTCAATGCGGTGCTTGTGGTAGGAAAGATCAGAGAACTAAGTCTGGTTTCAAACATGCCCTAGGCTAGAAGATGCGTCCCCTATAGCCACTGCTCATGTCCACGCCTGGGAGTGTCCTGCATGGGCTTCTGACTTCTATCTAGGAAGTAATATGTCCGGGGTTAGCACTACTTCTGCCTTCTAAATCAGCACTTGTGTAAACAGATATTTGATGGTGTAACTGTTACTCTGTTTTATCTCTAGTGAAGATTATCACAAAAAGACATCTCTACATTCACTTTCCATGGGTCATTAGCACTTCTTGAAGAGTCAAGTTTAATCATTATTGTGCCGTTAGGTCCTATCAGTATGTTACTTTATTTGGTGGATTAATTAATTATTCTAGTGAACATAAGAATATAAATATAGGGCTTTACATTTAAATTTTAATAAATCTAACAACATCTGCTTAGCACTTTGATTTTAATTTGAAATTTAATTTGGATGACAAATTGGTGTTTATAAAAAACCACACACACACACACACACACACACACACACACATACTCACACACATGACAGGCAGGCATTATCTAATGTCAGAAAAACTACTTTTGTCACTTACATGCATGGTGATCTCAAATAAGCCACAGTCTAGATCCTCACATTTCTTAGCCATCTAAATGGTTAAAAATATATCCTTAGCCCAAATCTCAATTGTAATAATTGTAATACCTATATTGTATGATTAAATTCAAGAATACTTTAAACTTATAGTACAAGCCATATGAAAAACATGTATAAATATCAGGTAAATGAAAAATGGTCATATAAAATACAAATACTAAATAAATATTATTATTAGTCATCATCAGAATAAATTCTAACTTGAAATTGTATTTTAAGAAGGATCAGATAACATTGCATTTTCATTTTAGCCCTCATTGCTAAAGTTATATATAAGCATATCAATTTCCTAGCAATACATCCTATATAATAAAAGGCTAATATGCAAATTGCCCCCTCAGGAGTTTGACCGACTGGGAGTTTGACTGCTTGCTATGACGTGCACTGACCACCAGGGGGTGGTGTGGAACAAAGGAAGGCCTCAGCCAGCAGCCAGCAGCTGGCAGCTGGGGAAGGAAGGCCCGGATCGGCCCTGATTACTGGCCAGGCCTAGGGACCCTACCCGTGCACAAATTTCGTGCACCAAGCCTCTAGTATAGAATAAACTTATTATCCATTTCTTCAGGTGGAAGAAATGGATAATAATAGGACACAGGTAGGATTTCCAGGACTAACATGGGAAGCCCTGGGTGTGTTGTGGAGGAACACTGTTGATTAAACCAGAGAAGGACAGTACCCAAGTACCCCAAAGTGTAGGGCTCATGGTAACATCTTGAAGCATCATTTCTTGATTGAATGTGACTATCACTGAATATAAAAGGCAAAGAGGGCCAAGTGAGAGATAGTATCAGACAGAAAAGAGGAATAAGGCTGCCTAAACAAATTGTACCTGCTTCATAAAGTCACAGGTGGTTGATGGGACCAGATCTTTGGATTACTGATGTTATGGACATCAAACAAAACTTATAAAGATAAAGACAAAATTAATATCAGAGGTGAAGCTCAGTTTGTGTATTGATGATATAACTGGATGTATATTGTTGGGAAAATATCTATTTTTGTTTGCAAAGAATTGTATGGTTACTGCTCTTTGATTTCTAATCAAATACTGCCGTCTAGTGGCAACACTACTCTTCAGCATTGCAAAAAATAGTGAACATTGGACATACCAGATCTGACCTTTCACTCCATTCTCAACCCTTCCCATCCCCACAAAAACCCACATAATTCATTATAATTTTTCCTTAGGTCAAATATTCATGTAGATTTTGTAGATATTTGCGAATTCTCATATTGTATGCATGTGTATTTTACTATCAGGCCTAAGATATTTTATTCCACTTCTATAATATCTGGAAAAAATATTGAGCCTGAAGACTGACACTTATCAGAAAGTATAAATAAGGATTTCTGCTAATTTTTAAATATTTTAATACCAAATATATTTCAATTTAAAATATTTAATTTGACTCATTTAAGATTTATATAGTGTAATTTTTCTCTCAATACATAATTGAAGATAGAAATAAATATATTACTTTTCTCATCTAATCATCACTTTAAAAAATCTTATCCAGAAAAAAGAAAAGAGTCCTAAATTCTTCTGTGACTTTATCCAGAGTGAGGAGGAAAAGAGTCCTTTCCTTTCACAAGTATGTGAGATTTTTATGCAACTTTCAAAAGACCTTGAGTTGATGTAAGGGTCCAGATTTCCTTCTGGTGGACCAGCTTTTGAAAAAGTCAGTTCTGGCCTCCCCTGTGAGGGCTTCCAACCAACAGGTAGCCTTGGGCAGGAGAGTTTTGCTAATTCTGTCATTAAACAACCTGCAGGCACACAGGAGAGTGTCATCATTAACAGTATAATGATCCAGTCTTCTTTTAAAAATATCATTTTTATTGTTATTAGAGAATTGACACAGGCAAGTCACCCCAAATGTTTGTGTTAAATTATAAATACAATGTATCTAGTTCTAGAGAGTGGGTGAGTGGGGTGACTAACAAGATAGAGCACTTTACAGAAAATAACTTCTATTCCAAAAACTCAAAGCAATTGGTATTATCATTTTTAATAATTTATATTAATAAGTAAAGAGGTCCATTAATATGAATTACATTAAAAAAAAACACACACACATAAAGAAACTAGGGTAAGGTAGATGGAAAGTGGGTGATGATAAGTGCTATTTTCTCACATTCTTTCCTACCATTTTTTGGGAATAAGAATACAGTGACATGCTGATGCAAATATCCAGGCTCATTATACACTTTAACAATATAGCTGGCCAATTCATACAGAGGAATCAGACAGACCATTTTGCACTGGTCTCAGCCTATGGAAAAACCAGTGTTGTAGCTGAATCGGCCCTTGTGGTTCTTATGATTGCAAGATGCCCAGCAGCAATAGCCATCAGGAAAAGGTGAGAAGATACAGGTTCATTACTTGCAAGACCTGGTAATTACGCAGCACACCTGGGACCACACAGAGAGATTGTAGGGAGAGAGTGTGTGCTGTGCCCATGGGCCTGGAGTTCTGTGACAGGCACTGCTCACAGACACCCAGAGGTGTGATGGGACAGCCCCCTGAGGGAGAGGGCTGTCCCCAACCTTGATTCTTGTATTCTCATATAAATGAATTCCAATGAAAGATTTCAGACGATTGTGTTGTGATTAAGCCAATTTATTAAAAATTAAAGCATGCACATTTATTAAAGAAGCAAGGCAAGCCAACCTATACATCTGGCTTATGAAGCACAGATGGGCTCTCAGCGAATCTGAAGAGAGTGGGGTGGGTGGTTTCTACCTTATACACCCTCCTGTCTATATGTTTTTAAAAAATTCCTCTGCTAGATACACTGGTACAGGTTATCTGAAGGTCCCCCACTTTCTTTTTATGGTTTTTTTACAACAAAGAGAAGCACCTGGCAACTTTATCTTGACAAACCCAAGATTGCTGGCTTCACTGTTTCCCCCTCCTCCCTGCTGTTTTAACAGCTTCACAATGATTTGCACTAAGTGGTCTCTGATTAGTTTAAATTAGGATACCTCTGTTACCGGGAAACCCCTGGGGTGGGCTCGGGCTGCCTGTCGCAATCATAATAATAAAAGGCTAATATGCAAATGGTCGTCATGCTGTGTTGCCGTAACCTGCAACCATAGTGCCTGGCCAGGGGGGGACCTTAGGCCACAGCCCCCGCCCAGCGGAGCTTGACAGGGGACCTGAGGCTGTGCCCCCTGCCCGGTGGGGCTTGACAGGGGCCGGCCACGTCTGGGTCTTGCCCAATGGGGGTGGGGCTGGCCGGGTCTGGGTCTCGTGGAATTTGGAGGCACAAGCAGGTGGGCGGGGACTTGACTCTGAGTCCCATGGCGTGCCCCAGACTCTGACAGGAGGGAGATTTTCATACACATTTTACTAATTTTCTTTCATCTCTGACACTTCTATTATAGAGAAAGGGCAAATAGCAATATTAAAGTATTTCCTCCAATTAATTCCCTTTTAATGTGCACGAATTTTGTGAACTGGGCCACTTGTGTGCAATAATGATGGCAGAGTTGAATTATATAAGGTGTTTATTGAGAAGTCCAGCCAACCAGGAAGACAGGGAGCTTACAAGCATCCCAAACCTGTCTTACAGCAAGGTGCAGGGGGCAGGATTATATTGGGAAAACAGACTAGGGTGAGGTTGGGAATAGAATTCGATTGCATTCAGTCCTGGGGGTCAGCAGAATTCAACTATTGTTCTTGGTTGTCAGGCGATATCTTGGCTCCTGGTGGGGTTGGTGTGATCATGCTTAATGGCTCTGCTTGCTTGCTGGGTACAGGGTACATTGTCTGAAGCTGAATCACCTCCCCAATCACTTTGCTCAGGATCAAAGGGAGTATGTAGGTGCACCGGCCTGAGAAATGAAACTTAGAAAAGAGAAAAACTTAACCCTCTGCTCCCATATAAGAAACTTAACCCTCTAGTCCTATACGTATATGTATTTCAGAATTTCAAAATAATACGATTATCTTTCAGATTAATTCAGGTGCTCTATCAGATTACAAATTCCCCCTACCAAAACTGAAAATGGCTCTAGTGATATAATTATCTGATCCATTTAATGGTTAATTTCTTTGTATAAATTAACAGAGATTCCTATAAATATCTGTCTCTTTTAAACGTAGCTAGACTCATTCAGCTTCTCTGAGGCTGGATCAACAAAATACATCTAAGATTGGCCCATCCATAGGAGTTGGGTTGTTTCCCTGAGCAGGATGCAAGGGTGATTTCATACCTGGGTCCTTGTCCAGATAGATCCGAAGAATAAAGTCATGGACAAAAAGTGGTAGGTGAAAGGGTGGAAATTTATTGGAAGCCAGTACAGACTCCCGGGTAGGGAGGGGGTCTCAAGGGGGTAGCCCACTAAGCTCCTTTTTCCTAAGGTTTATAAAGGCTGCAGTTCTTTGTTTCTTGATGCTGCCTTCCAATTGGTAGCATATCAGCTTCAAAGCCCCAAACCCACGTGGTGCCCCATCTCTTTCTCCCCCTTCAGTGGTAGAATTCTCTATCTCCTGTGAAAATGTTTCCCTCTTTCTCCCATTTGTCAGCGTTTCTCTATCCCCTGTGAGAGTTTGTTTCCTTTCTCCCTGGACCCTGTGGCCTTTCCCTACCTTCTGTGAATGGGTGTCTTCCTCTCCCCTTACCCTGAGGCACCTCTTTTATTTTCTCTTCTGGCAGCTCCAAGCCCTCACCTATGCAGTCCTTCCCCATGGACCCTCTTTATTCCTAAATCTCCCTAAACCTGCCTGTATCATCCCTAAAACTCCTTTCACATAGATCCAGGAAACTTATTTACAGGATGCACCTTCTGAAATCAGTTGGTGGGCAGTTAGCAGTCTCTTTTATGGTGACATTTAGTGCTCACTGGGCATTATCCCTGTGGATAAAAAGGGGCCATATGCTAACCTGACAAGCTCAGGGAAGGCGGGCGTGGCGACCTTGAGAACTTAAGAGACCTAAAGTTACCACAAAGGATGGTTTGAAATTAAAACATTTTTAACGAAAAGCAGTTTATGGCAGGTAGTCATGTCCTAGGCTAGAATCTTCCCTGTTAAAGTCTATCTTTACCTTACCTGAGCCTGTCTATTGTCTTTTGCATCTACCAAAACATACCTCTGGGAATGTCAGGGTAACTCCCCTTTTTCCAGACCCCTCAGGGCACAACCAATGCAGCAGGGCAGAGACCATAAATCCTCTCATTGTTATGGTTATGATGTTACTTATTGACTGTTAACTATCCTATAGCCACCTATGTAAAAGAGGTGTGTGTCTATCGTTTTGTTTTATTTTTTACTCAATTCCCAGGGTTTCTCTCCTTTGCTTTCTCCCACCTCCCTAATCTATCACCAATGGATTTTATGTAACCCTCTTGCATCTTCTCTTTTGATTCTAATGTATAAAATAAGGTGCAAAACTCCCATTCTCTGGAATGTTATCTCAACCCCTTGAGATTTTGCTTCCCGGCAATGGTCGACAGCTTGGCTCAAATTCACAAAAATTCTCTATAGGTTTGAATGTTTCTTATGTTGATATCCTCATCATCCCTCCCCTCCAAAAATTGTTTGTTTGTTTTTTAGTTACTAAGAGCTTAGTGTCTATATTTGGTATTTATTTACACTCTATATAGTTTAGAGAAAAAAATAGATAAGTGCATTTGAAACCAACGGTCCTGATTTAACGTATGATTCTGATTTAACATGTAGCCCCAGTATTCGATTCAGTTTTTTTTTTTTCCACAGCATGTCCCATAAACCTGGGTCCTTTCCCTTATTAACTTCCAGAGGCAGTAACAAAGGATGCCCAGGTCCTGAGAATGGTCAGGTATGGGTTTTGTTAAGCTAAAGATAACATCATGCCCTAAGTTGTGTTTCAGCTTCTGAGCCCCGAAGCAGAAAGATCCCCTGGCCGCATCCCCATGAAACCAGACTGAGGGACAGGGAAGCTGGCCTCCAGACCTGAAATCATGATTTACTGTCTTTCCCTCACGCTTGACCAATCAGTTTCACCCACGACTCCAAATCTCGTCCTCCTGCTGATTTTATGAGTCTGCTCTACGAAGCCTCTCGTCTGTAAATCATCAGCGAGCTGGTATTTTGGAGCTGGAGCCCATTCTCCTGATTGGCACCATCCTAATAAGTTAATTATTTTCTCCACTGCAAACTCCTGCTTGTACGTTTCTTTCGGTCTGTGTGTGCAAGCGGATAAACTCTTGTTCAGCTGGGTAACACATTCAGTTCTGATTAAGAGGTTTAAAGAATTAGAACGAAGTGACGAATCTAAATACTAAATAAAAGAAGACCCAAAAGAAGTAATCAATGAGCTTATAAGAAATGCAATTTGTCCTCCTCCTCCTCTTGCTTTTTCAATTGCCTGAAGAATATGCTATATATATATAAGGGCGACTTTGTTGTGAAGAGTTGATTTGTGTTTGTTTTTGTAAGAAGAGCACTGGTAGAGGGGGAGGTGTTATTGGAAAATTGTTGTACAAGGTCAGTAAAAACCTTTCAATGTGAATCTTTTTTTTTTTTTTTGTAGGAACTATCTTTATTATCTCCATTTTACAGATGAAAGAACTGAGGTTCAGAGAGATGAAGTTATTCATCCAAAGTCACCCAGAGGCTTGTCTGAGGGAGTCCCAGTTCAGGGCTCTTTTCTCTGCTATGCTGCCTCTTAGAGGTAAGGTGCTACTTTTTAGTAAGACTAATCTCAAATAATAATAAAAGAGGCTACTATTTATTGAACAGTTGGTTTGTTCTAAGCGCTTTAACATGTCTTTTTTTTCCCCCCACAACAATCCTATGAGTTAAGTGATATTATTATTATCCCATCTTAAAGATGAGAATATTAAGGCACAGAGAGGTTGAGACACCTGCTTAAAGTAACACAGCAAGTAGTAGAGCCAGTTTTCAAACCCAGGTTGTCTGCCCCAGAGCCCGAATGCTTATCCACGCTGCAGGTTAACAGGACTGAGTAGTGTGCAGGCCCCAGGCTTAGCACATTCTGTTGGTTTTCTTTTCAGATCAATCTTATGAGGTAGGTGATATCAATGTGAATCTTAATGTTCCAAAATACTTCATAAGACCTGGCAAAGTGGCATCTAGTGAATCATTCAGTTTTAGAATTTAGCAACACTGTGATGACGAAAAAAATTCTGAGGTGTTCTAAATTAAAAGTGCAGCAGTCGAAGAGTGAGGGAAAGAACGGACAGCTTGTTGATAGCTGCGGACCCGCTATGACAAGACTGCCGACATTCCTGTATATCTGTTGAATTTTGGATTAATGTCCAGGTGGATATCTCTGAGATTATTCAAAAGAGAGAATAGCCAGGCACCATATAACCCAGGTGCCTCTGTCACCTGGCTGTAGGCCCTCTAGGCTGTTGAAACCTTGTGTATTATTTTTCCATGTTAGTTACAGGAAAAACACAAAAGGAAGAGGGCTAGAATAGCAAAAATTGACCAGAGTTAGCCTAAGCCAAGATGGCACTGAACCTGACCTCCAGGAGACCCCAAATCTCATTATACCCTGATTGTAACCCTTAGCATGCTAACTGACACACCCACCTGCACCCTGACATATCTGACTCAGTTCAGGGAAGAAAAGGGGTGGTGTCCCCTGTATTTTCTGGGGAGCTGTCTCCTATACTCTCTCTCTTGAAATTTTCAAATACCGAAAGGGTTCCCTAAGACCAAGAGATAACCCTCTTTCACAAGTGAGATGGAAAGAAAGGTAAAAAAGGACATTGCAATCTTTCTGGTTTTTCCACTGATTCTGTCGCTGCAGACTTGCCATTGAAACTGGTCCCACTTGTCTTATAGTCATGATTGACTTTGCTCCCAGGTTTCCCTGGCTGATCCAGATTGCTGAGTTTTCCTGTTAATTTACACTTGGATTTGAAAGTTACAGTGCTTTGTTTGTTTGTTTAGATACATATGCTTGCATGCTCAGCCACCATTCCGATTATGAGCACCCTGTACTGGCAGCTGGGCCTCCTGGATTTAGTCACCGGCAGCAGTCCCCCCACACTGGAAAACCTATGGGGGCTCACACTGTAGCCCAGACCTTTGCAGGAGAGTTACCCTTTGAGCATCTTTGTTGTTTTTGTTTGTTTGGATAGCAGGTGTTAGCTGGAACCATTCTAAGCTGTTAGAGAGGTTCAAAGAATGCTGCCGAAGACCAGACTTTCCTTTCTTCTTTGTTACCAGATGGGTCCCCCAGGTTCCCCTTTAGATAGAGCATCTTTGGGCACCTCGGCCTGTGGGCATCTGTGCGCATGCTCAGCGAGGGCAGCAGTTGGACAGCGGCGCTTGGTGACTCTGGTTCTGGACCCAGAGGTTCTAAACCGTTGAACGGTCCTTCTGAAGGGTTGTGGCCCAGGCGGTTGGCTTGTCTTGAGAGAGAGTGTTGGGTTCCGGAGGCGCGGAAAGCGGAGGGGACCAAGCTCTCTGCCCTGAAGAGGATACTCACCTTTGACAGGAGGCCGAGGTGTTGTCTTTAGGCTACGGGAGGAGCAGCGCGGGAGACCTGGAGACGGAGGGCCCGGGGACCTCATCCAAAACAAAGACCTGGGCAAGATGCACAAGGCCGCCAGCGTGGGCGACGCAGCAAAAGTGGAGGAGATGCTGTTGCTCCAGAAACATGGCGTGGATGACAGAGACAAGATGAGCAGGTAATTGGGCCTGCGAGGCCCGCGGCCTTGGGTCAGCCCGGAGGAGGCGCTCACCTGGGAGAAGCGCTCACCTGCCGGCTCAGGGCTCAGCAGAGGGTGGGGAGGGCGGGGGTCGCAGCCCTCCTGTCCACCAGGAGCTGGGCTGTTGTCCCTCCCGGCCGGCCCGCGGCCTGCGGTGGGGACCTTAGGTTGGGTCTAGCCCTCAGGCCAACTTTAGGAGCAGCAAAAAAAAAAAAAAAAGCTTTAGGGCCCACTCATAATTCCCCTGATAGAGCACTCTATTGACAATTGTAAAGCGATGTAACTAAATATCAAAATAGAAACGAAATTAAGTATGTATACAGCATTTTATTTTTGATGTTCACTTTTTAGACCATAATGTTATGTACTGTAGAAAAGTGCATAATGAGAGAAATAATTCCCATCATAGGTCAACTTCTGGGCTAAAAGTTCTTTGGATAAAATCTGATAACCATTGTACGCCTATATTCTGTGTGGAGGAAACTCCGAAGTAACTGAAGTGGGAAGCTGGCTGTGGTCCTGATTAGGAAGACTCACTTTCTCAGAATGTGTGCTCTTCCCTTGTTTATCAGTTTTACAAACCAATTAAATATAGTTTAAAAGTTTTTGAGTTACACAGGTTATCTTTTATTGTTGTGATGAAATGAAGAACATTTTTGTAGACATCAACATGTGCTATAATTTTCCACAAATTATTTGTTTATTAACAGCTGAAAAGATAGTAAATGATTGGAACAGAATTGAAAATGACCAAACACCCAAATATATGGAAGATTTTAGAACTTGACACTGGTGATATGTCATGTTTGTAGGAAAGGGTGAATTGCGTACAAATGGTAGAGAAATAACCTGTTAAATATTTGGAGAAAACTAGCTAGATTTCTATCTCCCCCCGAAAAGTTCCAGATTGAATGTTTTGAATATACGAAATGAGAAAAGTGCCAGAAGAAAACACAAATGCCTATTTTCACATTTTTTATGTTGATTGAGCAATATAAAAAAAACCTCTGTCTGTTAGAAAATAATATTAAGAAAATGTACTTGTAAAATATGTAATATATAGATATGTATATCAGAGAAAAAATATGACTTCTTTTACAGAGAAGTCTTTGAAATCAACAAGAGAAAGTGGAAAGTGGAAAGAGTACTTTTTGCTTATCTAGAAGTGACCAATAGACAAAGGAAAAAATATTTAGTGGCCCTGGTAAGAAAAGGAATTTAAATTAAAAAAGGAGTGAAATAATGTTTTCCATCCATAAAGTTTGTGAAGATGACCAACAATGGTCCTTATACAGCTGCTTAAAGTTTAAGTTGCATTTTACTTTGGAAATAGGCAATTTGGTGCTAAATAAATATGTTCCCTGTACCCAATGATTCCATTGATACTAAAATATGTTTATAAAATAATGAGATAAATTATATACACTTTGTTTTTCTCAGCACTGCTTCAAGTAGCAATGAATTAAGAATAAATGAGTTTGGTTATACATACACACTATGTATATTATACTATGATCTTATATTAGCTGAACATATGTGTAAAATGTGATGTTTATTTCTGAGCATTTGTATTATAAGTGAAATTTTCTTAAAACAAAAACAAAAAATGATTTCTGCCCTGGCCCCTGTGGCTCAGTTGGGTGGAGCTTTGTCCCATGCACCAAAGGGCCGTGGGTTTGATTCCTGGTCAGGCACATACCCAGGTTTCAAGTTCAATACTCAGTTGGGGTGTGTGTGGGAGGCAACAGATTGATGTTTCTCTCTCACTTCAGTGTTCTCTCTCACATCAATGTTTCTTTCTCTCCCTCTCTCTTCTTCTCTCCCTCTAAAACCAATAAAAACATATCCTCAAGTGAAGATAACAAAATAATAATAAGGCACTATTGCAGTGCAAGAAAAAAATGTAATTTCTACAATGAACATGGATAGGAATTCTAGCAAATGTAATATTATTATGAGTGAAATAATCCTGGGGAAGAGAAGTAATATGAATCTTGCACAGATAAAAATAATTTATCAATTTCTGTTTTTGAGGGTTGGTATCTTCTGTTAACTTTTAGCTTCTTCAGAAGTAAAGGGAATCTTTTTATCTGTGCCTGTAAAGTGTATGTATAAATCTAATCATATACATATGATTTTTACTTTATATAGCTTTCTTACATGTAATATTTAAACTATTATAGATTAATCATTGTAATTGTGTGCTTGTGAAAATAAAAATCAAAAATAGGAAATATAAGTGATTATTATTATTGAAGAAGTATCACTCTGCTTTATAAAATTTTTCTTTAAAAAATACTGAACTCTCCCACTATGTTTACCCATTCTTTCAATCCATTTGTACATGAAATATAACCTGAATATCTATTATGTAGCAGACATATTCTACTCAGGATCCTTTCAATCTGTCTTTAAGGCCTCTTTCATCCTTAAAATCTTCATGTTGCACCCTGACCGGTTTGGCTCAGTGATAGAGCATTGGCCTGCTGACTGAAGTGTCCCAGGTTCAATTCCAGTCAAGGGCATGTACTTTGGTTGCAGGCACATCCCCAGTAGAGGGTGTGCAGGAGGCAGCTGGTCGATGTGTCTCTCTCATCGATGTTTCTAACTCTATCTCTCTCCCTTCTTCTCTGTAAAAAAAAATCAATAAAATATATTTAAAAAAATATCTTCATTTGCCCAGAGTGAACAAAATGAGAAATTTAGAGTGGAAGTATTAGGACCTAATCAAAGTTGAAGCTTTTTCTCCTTCCCTTCAACTAAAAATATTTCTGAAGTTAGGAAATAGTCAAAGCTAATCTTTACCTGTCCTTTTGAAAATTATAATAGTATTAAATACTAATATTGATCATTGGAAATATTTGATTCCCATACAATCCATAAATCTAAATATTAAACAAAATGAGCCATCCCTATTCTTTTGAATCCTGAGTTTTCTTTGACTTAAAATTTCTTGAAAATCAAAGAATTACTTTAAAAAAATGCTTGTTTTGCTCTCTCAGTCCTCTTTCCCCCTTTTTCCTCAAAGACTCTTAGAACTAAAATTTATTTACATATCAACCGTATGGCTAGAACTGCAAGAGGTCTGTTGTATACCATGGATGGTATGATGCCCAGTATTTTATGTACCAATAAGAATTTAAAAAAATGCTGCCAATTATAGTTGTAAGACATTCTGAATTATAAATTGCATTCCAATGTCAGAGATGTAAAAGAGAGAGAGAATAAGCACCTTAGAATTATGGAAATACCATGTTCTTGTGATCCTTAAGACATATCCACAAAGTAGATATGATATCATTTTGCTTAATTGAAATGTTGTCTTTGTAAGGTCATAGTAATAGTAATAATGGTAATATTATCTAATAATTATTGAGCTTTATGTGTGGTAGGAACTGTAATAAACTTTGCTTAGCTTGTTATTTAAACAAACGATGGTATTCTATGTGATCACTACTATTTTTATCCTCGTTTTGTTGATGAGGAAATTGGGGCACAGGAAGGCCAAGTGATAGCTAATGCAAAAAAGAGTTACAATAGGATCAGACCCATGTCGAGTTGAATTCCCAGGTCACGCTTTCTCTCTTCAAATTGGCTTCTCCTTCATTAATGTGGTGAGTAACGAGAACTAATAAATATTGTACGGTCTACAGAAGAAAACTAATATTTGTTCTGAAGGCATAGGGATACATGTTTACAATTGCATGAATAATTGAATGCTTTGAGTTAGTGCATTCTTAGTTCCTAAAGAGTCCTCTCACTTTCATAGGACTGCTTTACATTTGGCCTGTGCCAATGGCCATCCAGAGGTGGTGACTCTCCTAGTAGGCAGGAAATGCCTGTTGAACCTCTGTGACAACGAAAACAAGACAGCGCTGGTGAAGGTATGTAGTAGCCAACTATGTCGACACGAGATGGATTTGATTTCATTGTTTAGAATGAAAAAGAGTTTATCTCCCTTAACTATAAGTAATTGGGGAAGCTTGTGGAATGCTTAATTTGAATTCCTAGAATTTACAATCTATTTCTTGGCATAATATTGTCAGGCTGTACAGTGCCAGCAAGAAGAATGTGCAGCTCTTCTGCTAGACCATGGTGCTGATCCAGATGTAATGGACATCGATGGCAACACTGCTCTCCACTATGCTGTCCTTGGTCAAAATATGGCTATAGTGGAAAAGCTGATTTCATGCATGGCGAATATTGAAGTGAAAAACAAGGTATAGATCAAATAAGTTTATTTATAAAATATTTGAGATACATCTTTACTTTAGCCACAGGCATTTTCTTTCTCACATACATATACTGACTGCAATATATCAGGCCCCATCACTATGGAAACAACTCCAAAGCCAAATCAGGGAGGGTTGGAGAAATGCGATATTCATGAAAAGCTCTCTCTGCCAGCTACCCTTCCACCCCAGAAGGAAGGATTTCTTATTGGTGCTTGTGAGTGGGTGGTAAGCTCAGAGCCCACAAAGGACTGAAGGCCTAGGGGAGTGAAGTGATGCTGGGGACTGGCTGCTATGCAGGCTGGGGCTTAGGAAATGGGTGCTGCTGGGGATGGGTGGGAGGAGGAGACCTGGTACCCAGCAGGGGGAGCTGGGTGAGTGCAAGTGGGAACAGGAAGCAGCATCCACAGGTGCTAAAATAATGCCAGTATACCACAACAAATACTAGGTCAGGAACAAATATTCTTGGAACCTCTACTATAAATGTTTGAAGTCAATTTTGGAGAATGATGTTGCAGTTGATCTGTTGAAGAGGGAGAGGAGGGCATTTTAAAGAAAAGGAGCAGTCGGCAACAGATTTTTATTTACTTTCTATATTATATGTTTAAGTTCAGAGGATCTTTTATTATAAAAGTTTTAAAATTCAGTGTGGATATATGTAATTTTATAAATTGTAAATTGTTTTTTGCTGCTTTGCAGGATGACCTCACACCACTTTCACTTGCTAAAAGTGAAAACAAAGAACAAATGGTGGAATTGTTGTTAAGTAGAAGTGCAAGTATGCATGCGGTTGATCAGATGGACAGGTAGACTTGTTTGTCTTTTTTTTAACTTTAGTATTGTTCTAGAGTGTTAACAATCATTAAACTCAGAAAAATTAAGTTAATTAGAAGAGGATTAATTTATAATTATATAGTGAAACATTAATACATCATCCGTTAGAAAAGCAATTATTCTTACTGGTCAGCTGGAAGAACAGTATACTTCAAGATTCATATTCATTATGATATTGACTATGCTATTTGCATAACTCTGTACTTGCTGTTGATTCTAACTGGAAAGCTTTTCCCTCAGATATCCTCATGCACACTTTTTTCATTCCTTTAGTTCTTTACTTAAAAGCCACTTTTGGGCCAGCCTAATATTTTGCTCTCCCCTCCCCCACAACATATCAAAATTGTATTTCTTTGCTTTAGTTTTTCTCTTCTAACATTCTGTATATTTTGTCTATCTAGTTTATTGTTATTGTGTGTTTACTTCACTCTCATGACTAGGATTTTTGTCTGTTCACTGCCATACAGCCTCAGTGCTTAGAAAGGTCCTGGGATACAGTACTGCACAAATATTTACTGAGTGAATGGAGTGAGTTTGACTTATTGTATTGTTTTAAAACTTATGCTAATTTTAACTTAAGCAATAAACAAGTTTGATGTGGAATCATTCTGACAATTTTACTTGTCAATTATGTGCATTTTAAATATTATTTTGGCCTTTTGAAATAAGCTCTGTTTTTCCTATGAGTGTTTTTCCATTTAGGGACTAAAGCCAAATATGGTGGATACTCACCATTTTATAATTGATATTTATAGTAGTTTTAATTATGGTAAAATGGATCAAAGAAATAGCAAGCTTCATATATTAAGAAATAGAAAATGGAACAGTGGTAAATTATTCTAGGACTTTAACAAATGTGAGCCCTCAATATATGAAATAAAAAGACGAAGTTGGAATATTTTGCTCACTATAATAACAGAGCTATGATGGGCAGGCATACTCTTTTCTAAGAGAAGCCTGCTCTTCTTATATATGGTTTTTGGAGAGGTTGGATTTAAAGACTAGTAGACTTTCAGAGGCCTAAGTGGGTTGACATCATCTGAAGCAGCATGATTAATTAGGTGAGATGGGTTTTGATTGGCTGGCACTCTGAGGCATGTTTTTTCAAATAAGATTGTCTCTGATTGGCTTTCTTTCAGAAGGAAGCAGCTGACATTGCTTGATTGATGATTGAGGTTCATGATCACTGATTAAACACATTTAAAATTGGTTCTGTTGGCTTCTTTTCCCCCATAGCTACTTGTTAATCGTTTTCTAAATTTGAGACAATTTTAACCAAATATTTTCTGTTTAAAAGTTGCCTTCAATCAACTATGTTCAAAATGAAAACTATTTTATATTCTATAATTAGAGACTTATTTTTGAGGATTGGGTCAAGAGGAATTAATAATTGCTCTCAGGAAGATTCCTCTTTCTCTTTAGATGCAGTGTTAACCAGAATAATTTTTTGCATAACTATATTTTAAAAAATAATTTAGTATTGTTTTTGTTTTTGGTACTCTTAGAGGCTCAGGCTCAACTCCTATAATAACCTCTCAGGGGAAAGTTAAGTCTTTTTTATACATTTTTGAAGGCATATAATAATAATATTCTTATGAATGCATTTACTCTTTCTCCTTTTCTGTTGGTAAATCTAGCTTTTTATATTAAGATTAAATTATACAAAATACATCAAACAATTTTATTCTCAAAGAAAAATCATGACTAATTGGATCAGTGCCACTTTTGAGCTATGTTTATTTTTTTAAATTTCTAAATATTTTCCAACTTTGCTAAGATGTAGTTGACATATAACATTGTATATGTTGAAGGTCTACTGTGTGCTCATTTGATACACTTTTATGCTGTTAAATGATTACCACAGAAGCATTTGTTTACATTTCCATCACCTCACATAATTACTGCCATTTCTTTTTTGTGGTGAGAACATTTACATCTACTCTCATAACAAGTTTCAAATATGTAATACAGTATTGTTAACTATAATCACCAAGTGTACTTCAAGTGAATTATAGCAGTTTAAGTGAAATAGATCAAGATGGAAAATGGTGAAATCTTTACTTTTTTTTATCTCTCGGTAATGGAATATTAGCATTGATTACTTTTACTGGAAATAAAATAGCATAATGTAGTATACAGGCCAAGGCAAGATATGTAATTCTCAACTATATTGAATGATGTTGAAAGGTTAATATAAGGACAAGTGACTGACAAAGAGCATTTTTAATAAATAAATAGCTTCCATGGAAGCCAGACTGTAACAAAGAAGTGTAAACAGCTTCTTAGAGAATTTTTACTGGGAAAGGCAATAGAAAAATGGATGATGATGGAAGACAAATGTGAGTTCAAGGGAGTTTTCTTTCTTTTCTTAGTTTAAGATGGGAACTTTACAGTATGGTTGTGTATTGCTGGAAAAGATCCAGTAGAGAAGGATATATTTATTGAATTTAAGTTTATTTGCATTTTCAAGTTTTAGCTATCCTATCTAATAAAAGAGTAATATGCAAATTGACCATCACATCAAGACACAAGATGGCTGCCCCCACGTGGTCAAAGATGGCTGCCCCCATGTGGACACAAGATGGCTGCCACAAGATGGCCACCACAAGATGGCCTGCAGGGGAGGGCAGTAGTGGGAAGTTAGGGGTGACCAGGCCAGCAGAGGAAGGCAGTTGGGGGTGACAAGGCCGGCAGAGGAGGGCAGTTGGGGGGAGAACCAAGCCTGCAGTGGAGGACAGTTGCGGGGGACCAGGCCTGCAGGGGAGGGCATTTGGGAGCCAGCAGTCCTGGATTGTGAGAGGGATGTCCGACCACCCATTTAGGCCCGATCTCAGTGGGATCGGGCCTAAACGGGTGGATGGACATCCCTTAAGGGGTCCCAGATTGGAGAGGGTGCAGGCTGGGCTGAGGGACACCATGTCCTCCATGTATGAATTTCATGCACCTGGCCTCTAGTTGGTTATATTACATTATACTTTAAAGATTAAACTATCATGTACTGAATATGCAGATAATTACTTAAAAGTTATACTCTCCTAAACAGACTTTAAAAATTATATAATAACAAATATGCCAACATGGAGACCATACTGAATTGAATTTAATCATTCCTTAATAATTCTAGATATTACAGTGTTTTTGACAGTATCGTCATAAATTGCTATGATTTTGTCAGGTACCCTAAAGTATTAGGTTATATTAACTTAATAGTTTTATAGATTCTGGGGAAAAGGGGAAGATTTTATTTATGTGCAATAGAAAAGTAAGCTGGTAACAATCTATCACAGATTTTTACTTTTAGATTATAAATTTCTAAAGTATAAAAACCATGCTTTCTTTTTCAAAGGTGTCATTGACACATACTGTGAGCTCAATAAGTATATGTCCAATGCATAAATAAACAGTCAAATAGTTGAATGAATGCCTATTGATGAATTTATTTAGAAAAAGCAAATCTCTATTGAAAGCATCTTTCTAATATTGCCAGGTATAAAGTTTTTATTTTTTAAAAATATGTGTAATTTTCAGAAATTATTATTTATACTAGAAATGGAATAATACTAATATAAATTTATTTGCTATCAGAGTATTTAAAAAACTTAAAATAAATATTACTTTTAAGACATATTGTGAAACAAATGTTTTGAAGCATGATTTCCTGGGTTTAGATTCTGGACAGCTGTATGGGCTTAGGCAAGTTATTTAGCCTTTTTTTTTGTGGCTCATTTTCTTGCTTTGTAAAATCTGAAAATAGTGCCTTCCTCCCAGAATTTGTGTGAGTATTTAAAAGCCCTTAATATCTGTAAAGTGCTTATAATAATACACAATACTTGCATAGTAAGTCCTCAGAAAATAATTATAATGGCTATTAAAAAAGGATTTCCTTTATTTTAGGACTTAAGTCATACTTTCCAAACAGTTCTTAGTGCTGGTAAAAGTTTGTTTTCATTGAAAAATACAAAAAACAAAACAAACAAAAACCTGGTGTATTAATTTTTCCTAACAAATAATGCAAATGATAAACAAGCTTTTCCTTTTTCTTTGTCAGCTTGACCTAAATTTAAAACTTTGTTTTAATATTATTAGTAATATATTTTATTTGTCCCATAATGTTATTTATTTTTTAATTTTCCTTATAGAAAATTAATTATAAATGCAGAAATTTTATATAAGAAACAATAGCTTTAGATAGTCTTTGTATTTTAAGTATTTAATGTTTGCCTGAAAAGAATTGCTTGATTTTTTTTAGATCTTCAAAGGAAATATCTCACGAAGAGTGCAAGGTATTGTAAAAAATATATTACCAAAAATATTATCTGTAGTAAAAAATACATTAGAAAAGATATAGTGAAAAAAATAGGAATCTCCTTTTGTTGTAGAGACATTTTAATTAAAAAAGTAATTTGGAGAAATTAAAAAATAAATAAATAAATAAATAAATAAAGAAGTCTAAATCTTTCAAAAAAAAAAGAAAGAAAAAGTAATTTGGAAAACAGTAGTTATTCATAAAAGTACTTTTTTGATAAAAGTCAATTCTTTTAAGTATAGCTATGATTTTGCTTTTATGAAAAGGTGGATATTGATCACCTCTGTATACTTAGTGTATATTAAAATATTTGGGGCCATTTTGAAAAACAGTATTCTTTACTTTTAGGTCAAAGAGAAAATGAACTCCATGGATGACCTTGATTGCTTAACTCAGTCATCTGAAGCAATTTCAGAGCTTTGCCTGTCACCTTACCCCAATTATGAGAATTTCATGTTGCTAATTAAACAACTTCGTAAGGATTGTAAAGGTAGCACCATTATATAAATATAAAGCCTTTTTATATAAACTGTGATAATATATGGTACCTTGTCTAGTTGTGCACCACAGAGAATGTATTATTGAGCTATTTATCCCGGAAATATGCTTCATATTAAAATAAAATGAGAGCGATTGTATGCACTCAGCCAAAGAGCTATAATGATTTCTACTGACTTTTCTCAGTGAGAATAGCGACATCTAGCATGTTTCTTGACCCTGCTTGTCTCTGACACCTTCACCCAAGGCTTCGAAGAGTTCCCTCCTAGAATACTGGAATAAACTCAGAGCTGTTTTTTCTACTATTTCACTTTCTGGAATCTTGGTCTACATTGCAACCATAATTATTATATATTTTAAACAGTTGGATCTCATCATGTTTAAAACTCAGCTATTACTTCTCTTTACTCCATGGGTATTGGAGAGAATGGTGGTGTTCAAGTCTACTATACGCTGGATGATTTTCTGGCTACTCGTTCTGTCACTTACTGTTTGAAATCTCAGACCTTCATTGTGAATTTGCCTATTTCTCTTTGAAGTTCTATCAATTATTGCTTCATGTATTTCGAAGCTGCTATTAGGTTGCATGATCATTTAGGATTGCTTTGCTGCTTATTAACTTAAAATTATGCAGTGACCTTGCTAATTGCTGATACTATATTTTACTCGGAAATCTGTTCGGTATTAATACAGCCACTGTAGCTAAGCTTTCTTTTGTCAGGTGTTAGTGTTGTATATCTTATTTCTTTGCTTCTAAAAAAATTGTCTTTACTTTTTAAAAATAGGTTTTTATTGATTTTAGAGAGGAAGGAGGAGGGAGAGAGAGGTAGAAACATCAATGATGAGAATCATTGATTGGCTGCCTGCTGCATGCCCCCTACTTGGGATAGATCCTGCAACCTGGGCATGTGCACTGAACAGGAATCAAACCATGACCTTCTTTTAAAGTTCATTTCTTACAGGTGGCATATAGTTGTGTCTTGCTTTTTTATCCAGTTGGACAATTTGTCCTTTACTTGAGGTTTTTATACCATTTTCATTTGATGTGATTATTATTAGTTGTTTTGAATCTGTCATCATGCTGTTAGATTTCTCTTTGTCCCATCTACTTTGTTCCCTTATGTTTTTGTCTTGTTTTAGATTAATCAAGTTATTTTTATGATTTAGTTGCATTTTTTGGCTTTTAGTTTTAACTGTTTTTGCTATATTAGTGTTTGCTTCAGGGTTGGTTAAAGGTAAATGACTTTAAGTTATAACAGTGCACCTTGAAGTAATATTATATCATATCATATATAATTTAACAAATTTACAGTAGTTTACTTTCATTTCTTCTCTCCTAGAAGATCCTTCCTAGATCTGTGGGATTATAGTTTCATTAAGTTGTAGAAAGTTTATGGCCATTGTTTCTTCAAATATTTGTTTTTCCTTTCTGCTTCTTCAGGAATTTATATATTAGCCATTTGAAGTTTTCTCTCAAGTCACTGATGTCCAATTTACTAATTTCTTTATTTTGTGATGTCTAATATGCATGTATTTCTATTGAGTGTATTTTTTATGTCTGACATAATGTATCTCTATAAGTGCTATTTGGTTTAAAAAAATAACTTTCATGCCTCTAGGTATCTTTTTGAGCTTTATTTTGGGATATGGTTGAGTTACTTATAAATAGTTTGATCCTCTTCAGTCTTGCTCTTATGATTTGTTAGGTTAATCCAGAGCAGTGCTTGCAGAGGGCTAATTCCCCCCACTACTGAGGCAAGACTTTTCTGCCTACTCTGTTCATTGTCCTGTGAGTTCTGAGGTTTTACAGCCTGGCTAATGGGAATAGACAGTATTCCTGGTGCTAGGTGAGCACCAGGCACTGTTTCCCTCTCCTCTTTTCAAATGTGTTTTCCCCTGGTCTCCTCCCGGGTATGCACTCACTGCTAATTACTCAGCTGAATACCGTCTGTAGATCTCCAGGGTTCTTTTTCTCTTCTTCCCCCTCCTCTCCAGTTTTCCATCCTGTGATCTCTATCTGGCTTGGTTTCACCAGACCCCCAGAGTTCTCAACTAACTCAAAGAGTCTGGTGGACTCTAGCTCAGTTCTTTCTCTGTGTTGTGGCCTGGAAATTCTCTCAAGGGAGTGAACTGGGATACACATTAGACCAACTTCATTTGTTTCAGGAATCATTGTCCTTCATTGCCTGAAGTACGTTGTCTTGAAAATATGTTTTTAATGTTTTTGTCTATTTTGTTATTGCTTGTTTCAGGTAGGAAGGAAATCATAACCTGTTACTCTCTCTTGCTAGAAGCAGATTTTAATAGAATTTTGTTTGGCACATGCAGATGGTCTAGAATGCTCTCCTTCTTCCTTTGTCTAATTGCTTCCTGCTCATTCTGTGTTTGACATTGTAGCCATCTCTTCTTCAGGGAAATCTTCCCTGGACCTAGTGTTGATCGAGTTCTGTTATGTGACCATATAACTGTTTTTTTATAGTACCCATCTGAATTTATAATTATCATTTTATTTGTCTTGCTCCTCTACAAAACTTTAAGCCAAATTAGAGCCAGGTGTCTTATCTGTTTTATCTACAGAGCTTAGTGTAATGTCTTCCACACTATAGGTACTCAATATATGTTTGTTCAATGTGTGAATGTGTGTGAGAATGTATAGTCCTCTTTATACACAAAAAATTACTCATATATTTCATTTGTATCTTTGTTTTCTCTTTGATGCAGATTCAGATAACTTATATAAAATCCAGAATGCAGTTCTTTCATATGAAAGATCAATAGAACTTGGGAAAAATCAATGTGAATTACTTACAGAAAAAGTGAAAACAATGGAAAATAGGGTTAGTGGACTATACAAGAAGCTATCAGAAGCAAGAGCAACAAAATCACAGTTAGAGCATCAAAAAGTGGAATTAGAAGGAAAACTCTGCAGTTTGAGGTATTGAACAACTTGGTTGTAAAGAAATATTTGAATATTCTTATTCTACAGATATGCAGAAGTTTTATAATTGCTAAGACATTTGGGGATTTTATAGGGAAGAACACTTCTTTAGTATTGTGGAGTATACAATTCTTGGAAATAATTTACCAAGTTATTAACAGTGCATACTTCTAGTAATGTTAATGTAAATTCTTTCAAATCATCATTTGAATGATTATATAGCAGTCCACCATATGAAAATTTTATTTATTTAACAAATTGAATTTTGGTTGTTTTTCATTCTGTATTATATTTAAGGGTTTCAGGAATGTTTTTTATATAAATCTGTTCCTACATTTCTGATTATATATTCTGAATTAATTATTTTCTTTTTTAAATTACAATTTACATTCAATATTATTTTGTATTAGTTGCAGCTGTATAGCATAGTGGTTCCAGGATCATACACTTTACAAAGTGTTCTTCCTGATATTTTCAGTACCCATCTGGCACCATACATCGTCATTACAATATTATTGACTATATTTCTTCTGCTGTACTTTATGAATAAATTATTTGACAGAGTATTATTTGATTAAAGTATGAGAACTTTTTGAAAAGGCCTTTAATCTATATTTCTGAATTGTTCTCAAGAAAGTTCATATTAATCTAAATTCCCACCAATAGAATATGAAATAGCCATTTTTTTCAAGACGGAAATTAAAAAAAAAAATTTGCAGCTTTAATCTTATAGGATGAAAAGTAAAACAGAAAGTGGTAACTGATTAGTTTATTCAGCATCTTTGTTATGGATAAAATTAATTCCAAGGTCTGTCTTTATTATTGACTTATTGGGGTAACATTGAATAATAAAATTATATAGGTTTCCAGTGAACAATTCTATAACACATCAACCATATAGTGTATGTTCACCACCCCAAGTTTTTTTCCATCACTATTTATTTCCCCTATACATAAATATGTGTCTATGAGGGTTTGTTTTTTGCTTAATCCCTTTGCCTTTTTCACCAAGCCCTCCAACTCCCCTTCCCTCTGACAACCGTCAGTCTGTTTTCTATCTATGAATCTGTTTCTATTTTGTTATTAGTTTATTTTGTTCATTAGATTCCACATATGAGTGAAATTCCCTCTGCAAAGGATTTTCAAGTGACTTATAAAATAGATAATGAACAAAATAAGTTGAAGTGTTACAAAAGAAGAAACATAAAAAAGTCTAGGGTAACAGATATTGGACTCCTTAGACTAGTCCTGGATTACAGTGTCAATGGATATGTCTTGTGTAAAGACATCTGCAGATGCTGACTTACACTGTAAATTATTTTTAGGAGTACCTGTAATATTTGTGAAGGTAAAACTTTATTTCTAGTAAATTTATAAACTCATTTATAAATAACAATTTCTCTTTCTAATTAGTAACTAAATCATCTGTCCTAATGGAGGAATAAATAGGACTGTGGAAAAAAGGAAAATTTCAACTCTAACTTCACTGAATAATTTCCTAAAATTCCTTTCCAACAATATTTACCAGAGTTACTATTAAGTAAATTTACTTAAGTAGCAGCATGTATTTTTCATTGCTGCCTTTCAGGTATAGAGATTGAAGTGAGAAATTAAAAAAAAAAAAGAGAGAGAGAGAGACCTAGAAAGGAAAAAAAAAATGAAGAACATAAAACTTTTTATAAGGATAATAAACCAACATATGTAGAAGATCATAAAATGAACTCTTTGTTTTCTAACCAAATGAATTTTAAGATAAGTGTATTTAACTGCAGATTTACCTTAAAAGAAGAAAAAGAGAAAAGACAAAAAGCTGATCAATTATATGAAAAGTATAGGGAACAGTTAATAAAAAAAGAAGAGCAATATATTAAAGAGACTGAAATAAACAGAGAACTTGAAACCACTCTTAGAACACTAGAGATGGAATTGCAGATTGTGAGGAAGAATTTAAGTCAGGTAAATTTACCTTTGGTAAAAAATTTTATTTTGAACAGTATTTCATCAATATTTATAACATGCCTTTGATTTAATATACATTGCTAGGTTTAAAGCAAACCAAAAATGTAAACGCATTCAAAATATGAACTGTGACATTTATAACTATTCTTGGCATCTAGTAGATGCTCTGTATACATTTTCTAAATGAAACAATAGAAAATAAATTGACATTACCATTAACATAAATGTTAATTTTTTCTTTTAATTTTATTTAATAGATATTTTTTATTGTTGATATTATTACAGATGTCTCCCATTAATCCCTCTTTTATCCCCCTCCTCCCAGCCCCTTCCCCTTCTCCCCATCAGGTCTTCACCAACCTATTGCTCGTGTCCATGAGCTATGCATATAAGTATATAAGTTCTTTGGTTTATTTCTTCCCATATTCTAAACCCCACATCAAGGTATATCAGTCTGTTCCATGCCTCCACGTTTTGGGTCTTATTTTAATGGTCAATTCATTTTGTTCATTAGATTCTACAAATGAGTTAAATAATGTGATATTTATCTTTCTCAGATTGGTTTATTTCACTTAGCATAATATTCTCCAGGTCCATCCATGATGGAAAATTTTTTAATGCTAATATAGAAGCTAAATTGCCTTGAGACTGTGATGAAACTATTCAAATTTTTATAAAGAAATTTTATTTCACAATACTGTATTTGTGCTCAAAGAATAAATTTAGCTATCACTTAAATTACAATTTGAGTTTTTCATGGAAAATGAAGATTCTTGTGCCTACTTTCTTTAACAGTTTTTACTAAGGTTTTGTTCTTAAACTTTGGACTTTTTTTTTATTGATATGACATAAAAAACTAAATGAAATGTATCTCTAGGTTGTAGGAGAGCGAAATGACATTCTGAGGCAACTTTCTCAAGAACAGAGTGCCAGAAAATTACAAGATGAAAATCTGGCCGAGCTCCTTTGCAAACAAAGGGAGTTAGAAAAAACTAATAAGGAAGTGAATTCTGAGGTATTTTATTTCGTCATTTTCAAATGCCTGTGTGTATGTATTTGTGTGTGTATATATTTAAAAAACAGTACTGTACATATGAAAAGTATAGAGGATTTTAAAATCACATCTATATATGTGTATATATAGAAGTGGCATTTTGGATCCATTGGATAAATTGATATTGTTAATTCAAATCCATTTGTCTCCAACAGTTAAGTAGTGACATTCACAATGGCCTCATCCAAAGTGAAGGCTTTTAATATTTTCCATGGGAATCAATGTACTTTCCATGATCTCAAAAGTATTGCTACTAACAGCAGATGTTCCAGTTTGGGGTAGTGATTTCATTTCCTTGATATATTAATAGAGGTTAATTTCTTTTTTCACTGATGGTAAGGAAGAAAGTATGGCCTGTTCAGAGATCAGATTTTAGACTAGAGGCCCGGTGCACGAAATTTGTGCACAGAGGGGAGATTCTCTCAACTCAGCCTGCACCCACTCTAATTGGGGACCCCTTGCAGGATGTCCGACTGCCATTCAGTCAGACATCCCTCTCACAATCTGGGACCACTGACTCCTAACTGCTCACCTGCCTGCCTGCCTGATCACCCCTAACTGCCCTCTCCTGCAGGCCTGATGTTACCCCCAACTGCCCTCCTCTGCTGGCCAATTTGGTTCTGATTGGTTGGTTCCTATGACAGCATCAAAAGCTTCACCTCCTAGGCAGCCATTGGCTCCCCACAGCACCCAGATTTGGTTCTCATTGTTTGGTTCCTATGCCAGTCAGAGTCAAAAGCTCTGCCTCCTAGGCAGCCATTGGTTCCCCACAGCACTCAACTTTGGTTCTGATTGGTCGGTCCCTATCAGAAAGAGGGAGAGAAAGAGAGAGGTAAGTACACTGATCAACAACTTCCATTGAGGCTGCCGATCAGATCCTGACTCACTTTCTGGGTCTCAGCCACCTGAGCAGTCAGTGTTGGGTCGCCAGTCAACATCAAAAGCTCCGCCTCCTAGACAGCCATTGGCTCCCCATAGCACCCACCTTTGGTTCTGATTGGTTGGTTCCTATGCCAGTCAGCATAAAAAGCTCCTCCTCCTAGGCAGCCATTGGTTCCCCACAGCACCCACCTTTGGGTCTCATTGGTCAGTTCCTATGCTAGTCAGCATCTCCAGGCCTATCTCTGGGCCTGATCAAAGAAGTGGGGCTTAACAGCAGCCCCCACGGAGGCCGGGAGAGAAAGAAAAGCCTGGCTGCTGGCGAAGATCAGAAAGAAAGAGGGAGAGAAAGAGAGAGGTAAGTACACTGATCAACAACTTCCATTGAGGCTGCCGATCAGATCCTGACTCACTTTCTGGGTCTCAGCCACCTGAGCAGTCAGTGTTGGGTTGCCAGGCTGCAGCTGGGCAACCCAGTGCTGACTTCCCGATGGTCTGTGTTTGGTCGCAGGCTCTGCCCCTTCCCAAGCCCCAGGCTTTATGCTTGGGAAGCCCCCCCCCCCCACCCCCCCCACCCCCCACCCCACCCCTCCAATCACAGGCTCGACCCCTCGGATGGCCGGCTGGGAGTGACCTGGGTGCTGAGGAGGTTCCTGGGACCCAGGTATGTATGCAAATTAACCTCCATCTTTGTAGGGTTAATTTGCATACTCACTCTGATTGGCTGTAGCTGTATTAGAGGACGGTCAATTTACATGTTTCTCTATTATTAGGTAAGATGTCATTCTTCTACTTTTGAGAAAAGTAACAGTTTGTTCTAAGTAGTATCCCATTTTAATATAAGGAGCTTAAAAGACAATAATTTGCCATAATATATACTTAGTGGTAACTTATTGATAAATATTTTATTCCTAATATTTTCCCATTTCACATTTATTACTACTTTAAACATCATGAAAAGAAGATAAAAGTTATTGCAGTAACAAATAGTCTCATGATTTTCTAAGAAGAGCTCTATAAATTTTATCTTGGTCATCATTTGTTTTTTGAAACACAAGACTCTTTTTGTGTTTATATACTCACACTGGAGAAGTAGTTGTGGATTGGTGCAAGAACATGAATTGTGGAGTCAGAAGACCTGTGGGAAATCCTAAAATTATTTATCTTTTTAACCACTCCATTTCAGATTGTGAAAACTGAAAGAGTTCATTGATGTATATAGAAGTGCTAGACAATGCTTAGATTACCATTTATTAGTAGATTTAGTTTTTATAACTGACTCTGAAAATATTAGAAAAGTAGAATATCTCTGGAATATTCTCAGGAAAAAAGAATAGGAAAGTTAATCTATCCTAATATAAACAGAGTTAATACTCTTACTGTGGAATAGCTATATATTCAGATGGTAAACTCAATTTTTAAGTATATTTAGAGTGAATATTTTATTTAATGCATTCTGGTTTTGGGATGATTCAGAGAAAGGCCCTTTCAATTCTGAAACTCAAAAATTCACTTGTGACTTTTTTACTTTCAAGAATTCATCATCTTATATTAAATTTTTGAACTTTTGGGAATTTATGCTTACACAAAGTTAGAGGTTTAGATCCAACTTTATTTTTTCAGAAGAATATCCACTTATTGAAAGTCTTATTATATAAACATATATATTATTATTTAATTCTAGAGGATACCATGATATGCCATTTCATTGAGTGCCAGCTACAAGTTTTGTTGGTTTTTTAACTTAGGTTTCTTTTCATTTGTTTTTAACTTTTATTTTAAAACTTTTTTCGATTACAGTATATTTTCAATATTATTTTGTATTAGTTTCAGGTGTACAGATAGTGGTTAAACAATCATAAACTTTACAAATTGTCCCCCTTCCCACCAATATTCCCAGTATGCACCGGGCACCACACATAATTATGACGATATTATTGACTATATTTCATATGCTGTATTTTACCTCCCCATGACTATATTGTAACTACAATCTGTCCTTCTCAATACCTTCACCTTTTTCACCCAGTGCACCAACCCCACTTTCCTCTGGCCACCATCAGTGTGTTCTCTGTATCTATGAGACTGCTTCTCTGTGTGTGTGTGTGTGTGTGTGTGTATCTATGTGTGTGTGTGTGTGTGTGTGTGTGTGTTTGTGTGTTTGGGGGGGGAGGGTTCTTTTATGTTGTTCTTTATATTTCACATATAAATGAAGTCACATGGTATTTGTCTTTCTCTGCCTAATTTCAATTAGCATAATACCTTCTATGTCTATTCATGTTGCTGCAAATTGTATTATTTCATTCTTTTTTATGGCTGAGTAATATACAATTTTATCCACTTGTCTATTGATGGGCACTTGAGCTGCTGCCATAGCTTGGCTATTGTAAATAGCACTGCAATGAATATAGGGGTGGATATGTTCTTTAAAATCTGTGTTTTGAGTTTCTTTGACTATATAGCCAGAAGTGAAATTTCTGGGTCATAAGGCAATTCCATTTTTAATTCTTTCTTTAACCTCCATTTTGTTTTTCATAGTGGCTGCACCAATTTTCATTCCCATCAACATTGCATGAGGGTTCCATTTTCTCCACATCCTCACCAACACTTGCTGTGTGTTGATTTATTGATGATAGCCATTCTGACAAATGTGAGGTGATATCTCATTGTGGTTTTAATTTGCATTTTTCTGATGATTAGTGATGTTGAGCACCTTTGCCATCTGTATGTCCTCTTTGCAGAAGTGTCTATTCATGTACTCTGCTCATTTTTAAATTAGATCTTTTGGTGTTGAGTAATATCACTTCTTTACAAACTTTGGATATTAACCCTTTATCAGATGTATAATTGCTGAATATTATCTCCCATTTAGTAGGCTGTCTCTTCATTTTGTTGATGGTTTCCTTTGTTGTGCAAGAACTTTTTAGTGTGATGTAATATCATTTATTTTTTTCTTTTGCTTCTCTTCCCTGGGGAGATATATAAATTACAAACACAAATATAATGTTTTTAGGGTATTAATTTTCATGGGCAGCTCTCGCTTGTATTTTCATTATAATTAATTTGTTACAATTTTATTATCTTTATAATGCACTTATTTTTTAAACTCTGTCTTTCATTCTGCCATTTGTATTGTATGTATTTTATAATATTTATCCTTAGGAAAGTTGAGACTTATGCATAATTCCTCATATTTTTCCTACTAAGTCATATTTTTTAGTGATATCACCATTACCATGATGAGGCAACTAGACAAAACCATGTTTAATGGAATATTTTAGAAAGTTACCTTATTTTTTAACCTTCACTTTTGTGAATGGATATAAAATCTGTATATATTTCATGGATTTTAGAATAACTTGCATGTGAAGGTCATTATACAAACCCCTCGAAGTAAATATTTCCTTCATTTTATCTTAATTTTGAAAATATTATCAAAGCATGGAAATATTCAGATTATTATGATATGTACACCCACCATAGAGAATTAAGAAAATTATCAAGATGTACCATTGGATTAAAAAACTCTATTGACATATAATTCACATCGTATAATTTGCCATTTTAAAATGAACATTTCAGTATCTTAGTGTATTCAGAGATGTGCAGCTACCACATCAATCAATTATAGAACATTTTCATCACCCCCAAGAGAAACTCCACCTCTCTTAGCTGTCACTCTCAGCTTCTAATCTCCCCCTGTCTGAGGCAATATCCAATCTACTTTCTGTCTCTATAGATTTGCCTATTCTGGATATTTTATATAAATGGAATTACACAATATGACTGGCTTCTTTCATGTAACATTACGTTTCAAGTTTCAACCATATTATAGAGTAATGCTTCATTGTGTGGCTAAACTACTTAACCATTAATCAGTTGATGGAACTGTGCTGTTTTCACTTTTTAGCTATTGCTAATTCTGCCATGAACATTAGTGTACAAGTCATCATGTGAACATATGTTTCTGTTTTCCTGCCATTGGATTTAGTTAGGCTGATTTCAGCATCTCTCAGCCTTTACTCATGCTGTCCATTCTGTCTTTTCAGTTTCTACTCCTCTTGCCTAATCCTTCATCTAGTTGGACCTGGCTCCCAATCTCTCCTTCTTCATGATGTGTTCTCTTACTGTTCTAACTCTCCATTGATCTCATTCTTTTCAACACTTGTCAATTCTTCTTTGCAGAACAATTTAGTCCTTAATTTTACATTGTTTTATTTTTTCATGACAGATAATCTTGTCTTTCTAAGTATAAATTTGTCTATGGGGTATATTATTTGCTATGATGGTACCTATCTTTATATTAATTGAAAATGTTGTAGCTTATCTATTGTTAGGATAAAATTAAATGCCTATACCACATCAATACTTTTTCTTGGAGACATTGATATACTTAAGCTCTTAATCTCAATATATTTTAAGCAATTAAATATAAATATAATAGAGAATTGTTTAATCAGAAGCTCACTTTTTTTTAACCCTCATTTTAAGGAAAAAAAAAAAAAAAGAAATCAGCCTTCTTTTATTATGCAGCCAGAACTGGGATTTATAGATTTATAGCACTTTTCCAAAAGTAAAGCTCTGGGAATGGCTTTTTTGATATGTCATAGCACATCACCTTAATCTACTCATCAGAATACTTGCTAAAGTAGTCCATCATAAACAGTTGCTGGGAATGAATAGATTTGGGAACTTTGCTTTAGCAATAGAGTCCATTATATCCATGTCAGTGGCTTTACCCTACTTGTCAGGTCATGTAAGTGAGGTACTCAGTCCCAGAGGTGCTGTTTGCATTGTAGCTCGTGATGATTGCCCACTGAGTAGTACAGAGAGGACATAAGTTATACATTGTTATAAGCAGAAAAGTACTGTTGGCTAGTGGAATTGGTAATAAGTTTTTGAAGTACTGGGAATATGTTCTGGGCTTTATGTTCTCCATTTGCTGCCATTGTCAATAGTATAAAGAATGATTTCAGTGTAACTTATATAAGATTTAACTGATTGGCACCCTTGTTGAAAAGCACTTGGTCATAAATGTGAGGGTTAATTTTTGGATTCTCCCTTCTAATTCATTGATCTATATGTCTGTCCTTATGCCAGTAATGAAATTTTATGAGACCTCTTTCCCAGTCATCTTGCATATTACAAGTTGTTTTATGTAATAACTAGTGGCTCGGTGCATGAAATTCGTGCACGGGTGCAGGGGGGTGTCCCTCAGCCAAGCCTGCACCCTCTCCAATCTGGGACCCCTCGAAGGATGTCCTACTGCTGGTTTACAGGGAACAGGCCTAAACTGGCAGTTGGACATCCCTCTTGCAATCCGGGACTGCTGGCTCCTAACCACTCACCTGCCTGCCTGATTGCCCCTAACCACTCTGCCTGCCGGCCTTCTCGCCCTCAACTGCCCCTTGCCGCTGGCCTGCTCACCCCCAAATGCCACCCGCCAGCCTGATCACCCCTAACTTCCCCCCATGCCAGTGTGGTCTCTCTCAACTGCCCGCCCTGCTCACCTCCACCTTCCCTCCCCATTGGCCTGCTTGCCCCCAGCTGACCCCTGCTGGCCTGCTCACTCCAAACTGCCCCTGCGCTGTCCTGATCATCTCCAACTGACCCCCACTGATGGCCTTCTCACCCTCAACTGGCCCCCCTACTAGTCTGCTCACCCATAACCCCCAACTGCTCTCCCCCTCCCCCGCTGGCCTTATCACTTCCAATGCCCCCCCCGCCACCGGCCTGATCACCCACAACTGCCCTCCCCCCCCCTTTTTTTTTTTTCAGCAGACCCTTTAGCATTTCTTGCATTGCTGGTTTGGTGGTGAGAAATTCCCTTAGTCCTCTTTTGTCTGTGAAGCTCCTGATTTCACCTTCAATTTTGATTGATAGCCTTACTGGGTACAGTATTCTTGGATTGAGACCCTTCCTTTGCATGACTTTGTATATTTCATTCCATTCCCTTCTGGCCTGATGAGTTTCTATTGAGAAATCAGTTGCTAGTCTGATGGGGGTTCCTTTGTATGTAACTTTCTGTCTCTTTCTGGCCGCTTTTAAGATTCTTACTTTGTCTGGTGTTTGCCAATCTAATCTAATAATAGACAAATATGCAAATTGACCATACCTCCGACGCACCCACAAGCCACGCCCACAAGCCACGCCCACCACCCAATCAGAGCAAGTATGCAAATTAACCCAAACCAAGATGGCTACAGCCACAGAGAGCAAGGTTTCCTAGGTAACAGAGGAGGCCAAGCTTTCCACCTGCCATTTCCAGGCCTAAGCCTCCACTCAAGCTACAAAGTTTCAATTATAGAAGGTAAACAAATTCAAACAAATGGCGGCAGAATGGAGCTTGAGAGAGCAGGCCAGGGTTGCCGCCGGCAACAGGGGAAGCAAAGCTTTCCACACACCCTGGCCGGGCTCACCTGCTTAAGGCAACAAAGTTTCAATTATAACCCCAACACAATGGCTGCGGCCTCGGAGGGAGCCCCAGGCTTGGCTTGGCTCTGCTCCAGGCTACAAAGTTTCAATTGTAGAAGGAAAATAAATTCCAGATACCAGGGCCTCCACTTGGGTTGCCAGGGGGCGTGGCCGGCCTGCAAACCACCAGTGCGTGCGTGATTTTCTCTCCCACCAGGACTAGAGACCTTACCCTATCCCCATGAAATCTGACCTTTCTGTGGTGGAGTGAAGAGCTCCTTTGAGTCTAAACGTTCGTGCCACCTGGGACCGGTGTTCTGGGGCTCAGAGCTGTTCAGCGGTGGCCACAGTTGTTGATTTTCAGGCTTCTGACAAGATCTACTTTCCCTTGCAAGATGGCAAGGTTTCCTGTCTGAGCCCGTAGCTCCGGGAAGGGACCCAGCTGCAGCTGCAGTGGGGGCTGCCTGGTCAGGGGAACCCCATCCAGTAGTCCCCCACCTTCTCCTGGAGTTCAGCTGTCCCTTAGCTTGAGAACAAACACTCCCAGTGCGACCCTCAGCTGTTCTTTCTTAATGCTCCGGGGGAAGGCTCAGAACACGTCTGTCTATTCTGCCGCCATTTTCTCCTCCTCCCTAAAATTTATTTTTCAATTATACTTTACATTCAATATGATTGTCTATGCTCTATGCCTTTACATTTCTTATATTCTGACTAGAGGCCTGGTGCATGAAATTCATGCACTGGAGGGGAGGGATCCCTCAGCCCAGCCTGCACCCTCTCACAGTCCAGAAGCCCTTGGGGGATGTCTGACTGATGGCTTAGTGGCAGTCGGACATCCTTAGTGCTGTCGGGGAGGAGGGAGAGGCTCCGCCTCCACCGCTGTACTCGCCAGCTATAAGCCTGGCTTCTGGCTGAGCAGCGCTCCCCCTGTGGGAGCACATTGACTACCAGGGGGCAGCTCCTGCTTTGTGCATCTGCCCCCTGGTGGTCAGTGCGCATCATAGTGATTGGTTGTTCCGTCATTCGGTCAATTTGCATATTAGCCTTTTATTATATAGGATGATCCTTAAAGGAATTTGAGGCACCAACTTAAATCTTTCTGAGATCTTAAGGGTTTTATAGTATGGGCTTCATCCTTAGACCATGTTTTCCTGGAAGAACCATGGATTTGATCTTAGCCCAGAAGCCATTTCTTTATTTTAGCATTATTTGACAATTGACCATGTGGGGGAGGCTATAAATGAGAAACGAATAAATCCTGGTTCTTTTATATTTAACAGTCTTTCCTTAGCTTATCTTTCTCATAGATTTTTCTTTTAGCTGCTTCATGTGAGTGTCCCCTTTCATCCTCATTTCAGTGTCATTTTGTTCATTTTTCTAGAAGCCCTTGCTGGCAGCCTCCTCGGGGATCATCAGGCCTCCACTCACCATTTCTTGGAGGCCCTTTTGGTTGTCATTCTCTCACTCCTCTGCATTATGTTAGGTTCTACTTACCTATCTCCTATTTCAAAGGCACTCTTATATGTGCATGGTGTTTTTTAGGGGCGGGCAGCACTCTTTTTAGCATCAGTATCTGTGCCACTTATTTATTGCTTCTTAATAAACCACTTCCAAACCCATTGGTCTGGAACAGCATTTCTTTTGTTCACAAATCTGCAATTAGGCCAGGCTCACTTCTTTTCCACTCACCATGACAAGAAGCTGGGGTCTAGAATCATCTAAAGTCTTATTCATTCATGTGTTTGTCAGTTGCAACAGGCTTTTGGCTGGGATGTTAGCTGGGCAGGCTCAGCTCTCTGTGACCTGTCTGCTTCATTCTTCACAACACGATGGCTGAGTTCTCAGGGTGAGCTTTCCTAGAGAGAGAAAGATAGACTGAAGTTGTATCACCAGGCATAGAAGTGACATAGCGGTTCCACCACATTGTATTCACTAGAAACCAGTTACTTACTAAAGCCATCACCTATTCCATGGAGAAGTGCCAAAGAATTTGTAGACATGTTTTAAAAACTCCACACTACTTACTTTGTGTTACCAAATAATCATTATATCTAAAAGAAATAGTTCTTCCTAAGTCATTACCACTGACATTCCAGCTAGTTTGTTGTTTTTGTTGTTTAATATGTTCTCTTATTTTCTGGGAAGTAACAAAGAATTACAAGATAGCACTATTGAATTAAGCTGGGGTTTTTGTTTGTTTATTTGTATATAAAAAATATAGGGCTCATCTCACTAAACTTTCACAGTGAAAGATGTGATTTCTCCTTAATCCTGGGAATCATTTATTTTTGGAATGCAATTCAAATTGGAATCAAACGTTTGTAGTTAAATAAAAGGCTTGTGTCGTTAGAATCCATATTTATAAGATTCATTAATTAGAGTCTGATTTTGAAAGTCTTATTTTGGGAGGCATATGTTGACTGAGGCCTAAATACCTCAATATGATGTTCCTAAAACTTGTTTAAAATTATGAAGAATTAAGAGGGGGAAGACGTAAGAGACTTTCTACTAAAAGGTGACATATAGTCATCTTGTGGAGGAAGACAAAACAATTATAGAAAAAAGATTGTAAAATTAAGTACAGATGTTGTGTGGCAAAGGCAACAACGGTAAAAAATATATTTTGTGTGACTCCTGGTGGGTTTAACTTTGTTCTTGATTCTGAAAAATTTGATGTTCCACATTCTAGGATTCTTCTATAGTACAGATAACATATTATTCAACTGAATTAATTTCCAACTTTTATACTGGTGTTGTTAGACTATTCTCAGTCTACTTCCTTCATAATGAAACTATATTATTTTATTCATGCAGAATGATGATCTTATAGTGAAACTGAAAACTGCATCTTCAAAATGTGTATGTCTGGATGGAAAAAATAAACTTCTTCAACAGGAGTTATTATCTATGAAAGCAATAGAAAAGAAATGTGAAAAACTAGAGAACAAAAAACAGAAGTTGAAACAAGAAATAGTAAACCTGAAAAGACATATGGAAATGAACATGGTAGAACTCAGTGAAGTATTACTGTATAAACAGAAAATTGAAGAAAGAGCAAGAAGAGATGTAGAAGACAAATTAGAACAAGTCAATCTAATTTTACAGGTTAATTTGTTGATCTTTAATGTGCTTTAATTCATTTCACTGAAAATTACATTTTGGATATATAGAGTGTTTTTGCATTTCCTCTGCTTCCTTTAATAGCAATTTATTTCTGGAAATAGGGGGTGGCATTTGTTTTTCCTTTTTAATATTTCAGTTTCACTAAATTGATCTTTTCAAATGATTCTTACTAGAGGATCATTTTATTTTTAAGACTAGTTTATGTAAAACGAGACTATTAGGAAGAAAAGGGAAAAAACGTGATTTAAAAATTATTCCATACTCTTGAATTAAGTTATGTTGTTTAACTTTAAAAAATTTTAAATTATTCTATTTTTCCTTAAATTATCAGATTACATGAGTACTAATAAAATGATTAACTTTATAACTCAGATTTAATTCAGTTGACTTTGATGATAGATATTTAAATTCAGCTTTTTTCATACTCAAAGCTGATCTCTGTTGACTCAAACTAAAGAAAACCAATATACTATAATTGTTTAGGTTATACTTACTTTAAAAATTTATCCTTTTTATTTGCTTTAGACACAAATAGCATCTAAAGAACTCTCAGAGCAGTTAATAGAATATCGTAATGCTTCAATAAGAAGTGATTTGGAACTCAGAAATAAAGATCTGGAATCACAACTCTCCAAAGTGCGAATTTTTTTAAATGATAGCAGAAGCGAATTGGAAAAATATGAGCGACTCTACTTAGAAGAATTGAAAGGCAGAAAGACATTGGAAAGTGAACTAATTGAGTAAGTAAAATGCAGAATCATAATAATAAATGTAACTCATTTATTAGCCTCTAAACTTAAAGCATAATTTTTATCATTCCAGGTTCATGAGATTAGTAGGACGTGAAAGCTAACTAAATAGTATTACTTTGGAAAATGATGTTAGTAAATAAACTTACCTTTCAAATGTTCTTGCAGGACAGTTTTATCTCTCCCCCTTTTTGCTTTTATGTGCCTTTATTTTTTTCCCCTTAATATTTTCATGTAGTTAATCTGATCTACTAGTCTTTAAGCTGAGTGTCTTGAAGCTCTAAAATGTAGACAGTGATACTATTATAAAATTGCTTGTCAGAATTCCCCTAAACAGAAATATTTAAGATAACAACTTAAACACAAAGGGTTAAGTTACTCCAACACATTTTGGTACTTGGTAAATTTACTTTCTTGATTGTGATCTTTGTTATTATCACTAGAGGGCACCTTTAGACAAACTATCCTTTATAATTTTTCTATTCTACATAAAGACATACATGTTAAATAGGGAAAGATTAATGTAAGGGTGAAGGGCAGTATAATTGACAAAGTGGATAAAAACAATGGAAGACGGAAAGGGCAGGTTCCACCTCCAATGCCTTGGTAACAGTGTTATAAGCTGATGGACTTGAGCTGTTTTAGTTCATTTTGATCACTAGCTAGGTTATCTTATTCTTCCTCAGAGGTTGCTCAAAATTATGCCTTGGTGTGAAATGGTTAATATCTCCTTGTACTACCTGTATTGTACAAGGACGGTGAAAGCAATGCTTGACGGTGTCTTTAAGGGATTTTTCTTCTTTTTTTAAATCTCTAAACTGGTTTACTAAACATGTCCAAGGGCAGCCTCAAGAATCCTATAAGTACCACCTTTCCATAAGGCAGCAAGTATTCCCTGATAAGCCCTCTACCTCACTGACAGCCATCTCTCTCCCTGCCCTACTTTGAATTACTTGTTAGGAACTCCTTCCCCCTACTCCCTGGAAACTTAAGTAGTTCTTTAGGACAATTTTGAACCTCTACTTGCGTATACTAGTAGTAGATCTGCTTTGACACATTTTCGATGTTAAAATGCTTTTTAATGGGAAATTCCATTTACTATTATGGCAACTTAAAAAAATGCAAGTCATTTTGGGAAAAATAGAATACTAAGCATTTTTTGTTTATAATCTTCATAGGACTCAGGAGAGGCTAACAGAGGTCAGAACCGAACTTCTGCTACAGAAAGGGGAGAATAGATTTTTGCATAGCACTCGTGATATGATGCCAGTCCTGGAGACACCATGTGCAGGAGATCTTAATAGTTTTGTGCCCAATAGATATTCTGCTCCAAGAGAAAACTTGGAGCTTCCAACCTCAAGGCCATGCACTTCAACTTATGTAATTAAGGTTAGTTGTATTATCATTTTTCCCCTTGGGTTTCAGATTTCTGATATAATTCTCATGGTTAATTAGTGAAATTCTGAGTTCTTAATCTGCTAGGGCACACTAATAAAAAGTCGTAATTATTTGTGCTCATATAGAAAGGAGACAGAAAATTGCAATCTTTTTTAAGTCCCTGGATCTCTCATTTTCAATATATACCTATCATTAACGTTATTTAATAAATATGACTAAAGTAACACATTTTAAATTTCTGGAAAAGCTGCATTTAAATTGTATTTTAGAAATTAAATATTATTGTCTAGTAACTAATGGTATACTTGGAGATGCTTTGGGTTACTTTCTAATGGATTTTAGTTTGGTGATGGTTGACAATAATTTTTAAGTTTTTCTGAACCCCGACTTTTCTACTCCTAAGCATAAGTGAATGATTAACACCTAAATATGAATGTTTGCTATTTAAAGAAATGGACATAAATCTTTTTATGAGTTAAATAAACTTGTAGCACTAAAAGGATTATTTTCTGTCTTTAGGTGAAAATGTCATTTTCTTAGAACATTCTTAATTTCTATTTACTTTTGCATTTTAACTTCAATTTTTATAAAATGTTTTGTTGAGCAAGTGTACATTTCCTAAATAAATTTAGTACATATTTGAATTTTATTTTTAATTTATTTTTAATATTTGAATTTTTAAAATGAAGTTTACTTATGTCTGCATATCTTGACAGCACTTGAATGATTGATGGCAATGGTAGGGAGTCTTAAAATAGCCACAAGCTTTCATTGTGTATCATTGTCATTAAAATACTAGAGGCTCAGTGCATGAAAATTTGTGCACTTGGCGGGGAGGTCCTCAGCCAAGCCTGTAGCCTCTCACAATCCGGGACCCCTCGGGTAGGGTCCCTAGGCCTGGCCTGAGATCAGGGCCTATAGGGGCTTTCCTTCCCCAGGCTGCAGGCAGCTGGCCCCACCCCGCCCCCGCCGTTGCCACTGCTTGCCATCTGTGCAGCACTGCCCCTCCCCTCCCCTGCCACTGGTCACCTCCCTCTGCAGGTGACAGGCATGGGGTGCAATGGCTTGACTGGCCTGGGCCTCCCTCTGTGGGGCAATTACTGGCCAGCTGCACACCTGTCACAGCGTCGCTGGCTGGTGGCCTGGATTTCTCTTTCTTTCTTTCTTTCTTTCTTTCTTTCTTTCTTTCTTTCTTTCTTTCTTTCTTTCTTTCTTTTTCTTTTCTTTCTTTTCTTCCTTCCTTCCTTCCTTCCTTCCTTCCTTCCTTCCTTCCTTCCTTCCTTCCTTTCTTTCTTTCTTTCTTTCTTTCTTTCTTTCTTTCTTTCTTTCTTTCTTCTTTGTTTCTTTCTTTCCTTTTTTTTTTTTTTTTTTTAAGTAAGAGTAATGTTTACTGAGCAAAACAGAACTGAGTACTATGAAGGGTTTACTAGGATGGAAATGAACTGCACCCCACCCCTGCCACCCCCAACACCCAGAGACTACAGTACTTAGAAGTTACACGCAATGATCATAACTGCTGAATATCTGTTTGTAACAAACCATAGCATATTTATACTGTATCACACCGAGTGATTACAGAAATCTATTTATATAATGTTTGTATAAAATATTTATTTGGAAAAAATATTTAAAAAAATAAGGCAGTATAAAAAACATGCAGTTGAAAGCCCTGCCAGGACAGCCAGTCTGTAAACATTCAGTGAGTATGTGCTTTGGAGGGCGTCCATGTCTCCTGCCCACAGCAATTCCAGCAGGGCCGGCGAGGGTGAGCTCTGGCTGCCACTCGGGGCAGGACTGAGCTGGACCATGGTGGGTGGGTACAGCAGGGTCTGGCACTGTTCCCTTCTCCAGACTTGCATCAGGATCAGGGTCAGGGTCAGGGTCAGGCCTGGGGGCAGGCAGATTGCAGTTTCACTCTTGAGTTCCATACTCAGCCTAATTTTGGTTGCAACTCATAGCTTTTCCTGTCTGCTCGGAGGTCCTTTGGGTGGGTGCCCTGGCGGAGAGGCCAGAGAAGTGCTCACAGCTGCCTGGTTGGGCGTCTCTCTGGCCCAGAGCCTCTGTCCTGCCTCCTGCAAGCCTGGCCCCAGGCAGAACAGGACCCCTCAGGACTACTTTGGTCTCAGCGCTTGGTCCTGGGTTTCATCAGCCTGGGTTTCTTCCCCTGGAATAGCTGATCTGAGTGTGACAAAAATGCCTGACTGATGCTGGCCGTGCTGAACCTCATTGAAGAGTTTTCATGCAGCAAGGAAGAGCCCTCTGGGACCCTCCTCATCCTCTCTCTCCTCATCTCTTCCTCCTCCCAGCCCATGGTCACTTCTCCAGCTGCTCCAGCAGTAGATTACCTTCTGGAGTCAGGGGTTTTAATGCTGTCTGTCCTGACGGTGCCGGTTGAGCATCAGGATGAGCTGCTGCCGCTCCTGCTTCAGCTCCTCCATCTGGGTTTTCAACTCTGCATTCAGGAGCTCCAGCCACTCAGATTCCCGCTACAGAAACTCCTTCCGCTCCTTCTTCTTGTTCGGCATGGGGCTGCCACCACTTTGTTCTTTTCCCGGCACCTTTTCCTCTGCTCCTCTTCCTCACTTTTCACAGGTTGAGGCCTCTGGCCCAGTTTCACCTCCAGGAAGTGCAAAAAGGCGATCATGTTCCCAATGTTGTGAATGTTAGCTCCTCTGCAGTTAGGGCCAAGCTGGGGAGTCTGGTCAGGGGCCCAAGCCCTGGCAGAGAGCCCGCAATCATGGAAGGGTCTGGGATCTGCCCAGGCATCCTAGCAGGAGGAGTGGCAGTCCAGCCCTGCAGAAGCCATGGAGGTGGCGGAGGGAGGAAGAGGGAGGCTGTGACCCTGGGGCCTGGGCTGGGCTGCAGGCACTGTGCCTGCTCAGGAGCTGCCTTGGCACCACCCTGCCTTGCAGCATCCACCACCACCAGCGCCTCCCTTCCCAGCCACTGAGCATCCCTCCTGCAGGCTGTGGCCTGGGTCTCCCTCTTTGAGGCAATTGGTTGCGGGGCTCTGCTTGCCTGCCTGATCACCCCTAACTGCTTGCTGGGGGGGCAGGGAGAACCCAGCAAGAGGCCTCCTGCCTACCTGATCACCGCTAACCACTCGCCTTCCTACTTGATCGCCCCTAACCACTTGCCTGCCTACTTGATCACCCCTAACCACTTGCTGGGGAGTGGGGCCAGCCCAGTGAGGGGCTGTCTGCCTACCTGATTGCCCCAACTGTTCGCCTGCCTACCTGATCGCCCCTAAGCGCTTGCCTGCCTACCTAATCACCCCTAACCACTTGCCTGCCTACCTGATCACCCCTAACCACTCATCTGCTTAACCACTCTGCCTGCCTGCCTGATGGCCCCTAACCACCTGCTGGGGAGTGGGGCCAGTCAGAGAGGGGCTGTGGTGGTTCTGATCTCTGTTCGTTCTGGTCGTTATGCCATTATGGTTCTTGGGGCTTTTATTATATAGGATTCCTTCTTCATTTTATTATTGAATTCTTCAGCTCCATAATTTGCTTGTTTTTTATAGTTCTCATCTGTTTGGTAAAGTACTCCTCTGTTCATTAATTTTATTCCTGAGCTCATTGAACTGAGTTTTGAGTTGTCTTGTATCTCATTGAGTTTCTTCATAATTGACATTTTGATTTTTCTGTTAATTTAGATCACAATCATCCATTATTTGAAGTTTATTTCTGGAGAATTGTCTTTTTCTTTCTGTGTTAGTGTTACCATAGTCGTCCATGCTGCTTGATGAATGGTGGCGCATTTGAAGTGATGAATACTTTTCTTGCTTACGAATGTTGTGATTTTCACAATTCAACAGGTTGATAATAATCTGAGGTCTTTCTTTTTGTTTTCCAGTAGATGGTGCTATAGCACAGATTTTGTTTTTTCTTACCTGTACTACTTAAGCTTGGGGAAGGGAATGTGGTGAGTCATGGTGTGGGAGGCTTAGCCTTGTACATGGGGGTGAACAAGGGTGGTGGGTTCCAATGCTGTATCCAGGTCTCAGGGCACCACCACGATGGTAAGGGGGGTGTGGCCAGTTTAGGGGAGCCAGTTTGAGAGCCCAATGAGACACTACCTCATTCCCTTTGGCTACTAGCAGCACTGTGCCATGTGGAGGATGGAGCCGTGGCTCTGCTACTGCTACCAGTCTATGGTGGTGTGAGCACAGCTGCAACTGGGAGGAATCTGGATTTGAGGAGGGGAGAAGGAATGCTGCTGGGCAGTGGTGTGGGAACTGCACTCTGACTCCCCCACTGCTGCTGTGTTTGCTGGGGCTGTAAGTTCAGCCTTGTCCTTGGAGAACTGCAGTAGGGGCCTGTCCCTGCACTTCTCTGGATTCTGCCTTTCCTCCACATTCCAAGATGTCCACTTTTGAGATTGAACAAAGGAACCTTTGTTGGGTTCCAGATGTTCACTAGTTGCAGATTTTAGGGGAAATACAGAAGGACTGTTTCACTTTGCCATGATGCTGATGTCACACACTGAAATACCCATTTCAATCAATGCACATTGGTTTATGGTTTTGATGATGTTTTTATGGTCTTCTTAATGCAGAGAAAGGTAGCTTAGGCCTGTGCTAAATGAGGCTTCAATCTTCTTTTTTCATGTGGCTTCATCATAACACATCGTAGAAGAGCAAAGCTAAGGATTTTTAGACAACCTTTTGGCCAAATAGGGTGTAAGTACTTCCAAATTTGTGAAACTGGAATACTGAGTACCAAAAGAAAATGTTAAATACTTCTATAAATTGTTAAGCAAAGTTATGATGCAAACTTAAAGTATTATCATTAGTTCTCACCAGAAAAATCACATAATGTCTTATTTTATAAGATGAAGATTAAAGAGTATGTAAATGCAGAAGCAATGCATGAGAATATTTTTGTGGAAATTTTTTCCTTTAATTAATATTTTTGGAGGAAAGAGGTGTTTACTTTTAGTATATATACTAATAAAAGGGTAATATGCTAATTAGACTGCACATCTTCTGGACATCCATCTGGATGTCCTTCCAGACAAAGCCACAGTGGCGGGGCTGAGGCAGAGGTGGTTAGGGGCAACCAGGCCAGCAGGGGAGGGCAGTTAGGGGTGACTAGGCTAGCAGGGGAGGGAAATTGGGGGAGACCAGGCCAGCAGGGGAGGGCAGTTAGGGGTGACCAGGCTGGCAGGGGAGGGCAGTTAGGGCAGTTAGGGGTGATCAGGCAGGAAGGGGTGCAGTTAGCGGCATCAGGCAGGCAGGCAGGTGAGCGGTTAGGAGCCAGCAGTCTAGATTGCAAGAGGATCCCAGATCAGAGAGGGTGCAGACTGGGCTGAGGAACCACCCCTTGTGCACAAATTTTGTGCGCCAGACCTCTAGTTTCCATATAAATTGTAAAAAAAACAATAGTTGATTTTAAACTTAATGTTGTAGTTTCTAGGTATACATAGTTAGTTTCCTTGTGGGGCATTGGTTCACCAAATCATGCTAGACTTAATAAGAGAAAGTAAGAAACATCAACTGGTTGCCTCCAGCATACACCCCAACTGGGGGCCAGGAGCGAACCCACAACCCACATATCATTCCCTGATCAGGAATCAAACCTGCGACCCTTTGATCAAAGGGCTGATGCTGTAACTGAAGCATGTCAAACTCAAAAGCTAACACGGGCCAAGTAAACAAGGTTTAAATTTATGTGGGCTGCAAAAAAACAAAAGCTCCAATTTTCATAGAAATGTAGTTTTATTTCAGTAGAGACATGCTGAATAGAAAGAGCTGAAATAAGTGAGTAATCATTAACATAAAATAATAAAACATTTTAATAAAAATTAATACTTTTTCTTGAACATTAACTTACTAAGACACTGAATAACTGCACAAATTAATGAGAATAACGCAAATAAACCTATTTTTCTTGTTCTCTGAAAGTGAAATATTTCCTATTGTGCACACCAAACAAGTCAGTACAAGACTAATGATGTGGCAATTGGCTGCTAAAATATTCTCTGCTAGTATTAGTGGAGAGAAATGGTGTGCCTACTTGTAAGGCACTTAGGGGAAATGAATGCAACATGATTATAGTAATCAGTCATTAGCAAACGTTGTAGTTCGCTTTAGTAATTATGTATAACAGGATATAGTAAAAATTAAGTTACAAATATTTATTAAAACGTTTCTTACACACCATTATATTGGCTAGGCTGCAAAAATATTCATTGTGGGCTGCATGTGGCCCACAGGCCATGAGTTTGTCATGCTTGTTCTAGTCACTAAAAGTAGTATTTAAAGGATACATTTCATAAGCTAGATATCACTCCTATAAAATTTCCCTTATTTAACTTAAATACTAAAAATAATATTTGACCTATTTCAGATGTGGCAGGAGTTTGAAGAAATACTAACAAGAGAACTAAAAGAAGGTATGTTGCAAAAATTTATCAATAATTTTAGATATTGATTTTTGAAAAAAACTGAAAATAGTAAATGGCATCTGTTTCCATGTTTGGAGAAGATATACTGCATTAAATATTTTCTTATCCATAGTAAATGAAAAATGTGAAAGAATAAACGTAAGGAAGACTATACTTATTCCACATGCAATCATCACATTCCACAGCTTTTTAAAAATCTCAGAAGTCCATGTATCTCTCTTCATGTCTGGCTATTCCCTTCCTTTCCTCTGCCATGCCTATGCACTATTGACATACACACCAAAACTATGGTCAGAAAACTGGGCTTCATACACTTCTCATGTGATATAAGGCCAGATAACCAGACTCATCTAGTAATATTTAGTTAAGCATTACAGTTCATATAACTGTCACCAGAGGGGCGATATTTAAAACTCCAGTCATTGACTTCGTCATTCTTTTACCTTTACCCTCATGAAAAACTCCAAATTCCTTTGCATGGAGTAAAAACACTGAAATCCACTTAGTTCTTGCCAAATAATTCAGCCTTATATTTGCTACTTACCCTACTCTGCCCTTTTGCTCTAGCCTCTAACTAAACTAGACAGTTCTAGTTCCACAACTGTTCTTCCTCACTTCTAGTCCTGGCATCTGCTTCATTTCTCTTTCTGGCATACTTTTTTTTTTGCCCTTCAGGTATCACTTATACTGCTACCAAAAAGCTGACAATACTGACACAAAACTGGGATGTTTTCTCCATGTGCTCCAACAGTGCCCTGTGTTACATTGGCTGGTGGTATCTATGACTCTGAGTGGAAATTGCCTGTTCATTTGTTTTTTTCAGTTTATAGTACACTAGAGGCCTGGTGCACAGATTCGTGTACCCGTGGGGTCCCTTGGCCTGGCCTGCGCTCTCTCGCAATCTGGGACTCCTTGAGGGATATCGGATAGCCTGTTTTATCCCTATCCCTGCAGGCCCGATCCAGACAAGAGGGAGCCCAATCCTGTGCATTGAGCATCTGCCCCCTGGTGGTCAGTGATCATCATAGTGACCAGTCAACCAGTTGTTTGGTTGTTTGGTTGCTTACGCTTTTATATATATAGATGATTGTTCATGGATGGGCTGTGTCCTCTTCATCTTGTAACTACCTTAGTGCATGGTGTTGAATAAATGAATGAAGGATGAGAAAACCAGAAGCTCTGATACTTAGCCATGATACCAATTAATTCAGTGTGTAATCACTGAATTAATACTTATATTTCATAGTATGCTTGTGTTATGCATAGTAGTCAGATATAGATGTTTTTTATTCTTCTTAACACTTATACTTAGTTGTAGTTTAGATAAAGAATATAATTCATTTTCTTTCCAGATGCTGCTGAGTTTGAATCGGAATCCTATAGAGCTTGTCCTCTAGGAGCAATTGATCAGTCAAATTCATGTCAAGACCTACTTTTGAAAACGTCACGAAAATATACAGAGATCTCGAAGAAAAATTACATGATCTGAAACATATACAGGAAAAAATTATTTACTGAACTCATATTTTGTTTTCCATTATACACATGACTAGTGGCCCGGTGCATGAAATTTGTGCACATTGAAAGGGAATTAATTAGATGAAATATTTTAATATTGCTATTTGCCCTTTCTCTATAATAAAAGTGTGAGAGATAAAAGGAAATGAGTACAATGTATATGAAAATAATACATAATTTTATTAATAACTAAACAATAACAAAATGATACAACAACAATAACAAACTCATAATATAAAAACATTGATGCAAATAATGACTGATAAAGTGATTAAACTTATTCTAATATCTCCCTGTTTACCACATTAAGAGTAAAAACACTTTCAGAGTGCTTGACTAATTTCCCTTGAGATAAAGTATTTACAACTTTAACTTTAACGTCACATTCTCTTTGAACTCAAGATAAAGCAACAGCCATAACTGGTGTGGCTCAGTGGATAGAGCGTTGCCCTGTGGACTGAAAGGTCCCAGGTTCAATTCCAGTCAAGGGCATGTACCTTAGTTGTGGGCACATCCCCCGTAGGAGGTGTGCAGGAGGCAGCTGATCAATGTTTCTCTCTCATCGATGTTTCTAACTCTCTATCCCTCTCCTTTCTTCTCTGTAAAAAAAAATCAATAAAATATTAACAAAAAAATACTTTTTTTTTTTAAAAAAGAGAGAGAAAGCAATATGTAACTGACCATGTCCAAAAACGGGTTCAGGTAGAAATATTCCTACTCTGTCTAGAGTTTGTCCTTGTGATTTATTAATAGTCATCACAAATGCTGGCATAACGGGAAACTATCTTCAAATTAATTTAAATGGGTGGCCAATGTCAGATGGGGACAAATCAATTCTTGGAATCAGAACAATCTCTCCCTCTGCAGATCCTGTTAATATTTCAGCTTTGATAATGTTAGGTCACAATCTTTTGATGATAAATCTGGTACCATTACAAAGACCCCATTTACTATTAAGATTTCTCAATAGCATGATGATTGCACCCACTTTCAATTTTAATTTATGACACGGAATTCCAGAAGGAGTAATACTATTAAGAAATTCAACAGGAAAATTTTCCTTTTCAGCATCATCTGTTGAGTCAATGGAGTCATCACTCAAATAGGTGTGAAAATCTCCAAGTATATCCAAAATTTCTTCATTTAATTTTTGAACGTGCTCATTCTTTGAACAAAGAATTGCACGTTTAGATATATTTTTAATATTATCAATATTTCCAAAAGTGGCTTTAATAATAGATCCATTAAAAATCATTTCATGGGGAATTTCAATAATATCCATTTCTAAATGAAAACTGCTATCCATTTCTAAATGAAATAATATCCATTTCTAAATGAAAACTGCCATCTCCAAGTTTTACTAACCATTCACTGAATCTTCTGATCTCATATTTGTTTTAAGAGACAACTATCTGAAACATCCCCAAACACTACAGTACTTGAAACTTATTTGTACTATGGCCAATCATATAGCATGGTGGCGCAAAAATCCCCTCTGAAAAGAACTTTCCCACCAAATGCAACATTCAAAGTAGCTCCAGTGAGAGCTTTATATGTATGGCACGGTGTGCGAGTCAAAGTTTATTTTTATATTTCCAGTGCGTCATATGTACCGGTTAGGTCGGACGGGATGGACAAATGTCAGGTCACTTAGCCTTTTATCTATACCGATTATGAGTCATGATTTTAACTTTTAAAAAAATTATCCTTTAATACCTCCAAAGCACAATGAGTAAAAATCTGAAGGTTTATGTGGCTTCTATTTGGTTTCTAGGACAAAGTTCTTTCCTTTACCCACCACTCACTCCTCTCCTTTTACTCTTGAATGTCAATTCCAACATAATTTTTGTAACACCTCTTGAAAAGGATCCCACCAAGTTTTTGATAGTCCACATGATAAAACTTACAGAAAAATACAGCATGAGACTTTCATTCTCTCACTAACTTCTTCATATAACTAATTCCTCAGTCTCTATAGAATGAAAAAGGAAAATAAAAGTGCCTTCTCTCATTCCAAGGCCTCTCTCAGTCAGGCAACCACAAAAAGAATGAGCCTATAATTCATGCCATGTAATCTCTATCAGGCATAATTCAAATCAAATCCCATCAGGCAAAGTCTGGGATAATTGAAATGTATAAGAGAACAGTGGTGACCTGGGGGAGAACTTATGAAACCTTGTCTCCTGCTTTTGCTAAATATTCTTGTAATGCTAGACTCCAAGCCCCGTTCGGGGACCTGGTCAGGCGCTGCGGACGCTAACCCACGCTGCCTGCCCCAGTCCGTGATCCCTGATACGGGCTTTGAGTCAGCAGCGGCTGACTCCAAGACCCTATCCGGGACCTGGTCAGGCGGCTGCTGGCGCTAACCCACACCGCCTGCCCCAGTCCACCATCATGGCTTGGATCCCACCAGCAGTGGGCGCTGCCCCCTCCCCCCACCATCTTTGCTTGGTTAATGTGCATATTTGCTCCTGATTGGCTGGTGGGCATGGCTTATGGGTGTGGCAAAGGTACGGTCAATTTGCATATTACTACTTTATTAGGTAGGATGTGAAATCTTTATTAAAGAAACAATTTTGATCATATATGTATGATGAAAATGTACATAGTATTTTAAACTTTTTTTAATGGGCATCTAACTAAATTTTAAGCAGATTTTGTAAATGAAAGCCAGCACTATTGAATTATACATACTCAAATTGAACAAATACCAGTTGTTTAAACAATACCTAAACAACCAACTTGTCATTCATACTTCAGTGATGCTAGTTGATAGATTTTTTATATATTCCAATTTTATCACAATATTTAGTCCTAAAGATTTAGACAGACATAATTTTGATATCTGTTGCTATGGCTACTAATTGAATGTATAATAATTGGATGTATTAAAATTGTTATAATGCCATTAGACTTATAATATTTAATTTTAAACACTGATTCAAAAATCTTTCCCCATGGGAAATAGTTTGCCTAAGGATTTTCCACTTTTCTATTGATTTATTGATTTTTGATTTATTTTTTAGAAATAGTCTTTTTTTTTTTTTTAAATATATTTTATTGATTTTCTTACAGAGGAAGAGAGTGGGACAGAGAGGTAGAAACATTGATGAGAGAGAAACATCGACCAGCTGCCTCCTGCACACCCCCCACCGGGGATGTGCCCACAACCAAGGTACATGCCCTTGACCGGAATCGAACCTGGGACCCTTCAGTCCGCAGGCCGACGCTCCATCCACTGAGCCAAACCGGCTTCGGCAAGAAATAGTCTTAAAATTACAGAAAGTTCCTACTTTTAGTACAAAGAACTCCTTTGCCCTGAACCACTTGAGAGTAAATTGCTGACATTGTGCCACCATCCCTTATTTCTTTAGTACATTCCACTTGCCTGCCATACCACCTTCACAATCAGAAAATTAACACTAAAGCATTCTATTAGTTAATCCTCATATTATTTTTTAAAATATATTTTATTGATTTCAGAGAGGAAGGGAGAGGGAGAGAGAGATAGAAACATCAATGAAGAGAGAGAATTATTGATTGGCTGCCTCCTCCACGCCCCCTACTGGGGATCAAGCCCACAACCTGGCAAAAAATTTCTTCATACGAACCCAATCCTTAGACATATTTGGGCATTACTGGCAGCAAATGGCAAATTTCCTAAATGTTCTATTCATTTAACAGTGCAGGTTTAAATTAGAAATTATAACACTTAGACAACTATGTCTATGCTTAATGAGGGATTTACATCTTATTTGAAAGGTATTTTGAGTAGAGAATAGTTTACAGTGTATTTGAAAAAAGATTTTACAGATTTTATCATACATTTATTTAATATTTGGTGTAAGTATTGTCATCTGCAGAATGTCAGACAATTTTGAAATAGTCTAAAAGCTCAATGTGCCATTATTTGCTATAGAAAAAAAATTCAACTTGGAGTATAAATTTTTGAAAAAAAATTAGTATTGTTCAAATAACTTCATTGCTAGAAAATTTATATGGAACCCTAAAATGTATTCTAGTATAGGTTCTGTCTGAGGTAAATACCTATAAGCAAGAACATTTATACTAATAAAAAGGTAATATGATAATTAGACCAGATGTCTTCTGGACATCCATCCTGATGTCTTTCCGGACAAAGCCATGGTGGCGGGGGCTGAGGCAGAGGCAGTTAAGGGTGACCAGGCCGGCAGGGGAGAGTAGTTAGGGGTGACCAGACCAACAGGGGAGGGCCGTTAGGGGCGACCAGGCCAGCAGGCAGAGGTGGTTAGGGGTGATCAGGCAGGCAGGCAGGTGAGCAGTTAGGAGCCAGAGGTCCCGGATTGTGAGAGGGATGTCCTGGATTGGAGAGGGTGCAGGCCAGGCTGAGGGACACACACACCCCCCTGCAAGAATTTCATGCACTTGGCCTCTAGTCCATATATGTGTGTGTGAGACAGGCGAAATGGGGATGTCTTAAGTACTAGGAGACTCCACCCAGGAAAGAGTTGAGATTCTCAGTGATAATAGAGAAGTAGAAGTGAGAGATGTCCAAGGAGCTTGCAAAAGCACAGGAGAATCAGTTTTATATTTAAGCTCAGAGAAGGCATGTATTGGACCATCATGGCAGTATCTGCGACATAAGAACTTTTCTGTTCCCTTTCTGCTTCTCTTTGGGTATACTCCAATCCTAAACTAGAAATAACAAGATGAAAATAGGTTAACAAGATGGAGAAGAGGAGGATATGTGATTGAGGAAAACTGGCATTTAAAAATATGGTTTATCCTATTAACTTTCACACTTTTACTTCAATTATCCTCACTCCTCCCACCCTTTTTAGGTAGTTGTTTTCTAAGAGATGTGGTTTCCTCTCCAGAGTAACAAATTATGAGGTAATTCATTAGTTACCCACTGTGGTTAAGATCTTTTACCTTCTGGGCCATATCTCTCACCCTTAAATCTATGTCCAGAACTGAGTATTCATAAGGAACAGGACTTCTGACACCCTGCTTGGCTTGGGTTCAGACTGTGCTCTGACAACCAGAATGCTGGTGTCCATATTCCAGTGGAATGGTCTATGGAAGTCAGACAGTTATTGTGCCTACTGGAAGACAACACTGTAAAGTTGGTGACAGAGTGGTACAGGGCCAAGGAAGACAGAATTCTACCTATTTCTGAGCAATGATGAATGCCATTTCATTTGGCATCTCACACACATGCAGCTGTGAGGGCAACCTGGAAACTACACCTATGATCCACATACTCATTCAGGATGCTGGTACTAAATGGCTGAGACAGAAGAGATAAGTGATAATAAATCACGTGAGACACACTAAATTTTCTAAAAGCATGTAAGAGAGGTTCAGAGGTCTGGCAGAACACAAAGGAAGAATGAGCCAGAATGATCTAAAAATATTTTAATTAATGTGCACCATACATACAAGGCTTGGAGAACATCAGCCAATGTTTATCTTCCTTCACTTTATTGAGAATTATCTCAGGACTTTTTCTTTAAAGTCCCAGGACTTAGCACCATCCCAACCATATAATGTGTGTAGCATAAATATTCATTGAATTAGACTGTGAGATTTGAAGATCAAGATTATTGTAACTCAGAAATTTCACATTTGGATCTCTATAAGGGCAAAGGATATGGCGCCCATGAAGTGGGAAAAATAAAAGCTGTTTTTTCCCCCATGGTTTTTAATAATCCATTTTATTCTTTTTATTACCTTTCTGTTCTTTTTCTCTTGTTGTAAAATACTTTCCTTATCTAGAGTCTTTAGATATTGCCTGCTTTATCTTCCCTTTATTACAGATGAAGACATTTCTTTGTCTAGATTATGAGGTCTCTGGTAAAAGCAAAGATCTAGAAAGTCAGTGGAGAAGTTGAGGTAATGAAAAGTGTCAAACAAACCTTTAATTTGTATAATATTTGCCAATGTTGGGTCACCTATGCCAGTCATGCTGGCCAGAAGATAACAGATGTTCTAAGACTTTTATTCAGAACAACAGGATGTTTTGTTTGGTGTTTTCAAAACTGCAGAAAGATCTTCCAAAAAGTTCCGGTGCTACTGTGGAATATCAGACTGCAGACTCCAAATTTTAAATAAGACTATTGTTTCCTAAAGTCTTCAGGAGAGAGGGAACTGGTCAATAGCCCAAATCTTGGAGTCGCTCATATCTAACTCCTTAAGTCCTAAAACTTTTATTTTTACTTTTTACAGAGACATAACCAAATAATGTCTTTGAGAGCTGCCTTGGTGTCTGGTGGAAACAGAGGCCTGTGACACTCAGGAGGGTGAGATAAGATTCCATGACACTTAGCACAGGAAGGAAGGGAGCTCTTTGTAGAGACAAGCTGGCCAACTTCATGAGGTTATTTGCAAAGGATACTGATAGCATATCTCTGAAAAGATAAAAACGTTGGTTGAGTTAAACACTACAGAGCTATTACTGTCCTGTGCCTTTAAACTTTCTCAAATTATGAAAAGTGGTTCTGTTTTACTATGAAAGAATTTTTCATAATTACATCATTATTTGCTTAAATAAAGTTAAACCAGCTTTTTAAATGCAGGGTCTCCTGTGAGTTCTTATTAATTTTGCTTGTTAAGAAATATTTAGAAGGTACAGGGTTTATCAATTTTATTAAAACATTGATGCCTTCAAGAGGAATATCTATAAACCTATCCTAGGACTAATGTTATGCAGAACATGTCTAGGGAAATGTAGTTTAAACAGCTTTTAATTGCAAAATTTCATTTCCTTTGAAACTCTGGACACATGCTGATGGAAATAATTTTCAAGACTTTTATAAATCATTGATATGTAATTCTCTGGTGAGGGTGGTATCAGTGAGGTTGGTAGGCCAAGACATTGTATAAATATGGATTGAACACACAACACTGTGATAAACAACCCCAAATGTGACTCACTTAAATGGAAAGAGTGTATTTGTCCCTTCAGTAACATGTGCTTCTCAAGTAAAGAGTTGTCTTGTCATTATAACTATTTAGGGACATGAGATAAGGGAGCTGCTATCAACTAAACATAGTTGGTAACTGTCTCAGTAGGAAATGAGATATCTCTTGAAGATCTCAACCTGATAATCAAATGTTTAGACCAGAAGTACCAGGATCCCTTTCACTCTCAGTTCATAGATAAGAATTAGATTTAGAACTTGACTGAACTGCTAGGGGCCAGAAAGTGTGATCATTTTATTATACCCAGGGAATTAATAGGAATGTTTGTTCTGTCAGAATTAATGATGACCACAGTCAGTGATAATTAATTCTAAGGAAATGGAAATGTAAAGGCTCTAAAGGAGAAAAAGACAATAAAAGAATAAAAGAATAAGTGTGAAGGATTCACACTCTCATTATTCGATATTTACCATAATGCTATAGTATAGTATAGTATAGTATTGGCCTAACACACACACATAGTTCAATGGAACAAAAGAGAGGCCAAAAAGGGACACACATCTAAGTGGACAATTGATGTTAACAAAGATAACCTAGAAATTCAATGGGATTTTGAAAGTCTTTCCAAAAAATAGTGCTAAAGTACCTATAGATGAAGAGAAAAACATTAATCTAATTATAATCTCACACTTTACACAAAATCAAATCAAAATGTGTCCTAAACTTATATGCAAGAGTTAGAACTTTAATGCCTCTAAAACAGAAACAAAGAATAGAATAATATCTGGTTGACCATGGGGATGGGCAAGGATTTTGTGATTAATATGTAAAAAGGTTAAGTCACAAAAAAATAAAAGGGATTTTAGAAGTAAATTCAGGACTAAAATTAAAAACTAAAACTCCTACTCACCAAAGATACTGTTAACAGATTTAAAAGGGAGAAAATATTTCTAATATCTTCATCTGACAAAGACCATGTACCCAGGATATGCATAGAACTTCCACAGATCAATATTACAAAGATAAACAATTCCATTAAAAAGGGGGGAAGGGCTTAAGCAGACACTGTAATGAAAATAATGAGTGATTAAAAAATGTGAAAAGATGCTGAACATTATTAATCATCAGGGAAATGAAAATTAATACCTCAATGGCATGTGTTTTCATACCTACAAGAATGACTAAATGGAAAAGACTGACAAAACCGAATAGGGGCAAGGATTCAGAGCACCTAGAACTCTTAAGGAGCTCTTAAATATTTCAATCTACGTAGAAAACTGTTTTGCAGTTTCTTACAAAGTTAGATATATATTTATGATACAAAATTTTATTCCCCGAGTTATTATACAAGAAAATGAAAGCATTTTTTCACAAAATGACTTGTACTAGTACAAGAACATTTACAGGAGCTTATTCATAATCCCCAAGCCAGGAAGAACCCAAATGACTACAAACAAATGAATGGAGAATGTATAAAACATATTTATGAATGGAACACTACTGAGTAGTAAAAGGAATGGATAACTGATGTGTACAACATCATGGGTGAGTCTCCAATCATCATGCAGAACAAAAAGATATCTAGATATAAAAGAGAATATGCCTTATGTTTTAATTAGTAGAATTTTGAAATAAGTAAAACTAAACCATGGTAAAAAAAATTGAAAGTGCTTTCAGAGGATGTAGGTTGTTTTGAAGGATGTAGGGAGGAACTTTCTCAGGTAATGGAAAGGTTCTATATTTTGATTATATGATGATTGCACAGGCATGTATATTTATAAAAATCATAGAATTATACATTTAAGAACTTTACATTTCACTCTTTGTGAATTGCACATTGATTAAAATACATACACACATTTTCTGGTACAACTACATTAATCTAAATAACTAAAATGAAAAAAATAAAACAAAATCAGATAGTATTAAATGCTGGTGATAATGTATGATAATTGGAGCTCACTGATGTTTGGGGTGTTATTTGGAATAACAATTTAGGAAACTTCATACTACTTGTTGAACATGAACATTTATACATATAATGATCAAAATTTGCCCTAGCCAGTTTGGCTCAGTGGACAGAGCATTGGCCTGCGGACTGAAGGTTCTTAGGTTCGATTCCAGTCAAGGGTACATGCCCAGAATTGGGGGACCAATCCCCAGTGTGGGGCATGCAGGAGGCAGCCAATAAATGGTTCTTTCTCATCATTGATGTCTTTCTCTCTCTCTCCCTCTCCCTTCCTCTCTGAAATCAATAAAAATATATTTAAAAAAATATATTTCTATGTCATAATACAACTTAAAAACACCCATCTTAACAAAAAGGTGTATATAAGAATTTTTATACTGGCACTATTCATGGTAGCTAAAAGTGGGAAAATCTAAATTTTCATGAAAATAAAATGGATAAATAAATTGTACTTATATGTGTATAGTAAATAAATTGTACTTATATGTGTACTTAATTATACTTATGTAAGTACAATTATAATTGTACTTATATGTGTATTTCTGTAATGAGCATGAACAAACCAAAACTATAGGCAAATAAATGGCTATACTTTACACTCTAATGTTGAATAAAATAAGCCAAACCAAAGAGAATGTATACAATTTAATTCTATTTTTATTAAACTCAAAAACACAAAACCAATTAATGTTGGTAGAAGTCAAATTAGTGGTTATTAGGGTGACGTAATAAATAGACTGAGATATGAGAAGGGTTATTTATGATAGTATTATTCTATTTCTTGATCTGTGTGCTAGTTACATTAGCTTTGTGAAAACTCATTGCATTGTATTTTTATTGGCTATGCACTTTTGTACATGTATATTATTCTTCAAAAAGTTTACTTAAGAAACCCTGACATTTTCAGTTAAGTATATTTTCTCCCCTTCCTTTGCTATTTATAGAATTTTGTCCCAAAGTTCTTCAGTTGGCTCCAGAAGTGTGCCAAGTTATTAACACACAAATCCAAAGATGTGCCGCGCCAGCACAGCCAAGGGTTCGGCGAGCCTGAGGGAGGGCCGGTGAAGGATGAAGAAAAAGACAGACAAAGAGAATAAGCTGGGTCTAGGTGGATCTTCTGTGCCTTGCTGAGGCCACAGAACAGATCCAGACTGCAATGCTGATGCTTTATAGTCAGGGGTAAACAAGGCAATCTATAATGTTGTTGTAAGTTTCACTTGTTTTGGCTGCATTTGCTGCCCCTCCCATAGCCCAATAGCTACCCAGGAAAGATCTAGGGAGCAGTCACAAGATCAAGCTTAATTATGCTTAGAGGGCTGTGCCCTCTCATCTGGGACTTGTTTGTGACTTTGCCAGCAGTCACAAGATCAAGCTTAATTATGCTTAGAGGGCTGTGCCCTCTCATCTGGGACTTGTTTGTGACTTTACGAGGCTTAACCCCATAACCGCTCCCTACACAAAGGAAACTGTTTAGATGGATTAAAGCTTTGGTAACAATTTCTTCTATAACCTTATTTAAATAATGGATATATTATAAAGAGACTAAAAAAAACATTACAGATAGATTCAATCTATATATATAAAAGCCTAATATGCAGAGTGTCCCCTCGGTGTTCAACTGACCAGGAGTTCGTTTGCTCGCTATGATGTGAGCTGACCACTAGGGAGTGGTGGGGAACGAAGGAAGGCCCTAGTCGGCAGCTGGCAGCTGGCAGCCTCTAGGGACCCTACCCGTGCACGAATTTTGTACACTGGGCCTCTAGTAATAATATAAGAACATCTCTGTGAACCAGAAATTAACTAGAAACAGAATTGTATGTGGATCTAAAGCTACAGGCCTGCTGATACCTGTGTCTAGAAGCAAATAATGAGCTGCCATAGTTTAGATATTGTGGGTTAAAAGTAACCAACTCACTTAGTGTGAACCTGGGAAATAGGGCCATGTTTAATTCAAAAGGGTGTAGCTCTCTCCATACATGCAAAGAATCTGAAAGAATAGATTTGAGCACCAGTAAGAGTTCTACCTTTATCAAAAGCTATGACTGGAGAGGCATTGACCAGACACCAGGACATCAGGAAATGAGTCAATTGCCTACTGGTTCCCTAATTGGATCTGCCACATCCCATGCAACAATAATACCCAGGAATAATGATTAGAGCTGATCTGACTCAGGAATCTAGAGGCCTGGAAAGAGGTAATCATAGAACATTTAGACAATTAAAGATGATCATTAAGAGAGGGAGTGACCAAAAATAAATCTTTTGCTCAAAATGAGCCTGCAATACAAATTTCCATGAAAAAAACAACAAAATAAAACTCTGCTTCTTAAGACAACCAGTAAAATCAACATTTAAAATAATTATTCCATGTACAATTTATTTTATGCAAAGCATTTTGAAAATGTTGTTTAGAGAATGTTTAGAAGGATAAATAAAGGTAAAATTTCTTTTAAAAAGGATTATGAAACAAAACCAGCCAAAAATGAAGAAAGGTTAGGTGTCTATCATAATTATCAATTAAAATAAATTGTTTCAGATGTAAAATATAGTCATTTAACTGGAAAGTGCAATAATTAAATACATTCTATAATAACTACAGTCTTACACCTGAAACTAAAGCATAATAATATTGAATGTAAACTGTAATTGAACAATAACAGCAACAAAAAAGCATAACTCAGTCAGGGGGCAGATTAACGAACTAAGAATATACAATGGAGATATTCACACAGAATAATTAAGAGATATGGATAGATTGCGAGATTTCAAAATCCACTCAAAATATTGCCAAAAGAAGAAAATGTACAAAAAATACTTGTGATAAGTTTCCAAATTTGAAGATAGTCATTCCTTTTCAGATTGAAAATGTGCCCTGAATATGAAGTTGGTTTAATCAAATATAAATGAATGTTCACTCAGATAGTGTAGTGGAATGTTATATCATCAAAGGTTAAAAAGTACTACGTTATAATCTATACAAAATAAAATTGCTTTCTAATAAAAATATATATAACTCTTAGAAAAAGACTTCTAATTAATAGTAATAGAAGATAGCAAACAGTGATATAATATCTTAAAATTTAAAGGCAGGGTGGATTGAAACTGTCAAAGAATAATTTTGTTCCCAGCATCAGATTTTTTCAGAGTGAAAGTAAAATAAAGATATTTTCAAATATATAAAGACTAATAAATCTATAACACAGAGACCTTCAGTAAATGCTATTAAAGTAGAAAAAATGAATACAGAGACATCTACAGGACCATAATGTATACAAAAATTGGTACAATATTTTGGTAATTGATATTATATATTTAATAAAACAATATTAACATTTTATGGATTCTTTATATAAAGTTCAAAGGGAGAAAAGGGCATAACTTGAATGTATTACTTTTATTTATCATTGTGATTGAAATGACAAACAAAGCAATAATACAAGAATTGGTGATTCACATGTAGAATTTGGAAAAAATAAAATTCTTTTAATCAAGAGAAAACATTATTATCTATAACAAAAATATAAGAGAAAATAGAAACTTGCAACATCAATATAATTGTTTATTGGCATACTAAATTAAGAGCATTTTAGTCACCAATAAAAACAATCTAGAGAATACAATAAAAATTATTTTAATCACAGGAGAAGTAAACACTATAATGTACCTGGATGTAAAATTGAAACAAAATTGATTTATAAACAAAGGTAACAGAAGAATATTAGATCTGTTGGTATATTAATGACCCTAATGCTTTGCTCCTGCCTGTTTACATTCTTCACCAGGTGACTTTTTTGTGGTCCTTTTTATTAAAGGGATAGTGTTGATTTTTACACCCATTTGAAATCAACTTGGTCACGAGCCTTGCTTTGGTCAACAGGAGAAGGTAGAAATGACAGTTTGGTGATTCCAAACCTAGGCTTTAAGAGGATTTGCATATTCCTGGTTTTCTCTTGAACGTCTGCTTTTACCGTTAGAAAAATATAACTAGGCAAGATTGTTGGTCCCTGAAAGAGAATAGGATATATGTCAAGCAGATGCTCTGAATAAGCAGAACCCTCAGCTGTGTGATATACATTATCGTATAAATATACATCAATTTATTTATCCATTATTTTGTTGATGGACATTTGGGGATAGTCACCCCTTACCCCTCACTATGGGGTCCCTCCCATTATGGCTATTAGAAATAAAGCTTCTTTTAAGTTTTTTTAAAAATATATTTTATTGATATTTTTATAGAGAGAAAGAGAGAGGGATAGAGTTAGAAACATCGATGAGAGAGAATCATCGATCAGCTGCCTCTTGCACACCCGCTACTGGGGATGTGCCCACAACCAAGGTACATGCCCTTGACCGGAATCGAACCTGGGACCTTTCAGTCCGCAGGCCGACGCTCTATCCACTGAGCCAAACCGGTTTTGGCTTCTATGAAGTTTTGTATATAAATTTTGTGTGGATATCTTTTCCAAAGTATCTCATTTGGGTTTTAGTTATTATTTTCCTGATGGTTTTAAATGTTGAGCATTTTTTGTGTATATTTTTTGAGTGAAGTCTTTGTATAAAAATTTGGTAATTTCTATTGAGTTGTTTGGCTTTGTTGTTGTTGTTTTATTTTTGTTAATCCTGACCTGAGGATATTTTCCCTATTAATTTTTTAGAGAGGGTGGAAGTGGGGGTGGTGGTGGGAGAGACAGAGAGAGACAGACAGAAACCAGAGACATTGATATGAGAGAGAGAGACATCAATTGGTTGCCTCACTCAAAGGCCCCTGATCTGCACCAGGGATTGAACCTGAAACCCAGGTATGTGTTCTTGACTGGGAATTAAACCCCCGCGCGACCCTAAGGTGCTCGGGCTGAGGCTCTAACCATTAAGAGACACCAGCCAGGGCAAGTTGCTTGTCTTCTTATTAGATAGTTGTAAGCTTCCTTTAAGCCTGTGTAATATATATGGATTCTGAATATTTTCTTAAAGAATTTCATTTTGCATTTAAATTTTAATGATTTTGCAAAGTGAAAATGTTGATTTTCATGAAGTACAATATCTGAATTATTTTCTTTCATGATTTTCGTTTTTTGTGTATTGCTAAGAAAATTTTTCTTTCCAAAGTTGATGATTTTATTTATATTTTCTTCTAGAAATTTATAATTGTACCTGCTACATTTATATCCAAACAAGTCCTATTTGGATTCTCTCTTTTTGTTTATGCATTTAGAGTTGCTTCCAGAGAAATAACTGGGGTTACTGAAAGGCTCATATTATTTGTTTCACTTTTCTTGGGAATCACAAACTTATTCTGGTTGTTGTTGACAAGAGAAAACTTCTGAGATGTCCTAAATTAAAAGACAATGGCAAGAGAGTGAAAGAGACAAGAACAATCAACCAGTTAATAGTTATGAGCCAACTAACAACAAACTGCTCACATTCCTGAATGTGTGTTGGAGAATCACTGTCCATGTGGCTATCTAAAAAGAAGTATCAAATTTCCAGAGACCACTGCATCCTGCTTATACAAGAGCTTTCAGGACTGCGGCCCATGACCAATCAAAAATAGTCAATACTTCTACCTTATGGACTGTGTACCTATCCTAGAACTGCCTCCACAGCTTCTGTCCAAGCCCCTAATCTGTAGCCAATGTAAATTCTTTCAGAACAACTTACATCTTTCTACCTAAAAACATCCTATATAATAAAAGCATAATATGCAAATCAACTGAATGGCAGAACAACTGGTTGGTGGGGGTGGGTTGGGCCAGTGAGCAGGTGGAGTCTGGCCAACCAAGGCAAGTGCCAGCAGGCAGAGGGAGGGGACGGTGATGGGACGAGGGGGGGCAGCGGCGACCAGCAGTGGGGCGGAGGGGGCCGGCGCTATCCCCAATCGCCTGGTCGCCTCCTGCAGAGGGAGGCCACTGGCGACCACCACAGGGTGATTCAGGGTGGAACCAGACACTCACTGACCCTAGATAGGCCCGCTGGGTTAGCCTCCTGCAGAAAGAGGCCACCATGATGGCAGAAGATTTGGGGCAGGACTGGCTGCTTGCTGTCCCCAGATCGGCTTGCCAGGGTCACCTCCCACAGAGGGAGGCCATTGGCTGCAGTGTTACAATGGGGGAGCAGAGCTGGCCACTGGCTGCCCGCACAGTCTCCTGATCAGCCCGCAGGTCACCTCCCACAGAGGAAGGCCAGACTGCAGCTTAGGCGCACTCCTCACGGACATCCCCTGAGGGCTCCTGGACTGGGAGAGGGCACAGACTTGGCTGAGGGACTGCCCCCCCCCCCCCCCCCCACACACACACACACACTCAGTGCACGAATTTTCATGCACTGGGCCTGTAGTAATGTATAAAAGAGCCTTTCAACTCCAGGGCAGCAGGTCTTTGTTTTCTCCGTCAGCCCTGCTGCTGGTGGTTCCCACTGCAGCCCAGAACCTGGTACTTTCTCTAGAGAGCCCAGGGTTCAGAAAACCCCTGTTTTAGAAGAGCTTTCAGCTGTGAAAGCTTTAGTTTAACATTGTCTAATGTCTAGACACATTTGTCAAACATATGGATTTTTTTGAGAGAGGTTAAGTCTGGATCTTTTTACTCTACTTGGTTGGGGATGGAAGTCTATATATTTTAAATGTATTTTTCTCACTTCTCTCTGTTTAATAATTATCTAGTTCATTTAATATTCCCTTTCCCCCATTGCTAGGAATCATCATGAGAATGATTTATTCTTCTTAAATAATAATAGAGCTATTCCATTTTTTGCATGTTCTCATTAGCTTGCTTATGTCATTAAATGATACAACAAATAGAATAATAAAATCAATGCTCCTTTAATTCTAATTATGGATTATTAGAATATATGCCAACATCCCATGGAGCAAAGTAGATCTGCAAATCTTCAATAACTTAGTCTCATTAACCTCTTTAATTTTTCTTTTGTCAATCCACTATGCTATCAGTTGCCCCTAGGATGGATTTCTCATTGACTCCATTCCTATAATAACAACATTAACTCAAATTATTTCTGTCTTTTGGTTGAAATGGGATAAAATCATAATGCTTTACATTTTTACACAACTATAAATCATCCTTATTCATTACCAGTTTGAATAATACTTTAGTTGTCCATAATATGTTTAAATTAAACCTCATCAAAAAATTCTATGAGGTACAAAGTAATGACTTCATTGTACAAATGAATACAAGACTTTTAGAAGTTAAGTGGATTGCTCAAGTTCACACAGTTATTCAATAATTGAGGTAGAATTTATCCAAAGGACTTTAATTCCCAGTCTGGACCCATAATAACAATTTTTAAAAAGGCTTTTAGTCAAACAGGTCTAATTTAAAATGTCTCTTCTGCCATTCAATAGAATATGATTCTGAACAAAATAATGTATTTAAGTCACAGTTTCCACTCCTGAAAAAATAAAAAAGGCAGTAATAGTATTTAGCATTGCAGGGTTGTTTCAAGGATTAAATAAGGTAACATTAAGTGAAAGGGTCTAACAATATGTCTGGCATACTGTAGGCACTGGATAAACAGTATTGCACTGGGTGTCTTTTATTTGTTTCTTAAATTGACTCTCCATTCCTCTGCTCTCAAGTCTGGAGCCTGATGTCTCTTTTAAAAAAACAACAACCAGTGGCTTGAGTTAGGCTAATGTTGGGAAGTTTAGGAAATCAGAGGGAAACTAGTAAGTGAGCCTGGGTATTTATTTTATTTTCTTGTTCCTCTTCCTGAAAGTATCATGATCCCTCAAAATAGCTTCTATTTATGGATTAAGACTATTAATTTAATGATCAGATCCCTGACTTGTAAATTAGGAGTGATTAAAATCCTAGTTCAAATAATTATTGTGAGGACCGAAAGATATAATGTAGGTAAAATATATGTTGTCTAGTAAAAAGTTGGAATAATTTTATTTTGGGGGAGGAATCTAAAACATTATGTCTTAGTAACAATTTTTAATTAAAAAAAGATACACATGCTTACACACATATGTGTAAATACATACATATTTATACATGCATGTATTTATACATGTGTATATGTATGTATGCATCTAACACTGCATAAAACAGAGAGAGAGAATCTTTGGAAAATGTTCTTGAGTTACATCTATGCAAAAGAATACCACTCAGCCATACGAAAAGATGAAATGCTGCCATTTGTGACAACATGGATGGACCTTGAGAATATCATGTTAAGTGAAATAAGACAGAGAGAGTCAAGAACCATATAACTCCACTCATATGTGGGATTTGAAACTGAAAGCAACAAATGAACAAACAGAAAATCTCAGACACAGATAATAGTATGGAGGTTAACATGGAGAAAAGGGAATGGGGGGAGTTAGTAAAGGGTAAAGGGTAAAAAACATGGTAATGAAAGGAGATTTGACTTTGGGTGGTGGGTACAGATGATGTATTATAGAATTGTACAATTTTTAAAAAGAATTCATAAAAGCCAAAGTTAGAGGCAACAAGCATTTATTTGATATCAATAAAAAATTGCAACCTGGGAAGCACTGATTTAAGAAAAAACCCAAACAGAGTTCTGATTATAAAATGAAGGCAAGGAGTATTTATGGGAAAGGAAAGAGAAATAATTGCATAGATGGAAGGAATTTCTATTGGTGCTAATAAGCCAAGAAAGGCATTTTTATGCAAGTAAGTTAGCTTTATATAATGGTATTAATTCTAGAGAATTTCTTTAACATTTAGTCTTCATCGTCAGGACATCTGTTTTCCTATTAGCTTTTCAAATAGTTGTTTGGAATACAATGTTGGTTTGGCCCATTCCAAAGGTTATTTCTCCCCAGTTGAAACTTTTTGAAGGTTCAAAGAGTAAGATGTGCAAGACAGTTCTTCTGGGATGGCAGCTCTGACTTTATTTTTAAACTAGAGGACCAGTGCATGAAATTCTTGCATGGGTAGGGTCCCTAGGCATGGCTGGCAATCAGGGCCAATCGGGGCTTTCCAGCTGCTGGCTGGGGCCTCCCTTCCCTGGCTGCCAGCTGCCAGTCAGGGCTTTCCTTCATTCCACGCTGCCCCCTGATTGTCAGCGCATGTCATAGTGAGCAATAGAACTCCCAGGCTCCTGGTCAAACTCCTGCAGGGATACTTGGCACATTAGCTTTTTATATTATTTTTTACATCCTAAAAACTATCTTTAGTTAAACTGTTTACTTTGCTTGTCAACTTTGAAAATTAATTATAGTTTTTCTTTTATTCTTAATCAAATGAGAAAACAATAAATACAAAACAATTATTTCATTTCTATATGCTTATTTAATATAAAGCTATGGAAAGGGTTAGTAATTTATTTTAAAAATAGTTAGTTTAATGTCTTAAGCTGCTAATAAAATAATACAAATGTAATTGTACATTTTTGGGTTTTATTTGATATTATAAAATCATCAGTTCTTTCTCTCCCTCCCTTCCTTCCTTTCTTCCTTCCTTCCTTCCTTCCTTCCTTCCTTCCTTCCTTCCTTCCTTCCTTCCTTCCTTCCTTCCTTCCTTCCTTCCTTCCTTTGCTCTTGCGTTAATTGTCACCAAGAATATTTTTCCCATTGTTTTTTAGAGAGAGTGGGAGTGGAAGGGAAGGAGGGAGATGGAGAGAGAGAGAGAGAAACATTGATGTGAGAGATACATCAATTGGTTGCCTTCTGCATGCAACCTGACCAGGGCCAGGGATCTAACCCGCAACCCAGGTAATAAGTGCCCTTGACCAGGAATTGAACCTGCAACCTTTTGGTATTTGGACTGGTGCTCTAACCCTGAGAAACACTGGCCAGGGCTCATAATTTATTTTTAAAATATGCTGAATAATTCTATTATTATGATACATTAGAAATTAGTTTCTTGTTTTCATTTATTCAAAGAAACAGCCAATCAATTGCCATTTCTATTTAGAGTTTGCTGTCATTTGTAGGAGATGAGTGCCCTCTTCTGGTTTTGTAATAAAACTGTCCAGCAAATAATGCTTTATTTAGCTGATCATTTCCCCTTTATAGCGTGATTAGTTTCCCTTTGTAGTCAGAGGCATTTAATAAAATTATGCACATTTTGCTCTGTTTTATCCTTTGCCAGAGCAGCATAATAGATCGATTTTACTTCTAAACAATTTCCACTTCTTGTTCTTAATCTTGTTAGTCTTTCTCCAAGGGCAGAGTACAAAAGTTTGTCTCTAATGTTTTTATTCCTTGTCTTAGGGAAATATGGTTCAAGCATCAGGCTATGAGCAAGAATGTGATATTCTTTTTCAATTAGTTTAAAAGAAAAAAAGAAGAGGAAAAAAGGTGGCAAAGGAGGGAAGATTGCTAAATTAACAACTTAAGGTAGTTTTAATTACTTGGAGAATATAAGGGTGCTAAGAACATGCCTTCTCATTACTCTCTCTCTCTCTCTCTCTCTCTCTCTCTCTCTCTCTCTCTCTCCCTCTCTCACCCCTATCAGATGCCTAAAAATACTTATTTTAAAAAAATATATTTTATTGATTTTTTTACAAAGAGGAAGGGAGAGAGATAGACAGTTAGAAACATCGATGAGAGAGAAACATTGATCAGCTGCCTCTTGCACACCCTCCACTGGGGATGTGCCCGCAACCAAGGTACATGCCCTTGACCGGAATTGAACCTGGGACCCTTCAGTCAGCAGGCCGACGCTCTATCCACTGAGCCAAACCGGTTAAGGCTACTTAATTATTTTTGACCAGTGATTTGTTCACCTATTTTAGTATATTCTTTGCCATGTTAATCTTGACTTCACTTCCCTCAGTTCGCACTTAGAAGGTGGGGGGGGGGGGGGGGACACATTCACACACACACAACAGCAAACCAATCATATAGATGATGAGAGAATAATGTTTTGTTTTGTTTTTAAATAAGAAAGCCTTTTACTTTTCTCGTAATTTTTAGAATTGCCCTGAATTCCTCCTCAGTCGCTTGCAGTTGATCAACAGAATCATCACCAGGTTTGACTTGATTGGGATACACTATCAAAACATTGACAAATAGGAGGTAAAAATTACAATTTTAGCAACATGTTTTTTGAACACATGCATTCCACGTGGGAGGCTCACTTTATTTTCATCTTTAGTTAGCAGGTCAAGCCGGAAAGTAAATAAAATTTCCGTGTTTAGCTCTAATATCTAGAATTTAAATTCGTAAATCAAAGTTTTCTGGGTCTGTGCAGGTAAAATTATCTTATAATTCAAAATAGAAAATATTATCACACTACGGTGGGCTGGGGTAGGGTGGTTTCTTGCCCAGCAAAATAATCAATCACAGCAATCAAAGCCATCAGGTGGTTTCTCATTTCTAGTTTTCTCTTTCCTCACATAAAGACAATATTAATTCTAGCAGAACCAGTATAGTCAAGAAGGAAGAGAGGAACTTATTTGCAATTCAATTTTAGGTAATATTTGTTAAAAATTAAATTTTAAGTAACAAACAAGAAACTACAATTTCCATATTTTTTCTCATCAATGTTCTTTGAGCCCATCTTGATGAAGTTATTACATATTGATTTATTCTCTCAGTTTAGACAATTGAGATGATTATCCTGATAACTCAGATGTAAAGGGAGGGCTTTTCAGAAATAAAACAAAACAGAACAGACTGGGATTACCTCCTAGTTTCACTATAAACCAAGATCGTAAGTAGGTATTATTTCCTTCATTTAATTAACAGAAAAGCATTGGGGAAAGTCACTATATATGAAATGAGAATTCAACAGCCTCTGTGCTCTTTAATATTTTAATTAATCAAGATGAAGAGTTCTGAACTGCTTAGGCTTTTAAAAGAATGTCTATGAATGTCAGCAGTAAGAGCAGCAGTAGATGGCACTAGAAGACCATAAGTCTGTGAGGCAAATCCAGGATTTTCCTCCTTGTCTTTCCTCCTTCAATCCCCATAATACTTGTGAAGGAAGGACTGTCAGAGAATTGAGAAGAAAAGGGAATCACAGCGGCAGTGGCAGTGGCGGGACACTGATTCCTTGCCTAAGTTTTCTGGAACAAATCCTGGAATATGTTGGCCAATTAACTACCAACATTCTGCTCAAGCCACATTAACTGTCCCAACAGTTTGAATAAAAAACAAGGAAGTTTCCCCTGACTTCTGCAGGGGTTCCTGCTGTTTCTTTGCTGCTACTGGTAATTAAGGTCTTGCTGTTTAGAGAAAGCTTAATGAACGTATTTGTCATTAAGATAATTATTACAATATTTTTCACAGACAACCCACAATCACTTAAGACATACACATTTTTTTTTCCTCAACAAAGCTGACACGAAGACATTGAAACATTTTTTTAATTTCTTTAAACCTGAAATGAGTCTAATTTATAGCAACTGATTTATTTTGTGTTCCCTAGACCCTTCAAGGCTGAGCCTTGCCTACACAGAATTCTCACTGCCCCAGCCAGACTAAACCCATAGCCATGACTCACCCATAACAGTTGCAACTTTAAAGCGCATTCCAGCCCTGCTTTTTCCCACAGCTCTCCTAATCCTCTTTCACATGACCAGAAAGACTGCCTTGAAATCCAACAGAGGATGTTTCTGACATTTTTTTCAAGGCGATAAAAACTATTTCCGGATCCAGGAGTGGGGAAATGATATGTGGATGTTTGAAGAAATCAGTGGTTATCATTTCTCCTTCCAGCTAGCTACTAAGAGGGGTCTTAAAAAAATCCAACTCAGTATTCTGTAAAAAATATACCTAAAGAAGCATTGCATTTCCAAATGTGTATTCAGAAATGGTAATAAATTTTAAAAAATCAGTTCTAAAGATAAATTGTTATTGAATCTGGAATCAGATAGTCTATTTTAAAATGTTTAATGACTCAGAGAAATCGTGTAGAATATTTCAGCTTTATTTTCTCACTCATAGAATTTATTTGTTTTATCTTATTTTATTTTTGATGTATAATTTATCACAAGCGTTGTTTGAAGCAAGAGCAATGGAATGATGGTTCAACTGAGAATTAAACTCAATGCAGATGACACTGCACCGTGGTTTTACAGAGCCATTCCTGTAGCAGATTTACGCTAAAAAAAAAAAAAAAAAAAAAAAAAAAGTCCTATGTAAGTGAATTGAAACAGGTGTGTTTCTCAAGAACGGTGACTTTAGAAGCCCAGGTCAACTTTGGCATTCATTTCCCAGGGATGAGCATTACATTGAAGAGGAAGGATCCTCTGCAGTTTAAGGAGCCTGCAGAATCATCAACTTAGCTTCAGAAGCCTTAAAAGCTGCTCTTGCAATGTTAGAACTCTATTTTGGGTAAGTCAACAAGTGTGGCAAATGGGGACTTTCTACATATTCTGCTAAGGTATCTGCTAAGGAAAGAGTAAATGAGATCATTGGGCTTGGGTAAGTATTCATGGTCATATTAGCCAAGACTTTTTCAGTTGCAAATTGCTAAACTCAAATCAAATCAATTGAATCAATACATAACACTTCCTGTTGTATGTAACTGCCTGTGGCTCTGACATAAACGACTTTTGGACTCCAAGTCTTGAAAATTACCTGGGTCCATAGATTTACATGTCTCTGATTGTTTTATTCTTCAGACAAAAATAGAACAAGCATTTTTCCCCCCCATAACTCCATAGGAGAAGTCCCAAGAATGCCTCTGATTGGCCTGGTTTAGATTATGTTTTTCCTAAACCAACTTCTATATCTGGGGGATTACATGTTGTTTGTGCAGGTCTGGGTCATAAGTGTACCCTTTTAACTTGGGGAGACAGAAAGAGGGACTCTTTATTTGAAAGGAAAAAAGCATCTCTGGTCAGACAGAAATAATTTATGTCTATCACATTGGCATCCTTACCTTACCATAGCTTACCGCCCCCAGGCTGGGACATTCTTACTGACCACCATTCTCTTCCATTCTTCTCCAGCATTCTTCCTGTTCCTTGACTCCTAAAGGTTATTTCAGGTCAAGGCCTTTAGAGTGCTGTTACTTTCTGCTTCTCTTTCCCAGATCTTCTCACAGTTGATTTCTCTCGAATTTCAAGTCTTTCCACCTATGATTACGATGATTAAAAATGCCACATTGTCGGTAGGCTTTTGAAAAATATATTTTATGTGGACCAGATAATAAAATAGTGTGCACTTTATTTGAAATCAAGTAAGCCCTGACAAAAATATATATTACGGCTGCTGTGATTCCACATCAAACCTTAACGGTAGGAATCGGGCATTTATTCTTGCCATCATTTGCCTGGCCTGGTAGAGGAAGACACCCACCTCCAGCAGAGACTCCAATGAATAAGTGTTTCCTTATTTCAGGAATGAGAGTCCTGGTAGAAAGGGTTCAGCTGGCAGACTCCCCCTGCTCCCCACAGAGCCTGTGAATGAAAGGGCCTGTGGTGGGCGTTTCTGCTGTGTCTGCTCTGTGTGCCTCCCAGGCAGCTGATGGTGACGCATGAGCAGCACCAAATCATTATCCTTAGGTATTTTCAAGAACAAACACTATGGAAAATAGTTATTAGTTTACTTGTATGTTCTCTGTTTCCTTCCTGTAAAGTACTTAATTCATGAAAATAAAGTCTGTCTAACTTAATTCTGTATCTAGCACCTATATTAGTATCTGTCATAAGTTGATAAATGTTTGTTGGGTTAATGAATATGAATGATTCACCAAAATATTCAGTTTTCATCACCTTTATTTTATTTTATTTTTCAAATTATTCTTTATTGTTGAAAGTATTACATATGCCACCTTTATCCCCCCATTGACCCCATCCATCCAGTCCCCCACCCACCCGCCCGCCCACGCCCCAGGTCTTCAGCACCCTATTGTCTGTGTCCATGGGTTATGCATATATGCATACAAGGTCTTTGGTTGATTACCTCCCACCCACCCACCCACCCTTCCCCACCTTCCCTCTGAGATTCAGCACTCTGTTCCATGCTTTGAGTCTCTGAATCCATTGTTCATTAGATTCCACATATGAGTGCGATCATATACTCTCCAGGTCCCTCCATGCTGTCTCAAAGGGTAAGAGATCCTTCTTTTTTACAGCTGCATAGTATTCCATGGTATAAGTGTACCAGTTTTTTTATCCACTCATCTACTGATGAGCCCTTGGGCTGTGTCCAATCCCACCAGGATCGGGCCTAAACGGGTGGTCGGACATCCCTAGAGGGGTCCCAGATTAGAGAGGGTGCAGGCTGGGCTGAGGGACACTCCCCCACCCCGTGCATGAATTTGGGCCAATATCCCCTGCCACCACCCACCCCCCATTCCCCATTTGCCATCAGGTGATGGGTGCCTGAAGGCTGGGGGAAGGGACCAAGAGTTTGGCTGTTCCCTCCTGCTTGCTGGCCCTGCCCCCACTGTGGGTGGCCCTCTGTGTGTGGGGTGACCAGCAGGGTGGAGGCCTTGGCCTGGCACCGCCCATGACCCCCACCATCCAACCCCAGTTCCCTGTTTGCCATCAGGCGATTGGAGCCTGACGGCCGGGGAAAGGCACCAGGAGGTGGTCAGTGTGCTGCATAGTGTCTGGTCCAGTGGTCGTTCTGGTTGTTCCGCTGTTAGGTCAATTTGCATATTACTCTTTTATTATATAGGATAATTTATATTTATTTTAATCCTCACCTGAGGATTTGCTTATTGATTTTATTTTTAGAGAGAGGGTGAGAGAGAGAGAGAGAGAGAGAGAGAGAGAGAGAGAAACACCAATGTGAGAGAGAATATTGATTGGCTGCCTTCTATACACACTCCAACAGGGAATTGAACCCACAAACTTTCGGTATATGGGATGATATTCCAACCAACTGAGCCACACCAGCCAGGGCTTTTTCAAGATTTTTATAGGTATTCTATGCATTTCCATTTCCATTTTATTTATTTATTTAAAAACATTTAATGCCACAATGCACTTTCAGCTAGTTAGATAGGACTATGGAAAAAAATAATACAACAAATTCCCAGAAGAGAATTTATAATATGAGATTTTATTGTTTTAATTTGATACTTAATAGTGAGATTATATAATATAGAAATCATATCTTAGTTTATAAACTAAAATGGCAAATAGAAAAGATTATACTTGATGTAAAATGATCATTTTATGTGAAGATAATCTAATATTTTAATTTTAATTTTTTTATTGTTCTGTAGAGCACAGGTTGTTTAGCTACTAAAATATTGGAAAAATGAGCACCTTTTCTTAATTTTAGGGAGAAACTTATTACATTTGTCCACAGATTTCCACGTTGGGTGATTTTTATTCTTTTGATAAATTTTTGTTTTACTTTTAGTTTTATATAGTATAACTTCTTTTTTCAGTATGAAGAGAATATCTTTTAACACTTTTTTGAGATATACTTTTTCTGGCAAGCATTCTTTCTTCATTGTTTATCTAGTTATTATGTAGTTATTTTGATTTCTTATGTAAAGGATATTTTCACTAAATATAAAAATTTTACTGACATTTTTCTTTTCACAGTTTATACATATCTTTTTACTTTTATGTCACTTGAATTATCTCTAATGAGAAGTTAGTGTTTATCCTTATCATTGCTTTCTTATACATATGTCATTTTTCTTCATGTTCTTCTAATGTTTTTTTCTAGCTTTGATTTTTAGTAATTTAACTAATTTGTTTCAGCTTGTTTAACTTTCTATTTAGTTGATATTCAGCTAACTAGATGTCCATTTAAAAAAATATTTGGAAAAATTCTTCACCATTTTCAAATATTATTTACTTTACTTCACCACTTCCAAGTTCACACACACACACACACAAAATAGAACACCACATTTTAAGAAGTGTAACTCTATTACTTTCCAGCTATGTAGCCTTGATCAAGTTATTGGACTATATTTACACAGTATCCTCATCTATAAAATGGATAAAATAGCAAACTTACTTAAAATAGCAATTTTATTTAACTTACTCATAGAATTTACCATGGCCCAAGGGGTATTCAAAGTTCTTTAAGTATATTAAGTCTAATGTTCATAACAACCTTATAGGGTAAATATTACTATTATTCATTCCACTTAATCACTGAGGTAATTTATTCAAGGGCAGACTGTTAGCACATGGCTGACATACAGTTGAACTCAGGCATCCTGGCTACAGAAGCCAGGCTCTTGATTATCATACTACGCTGCCTATTGAATGAGTCAAACATTTTAAATACTTAGAACAAAGCCTGTCAAACTGACAGCATAAAATACAGTATATTTTAGCTTTCATTGTTAAAATATGTATATTTTTAATTTACTATTAGATCCACCATACTTATATGAAGATTATCTGAAATTCAGGGGAGATGGGAATGTATAAGATTGGAATGATCTTAGTGAAAGTATTTTGCTATGTAATCTAGCAAAATACTTCCTTGGGGCCTATGGGTCATCAGGCTGCAAGGAGGGCAGCACGTAGTGCCTTCACGGATTTATGCCTTGTCAAAGGCCAGCTGGGTGTGTGGAACCAGTCTGACTGATAGCCATGGACAGTCAGTACATTACTATATTTAGCTGAAAGTTCATTTAAAAAAAATGCAAACATAGGTGGAGATTTAAAAGACCTGCAGGAACTTAGGACTTCATCATGAGGATATTTTAAAATAAAAATCAGTTCTTCCAGAGCCCAGTGCAAGATGATGAATAAAGCAAGGGAAGGTTATATTCCTGCTTTTCAATAATATATTTTTCCTTTTAAAAAGTATTTTGTCAAATAGAAATATGTGGATTACATGAAAACAAACAATTTTAAGACAACATATTTGTAGGAAAGAGAAAATTCTGTTACAAGGACTTATTCAGGTGAAAGCTGATTATTAAAAATGATTACTGTGTCCCCAACCCTAGTGCTTTCTCTCCCTTTTGACTTGTCCTTCTTTTTCTTATCTAGCGAGCTAGGGATTTGGCTTTCTGGAGATTTATAGTAAACGTGTACCTTCTGCAAGTAACTTGTTAGCATGATGACCTTTGACTTATTTTGAATATCCTCACTACATAAATTACGTGCATTAAATTTGCTCTTTGTCCTTACAAATGCTTATGCACTTCAGTAACATTGAACTTTCAGAAGCAAGGCTTTATTTTTTGTCTTCAAGCAAAACAAAACTCAAAATCCGCCAGTATCAATGTTAGCATGCTGAGGTAAGCGCTGGTAAGGTTTATTTGGTTTCTTAAAATTTTAATTTCTAATCTTTCATTACATTTAGCTTCTTATATGACTGGGAAAACTATACTTTTATGTGACTACATTTGGTTTCTTATATCACGTGTCTTTATTTACAAAAATTCGCAGTTCTTTCATTTGTAGAGTAAGAGATTTTGATTAAAATGTCACCTTCAGGTTCTCTTTCCATAAAGTAATTTCACCTCAGGTTTATCATTCTTTGCCATCTAAATTATCATCACATTGAGGTTAGATATTATATCTTCTGCATCTTTTTAAAAAATCCTGTGTCATGAGCCATAACAGGAAATTGTTTGACTAATCAATAATTAGTTATTTAACATATGGCCTTGTTTGGGAAACCTTAAGGAGAAATAGGGTAAGACCATTAGATTCATTTTATGCTTAGTATTTAGCAATCTATATACCACCCTTCTAATAGATATTAGATATTAAAGACTTATCAGAGATATCATAAGTTTAACACATGATGGTGTGTGTGGGGGGGTATATAGATTGCTAAATTCAGAAGTATTTTGGAAACAATTTTTTTTTATGCTGGTCATGCTTCTTTTTCTTATGTTATGCTATAAAGAAAAAGGGATCTTCAAACAATAATATCTAAAGTAACATACAAAAAAAAGGGAAATTTTCAAGTTCAAGTCAGATTTTATTTTAATTTTTGACTTTCTAACAAAATTTCCAAACATATGAATCTAAGACGTGAGATCATGCATTGTAGTTATAAACAAACAAACAAATAAGCATAAGAACCTCAACGAAAGTGTGTGCTAGCCCTGGCCAGTGTGGCTCAGTTAGTTGGAGCATCATCCCATACACCAAAAGGTTGTGGGTTGATTCCCATTCAGGGCACATACCTAGGCTGTGGGTTCAACCCCGTCAGGGCACATATGGGAGGCAACTGATCAATGTTTCTCTCTCACATCAATGATGTGTGTGTGTTTTTTTTTCTCTCTCTCTCTCTCCCTCCCTCTCTCTCTCAAATCAAGGAACATGTTCTTGGGTGAGGATTAAAAATGTCTGTGCTATAATAAAACTCTTCAAAATGATTTTTATTCAATTAGTTAAATTAGAAAAATTTGAGTTTCTAAACTTCAGTCAGCATCACTCTATGTTGGTACTCTTTTATCCAACTCTATTAATTAACTAATTTTTCAAAATATACTTACAAACTTATTGTTGAACTGTAATTAACGGACTGCTATGTATAAGCTTCTCATCCTTCTGGGTCTTTGCCAGGGTATAAATAGACTGGAGTGGATGTCTCCAGGTTGTTTACATCTGCTGGTCAGGTAGAACTAATACAGTTTTTGTCTGCTCATCTCCCTCCCAGTTCCCCCACTGGTAGCACATTGCCCTCTTGACTGCAAGGGTAAATAATGTTTAAAAGTAAGACAAAGTTCTCCCCGGCGAGGATTTCTCAGTGGTCAGAGCGTTGGCCTGCGTACTGAAGGGTTGCTGCTTCAATTTCCAGCCTGGTTAGGGCCTGTGCTGGGGGGCAACCGTCAATGTGGTCTCTCTCTCTCTCTCTCTCTCTCTCTCTCTCTCTCTCTCTCTCTCTCTCTCCCCTCCCTCCCTTCCAATCCCTCTAAAAAAATCAATGGAAAAAATATCCTCAGGTGAGGATTTAAAAAAAAAAAAAAAGAGTAAGCCAATGGTATCTCATCCATCAATGATTGGGTCAAGAATGGGAACATGACCAAGGCACTCAACTATGAGCAATGCATTACCTACATTATTATAACTAGAGGCCCAGCGTACCTGAAATCAAGCGTTAGGGTCCCTAGGCCGAGCCGGGCCTCCGTCGCTGGCTTCTGCCACCTGAGGACACGCCGCGATGCTTGTGGCCCCTCGACTGCTCTGTGAAAGCCGCCCTGCCCCACGACTGCCCCGTGAGGCTCTCTGTGAGTCTTACTGCCGCTGCCACTCAACAGTCCCCGCCCGCCGCCATCCCCCCTCATGGCGAGCGGCTGGGGGGCTGGGGGGAAGGAAGGGACCGAGAGGTGCTCCATGCACTTCATGGTGACCGGTCATCCATTCGGTCCTAACGGCACCTGGCTCTTTATATATTAGGATGAGAACTAGTGGGAAAGAGCCTTTTTATCTCTGGTAATGGAGACAGATGGAGTAAGCCCAAACTTCTATGTTCAAGTTCCCTGCTATACAAAAAAGTTGGTCCTCAAGAAGAGGCCACGTTCAAAAATGAGGGATGGGTGGACAGAGGCTATATGATGGCATTTGAGTCTCCGGCTCTCATTTTGGAAAGTTCATTTCTTCCTTTGTTCTTCACCATTTTTTTTTTTTTTTAGTCAAAATATCAATTGATTTTCTTAAATCAATTTAGAATTCTGTCACTGGCAGCCCAAAAGTTCTGATTAATTAAAGCAAACACATACATGACTACATTACCAGAAAAATAAAAAGTGCATCTTGTATCCTCAAACACAACTATATATATATATATATATATATATATATATATATATATATATATGTATATATATATATATATATATATATATATATATATATGGTATAGGAGTAAAAAGAGGGAGGATTTCTTTTTTATTTTTCTCATTGAAGGCATTTTCCTTTTAATTCTCCACATATCAACAACATAAACCTTAAAATCTAAGTTGAACCTAATACTTGAAACATGACATAAAGGTATTTTTAGTATCAAAAATTAATATTGCATTAAATAAATATATATATTTAATCCTCACCCAAAGATATTTTTACATTGATTTTTAGAAAGAGTGGAAGGGAGTGAGGGAGGAAGAAGAGGAGGAGGAAGAGGAGGAGGAGGAAGAGAAAGGAGGAGGAGGAAGAGGAAGAGGAGGAGGAGGAGGAGAAGGAGGAGAGAGAGAGAGAGAGAGAGAGGCATCAATGTGAGAGAGACACATTGTCGATTGGTTGCCTCCCACATGTGCCCTGACCAAGGCCAGGGATCAAACCAGCAACACAACCGAGGTAACTGCTCTTGACTGGGAATGGAACCTACAACCCTTACATCTGAGGGCTGACTCTCTAACCACTGAGAAAACTGGCCAGGGCTAGTTTCATATTTTTGTAAATTTTCAAAAATTTAGAAAATATACCGTGACTTTTGTATTTTCTTTTACTACATGCTCTCTGTTTTTTATTTACCTGTCCATTCATTAGTATTTCCACCAAAGGGTGGGCATGACAGATACAACTTTATTTTGGGTCCTTTGTTACTTACTACAAGCTCCAATGAAAGATTTGGAGCTTGAGTCTATTGGATCCAATGAATGTTTATGAAAAAACTATGTATTTCTATTTTTCATTTACCTGATTAGAATTTGAAATTGAAGGTAGGCAGAAATTTAGGAGCATGGGTTATAATGACAGATGTCCCTATTCCCAAGATATTCAGTGCCTTCATAGTAGTATGTATGAGTTTGTTAATGTTGCTATAACAAAATACTACAGACTGGGTGTGTTAAACAACAGAAATTTATTTTATCATGGTCCTGGAGGCTAGAAGTCAAAGATCAAGGCATCAGCAGGGTTATTTGTTCTGAGATATGTCTCCTTGGCTTGTAGTTGGCTATCTTCTCCTTCCTATCTTCACCTGGTCTTTACTCTATGCATGTATGTATTCGAATCTCCTTCTCCTATAAGGACACCACTTATATTAGATTAGGCCCCACTCCAATGGCCTCATTTTAACTTGATTTCCTCTTTAGAGATCCTATCCCCAAATATAATCACATCTTAAGGTAATGTTATTAGGACTGTAACATGAATTTTGGGGTATACTATTAAACCCATACTACAGCATAATACAGATTCAAGTCTCAGTTAAATGAAACCTCCTCAGAAAGACACCTTTACTGCCTGGCCAGCATGACTCAGTGGTTAAATTTGACCTATGAACCAGGAGGTCACAGTTCAATTCCTGGTCAGGGCACATGCTGGTTTTGTGGGTTCGATCCCCAGTGTGGGATGTGCAGGAGGCAGCTGATCAATGATTCTTTCCCATCATTGATGCTTCTATAAAAATATATTTAAAAGAAAAAACAAAATACACTTTTACTTTATTTTCTTTTTAATCAAGTTTTAATTTCCTCAGCACTGAAATTATTTTGTGTATTTATTTGATTATTTGTTTATATGGTCTATTTTACAAAAGGACCAAGACTCTGTGGGACTTGTCCACAACTGTATACCCAGCACCTAGATCAGTGATGGCACATGGCAAGCATTCAATAAATAATTGTTAAAATAAATCACATTACTCATAAGACAAAGATTCAAAATACTGTTATTTCGGAAATATTTGACAAAATGATTTCTGTTTCAATCTTGTTGTTGTATAAAATACACATTTAAAACAAATAAATTTTTCAAATGTTTATAAAAGAGTTTATGAACGCCTTTCAAATATTCTAGCAAATTTTGAAATGTAGATGGAAAACACACCATATTTTCAAACTAGTAGAAAATAGAATAATTCTGATAATTTTAGTATATGTGGATTGACTGCAATAGGAAGTTCACATCTGACTCTACAGCAGGCCCGGTACTTAACTGAAATTTATAACAAGTCTCCTTTTTCTTAGTAATAACACAAAAAGAATTTAATCATTATTCTCAATTTCTATTTAAAATTTTTTCATTATAAGCATAACATGAATTTTACTCAGTGAATGTTTGAATCATATAAAAGGAGAAAGATTCTTTGAAAATTAGCTTTTATGAAAGAATTGTTAAAGAGCAGGCAGACAGCACGACCTCCCAGCACTATTGTGCCTTTGATTTGTTCCACTGAGTTCAAAATTATGGATTTAAAAGTCAAGGGGTAAAAATTCAAGAGGTTGGCCCACAGTAACCTAAACACCAATGGTAGCATTAGAAATGGTGTCCTGACTAAAGCTATAATTAATCATGTTTTAGTCTAACAATTATGTTCTCACAAACATTGAATACTATTCATTGGGCAGCACTCTGAACCAACAGACTGGAAATACTATTATGAATCTCACCAAATATTTTGGGCCAAATATGATTTCTGGAATTCAAATTCTGTGTTGTTTAGGGGCTGACAATAGAGTGAATAATTTCACTTCATTTTTTTATCTTTCTGTTTCTCTGCCTTATAAGACATCTCTTTCTCTCTGGCTTAACTACACCTTACACACATTCAAAACGCTTGTTTTTGCCAGCAATCTTTTGGTTGCAAATGGCAGAAACCCAACTCAAAATGGCTGAAGCAGAAGAGCATATAAGGGATGATTTAACTGGAAGAGACAAGAATGACTGAAATCAGCAGCTCAAATGATGTAGTTAAGACCTGCTCTATCTCTCAACTCTGCTTATTTCTTTGTGGTAAACATTCCATGGCTCTGAGTGGTGAGTCCCAGAAGTGCCAGATTATGCAATTATGATGCTTGTAATATTAGTGAGAAGAGCAATTTTCCCCTCCCTAGACTTCTGCACAAAATAGGTGGAACTGAATCTCATTGGGTCTGGTTTGTTACAGATTGGACCAATCATTCCATAATACATGACCCAGTCCTACAAGAAGCATATGCACTAAAAGTAGAATAAGGTAGACGTCAAATGGAAAACCATAGTGCCGTTACTATAAATAGCAGAAATAGATGTCAAAACCCACTAATGTCTACTAAATGGTTCGTTACTATTGAGTATATGGTGATATAAAACTTTTAAATGATCTACACTCTAATACTAATGGTTTTGGAACTATGCAGTCTATTAATTCCCATATTTGGTCTATTTATTTTGTCCATTGCTTTATATTAGAGTTTATTGTGAACTTAACCCTCTATATTATGAGCATCTTGAAGGAAGTAGCTATACTGTTTTCACCACCTCAATCTTTACAATATCTAGGATCACTAGAATTCAATACTATTCAATAACTGCTAAACTAATGACTTTTTAAATGATTCTTTATGTTATTATAAAAATAGGGCATAATGAGAGACAAAGTAATGTTGAACACTATTTGGATCAGTTCCTCTTTTTTGAAAGAGTTAAAAAAAATAAATGGTGGGAATAGCTCTGGCCATGGTCTCTGTTCCTTAGATATTCTAAATCAACATTGTGGGTAGTTTAATGCATATTTTAGGAAACTGACAGATGATGGGTACAAATCTAAAAAAACTGAGTTCATAAATACAGAGAATAACATTTACTCTTTTATTTCCTTTCTCATGGATATTATGAATCACCTTGCCTTGTCAAGACAAAAAATTTGATTGTAACAAACTAATTGGGTTTCTCCTATAATTTATTCTGTTATTAAGATTGGGCTATTTCAGTTTTCTTTTTTTTTCAATTGGTGATTGTTACACTTAAGTTTATTATACCCACTAGAGGCATGATGCACAAAATTCGTGCAAGAGAAGGCCTTCACAGCCCGGCTGCCTCAGCCTCCCTCTCAGCCCTGGCTTTGTCTGGAAGGTCATGTGGAAGGTCATCTGGATGGTCGTTCCCCTGTTCAGCCATTCGGTCAATTTGCATATTATGCTTTTATAATTATAGATAAGTTCTACCATTATCTTCTAACCTATGAAGCTTAGGACTACTTGTTGATAGTTTTGTTGTCATTTGACATTGTGTTTGACAACTGAAGAATACTGAAGCCTATTGTAATAATAGCTACTGTGTCTATAACATTTAAAAGGTTCTACCAGGCTTCAGGAGATGCTAAAACTATCTGGAGGAAAAAACTTCTTTCAAAGTAGTAAGAGGGAAGAGAGAAACAAAAAACTTGGCAAAATTGCTGGCTTGCTCATCACTTATTTCTATGGAGTGTTGATGGAAAATGAATTCCAATAAGAAAATGAGTACCAGCAATGTTTGGTATGTATCTATATAGTTTATCACAGCCCAGGTCATGTCTTTTCTTTCCTTCCAGTTAGCAATACAACAAGAAACCAAAGGGGGAGAAGAATCACTCTAGATCTCAATGGTTGAGAGATGCTTCCATAATTCTCACCCTTTGCTGACTTTCTCCTATTGTAGAAGTTAACACACTTTCTAACAGTATGTCTCAAGGTGGGGGATTATAGACAAAAAAGATGAAATGCTCATCTTACATACCTTAGCATTCTTTCACATTCCTAATATATCTGACAAGGGACAGATATAAGACAAGACCACATTTGTACTGACTTGGCTCCTACTTACAGGGGACTGGATATTTGTATCTTTTATCCTAATTATTGATTACCTATTAGATAGAGCACATCCAATTTTCTTTGGAAGTCTTTTCATTCTCCATTGGATGTAGTCTCAATGGGACTTTTTATCAAGGACACATATCTTTCCCCGGGTAAAAAAGTGGGCACCTGACCCAATCTAGGTCAGTTATGCACAACTTCTAGAATTTTTAAATGTGTAAAAGATAATTCAAGGTCTGAAAATAGTCAAAGCTAATTCATTTTGATGTCAGAACACTGAGAAAAATAAACTGTTCACTAGTCCCTGGTATTTATATCTCAGGAAATGCTTTGGCCCTTGTCCTTTCACACTTGATGTTTCAACTTCTTTGGGACACCCTCTATCAGCAATATATAAAATTTTCAAACATAGTTTCTGATAATCTGCAACCCTTTCACTCATTCTACTTATTATGCCTTTTCTTCATCACCTCATACTTTAAGGCTTAGTGCAAGTGATGACCTCTATAAAAACTTCTTAACTTTGGTTTTCTCCAAAAGAATGCATTATTTCTGAAAACTTTTGTGTTGCACCATTTTAAAATATTCCTCTCTGTAGCTTTCACAATATATAATTGTGGCTAGCTGAGTACATGACTCTTTTGTATGGTGAATTCTTTTCAGGGTAGTTAATGCATTCTTTTATTTTTTGTAACCTGTGTGTATATTTTACGGAGATGTGCATGTAGTAAGAACACAGAAAGGCTCTATTGTTGTTTTTTGTGGGATCTCTCTGGTGGAATGAGTATATGAGTTGTGTGACTCCAGTGACAGGTGGCTATTTTCCCAGACTGTTCCTTAAACGGAAAGCAGACACAAATATAAAGTAAACATATCTATCCCTTTCATCATTATAACCAACATTTCATTTTGCATTTGCAAAACTGTGTGGGTTATCTAAATAAACACGATCGTGAAGTCAGAAAAATGAGTAAGCATTGGCTCAGGACAGAGTGGAGGATGTTTAGAATATTTAATTTTCAATGTGAGTAGCTAGTATTTTTCAGAGTTCTACAGATGCCAAAGAATAAAATGTATGAGGCTTAACTGGCCTCATTCTATCTGGTGATATTTTATTTATAATTTATACCCTGCCTACTTTCAGAATATGAATTTTGAGGTTTCTTAAAATAAAAACATATCTAATAGAACTGAAGAAAGCTAAAAAAAAGAACACCACAAATCACTTAACTTGGGAAAGAAGTTTTTCCAATAATTTTAGTTTAAACTTCTGAAGGCCTGGGGCCACAGTTGGGGGCGGGCTGGAGGGGTCAATAGGGGAAAACAAAGGGAACATGTGTATACTTTCAACATTAAAGATAAAAAAACCTCCAAATGGAAATTTGATGGTTTGTAAAGTTCATCTGCTAAAATAAAGCACAGAGTTATTAATCAATTTATGAATGTTTGACTCAATTCTTAAGAGACATTTATTATAAGACATTTTGGAAAGAAGGGCTGGAGTGACAGACACAGAAGACATTTCCTGCCTTCTAATTACGTAGTTCAGTGACAATAACGTGGACAGAAGACTACCAAAATCACAAACCTTCTTGGTGTTTCTTTTGATATTTATTTTTAACACTTTAAAATGAACCATTTTTCTAAGGTTTATATCCTGTCTTGTGGTTTTTTTTTGGGGGTACAGTTATCTTCACACTGCAGAATGAAAGAAATGTAGAAATCTAGTCAACAGAGACAACAATCCTATATTAATAATTTTGTTAAGTTGATTATAACAAAATAATTGAAATGGTGAAATATTACCACTTATATTCACAATAAGTATTTCTTTCTACGTAACTATACATCTATCTATCTATCTATCTATCTATCATCTATCTCACACATACACAAGGTGGGCAAAAGTAGGTTTATAGTTGTTCAAATGAAAAAGGACAATAATTACTAAATAAACATCAATGCAAGAGTAAACCCTGTTTCGTGTACTCGCAGCTGTAAGCCTACTTTGGCCCATCCCTGTATTTATTGAATAAATTAAAAGTAAACTATGACAGTGTCACTAGAGAGGGGTTAAATGTTAGTACTTTTACTAGAAACGTCTCTTCAAATTTAATATCCATACGTTGGGTTTTGTAGATGCTGTGGAGTGCTAAGTCCCGGTTTCTTTTCACTGGGCTATTGCACTCATGCCACAGGTGCTGCACGTGCGCTTCAACAGGCTTCTGTCTCCAGAGAAACGCCCTTGGCCTGAATATGCTCGGGAGATCACAACATTCTTCCTCTCACAGGACCAATGACTGGCATATGTGAGGCACAAGGGGTGGAAAATTCCAGCTCCTTTTTCTCAAGGCAGGGCAACTCTACTGGGCAAACTGCAAAGTATACTTCAGGTCCGAACTCTCCTCAGTAGATCAGGCCAAGTCTAGACTTTATGAAAGACCGCATCCTTCTCCAGCCCCTTTCCTCTCCCTGTTCTGAATGATCCTTCAGAGTACTTCTCCTCCTGAGTGCATCTTCAGTAAATTACCTGCACCTGAGTCCTGTCTCAGGCTCTGCCTCTGGGGACCATTGGAAATAAAATGCTATATTATGTGTTTTAAAGTTGAGAATCCTATTTAAAGCACAAAGATCTAAAGCCAGTGTTGCAGTCACTATACTTTTGTAGCCCATGTAGACTGACATCAGGCAAATTCCATCAGGCTTGGTATTAGGTATATACCAACTGCTGAGTTAAGGTCTCTTCTTAGATTCAAAAGTAGTAGTCGCTCTTCATCAGAGTCATATCTACAGGTGTAATAGTTCGCCCTTTCCCGTATTGAGCATTTTTTTTCTAATAATATGCAAGTTGGATTCTTCAATTTGATTTTTTTTTTTAAAAGCTATACGAACAAATACTTTATGAATAAATGACATATAATTTTGCCAAACTCTTAGCTAGTATTCACTATAGCTCACATGAATAGAAAATTAGGAAGTACTTAGTTGCAAATATCTTTTTATCCAGATTTGGTAAAATACTTTAGCTATGAGTGAATATTCAGAAGCATAGTCTTAGCTCAGGTAGTCATCATTTTCTTTCTGTAACACTAATGCCTCTAGGGGAAATCTGTATAAAAATATTTTTTCAAGTCCTGATTCAAATGTTCTAATTATTCTTATTTTTGTTTGTTTATTGTTGTTCTACTAAGTCTGTTGACTTTTGCAATTTTGGACATTGCTTTGTTGCACCCCACCCGCCGCTTGCATGACCCGATCTCTGAATATTCTGCTCCTACTGCACTGAAAGAATTTGCTCCTAAATGCAGAACTAAACTTTGTCAGTCCTCAGAACTCCCATCCAGGGCTATCTCAAAACTACACTAGTTGGCCATCTGCTTGAAGTATCCTCATTTCTTAATGGGCTCCACCTTAGAAACATAGCCACTGTGTCAGTAACTTCATTCATTCTCTCTAGTCTTAGTTGACTCCCCATTTAGAATGACCAATAGCCTCAAGGCCAACATGAACCTTCCTAATTAACCATGATGACTCTACACGCTCACTTTCTCTTTGGTCTCAATAATCCCTTTCTGTACACTGGCCAGGGCTACTCATTCTGTCTTTACAAGAGTCCTTTTAGGAGAGGTTCAACTGGGAAGCAGAAGCAGTGGTGTGAAGTACATGCAGGCAATGCTGGTCAGAGGGCTCTGCATGCCCAACTAAAAAATAAAAAATAAAAAGTACTTTGGGGAAGACTTTGTACCTGGCAGCCGTAAGCTTTTTCTTCACAATTGTTTTCCCCTCCTTTATCACCCCCCTGCAACAAACTGTACAAAAAGGTAGATAAAGTAAATCAAGGCTCATATTTAAACTTTAAACTTCTGATGAATTACTAGAAAATTCCTTTTAAATATGTATTTAATTAGCATTTAATATCATTGTAATAGTGATAGTAATACTAATAGAGCTAAGCACTTGGCTAGGCACATGGATACAAAGATATACATAAAATATTCCTACCCTTTAGGTTCAATTTAAATGATAACATTTATATTAAACATTTAAAAATAATGATTAATGTTTAATAAGAATAAGAAAGACTGCATAGAAGCAAATATCCCACTACTGACAGAGAATTTGGGGATAGCTTTGCAGAGAAAATGACATGAATTGAGTCTTGAAAGACAAGAATAATTTTAGTCTAACAGACAAGAGACTGAGGATAGGAAATTTGAGGTAGGGATTGATATGTTCAAAGGCATAGAAGAAGAATAGAACATAGATTGGATAAAAATTAGGGGGCTATACTGAATTTTGATGGAATAAGATATGGGGAGGGTAATTTAGCAAAGCAAAACTGGAAAAGCAGATTAAATTGTAATTATCTTGTATGACTTACTAATGGCTTTGGCTTATTCTTATTATAGATGAGTGGTAGGCAACTTTTATGCAAGTGGGCAAAGTCAGAAAACTTTAAAATATTTATTGGCCACATTTTTTTTTCAATTCAAACAGAAAATAACTGATTTTTCTGAGAGTGAGATATATACATTAGAGGCAGGTGGGGTCGCTCGGCCTGGCTGGGGATCCAGGCCAATTGGGGCTGTCTTGCCCAGACCCAATAGGGGCTGAGGAGGGACCGTGGGAGGGCTCCAGGGCGTGTCCAGCCCATCTCACCCAGGCCCAATTGTCAGGACCCCAGCAGCAAGCTAACCTACTGGTCAGAACATCTGTTCTCTGGTGGTCAGTGCACGTCATAGCGACTGGTGGAACAGTCAAAGGAATGGTGGAATGAATGGTCAGACACTTAGCATATTACACTTTTATTATATAGGATACATATTACTTATTTTGATGAATATAAGCATATCATTAGATAATTGGTGTTCCATTTGAGTCATTAAATGTTAATATATGGACACATTTGTGAAATAACAGTACAAAACAGCTTTCTAATGTTGGATACTTTACTTTTCTATAATGTTCAAAGAACACAATGTATATCCATATGCATTACTTCTCCTTATTCTCAAAACCAGTCCAAGATAGGTATTGCTATAATCTCTATCCAATAAAAAAATTGAGGATCAGAGAGGAAAAATGATTTATCCAAAGTCATACAATGTTTTACCAGTGGAATGTATATATGTCAAGAATACTACAAAGCACTGGAAAATATGTAAGATGTAGACCATTGCTCTCAAACATTGGAATTCCTCTTCCCATAGTTTAGATTGACCAGTAACCTCAAAGACAATAAAAGTCACACTCTAAGCATGTCCACTCTTCAGCTGGCAACCCAGAGCAGCATCACGGTCCCTACTTCCTGGAACGCGAGCACCCTGGTCTTCTGTGTTATTCTGCACTAAACTGGCTTTTTATCTCTAGCTGGTTTGAAATTCTGTATGCTCTTCTTATGAGGCAATTTTCCCACCATCCCCTACTCTGCCCCACTGTAGCCATATCACAGGCCAGATGCTCTTGCCTTGGCAAGTAATTTGTTTTACAAGCTTATTTTTGAGTCTAAGGTGTTTGTAGTGAAGACTTTCTCTCCCCATTTCCATGCCCTGGACCAGTTAGCAGGACAGGAGGGATGCATGCAGGCTGCAACAGAAGGTGACTTGCATGCTTATAGGTAATGGAGGGACGGCGAAAGCCCTCAGTTTGAAGGAAGTAACTCTAGGGGCTGTTATCTTTTCGGCCTCAGTACCTTATTCACAAACAAACAAAATACCCCCAAAACACACCATATGTTTAATTTCTTGATTTCAGCCACAGTGCAGGACATATTTGAAGGTGGCATCTCTTAGAAAAGATTTCTTCTTTAAATATGTAAATGTGACAAGAGGGACAAATTATCCTGGGGAATCCTATCTTCTTCTTTCTCGCCTCTCAGGGGGCAAGTTGTGGTGGCTACGGAAGCCCAAAGAGAGTCAAGCCCATTGCAATCAAACAGCAAAGATTTGCAGTGAGTTTACAACTATTTAAATGAATGAATAAAAAAGATTTATTAACTTATATGGCTGAAATGTGAATAGTTTGTGAATGAAATGTATAAAGAAAGATGGGAATAAGGACTAGAGTGTAAAGAATACTATGGCAAAAGATGTTGACAGCAACTAAATGAAACTGTTTTAGAATTGATATGAACTGGGTGATTTGACTATTAATTAGGCAATGTGAGTATTAATTAGATAATTTGTTTCTGCTGCAAAATCCCATGAACTAGAAATGAACCTATAAGGATGGTTTTTTTTTTTGTGTGTGTGTGTGTGTGTGTGTGTGTGTTTGTGTGTGTGTGTGTGTAATACTGGGAATGGTGCCAAATTGGAGTCCCAGAAAATTGAAGTCCTCCAGCTACCTGGAGAATACATTCAGTGTGTTAGCAGAAACCATAGCAGTTACATCAATCTATAATAATAAAAGCATAATATGCTAATTAGACCAGACAGCCAAATGACCTTCTGGACATCCTTCTAGATGACCTTCTGGTTGAAGCCGGGGTTGCGAGGGCTGAGTCCTTGCATGAATTTCGTGCACCGGGCCTCTAGTGAATTTATATTCTGGATGACCTAATGAAGATATTTCAGGGCTGGGATGTCCTGTTCTGTCCTTCACATTGAAAGGAGAGTATCACTTTTGCTTAAAGAAATCCTTAGTTACATTTCCTTGGATTACTGCAATCTGGGGAGATCACTGGAATAGAATCAGTGTACAAGGGCCAAGAATCCTCAGAAATGCATTTTAGCACCATTTATTCAATTTAGTTGACATTGGCTGACAAAGTAAGTTAATATTTTTCAGAACAAAGATTCAAGAATCCTTGTGTTTTTCTCTTAAAATCTGAACTGACACACTTAGCATCTACTATAAACTATAGAATGCTATAGCTTGGTATATTCATTCTTTAGGACAAACTATTTCTTTATTAAAGTTTTATTAGTTAATTCAACACCTGCTGACCTACATTAGTTCTGTGAAAGTAGAAAAGTTGTATATGTTACTGAATCCATAATGTTTAAAAAGCTGCCTTGAACATAATTGACCACCAATCAGTATTAGTTGAATACATAAATGATGCAAGCACTATAGTTATAGTTAACTAGTGGTGTAGGCCCCTATCTTAATTGGAAGGGTTTAAAGTGATGAAGTTAAATTACTGTGATTGAAAATATTTAAAGTGAAAGATGATCAATTAATGTGGACAAGGCAAAAGACAAACAAACAAACAAACAAAACACTCCTCTGCTAATTAACTCCTTAAGTCCCTGATGTGCCACTGAGGAGGCTTTAGTTGAGTTTGGGTGTATTTGCCATTTGCCCAGCAGATGGCCTAATTATTCCATCGTACACCAGGCATAGAAACTATTCTGTAGAAAGAGAAGCTGTTGATGAGATTAACTCCTCTTGATTTTTTTTTAAACAGAGATAATGTTTTAGTATATTTCCCATTACATTTTTGCTGGATTAAACAATTGATTAGAGATGTTGATTTTAATATAGCCTCATCTAATCAATAAAGATAGTGCATGCTGTTTTTATACATGCCAAATCACGTAGGAAGATCTATAGAGGTGACATACTAATATCATTGCCTCGGGGATAAATTGATTCATCAGCACCCATGGTAAATGAGGCTGTTTATTTTCCTCTAGACAGTCCTTACAGTCATTGAAAATATTATTCCATTTAGATAATTTTACCAACTTTCCTAAAATTTAGTGTAAAAAACTGTTGATACTCATATTCAATTTACCTGTAACAAATTTTCTGATGCCAAAAATTGGAGATTATTTACAGATTATATAAACTGTTTATAAGGGAAAAGGACTTTTTCATATATAAAATATACTGAATTTTTTCTATATGAGTAAACATGGAAATACTGTGTATGAACAAAAAAATGAAAGAGCAAAAGGTAGAAGGAGGAATTATTAATTAAATACATGTCATCTTGTTTCATATTTTACTTTACAAACTCTTCCAATATAAAAAATATTGTTCTATTATTTATTTTCTTTTAAATATCATCTATTTCTTCAGGGTTTTATCCAAGTGCTTCCTCCTACTTGAATGGAAGCACTAAGAATATAGGAGCTTTGTTTCTCTTGTTTATTTCTGTTTACATAATGACCACCTACAACACTGCCTGGAACGTGAAAATAATTCATTTAATATTTAAGGAAGGAATAAATTTGATTTTAGCACATTCTCCAGGCTAAATTAATAATTTACAACAATAAAATTGGGCAGAGTGAATGAGTCTCAATCTTAGGCCATTCAGAAATTTAAAATAACCTGGCAAATTATTTTTCAATCATTCACCATTACTCTTGCTTGTACCCCAGAGCATGAAGCTCATTTGTTTTGATGTATTATGTGTTGGATATGTTATCCAAGTGAGGGGGGGGGGGCGAGGATTCATCTTTCAGAAAACCAATGATCTCTCCCTAATCCTAAAATATAATAGCTAAATATATAAGTAAGCAAACAAACTATAAACAAATACATAAATAAGTACATAAAAGTAAAGAGAAAGAAATTCCACAAATAGCATTCACAGTGCACTAGAAATCAGGACCTGGGTCATGGTGTTTGTTTTCTTATATACTTTATACATATATTAAGTCTTTTTAGACATACTAATCTATATATATAAAAGTCTAAGCGACCATCGCAACCGAATGAATGACTGAACAGGCTGCATGGGGAAACTAGGCCAACAGGGAGGTTAGTGAGGGGTGACCAAACAACTGAGCAGCAGGCTGCATGGAGCAACCAGGCCCGCGGGGTGGGGGTGGGGCAGTTGGGGGTGACCAGGTCGGCAGGGAGAGGGCAGTGAGGGGCAACCAGACCGGCAGAGGGGAGCAGTGAGGGGTGACCAGGCCAGTGGGAAGGGCAGTAGGGGGTGACTAGGCCAGCAGGGGGCCATTTGGGGGTGACCAGACCAGTGGGGGGCAGTTAGGGGCAATCAGGCAGGCAGGCAGGTGAACAGTTAAGAGCCAGTGGTCCAGTGGTCCTGGATTGTGAGAGGGATGTCCGACTGCTGGTTTAGGCCTGATCGGGATTGGGCCTAAACCGGCAGTCAGACATCCCCTGAGGGGTTCCGGATTGGAGAGGGTGCAGGCTGGGGTGAGGGGAACCCCCTGGTGCATGAATTTCATGCACCGGGCCTCTAGTGTTATTATATAATACTTGAGGCCCAGTGCACTGGGCTGGGGGGAGGGACCACAGGAGGTTGGCTGTGGAAACACATTGACCACTAGGAGGCAGCTCCTGCATTGAGCATCTGCCCCCTGATGGTCAGTGTGTGTCATAGTGACCAGTCAACCAGTCGACGAACTGGTTGTTAGGTCACTTAGGCTTTTATATATTAGATATTTCTAAAAGAAAATGAAGAGGCTATAAAGGCATAATCTAATCATTTTTATCTTTGTACACTTGCTTCTTTTCAGTTGTATCTTCACTAGGGTTTTGAAAGATGGAAAATAGGCCCTTTTGTCCCCATCATGACATCTGTCTGATTAGCCTTTGAAATTTATTTGATACTGTATGGCTATTGCCTTAATAATTAGAAAAGATACTCATTTTTGTTTCCCAATGGAACTATTACTGTTTTATTTTTTGACAGTTTACTGTATTGTTTTATTTTTTGCTGACCAAACCATTGGAAAATTATTTCTTGTTAAACATGGATGTGGTTTTTAAGATTTATTATGGTGTCATTTTTAATCAGTATTTTTGAAATAAAAGCTTTCCCAGGGAAAGAGTATGTCATGATTAAATATATACCAAAACTGATATAATTGACATAAATGTATATTTTAGTTAGTAATTAGAATGTTTAAAAATAAAAAATAAAAAAACAGACCTCTCAGTAGAAAATTCCCCGAAGATTCTGGGAAGCTGTTTTCAAGCTGATTTCTTCTTTAACAACATAAAATTTATTATTTAACTTCAGAGTTGTATCTCCATTAATCAGTCCTTTGAAAATGTAATATAGAAGGTGTCTATTTTTGTTTAATAAAAAATGATATTAAGTTACTGAAATGTGCCCTAGAGGCTTTAGACATTAGTACCCATAAATAAAAACATGCTTGTACTTTTATATTCTTAGTATTTGAATTCTTGATTTTTAATATTTCACTTATGTTTTAAAGATCTAGCAGATTTCTTCTCTATTCATTTACTATAGAAAAAGAAAAAGAAATTGATTTAGATACCTCACAATAGATCATATTATTTCATTTAAATTTTTGAAACAGTTCAAAAGTAATGATAAAATATGCTTTAAATATTGTCTTCTAATCTAATAATAGACAAATATGCAAATTGACCGCACCTTCGCTACACCTAAGCCACGCCCACCAGCCAAGCCACGCCCGCCAACCAATCAGGACGAGTATGCAAATTGCCCCAACAAAGATGGCGGCTAATTTGCATATCAAGACAGCGTCCAAAGAAGCCAAGAGCTGCAGAAGGGAGTAAAGCTTCGAAGAAGCAAGCAAGCCGGGGGGCGGGGGGGGAGGAGAAGGGCGGGGCGGAGGCGGGGCCGGGGGCGAAGGGAAACAAGGGAGGGCTGGAGGAGAAGGCGGGGCGGGCGGCAAGGGCGGGGCGGAGGCGGGGCCGGGGGTGAAGGGAAACGCGGGCGGGCTGGAGGAGAAGGCGGGGCGGGCGGCAAGGGCGGGGCGGAGGCGGTGCCGGGGGTGAAGGGAGACGCGGGCGGGCTGGAGGAGAAGGTGAGGTGGGCGGCAAGGGAAGAACGGAGGCGGGGTAGAGTGCAGCAGGAAATCCTATTGCAGGATTTTTCCTGCAATGGGAAAGCTAGTTTTTATATAAAAGAGATGTTAAGATTATAAATCCCATGTTATGTCCCTTTCCTTATTCATTGATTAAATTATAATACATATTATATAATGTATAATACATTATATATAATACTATGTTGTATTATATATGTGTGAAAAACAGATGAAAATCTCTGACCTTACAGATTTACATTCTAGTGGAGTGGAGATAAATGATCACAACATAAATATATGTTACCAACTAGTAAGAAAGAAAATAAAAATTATTATTGTCATGTGCTAGTAATATATATATCCCGCTGTGCATGGCTGTGATAAAGCCTCCAACCTGCTTTGCTCCATTGAACAATGGCTTCCCTCCTTTCACTAATCCCACTTCACTACACCTTCCTGGAGAGGAAGAATGTGTCCTGCACTGGCTTTGCCATGCCTATGAGATGGCAGTGAAGCCACAGAAAACAAAGCCATGTCCCAGTTGGCCACTGGTGCCTTTTCCTTTTTTGAAAAGTGACTTGAAACTTTAGGTGCATGTCAGGCTGCCTGGTCAGCACTTTTCCTCTCATTTTTTTCTTTGAGAGGGCAGGTTGAAGAAAATAAAAATATATCTTTAAAACAAAAACAAACAAACAAAAAATTTGGAGGTGGGTGTGTGTGTGTGTGTGTGTGTGTGTGTGTGTATTTAATGTTGAAAGTGGTTTAGGCTCATCTGTATTTAGGCCAATGGGTAAATAATGAACCATAAGACTGGTCAATGCCAGAAAAGGGCTAGAGTATATGGAAGAGGACAATCACTTCCAGTTTGGGAAAGTTTGGTGCAAGGTTAAGCAAGGGAAGATACACAGTGGTGGCATCTGAGGCAAGCCTTAAAGGATAAAAAAGTATTGTACCTCACACTTAGTAGGAGCTTATTTAATTTATTTCCTTATTTTATAACACACTAGAGGCCCAGTGCACGAAATTCATGCACAGAGGGGGGGGAACCCTCAGCCCAGCCTGCACCCTCTCCAATCCGGGACTCCTCAGGGGATGTCTGACTGCCAGTTTAGGCCTGGTCCCACAAGGGATATCCCTCTCACAATTCGGAACCACTGGCTCCTAACTGCTCACCTGCCTGCCTGCCTGATCACCCCTAATTGCACCCCCCTCAAATGTCCTGGTTAAAAATAATTGATTTAGATACCTCACAATAGATCATAAAAATTGATTTAGATACCTCACAATTACTCCCACTGCTGGCCTGGTCACCCTCAACTGCCCCCACCCTGGCCTGGTCGCCTCCAACTGCTCCCCGGCCCCCGCTGGCCTGATCGCCCCCAACTGCCCCCACTGCCAGCTTGGTTACCCCTAACTGCCCCCCCCCCCCGTGGCCTGGTCACCCCTAACTTCCCCCCCTGCCAGTCTGGTCACCCCACATAGCCTGCTGCTTAGTCGTTTGGTCATCCCTCATTGCCCCCCTGCTGGCCTAATTGCCCCCCACAGCCTGCTGTTCAGTTGTTTGGTTGTCCCTCACTAACCCCCTGCTGTCCTGGTCACCCCACACAGCCTGTTCAGTCATCCATTCAGTTGTTTTGATTGATTCGGTTGCTTAGGTTTTTATATATAGACTAGTGACCCGGTGTACGAAATTCATGCACATTAAAAAGGGATTAATTAGAGGAAATAATTTAATATTGCTATTTGCCCTTTCTCTATAATAGAAGTGTCAGAGATGAAAGAAAATTAGTAAAATGTATATGAAAATCTTCCTCCTGTCAGAGTCTGGGGCTCACCACAGGAACCAGAGTCAAGTCCCCTCCTACCCACATGCACCTCAAAATCGCGTGAGACCCAGACCCGGCTGCGCCCTCCCCCCCCCTCCCGCCATTGGGCTAGATCCAGACCCAGCCAGTCCCACCCTTGTCAAGCCCTGCCAGGCAGGGGGCGTAGCCTCAGGTTCCCTGGCCCAGTGCCAGGACAGGGGGCATGGCCTGAGGTCCCCCAGCCCAGACCAGGGCAGGGGATGTGCCTTGAGGTCTTCCGTCAAGCCCCGCCAGGTGGTGGACATGACCTGAGATCTCCTGTCAAGCCCCACTGGGTGGGGGGCCCCGCCAGGCAGGGGGGTGCAGCCTCAGGTCCCTCATCAAGCACTTCTGGACAGGGGGTACAGCCTGAGTTCCCCCAACCCAGTACTGAGGGCACACCTTGAGGTCCCCCGTCAAGCCCTGCTGGGTGGGGGGCATGGCCTGAGGTCCCCTGTCAAGCCCCACCCGGTGGGAGGCGCAGCCTGAGGTCCCCCGGCCTGGCACTGGGGGGGGGGGAGCAACCTGAGGTCCCCTAGCCCAGCACCAGGACAGGAAGTGCACCTTGAGGTCCCCTGTCAAGCCCCGCCGGGTGGGGGGCGCAGCCTGAGGTCCCCTGGCCTGGCGCTGGGGCAGGGGGAGCAGCTTGAGGTCCCCTAGCCCAGTGGTTGGCAAACTGCGGCTCACGAGCCACATGTGGCTCACGAGCCGCGGTTTGCCACTCTGTTGACTAATGAGTTTGCCGACCACTGCCCTAGCCCAGGACCAGGATGGGAAGTGCACCTTGAGGTCCCCTGTCAAGCCCTGCTGTGTGGGAGACACGGCCTGAGGTCCCCTGTCAAGCCCCATGGGGGTGGGGGAGGGCATAGCCTCAGGTCCCTGCTGATTGCTCGTTAAGGCTCCTTATGGGAACTTGGCCTCAGCTGTGAGTGCAGCCATCTTTGTGACAGAGTGATGGTCAATTAGCATATTTCCTCTTTATTAGATAGTATTATTTTAGCTACAGAGGTAGATAGATGATAGATAGACAATAGATAGATAGATGATAGATAGATAGATAGATAGATAGATAGATAGATAGATAGATAGATGATAGATGATAGATAAAGACTGAGAGACTGACCTTACTAGAGATTAAATACTTTTCTAGACACAACAGTGAACAAAACAGATAAAAATCTCTGATCTTAAAGATATACATTCTAGTGGAGGTGAAGACAAATGATAACAACATAAATATATGTCACCAGGTAGTAAGACAAAAAAATTATCTGTCTCTATAGTTGATAGCTAGATAACATTGGTCAAGGAATATATTCTCTGTAATGCTCATTTTCTGCACTAAAATGAGCCTAATGCTTAGTACAATTGAATATCATAAAATACAAATGAGATAATGAATATAAAGGCTTATTTAAGTACTTGGTATATAGTCACATCTAGATTAAAGCTATTGATACCTAGAAAATGGGTAGCAAAACCTGATTGATAGCTAGATAAAGTTTTCAAAGAGAAGAGATAAAGACTGATTTAATTTAGATGATTCATGTGTGTTGTGGGTTTTAAACTAGATTCTACAAAGTTTTTTTTGAGGAGCACATTGACAAAAATCATAGGTAAAGAGGAATTACATACATGAAAAAATGGTGTGAGCAAAGGATTTCTAAGAACTTCTTTTAAGGGATAGAAATCATAGGAAGGACAGGTAGGCAACATCCAGGACTAGGCACTAGACCAACTCTTGATATTTTTGTTGATTAAAAAAAGGCACATCTACTAGGAGAGTATGTCATCCAAGGAGACAAGAGTTGGTAAGAGAGTTTTACTAACTGAGAAGAAAAGAAAAGGAAGGGCAGACAAAGCTTGAGACAAAATGGTAAATACATATTGTCTTTACATGTGACTAGAAAAGAACTTTAGAGTTGCCAGAGAAATCTAAGTTTGTTAATCCCAGAAGGACTGTAGCTGTCGGCAGGCACTCTATCTATCAACGAACCCTCTACTCCAGTTACCAAGTTTCAGGCAGTTACTATTCTACTACCACTGAGAGAAGATAAGCATGGGCAATGCAAGCCTCTAGTTGTAGAAAGTGATGATTGTATTTAGAAAGTCACCAAGAGATGTCTCAGTTTTTTTAAATGTCCTTCTACATTCTGTGATAAATGAACACGAGCAAATACTTTAAGCCAGCTACTTCTTGCCCAAACCACGGTCTATCCCTTCTCTATTATGTATATAGTAATATGTATAATAAATTAAAGTATAAAACAGTTTAAGTATTCATGCAAGCATCAAATTGTTCTTAATATAGAAATTAAAATCCTACCTTATAATAGAGAAACATGCAAATTGACCACACCTCCGCTATGCCCATGATTGGGCCTGCGAGAGGTTGGGGGCGGGACTCCTGGTGGCCTTTCCGGCTGTTGAGAAGACCAAGATGGCCGCGCCCAATACTCTTAGTTCTGGGGGTCCCGGGCGCTGATTGCCACCCGGGGGGCGTGGCCGGGGCCAGCCAGGCGCTCCCGGGGGGATCCAGGCGGAGATCGCCACCCAGGGGGGCGTGGCAGGACTTGCCCAGCCGCTCCCAGGGTCCCTGGGAACATTGCAGGCATGTGGTTGCTGAGACCCAGACCAGGCCTCTGGCCACAGATTCATAGCTTTGCGGAGACCTAGGGCAGGGATCTGCTTCATCTGCAGAGAGACAGAGGTTCTGCAGTGCCCCCAAGACGTGGGTGGGCCCAGACAGGGATCAAGGGGCATGGAAGGACTCCTGGCAGAGGGGCAAGGACCCTCACACCTGAGGCGGGGGTTGAGGGGTGGAGCCACCTCAGTGAAGGGGTGCTGCACTGCAGGGTACTGGACTGACTGACGTGATTCAGAGAAGCTCCCAGTGCTAATGGGCCTCGCTCAGGCGGCCTTCACACTTCAGAGGCAGTGACTACTGCTCCTGCCTTCACCCAAAAGCAAGCTCGCTACACCCTGCCCCATAGCAGAGCATGCCTAGGCAGTGAGTGGGAAGCCTTCCACCTGCTTCGGAGAAGGGGGGGCAGTAAAGAATGGGGGGAGAGGAAAGAATGTGGAGCATCCACAATGAAGAAGGTGCTTGAGAAAGAGGCTGGGAAGCCTGACTGGAAGGTTTGTTCTGTTTGCTGGGCCGCTGCCCCTTAGGAAGCTCAAAGAGCATGGCTCTGAGGGCTTCCTGTGTGCTCTGAGGGCTTCCTGAGTCAAGTTCCACAGCCAACTGGAATTGGCCTCAGTTTCCTGGTCTGTAAAATGGATGAAGCGTGTCCCAGTGCCTTCACTGAGCTTTGATGGCCAATTGAGATACTATATAAAGAAAATGAGGGAAGAAGTGAGAAAGAAAAGGAAGGACAAAAAAACACAAAAGAAAGATTGAAAGGAACCTGTAAATCCATTGTCACTTAAATAGGGAATATAGTCAGTAGTGTTGTAATGATGGTATGATGCCAGGTGGGTACTAGAAATATCGGGGAACACTTTGTAAAGTATATGATTGTCTAACCACTATTTTGTAACTAATATAAAACCTGAAACCAATACAAAATAATGTTGAATGTAAAGAAATGAAAATTGGAGTGAAATTTTTATGAATTTCAAAGATTAAATAAAAGCTGTAAAGAAAGGAAGGGGAGAATAAAAAGTGTTTTTCATTTTGCCACTTCATTAAAAAGACAGTTGTCTTTATGTGGTGCTTTTATGCTTTTCTAAGTCATTATCTCATTTAAATTTCCGGGCAACTTAAATACAAGATAAGTATTCCCTCCACTATTCAAAGAAAGGAAATCTTGGTGTCTGGTCCTAATGATTCAATTGTCAAGCCCTTATTGTAAAGCAGGGTTAGTAAAATTTTCTGTGCAGGGTCATATCTATACTAATAAAAGCCTTGGGGGTGATCAGGCCAGCAGGGGAGGGTATTTGGGGGCAATCAGGCCCGCAGAGGAGCAGTTAGGGGTCAATCAGGCCAGCAAGGAAGCAGTTAGGGGGCAATCAGGCAGGTAGGTGAGCGGTGAGGAGCCAGCAGTCCCGGATTGTGAGAAGGATGTCCAACTGCAGGATTAGGCCCGATTCCAGGAATCGGGCCTAATCCTGCAGTTGGACATCCCCCAAGGGGTCCCATATTAGAGAGGGTGCAAGCTGGGCTGAGGGACACCCTCCCCAGTGAACGAATTTCATGCACCGGGCCTCTAGTATACATAATAAATAGAAAAATATAAAATACACAGTAAATAAACATAGTTTCAATCAACCACCAAGTGTTTGTTGGAAATTACTTTGGCAAGCACTGACATATAACACTAGAAACATAAAATAAAATAAGGTTTGATCTTTATTCTTGCATAGCTTAAGCCTCTTGGGGGAAAGATGTATTACAGACAGATGCAGGCACATGTACACACATGTTACTGGAAGCCAGTATATAGTTTAATGCTGTAGGAGTTCAAAGAAGTGAATGATTGAGTCTATACAGATAAGAAGTAGTATTTAAACACACACAAAAATCATACATATACATATATGAATGTGTATATTTTAATTTCTACTTTCTCACCCTTTACTGCTAGCAGTTAACACCACCTTTCTGAAACTCAGTGTAACAGACATGATGGAGTGACAGGTAGCAGAGGATATAGAAAGAGAAAAGAGACTTTTTTGTACTACACAAACAAAAATATAAAATAGAGATTATTCACTGCTTAGACATTTAATGAATGTCTGAATACATAGTCATCTATGTGTGCAATGAGATGCATCCACACATTACATTATTGCATTATATAAATATAGTTGCACAACCTCACACTTGTATGTACTGCGCGCGCATGCATGCACACACACACACACACACACACACACACACACGCCACAGATTCTGGCACTCAAGTTAAACTAGAATATATTCCATTTGCTGTTTATGTTATTACTTTTGTAAATACTGTATATGTATTGTATAGAAATAATACATATAAGCCTGTATAGAATTTATTTTATTAAACTAGAAGTCTATTAAATTATGTACAACTTACATACATTCCCTATGTGCTTATTATACTACATAGAACAACATATCGGGTGTTAGTCTATGAAAAGGAAACTTCCATGCTTTGCTCAAAGAATTTAGTCAGCATTCTGCAACATACTAAACACACGCACACATTAAAAAATTTTTCTCTTGCTTATTAAACCTCAGCCATTTATTTGCCCTAGCCTCTCACATTCACCAGGCCTCAACAAAGGCACTAAGTGCTTTCCAGAACATAGATTTAAATGAGGCCTCTGCCCAGTGGGCTTACAACCTAATTAGACAGAGACAGTTGACCAACATATGCCCACAGACTACAGTTGGCCACTTATTTATTCTCTAATTAACATAAAGCAGCAGGACAACAACTCCGCCTGTGCTCAGTGAGCAGGAGAGCGTCTGTGTGTGCTGTAGAACTCTGCGGGAAACGAGGCAGCTTCCTTCTGTGGGGGTTTTCCCAGGCATTCTCCTGCTTCTTGCCCGTCTCCGTAATTAATATTCCTGTGCATATCTTGCTGTGACTATCTATGTCCAAGCAAACAGACCCTCACGGCTCAGCGGAACCATTTAGTCCAGCCGTCTTGAGGATCAATACAGGTCACTGGATGGTTGACTGGACTGTTGCACATGCAACTCTATTGAGAAGACAGGCTGGGGTAGCTGAGTGGTTTCTCCAGGCTTTAATTTCATCCTTTCAGCCATCCAAGGAAGATTTCCATCTGATCATATTAGTTTGTCCTAGTCCAGTAGCTTCTTTCTGTTGTTCCCACTGCTCTTTTCAAACCCTACTGTGAACTCTGATTTTTTGACATTTTTCCTGCCATAGGTGTGTGTTTTTCCCCCCAAAAAAGTATTTGAAATGACGTGAAATACATGCAATGCCACACTATTAGAAACACACACAACTCTGTGAGAATATTATGATGAAAGAAAGATAAGCACCAGGACCAATCACAGAGTTTGAGAAAAAGTTGGCATCTAAAATGCATGTTGAGAGCTCAAAAGTATTCGTTAGACAAAAATCCTTCATGAAGGTGGTGGATGATTTCACTGTTTATTGTTTATTCTGAAAGAAAAATGAAAGCAAGAAATTACATTTTTTTCTAACTCTGGGGATTCATTTGATGGTGGAAAAAGTAAAGTTAATTTTTCTTTAGGTTACAGACACAAAACATTTCCAGTTACAACCTCTCTAGTGCTTTTTAAAAAAAATTCTAGTTAATGCACTTGATCTAACAATAATCATGATTTATCGCTTCTAAGGATAAAAAAACAAAACAAAAAAACCTTCACAATCTTAGAGCCATGAGTTTTTTTACCCCATGGTTTACAATCTGCTATTGGAAAAGCTGATATTCTTTTTTTGGGGGAAGAGGATATTGTTTTTTTTTTTTTCCTATAATCTATTATTTATAAAAACAGTGTAGATATTGGAGAATGTAATTTCCTAAGATATTATTTTTTCTTTGTTTAATTCTGATATTTTGAAACTCACACAATTACCATTGGATAGTCACTCACTATCATTACATTATTTTAAAATGTTTTTTTTTTCAAATAAACTTGGAAATAATTCATTAGACATTTACTAGTAGGAACTGAATACTTATAAAGACACTTCTTATATTTACCCATAAATTATGGATCTACACATTTATTGCTAATGTTGCTGAAGTACTGACTATAAGCAATCCCATTCAACATATGTGTAAAGAAAATTTTCAGACTTAATTACATTAATTGGACCTTATCTTCACAAGTCAACTGAAGGACAGAATGCCTGAGATAAAAATGTAAAATAATCTATATAATTCCTTATACAACTGTTATAACTGCTTTTTGTGGTCCCAGAAACACCAGTATTATTGCTTTTGCATAAATTAAGTTGGTACAGTCAGATCTCAAACATCTGGTGCTTAAGAAATAAATGGTCATTTTAATCTTTTGAATCATATTGTTGCCTTAATTTTTTTAATGCAGCTGTGAATATGCTGATCATAGTGAAAATAAAGCCCAAATTGTAATAAATATCTAAAGTTAATGTAGTTGTACTTATTTCTGTTTAAAACTCTATATCTAGAATTGGAAACCATGCGATTTTTTGTGTTTGTTTTGTTTTTACTTTTTTTCTTTCTCTCTTCTCCATCTTCCATTTTTTATCATGGAAATTTCATGCAGCAAAACAGGAAATTCCACCCAAGTTGATGTAACCTCAGGGCCTCCTCCAAGCATGCTGGAGAATCACCTCTGAGAATAGAATTCATTTTGGATTCTTGTATTACCTGCCTCTGGTATTGCACACTTATTTGCTGACTGACTGAATTATTTTAACTTTGGTATGATGTAAATATTCTTTATTGGCACAGTTTCCAATTTAGTATTTTTAAAATCAAGACTAAATTGAATCAGTTCATAGTATAATGCCTCCCCTCCCACATAATGAAGTACTTAACTAAACGTTTCAAAGTAAAAATAAAGGTAGGAAGCACGATTTAACAAGGAATTTTCACATCATGATTCTAAAAATTCAAGGTCTAAAATATTTTCATTTATCCAAATATATTTCCTTAAGACATATAGTTATTTGCATATAATTGCAATTTATCAGCAAATCAGCACAATAAAAATGTATTCGTTGTGTCAGCATCTGTAAGATTTAGTTGTTCTGATGGTCCTTAATAGGTAGAACTAGCACTTCTGGGCTCCTGCCAGTTGGCCATCTGTCTAGGCAGTCCTTGGAGAGTCCAAACAACTGAACTTTTGGCACAGTCAATTACATTGAGCAACTACCAACCGTGTTATAGGTTACAACAGAAGACAGCATTGCCAAAAGATTGGCTAATTGATTTAATGCTGAGAATTTTAGGAACCTGGAGGTATTCACTGGAGCATCTGAATAAGTCATAGTGAGTTGAATCCATAAAAATGTAAGTTAATTAAAAGAGGGTCTTCTCACAGGGGCTTTGCCAGGCATTTTAAGGATACAATGATAACATCATCCTTGCCCTTACATGAAATAAGATTTGCATTATACATTTATCTAAAGGAAGTCAGCCAGTAATTTTTAAATGATAACTTCAAAAACTACTGGCATATATCAGGGAAAGCAGGACATGAATGACATGTCATTTGTGCCAAGTCTCAAACATGGATGTGTTTTTGATCAATGGAGTTAGAGTTGAAGGATGTACCAGGCAGAGAGGTTGACTAACAACGGTGAAATGATTTAGGGAATTGGAGAAGACTAAGACTGATTGAGAGTCAGATTGGAGCTAAATTAAATAGACTCTTTAGCACCATATTTAAAAATCTAGATTTACATTATAGAAAGATAATAAGAAATTTTGAGCAATGAAGTCATGGCAATGTGGTACTGTGTAATATACAGGAGAAAGGGCAGTTAGAAAACTCTGAGAGGAAACTTCTACAATGATACAACTTAAAATAAATATTGTCTGTTGGAAATGTAAATCTAGATTTTTAAATATAGTGCTAAAGGGTCTATTTTATTTAGCTCCAATCTGAAAAAGCTGTGGTACATCTACACAATGGAATACTACGCTGCTGTAAAAAAAAGAACTCTTACCATTTGCAACAGCATGGGTCGACCTGGAGAGCATTATACTAAGCAAAATAAGCCAGTCAGAGAAAGATAAATATCACATGATCTCACTCATTTGTGGAATATAATGAACATTATAAACTGATGAACAAAAATAGATACAGAGACAAAGAAGCATAGAACAGACTTTCAAACTTCAGGGGGAAGGCAGGGGAGGTGTGGGGAGGGGGGATAAGAGATCAACCAAAGGATTTGTATGTATGCATATAAGCATAAACAATGGACACAGACACTGTGGAGAGGGGGATGAGGGCATGTGCTGGGGGGTGGGGGTGGCTGGGGGGAGGTCAAGGGGGAAAAAGGAGACATATGTAATACTATATGTAATACTTTAAACAATAAAATAAAACTTAAAAATAAAAAATAAATAAATAAATAAATAAATAAATAAATAAAATATTGTCTTCACTAGGGCAATGGAGAGGGGAAGAAAAGGAGTATGCAGCTCAAAGATGATGCTAAGATAGAAGTAAATTAAGTCATTTAGGTAACAGGAAAAAGAGGAAGAAATAAAAATGGTTCTAGATTTTGAGAAGAAAAATGTGGGAATGTTATATAATTAAATGAAATACAGAATTAAGTGGATGTCACAGGTTTGGATATATATATCTCAATCTATCACCATCATCTATCTATCATCAGGCCATGGAAGTGCCTGAAAGAATGAGTAGAAATTTGAAAAGTGCCACTACATAAGAGACAGAGGAATGAAAGAGAAAAGCCAAGGAAAAATGAAAGGAAAATATAGAAGAATCAGTTGAGCATAATGAATGGAAAGTGTTCATAAGAAAGTGGTCATCGAGGTTAATTGTCTAGGAGATATCAAGGAGACAGAGAACTTAAATAATGCCATTGGATTGAGAATACTGGTCATTTGGAAACTTCAAGGGAATAATTACAGTTGAGTAGGTGAGTTGAAAGTCACATTATATTCACTTTATTTCTAAAAGTGGAGGGAGGTGTGCCAGTGAAAGAGACTGAGGTAAGAGAAAGGCATTTACAGCTAGCTAGCTAGATAGGTAGATATGCAGACAGACACTCACTCAGATGCAATAATGACTTAAGAAAATGATTTACAGAAGCTTTTTTGGTGGAAATGGTAGTCAATGAGAGCAAGGAACACCAGCATTCTATCTAATACAGTCGTGTATTTGTTGCATAACAACATTATCAGTCAGTGATGGTGGTTCTGTTGTATAATAAAGCAGAAATTCCTGTAAGAAATGGAAGAATGTGTGGTTTAGGAGGAATTACTTTTTCTCTGAAGGGAGCAATGTCTGTGGGACTTGGCAATAGATTCCCTCTTACTCACAGCACCTCAATATTGAGTGCACAGATTACATCACAGTGAGACCAGTCATTGGCCGATTTCAGCACCAAGGAGTCTGCCCCCCCCCCTCCCCTACCCCGTGCTACATATTTAGAGGGTGCCACAGCCCTCACAGATCTAGCCTGAGGATCTTCAGGACACATTGCGGTAAATTCTTTGTTGAGGACCTCAGGTCCTGTACCAGGACACAGGTCCACAGGAACTACTTGAAGTATTGAATATCACAGCCACTTTAGTAAGAACTTTCTGTGGTAGGGGAGCCAGCCTATCCTGGTGCTTTGGAAATATTTTCAGGTTGCAATAATGTATAGCATAGATGAGTTTTATTTCTCCCATGAATCTAATGTCAGAGAGAGAGCCCTTTGTGCCAGATAGGGTCAATAAGACAAAAAACAAATTTCCAAAGTAAAAGTAAAAATATTGAGTCCTCAGTTTTACACCTTTTCTATGTTAAATGCCCTCTTTTTTAAATGACTATCACAAAGTTTCTTAATCTGACCACTGCTTCACCATGCAACAGTCAAAATCACACTGCCATGACAACCCCCTATGTTTATTTATCTCTCCATCTTGACTTCTTATTCCTACTGATCCTCAGGCCACCATTCACTCCTTCCTAACGATCATTATTATGGTGACCTACACCTTACCCAGTCATTTTTTTTCTCAATAAATCTAGCCCACACCTCTATTTATGAGGCGGCATTGACAGCTTCGATGTTCTATCTCTGACCCTGTTGGGAAGGAGCAGGGGGAGGGCTGTGGAACACTATTTATAAAGCCCATCGTAGTGGACAGTGATGTCCTAGGCCTTTATGTTCACTCCCCACTCACTCACTGACTCACCCAGAGAACTGACAGTCCTGCAACTTCAATTCATTGTAAGTGCCCTATGCAGGTGAACCATTTTTTTAATCTTCTATATCATTTTACTGTACCTTTTCGATGTTTAGATATACAAATACTTACCATTGTGTTACACTTGCCTACAGCATTCAGTTCAGTAGCGTGTTGTACAGGTTTGTGCCTAAGAGCAATAGACTATGCCAGAGAGCCTAAGTGTGCCGTAGGCTATACCATCTAGGTGTGTGCAAGGACACTCTATGATGTTTGCACAGGGCAGAAAGCACCTAACAATGCATGCATTTCTCCGTCATTAAACAATATACGGCTGTAATATAAAGTGACTGTTTACAAAGGTTCATATAGGGATAAAGAAACCAGTAGAGGATGTTTACCTTCTTAGATTTGAAGAGAAAAAAGAAGGAAATACAAGATCCCAGTGAGCATGGAGTTACACAGGGAACAGCCACTCCAAGAAACATGGCCCACAACAGAGAGGGAAAGTAGCAGAAAAGCTACACTTCTCTCCCTATAGCCTCCCATCTGCTTTCCTTGCCTTCTATTGATATAAATAATATAAACATGGTCAGCACTGAGCCCAGGTGATGCAGTCCTTTAGGAGTCTGTCTTTTGGAGCATAAATCAAAGCAGAATCAGTACAGAATGGACAATGAGAGCAAGAGAATAACCAGGATAAGCAAGTTCCAGCCATGGAAGAAGTCCCAGGAGTAAGAGAAAAATGTACATTAAAGAGGATGAGATAGTAAATGGAACAGAGTTCAGGATAAGATGAAGGCATATATGGAAAATTTAAGTTAAAAAATACAAAAGAGGAAAAGATGAGATGCAAAGCAAATTTGAAGAAGAGATGTCAACATAAGGGCTCATTTTAGAGGCCCAAGTCTAGAATGCTTATATAGAGTTTGCCTTTGCCAACCTAAGCATATAAGGAATGTAGGCAGTTACAAAATCACAAATGTTATCAGAATTTAACCTTGATTATTTTTTGTAATTCTTAACTAATTAATATTTAAAAATTATTACCAAATGAGTTTACTATTAAATTAAAAAGTATCCGTAAAAATAAATTCACTTAATGATGTAATGTAATATGCATTTGTGTGCACATATGCCTACTTTATTTATATCACCACTATCTTATTTTCCATAATCATTATATAGTGATTAAAATGATCAATGTTTTTATTTGTTAATATACTTTATTTGTTAATATACTTTATGAACTAGTCTAGAAAGAAAAGTTTTCACAATAGTTATTTTTGGCAATTCTGAAGAATGTCTGTCTTTCTTAATCTCTGCACAGTGTCAAGCACCTCTTTGAGCTCTGTGTTCATTTATTAGAGCATAACAGCCTTATGTTTCACTGTATTTAAGAATCAATGGAGGCCCCACCAGTGTGGCTCAATGGTTGAGCATCGACCTATGAACCAGGAGGTCACGGTTCAATTCCAATCAGGGCCCATGCCCAGGTTGTGGGCTCAATCCTCAGTATGGGACATGTAGGAGGCAGCTAGTCAAAGATTCTCTCTCCTCACTAATATTGCTATCTCTCTCTCCTTTTTCCTTCCTCTCTGAAATCAATAAAAATATTTTTAAAAAATCAATGGAGAAAAATAAGGGACATCTGTAATACTTTCAACAATAAAGATATTTAAAAAAAATAAAGAATCTATAAGTGTATCACTGGGAAGGGGGTGTGAACAGTTTTTTCTGTAATGATGATGTTCTTATGGTTTGAGGTGCTTTTCCTGCTCCAGTCCTCACATCCACGTTTCAAGCAGTGAGATGAGAGGGTATGCCTCACCACTTCAAAGGAGGTTTCCTGAAAACCCACTCAGTGCTTCTGCCTGTATCTCTTGTCCATAACTTCATCACATGGGCCTATGTAGTTACGAGAGAGAATATACTTAGTCTTCTGGGTGAGTGGCAATGTCCCAGCAGGAAATTAGTGTTCTGATTATTTGAAAGATAGGAAAGCATAGATTTGGTGGGCATCTATAGTTTCTGTTTTTCAGTGTAAAATAAAAATGCTCTTTGAAGGAGAATGTATTGTTGCTCACATAGAAAAAAAACCTCATGTGGATATTGGACAAACTAGGGACTCTAGTCTTGACTTCAACATCACTCCAGAGGATATGCACTTGAGCAGCTAGGAACAGTGTGAGTAGGAAAAAATACTTAATGTTTGAAATAAAGAAGTAGTATTGAAGAGTATCAAAGGCAATGTAGGAGAGCATTTTCCTAGAGTCAGCTCTATACTGGAACTTTAAAGTAATTCTGAAAGTCATACAGGAGAGAACATATTTTAAATTAAATATCTTAGGATGAGATCCCTTTACTTTTTCTTAAAGAAATTATTTTTGAAGACAAAAAAATTAGTGCCCTGATTTATAACAAATACCAGTCCATAATGAACAGTGTCATAATACGTTTTTACTTAATTATTGGCACTAATGATGATCTAATTTATCAACCTATATATGTATATGTATGTATATATATATATGTGTATGTGTGACACACACATATATATGGAGTTAGACTGTGTACTTGACAGATAATTTATAAAGAGTTAACTGGTCAGTTGTGAACAGTGTCATAACAAATACATGGCGAAGAGTGTTATAATATATTTTCATTTAATTATCAACAATAATGACAATTATCTCATTTATTATATATACTAGTGGCCTGGTGCATGAAATTCGTGCACAGGTGGGGGGTGTCCCTCAGCCTGGCCTGCACCCTCTCCAATCTGGGACCCCTTGGGGGATGTCCAACTGCCAGTTTAGGCCCGATCCCTGGCAGTCGGACATCCTTCTCACAATCTGGGATCGCTGGCTCCTAACCACTCACTTGCCTGCCTGCCTGATAACCCCTAACCACTCTGCCTGCTGACCTGCTCACCCCCAACTGCCCACCCCCACCGGCCTGATCTCCCCAAACTGCCCCCCTGCAAGCCTGATCGCCCCCAACTGCCCCCTCTTGCCATCCTGCTCACCCCCAACTGCCCCCCCCTGCCGGCCTGCTCGCCCCTAACTGCCCCCCTCCCCCGCTGGCCTGATCTCCCCTAACTGCCTCTGCCTCAGCCCCCCCACCATGGCTTTGTCCAGAATGATGTCTGGAAGGTCTCCTGGAAGGTCTCCCAGTCTAATTAGCATATTATCCTTTTATTAGTATAGATAGTTAGACTTTGTACCAGCAGAGAATTTATAAAGAGTCAACTGCCCAGAAGGGTAGCTACATGAATCATTTATATGAAAAACTTAGAATAGAATACTTAGTCTAACTTGGGTCTTCTAACATGATGCCCTCTTTCAAACTTTGGTCTACTTTTACCTTTCTGAAATTTGTGGTAATGCTTCTAAGAGAGCAGGAAATTCCATTCTCAGTTTTTCCAGTACTCACTATGAAAATTTTAGTGCCAACCAGGAAGGAGGCGTGACAATTATCACAGTATGGTTGAGATATGAGCATTGGTTCAAGCTTCCTTGTTTACTAACAAGAGACCAAAAATCTGGAACTTAAAAAATGTATTTGCAAATACTGTTGCATAAGAAATACCCATGTCATAACTTAAACCAATATTATAAAAGTGGTAAGAAAATCAAAAATTTTACATCAATATTATCATAATTCTGCATGCTTTTTAGCATCCATTGTGCAGAAGATATTAATTTATAATGACTTGAATAAGATGTGGTGGCAAAAACCATATGTTTCTTGGCCAAATATAATTATTCTTAGTGATTCTATTAAGCCATATGACAAATGATGTATTTAATGGATTAATTTTTAAATTCTGCATCATCCTTCTGGTAATTACCACACCTAGTTGAATACAAAAGTATATATCATTTGCTTAGACTATCAATTATCTTAAAAATTATTTTATATTTGTATATCTTGGAGCTTTGAAAGTTATCCTTCAATAACATTTTTCTTGAATTAGGTATACATTATAGGCATAATGTTATTATAATATTTTCCTTTCAGAATACAAATCACTTCTGAGAAAACAGTGGATTGATGAATAATTTTACCCTAATAAATAAGAAAAATGGCTTCTTCTAAGTATATAGAATATAAGTGGCACTGTGCAAGCTAGTACTGCATAGATAGAGAAGAAATATGGCTGCAGAATGGCAGGGCATTTTTAAAAAATCAGTCATACAGACTTTAACAGAAACCCAATAAAATTTGATCAGTTAATATTGCACAAATATAGGAGACCAGGAAATTATTAATAAAAGCAACGGTAGGTAAAAATCCAGAAAATAATTTTTGCAGTCTCATGATACCTGGCCTCCAAATGTATGTCATGATAGAAGCCCTCAAATAGCAGGAGTGCTGTTTAATTGAAGTGTTTATTTGTTGATCTATTAGCTTTAGTGTACTATGTGTAGCACTCAGAGTATTGTTTGGAAAAGTATTGATTATAGTGTCTAACTTTTATTGGATACTTGCACATTGTTTTATTAGAGCCTTGTAATAATCATATTGAAAGTGATATTATCATTCCCATTTTACAAATGGTGAACCTGACCCTTAATGAATGTAAATAAAATGAGAAAGATCAGAAAACTAGAAAATGAAAGAATAGGCTTGGAACCTAAGACTAGTTGAAAGCTTACATTCAAATTCTTAATCTCTCCTAGTACTTCTTTCTTCTATGCAACTGAGGAAGTTGCTGTGCTGAAAATCCTGGACATAAATAAGAGAACCAAGCATGATGTAGTAAGAGTGTTTATTTTCAACAATAATGGACTTTTGGATTACTTTGTGTAGGGGTTAAAATATAGCTCCAGAATCTACCTTGTTTGAAAACTGGCCCTATCATTTGGATAACTCAGATACTACTGGTGTACCTCAATTTATTCATCTTTAAATTGGCAATCAATGTAAACTTAATTGTGCTATTGTATCCCATGGACTAAGGTATAAAAGATCCTTGAAGTTCTGGAGCAAATTTTAAAAAATAAATTTTAGTTAAAATTATTTTTAATACTGTGGCCATTTATACAAAGTGATATATTTTCTTTAAGTCACGGCCCACTTGTTAACAAGTAACAAAAAACCCTAATGTTTTTTTAAAAAGAATATTAAGACATCTGTCAATGTTGTTGACAGTCTCTGAGCTTTCCAAGTATAGGAACTGCAACTCTTCAATCTTTGTGTCCCTAGGACCTAACCTAGGGGACTTTACATGAATGTTTATTAAGGAAGTTAACTCAAGTATCTAATGTAGGTTTACTTAAATCTTTGCATCCAAATATGGAAAGGTTGTTCATCTTGCATTACTCTAACAGTTCTATGACGGTTTAAAGCTTACAAATGACTCTTACACATTATCATAGTGCTCTCACAACTCTAAAAATCAAAGGTTTTAAAAAGTTATTAATTCAAATAATACATGCTGAAATTGTCTTATGTACAAGACACTTTACGAGGCGATGATTGGGAAGGAGTATAAACTTGCAAAACATACAGTTTATTTACTCAGAAGCTTTTAATCTGCTACCTTAGTTGGAAGTGGGTTTTACAAAATGTATCATGGTTTCTTCTTTCTTACGTAAGGAATGTAGAAGTTGCCATTTTGTTCTAACAACAAGTAAAAGGCTAAACAGCCTGAAAAATTAACAACTCTTCTTAGATTAACAAGAGAGTGGAGGACACAAAGCAAACCATGGTCCCTCAGACTGGAGAGAAGATGGGAAAACACAGGGAGTCATGGCTTCCCAGAGTAGAGATTCTGTGGAAACCAGTACCTGCTACATCATGTCCACTTAGCCAGAAAAAATTACAAGCCTCACTAGCAGGCAAGAAACACAATTTGAAGAGTCAGAGCGAGCATTATTATTTTTTTTAATATATTTTATCGATTCTTACAGGGAGGAAGGGAGAGGGACAGAGAGCTAGAAACGTTGATGAGGGAGAAACATCGACCAGCTGCCTCCTGCACACCTCCTACTGGGGATGTGCCCGCAACCAAGGCACATGCCCTTAACCGGAATCGAACCTGGGACCTTCCAGTTCGCAGGCCGACGCTCTATCCACTGAGCCAAACCAGTTTCAGCTAGAGCGAGCATTATTAACAGCGATGGCAGAGATGTTGGAATTATCACAACAGAAATATCAAAAAGATCTGATTCATATGCTAAGGGCTGTAATGGATAAAGTAGATAGCATACAGTATCAGGTGAGGAATATAAAGAGAGAAAAGGAGATTCTAAGAAAAAAAACCAAACAGACATGCTAGAGATAAAATAAAGTGACATGTCATGGGGGAGGCAGAGGTACTGAGTTTCTTGTCTGTAAATAAAGACATTAACAACTTCTACTTTTGACTGAAATGTGTCAAAATTTGCATCCATTCATAGGTGTGTGAAAAACTTGTAAAAACATGGCAGTTGCATCACAAATATTTTCTCTGTTTCCTTTCAAAACACCACTACAATGACAATGAAACAAATCAAATTGTGCAAATCTCCTAAGACAAAGAATGGCAGAAATGAAAACAGCAGGTTTGAACTAAGGGAAGCAATGGTTACTGCTACATCCAAGAGGTAGAATTTAGAATCTGATTATAGGGAAACTTACTAATGAGAAGTGCACAATATGCTTCATAGATCCCTGTGTGTGTGTGTGTGTGTGTGTGTGGTGGGGGGGGGGGGGTGGAGGAAGATGAGTCTAAGATTTAAGAAACTCACGTGGTGAAGATGAGAGGAAGTCAATAAATATCCATGTAATTAATATATTGGCTTTACCAAATAGTTTCTGCTCTTCATTTCCTGGGCACAAAATAGAATTACACTTCCTGAAACTCTTGTGGGTGAGTAGGCCATGAGATTCGTCTTGGCTAATTAGTTGTGGGATGAAGTATTCCATGTCACTTCCAGTGTGAGGAAATAGGTAATGTGAGTCTCTCCAGATATGTCTCTTCTTTCTTGAATAGTGACCAGAAAAATGAAGCATGATAAACATCCTATCATTATGAGTCTCCAAATAATGAGCAGGATTGGAACTCAATCTGTGGTAGCATGATTAAGAAATAAATGTTTGTTGTTAAAGTTTCAAAATATGGGGTTGTTACTGTAGCAAAAGCTACTCCAGCTTGACTGATACAGTGCAGATGTGGAATTAATAAAACTCCCTGACTTGGTGGACTTGGGAAAGTGTCCGAATTTCCAGGTTAATTCTCTGGAGGAACGGAGCAGGAAATGTTCCATGTTTAGGGTCATCAGGCACAGCAGAAAGTTAGGGATAAGTTAAAGGACTGAAGTGAAGGGTTTATATGAGATACAACACGCAGAAGAAATTTGGCTGTTATCCAGCATGATACAGTTGACAAGCAGGTGTGTATTTGTTAGTGAAAGATTTTGGAGGCTTCTGTGTAGTAATTGACCAACCTCAGAGAAAGAACCTACATTTGAAGTTGCCTTAATAAAAAGACCTGCTGACTACTTTGTTATAGCAGTGTACCCTTCTCCCACACACAAACCAAATTGTGGTCAATTCAGTGAGGAGTAATGGAATTATTTATTTAAATAACACTTAAAAAATAAAAGAAAACATAAAATGCCATAACACATGACAATTATGTTAAACATTTTTTTGGGAATGTTTAGGTTATAGTTATAGTTTTATGTGTTTGTGTGTACTAGGATATGATACAAAATATACTTATTACTGGGGTTGCTAGATTTAGCAAATAAAAATTCAGGATGGTGAGGAAAATTGAATTTAAATGTAATTTTGGAAATTAAAAAGATGATATTGCACATTTTAAAAGATAAAAAAATTGCAAGCTTTAACTGAACATACAACTCTGAAAGTAAAACAAAACAATGTAGGACTTTGCAATATATGTAAGTCAAATTTTTTTGTTGTACACATTAAATTTCTATGGTGCTGTAACCCAGTGATCCTAATTCTGGGAATATATCCTAAGAATCCCAAAACACTAATCAGAAAAAATATATGCACCCCGATGTTCATAACAGAGTTGTTCACAATAGCCAAGATCTGGAAACAGCCCATAGGTAGACAAGTGGATAAAAATGGTATAGTACATTTACACACTGGAATACTACGCAGCTCTAAAAAAGAAGAAACTCTTACCTTTTATGACAGCATGGAGAGACCTGGGAAGTATTATGCTAAGCAAAGTAAGTCAGTCAGAGAAAGACAAGTATCACATGCTGTCACTCATTTGTGGAATCTAATGAACAAAATAAACTGGTGAACAAAATAGAACCAGAGACATGGATACATGGTACAGACTGAGAGTTGCAAGAGGAGAGGTGGGTGTGGTGGACTGGATGAAAGAAGGTAAAGGGAATAGCTAAATAATATATATGCATAGCCATGGACACAGACAAAAATGTAGTGAGGGCCAGAGGGAGGTCTGGGTGGGGGGCGGCAAAGGGGAGAAAATGGGAGATATCTGCAATAATGTTGACAATAAAAAAAAAAACACAAAACCACAAAAACACATAGTCTTAAAAAAAGGAAAAATACAAGAACATTTCTAAAAGTAAAAACACAAGTCTTTGTATAGAACGTGTCCCATATTATAAAAAGTAAACCACCAATGTTTGATGACATTATTGTGAACTTTTTTAACGTTAGGGGTAAAATAAAACATCCACGAATAAGACCACTACTTATCTTAGGCTCAAGAATAAAAAAAAAGTAAGAATTCTTAACCTTACTAGAAGATAATACAGCAATGCCTACACATTCTGCAATAAAAATGTATTAAAGTCTAGAATTCTACACCCAGAAAAAATGCACTATCAATTATGAAGTAGAACAAAGAAAATTAAAAATATATCAAGACCTCAAAATATACTCCATTAGGGTAAGGGAGCAGACTCAAAATTAGACACCCAGGAAACAGACACCCAAATCATGAAAATGTTGAAAGGAGTTGCAAGATTGACGGCTTGAATAGCATAGAATTTAGATCAGAAAAGGAGAAAGAATTGTTCCAGAAGAAAGATATATATAATACCCTCTACTGTTTTATTTTAATTATGCACTGTATAACAACTGACAAGTTGGCCAGATGTTTGTCTTTTATCATGCCTTTTTGTCAAAATGCATTCTAGCAGAAGAATCCAATAATTCTCCAATTCTATGTATATTATGATCTGAACAATAGCTATCTAACTAGTTAGGTAATATTTGAGCCTAATCTTTTCTGTAAAAATTCAGTAATATACTGTCTACAGCATCATTCAGTACCACATAAACATTACAGTACAATAGTACCACACACACATACACATACACACACACACAGACACATACACACACACAATTTATTGTGTCATTTGTTATCATGGATTATCTGAATTTATAGGAGGCTTGATTTTGGAAATATAGTTGACCCTTGAACAACATAGTGGTTATGGGTAACAGCTCCTGTGCAGGCAAAAATAATCCACATATAACTTGACTTCCCTAAAACTTATATGTCCCTTTGTATTCAGGAGTGAACGATTCCAGAAACTTCTACTAATATCCAAACCTATGGATTCTCAAGTTCCCTATATAAAATGGCTTAGGTCAATTCATCTGCAGATACCCAAGACAAATAAAAGATAGTACATGTATTTATTTAAAAATATCTGCATATAAGTGGAACCGCACAGTTCAAACCCAAGTTGTTGTTCATCAACTGAAGTTAGAATGTCATTTTATCCTATGCAATGGGTAAGATATGGGTAAGAATAATTGAAATCATTTTTTTAGTCTGAATTTTGTATTATATTGCTTTTAAAATTCCTGATTTTTTTTTTATTCCCATCTCAAGGGAATAGTGTGAATGACCTTTAATGTCTTGTGTTTATAATATACAATGTCATGTTCCATAGTTGTTAATCTTTGGACTAGATGAAGTCTTCAAAGTCAATCATTTCTGTTACATTTTAATTTGAACAAATGATATTTCATTTGCAATTTTAAGTGCATATGGATGTTGTTTCTTTAAAGTATGTGTTAAGGTCTCCAATATTAAGTATGCCAATTTAATAAGATTGTTATATTATCACTGCTCATGCACACACATTAACTATATTGACCTCAATAACTTCTATAGCTTCTCCTCAATTGTTATAAAGCTCACCTGCTGACAGTTAGAGATTTCTAATCTTTCTTTTGCATTAAATCTATAGCATTTGACTTCTAATGACAAGGAAATCTTACATGACAGAAATAATTCTTTCATGTGCTCCATGTAAAATCTTATTTATATCAATCTTTATATGTCCTTCCCAAGTCATGTTTTGTGTGTATGCTTAAAATTGATGAAACATAGTGGTGTACAAACCATCACAGTGTCCTGTAAAAATGCTCATTTGTATGTCTGGAATATGTTTCCATCCTTCCATCACTACTACCACCACCACCCTAGCCAAACCTGCCACCACGCCTCATTGGACTACGGCAATAGCTTTCTGGTTGTTTTATGCGAACTGTAGTTTCTGTACATGCTGTTCCCTGTGCTCAGAAACGCTTTCCTTTTCCATCTTGTCGAGTTGGACTCACAGTTATTATCTCAACTCCAGTTATCTCCTAACTTGGTGAAATGCCTCTCCCACAGGGCCTTTTGCTATTTACCTCTTTTGCAATATACTTGCCCCCCACCCACATATTTTGCCCATTTTACCCAAGGTCTTTCAGCTCCATGCGTGCAGGGACTAGTTTGTGTGCACTCATGACACAAAGTTAATACACGCTCATTGAAAAAGTAAATGATAGTTTAGGTTAATAATTCAATTCCAGTTGTTAATATGTCTCTTGATCCTTAATCTTCTAAGGCCGAAGGTAAAGCGCATCACTGTTTTAACTACTATGGTAAGCAAATACATTTAATTGTTTTTCTAATAGCCAGACAAAATATGCACCTATTACACACTCACATCTTATCGATTACCTTTACTTTCGTCATACCAATTAATATCACTTTTTTTTTTCTATTTAAGAGGTAAGCATCCTGAAAACATAGCTTGAATGCATTGGTTTTATTTTCAAAGAGAACCAAGCTGTGATCCAGACAATTATTCAAAGCCATGGCTTCCTCCAGATCCAAGCACACTGTGATCAAGGAGCAAGGTAGGTTTCATACAATGGGCACCAAATAAATAGCTAAATGCACGACTGCTATTCTGCAACTATTGTTATTCAGCAATAGGGCACTTCAGATGTGGGCATAAGGAAATGAATCAAATAGGCATCTTCTCCTTTTGAAAATTACAATTTTGCAGAAGAAATAAGAGCAATTTATATAAAAATATAATATGCATACAGCAGCAAGTGCCATAAGTATTCTGATATCTGAGAACCAAATATTACCGTTTTTTTACTTTGTGTTTTCAGAAAAAAAATTTTAGCAAAAATTGCATTCCTGGTTTTCAGAAGTTCTCCCTGACTAAAAATAAGATACTAATTTGTGCCTCCCCTGAGCTCACCCACCCTCTACTTTCTGGAACACTGTCAATCTTATCTGTGTTTTGAAATCTCCTGTATCTTCAAACTAAAATTGATTGCTTTCATGAAATGGTGCCTGCTCACTGTTCTACATTAATAAATGAATGATATATTCTTTTAAATGTGTTTGCCAATGTGAATTTTACAGAACACATTCTCTCCTCCCATTCATAATCCTTTTTTTGTATGATTTCAGGGTAAATGCTGAAGGGGTTCCAATTTTGAAGTGTTAAATTATCAAGTGAAATCATAAGAGCAATTTATAAAAGAGATCGCTGGAAATTAAAATATGTGTACCGCTTAAGGTATAACTCGTGGGGGAATTCTCTTGTCACCAGCATTAGACCCTCCCTGCAGAACAGATGGAACTGACTCCAGATTCAGCTTGGGTACCTGCTGTTTAATTACACCCTAATTAATTAAAGGAAAGACTCCTGTGTGGTTTCAGTAGTGGTGAGCAGGAGTATTGTCAAAAGAGACACTTGAACTCAAAGACTTCCAAATTAAAACTAATAATCTCAGGAAAGCAGTTGCTCTGTACTAATTGTGGTCATTTCCCAAAAGCAACTCTTACAATAACAAATTGGCTCCCCTATACCCTCCCCTCAAAATACATAGTCTGTCCTCTTAAATGACTAAGTTTCAAAAATATTTTATTAGTATTTTAAGGATCACAATAAATATTTAAGGCAGGGGTCCTCAAACTTTTTAAACAGGGGGCCAGTTCACTGTCCCTCAGACCGTTGGAGGGCCAGACTATAGTTTAAAAAAAACTATGGACAAATTCCTATGCACACTGCACATATCTTATTTTGAAGTAAAAAAAACAAAACGGCAAAAACACCCACATGTGGCCCGCGGGCAGTAGTTTGAGGACGCCTGATTTAAGGAAACCAAATGAGGACTTTTAGAATCGTAGCATCACACATAAAGTTAAATCTCAATGTGTGTTCCTTCAGTGGCTGTTTTTTAAACAAACAAAAATAATGTTTACACTCCCCTGCTTTGAGAAACTTGTTCAGCAAATACTGTTTTCAGGTTTGAGATTTTACCCACCTAATTTCCCAGCTAACTGCCCATGAAAATAGCAGGTAAATACAAGTGTAACATACCCAGAGGAATGGAATGGTAGTAGAGAGAGGCATAGTACTAATTAGACGCTCAGTAACAATTTGTGGCTTTGCCATCCATATTTTGTCTGTGTTTATTTGCTTGTGTATGTACAGTTGTTCTTCTAGTTCTCTGATTTTTTATTCTTTAGCATGATCATCGAGTGTCACCAACCTTTTGACTATCTGTATAAAGAAAGACAAAAAGGTACCTTTCGTTAAAAAAATCAGTCAACAGATAAAGAGAACACATTCTTAGTTTGCATCAGATAGGGCTTGTAGATTTTCATGTGTCCATTCAAAGTGTAATCAATGTGTAAAGCAATACAGAAGACCAAGTGATATTTGCTAAAATAAATCTTATATCCATCAACTGTCCTTTACGTGTGGCCTTGGAAACATTAAATGACACATTTATTATTTTCTTATTGAATGAGGGGACTTCATAGAGTAGTAAGAAATAAAATCCTAGAGATCTTGCCCTGACCTGGTGGATCAGTTGGTTGGAACATCGTCCCATACACTGTAAGGTTGTGGGCTTGATTCCTGGTCAAGGTACACACCTAGGTTGTGGATATGTGTATAGTACTGAAAGTCCTAGCAACAGCAATTAGACAAAAAGAAGAAATAAAAGAATCCAAATTGGAAAGGAAGAAGTAAAACTATCACTGTTTGTAGAAGACATGATAAAGTGTTTAGAGAACCCTAAAGTTTCCACCAAAAAACTGCTAGAATTGATAAATTCAGTAAAGTATCAGGATACAAAATAAATATCTAGAAATTGGTTGTATTTCTATACACCAATAATGAGCTATCAGAAAAGGAAAGTAAAAAAACAATCCCATTTACAATTGCATCAAAAAATACCTAGAAATAAATTTAACCAAGGATGTAAAAGACCTATACTCAGAAAATCGTAAGACACTGAAGAAAGAAATAGAAAGACATCCAAATAAGTGGGAGCATATATGTGTTCATGCATAGGAATAATTAACATCATTAGAATGTCCATACTACCCAAAGCGATCTATAGATTCAATGCAATTCTTATCAAGAAATCAATGGCATATTTCACAGAACTAGAAGAAATATTCCAAAAATTTATATGGAACTATAAGAGATTGAAAATAGCCATAGCAATCTTGAGAAAGAAAAATAAAGTTGGAGAAATCATGTTACCCAATATCAATATAAAACTACTAGAGGCCCAGTGCATGAAATTCGTACATGGGGGGGGGGTGGGTCCCCTCAGCCCAGCCTGCATCCTTTCCAATCTGGGACATCCCTCTCACAATTCGGGACCACTGGCTCCTAACTGCTCACCTGCCTGCCTGCCTTATCTCCCCTAACTGCCCCGCCGCCGCCAGCCTGGTCTCCCCACCCAGCCTGCTGCTTGGTCATTTGGTCTCCCCTCACTAACCCCCCTGCTGGCCTAGTCGTCCCACACAGCCTGTTCGGTCATCTGTTTGGTTGTGATGGTCGCTTAGGCTTTCATATATATATACTATAAGGCCATAGTAATCAAAACAGCATGGTACTGGCATAAAAACATACATATTATTCAATGGAACAGAATAAAGACCCCAGAAATAAATTTATGCTTTTATGATATCCCTCTATATATAGTATATGGATATATATGTATATGTATTATCCTCACCTGAAGATTTGTATACTTATTTTAGAGAGAGAGAGAGAGAGAGAGAGAGAGAGAGAGAGAGAGAGAGAGAGAGAGAGAGAGAGAGAGATCAATTGGTTGCATGTACCTTGGCCAGAGTTTGAACTCTCAACTTAGGTATGTGCCCTGACCAGGAGTCGAACGCACAAACTTTTGGTGCATGAGATGGTGTTCCAATCAGCTGAGCAACCCAGCCAGGGCTATGGTCAATTAATATTTGACAAAGGGGCAAGAACATACAATGCGGTAATAGTCTGTTCAATAAATGGTGTTGGGAATATTGGACAGATACATGCAATAAATGAAACTAGACCACCTTCTTGTGCCATGTACAAGAATAAACTCAAAATGGATTAAAGAATTAAGTGTAAAAATCAAAACCAGAAAAATCCTAGAAGAAAACATAAGTAGTATAATCTTGGACATTTCTCATAGCAATATTTTTCCTGATACCTCCTCAGGCAACAGGAACAAAAGAAAAAATAAACAAATGGGACAGCATCAAATTAAAAAGTTTTTACACAGTGAAAGAAACCATTAACAAGATGAAAGGACAACCCACTGAATGGGAGAACATGTTTGCCAATGATATATCTGATAAGGGGTTAATATCCAAAATATATAAAGAAGGTATACAACTCAACACCAAAAATACAAACAACCAGTTTAAAAATGGGCAAAGAACCTGAATAGACACTTCCCCAAAGAGGACACACAGATGGCCAACAGACATATGAAAAAATGCTCAGTGTCACTAATCACCAAAACATGCAAATTAAAACCATAATGAGGTATCACCTCATACCTGTCTGAATGCTATCATCAATACATCAACAAACAGCCAGTATTGGCAAAGATGTGGAGAAAAGGGAACCCTAGTACATTGTTAGTGGGAATGCAAACTGGTGCAGCAACTGTGGAAAACAGTATGGAGGTTCCTCAAAAAATTAAAAATGGAACTACCTTATGATTTAGTGATTCCACTTCTAGAAATATATTAGAAGAAACCTGAAACTTTGATTTGAAGTAATATATGCAGATGTATGCTCATTGCAGTTTTATTTATAATAGCCAACATTTGAAAGCAGCCCAAGTGTCCATCAGTAGATAAGTAGATAAAAAAGTGGGTATATTTACACAGTGGAATACTAATCAGCCACACACACACACACACACAAAATATCTTACCTTGGCTGGTTTGGCTCAGGGGCTAGAGTGTTGGCCTATGGACTGAAGGGTCTCGGGTTCGATTCTGGTCAGGGGCACAGGCCCGGTTGGGGCTCGATCCCCAGTGTGGGGCGTGCAGGAGGCAGCCTATCAATGATTCTCTCTCATCATTGATGTTTTTTTCTGCCTTCCTCTCTGAAATCAATAAAAATATATTAAAAAAATATCTTAACATTTGGAACAGCATGGATGGACCTGGAGGTTATTACGCTAAGTGAAATAAGCCAATTGGAGGAGGACAAATGCCATATGATTTCACTTACATGTGGAAGCTACTGAACAAAATTAACAAACAAACAAAATAGAAGCAGACTTATAGATAGAAAAACCAGGTTAGAGGTTGGTTGGAAAAGGTGAAGGGATTAAGAAAAAAAAAAAAAACAGAAACAGACACAGACAACAGTATCTGATTAAAAGTTGGAAATTGGGGTGGAGAGATGTAGAAGAGGGTAAAGGGGGGATAGATGGTGATGGAAAGACAACTTTGGTTGGTGAACACACAATAAAATATAAAGATGATGTATCATAGAATTGTACACTTGAAACATATAATTTTAACCAATGTCACCCCAATAAATTTAATAAAAGATTTTAAAAAGGAAATTAAACATAAATAAAATAGTATACAGTTAAATACTAATTTACTTTTTAAGGGTGATAGGGATATGTCCAGATAATTGATAGTGACATTTTTAGACTCATAGAATGCTGTTAAATATTTTTATTATATATTTTGTTCTAATGAATCGAATTCCAAGCCAGAAATGTATTATGGACTGGAAGGAGTTCAGATTGACAACTATTAGAATATAAATACATTGGTGATGCAAAAAAATTCATGGATGAAGTGAAAAATAGAGCAATTTTATGTTGTCCTTTTCTTTCAGGCGAAATCCAAAAAAGCATGCATTTTTGAGGGTACATGTAATAATAATTTCAACATTAAAATATCTATATATTCTAATGAAATGTTTCCCTTTTCTTTAGAGCTCTGAGAATTTTAATATCTTAATGAGACATCTAGGAATCTGCCCAGTCTCAGGGCCTGAAGGAGATTACTTAGTCTGATTTTTAAATGACAGCTTCTCACCAGCTAAAACTGCCAATCATCCTTCGCTGGGGCTATGCCGTTGTGTGCAGAACCACCATGGCTTCATGATGTGAAGTTTTCAGAGGAAAAGTGGTTGGGATATTTGTGCAGTTTTCTCCATATGCAAGCTCTGGTCATCTATTTGGTTGATGGTTCATTTTTCTTTGAAAAAAGGACCAAGTTTTAGAGACAGTCCAATAATTTTATGAGCCGAAACATTTACAAGAATACTTTTTAAAATGTATAGCAGTCGTGGCCTCGAACTAAACTTGTGCACTGGTAAAAAAAAAAAAAAAAAAAGTGTATTAGTACCAATCTCTAGATAATGTTACCCAACTCAGGAAGACAGTATTCTAAGAACTCTAGTTTTACAAGGGGGTAGTGGGAGGAGGAGGAGGAGGAGGAGGAGGAGGAGGAGGAGGAGGAGGAGGAGGAGGAGGAGGAGGAGGAGGAGGAGGAGGAGGAGAGAGAAAGTGAGAAAAGGAGGGAAAGGGAATGAAACAACCCAGAAAATTACAAATAGAAAAAGAAGACAATATCTTTAGACTTTCCTAAACCTTGTTTTTAATGTCTTTTTTTCTTATTTCTGAAATTAACCAAGGTCAGAATTTCTTTAAATACCTTTTATTAAAAGCTCAGCATGGGCTGCTCCACTGTGGTTTGACGTGTTATATAATTTCTGAGCATAAACTGAGCTATTCTTTACTCTGGAGTCTGGCTTCAATGAATTTTTCATTTAATTTTTCTTTAGAAGACCATCAAGACCTTTGCTGCTGTAACATATGGGAGGCTATATCAGAGACTGGTTGTCGATAGTGTTCTTTCTCAATTCCATTTTCAAAATGCATCTTCATAATATAGTCAAGTATTTCAGATTCAATCAAATTGCCTCATCTTTGTATTAGTGAGGAAAATTATTAATTTACTAGAGGCCTGGTGCACGAAAATTCGTGCACTGGGGTGGGGGGGGCGGTCCCTCAGCCCGACCTGCACCCTCTCCCAGTCCTGCAGTCCTCAGGGGATGTCCTACTGACCGCTTAGGCCCTCTCCCCACAGGGAGTGGACCTAAGCCGCAGTCTGGCCTCCCTCTGTTGGAGGTGACAACATGATGGGCCTAACAGGGAATGGTGCTGCCCCCTCCCCCCCATCGCCCCTCTGCCGCTGCTGGTTGCCACCCCCCCCCATTGTTGTTCCCTCCCTCTGCCCACTGGCACACGCCTTGGCTGACCTGGTGCCGCCTGCTCACCGGCCCCGCCCCCCGCCAACTGATCGTTCTGCCATTCAGTCGATTTGCATATTACTCTTTTATTATATAGGATTCTCATGGAGACCATCCACATTTATATGGGAGCTGGTGGGCACTGGGAGAGGAAGGTTTGCAGATTTAAAAATTTATTATATCCAAAGATGGGTGGAGAGAGTGTACTAATTTGCCACCCCTGCCCTTTCAAATTAATCCTTTCTTCTGCCCCACTTAATTTTCCAGAAGGTTACTCTTTGAATTGTGTCACCCACTTGGTTTTAACTAATGGGAAACAATGGCAAGAGATTGGAGGGTGGAAGGAGAGAGAGGTTTGGGGATTTCTCACTTGCTCCTTTCTGACTTTGGAGCATCACTCTGGCAGTACCTGCATTCTTCCACAACTACAGATTCTGCCAGCACTCTGCTTTTCCCAGACTGGGGCCTTACTGCGTTCCAGCAACACACTTTCTCTCCTTGACCTTTCAGGACTAGAAACAGCATTTCTCGCCCTAGCCAGTTCTGCTCAGTGGATAGAGCATAGGCCCACAGACTGAAGGGTCCCAGGTTGGATTCCATTAGGGACATATATCTAGGTTTCAGGCTCCATCCCTGGCCCTGGTTGGGGCTCATGTAGGAGGCAACTAATCTATATCTCTCTCACATCTGATGTTTCTCTCTGTCTCTCCCTCTCCCTTCTACTCTCTCTAAAAATAATCAATGGGAATATATCCTCAGGTGAGGATTAAAAAAAAAAAAAAGAAATAGCATTTTCCTACTATTGCTGATCTCTGCCTGCTTCAGTAACTCCTATTGTCTTTCTCAGTCCTGCCCAAACCTCTGTAAATCATTCTTCATGAATGTCTCTTCATTTGAACCACTTGATTTGAATTCTTTTTCTGTTGAGGCCTTGACTGCTGAAAATAACAGAAATATTAATAACTAGGCATTGTGGAATACTTACCACTTATTTACATTATGCTAAACTAGAGGCCCAGTGCACGGGATTCAGGCACTGGTGGGGGTCGTGGCCTATGGGGATCAGTCCGCTGTGAGAGCATCACTCATCTCCGTCAGCCGAGCAGCTGTGGACCCTCCCTCTGAGCGGCTGCTCCCTGGCCTGGCATCTTCCATGGAACCGGAGCACTGGCCTCTCCAGGGACCCAGTTGGGGCCAGGCCCAGGGACAATAGCACTGAGAGGTGGCAGAGTAGTCCTCAGTCCTGCAGTGGCCACCCAGCCTCCAGAGTCAGCTCTGCGAGCCTGGCAGTGGCACTGCGCAGCCTGCAGGTATCTGGAGGAGGCAGCAGGGAGTGAGGAGGAGGAGGAGCCTGGTGTGAGGAGCCCATGATTGCAACCTGGGTTCCTACCCATTGGCCCGGGATTTGCAGTGGGAGCAGCTGCTCATCCCGGTCAGCTGAGCAGCGCTCCCACTGTGGTAGCTCACTGATCACCAGAGGGCAGCTCCTGCATTGAGCATCTGTGCCCTGGTGGTCAGTGCATGTCATAGCAACTGGTTGACCGGTTGTTCTGGTCGTTCCGCTGTTCAGTCGCTGGGCTTTTATTATATAGGATTTTTATATGTGCTATTTAATTGAATCTTTTAAGAATTCTTATGGGATGGATATTATCTCTATTTTTAATTGGATATGAGAATAAATTGAAGTTCAGAGAGGCCATCCTTCCTCAAGGTCTCCCCAGCTAGTGAGGGAGTCTCAAGACTCTGGACCTCATCTGTCCAACTCTAGGGCCCTTGCTCTTAGTCACTCTGTGATGCTGCCTGTTGTGTGAGACTTGAGACTGTGCTGATGGCTTAGAAGCAGCAAATCTAAATCTTTGAACTGTGGTCTGTAACCAGAAAATAAGAAAACTAGAAGTGGTATTTAGTTCAATTCCACTAATATTTATTAGTATTAGCATCAATCTGGGACTTGGGGATGTAGAGATAAAAACGTTCTGCTTGCAGATAGATTTATAGCTTGGTAGGAGCATCAGACACCATACACACATAAATTAAATAATATTTTACATTTGAAAATATGCATATTTAAAAGCTACAAAGAAAGAATATTGGAGTAGAATGCTGTGAATGTCTAGTGACTCTGGGATTTCATGTTCAAGTTGAAATATGTGTACTCACTATGGAATTCCAGGGCTCCAAGCCTAACTCGTGTGTATCCAGTGTTTCACGTTCTCGTTGGAAGCAACACCAGGTGATTATCTTTGTCAATAAAACATGCATTTCTTCTCTTTTTCATTAACTGATTTATTTACTTACTGTAGTTCTTTGGGGATTTAACTGGCCAACCTCCCACTTATACTTAGATATAGTAAGTAATGGTATAAGAAATAACAGTATATTTTTCTTCTGAATCCATTTTTTATCTTTACTGATGTTAAAATACTAAGAGTTCAGTAGATTATATGTACCTCATTTGGTCTAATATAAAACTCACACATTATAAGACATCGTCATTCCTTGGTAACAGTGCTTTCTCATTACTTAGAAATTGTATTTATATTTCTTGAAAAAGTTGTTTTAAGATTAATTGAATATTTTTATGCAAGTAATGGCCTTGGAAATACAAAAAAGGAGAAGGTAAACACAATAATTGGGTTTAAGTTATTTCTAATTTCTTCGCAATAAGATTGACATTTTGGAATCACTTTATAACTGAGTTACACCACTGTCTGAGTTTTGTAACACAAATTTTGGAGTTGGAACTTACTTTCCTCATCTCTAAAATAATAACTTCTTTACCCCAGTGTTGTAAAATGAGGGACACAAAGTGTTTAACCTAGTGCCTAGTATATAAAAAGCACAATGAAGTCAGTTGTTAATTATATTATTATTTATCTTGTTATGCTTCTTTTTAAGCCAGTATCTGATAAATGGCCTAAAAGTGGTAAAAACAAAAATCTGTTAGTAAGCAGAGGCCCTTTTGTCTCACTATGCCCCATCTGACTGCTCTAGGCTGTAAGCTACTTTGTGATGAGAGCTACAAATAAAGCCAGGATGGCCGTTTGTTAAGTCAGTAACTTCCTTTGGTTTGAAAATGCTCATTTGTAAAAAAAAAAAAAAAAGGAATAATAAAAATGTATCCCATATCTGCATTGCAGATCTGAAAGATAAAGAAATGTGAACATACCTTATAAGCTTTGAAGCAATATATAATGGTCAGCTATTATGAATATTGATTTTATAAGTACTGGCTAAGTCTGTTTTGAAAGAGGAACACAGAACGTTGCATTCATTTTCTAGAAAGACGATGCAGCATTTCACTGGAGCCTCAACATAAAGACTCATGAGGGAAAAGAACAGTATTTTTATTTTTCCCAAGCATCCTCTAGTTAAGTCCCAAACTTCAGCATGGTAAAAGTCATTTTTCTTACATAACCTCTGCAGTCATGGGGCAGTGCCTGTGGCAAACAACACACTGTAAATTAAGATGTAAATTAGAATGTTCTAAGCAACAGCAAACAATATTTGGAGATGTGGTTGAGTTGTGGCTTACAGGGCAGAAAATCAGAAAGCAGCAGCTCTGTCACCCGATTTCATCAGTGAGGTGAAGATGTGAAGGCCACATGCAACCCCGAGCACTCTGACCAATGGTGCTGGGAATGCACTTCCTGTTTGGTACACCTTCCCTGTTCAGAGATCGTGTGGATGCAGGAGGTTGCCAGGTACAGGCTCTGTAAATTTTTATTTTTATTTTTTATGTTAAAATACTGAAAATTATTTTCCAGCAAAATGTACTCCACTCCTCTAATTTTCTCTTTAATAATTCTTGGTGTTTTCTGCTGGAGGCTAATTCCAGCATGTCATAATAAATGCAAGAGGTTCATCAAAAGGTTGGTGGACCTCGAGCCTTCAGCAAAGGCTGAAGAATTATATTATTGCCTGCTGGAATGGCTGAAAGCATTTCCCCAAACCTGAAAATCTGCATATATTATTGCTTGCTACTGGAACAGCTGAGGGCAGTTTCCCCTGCCTGACAATGCCTACTGTATACCAAACCTTAACCTTTGATATGTATATCTGCTTTGCCTTAGGGAAATTTGTGTTATTAAAAAGTCTAGGGGTCCAGAGATTCAGGGAGAACTTGGTTACTGAAGCTAGGTCTCCTCTGGCTCCCCCATGTATTCCAAATTTATATTTCTGGTCTCTTTATTAATTTATTTGCAGCCCTTCTCCAGATTCCTGAACCCTTTTTAGATGCTGAGAAACACGCTGGCATTTTCGTTTTTTTCCCCCTAGAGAATAGTTACTATTGTTTTCTCCTTTGATTGTTTTAAAAAGAGGTGGTGAGATGTTACTTAAAAATTAGTTCTAATTTGAAGAAGCCCATTTTTCATCCATTCTTATTCTCCCATTCTCTTAACTTTAGGCAAACAATGAAATGAATATCTAAATAAAAATCCTCACCGAGCTAACAGGTACTTCACAAATATTCTACCAAGAAAAATTTTATTTTAAGATGAATACATAAATAGACAAGTGATGTGTAATATTTATTTTAGCCTCATCTGATTTTCTAAATTTAGGATACTCTAATTTCTTTTATGCTTCAGGCCACAAAATCTAGTATTTCCTGTCATGAATAGTGTATTCTCTTGCCTTAGAATGGGCATCTAAAAATAACTGTTCCTTCTAATGATGGTTATGAACAGAAATAACGGAAGGTATTTAAAGGGTTATTGGCAAAAATAAAGAGATTGCATGTGTACTACCTAAACATTTCCCTGAATCTTATCTCACTGAAGTAAAATTTCAAGGAAATCTCTGGTGATTTCAGAGATGCTGTAGGAGATTTTGGGAGGAGAGATGCTCTTTATTCTCTATATATCAATATAAAATTCTCTCCTTTGAACTTTTCTGCTTTAAAGTGTGTAACCTCAGTGTATTTCCATTGAGGATAAAAATAACTTTAAAATTTTCAGTGTGCCTTGCTTTGGAGTTACATGGTAACATAAACCCACAAAAAGAAATATAAGACTTATTTATAATAAAGTATAGGAACTTTTTGATTAAATATATAACTCTAAGTATTTTAATATCAGAAGTTGCTGAACATTAACATTGTTTACAAATAATTTATATAAAGTTATTAGTATTGGTAAAGAAGGGACAAACAAGTTCTAAACTAAAAATTTAGGAGTAATTGAAACTTAAAATCCAATCAGATATATTCATAAACCTGTGCATAAAATGAATCAATGTGAGATGTGATTTGATTTATAATAATGTACAGTCTTTAGTCAGTTATTCTACTTCATAAAAACATATCACACATTGAATCATATAAATACATACCTCATTCCTATAACTTCTATATAAGAAACATTTGACAGATCTGTACAGATTACTAAAATACAATCATAAGTTTTGTTATGTTTTCAAAATTTTTATTTCATAGTATTTCCTTACCTTGATTTTTTTTGTATTGATCTTTTTTCTTTTGTATAATATTCCCTATTTATCTGATTGCTAAATTAGCCTACAGGTTCTTGAAACTAATAGTGTTATTTGAAGATTTTATTAGTTTTAGGATTAATTGGAGGAGCAATACATTTCTAAAGGTGGTTATGTGGACTTCCTATAACATGAGTTCATGAGATGCATACCTGTAGTTATAAAACTTAAAAAATAAATTTTAACTTTTTCTTCCATTGTAAATTTTCCCATCAGCATTTCACCCTAATTTTAGCATCATAGATTTAAGAAAATTATTTAATTGGATTTTGTAAGTTGTGGCCTCAATTTTAATGTTTTCCCTCCATGTGTTATCTATGATTATTTTTTTAAAAAAACATGTTACCAACTATTTGGTTCACTTTAAACACAGCTTATGCAAAAATAATGATAAATATATATTCTTACTAATACATTTTAGAATTATGTTTCAGTGCCCTAGAAACCTTCAATGCTGGTCAGTGAGAGTATTGTTGTTATTATTTGGACTTTTACATATTTGATATTATTCAATCCTTTGTAAGTGCTTTCTTTATGATGCTTAAATTGTTCCATCTGATGCCAATGAAAGCTAGTTCTTATTGGCACTTTTAACATGACCATATTAATCCTTGGGAATCCATTACTTCTGGAATAACAACATATTCTAGGTTCAACTTGCACATTTACTACCCAAACCTGAAACTGAGGATTTCTCCAGTTCCTTGTTATTTTATTGAGAAATGGCTTTAGAGATTAAATTATAAGCACTAGGGCTGCCCAACACTACTTGGGTTTTAGAATGGACATAGTTGGAAATATATAGTTTTCAGGACAAAATATTAATGAATTCACAATATTTCATCTTTTTAAATGTAATAGGTAAAAAATGGTATTTCAATATGTTTATTTTTTATCACTCTTTATTTGAGTCCCTTCCCACCCCCCATATATCTCAGGATTAGTTGCATGTATTATTGTATTAAGTATATGTATGTGCCTTTTTCTTTTCTTTTTTGGCATATTGTTAATACTACCCTTGTATATTAGGCCTATGTGATACTATTTGTTTGTAATTAGTCCTTTTTGATTTTTAAAATAATGTACAACTTTTCTTCTGGTTTATTTATGGTAGTTATAACATGCATATTTAAACTTTTTATGTATATAATCAATATTGAAAGTTTTTTTTCATTCTGATAATGCTAAATTACAATGTGAACTGAAATATGTACCCGAGAACAGTAACATTTGTGAAAGTATATGAAGCATCTTCTCTAAAGCATCACAGAGGTAAAGAGATAGTGAAGAATGAGAAGGATCCAGTTAAAAAAGAAGTCATCCTAGTGGGGTGATCCTAGAGTCAGAAACAGTTTTTCTGTCAGATGCTGCTGCCAGTTCCTGAAGGACAGCTAAGCGGCTGAAAGATAAGCTCTGCATATAGGAGAGGAAATGACATGGGGATCCAGGGCTGTCTGGAGTTAGCCACATTGTGAAGGGTGATGGCACAATCCTCTGTGAGACCACTCTCACTTCAGACACCAACTGCAGGTTCAGAGGGTCCAAAACTACCCTCAGGTTTTAGAATTCTCTGGAGTGACTCACAGAACTCACTAAAAGCTGGTCTGCTCATGATACATTTGGTTTGAAATCAGCCAAAGAAAGAGATGCATAGGGCAGAGTCTGGAAGGGTCCCAAACGCGGAGCTGCCATTGTCCTCTCAGGCGGAGTTAGGGCCTGTTACACTGCTGGCAGCCTGGAGTGCTGCCAACCAGGGAAGCTCATCGCAGTGTCAGTTTCAGTGTTCCGAGTTCTCACTGGGGCTCTATTACATAGGCATGATTAATTGATTAATTGCTGACATAATTGAACTCAGTTTCCAGGTTAATTAATACTGCATGACCTGAAAGTCCCCACCTTCAATCACATGGTTGGTCTCTCTGGGCTGGCTAGCTCCACCCTAAGATTATTGGATATGACCGACCCCACCCTGAGATCCTGTGTGTCCAGCCACTACTCTAAACAACAACGCTCCTATGAAGTATGATATAGGTTATCTCCCAGAAGCTGATTAAAAAAAAATCTGGTTCTTTTGGGGCAATGCTAAATTCTTTATTATGCAAGGTTCAATAGGGAAAATGAACCCTGTCAAACCACCCACTTTGAGTATGAACGTTTATACTCTGGAGTAAGAATGAATGGAATTGGAAGCATCCTCATAGGGACTAGGGTCCTACTGTAATTCGTGTCAATTCTGATAATGGGTTAACTGATCTGAAATTGCTAGTACCCTTAGCCACATACCAGAAGGAAACTAAAAATCTCATGAAGGAAAACAATAACTGCCTTAAGACTCAAACTATTTTACATTTTTAAAATATTCAATAGAATATACTTAACCAAAAAATATCATTCAAAACTCAAATAATATGATCAAAATTTAAAGCAAATAAATAAAACATATAGTAGAAACAGATCCACAGGGTATACAGGAAATAAGTACAGAAAAAGTCAAAGACTAAATTAAATGTACTGTATATATTAAGTAAAATATAAGACAATATTGAGAAGTTTTCAGAGCATTGGAAGCATAAAAATAATCAAATGAAAATTTAATATTTTATGTACACATAGAATTTTTAAAAATTCAAATTAAAAATTTAGTGGATGGGTTTACAGAAGGTAAATATAAATGAAGAAAGAAAATAAAAAGGGCAGAAGAAAATATTCAGAATGAAGCATGTAGTGACAAAGATATGTAAAACACACATGCAAAAATATTAGGGATGTCATAGTGACATGGGTGCAGGTTGGAGGTTGAAGCTTTGCCATCAGGCTTGCCACACTTTTCTAAGAGTCCTTTGTTCCATGCATGGAAGAAATAATATGTGGGAAAATATGTAAACCATTAATAGTAACCAGTATTGCCTGATGATTGTGGTCATAGAGATTCCTCTTCAAAATCTAAAAAATAATTTCTCAATCATAATTGAGAGTGTATTGACCACAAGTTCCAGGGAAGTCAACTTTAGCTTTAAAGTTAAATTCATTAAAAATAAAAGGTAGAAAAATATTTCTTACATCTTATGGCAATGCTTACTGTGGTGGTCAGCTATTATAAAATTAGAGTTTCCAGAATTCCTTTCCCTGTATGGTTGTTGGCAACAAGAAAAATGTGTCTGAGATTGGGAAGGTGGAAAGGAAGCACATCTGCTGTGTTTGGAAGGTTGTGTAGGGCACCGGACACTTCTGGAGCTGTTGCTGTGGGACTGAAAGTAAGTGTGGGAAATTGTACGTACACTCATAAAAGTGTCTTTTATTTTCCTGGGAATGTTGGTTTCAGAAGCAAAAATCCATAGTCGCTTTCAATCCATAATTCCTGCTACATTTTTAAACATTTTAAATATGTTTTTATTGATTTTTGGAGAGAGAGAAAGAGAGAGGGAGAGAGATAGAAACACCAATGATGAGAGAAAATAATTGGTTGGCTGCCTCCTGCACATCCCACACTGGGAATCGAGCCAGCAACCTGGGCATGTACCTGACTGGGAATCGAACCATGACCTCCTAGTTCATAGGTCAATGCTCAACCACTGAGCCATGCCAGCTGGGCCAAGAACTTTGCTTTTTATTTAGAATATGATGTAAAGCTATGGGAAGGTTGAGACTAGGCACTTGGCATGATATGTGTTCTATTTCATATAGTTCATTCGTGCTTTGTGGGGAAAATAAGTTGGGGGTGGGATGGAGAGAGGGGCAGAGCTCATTGCTCCTTGGCCTAATTGATTTTATATCCATTTTCTCCTTTCTTGAGTTCTGTTCTGTAGCATTTGAGAAAGGGGATGGGTCTTCGATACAGTTTTCCCTAGGCTTCTGTATGAGACAGCGCCTAAAGAGGAAACAGCTGGTGAGACACTGGCAGGTAAAGGGAAGAGAGAAGCCAGGTCATTTTATAAATCTTGTTTCTGTGCCTCGTCACTGATTACGAGCCCAGTGAATTATGGTGCTCCTGCTGCCGGAGGAATACATGAGCGGGATTCCTCCGTTGTTTGTGCGAGTGTGATGCTTGGGCCATTGCTGACATAAGATTTTTCAGAAGCCCCAGTGGGAGGATGAGAAGATTTTATTGACGTGGAGTTACATTCTTTAGTTTCCAATATCCCATTTCCCCCAAGCCATTCCTGAAAAAGGGGCAGCTGGGAGTTCAGCAGAGCCAGAAGGAGGGCCAGTGTCCAGAGTTTCCATTCCATTTTGCAGCCGGGTGTGGTTTAGCATCCAAGATAATGAAAGCCTATTAGTCTATGTGAGGAGCCCCACATGACCTTGTGGGCACAGGGGAGGCAGGAACCCTGCACATGAGAGAGAGAAAAAGAGCTCTTTGTTTAGAAGTTTAAGTATTTAGGTTTTCTAGTGCTTGCAAGTGGCCACACTCATCCTAGCCAATTACTTGTGTTCATGTGTGATTGACAGACAAACACCTTCCTACATCATTCAGACCTTTACTGGGCATGCGTATAAACTGCCTTTGTCCAGCTCCTTCACCCAACAATTAGTGGGGAACAGACTTGGAGAATGTTCAATGAAGCTTTTTTGGCACAGCTGTATAAATGGCATGCCTATTTTCTTCCCTCCTTCCTTGTTAAATAATCATCAGGTTATTACAATGGCATCAGTTCTGCTTCCACTTGCATTGGCAATGAGTATACTGTTGGGCTCTGGTTATGCCTCCTATTTTCCAATCTCAGCCTATGGGTGAGAAATTCTCTAGAGCAGTGATGGGCAACCTTTTGAGTTGGTGTGTCAAACTTCGCCAAAAAACTGAGCATAACTCGGGTAGTATGTCACTTTGAGGAAAAAAACTAACTCCAAGACTCTAGTCACAAAAGTTTCATCCTCAGGAGCAGCAAATGTTTCATCCTCGGCATGTGGCTGCGTGTCATCAGAAATGGCTACACGTGTCAGTGCTGACACGCGTGTCATAGGTTCACCATCACTGCTCTAGAGTGAGCAAAAATTGAAGCAGGAATACTTCCAGGGGACTATTCAAGTAGTCTAGACAAGAGAAGAACAAGTTTAATAGGTTTCTGTAACAGTCACGAACAAGGTGGAAATGATAAGATTCTGGGATCTCTTTTGAATGTAGAACTAACAGGGCATGTGAAAAGATTGAATGACTGGTATAAAAAAAAGAACTATAAAAGTCTTCAAAGTTTAGTTTCAAAAATGTAGTAGAGGCGATATCATTGGTAGATATGGGGAAGATTGAAGAAGGAAGAGATTAGAAGTGAGGGCATATGATTCAAGAGTTCTTGTTTGGTAAAATTTGCCATTGACATGGCTATTGGAAGTCTATGTGGAGGATCAAGCAAAAAGTTAAGCATATAAATCCAGAGTTAAGGAAAGAACTTCAATTTAGAGCTCTATTGGGTGGGTGGGTTGGAGTATTAGCATAATGAAATCATGAAATTTGAAGAGATTACATAGGAACTGGCTATACATAGAGAACAGTCAATAACATTGACAACTAAGCCCTAATACACACAGATATTTAGAAATTAGAGAGAAAAGAAACTAACATAGGAGACTGAAAAGCTACCACTAGTGAGGAAAAAAAGAGTATTCCTAGAAGACAAGTGAAAAAAGTTTTTTAAGATGTGATGGCCACTGGAAAAATATTTCATGTGTCATTTATATTCTTTCTCTCTCTCTCTCTCTCTCTCTCTCTCTCTCTCTGTCTGTCTCTCTCTCTCTGTTATTTCTTTCATTGCATTATTTAGTTACTTGACCAATATATATTGAGAGCTTGCTAGCTGCATTATACTAGTTAATTCAGAATTTAGATACAGGAGGCCTTGAATAAAAATTGTTATTTTATTTTTAAATATATTGGGGTGACCTTGGTTAATAAGATTTTATAGGTTTCATGTGTACATTTTTATAATACATGATCTACATATTGCATTGTGAGCACACCCAAAGTCAAAATGTTATTGCCATTAGACAGACATGAGAAGAGCAAGGTCAATGGGCCAAGTACAGAAACTCACCAGGGCAGAAAGCCCCAGATGCTTAGCAAGGAGCAAACCTGGAAATATAAGAACCTCGCCCCCAGGATTACCTATCTTCTCCTATATCACTGGTCAGGGATTTTGGACCCCTGAGCTTTCACATCACTGCCATGCAGTTTAGATACCCTAACCTTTTCCTTCCTAAAGAAAAAAATCTAGGCCTCAGTTGTGTTTCAGCTCCAAGCCCAGAAAAGCAGCAAAACCAGACAAGTGATGCCATGGCTGCCTCAGGAGCAGCTGCATTGACCAATGACCCCCTGCCCTGGCACTGACCAATCAGTGGAGACCAGGACCCTGAAAGAGCACACCTGGAAAGCCGATGGGTATTCTATTGAGACCCTCTCCTGAGACCTCCCCTAAGGTTTCCGCCAGCAGGAGAGAGAAATATGCTCAGAATAAAGGACCTGGCTAGTGCTGTCCCCCAGGGGAGCATGCCAGTGTCATTCCCTTCCCCCTTCTCTGGCTAAGGGACCCCATGAGACTGCAACCCGAGGAGCAATGGGCAGAGGCAGCTCCTCTCAGGCTAACTCCTGGTCCTGTCTCCAAGGCCCCCTTTACTCTGACTTCCCAGTGAGCCAAAGCAGCCCGGCCTCGGCTCTCCTGTGGCTTCTGTGCCCTTCCTCCTTTCACTGTCCTAACTATATTTTTGCTGCAGCCAATAAATTCTTACTTACTTTGCTACATTTTGTTTCTTAATTGAAATATTTCCTTCAAGAAGACAAGAACCGAGGTCTCATCACCTCAACAGTAACAAAAAATCATCTTCTGTCACCATATATTTGACCCCCTTTTCCCTTTGGTAACCACCATACTGTTGTCTGTGTCTATGAGTTTTAGTTTGTTTGTTTTTCTTGTTAACAGTAGTCTCTTGAACAAGAGTCAATTTCCCCATACTGTTACTTTAAGCAAAGAATGACAAAACTTATTTCTAGGCAACAAAGCATAAGTTAACCTCCAAAAACAAACTCATTATGCTACATTTTAGGTTTAGGAAAAGAATAAGATTTATATCTTACTTCACACTTTATACACATTTACTCATTCAAATACTATAAATATTTTACATTTAACTCTGCCATATTTACTCATAGCATTTGAAATACAATTTGTAAATAAAATGTTTTCTCATATTGCTTTTCCAGAATTTTATTTTATTTTTTAGCTTGAAAATGGCAAAGGCAATAGAATCTTCTCCAGAACTCTTTCTCTGTGACATTCATTTCAAGGGTTAAGTTACTCAGCTCCTTGTCCTGGGCTCACAGGACAGCTAAACTGTAGCCTGGATTTATTTCCTTTACATTTTGTTTTGTTCTTTCCTCTTTTAGGGCTGAGCATTTTTTTTTTTCATCCCAAGCCAAGATGCACCTCTAAAGTTGGGAGACATCCAGAATATGGGTTGAATCTAATTCTTAAAATCAAAGATACGTAAGCTCCAAGGTTAAAATTGGAAAGCTCAGGAAATCCTAAGTGCAAATACCACCTTTCAGTCACCTGCAAATCACTTCCTGCTCCCTTGTCTCTGAAATGCAGGATTGTAGCCTCACTGCAATTTTTCTTTCTAAATTAAGCAGCACATTTCAGGTATCTAAGAAGCAGCTGAGTGAGGCAGGGGATTTTAGAACTGGATTCCATTCAACTTTGCTACTGGTTTATTTTATCATTGCATTTTCACAAGTGGGGTGAGAATTTTAGAATTTAATGAAGGTTTTTAAAGGAAGAAAAGTGGCAACAAAATAGGCTTGATGTTTTAGAGTAAAAAAAGTAGGAAAATTGTAAAAGCAAACTTTGCTATTAAAATTCTACACTGCTATTTCCTCCCCTCCCCCATAATTATGAACTGCATGTGAGAAATAAGAGCCATTAAGCAGACTGAGCCCTGCAAAATAATTGTGTTTAACTACAGAACTTTTTGTTTTCAACCGTATTCAAACCATTAAAAGTTTATGTTTATAGGTTTATACTCTTTAGTCATTAGAATTGGGATTTAAATGCTGCAGAAAAGACAAGAACCAGTCCCCAGTGTAAACCTACTGTTAGCTGATGGGAACAGCCAAACCTCCTGAATAAAATGCAAAATACATATTTTAATCTTTTAATAACAGTGGGTTCTGCTGTGGCTAAATTTATTTCTGAAGTATGTGTACCCAGAGTGTGCCTAGAGAAATTCAATCTACAGAAGGTTTTAACGACCTCAGACAAAAATGGCTATATTTAGCTAGGTTAAAAAATCAGACAAAGGAATAACATTTCTCCCTTAATTCCTCTCATTAGAAGCCAAATCTAGCAGAGACCAAGACCTTTTGCCTTTTGTAAAGCTTTCCATCTGCCCAATTTGCCTAGATAGTGATGATGTATGGTAAATGCCCTCCAATGAAGGTCAAAGAGTAAAGAGTCAAGATTAAGATGGGGCAAACAAGGAGAAAATGGGAGACATCTATAATACTGTCAACAATAAAATTAAAAAAAAGATATAATTCAGAAAAAACAAAGGAAAATAAAGAGAAATCAAAGTCTTTTCGATATGTAAAAAAGACATGAGTCCTGCTATGATATATTAGGAAATTAATGACAATCTCAGAGGACATAGATATGCCCCCTTCAGTCTGTCCTGAGGTTTGGAATACAACTACACTATTAGAGTTACTTATCCTTACCCTTGGGCTCTACTATTTATTTTTTAATTCTCTGATAATGTCCAGATATTAGAGAAGACAATGAGCTGCTTCCAGATGTTTAAGAGGAAAGGGAAATATAGCTATTACCACTGAGGTTCATAAGAAGATACTATCTGTGCTGGGCAGACTCTAAGATTGCCCCTTAAGATCTCTGACACCTACTTCATATTCACACATTTGTATAATAGTTGCCTTGAGTATGGCTAGATTTGACAACTCACTTCTAATGAATTGAATACAGCAGAATTGATAGGATGTCAGTTCAAAGATCAGGTTTAAAAAAGATTGTGGCTTCCATTTGGGGCTCTTTATCTCGGAATCTGTATTCTGGGGAAAACCAGCTGCCAAGATGTGAGAAGCCCTATGGAGAAAGCCACATGGCAAGGAGCCAATACTGCCAGCCTTCAGCTAGCAAGAACCTGGGACTTAATTGTAAATAGCCACCTGAGTGAACTTTGAGGTGAATTTCCCTCCAGTTGAGATGACTGCAGCCCAAGATAGCACCTTGATTGCAGACTTCTGAGAGACACTAAGCCATGAACACCCAACTAAGCCACAGCAGGATTATTGACTCAGAGAGATAATAAGTGTTGCTTAAGTTCTGAGGTAATTTGTGACACAGCAATAGATAACCAATGTAATATATTTTTGGATTCTCCACTTAGTTTTCCATCCTTTTCTTTGATAAAATATGGAATTGACCTTCATTGATCCACAATTATTTAAGATCACTATTTTATAACAAAATAAAGTTACTAAGGTATTGCCTACTAGACAGAGTAGCTCATTCATTTATTAGTTGTTGTTGTTTTTTTAAATCTGTTTTAGACCTCGGTGAAAACAGTATTTGTTTCTAAATTCTAGGTCCAAATTTCTTCCCTCTACACTCACCTAATTCAGCAAAGAAAAGTCATTGAATTCCATTGTCATTTAACATGCATTTGTTTTTAAAAGAAGTAAGAACCCAGCTATCTGTTTTCTTTATTTAGCATTGGGAGTTTATGATGAATGCACTTTTCCATTAAAGTAAGAAAATAAGAAAGAGAGAGAATGATGTCAAGCAAAGATGTTAGAATATATTTGAATATAACTAGCCTCAATAAATATAATTTTCCTTATTTATGTTATCATTTATTTCTTTTTTATGTTATTACTAGAGGCCTGGTGCACAGATTCATGCACCTGTGGGGTCCCTCAGTCTGGCCTGCAGGGATCAGGCTGAAACTGGCAGTCTGATATCCCCCGAAGGGTCCCTGAGTACAAGAGGGCACTCTGCAAAGTTGCTGTCGCTAGGCAGCTCCTGCATTGAGCATCTGCCTCTTGGTGGTCAGTGTGCGTCATAGCTACTGGCCGGTCAGCCGGTCGGCTGGTCACTTAGACTTTTATATATATAGATAATTTATCTTAACTAAATATTCTAGTGACCTAAAGGCTTTGTTAGACTGATAGAAAATAAGAATACTTCTTTTCAACTATGTAGATGTAACATACTTCCAGTCGAAGAGAATAATTATTCATTACAGTGGCAAAATAATTTTCTCAGAAGATAAAATATTTTATCAGAAGACAAACTAAGTCATTGCATAATCCTCTGACCACAGGGTACCATGTAGAGAAGGGGAGTTACTACATCAGAACTTGGCATCCTTTATATAATGGCTAGGTTTTTCCTCTCTATTATTTTTAATTGACAAATATTTAGCTAGTAAGTTAATAAAAGAGAGAACACTCAAATAAATAAAACCAAAAATGAAAGAAAAGCTGTTATAACTGATGCCACAGGGGAAAAAAGATTATAAGAGACTATTATAAAAATTATACACCAATAAATTGTATAATCTATAAGAAATAGATACATTTTAGAGACATGCAACCTACCACTACTAAATCATAAAAAAATAGAAAATCTGAACAGACTAATTACAAGTAAGCAGATTGAATTAGTAGTAACCAAAAAGCTCTTCACAAAGAAGAGCCCAGGACCAGATTGTTTCACTGGTCAATTCTATTAAACATTTAAAAAATAATTAGCACCACTCTTTCTCAAACTTTTCAATAATTTGAAGAGGAGCAAACACTTACAAACTTATTCATGAGACAAGCGTTTAATCCTAGGTCGAAAGTACACTTACTAATTCTCAGATCTTTCTCTTCTATTTCCTCTTTTGAGAAGCTGGCAGGTTAACACAATAACAGGGATCTTTCCTGAAATCCTGAATGAAAAGTCTAAGGATAAACTGCATTGCTTTTTTAAATATTAGCTGTCTCAGAGATTCAGTTGGTGGGGTGGTTTGCTGTTCAGTTATTCAATATTGTTATTACTATAGATGGTACCTATTATATATAGTGAGATATTATAGCTTAGCCATTAAGTCAGGCACGGCTGGAGTTGCACTTTCTTTTACTTCTGATTGATTGTATGGTATTGAATAATGGAGTTAACCTTTCTAACCCACAGTTTTCTCATCTGAAAAATACATAGGTTTTTAGTGAGGATTAAAACCACATTACTACACCCATTTTCTGCACTATTGTTCCATTGTATTTATATAAATCACTGTATTATTTTCTTATATTGAATCCTCTATATTTCATAAGAAAATTATTTGTATCTATTCACCTCTATACTATGAATGCAAGAGAGTGCCACATATATAGAAGGAACTTAGTAAAGGGTAATGAATAAATTGATACATGAAATATGATCAATGTGATTTTTGATGCACAAATGCAAACTATTACAATTAACATAAATATGATTAACCTTTCTTCTCCAAACCTTATAAATTTAATGCTATTATTCCCATCCTAATATATAAAAAGCCAGGGACCATCATGACTGAACCACATCCCATATGGAGCTCTGCAATGTGGATGGCACCACAGACTTGTCCTGCCTTGAAGTGAGTAGGTTGGGATGCAATTTGGCATCCCCATATCAGCCAGAGTCAGTGGCTATTTTTTTTTGCTAAGTTCTCATATATCTTGTAGTGAGTCAGCTTCTGCCAGCCAAGGAGATAGTTCTCTATAGAAGTGTGCAGTTGTACCTAATAGTAGTCAACACTCATGGCTCATAGGTGATGGATGCATTGACCTAGTAAAGGGAATCTAGGCAAAGCACCAGCAGCCACTCCTATTTTAAAAGGGAGTTGGTGAGCCTGAGAGGAATCTTGAATTTTCTGCTCTCTCCCTTTCATTTTACCCCAGCAGTTTGCCTCTACATTTCCTGAGCCTTGTATCAGCCTAAGATCAACCTTTATTCAGTTCTTTATTTTGAGCAAAGTTGAGTAAAATAAAGGAAACATGGAGAAATTAAGGAAATATTATCCCTTTATTATCAATAAGAATATTTTATGATTGGTCCTACTTTAACATGATACCATAGTTGCCAGTCACTGGGCTTGTGCCTCTCTACTCTCATTATCAGATAACTGGCCTCCAGAATTATACCATGTTCTGAACTTGTTGGGCCTCCAAACCATGTTTTCTCTATGAAAGTCCACTCATGTTTTGTTATTTGGATCTTCACGGAATGTCTCCCCTGCCTCTTTGGACTCTGCCTGGAACTTACCTACTTAGGCTTACATCTTCTTTGAACTATTTTCTATGTTAGAAATTCATATTCCTGAGCATAATCTTGATTTATATTCAGTCTCAGAGACATTACCTAGTTCTTTGGATCTGCCAGATTAGGGGCCCAAGCTTCTCAGGTCCTGTAGCCAGTAGCTCCCATTGATGACAGCATCTTTCTTTCCAGAAGCCCAATCACAGTGGGCTCCTTATGGAGTGGGCACTAATTTAGAATTGCAAATAGCCATAAAATATTCTGAAATATAGAGCACTTAATTGTAAAGAGAAGGTTGATCCTAGAATTTTCACCCTCTTGAGAACTCTTTACTTGCCATTGAAAACCCCATACATGTCAATAAACCACAGTCTGCAAATTAGAAAGTGAGAAACCACCTCTGGAGGCAGCTGAGGTCTGGGTGAACCGCAAGAAAATACCTTTACCTGGAGGTCAAATAATCATGGTAAAAGGGCAGGGAATTTTGATGAGCATAATTGTAATTCATTGAGACCTAGGGGACTATGGGCTTTATAAAAATAAACCTTTTACTTTTTAATATCCTACACTGAGGACATTGGTGTTATTTACATTTATTTATTTTAAATATATTTTATTGATTTTTTACAGAGAGGAAGGGAGAGGGATAGAGATTTAAAAACATTGATGAGAGAGAAGCATCAACCAGCTGCCTCCTGCACATGCTCTACTGGGAATGTGCCCACAACCAAGGTACATGCCCTTAACCAGAATCGAACCTGGGACCCTTGAGTCTGCAGGCTGATGTGCTATCCACTGAGCCAAACTGGTTGGGTGATGTTATTTATATTTAAAAATTCACATGTAAGCCTACATTTAGAGATCATGATAGAAAATAATAAAAATGACAACTGAAAAAATATAATAATAATAACAACAATAAGAATAAGAAGAAGAAGAATGGGAGAAGAATAAGATGAAGGAAAAGAAGAGAAAAAAGAAACTGCCACTGCCATCAGTTATCAATCTTTCTTTGAAATACTTGACTAAAAAATTTAAAAAATTAAAAAACAACAACAAGGGAACAGGGCAACAACAATAAATAGTAATAGTAGCAGCAGCAGCAGTAGTAGTAGTAGTAGTAGTAGTAGTAATCTATATATATATAAAAGTCCAGCAACTGAGTGCCAGAATGACCAGTCAACCAGCCGCTATGATGCACACTGACCACCAGGGAGCAGATACTCAATGCAAGAGCTGCCCCCTGGTGGTCAGTGCACTCTCACAGTGGGAGTGCCACTCGGCTGACCAGGATGAGCGGCACTCCTACAGCGGGAGCAGCTGCTCAGAGGGTGGTTCCACAGCTGCTCAGCTGACCAGGATGAGCAGTGCTCCCACAGCAGGCTGATCCCTGCAGGCTATGTCCCCCCACCAGTGCACAAATCCATGCATTGGGCCTCTAGTAATAATAATAAATAACAAACAGTATATCCTACAGCATCCTGCCTTCTCTATTGGAATTTGAGCCTATGAATCACTAGTGCACTTCCACATATGATGAGCCCATTATGTATCAAGCATGTGCTATATACTGGAGACAAACATCCAAAATATTCATAGGACATTTTTCTTTTAATTATTGGGTTTCAAGTTTAGTCATGGTAGGAAAAATGTGTGAAAACTTACCTTTTATAAAATCTTCCATTTGTTTTATTATTCCCCTCAAGAGGGACGAGACAAGAAGCATGAAGACAAAAACTACCTGTGGCACAGTGAGGAGAGATTTCATAGCATAGGCAATTCAAGGTGAATCTTGGAAAACCTTTTTCTCCTTGTCCTCTCAGCTTTTGATTATGTAAAGTAATTAAGGATTTGGACTGTGACTTTTCTCTGTTGATTTGTGGGAGAATGTAAATAAGATAGCTCTAAAGGTAAAGAAAACAGGAGATAAATTATAACACTGGGTAAATATGGGGGTGGTGGTGATGACCCAAAATAAAGAGACTTTGAGAAAAGAGATGAAATATTGTGCATTAGAGAAAGCATCATGATGCTCCCCTTCAGGGAAGTGGCAGAATTACTGTCTGAAAGCAGATGAATTGTGCTTAAGGTTATTAGTACTGACAATAGAAGTACAAGTATGATCAAAATTCACAAAATTGCTAAATATTTTTTCTTTTGAAATTGTCTTAAAAATGTATTATTTATCCATAATGCATTTAGGAAACCAACCTGTTACTGCTTAAGAGTATGGGTGTTTTTGAAAGTTGAATGAACACTTTCATTAGACATACAATTTTCTATGTTCAGAGTTTACTCTCCCAGTAAAGAAGACACAGTTTAAAATTAGACAAATACACACTCACATAGATATATATGTATATGAATTGTTTTCTAAATGTGACTTATGCTTTAACTCATCAAGAAAATCTTAATGGAGATTCTACCACTTACTGGAACTGCTTGATTCCACAGGGAATATGAAAATGAATCAGAGGTAGATTCATAAGAAATGTCAGTCCAGTTGGAGTAATAGGGCAGATAAGTAATGATAATTTGAGATATAGAAAATGTGTCATAGATATATAGATTTTATATAGGATTCTGAGGAGAAAGAGATTACATTTTAGTGGGAGAATATATATATATCTAATAATAGAGTAATATGCAAATAACCATCACTCCGCTACGCCCACGATTGGGCGGCGGAGGCTGGGGGGCGGGACTCGCAAGTCCCGCCCCCTGCACCTCTCAACGGCTGGATGGGTCACCGCTGAGGGGAGACCCATCAGCGTTCGCGGGTCCGGGGGCGGCGGCGGCGGCGGCGGCACCCGGACCATCCCCATCAGCGTTCACGGACCCGCCTCCATGTAGCTGCACTGGGGCAGGGCCTGGTCAGCAGCCGCCGAGGCTGCTTCAAGGGCCAAAGAGGGAGGCAGGGCCAGACCCCAGCGGCCGCAGCTGCTGTGGGGCCCGGGGAGCCAGGCAGGGCTGGACAGGCAACCTCAGGGTGGGCCTGGGGATGGGTGCATCGGTGCAGCTTGACAGCAGACAGCAGGGCCTGCTTGGCGGTAGCTGCTGGCAACCCACAACAGGCAAGTGGGCCTGCAGGCAGAACCCAGCAGGGCCTGCTTGGCTGTTGACACGGCGACCCGGGAGCAGACAAGCACAGCTGTAGGCAGCACCCAGCAGGGCTTGCTTGCCCATCGCTATGGTGTGGAGCAGGCAAGCCCCTCAGAGAGCAGAGAACCACAGGGAGCGGGCCTAAGCCGTCAGCAGGACATGCCCTGAGGGCTCTCGGATTGGTGAGGGTACAGGTTGGGCTGAGGGACCCCCCGTGCATGAATTTCATGCACCGGGCCTCTAGTATATATATATTAGAGGCCCAATGCATGAAATTAGTGCAAGAGTAAGCCTTCCTTCCCCGGCTGCCAGCACTGGCTTCCCTCTGGCACCCGGGCCCCGGGCTTCCCTTGCAGTCCCGGCTTCATCTGGAAGGACATCTGGTCTAATTAGCATATTATGCTTTTATTATTATATATATATATATGGAGAATTGGCAGATCCATCTAAATCTGGAATAAAAGTTCATAGTTTGGATATGTGCACAGGGAAGGCAGGTAAAAGGGGAAAGGTGAATAAGGCAGGCTAGGGCTAGGGCTGCTGCAACAACACACTGTAGACCAGAGGACTTAAACCACAGAAATTTACTGTCACTTTTCTGGAGACTAGAATTTTGAGACCAAGGTGTCGGCGGGTTGGTCTTTTGAGCACCATGAGAGGAGGGTCTGCTGTTTCAGGGCTCTCTCCTCAGCTTGTTGATGGTTGTCTTTTCCTTGTGTCTTCACAGTGTCTTCCATCTGGATATGTCTGTGTCTAAGTTTCCTCTTCTTAAAAGATTGTCAGTCATATTGGATTAGGGCCCAACTAATGGCCTCATTTTAACTTAAATATCTCTATAAAGCCTGTATCTCTAAATACTAACACATTTTTCAATAATGGGGTTAAAACTTCAACATATGAATTTTGTGGAAGACACAATTCAGCCTATAAGAGGCAGTGAGGCAAAGAATTGTGGGATATACAGGGAGAATACTAAATTTTAGTTTGACTAAAATATCTACACTAATAAAAGAGAAACATGCAAATTGACCATCTTTCTGCTATATGCCCACTAGCCAATCAGGAGGGAATATGCAAATTAGAAGGACAAAGATGGCGGCCACCCAGCTGCTCCAGGTGTGGAGTGTCCAGGCAGGGCAGGACGCCTCCTATGAGAGGGAGGGCGGGGGGTGGGGGGCGAAGGGATCTACAGGAGCTGCATTTCAGCCCCACAGTGAAGACGAAGAATGCAGACTCCGGAGTTTGCAGCGAGGACCAAGACAGCAGACTGGCCAGAGTCTGCAGCAAAGCAGTGAAGATGAAGATGGCAGACTCTGGTGGGAGCAAAGGCCTGGGTCCTGGGTGCCGGAGGAAAACCGGTGCTGGAAGCCAAGGGAAGGAAGGCCTGTTGCACAAATCTCTTCGTGCAATGGGCCTCTAGTAGTTATATAAAGTAACATAGAAATCAGGCTGACCAAAAAAGACTGAAGTCAGATTGTATAGATTTTGAATACCCAAAATAAAGATTGGAATTTATTCCTCAAGCATTAGGAAACCAGCAATTAATCTGAACAGGGAGTAACATAAATTCAAAATCATTGCATACTTACAGTGTGCCAGACACCACGCTAAGTGGTTTACACTATCATCTCATTTCATCATTATCCTATTTTAATCTTGGCAACAATACTTTTAATTAGGTTTTATTAGTCTTTTTTTATAGAATAGTAAACTGGAGTTTAAAAAGTTATTATAACTTATGAATATTAGAGCAGATAATTAAAGTCTTCAAAGTCTGGCATCACATTCAGTGTAGTTTCAATCTTAGACATGGTAGTTTTCATCTCTAAAATTTCAATTTGTTTCTCAAAATACATCTTCAATATCTCTACTTCAATTTTTGAGCATACAGGATAGAATTATAATAGCTTTTTTATGTCCTTGTCTGATAATTTTGTATCTGTGTCAGTTTTCTGGGTCAGTTTCAAGTGATGGAATTTTCTATCATGGCTCATCTTGTTCTGCTTCTTTTGTATGCCTAGTAATATTTGACTGGATAGTAGACATTGCTAATTTTACCTTGTAGGGTTCTGGACATATATATTTTTAATCTTCTTGATGTTTATTCTGGGATGCAATCAGATTACATAGAAATGGTTTGACCCTTCTTTGGGACTTGCTTTTAGGAGTCCTTAGGTGAGAGTGGAGCAAGGCTCAGACTAGGCCTAATTATGTCCCATTTCTGAAGCAAACCATCTCTATTTTGTTTTACCCACCATGCCCCATATATCTTGATATTGTCAAATCTGGCTGATGGCAACAGACACTGTTCTTCTCCTTGGGTGTGAGCTGGACACAGTTACCTCTAATCTTTTCCTATTTCTTTCCCTAGTCTCAAGTAGTGTCCTCAAACGTACAAACTGATCAGTATACTGCTGACTACTTGAGGGGACCCTCGCATATCTTTGAACTCCTCTCTCTGTGCATATCTCTCCTCTCTAGTACTCTGTCCTGCAAACTGTAGGCACTTGGATCTAACTAGACCCTTAGGTTCATCTCCTCAACTCAGGTTATGCTCCAGGTTCCATCTCAGCTCCTCCTCCTGTGCCATGGGTGGAAACTCTCCAGGGCATTAAGCTGGGACACTTGGAGGTCTCACCTCATTTGGTTCTAATTTCTCAGGAATCATTATTCCTCATTTATCTGATGCCAAGTGTCTTACAAATGATTGTTCATGCATTTTGTATGGCTTTTGTCTGCTACAGACAGAAAGGTAAATTTGATCATTTTCATTTGATCTTGGTCTGAAGTAAAAATCAATTGAGGTGTTTTCATTTTAAAATATTATTTTCGACTTATATTTTAAGATGGAACATAGAAGAGTAAGATTGTCAGCAGTAAAATTAATAGATATTTAAATCAACTGAGATAAATATGGTATAACTGTATGTGTAATTAAGGGTGGAACAAGTAAGGAAGGCAGACGTCCAAGGTCTCTCTTCTCCCGGGAGGAAGGGATGAAAGAGAGGGCTGCCTTGTTACTAGTGCTGCTGAACAGGCTGGGAATCCCGCCGCGCTCTAGAACTAGCCTTCCTAGGAGGAGCCTTTCTTTTTCCCCACATCCTTTCCTTTCTTATCTGAGCTCAGGTAGGTCTGGCAGCCATGCCATCTTTATATTTTCCCTCTTCCTTGTACTGAAAACACCACTCTAAATTGACAGGGCCTCTGATATTATTTTAGTTTCTATTTAATATCTTTTATATCATCAACTTTCTGTTGCTAATGTGCTCAAATGAATTCTAATATCCCTTCAGTGTCTACTAGAAGTCCATTTGTGAATATGATCCTCATTAAAAGAGACATCATAAAAATTTGGTAAGCATTTCTTAACATACTAAAAGAATGAACTTCATGGACACAGACTTGAAAAATGATGTGTAAATAATCTTTTAAAAATTTAATTATATTTTGAACATATTAATAGATATTGGTTTGAAAAATGTAATTTTCATGCTTGATTTTGCATGATTATATCTGAGTTATCACTTTGAGGAAACAGAATATTTTGTCTACTATATTTCCTATTAGTAATTTTCATAATAAAGGTTAGACACCTTAGATAAATGGTATGCTTACCTCACTATTTGATGTAGTCAAGAAATCCTCTAATGGGAGGGATTATTTGAATTATAATTAACATTGAAGAATGAACCTTATTTTATTTTTGTCTTGAACGGTGTTATATTAAATGAGAACTACATCTTGCTCAGTTACATAATTATAATTTATGGTAACACTTTATATGTAAATCATGTAAACACAAAGAGGTATCAATTTGTTAGCTCAAATATCTGAAATATGGGAAAAACATTTTATTTATTTTGAGGGCTTTTTGGTTTCCTCACTCATAAGATACTGAAAGTATAATTAATTGAATTTGAATATAGATAGTTAATAATATAATTGATAGATATTGATAGAAATAATATATTTGCTAGTTACTTGCTATATTTGATGTTCATTATATTTATAGCATAACTTTGATATATATTGTTTGACTGATTAAAATAAACATTCTTTGACTTGACACAACTTTGCAATAATGCTTCAACTTCCTTCCACCACCAATGTTAGTGTGTTCTACTCATTTCAGGGAATATTCTTAAAGCCATAGGGCACTCTTTTTTTTTTTTTAGTTAAAAAGTTAAAAATATTATGAAAAGTTTTAATATCTTACTTTAGTGTATAAATGATACTTAAAATTGCACAATGTAAGTCTTATTCACACAAATGATACTGAAAGTTAAAAATGATTTTTTTATCTGTTAGCTTATATATTCTTATATTTCTGGAGATTAGGTTAATTGTGATATGTTGACAAAATAAAAGCTTCACAATTTGTCTCATTTTTATTATCATGGTTTCTAAATGTTATGACCCAGATACAGGTGTGCATTAAAAAAGAAATCCTGTATGTGTGCCCCTAAATAGAAAATAAAGCAAACGTACTCTACTTGCTTATGTTTTACTCCCCCTCTGTCTGTCTTCTCTGTCCTTCTTGAAAACGAATGCTTGAGTACAATGGTCTAGACAGAGAGTCCATTTCTCTTTGTGCCTTGTACAACGTGAACATCCCACAGCCTGAAGCAATATCTCCTTTAGAAAACAAAGGATTATTTAGAGAGTGCATCTATCCTGTGATCGCAAGGGAGAATTCCATGGTTTTGTAAAGGTAAAAATAATGATTTTAAACCCACATATAGGTTACTATTCAAAGCTCAAAGCTAAGTAGAAAAAAATAAGCAGCCACACTATTTAGATCCTAGGCTGAAAGATGATATATAAGGTGAAATTTGCATTTTCACTAACTAGGTAATAGTAATAGAAACTAATAAAATCTATCATATCCATGAATCAAAAACATAGATATGATTTTATACTTACTAAATAACAGTTGAGACAGAATTGCTAAATGTTAGTATTTTATACCTCATAAGATTATTAATTCATTTCAATTTAGTGAATTAAAAAATGTTATTTCATCATCAAACTCTCTTCTCCAGTCTATGCTTTCATTTCACTTCATCAGATTTTTAAAATGTCCTTATCCAACTTAAAAATTAAGATATGTCTTTGGGGGTTCATACTATGTCTTTAAGTTAAAACATGTGACAATAGCCGAACTAACTTGGTAGATTTATTTCAAACAGCATATGTGCTATATATTTGGGGATCAGGTATGGCGTATGAGAATTACGTTCAGTCACAGACTGGGTAGAATGGGTCTGTTCACTTTCACAGGCATCTAGAAAACCAGGCCAGGCCAGGCAAGAGCAAGGGGCTTCCACATGAAATTAAAGGGCGAGCTGGCTAGTTCTCTAAGAGGGGAAAAACCTGGAGTGAGAAAAAAGAAATTTTAGGAGATAGGTAGAAGAGAAAAAGTCAAGGATAAAGGGGAAAATAACTCTTTCCAAAGAAGTCATCCTGGAGATAAGTCATTTCTCTTAAATATTGATGCTTTTGAAAATGAAAGTGCATAATGTATGATTCAAAGGACACCTGAAACCCGGGGCACACATTTTAATATCAGGTAGGGAAGAAAAAGGTAGAATTTTGAGCGTGGAAAATATTTTTATTAAAAAGATATATGGCTTGTCCACGAGGCAGGTTTCACTAAGCTCTCAGAGTTCACTGCACATCCTCAGCAGTTTAGCGGGCTATGCGGCAGAATCATCATAAATCAATGAGAGGATGTCTCGAGCCATGGGGAATTAGCTGACTCTCGCTTATGTATGAGGCGATTCACAGCGCTTCCATCGGAACCCTGGAAATCTTTTATGAGACCACATGCTTGCTTGTCTGAGCCACACCTATGCCTAAGCAGGGAGAGCTTTGGCTAGATGGTGTTAGATTTCTTTCTGCCTGGCTGAAAAACCCCCACATTTTTTCTAACCAGACCTTTATGGGCAGGAACCCCTGAATTAATTTCTAGTTGTCTGGACCAGATCCAACGCTGTAGGTTACAATTAATATTATCAGCTTCAGAACACACAAGAATTCGAATTTGACTAACATAAGGCAGTGGAGGAGGTGTTCTATTTTTGAAATGATAGATAAAACCAGAAATTCTCTGCTGGAATCCACCAGGGGGCAGCTCCCTTGTGATTTGCTCACAGTATTTGCCTCAGAACCCGCAGCCTGTCCGAAGTCCCAGGGACTACACCTGTTTCTGTCACGCGTTATTGTAACCCATCAGAAATCCTCCCTCAAATTCTTGTTTAATGTAGCATCACATGTGCCAGTGAAAATTCCAAAAGAAAAGTAATGTGTACCTTAGAGGAATTTTAGTATCAAACAACTGACAGAGTGTTCTTAAAAAAGAAAGAACCTCTTTAGCTGGATAATGTTGTTGTAATTACTATTACTATTTCCCAGAAAGGAACTGACATTATCTTGCAAATAAAGTTTCAGCTTTCCCCTCCCCTCCCCCCCCAACCAAAACTTACAAATCAAATAAAGAAAACCTGGAAAAGGCGACTTTTAAAATGAAGATTATAGTAGAGAGAGCAATGACCTTTTCAATGGCACTAAATCTCATTCAACATGGCTATCATTTAACAAATTTTACTGAAATCTAGAGGTGAAGAGTAGTGAGAGGAATTGTAGACCCCATCAATGTAGAAAATCACAAAGTCAAAGCAGAAGCAAAGTTAATTGTTCTATTTCAAATGTATTATACTATATACAATACTTATTTCATACGTACATACTTATACTATAAGTTTACTTTTTTATAATAAATCACTTTATAATGTTTCAGCCTACAGATGTTTCCACCTCTCATGTAGGGCAGCAGTGGACAAAACTTGCTTTTCCATTAAGCTTTTGCATCCTGAGAAGGCCATTGGAATACATCATTAATCATGTCTAGAACACCTGTACTGTCAAAAATTCTTGTTTTTAAAATGTGTAAATCCTTGGCAAAAACTCCAAGCAAGTTGTTGAGAGAGACCAAGAAGGGGATAGGGTGGAGGAGTGCTTGAGACATTCTTCAAATTCATATTTTTTCAAACAGCACTGTCTAATGTAATCAAAGGAGATGGCAAACATTTCTGGACAAGCATAAAAACATTATTGTCACCATGCATCTTCTATTCTATTGAATTAAATAACAATCGCACTTAGTATGTATCAGGTTAGCAGATATGTAGCCTGGAACAAAGTGTTGGTATTCCTAAATGCTATTGGCCCTTAGTTGTCTACTATGGAAAACCATGAGAATACCCAGTGCTCAAATATCCTGGCTACTTTGTAAGCAATCACATTATTCATATCATTGAAACTAAGGAGTTCGTATATGTCTCCCAGACTACCTTCATCACAAGTTATATTAGGATACAGGCCAGGCCACGGTGACCAGGTATACTAAGTGCAATGCTGACATGAGATAAACATTCATTTCACCATGAGGAAACTCTTCAGGCAGGTGATTTAGAATTGCCGAGGTACCCAGAAGTATCAAGGACATAAAGCTCTTCCATTCCTTTGTTTCTGACATCCCTAGGCTATTACTTCATCAACTTGGTTGAAATTAGTCACTGCGTCCACCTTATAGCCCACAAGAAGCTTGAAAGAGGAAAGAAAAGGTCATGCTGCAGAGGTTTCATACTTCAAGTCTGCTCATACGCGGTTGGCCAGAATTGGTCACATAACTCTACCTGGCAAGAATGGATTTTAGAAATGTCATAGTTAGCTCGGTGGTCATGTACTTGATCACAATGCCTATTTTTATAGGTGGAAAGAAGAATAAATATTGGTCAAGGCAATTGGCAATCTCTGGCACAACAGTGTTCGCAGATTAAAGGTACAGATATATTAATCCATAGACACAGGTGCCTTTATTTTAGCAATTTAAATCCCTCACAAGATTTTATGTAGGATTAATCTTTATATAACTAATAGTTTCTCTTGCTAGAAATAACCATAACATTTTCTGGATTTTAAATCCAATTACTAGAATTAGTGGGGTGATCATATTGTAACATAAAAATGGCAAACTACTATATTGTACACCTGAAAATAACTAATATAATATTGTATACTAGCTATACTTAAATTTAAAAAACTAAAAATGAATGAAAGGGGAAGGGATTAACCAAAGAACATATATGCATTACACATAGACACAGACGGCAGTGTGGTGATGGCCAGAGGGAAGGGTGGAGTGGGGGCTGGATGGAGGTGGGCAAAGTGGGGGAGGGGATCATCTGTAATAGTGTCAACAATAAAAATAAAGTAAAAAAAGAAAAAGAAAAATGGAAGCAAAAGAAAACTTTCAAGATTTTTTTTTACATTGCCTGGTGTATCATAAACTACTTCCTTTAGGTGAATTCCATTAACCTCATTTGGAGTCCTAACCACCAACTCGTGCTGAATAATTCTAAACCATCCATACAGTTTACTGATATCTGTAATTGGAAGATAAGAGAATGGGCATTCATTATTGTTCTTTGCGTCTTTTTTTGCATCTCTTCATTTAAGTTTACTTCACTTTTTATCATCAAGGAACAGTCCTATTTTTCCCTTAGGCACACAAAACAACAAATATTGAAGGGGCAGCTGAAAAATGTGTTCTCATGTCCAAGTTTCTAATGCCTTTTTCTCCAAATCACCTTGCTCTAAATGATCTTGTTGGTTTTTCTGGTTTTCTAAGATTGAAAAAGGCAGTGCTCATCTTTGACCAGAAGTCACAGAGTAGGAAGTTCATGTGATGATAAGTGAACAGCCTCAGCACAGCAGAAGGACAAGCATTAGGCAGCTTCTGTTGCACTGTACAGCTTCCTCACTTTCAGCATAAAGTGCTTACATGAACAACTGTCCAAAGTGCGGGATGAGGCCATTAGCAGCTAGCCTGTGTAGTGCAAAATGAATATATTTCACTCCATTTGAGCTAAGAAAGGTTTGGAGCTTCAGTGACGTAAATTGGGCTCCAGTATCACTTAGCAGCTCTTTTGGCATTCCATATCCTGTGAATAATCTTTTAGTATGGACTGGAGGGAGAGAATTTCATAATAGACTGTGGCCATTTTCAAGAAGTAATAGTACTAATGACTGTATCGGGAGTTTAGGAAAACCCACTATCCACTTTTGTTATGTGTTTAGCTAATATAAGAGTTTTAAAGGTATTTATGTAATATTCATGTTACATTAGAAAATTATGGTTTAGTTAATATTACCTTTAGTTGATTTATATTACAAACCAGTCTTTATGTAATTACAGGCCTAAGGATTTTTGTTTTTAATTTCCTCCATGATCTTTTGTAAGGCTGTCTTCAGTGAATAGTTAGCATGTTTCATGAATTATAAAGCATACTATAACATATTTGTTATGTTGATTCAAATGGCAATATAATAGTTTAGTTTCCTAATCATCTCTATATATCTTACAGGACATTAATTATAGAAGAAATACCCAAAACCATAATGATTTATTTCCCTGCATTGTTATTCAGGTAAAACTAAACTAAAGTTTTCTCCTCAGTTTAGTATGTCTCATTTCCCCTCTAGGTAAGATTTCAAATATTTCGCTATAACTTTTCTTTAAATTATGCATTTCTAAATTTATTTTTGTTTAGAAACTAAAAAAGTCATACATTAATTTTAGCTTAGCCAGATTCTTAAAAATACAGTAAATACAAAACTCTCCCATCTCTCTCATTAATTAAATTAGTCTTTTGAACACTTCATATATTGTTTCAACATTGCTGCTATCTTAGTCTTTGGGGGCAAAGCCATTTATTCTTTTTATTTTAATTTTTAAAAATATATTTTTACTTATTTCAGAGAGGAAGGCAGGGGAGAGAGAGATAGAAACATCAATGATGAGAGAGAATCATTGATTGGCTGCCTTCTGCATGTCCCCTACTGGAGATTGAGCCTGCAACCTGGGCATGTGCCCTTGACCTGAATCGAACATGGGACCCTTCAGTCTTTAGGCTGATGCTCTATCCACCGAACCAAACCAGCTAGGGCACCATTTATTCTTTTTAGATAGCATTAGATTTAACATTGATTCCTAAATGCTTTCTTTACATCTTTTCCCAGTCATTGTCAACTCTCTCTAAAAGTTTTTCATTATGGCACAGTCAGAATCAAGTGTGGCTGTATATGCTTTTAATAATACTTTCTCTTGGAAAGATGCTGTCATTGTTTTTCAAAACATGTCTACTCACTATTACTAGTGGCTTATTGAGTATAATATTCACATTTCATCATTCTTTGCCCTTTAGTTTCCATTTCTTATAATCTTTCAGAGATCTTTATAACACTGTTGTGCATAAATTTCTATTTTTATGAGTACATATGATTTTGAATATTTCCTTATATGTAAGTTAGCTAGACTCAATCTTTTAATCTTTAGAATTAATCCACAACTTTTCTACATTTTTCAAAATACTTTTTTCACATACCAATTTGTCCTTCCATTTGTCATGAATTTTCAGCAAATTTACATTCAAGTTATTTTTATAAGGTGGCATTTAGAATTTAAAATGTGTTTCTATGTTTGACGTGTTGGAAAAACAACAAAAATGCATGATACTATAAACATAATTCTATGTTTCATTATAACTATTCAGCTTCTTCCATGAAGAGATATTTGGATTACTCTTTGTTTTATCTTCATGTTATTGCAAAATATAGACAAATTTAAAAAGTCAGACTTCTTGTTATAACTAAGATTGGCAGGCACTCTCTCCAAAAAATAGCTACATATTGTCACAAATTGACAAAAGCTATTACTTCGTTGCTCTGGAAATTAGTCAAAGGCATACAAGTATAGAAACATTTATACTTGACAGACTTTAGAGAAGAACAGTGGGAGTTTGAGCCATTACTCCAGCTCAGTGCGGTGTTTATGTCAGGACTGCAAAGCTATAAGGATTGACAGCCTTTCTATTTGGAAGGTTAGGTGATACCCATCTCCATCAATATTGTTAGTGGAACTAACTTCTTGAAGGCAAGCAAACAGGTGAGAGCTAATTCCTCCGTTCTACTTGCCTGAGATGTGAGTGGGCCAAACATGTTCTGGCTGAAGCTGTGTATGTGTCTAGCTGACACTAGAAGAGTCCCAAGATATTTAAACATTCCTGGTCAATCCTGTGGCCACATGTATATGTGCAGAAGACTTGAAAGGGACTATAGGGAAAAGTAAAATTGGGGCAACTTGAAAATGGCATGACCATTGAATGTGTTCCTCTACCCAGGCACAGATCCATCTGCCAAAGACAGAAACCCTACTTGCTCAAAGTGTTTAAGAACAACTTCCTTGCAATCGTTCAATGACTACTAGGTTACGCAGACACAGGGGCATCTCCTAGGAAGCCAAATTAAAACAAAACAAAATAAAACAAAACAAAAAGAATAAAAAAATTTTTTGAGCAGAGACATGACTAACCACATACTACAATGGAGACAGATGTCACAGATTATGTCCAGGAAAATTTTAAAAACAAAAATAAAGAAATACATAACAAAAAATAGCTACTATTGGGGCAAGATATCAAAATCCAGATATGCTACAAAATATACAATAATCTAATAGCAATAGATATAGATATCATTATTTTCTATAGGTAGATGTTATTTGTTAAAAACTGGTATTAAAAATTACTGAGAAATAAAAAAAACAAGAAACAAAAACAAACCCAAAACAAACAGGAAACTGTGACACATTTACAGGGAATTAAAAACAAACAAACAGTTAATAGTATCTGTCCCTGAGTATCCAAAAGTGTTAAGTCTAGTAGAAAAAATACTTCCAATGTTCTATTTAAATATTTTCAAAGAAATAACAGAAACCATGGTAATAATTAAAAGAAAACTATGGCAGTGTGACAATAATGGATCAACAAATAAAAAATTCAGCAAGGATATAGAAGTTATGACAAATAAACAAATAAAAATTCTGGAGTAGAAGCGTACAAAACTGAATGAAAAAGACAGAATGAAAAGAGACTCCACAGCATGTTCCAGATGACAGAAAAAATAATCAGTGAAAAAATAATGGAAAAAGACATCTAAAATTTAATGAAAACTGTTAATTAACAAATTTAAATAGTACAAATACAAAATAATAGTTTTAACAAGCCATGGTCTATCTATTTAAATCCAAATTCAAAAAGAAAATCTTGAAAACAGCAAGACAAAAAGGACTCATTTTATACAAGAGAGCTTCAATGCAATCAGTAGCTACTTTACCATCAGAATCAGATTGGACTCAAGAAGGCAGTGGTGTGACATTAAAAGTACAAAAAGAAAAAACAAAACAAACAAAAAAAACAAAACTCTTAACCAGAAATTCTATATCAGCAAATCTCTTCTTTCAATATAAGGTAAAATATAGATATTCCAGGAAAATAAAGACTGGGCATATTTGTTGCTAGAGGCTTACCTTACAGTAAATGCTAGACTTTACAGTAAATGCTAAACCGTACAGTAAATGCTAGAGGAAGTCCTTCAAGCTAAAAGGAAATGACACCTGAGGAGCAACAGAATCCTTTGGAAGAAATGAAGAATGTCATGTATGGTAAGTATGGCCTGTAAAAAAAGATTTTACAAATGCATTTTACAATTTCTTATAATTAAAAAAATCAGAATATACAAAGCAATTATAATAACCCTATATTGTATTATAACATACTAGAGGCCAGGTGCCTGAATTCATGCACGGGTGGGGTCCGGCCGGCCCCGCACCTGATCGAGGTAGGGGTCTCCAATTAGGGCCGGGCCGGCCACGGGGAGGGGCTGTGGGAGGTTGGGGTGGCCGATCGGGGACCCGATTGTGCTGGTTGGCCACTGTACTGCACATCATAGCGACTGGTCGTTCTGGTTGTTCTGGTCATTCCGGTGTTCCGGCATTCTGGCATTCCGGTCACTTGGCTTTTATATATATAGATATAGATCTAACATATGGCAATAATGGTGCAAAAGAGGAAATTAAACTATATTGAATCAACATTATTTTATTTTATCAGAATCAAGTTAGTATTCCTATGAAGTATACTGAAATAAATTGGAATACATATTGTAATTTCTAGAGAAACTACTAAAAAAAAAACCCTCAAAAATATAGAAAAATAATTAAAGTAATACACAAAAATATTTATTTAGCACTAAAGAAATTAGAAACAGAAAAAAAGATGAGACATGCAGAAAACAAATAATAAAATGATACATTAAAATGCAATAATAGAAAAATTACATCAACTATAAATAGCTTGAATACCTTAATTAAAAGGCAGAGATTGTAGACTAGATTTAAAAGCAAAAATCCAACAATGGAAAAATATATATATATATATCATACAAACCAAAACCATAATAAACCGGAGTGCCTATACAAATAGCAGAAAAAATGGACGTTGGGACAATACATTTTAATATAGAAAAATATATTAGTCTTTTATGTTGTTCAAATAGCAATTGTTTATTTTTAAATTATTTTCTCAATTGTTAATTATAGAAGTGTGATTATGTATTTATTCTATTGTAAATAAGACACTTTTTGTTTTCATGTGCAGGAAATTCATCCAAATAAATATGCAAACCTTTCATCTTTGGGTTTAACAAATTATAGTAAAATTAAAGGTGAGCCAAAATAATGAAAACATCTACAAAATACATTTTTAAGAACTTAGATCTAGAGTGCCCAACTTGCATATACTTACTCAGCTGCTATGTTAGTACTTAATTTAATTCTTGTATGCCTTAATTAAGCACATTTGCTAAAGAAGTGCTTGGGAAGAGCTCATGTATACTAGTAGCAAAACAGCTTTTGATGTCTTACCTTTTTATTTTTCCACAAATTGTCATATATCCATGATCCATTGGTGAAACTATTCTCTTTGAAGACTTTCTTGTTTTATGTTTTTATCCCACTTTTCTATTATTATTATTTCTTTATTTAAATTGAAAATTAACTTAATTAATTTTGTTGTGATTACTGGAAAAAATGAGAAGGTATAATTATTACCGATGTAGTTTAAGAGCATATAAAACTATTTTAGGGCCTACATATATTTAGGAGTATAACTTGAAAAAATTAGGGAAGTATTTTTTTGTTGTTGTTTTATTTTTAAATTGCTTTTGGATTTAGTTTATATGTTTTAGGTCACTGAATTGGATTTAGAAAGATGAGAGTCTGTATCTCAATTCTATAACTTCATTGCTAACTGAGCTTTGGTCAAGTTTTTCAGTGGTTCAACTTCGTCTTCTTTTGTTTCAGTATTGGTAGAGTGGAAATAATAACTGCCAATTTCACAGTGTTATTTTGGTTTCCAACATTTTCTACTCTAGTGAATGGTATTCTTCCTTCTCAGGGTAATTCATGACAGCAAAGCAGAGTTTTAGCAGTGAGAAGTGAGAAATATTCAGCTTTTCTCTTACTGCTCAACAGTTTCAGCTCTGAACACTGTGAATAAAAATATGCAATATCTCTTGAGTTTATTTGTTTAATTCGGTGTGTTTAAGTCAGAATAGATGTATTTCAGTGGTAAAGAAAATCCTTCCTAATGATGGAAAGAAAAATAGCATGTAGTTAAAAAAAATTCTAATCAGATATTCTTCAGAAATTTTCATTTTAAATATCTAAATTTAGATTCTTTGTCAGAGTGACCTGAAAGTATGGCAGTTGTTCATATAAACCCATCTTCTTGAAGTTAGGATGTTATTGTAAAAGAGTTTGGATAGCTTAAAGATAACTGCTATTTTATACTTTTATATCTATTAATCTGAAAGAAATGCCTTCACTGATGATTTTGTTAAGGTAAATTCCCTGTTACATTTTTCCTCTAGTAGCTAAGAATATATTGATGTTACAATTGCTAAAAGCTAAACAATACTTTTTTGAAGCCTAGTACATAGTGAGATGACTTTTCTTTATAATTCCATCCTCCATTTGAATATTTTTTTTCTTTTTTAAATTGCGTTGTCATCTGCAAGAAAAGGCAGTGTTGCATGGCCTGCATAATACTGTGGAGTGAATGTTGTGTGGACCCTGTATTTCTTTACTGCTGGTCTAATACAGCCACTCAACCTAAAACAGGCCGATGGACCGTAAGTACTGTGCCCTGGGAAAGTCACCACTTTGAAATTTCAAGCTGCTAACAGGAGAGAGCAGGAGGTAGATTATGCAGTTTCTCTGAATGCCGATTTTCAGGCTTATAGGTAGCAAGATGAGGTGGAAGATAACATTATCTCATCCCAAGTTTACTTTCTCTGATTTTAACTTACAAGAAACAGAAGAAGGTCATGATAATAAGGAAAGGTACTAGAATCTGTATTGTGAAAATGTTCATACTGAGTCCTGTGGAATCTGAAATTTTTTCCAGTACAAACGAATACAGTTTTAATTCTGAAAGACACTGTAACAGACTGCACAGTATACTGAGAATGAAATGGCTCTAGAAATCAAAATCATGAATTCAACCTTCCTTCCTCCTTCGCCCTATCCCTTCCTTTCTTCCTATTGTAAGGACATTTCTTCCTGTTCACAAATGATATTTCACACTATCAGTTAGAATCTAGATCAGTCTCATCTCACTCCAGTATGAACACTCCGAAACACACACACACACACACACACACACACACACACACACACACACACGCACGCACGCAAACTGGTACCATGTAAATGCCAAATACAATTTAAGTGAAAGTATTTTTACTAAGAATATCCACAGAAAATATACACTTTAAAAATTGATTTTATTGCAAAGGAGAGCAAAAAATAAATATCTGCTTTAGGAATTTAACATGGTAGGAAAAGTGACCTTAAGAAATAATCTGTACAGCAAAAGGAGAGATGGAAAAAGTGAGATGAAATGTCACTGGGCAGAGATCTTATCAATGTGAATTGAGAATCACTGGCTACAGTGATGAAAAGGCATGGTCTCTGCATATAAACAGTGAGGAAAAAACAGTGTTTCCCTGTTATAGTGATGTTGTTGTCTTATTATTGTTGACTAGAGGCCCGGTGCACAAAATTTGTGCATGGGGATGTGTGTCCCTCAGCCCAGTCTGCACCCTCTCCAATCTGGGACCCGTTGAGGGATGCCTGACTGCTGGTGGGATCAGGCCTAAACCGGCAGTTGGGCATCTCTCTCACAATCTAGGACTGCTGGCTCCCAACCGCTTGTCTGCCTGCCTTCCTGATTGCCCCTAACTGCTTCTGCCTGCCAGCCTGATCACCCCCTAATCACTCCCCTGCCAGCCTGATTGACACCACTACTCCCATGCTGGCCCAATTGCCCCCAGCTGCCCTCCCCTGCCAGCTTGGTTCCCCCCAACTGCCCTCCCCTGCTGGCCTGGTTGCCCCTAACTGCCTTCCACTGCTGCCCCTACCAGCTCTTTTTCCCCTCAAGTAACTATTATCCAAGAGAAGTATTTAGTGGAGCGCACTTTGGTTAATGCTAGTCCAAGAGTATGAGCAATTTTAGCTGCGTGAGCTCTTTATAATGCACTCTCTATATATTAAAAAATAACAGTGAAACCCTTGTGTTTTAGTACATAGAGGTAAAATGCAGATAGTGATATCTAGAACAGCAAGACTGAACATAATCATTCAAAACAGTGTGGCCAAGATCAAGGAGTTAATTTGGAAATCATAAGTTACTTTGTATGTAAAAATTATCCCGATATTACTAGATGAAAATACTCATCCTAGAAGCCCTCACAGTGAAACACATGTTAAAAGGATGCATTTTTCTCGATGGGTCAAAAAATTATTTAAATGAAATATAAATAAAATTGCTAGAAATGCTACCACCTCTAGTGAAGAACTTTTTTCTTCCAAAATATGAGGCTAGAATCATAAAGCTCTATAAAATAAACTGACGAACAAAATAGATCCAGAGACATAGAAGCATAGAACAGACTGAAGAATCTCAGAGGGAAGGCGGGATGGTGGGGGTCGGGGGAGAGAGATTAACCAAATGAACTTATATGCATATATGCATAACCCAAGGACACAAAGAATAATGTGGTGAAGGCCTGGCGGGGGTGGGGAGAGGGTTGAGTGCAGGGTGGAGGGGGTCAATGGGAAAAAAAAGGGGACATTTGTAATATTTTCAACAATAAAGATACATTACAAAAAATTGCACAGCAATTCTGTCATTGTACTAGTATTGACCAAAAAAAAAAAAAAAAGAGTAAAAAGCAAACCAATGATTGTGGGATTGCAGTGCCTAGCAACAGTAAGGATATAAAAAAACAAAACAAAATAAAACAAAACAAAAACAAGCAAACAAAAAACTAGGAAAATTTCAAAAACAAAACAAAAACCTGTCTCATGATTACAAGGTTTCTGCTAGAAAGTGCTCCAAGTCATACCTACAAATCCTGAATAACCCTAATAAAACTAGGAAAAATTACACAAAGAAGAAATTTGAAGAGCCATATCAAATAAAATAGATTCTACAATCTATTTTCATTATTCTGTTAATGTTACAGGTACCTCCCTGTCTTGCTATAAATACCACTGGCTTAATTTTCTCCTTAATGGTCAAAATCTTTGTCTTTCCCTGTATCTCGTATGTGACAGTAAGAATTGCAGCAAGCATTCTGGCCATGTTGTAAAATTGTTACAGGCAGGGGAAGTGTGCAGTTAGTCTCAGAATCGTGATTTCAGATCTAGAGAGACTGGAGCAAGTGCCTAATACATTCCTGGAGAAATGCTGGTAACACAAAACAAAACAAAGTACAAATCACATATGACAGGGGTGAGGATAGAGTTGGAGATGTTGCAACAGTGAAGATTCACTCTTGCACAGATATCCATGCGCAAACAGACAAATTACAGTTGGTAACTTCTTGGGAGGAAATGACTATGTCTCTTGGATGGTGTACTTTACCTGAAAATCATGGTCTAATAGCAGGACTAATGTATAGCTAAAGCTCGTGTACTCTTAGGGCCTATGAGGTCTGTTTTATAAGATGTAAAATAAGATATAAAAATAATTGGAGGGGAAATCACTTCTTGGAATCTCTAAATAGAGCAGGTCTTCCTCACCTATTTCCATTGATTTAAATATAACCTTAAAAGGCAAAAAATTATTTCCAAGAGGTTTTTTTTGTTTGTTTTTAATTGAGGGCAAAAAGCAAAGTTCCTATCAGCAAATATCTAATAGTAAATGCTAAAGTTTATTTTTAAAATATTCCTTAATAAAAAGTCATTTTATATTTTCTAAAGTTTGAGAAAATAAGCAAACCAAAGTTAACATATGTGAAAGGTGAATTTCTTGGAAGATAATTTTACCACTTTTGTTCTATCAATTTCTCAAAATGCACACTGGAAAAGCCACCAGTCAAGATTTGACTCTTGGGAAAGAATTAACCCACAAATACTTTCAGATCCTTTGGAGAAAAATATCTATTGCTGCAGGCTGTATGTGTATTCATTGAAGTTACCAGACACCTTCATTTCTCTGTAGCATAATTATATAGAAAGGAAATCTGACAGGTCTTTTAGGGTTCTGGTCAATCTGAATCAGAGCTTTGTTCTTACCAGGTCATAGACTCAGTGGACCTTAAAAATACTTAAATATATTTTGGCAATCAGATCCATGCTAGCTGTCAAATTTCAAATCTCTGTAGTCATCATGTGTCCACATTTAACGTCATAAAAAGTAACGCTAAATAATAATTTTTAAAAATACTTCTTTTTCAGTCCATCTTTCCTTACGTTAGGGGCTTTAATTTGGATGGCGTCAATTCAACTAATTTCTTAGTGTCACTTCCACATTGTACATATGTCCAGTTTTCTAACTTTCAGTGTTACCTATTTCTTTTTTTCAGAAATAATCATGTTTCACCTCATCATTTTTCTTTCTTTCTAGAGAGTTGCACACCTGGATTACTCCTTACCATAAAACTCTCTCTTTCCAAATCAAATGTAAACATGGTTCCTAGCTCTGTAATAATCTGTATTTACTTTTTTTTTAAAATTAAGGCTAATCAATTTTAGATGGTCATTTTATCCAATAAAAATAATACCTATGATGATTGAGAAAAAAAATGAATTATTAAGCCAACTTCCCACAAGTCACAGCATAAACATAGACACCTAAAGATCTGCTTCCCTTAAAAAAATCATATTTATTTTTTAGACCAATAAGCAAGACGGTGTTTTTGTGTCCATGCCATTTCCAGCCGCTGCAGGGAATGATCACATCTTCTCTGCTATTTCTCCCTTTAAACTGTCAAACACACTGCGGAAAAGTATATTGCCTGTGCTAGCATCAGGCCTATCATTTGCTCTCACTTTCTAACGGCAGATTTTGTAGTTGCATTCTCTCCCGGGTGCCTTCAAAGAGGGAAATACCAGGACACCAGAAAAAGTTCTCTAAGTTGCCATTTGCAAAAGCAGTTCTCCCCGCCTTAACCTTTTCCTACGGAGAAGAACAGTGCTCATTTCTCCAGTGCTTCCAGTGGATCAGAAGGAAATTTGGCCGTGGTCATTTCACATCTCTATTGCACTGTAGGAAAACACTGGGCTGGAAATCAGGGAGCATACATTTCAACCCTGACTATTACAAACTAACTTTAGAATTTTTTTAAAGTTCCTTATTCATTATTCTTCCCAAAAATTGAAATAACGTGGACTATATTCTCTCAAATGTACCTTCCTTGTCTATGGATCTATTCTTCACTTTCTCACAAATGTAGGCATATTCTGAATATCCTATATTTAATTCATGGTTACAGCTTTTGAATGTCTCCTTATGTGTCTCAATTTATGAATTCAGACTGTCACAGCCCTATTAAGAAATTATTTTATTCCTATTTTGGTCTTCTACCCAAGCACTGAGTTAATTAGTGCCATCTCAAAAACTGTTTGAAGTAAATCAGGATGCCAATTTAAATAAAGAAAACAATGAGTAACTTGGCAGTGATATAAACTATACATTCACAAATGACAACTTTGAACATTATGCACTCATACCAAAAATAGAGCATTGGCGATACCGGGATGGATGTGAGAACACACTCTGAATCCCAAACACTCACATCCTCTGTGTCATACATGTTTCCTAAATGTGTACGTCATTTCTCAAAATTTGTAAACTTGAAATGACTGTATCTCAGGACAAATACACTGAGTGGCCAGATTATTATGATCTCTGAACACATAATAATCTGGCCACTCAATATATATATATTTAATTCATGCACGAGGGCCTCTAATATATATATATATATATATATATATATATATATATATATATATATATATTAGAGGCCCTCGTGCATGAATTTGTGCATGGGTGGGGTCCAGCCAGCCTGGCCAGGGGAGGGGACATGGGCGGTTGGCCGACCTGCCTGCTGGTTGAACTCCTGGTCAAAGGGAAAATTTGCATATTAGCCTTTTATTATATAGGATATTATATAGGATATACACTGAGTGGCCAGATTATTATGATCTCTGCACACATAATAATCTGGCCACTCGGTGTATGTTGTTTTTATAGCTCATAGTGTAAGAGATGTTTCTGTATTGGTTTGTATTCCCTCTTTGTGGCAGCAGACAGGAAACTATGGTTAAGATGAGGGGTTTTAGATGAATGCCTCCATAACTCTTCATTACATACAAAAGAAAAGAATCCAAAATGTTTCAGAATGGACTCAGAGATTCACTTTAATCCAAGACTTCACCAGCTGGCTGCATTGCATGTAGCTGGTTGCTAGGTTCATCGGGTATTTTTATAGTCCCGGAAACTAAAGATAATGGAGCCAGGTCCCACATGCTGCGTCAACAAGAACTGGGAGTCAGTCAAGCTACAGATATTTGAGGGAAGAGGAAATACACCAGGACATGCAGGCTAAAGTGAATCAATAGGAAGCTGTTAAAGAGACTTGCCAGGTACTTGCCCTGTTTAGGTTTTAATTCTTGCGTACTCTCCATCATTGCAATGTCTTACTGAAACATTTCCAAAGGAAGTGTTTCCCTTTGGATTATTTTTCCTTTTTCTAATTGGACAAAACTTCTACTTCTCTCCACCCACTCCCACCCTATCTCCACTTCAACACATAGGAAATAAAAAGGCACAGATTTTGATATTATTTTAGTCCCAGAGTCCGTTTACTATATCATTAAAGCATTAGATTAAACTACATTCACTTATAATTTTTAGATCAATACAATAAACAGTTCAGTGACTTTTATAAAGTTTAACTTAATATTAGGAGACCCCAAGAAATGGTGGGTATCTAACAATTGACTTAAAATGTACCACAATTTCTTACAATGTGTTGGAGTCAAAGATTTTGTAGTTTTTGCGTTTATAAAAGAGATGCTTTGTTTTGAGCTCAAAATTGTAAGCATGAATACTATCTAATAATGGTCAATATCCCTTAGAACAATATCTGGACTTCCCCTAAATGTATACTAATGTTGACTAATAGGGCCTGGAACCTATGCCTGAAGCCAGTTTGGCCACTCTCTAGAAGTATGATTTGGGGCAAATCTGTTATCTTTTCTGTATTGCATCTCTTCATCTGTAAGAGTGGGTGAAAAATGGTTAGTATGCCTGAGTCCTAATATTTAAAAAATATTTTCTATTATTACAAACATACACATTGTAGTGAAATATTGCCTTGAACATTTGAAAATACAGTTATAAGAGTAAAGAAAAAAAAGTTGAAAGCATAAATTAATCTTGTTTTCAGATTGGATACTTTGGGGCCTGTTTGTACCAGTAGTCAGGAAAAATGACTTAGTTTGGCATGTGGGGTGAAGGAAAAAAAGCATCCAAAAAATGAAATTGGATAAATTTAGATGTTTTATGATTGTAGCTACTGAACATGTTTTATGCTGGCAGAATACGCTCCCTGATGTTGGAATACCGTGAAAACCCATTTAAATCATGCCAGAGAAATGTTAACGGGTGAGGAAAGGGTTAGATAACAGTAGTCAAGGCCTCCTCCCAGTGACAAATTTGATGAGAGAATCTGACCTAGCAGATCACTCAAGGAATGGAGAGGTCTTCAAGCAACAGCTTTATCCTGGAATTCATAAGTGATGACACTTTGGCAAGAAGCTATTCCCACCTCCAACCACAATCCCTGCTGGAATATTTGAGATTTTACAGTCAAATCACATCCAAGAGAAGAGCCAACATGATTTATAATCTGTGAGAAACATGAAGATAATACTATAAATGTGTATGACTATGAACTGAAATGCCAAGTTATATATTTAGGTGATGGATATTTTTTTCTTCAGATAGGTATTAGTAATTAACTTGCCAGAACAAAACCTTGTTTCTCTTTTTAAATAAACCTAATGAAGAGAAGCAGGAAGAAGATATGTAGGTTAAAAGGAAGAAAGAAGATAGAAGGAAAGAGAGAAGAAAATCATGAAGACAGAGATGACAGGAAAGGAAGAGGGAAAGTAGTGGAAGAAAGAAGACAGAAGAAACCTCCCCTTCGTCCCAAAAGAAGATGGAAGTAGCCAATGAAGGCGAAAGGGAAACAGGCAAGGTAGCTTACAGTTCCACAGGCAAATATAATGTTACATTGTTGAAAATTATCAGAAGGCAAAATGAGAGCAATTCTTTTTAAAAATCAAGCTGTCTCACTCTGTGTGGTAGCTCAGTGGTTAGAGCCCTGGCCCACACACTGGAGGGTCACAGGTTCAATTCCTGGTCAAGGGCACGTACCTGGGTTGCTGGTGCCATCCCCACCCCCCAGTTGGGGAACTGTGAGAGGCAACCAATCTCTGTCTCTCTCTCACATCTCTCTCTCTCTCTTCCCCCATTCCCTTCCTTCTCCCTTCCACTCGCTCTAAAAATCAGTGAAAAAATATCTTCACTCCTTGGTTGAGGATTAAAAAAAAAAATCAAAGTTGCCTGCAACTCTATGTACTTTGTAAAGGAAGTAGGATAATTTACATCAGTGAAAATATTCCTAATGCTTCTTTTTCCCTCTGTGACTGTTTGAACAACAATTGAGGGTGGAGTTTCTGGAAACTGGAATGGGTGACCTATAGATGAATGTGAATGGGTGACCCATAAATGTGTGTGAAAAGATAAGGCCTACGATGAAATATGTGACAGAGACCAGAGACAATCAAAATGTTCTATATGAGTCAATGAAATGGGAGAAGTGGACAACACAGTAGAGGATGAACATCCAAATTGTGGGGAAAGCATAGGGATTTTTTATTTTTTTTACATTAAGCATGACTCAGATTTTAACTGGTTTATAATACTATGGAAAAGGTTCATTTATTACAAATTTAAATAAGCATATTCCTTAACAATATTTGTGTTTTATAAAGTCAAAGAAAGTCTCTGAGAGCCATGTGGGTGAGTTTAATCAATGACAATATTTGTGGGTCAGGAATACTATATGTGCCAAATGAACAAAGTCAATGGAATACAGAAAAATTTAGAAGCTGTAATTCAGCTAAAATTAGTGGCTATTTGAGGACAGTCTATAAGAGAGTAAGTAGAGCCTCCAGGTTCTCTTGTTTAGATCTACAGTAGCAGAAAAATGCAGTTCATTTTGGATTTTATTATGAAGTCTTGTGCAGGATATTCTATAATCATATCTAGCCACATATTGGCTTAAATCAAGACTCTACGCATCAGCCAGGAATCCATTCTCAGCCTGACTTGACTGCCAAATAGTTGATTGATTAAGCAGGAAAATCGACAGTGTCAGTTGATTTGACAGTGCCAATACGTCTGTCTATGATGGCTCTGGGAATTCTCTTTAGATTGAAAATGAAGTTTTAGAACCTACCCAAAATCTGGCTCTATGACCTTTGTGACAGTTGGAAATTCAGATGTGTGCAATTTTGTGAACTTACTAGTATTCCCTCAATAATTTTTATGAAGAAATAAGTGCTGATAAAATAAATTATCCACATGGAAAAAAGGGAGATCGGATGCCTGAATTATCTATAGAGGAAAGCTGTTCAATGAGATCACACTTGGTACCACATATAGAAAGCAATCTCACAACAACTGTTATGGATTTGAGATTTTACCCATGGGAACTGTGATGGTGAATTTTATGTGTCAACTCAACTGGGCCATTAGTGTGGAGATGTTTGGTCAAACACTATGTTGGGCGTTTCTGTGCTGGTGTTTGGGGATGAGATTAACATTTACGTTGGTAGACTGAGTGAAGAAGATTACCCCACCCCTCAAGTGGGCGGGCCTTATCAATCAATTGAAGAACTAAACACAACCAGAAGTTGACCCTCTCCCTAGACAGAGAGCTTTCTGCCTGGCAGCCTTGAAACTGGGACAATTAACTCTTCCTGGTTACCCACAGCCTGCAACCTGCAGACTCAACCTGGGACTTTGGCTCTGAAAATCTGGACTTGCCAGCCTCTGTAACCATGTGAGCTCACTCCTTATAAGAAAGCTTTCTTCACATATATACCTCTCCTATTGGCTTGTTTCTCGGGAGAACCTTGACTAATACAGGACCCTTAACTACTTCAATGTAGCAAATTGATTTACTGCTTTAACATTTGCCATCAAGAGTTGTCCCAACTGCCGAGTGTGAACAGTAACATACAGGGTGTATAAACTTGAAGTTAGTGTTTGTGTATACAGGATTTACAAAGGCAGAAATCCAAGAGTGTTCTATTAAATATTCTTCATGGCATCAGTTTGAAAATGGATCCATGCTACTCTGTGATCACAGGGGGAGACTGGAGATCACAGGAAATAAAACCTTGTGCCATGGTGTTCACATTAAAAGTAATAAGTGTACCTACTGCGAGCACTGTTAATAAACACCCTGCAGATCAGTTAATAACTAAGGGAAGGTTTTCTCATTTCATATGCTTTTCCTTCAAATACTTTTAATTAGAACATTTGAGGAGCATCAGCATTTTTAACAATAACTTCCAGGTGATTTTGATAAACACTAAAGCTTAAGAACAATTGACCCAAGAGGGAAAAAGCTAAAGACTGAGCCTGAAGGAACTGATTCAAAAGACAAACATTATGGGGGAAAGAAGAAAGGTAAGTAAATAGCCCACAGTGTTATGACTAAGTGCTGTAAGTGTTTTTGTGCTGCTGTGTGTACTGAGAGCATATAACAGCTGGTGTAGGCATTAATCATTAACTTAGAACATTAAAGTAAAAGGTGAGAGGAAGAACCTCAGCATGATAGGCGGGAAGACAGTAGAAGCCTGAACATTTGCCATATTTTAAAACTGCCATATTTTAAAATATGCTTTTAGAATTAAGGATGTGGACGAAAAAGTGTTAGAACCACTGTGTGGGAGAGGTCATCTAAAGCAAACTGTTAACAGAGATGGACAAGATTTGTTACTTGCTAATTTGTTTCCTTTCTTTCGCAAAGGAAAACAATCAGCATAATGATTAATTATAAAAGGTAGCATCATGGAAATGACGCTGTAGATAAGAGAGAATGTAATAAGAGTTCACTGACGGGGTGCCTGCCTGTCACGCCTTTATACATACACACACCCGTGCGAGCAGCAGGAGGCTACTGCCAATCATAAGATCTGCCATGCTCCCTCACATCTCTTTAACCAGCCAGAAAGCCAAGGCCATCTTCTCACCAAGAACCAGGCCTTTTGCTAAATCCAGTTTTTCGTTCAAGATTTTGCCTAACCATTACCATTTCCAAGACTTTCTGCATATTGTGTTGAGGTAATATTCTGACAGTTGCCGTATAGCATCCTTTTTGTAATTTTTGTTTCACTAGTATAATCTCTCCATCAATTCTTACATTCTCAGAATTTAGGAAATAGTGTTTCTTTTCTTTATACCCTTAATCAACAGAACAGTGCAGAGAAAAGAACATAGTTAGACATATAAACACACACACACACACACACACACACACACACACACACACACACACTCACACTCACACACTCACATTGTATTAGTTGCCATAACAAAATACTATAGATTTGTGGGGCTTAGGTAACAGAATTTTATTTTCTCAGTTCCACAGGTTAGCATGGAGATCAAAGTGTTGGCAGGTTTGTTTTCTTTTGAAGCCTCTCTCTGGTTGCAGATGGCCACCTTCTCATTGTGTTCTCAGATGGTCTTTCTTTTGTGTGCTGCATCCCTGTGTCTTTCTGTGGGTCCTGCTATTCTCTTCTCATAAAGACGGGAGTCTGATTGAATTAGGTCCTACCCTGAAGGCCTTTTTTTTAACTTAATCAGCTCTTTAAGGGCTTTTCTCCATAAACAGTTACATTTGAGGTACTGGGGATTAGGGCTTAACGAATGGATTTGGGAGACATAATTCAGCCATATATATATATATACTAGAGGCTCAGTGCACAAATTTGTGCACAGTGGGGTCCCCAGGGGGATGGCGGTGGGGCTGGGATGCGATTGGCCCTCTGGGCAGGCAGTGGGTGCCCTTGCTGGCTCGGGATCGTATCCGGATCCATCCCAATGACGTTCACGCCGGTTGTCAGGAGCCACCTGGTGGCCGCTTTTATATCCTTTTTTCCTTGCAGATCATCTAGGGAGGGGAAGTGGCCACGGTGCCCGAGGCTGACTTCCAGGAGGCCAGCAGTGCTGTTGGGATCGTGCGCCTGGCCTGTTCTCTGGAGATTGGACCTGCAGGACTACTGAGGGAGTGAGTGGCTGCCCTCAGACTGGTGGGATGGGTCTGTCAGCTGAGTGGCGCTCCCACTGTGGGAACACACTGACCACCAGGGGGCAGCTCCTTCATTGAGCATCTGCCCCCTGGTGGTCAGTGCACATCATAGTGACTGGTCGACTAGTCATTCCAGTCGTTCAGTCATAACGGTTGCTTAGGCTTTTATATATAGAGATGTGCTACATGAATAAACAAATGAAAAATAAATTAATGGTTTATATTACAATACTAGAGGCCTGGTGCATGAAAATTCATGCACTGGATGGGGGGTCCCTCAGCCTGGCCTGCCCCCTCTCACAGTCTGGGAGCCCTCAGGGGCAGGAGGCGACCTGGCGATCAGGGGAAGGTGACACTCCATCACACCTCTGCTGCTGCCACTGCGGGCAGTGCAAGCCTCGGCCGGCCCTGGGTGGCTGGGAGGCTGAGGGGACTGGGGAACTGCCGCATGCCTGCTGCGCAGGTGGGGCTGAGGGGACTGGGTGCCACCATCTTGTGGCTTTGGGTGCCACCATCTTTGAGGGTGTGACAGTCAATTAGCATATTCCCGCCTTATTGGCTGTGGGAGCCGCCATCTTTGTGATGGTGTGAGGGTCAATTAGCATATTCCCTCTTTATTGCATAGGATACTGAGCTTGTGATGATTACAAGTCAATCATTAATAAAAATTGAAAAATAATTAAATTTGAAAATATGCTTATAGCATGAAATTCTCTATCTTTTTCTAGCACTCAGAAGAAAAGGTGGGTAGAGGAAAGTTGATTACAACAGTTACAGATGGAAGAGCTGCAGTGTCCTGCAGCTGGTTCACCATTTCAGCCTCTTTTTTGCCCCCATATCCTATATAATAAAAGGGCAATATGCAAATGGACCCTAACAGTGGAACGACCAGAACGACTGCTCGACCAGTCACTATGAAGCGCACTGACCACCTCTTGGTCCCTCCCCTCATCCGGCAGACTCTAATCGCCTCAGGGCAAATGGGGAACCGGGGATGGGTGGTGGCAGGGGTGCTGGCTGCCGGCAGCCAGGGAAGATGGCCCTGATTGCAGGCCAGGCCTAGGGACCATACCCCTGCATGAATTTCATGAGCCAGGCCTCTAGTATATATATATTCTCTTCACTCCAGCCACAGCAACCTATTCATTCTGGTTATAGTCTATATTTTTTTTTTATTCTATTTTTGTAAATGTTATTTTCTTTGTGCTAAACATTCTTCTTCCTCAATGAAGCTAAATTCTAGCTTTCCTTCAGGTCTTGGCTTAGATATTTAATTTTTCTAGGAAATATTCACTGACTCATCTCCCTTCTCCCACATAATCTGGGTTATATACCATCATAATTTGATTCATAATTGAATTAATTACATTTAAATGTCTTTTGCCCATAACCCTTACTAGACTCACAACTCTAGAGGGAAGCTGTTTTTTTTTTTTTCTTGTTCACAAACATTTTTCCCCATTGCATCACTAAGTAAAATGCATAGTATAGCAGTTATTCAATAAATATTTGTTAAGCAAATAAATGTAATTATATCTATATATGAAAATATAAGGATGAACACTAGGATTCCGTGAGAACAGGCATGCAGAAGTAGCTGTTTCACAATGCTGCATGATGAATGGAATGTAGAGAATGATTTTTGCAATTTACAAGGCAAAATATTTCATGAGCTATGCTTATGTCAAAGGTATAAAAATACTGGATAATAGTGAGGTTACCTAAATTCATAACAAGTTTAAAAAAAAATCTTTGAATAAGTGGAGAGATTAGTGGAGTCATGCCAATCTAAGGAGAGCCCTTTGGTCACAAGTTGAGAGTTTCCTTCATGAATGTTTCTGTCAGTTAAGGAATGGACGATTTGCTCATTAGGTTAGAATGGTTAGTCTATCACATAATAGGCTCAGTAAAATAATGATTTCAAGAAATTGAAAGAGTAGTTATAATTTGAGAAGTATAGTTGTATTTTAAAATTGATAAGAATGAAATGAAGTTATAAACATCAGTTATATAAACAAAATATAAAAAAGGCCTATTTTTATTTGTCTGAAAACTCAACATTAGAAAATGATATAATACAGCTGCATATTTTACTTTAATCTAGACATAGATTAATTCGCTTTTGAGACTATTAATAATAATGGGCTATGGTTTTTTAATATATTTATATATCAGTACTATGCTGCATGTTTTACATGTATTATGAGTTTATTTACTGAAAAGCCCTAAAATTCAAGTTTTATAATTATTCCTTTAGCATTGAGAAATTATGGTTTAGAAGTCTAATTTACTCATTGAAACTCACAGAGGTAATATGCTGTAGAGAGAATTCTAAACCTATGCCTTTCCCGTGCCCCTTTTAATTGAATTTATTACAGTGACACTGATGAACAAAGTTATACAGTTTCAAGTGCACAATTCCACAAATCCTCTGTACACTGTATTGTGTGTTCACCACCCCAAGTCAAGTCTCTTTTCATCACCATTTGTTCCACCTATCCCCTTCTCTACCTCCCTCCACACTCCTCCCCCCCGCAATCTCCCCACTGTTGTTCTTGTCCATGAGTTTTTGTCTTTTTTTTTTCATTTATGCTCAATCCCTCTACCCCCTCCACAACTCCCCTCTTTGACAGCTGTCAGCCTGCTTTCTATCTATGTCTGCCACTATTTTGCCTATTAATTCATTTTGTTCATTAGCTTCCACATATGAGTGAAATTACATGGTACATGTCTTTCTCTGACTGGCTTATTTCACTTAGTATACTGTTGCAAAGGGTAAGATTTTCTTCCTTTTTATAATGAAGTAATATTCCATTGTGTAAATGTACCACAACTTTTTTTATCCTCTCACCCACTGATGGGCACTTGGGTTGTTTCCAGGGTTGCATATATTCTTTCTGATGGGTGTTTTGGGTTTCTTAAAATATATTCCTAGAAGTGGGATCACTGAGTCAAATGGCAGTTTAATTTTTAATTTTTTGAGGAAACTCCATACTGGTTTCCACCGTGGCTGCACCAATCTGCATTCTGATCAACAGTGCACAAAGGTTAACTTTATTCCACATCCTCCACAATACTTGTGTGTTGATTTATTGATGGTAGCCATTCTTCCAGGTGGGAGATAATATTTCATTGTGGTTTTAATTTCTCTGATGATTGTTGATGTTTATCATTTTTCCATATATCTATTGGCCACCTGTATGTCCTCCATAGAGAATTTAAAGCCACACTTTTATATTTTCTAACTTCATAGATTTAAAAACTCACAATTTTAAATGCAATCTAATTGACAATTAAAATACACAACTCTACAACTTAATGAACTGCCCTGAAATTCAAAGCAAATTTCTATTATAATCACCTTCAACTTCTCTCAGCTGGAATTGGGGTGCTATAATTTGAATAAGTATGACTATAACTTACCTCTTTACAACTTTTTTTTCAAAAATATTTTAGCACTTTTAGAAATATGTCCTTCATTTTCAGGGGACATTTTTTAAGAAGCCAGATGTGTAGCAGTAGGTCACATAGCACTGCCATTTTGGAATGTCCAAAGTGACAACTGTTTGTGTTTTTAAAGCAGACTAAGAGACTCAATTGTTGTTCATTTTCTTTTTGTTTTTATTTTATCTAAAACAGTTAACTACCTGCACCCTCATTGAACCTAGAAGATAATCTCATATATGACAATACTTCTAACATGTTTTTAAGATTAAATTGTTTTTAGATTTAAAAATAATGGTTTTAATTAGTTTCAAGAGCCCTAAAATTATAAAATATTGTAATTAATATTTTCTATTGATTTATCTTATTTATTCAATTTGTTATATTTTGAATTTAGTGTTTTACCAAAGTAGGATAAATAACATAGATATTTGACTAAAGTCATTTCAGTAATGAAACTTTTTATCCTATTAATAGATCTTGAAGCCAAGTTGTATAATTTCCTGTTATCTCTAAGTTTTTCATAATACACAATTTTCCCTACCCCACCATAATCCTGCAACTATACATGTTGGCTACAAATACCAGGGCCCATCTCCTTTTTCTCTCTTCTTCCTCTTGTTCTATAGCTCTAAGATGCGGTCCTGAGTGCTTCTAGGACACCCAGACAGTTAGCTGTAATACTTTTTTATCTACTATGGATTAATTGACAAAGACTCACCTAGGTGTTTCTGGAGTAATTACCATTGACTGATATATCACTTTGATTGAGTCATTTATTCACTAAATTCACTGTCCCAAGCACAGCCAGAAATCTAATCAGTGAGGGTATACATAAAAATAAAAAAGCACACAAAAAACAAAATCATTTTTCTGATAGCTTTGGAATCTTTGGACTAGGAGCAATGTGTTTTAGCAAAGAAAAATGCAATTTATTTTTTCTATTTACTTTATTTGGAGCTTATATTCAAGTTTTGAAACTTAATTCTTGGGATTATATTTATGCTTTTCAACTCATTTTTATTTTCAAAGGTATACTTATTCCTGTCCAGTCAACCTACTAGTAAGCACTCCATACCATATATGCACAATTTTGTTTGCCCACATAGTAAACAACAACAAAAGTGATTGATTTTGCAAATTTATTTTGTGGATTTTAATTAATATTAATACCATTGGGTGCAAATGCACAATGCACAATTTTGTTTGTACACATCATAAACAACAACAAAAGAGATTGCTTTTACAAATTTATTTTGTGTATTTTAATTAATATTTATACTATTGTGGTTCAAATTTAGATTGCTAAAATAATTGGCATTTTATGTACCAGAAGTTCTAAAAAGGGAGTAAATCATTCTGTGTATATACCTTAAAACAGAATAAAGAGTTTGACTTATAAATCAGTATAAAGAATAAGAGAAATTGTTAAATTAGCTACTTATTGTGAAAAAAATAAAGTCATTTGTGGTATTTGCATATATTGAGAGCAGGACATTTCTCATAGCCCCCTACAAAGGCCATCATTAAAGCCACTGAATAAACCTAGTCCTTTACATTGTAAACTCTTATATTATCTAAACACAAATTGTTGATGGTGTAAATCTCACCCTTTCAGATTTTATTTTTATTTATATTAATTTTAAAGAAGGCTTTAGTGTAGAAAAAGACTAACTAGGGATACACACACACACACACACACACACACACACACACACACACACACACACTAGAGGCCCAGTGCAAGAAATCTGTGCATGGGTGGGGTCCCTAGGCCTGGCCGGTGATCAGGACCAATTAGGGCCAGGCTGATCAGGGTTGGGCCAGAGAGGAGGCGACAGTCACCAGGTGCAAAAGGAACGGACGCCGGATGCCACTGCCGCTGCAGCCGCCATCGTCAGCACCCCAGTACCATGTGGTTCCCCACCTCCCCCCACTCTTTCCCTCACTGCCGATTGGGGTCTGCTGGCCAGGGGGAGGGACAGGGCACAGGAGGTTGGCTTCTGGCCCTGAGAACAGAGTTGGCCCTCGGGCCCCCTGCAAAAGAGGCCATGTCTGCCACCACCTACCCCCAGTTCCCCATCCCAACCCGGGGGCCGGCCCCAATCAGGAGATTGGGGCCTGCCAGCTGGGAGGAGGGACTGCGGGAGGTTGGCTACCTGGAGGAGGTTGGCTGTAAGAGTGCACTGACCACCAGGGGGCAGCTACTGCATTGAGCTTCTGCCCCCTGGTGGTCAGTGTGCATCATTGTGACCGGTCATTCTGGTTGTTTCAGTTGTTTCGGTTGCTTAGGCTTTTATATATATACTAGTAGCCCTGCGCACGAATCTGTAGCTCTCTGCAGGGCCTGGCTGCTCCGTGCCTGCTGCCCAGAGGCTCTCTGCGGCCCAGAGGCCCATCTGTGCCCCAGCCTGTCTAGAGGCCCACCTGCAGCCGGGGTGGAACACTTGCCTTGTCACCGCGGCGACGAAGCAAGCATTCTGCCAGGCCGCTCATGCTGCCTGCTCTCAGTGGCCGTCCCCCCAGGACTGGGGGACTCTGGCAGGGCTGAGAGGACTAGGTGCCACCATCTTGTGGCTATGGGCACTGCCATCTTTGTGATGGAGTGACGGTTAATTTGCATGTTACCCTTTTCTTAGATAGGATAGATATGCTTTTTAGCTAAGTAATGGAATATTGTGTAGGGTCAGAATATGTCATTGTATAGAAGAGAATATTTTTGTGTAATTCATTTTTATATAAAATCAATATTCTATGTTTTATATTATATACTTATCTAAAATGGTATGGTGGACAACTTTCTTCAAGAAGTTTACCACCACCCTAGCCGGTTTGGCTCGGTGGATAGAGCACTGGCCTGCGGACTGAAGGGTCTCGGATTCAGTTCTGGTCAAGGGCACATGCCTGGATTGCGGGCTCAATCCCCAGTAGGGGTGTGTAGGAGGCATCCGATCACTGATTCTCTCTCATCATTGATGTTTCTCTCTCTCTCTCCCTCTCCCTTCCTCTCTGAAATCAATAAAAATATATTAAAATAAATTAATTAATTAAAAAAAGAATACCACTGATATTTAAAAGTACATAATAAAATGTATCCCTTTGGATATAAAACATCTTTAAATTTATTTCTATTGAGCCTTTAAAGCTTTCACACTGGGGTGTAAGAAGGACAGATTTCTCACATCCCACCTTGCTTGCTCTAAACGATCTCTAGCCTTTCACGTAAATTGCAGTTACATTACATCTCAACAGTAAAATTATATAGTTTAAAATACAGGTTATTCCATTCACATTGATACTTTTATTAGCTCAAAAGTGGTTTGTCTCATTGAATGTACAGCCAAAGCTAAAAAATCTCCATAATAATCAATTAATAACGTTTTAGAGAATTATAAATCTAAAATTTATAAAGATGATGACACTAGCTCAAGTCAATAATCCAAATCATACTGTTATGCTCACGAAGTCACCAGAGCTGCTTGGAGCAAGGGAAGGATGTGTTTGTTTACAGTGGGCAGTCATGAATACCTTGCTATGGCTGATTACCACTCTGACTACTAGAAAATGGAACTGTTATACACAACAGCATCTGCTGTGCTAGAGTACAGCAATGCCCAGATTGCCTATTACGGAATTCCAGAGACTATTCGCCAGCAATAGACTTCATTTTGCCAATGGGTAATTTGCAGTTTGCTGTGTCATCAGAATCTGAACATGTCACATCTTCTCCTCATCACAGCCAATCCAATGGCATAGTGCTATAGAAGCAGCTGTCAAGAATGCGGGAAAACTACAGAGAAAGCACAAAGTGACAGCAGATGCTATGCAAATCAGATGTGGACACAGAATATGCACCCACAGAAACAATAGCATACAGACCTGTGTAGTGTCTGATGCTTTTTAATGTGGAGACCATGCTGCTCTGCCTTAGGTGAAATATCACAGGTGGAGATATCAAAGATGCTGTGTAGAATGAGGAAGGGCTTGTAACGAGAAATGGTAAGTACTAAATTATATTCTAAAATACTACCTGACATTGGATAGAAATCACAAAACATACTTTTGGCAATCATTTTAAAGAATAACATCAGAAAATATGCATAGCCACATGTAAGATTTATAATTGTTCATCATTATAAGAAAGTTGTATTAGTTAGGTTATTTCAATGCTATACATTTCAAATATCCTTTTAATTCCAGTCTAATTCTGAACTAAAACAAAACACTTATTTCAAAAATAATATACTCATTTTATTTATAGTCTATAAATTTCTGTCTTTTTAAAAAAATATATTTTATTGATTTTTTACAGAGAGGAAGAGAGAGGGATAGAGAGCTAGAAACATTGATGAGAGAGAAACATCGATCAGCTGCCTCTTGTACACCCCCAACTGGGGATGTGCCCGCAACCAAGGTACATGCCCCTGACCAGAATCGAACCTGGGACCCTTGAGTCCGCAGGCCGACGCTCTATCCACTGAGCCAAACCGGCCTCAGCTATAAATTTCTGTCTTTTTTTGAAATTTGCCTTAAAATTTTCTTACAAATTATTGAAATATTTTAAATACCACCCATCATCATTACTTAAATATAATATTGAAATTATAAGAAATTTAAGAAGTTATATTTTTATGATAATTGATTTCTCAAGGAGCCTCTTTTTTTAAAAATTTATCGTTATTGTTGAAACATTACAGATGTGCCTTTTTTTTTCCTATTGATCTTCTCCACCCCTTACCCACCCCTCTTAGGCCATCACCACACTAATGTTGTGTTCCTAGGCTATGCATATCTATATATATATATAAAAGCCTATGTGACCATTAAGACCAAATGACTGGAACTACTGGAACAACCAGTTGACCAGTCGCTATGATGTGCACTGACCACCAGGGGGCAGATGAGCTCCCTGCTGTGAGCTCCCACAGCCAACCTCCCGTGGCCAGCCAACCTCCCGTGGCCCTTCCCCTTGGCCTGCCGGCCCCCAAATAGCCCCGATCGGAGGGCTGGCTGGCCAACCTCCCAAGGTCCCTCCCTCCAGCTGTCTGGTCCCCTGATAGGCCAGGACGAGGGACCTCCACCTGTGCACGAATTCGTGCACTGGACCTCTAGTATGCATAGAAGTTCCCTGGTTAATCTTTGTTTACTCCCTCTGTTTACTTACCCGATCTGCCTTCCCTCTGAGACAAGGAGCCTCTTTAAAACATCCCTAGGGGATGGTCATTTGCCATCTTCATGTATAGTTGAATGGTGGAGATGTCACTGCCGCTTGAGACTACCTATCATTGTTTTGATAGCACTTATAATTAATCAACATCACAAATTAATCTAAATTTGCTGTCTTATGACATATTTACTGGTCACAGAGACATGAAAACTCTAGTGTTTATCCTCTCTTCTCACTCATTCCCTAGTTCCAATCACCCAGTCCTATCAGTTCTACCTTCAATGATTTTCTTCATATGTATTCCACTTCTGTTATTATACACTTTCCAACTCTTTTAGAATTAGTGGAATAGCTTTCTGAGTGGTTTCCAAAATATTAGCTTATTTTTTAACTTTATTTTTATTGTTTACATTATTACAAATGTCATGATTTCCCCACTTTGCCAGCCACCTCCTCCCTGTTCCTGCCCCTCCCTTCCCTCTCTCCTAAAATCAGAACCAGCTTTCTTCTACTACATTTTGAGTTCTGCTCCTAAAATATTCAGTGAATGATAAGAATAAAGTTGAAATTACTTTTTTTATTAGGTAAGATAACACTAGCTGTTATTAAACACACATACACGCACACACACATACACACACACACAGAGGTTACAGTGGCCAACAGGAACACAAGCCCCTCCATCTTCACCTTTTGGAACTCTCATCTGCTATAACTTCAAAGCTCTTCCCTTCCAGGCTAAGCACAGGGAAGGACATAGTGGAGAAAGCACATTTGTTAAGCCTGCTATTAAATGACACGACATGCATCACTTCCACCTAAATTTTGCTGTTAAGAATTAATCATATGACCCCACTTAGATGCCAATCAGGCAAAAATATTGAGCTTTTGCCTTGGTAACTGCCTCCCCAAATCAAACCTGTTATATAGAATGAAGACACAAATCTTTGGTGAACACTTGATATACATTTTTATCACAACTAACAAAATTCCATAGTGGAATATTCAAAACAAAGTCTTTTCAATCTCACATTTCAGTTTCAATTTTCAATGTATCTGTTCACAATCCTTAAACTTCACTCACCACATTACTTATATTTTTCCCCAAGAACACCATTCACTGAGATGTCCCTATGTCATTAGGCCTGTTTTATATTGAAAAGGTGTTTTGTTTTGTTTTTTTTATCCCCACCCCTCCTACTTCCATAAACCATTAAAATCCTATTTAAATTTCAAGTTTTAGCTAAAATGATGTTCTTCTTTAAAATCTGCCTTAATAATCCCATTGTAATTAACTCCTTCTAAGTCATTTCCCAGCACTTTTTTATTTTTTTATTTTTTGGTGGAACTATTTTTATGCCTGCCTCTCCGATATTTTGTATATTGTCTCTTAAAAGTTTTACCTTTCTTTTCTTTATGTTGTCTTACTCTGTTGGCAAACAATGGTCTGTCATAACAACTACCACTTATTGAGTCTACTATTTGTCAGAAACTATTCTAATTTTTTAAAATGCAGATTATCTTACATGATCTTTATGACAACCCAATCAGTTAAGAGGCACTACATTATTCCCATCTTAGAGGAAATAAACCAAGGCACAGAATGGTCATGCAATTGTACAGGGTCACACAGCTAATAAGTGGTGAATCCAGCCACACCCCAGAAGCCACACTCTCAATTACAGTGCTATAGTAGATTCTCATTAAATAATTATTGGATATACTTTTGCAATAGTTGGTAATTCACTCTGACTTTCCTCATAATATTACTTGAACAACATTTTTCTTTTTCTTTATAACATCATCACTAAAATTACTCAGTTGTTGCTATTCCAAGAAGAAACATTCATTGAAACTAATTTTTTTAGCTTTTATTTAGAAACCAAGTAGAGATAACGACACTATTTTGCAGGTTTTGTTACACAGACTACATGTTTTCAGGGTCAATATAAAAATAGTCTTGAAACTAAAAAATCTTAATAAGTTTAACTCCAATTGTGAAATTGATTTTCATGATTTCACATTTTTTATCTTGTGAAATTACATTTTCAGTAACAATCATTCCATGGATTTGAAAATAAATTACCTAAGTAATTTTATAGTCATATATGTGTATATCTATCTATATATCTATATCTATATCTATATCTATATCTATACTTTTTCTATCTTACTTTTGCAAGAGAACAGTATGAAAGAGGATAGCTTCTTGCTTAGTGACTAAGTCTATGTCTAGATGCAGAAATCCTTGAGATCTCTATGTCTGCCTGTGATGGTATGATGCTTCAGGTTGGCATCTGTGGTTCTTTTCCATTTAGTCATATTTACTTTTATTTCTCTTCTGCATCTTCTTTGTCAGGTGACTTGTTATCACATCATGAGAAATGTATAATGTTCAAGTATAAAACTAAATAGTGTGTGTGTGTGTGTGTGTGTGTGTGTGTGTATAATACAAAAGGAAAAGTGTGAATTTGGGAGCCAGGTGAACCATCACCAAGATAAAATTTAAAAATAAAGGAAAATGACTGCCCAACATGTGTTACTCATCTGTTGTTTCTAGGACTTCACATCAAATACACTGTTGACCATCAGTTTACCTGTGAGCTGAACTCAGGCAAACAGATGCTCCTTACCTACTCACCTGTCCTTGGAGCATTCAGCTTGTCCACCACTTTCACAGTGAGAGCCATTTTCAAGGACACAGTCTTGATAGTTCAATATATTGTTGAGCATCGGGATGGTATAGATGACCAAACCCTGTTAAGCCACTATATAGACTTGTATAATTCTGGTGGGTGGATATAGAGATTTACTCATCTTTCAGTTACCTAAGACAAGCCTCATAGGTAAGTTCTCTCACTTATTAAACCTGCCACCTACCAATCTGGAGTAGCCTGCCTATTTCTTTTGTCCCTCTTTGCCCTTCTGTTACAGGGGGACAATTTGTGAATCAACATACATCCTTTGATTTTTTAAATGTAGAAGTTGGTATATATATTTATATAGATTGATTTGCAGTGTTTTATTTATTCAACAATTCAACTCAGAAAATAAGCATGATATATACTGAATTATCTAGGTTATTTCTATTTTAGTCACAGAATATATAGGTTAATAGATCAGAGAGGCTTACTGTGCAATGTTTCTTGAAGCCGTACTAAAAAATATTAATGAGGATATTAGAAATGAATTTGAATATGCAAGTCTATACTGACAAAGAAAGGATGGGAGCTCTTTAAAAAGAATATTATATTCCATTGTAAGATGGATACAATTGCTTATTTGCTTATTTTATTTCACTTTTAAGTTTCAAATTGTATATTGGGGAAGGATGAATGGATTATTTGCATTTTTCCACAGTCTAATTTATGTTATTGCTTCCAAGTGCCTTTACTCTGTTCTATCTTATTATATCATGTATATGCTAAATAAAGTTTGTACTTTTATTAATAATTTAAGATAGCTACTTATAAAATGTTCTATAAAGAATTATTATAGCCGAAACCGGTATGGCTCAGTGGATAGAGCGTCGGCCTGCGGACTCAAGGGTCCCAGGTTCGATTCCGGTCAAGGGCATGTACCTTGGTTGCGGGCACATCCCCAGTAGGAGGTGTGCAAGAGGCAGCTGATCGATGTTTCTCTCTCATCGATGTTTCTAACTCTCTATCCCTCTCTCTTCCTCTCTGTAAAAAATCAATAAAATATATTTAAAAAAAAAAAGAATTATTATAAGTGTTTTGATTTCCTCACAGTATTTTTATGGCTATACAGTTTATATGATAGATTAATTGGCAACAGAGTTGGTAAATATATATTTAACAACTTAACTATGTTCAAGGATGGCATTATGTCAAGCATTGTGGAATATAAAAATGATATTAAACATGGTTTGTCCTCAAGATATATAAGCAATATGGGAGAAGAAAATAAATGTTTTAAAACAAAAATGGGATTGATTTCCTGTTTTGGGCATTGCCACCTAAAAATTCACACTAATTTGTTCTCTACCCGTATGTTTGTTTTCTACCCTATAGAAACAAGTTACTGATAATTATCAATAAAGTTTTGGAAAACAAACTTTCTTCACAATAAGGTAAAATATACTAACACAAAAAAAGTGAAAAATTAGAATTACAACCACTGAAGAAATTGTATTTCCAAAACCTTGGAATTAGAATCCTGTACTCTCGTTACCCCACAGGTGCTTACATTTTGTAGGTGTTTCGTGATTTGGACGTGCAGACCTATGTGCAGGTGGGTTGAACCACACACTGCAGCAGAAGGCAATCATAAACCACTGCTGCATTTTCTGTCTTGATGTTTCTTTATCATTTTTACCTTAAAAACCCTATGAGGAGACAGCTCACTGATTCATAGGTTGCCAGGAGCTGGAGCCCACTGGATAACATGGAACAAGAATTCTCATTATAGATTCTAAATCCCAAAGGAGAAATAAATCAAAGATGTTCACTTTTACAGTTGCATTTTAAATTAATACTTTTATTTAAATAACTGTAGATTCACCTGTAGTCGTCAGAAATAATACAGATATATCCCATACATGTGTACACTTAACCAGTTCTTCCAGTATTAACATTTCGAAAAACTATAGCATAACAACTATTGGGTATTGACATTGATACAACCCAATGATCTTATTTGAATTTCTTCAGTTAATGTGTGTGTGTGTGTGTTTAGTTATATGCCATTTTATCACATCTAGATTGTGTATCTGCCAAATCAGTCAAGATTCTGAACAGTTCCATCATAATAAGGATCCCTTGGATTTTGTCTTTATAACCATATCCACCTTTCCCACACCTTCCTACCTCTGATAAGCAATAATCTATCCTCCATTTATAAAATTTAGACATTTCCAAATGTTATATTACTGAATTATATAGTATATAACCTTTTAAAATATTTTTCTTTACTAAACCAGTTCCCTGGAGATGCATCCAAATTGTGGCATATCCCAGTAGTTCATTTCTTTTTATTGCTAGGGAGTATTCCATTACATATACACTGAAGTTTGTGTAATCTGTCCAGGAAATTTGGGCTAATTACAGCAGTTGGCTATTCCAAATAAAACTGCTATAAATACTCATGCACAGGTTTTTGTGTGTATGCAGGTTTAAGTTCTCTAGTATAAATACTCAAGGTCACAGTTACTGAGTCATTTGGTAACTACATGTTTATTTTTATAAGAAAATGAAAAAAAAATTGCCAGAATTAAAATTTTACATTCCCATCAGCAATATATGAATGATCAATTTCCTGTGTGCACATGCTTGCTAGCATTTGGTGGTGTAACTTAAAAAAAAAAAAAAAAAGCTATTCCCAAGTGCTTATCAGTAGATGAGTGGATAAAGAATATGTGGTACATTTACACAATGAAATACTATACAGCTTTAAAAAAAGAAGTATTTCTCACTCTTTGAGACAGTATGGAGGGACCTGGAGAGTATTATGCTAATGAAATGAGCCAGTCAGAGAAAGACAAGTATCACATGATCTCACTTATATGTGAAATCTAGCAACTGATGAACAAAATAGATCCAAAAACATTAAAGCATGCAACAGACTGATGTATTTCAGAGGGAAGGGGGGTGGGTGGGAAGAGATTAACCAAATAATTTACATATATATATGAATAACCCATGGACAGACAATAGTACAGTGATGGCCTGGTGAAGGGGCAGAAATGGGGTGGAGGGGGTCAATAGGAGAAAGAAAGGGGACATCTATAATACTTTCAACAATAAAGATACATTCTTTAAAAGAATTAAAAATAAGCCTTTCTGATGAATGTATAGTGATATCTCATTATGTTATTCTCTTGTTATTATTTTTTAATTATGTTAGTAATTAACATTTCTCTGATGGCTAATGATATTGACCATGTTTTCATGTGCTTATTTGATATTTGTATATTATCTTCAGTAAAATGTCTCTTATGTTTTTTGCCCATTTTCTAATTAGGCTATTTGTACTATTAAGTTTTGAGATTTATTTATATAATGTAGATACTATTTTTGCTAGGTATGTGGTATATTAGCTTCTTGTTGCTGTGCCAAATTATCTCCAATTTAGTGATGTAAAACAATAGAAATTCATTGAACTGCATCCAGCATGGCCAATGGTGAACCTGAGGAGGGACAATGAAGAATTAAAGAAAACAGGCAAGAGAATATAGTTGGGGCCAGGTGGATTCCTGAACCTGGATGAGGACACAGTGACCCTGCCTGTAAGCTGAATCTTTATTTTATAGTCAGATCAAACAAAGCAAGATAAGGGAGTGGTCAAGATATTTACAATGTTCTTGCAAGTTTCAAATCTGATTCTTTCCTGTTATAGAAATTCTCTGAACTCTGTCAAGCTTTGTTTTGGCAGCACTTGCTGTACCTCCTGAAGCCCACATCCCTCAGCTACCAAGAACTACAAGGTTGGGCTATAAGATCAAGCCTCAGGCTATAATTATGCTGGGAGGGCTTTGACCTCCAAGCGGGGACTTATAGTATACTAGAGGCCCAGTGCATGAAATTTATGCATGTGGGGAGGGTCCCCTCAGCCCAGCCTCACCCTCTCCAATCCAGGACCCCTTGGGGGATGTCTGACTGCCGATTTAGATGATCCTGGGGATTGGGCCTAAACTGGCAGTCAGACATCTCTCTCACAATCCTGGACAGCTGGCTCCTAATCGCTCACCTGCTTGCCTGCCTGGTCGCCCCTAACCCTCAACTGCCCCCTCCCTGCCAGCCTGGTCGCTCCTAACTCCCCCACACACTGGCCTGGTCACCCCTTACTGCCCCCCCCCCCGCCAGCCTGGTCACCCCCAACTGCCCCCATCTGCTGGCATGGTCACCCCTAACTGCCCCCCTCTGCTGGCCTGGTTGCCCCTAACTGCCCCCCCATGCCGGCCTGGTCACCCCCAACTGCCCCCCCTCCCCTGCTGGCCTGGTCACCCTATGCAGCCTGCTGTTTAGTCATGTGGTCGTCCCTCACTAACCCCCCTGCCAGTCTGGTCATAGGCAGCCATCTTGTGAGGGCATGAGGGTCAATTTGCATATTACCTATTTATTATATAGGATGTGGCTCTGCCATAAGAATAACATGCCCTCTCATCATTCCAAGGCTTGATCCTGTCTAAATGCTGTAACTGCTCTCCACAATTCGTCATTCTACATTTTGGTCAGAAGTCCAAATTGAGGCATACAAAGCTAAATCCAAAGTATAAGCAGGGATGGTTCCTTTTGAAGTCTACAGGGGCGAATGTATTCCTTGCCTCTTCTGGCATCAGAGGACACCTGCATTTCTTGACTTGTGACTGCAGCACTCCAATCTCTACTTCCATCATCACTTTGTCTTGCCCCATGTCAGCCCTCCTGTGTCCCTCTTATAAGACCATTAATTACATTGTCCTCCATAATCCTCCTCCCATAATGCAAGATAATTTCCCCATCATATGTGCAAAGTCACTTTTGCCATATAACATTCACAGGTTCCTTGGGTTAGGACACAGGGATCTTTGCAGGAGAGATTATTCAACCTACCACAGATGATTTACAAATTTTCTCAAACTCTGAAAGCCTAGTTCTAGATGCTGAATATTTTCTCTTATGTATCTTTCTAAAAGTTGTATAATTTCACATTTTTTATTTTAAGTCCATAACTTATTTTAAATTAATCTTTATAAGGTATGTGGATTAGTTTGAGGTTTATGTACAATTGCTCCAGTATCAGCTATCTTACCTCCATTGAATTACTTCTGTAAAAATTCAGTTAATACATTTTTGTGGTTTTATCTCTGGATTCTTTATTCTGTCCCATTTATTTGTGTCTGTCCTTCTTCCAATACGACAAAGTCTTTATTTCTGTAGCTATATACAAGCCTAATATGCTAAGTGTCCAGTCATCTAGTCGGCCATTCAAGCAATCAAAGCATAATATGCTAATGATATGCTAAGGACGCTCAACTGCTCACTATGATGTGCACTGACCACCAGGGGGCAGACAGTTGACCGGTTGACCAGTCGCTATGATGGGCATTGACCACCAGGGGGTAGATGCTCCGACTGGTAGGTTAGCTTGCTGCTGGGGTCCGGCTGATTGTGACTGAACCAGACGGTCCAGACACACCCTGGAGCCCTCCTGCGGTACATCCCCAGCTGGCCAACCTCCCGTGTCCCTCCCCAGCCCTGATTGGGCACTGGTGGGGTCCCTTGGCCTGGCTTGAACCCTCTTGCAATTCAGGACCCCTTGGGGAATGTCAGAGAGTCGGTTTCAGCCCAACAGCAGATCGACTGGTCACTATGACGTGCACTGACCACTAGGGGGCAGATACTCAATGCAGGAGCTTCCCCCTGGTGGTCAGTGCGCTCCCACAGGGGGAGCACCACTCAGCCATAAGCCGGCTCACAGCTGGCAAGTGCAACAGCGGTGGCAGGAGCCTCTACTGCCTCCATGGCAGCACTAAGGATGTCCGACTGCCAGCTTAGGCCCATTCCCCATAGGGATGGGCCTAAGCTATCAGTTGGACATCTCCCAAAGGCTCCCAGACTGGGAGAGGGCTCAGGCTGGGCTGAGAGACCCCGAATGCATGAATTTCATGCACCAGACCTCTAGTGCATTAATATTGGGTAAGGTGGTTCCTCTAATTTATTCTTCTTGGCAAGATTGTTTTAGCTATTCTAGGGCCTGCGCCTTTCCACTGTAAAATAAACTTGTCTATGTCTATAAAAGATTGATTTAGGTAAGAATTGCTGAGTCTTCCCATCTGAGAACAGAGTATGTCTCTCCATTTGTTTATTTTGTTTGATTTTTGAATCAACATTTAGTAATCTCCAGCACAGAATTTACTGTTTATGGTTTGTTAAGTGTATAGGTAATCATTTAATTTTCTCTAGAGCAATTGTAAATGATAAAATGTTTCTAATTTTGATTTCCATATATTAATTATTAGTATTTGGACATACAATTAGTTTTACTACTAGATTGAATATTCTTTGACCTAGCTGAATTCTCTCATCAGTTTTAGAAGCTTGGGATTTTTTTTTTTTACAGGTTCCTTGGAATTTTCTGTGTAGAGAATTATTATTTGTCATCTGCAAGTAGTAACAATTTTATGTCTTGCTTTTTAATCTATATTTTTATAACTTTTTATTGCCTCATTGCACTGAGTAGAACTTCCAGCAGTATAATGAATTAGAATGGTGAGAGTGAATATGTCCCCTTGTTCTTATGAAAACACATCCAGTCTTTTACCATTAAGTGTAAATTATGTTGAAGACATTTCTCTCTATTCCTAACTAATTGAGCATTTGTATTACAAGTATATGTTGTATGTCTTAAAAACACTGTGCATCAATGGTTACCGGATTTTTCATCTTTAGGTTGTTGATATGATGAATTATGTTTTAATTTTTTATTCTCACCAGAGGTTATGTTTTGAGGAGAGAGATAAAGAAAGAAAGAGAGAGAGAGAGAGAGAGGAAGAGAGAGAGAGAGAGAGAGAGAGAGAGAGAGAGAGAGAGAGAGGTGAGAGAAACATGTTTCTCCTACATGACCTAACCAGACCAAACCCCCAACCCAGGCATGTGCCCCCACTGGAATCAAACCCATGACACTCCAACCAACAGAGTCACAGCAGCCAGGATGAATTATATTGATTTTAGAACATTGGATAACTAGGAAAAAAATTCACTAGGTCATACATCATAATTCTTTTAAATTTCAAATTTCACTTGTTCACTGCTAATATATAGAAACACAGTTGATTTTTTGTATATTAACATATTCTTTCAGCCTTGCTATAATCATTTAGTAGTTCTAGAAGATTTTTTGTCAATTTTTTCAGATTTTCTATATAAATGATCATGTCATCTGTGAACAAAGATAGTTTTGTATTTCTTTTTCAATCTGTATACTATTTATTTTATTTTATTGCTTTATTGAAATAGCTAGGACTTATGAGATTATTTTAAAACTAGTGGCCCGGTGCACAAAATTTGTGCATGGGGGTGTGTGTCCCTCAGCCCGGCCTGCACCCTCTCCAATCTGGGACCCCTCAGGGGATATCCGACTGCCAGTTTAGGCCCGATCCCTGTGGGTTTGGGCCTAAACCGGCAGTTGAACATCCCCCTCGCAATCTGGGACTGCTGGCTCCTAACCACTCACCTGCCTGCCTGCCTGATTGCCCCTAACCACTCTGTCTGCTGGCCTGCTCACCCCCAACTGCCCCCCCACCAGCCTTCTCACCCCCAACTGCTGGCCTTATTGCCCCCAACTTCCCTCCTGCCAGCCTGCTCGCCCCCAACTGCCCCCCCGCCAGCCTGATTGCCCCCAACTTCCCCCCAGTGCTGGCCTGCTCACCCCCAACTGCCCTCCCCTCCTGGCCTGATCACCCCTAATCGCCTCTGCCTTGGATCCACCACCATGGCTTTGTCAGGAAGGACGTTTGGAAGGTCTCCCGGTCTAATTAGCATATTACACTTTTATTAGTATAGATAAGTGGTAAGAGAAGATATCCTTGCCCTTGTACCTGATCTTAGTTTCTCACTATTAAGTATGATGCTAGCTGTCTGTTATTTTTGTAGATATTCATTGTAACAAGTTGAGGAAGTTTCCTTCTATTCCAAGTTTTATCATGAAGGGTTGTTGGATTTCAGCATTTATTGATAGATCATGTTATTTCTTTTCAACTTGTTTATGTAATGGATTATATTCATTGATTTTTTGAATGTTAAACCTGCCTTGCATATGTGGGATAAATCCCATTTGGTCATGATGAATAATTATTTTTATAACTTGTTAAATTAAATTTGCTAGTATTTTACTGAGAATTTTTAAATCTATGCTCATGAGATATATAGGTCTATGTGGTTTTTTTTTTGTTTGTTTTCTTTTCTTTATTATCATTTCTTTGTCTGGTTTTCATATTGGGGTAATCCTGGCATTATAGGATGAATTAGAATATATTTCCTCTGCTTCTATTCTTCAAAAGAGATTGTAGAAAATTGGTATAATTCCTTTCTTAAATGTTTGGTAGAATTTACTAGTGAAACCCTATGGGCCTGGTGCTCTTTGTTTTGGAAGGTTATTGTTTATTGCTTCAATTTTTAATAGATATAGACATATTCAGATTATTTATTTCTTCTTTCATGAGTTTTTGAGAGTGTTTCTTTCAAGGAATTGATCCATTTCATGTAGGTTGTCAAATTTGTGGGTATAGAGTTGTTCACAGTGTACCTTTACTATTTTGTTTTAATGTCCCTGGAATCTGTAGTAATATCTATTCTTTCATTCCTGATAATAGTTTGTATTGTCTCTCTCCTTTACTTAATTAGCAAGGCTAGAGGCTTATACTTTTTACTGAACATTCCAAAGAAGCAGCTTTTAGTTTTATTGATTTTTTTCTATTGATTTCCTGATTTCAATTTCTTATTATCTTTTCTCCTGTTGATTTTAGATTTAATTTGTACTTCTTTTTTTGTTTCCTTATCAGAAACTTAAATTGTTAATTTTAGATCTTTCTTCTTTACTAACATATGCATTTATTTAATGCTATAATTTTCCCTGCACCACTACATTCCATAAATTTGGATAAATTTTGTTTGATTTTCATTCAGTTAAAAATATTTTTAATTTTTTTCTTGAGATTACTTATTTGACCCATGTATTGTTTAGAAGTGTGTTGTTTAATCCTCACACTTGGAGATTTTCCAGTTATATTTCTGTTATTGATTTCTTGTTTAATTCCATTGTGGTCTGAGAACAGATTGGATAATGTTTAATTTAAAAAGTTTGGTAAGTTCTGTTTTTTTCTGTTTCCCAGAATGAGGTCTATTTTGTTGTGTTCCATGAAAGCTAAAGAAAAATGTGTATTCTGCTATGGCTAGATAAAGAAGTCTATAGATATCTATTATATCTACTTGATTGATGTTGTCTATGGGTTTCACTATATCATTACTGATTTTCTGACTGCTGAATCTATTTATTTCTGAATGGGGGATTTTGAATTATCCAGATGTTATAGTGGATTCACCTATTTTCTTTATAGTTCTATATATTTTTGCATCATATAATTTAACTTTATGTTGTTAGGTTTATACATATTAAGGATCATTTATGTCTTCTTAGAGAATTAACCCATTGATGTTATCTGATCCTTTTCTTTATCTCTGATAATTGTCCTTGCTTTGAAGTCTGCTCTGTCTGAAATTAATGTAACTATTCCTGCTTAGTGTTCAGAATATTTTCCTCCATCCATTTACTTTTCATTTATATTTGTCTTTATATGTAAAGTGGTTTTCTCTTAAGCAACATATGCAGGCATATCTCATTTTATTGCACTTGTGCTTTTTTACAAATTGAAAGTACAGCCCTTCACCAGCAAAAAGATTACAACTTGCTGGAGGGTCAGATGGCAGTTATAGTTTTTAGCAATAATATTTTTTAAATTAAAGTATGCACATTGAGCCTGGCCAGTGTTGCTCAGTGGTTGAGCTGTCGACCCATGAACCAAGAGGTAACTGGTTTGATTCCTGGTCAGGACATATGCCCAGGTTGGGATCTTGATCCCTAGTAGGGGGCATGCAGGAGGCAGCCAATTGATGTCTCTCTCATCAATATTTCTATCTCTCTATCCCCCACACTTCCTCTTTCTCTAAAAGTCAATAAAATATTTTTAAAAGTATGTATATTATTTTTAGATGGAATGCTACTTATTGCTCAATTCATAGACTACAGTATAGTATCAACATAACTTTTATATGCAATAGGAAACCAAAAACTTGTGTGACTTGCTCTATCACTACATTCACTTTATTGTGGTGGTCTGCAACCAAACCCACAATATCTCTGAGGCATCCTGGTGGATGGACTGTATTTTATTCCACTCTGAGAATCTCTGTCTTATAATTGGTGCATTTAGACCTTTGACATTCAAAGTGATCTATAATAATCAAAGTGTAATATGCTAATTAGACCGGATGTCCTTCCTTCCAGACAAAGCTGCCGCGGTTGGGGGCCATGGCAGAGGCAGCAGAGGACCCCAGCCATGGTGGCAGAGGGCGGGGGCTGAGGCCAAGGCCCTTGCATGAATTTCATGCATCAGGCCTCTAGTTATTGATATAGTTGGATTAACTCTTTCCTCCTGTCCCTTGTATCACTGCTGTCATTGATTTTCCTTATATATAAATATGTATATTATATATATAGAAGTATATGTAATTGAATACATTGTTGATATTATTTTGAACAAAGCATTTCTGTTAGATCAATGACAAATTAGAAAAATGTTTTTATTTTACCTTACTCCTTCTTTGAAGCTCTTTATATAGATCCAAGTTTTTGGTGTATATTATTTTCAGTCTCTAAAAAACTTCTTTTAATTTTTTTTGCAAGAAAGGTCTCCTGGCAAAAATTTTCTCAACTAACATTTTTCACTGAGAAAGTCTTTAATTTTTCTAAACTTTTGAATTATAGTTTCACAGGGTACAGAGGTTCGTGGGATTGGTGGGATTTATTTCTTTGAAGTAAATTTTTTATAAAATAAATAAAATAAAATTTTTATAAAATAAAGTAAAATTTTTATTCCACTCTTTTATTGCTTGCATGGTTTCTGAGAAGTTGATTGTTATTCTTATCTTTGTTCTTCTATTAGTAAAGTGTTTTACCACCTTCTCTGAGTTTTTTTTTTTTTTTTGAATCTTTTCTTTACTTTTTGATTTTCTGAGAAAACTTTTTATTTTTGCTTTTATACTGCTAGGTCTCTCTGAACTTCTTGGATCTGTGGTTTGGTGTCTGACATTAACTTGAGGAAATTCTGAATTATTGTTTTAAATATTTCCTCTGTTGCTTTATTTTTCTTCTTCTCCTACTAGTAGTCCTATTACACCTTCTTTAGTTGTCCCCAGTTCTTTTTATATATTGTGAATTAATTAAGTTGGGAATTACAAATTTTGACTATAATATTACCTTTGACTATAATTTAATTTTAAGAAACTGAGGAGTATATCAAATGCTATGGTTTTGTACTCAGTTGTATACATTTAAAAGGTAGTATAATAGTGTGAATTTAGAATGTCAATATTTATAATACACATAAATTATACCATATGCCACAATTAAATTATAAAAAACTTTTAGATGTCAACTTAAAAACTTGTAAGGGTTATTTAGTTCTTAAAAATACTTTAAGGGTTTCATAGTAAAAGAATTAAAAGCTGCTTCTAAATAACCCAAATCCATATTAAATGAGTAGATTAAATAAAGTCCTTTAGTGCTGCCAAATTATGAGAGATATTCAATTAAGTTCAATAGAAATGGCCTCATCAGGATATCCCTCTATCACTTAATGTCTACCCCTCCTCTGTGGCCTTTACTTGCAGTATAGCCTCATTCCATTCATGCCTAGTGATTTCCTGCCACTGCAGGAAAACTTTTGTCATACTTACAAATGTTCCCACGCAGCAGAGATTTCCCAGCTTTCTCCCTCTCAGTGTCCCAGTTAGCTTTCAGGTGATGGTGATAATCAGGCTGCTCTTGACTCGACTGAGGCTATAAAATCTACTACAAGTGATGATTTCTCTGACTTTTTTAGCTTCTTGAATTACCTTGGTCCAACTCTAATAATTGGGATTTGGATTCAGCAAGGTTGTGGTTACCGTAATCACCCCAAAGTCCAGATCACTGAGCAATGGTAGCTGCTTAGTTCCATCACAGCGAGGCCCAGGGACTAATTGGTAATTAGGGCAGGAAATTTCCTTCTTCCTTGAAAGGCTTTATCTTATATGAGAATCCAATAGTTTCTGCATCAAAATGTACTCATTATATCTTGATTATATTATCTTCAGTATGTGCAAAATACATTCCCAAGCAATGCCTATGTTTTATTATTCAACAAAAGACAGTCCAATCAGAGTCGGATTGCATATGATTTATGGTAGAGCGGAAAGCAAAAGTTTTCTAATGAAAGGATCTAAGAAATTGCTGACAGTGCAACCAGGCAGTGTGTGAACAAAATGTTCAAGGAAGTATTTTATTTTTATTTATGTTGGTTATAAAATAAATATTGCCTAGTTGAGTCCGTGGATTTTATATGTCAGGCACTATTTCCTGTTGCACCCAATCACTGCAGAGCTGTCAAAAGCAAAGCGTGTATTTGAAGAGGCTACCCCTTGAACGGAAGGGAAAGAAATACTAGGAAGGTTGACAAAACGCATTTATGATGAGTCTCTCTCTCCCACTCTCTTTAAAGGTTTTGGAGTTTATTCCCATTTTAGCAAATGTGGACTCTGAATGAAAAGTAATCGAAGGCAATAGTTTCTACGGGTCGTGGAGAAGAAAGAAGGAAGGCACATTTTCGAAGCAGATGACATTACACGGGTGTAACACATGTCCCAAGAATAAAAGACAGAGTGCTTTCATTGGATATTGGACACCCCCGCCCTCTACTCCATAGCAAAATACAAAGAATGTGCTGAGATGATCATTTTATATTGTGGGTGCCTGGTCACCGGCTTGGACGCTGCAGCCACATCGGAGTCAATGAGCATCAGGAACAGGCGAATGAGAATGCCCAGCCAACAGCAAATGTCAGGAGAGTTCAAGCAAGAAGCAACAATAATTCAGCACGTGCCTCTTCACAGAATTTGATTGGAATTACATGGCAGAAGGACGGCTTATGGTGAGGCCAGGCCCTGTGCAGACACACCTGAGATTTACAGTAGGCTGGGCGTTTAAAGCTGCTTTCCTGGGCAGGCCTGGCAGTGCCCTGGGCCCCATTCCCCGGCGTCAGAGCTCCAGTGACGGAGGCATTGGCTTTTGGCTGTTTATTAATTGCTGTGTATGTTTGCTGCTGTTATGTGACTCCAGAGCCGTAAGCTATGAATAATTAAAACCTTGGCTCTCTATGGGTATAAGCTGCGATATGCTAATAACAGTCTCGTCAGCATATCCCTTAAAACTGGACACTGAAATTACTCCCACCTCTCACTTATGTGCACTAACACACAAACACGCTCACTAACATACTTGACTCACTCTTTTTTTCTTTTGTTAATCCTCACCCGAGGATGTTTTCCCATTAATTTTTAGGGAGAGTGGAAGAGAGAGAGAAAGACAGAGAGAAACATCTATGTGAGAGAAACACATTGATTGGTTGCCTCCTGCACAAGCAGGGCCCGGGCGGGAGGAGCCTGCAACCAAAGTACATGCCGTCGATGGGGGAATCAAACCCGGGACCCTTTGGTCCACAGGCTGACGCTCTATCCACTGAGCCAAACTGGCTAGGGCGACTCACTCATTTTTAATAACCTCAGTTAAACTGTATGTTTCTTTTAAATGATCACTGATTCTGCATTCTAAAAAAAACAACCCTTTCTCACTGTAATGGAATAGGTTGAAATAATACTAAGTGATTGAACTTCCATCACTTCGGCACATTTGGTAATGCCATAATAGTGGATATACTTTTGATTTATCGGATGAACATTTTACCCTAAATGGTGTAACTGAACAATTTTGGGAGCTGAAAGCCTTCCCAATGTGGCGATGACATTTCCTTTTGTCCGGCATTCAGGCCTATCAGAGGTTCTCAGGTCTGAGCATGCATGCACATATTTGCCCCTTCTGTGTCTTTGCTCATTCACAGCCTCAGCTGGTTGGAAGGAGTGAATTTCTAATGGCGAAATTATAGGCAGTTTGACAGGCCAATGGAGAGATATTCTGAGAGAGAGGCGCTTCCCACCATCCCTCAAATTTAAATGACAACAAACAGTAGGGTTTAATTTCTTCAGTCCAGGTTTTAGCAGGATTCTTGTCAGTCAAAGACGTTCACAGAACACCTGCCCGTATAAAACATTTCTCTTCACATACTAATTCCCTGCCTGACATTTGACAAGTTTGATAAGGAAAGATGGGAAGCTGAGTATTTGCTCTGTAAGATGGAAATTTGACTCATAGCAATTTACTTATTTAGAATGGAATTCCATTCTGACAGAATTGTTCATTCCTGTGGTTTTCCTTTTAACAAAACTTTGCTTGCACCTTAATTGTGTAGGTTTCTTAATTTTCACAAAAGAGGACACATTTTGTTCAGTCTTTTAAGTGCATGTGGGTAGGCTTTTCACAGAAATATAAGAATATAGAACATTATCAAAAACAGTTATAACTGATTCTTACCTTGTTTGTATAGAAAAGTGGGGCAGGTGAGGAGCTAAATGACTATGATTACACTATCCGCATTATTTACAGCCTGTTTGTTTGTTTTTTTAAAAATCAAAATGTACTGCCCTTTTGTCTTTTTTTATCTCTTGAGTGCAATTTGAGGTGGAAAATGTCCCCCTATTTAAGTTTAGGTATTGTTTTCTTTCATAGAATGGTTCTTGCTACTGGAAAATCCATTTATTGGCTGGCTACATTCTCCCAAAATAGGTTCTTTACTTCATATGGATTAAGTCACCACGTTAGACACAGTCCAATACAGAAATTGGAATAAGAGCACCGAGGATCATGTACTGAAAAACTTTCATTTATTTACTGAGTCAGTAACTTATAAAATGTAAGAAAAGTGCCTGCACCAGGCAGCTCAATTGGTTAGAGCATCATCCTAATATGCCAAGGTTGTGGGTTTGATCCCCGGTGGTCAGGGCACGTACAAGAATCAACTAATGAATGCGTAAGTAAGTGGAATGACAAACGGTGTTTTCTCTCTTTTCCTCTGTCTTTCTAAAATCAACAAATACATTTAAAAAAATTTAAAAAATATATAAGGAAAATAAATCTGCACATTTTCTTAAAAAAAAGTCCAATTATAAAGAAAATAGGATAACTAGGTTTTAATGGTTTTGAAAGAAATCTTTGTTAGAGGTTAGGGAACTAAAGAAGTGTAATTAGAAAGATGAAATAAATAGACGTGGAACATTCAGCATGGCACAGTGAACCGAGATTCTGGAGTCATGGTCCTTGTACCAACCCTGCTATGGAACAGCTGTGACACCTTGGTCAAATTATTTTATTTTTATGTTTCACTTAACAACTCTCAGACGAGGCTGTGTTAGAAGAACTCTAAGACAAACTACATCTCTGCAATGTTTTCCTCTATTTTTGGATGCAGAAGCAATAAAATGGGTTGAATTACTTGCAGTCTCAGCTGGTAGGTGATGGAGATAAATCACAGGAAGTATAAGCAGATTGTTGACTGGTCAAAATATGGCAGAGGCATATTGCATCTGGAAATGACAAGGATCACAATTAGGTAAAAAATAAAAACAACTCTATGGAAATGATTTACTATTAAGTCTCACTCCTTATTCAGAAGGAGTTTGGTTGATTGCAACTTGGTTCTTAAAGCTATTAGCTTAAAACAACCAATGTGAAGTTATTAAGAGCAGCAAAAATATATGTATTATCCATAAATCAAACCAAGATTCAGCACACCTAGAAAGCTTTCTCTTAGTTTATTGTAGCTAAAAACATTAAAATGCAGGTGTAGGGGGTTCTAGAAAAAGTTAAGCAATATTTTAGAGATTCTCTGTGAATGAAAAGATTAAGAATTATTATTCATTGTCAAAACATAGAAGCTGAGAATTTCTATATTTGAAATGTAAAATTAATTATCAATAAGATGAGCAAAAGAAAAAATTTTCACTAAATCCATGGATTCTACAACAAAATTTTGATTTTAGGACAAACAAAAAAAGCCATTTTTTTCTACTGTATGTTACAATGTATGAGGTTCATTATCATTGTATGTGGTATAGAGTAGATGGATCATATTAAATTTGATCAAGTTGATTCTGAAAAAAAAAAACAATTGGATACTTGAGCCATAGTTGCATATTGAATGAATATAAAGACTACTTAGCAAACATTTTCTTTTTGTTACAGTCAATATTAGACAATAGCTTGGATTTTCCTCAGAAACATTGATGGCATCAATGAGAAGAGTCCTTAGGGCTACTCTCAGGCACAGGATGATTTGTGTAACCTTTGACATGGTACCAAGACTCTCTAAGGCTCAATTTTTTTCACATGTAAACTGAAAATATTAATATGTATAACTAAAACTTTGAGGAATAATTTGAATAACATTTGGCCAAATATAACACATTACTTATTCTAATTGTCACCTTGATATTTTGTATCACTGAGGAAACAAAACTATAATACTTTTATACTGAGAATTTTTTATTTTATGCATAAGTAAAGTTATTTTTAAAATTTATTTAAATGTTAAAATTAAAGTATAAGAAAAAATTTATTGGTTTAGATATTCCCAAAACTTGCTATTTTTTAAAACCTGACTATTTTGTCACTTTGAAATGCAAATAGGTCAATTTTTATTTTTAAAATTATTTTTATTGTTGAGAGTATTGCAGATGTCCTCCATTTGCTCCAACTCCACTGGGCTCCTGCCACACCCCAGGCCTTCACAGCACTATTGTCTGTGTCCATGGACTATGCATAGATGTATACAAATTCTTTGGTTAATCTCTCTTTGTGTGTGTTGTTTTTTGTTGTTGTTGTTTATTTTTTAAATAATAGTATCATTCTCTGTGCATCGAAAGTGTTGATGCTGCAGCATTTCTTAAAAGAATGATTCACAATTATCTCTGGTGTTTTCTCCCACATTAACACTCATTCTGGAACTGTTGGATGCTAGCAATTTATTATTTAACTAGAGGCCCAGTGCACTAAATTCATGCACGGGAGGAGGTGTATGTGTCTCTCAGCGCAGCTTGCACACTCTCCAATCTGGGACCCCTCAAGGGATGTCCGACTGCCCATTTAGGCCCGATCCTGGTGGAATCAGGCCTAAATGGGCAGTTGGAAATCCCTCTCACAAACCAGGACTGCTGGCTCTCAACCACTTGCCTGCCTGCCTGCCTGCCTGATTGCCCCTAATTGCTTCTGTCTGCCAGCCTGATCACTCCCTAACTACTCCCCTGCCAACCTGATCGATGCCTAACTGCTCCCTGCAGGCCCAATTGCCCCTAATTGCCCTCCCCTGAAGGCCTGGTCCCTCCCAACTGCCCTCCCCTGCAGGCTTGGTCCCTTCCAATTGCCCTCCCCTGCTGGCCTGATTGCCCACAACTGCCCTCCCCTGCTGGCCATCTTGTGGCAGCCATCTTGTGTCCACATGGGGGCCACCATCTTTGACCACATGGGGGCAGCCATCTTGTGTGTTGGAGTGATAGTCAATTTGCATATTACCTTTTATTAGATAGGCTAAAACATAAATTTTATTTTTTCTTATCATTTCAATCACAGATCAAAGTCAATAGAAAGTTTTTGACAAATTAGTGTTCAATGTCTTTTTTTTTTTTAATCCTCACCTAAGGAAATTTTTCTATTGATTTTTAGAGAAAGTGGAAGGGAGGGAGGAAAGGGAGGGGGAAAGAGAGAGAGAGAGAAAGAGAGAATAATATCTATGTGAAAGAGACACATCAATTGGTTGCATCCCACACTCATAACTGAGGTATATACCCTTGACCGGAATTGAACCCAAGACCCTTCAGTCCATGGGCCGATGCTCTAACCACTGAAAAAACTGGCAGTGTGTTCAATTTCTTAATGATGGCCTTGCTCCATGGGATAACCAATTAGATCTGCCTTTGGTTTCTTTGAAGCCTCCCTAACCTGTTTTAAGAGATCCCATCATATTGCTGCCTTGTGGTTGTAGGGTTTTGTTTACAATAAGCAATGCTTTCTTACACAGCTCACAAACAATATATAATGGGGATTATTACAGTTATGGGTACCTTCCTTTCTTAGAAAGAATTTGGTTGTGACTTTTCAAGAAAATGTGAAATTGTGTTCATGTTTCTGATGAATGTTTCATTCACAAATATTAGATTTAGAGTTTATTTCTATGTGTATCTGCATATACTATTTTGTATCTCTGCCCTTTTGCATGCATAATAATTCTTCTCAATACCTTGACCCAGTGTAATATTTTTTTTACTCATTAAAAATAGCAATTAAGCTTAACATGTATGATAATATCAAGTAGGTTGAAATGAGAATACTTTGAATAGCAATAATCAAGTTTATACATTTGTGGGCAATGTGGAGTAGATAATTGTTGTCTCACACATGAAGGCTATAAGAGATCATTTATTTTAAGAAGAATCAATTTCAATAGTTATTAAAATCTTAAAAAATATATATCACAAAATTAATGAAATATGGTATATTAAACATATTATCTAATAAAGAGGGAATATGCAAATTGACCATCACTCCGCCACAAAGATGGCAGTGCCCATAGCCACAAGATGGCAGCGCCCAATCCTCTCAGCCCTGCTGGAGTCCACCAGTCCCGGGGGGGCAGCTGCTGAGAGCAGGCAGCGTGAGCAGCCTAGCTGAACACTTGCTTCATCACCTTGACAATGAGGCAAGCATTCTGCTCCTGGCCGCAGAGGGCCTCTGGCCAGGGAGGGCAGTTGGGGGCCATGAGGCTGGCTGGGGAGGGCAGTTTGGGGCCATGAGGCTGGCTGGGAAGGCAGTTGGGGGCCATCAGGCCAGTTGGGGAGGGCAGTTGGGGGCCATGAGGCTGGCTGGGGAGGGCAGTTGGGGGCCATGAGGCCAGCAGGGGAGGTTATTGGGGGCCATGAGGCCAGCAGGGGAGGGCAACTGGGCGCCATGAGGCCGGCAGGGGAGGGCATTTGGGGGCAATCAGGCCAGAAGGGGGGCAGTTGGGGGCGAGCAGGCCAACAGGCAGAGTGATTAGGGGTGATCAGGGAGGTAGACAGGTGAGCGGTTAGGAGCTAGTGGTCCTGGATTGCGAGAGGGATGTCCAACTGCTGGTTTAGGCCCGATCCCACAAGGACATCCCCTGGCAGTTGGATATCCCTCGAGGGGTCCCAGATTGGAGAAGGTGCAGGCCGGGCTGAGGGACACACCCCTGTGCATGAATTTTGTGCACCAAGCCACTAGTTTAACAATATCTGGCTAATCTGGCTAATCAAAGTTCAATGCATGGTAGCCATTGCTATTACTATATTATTGTTATAACATTAATATGAGTGATATTTTGATACTCTGTCAGTTTTATGACAGTGCAACAGCTTATACCTCGGACAGTGACATTATATACTGAATGGACATGGCTTCCTTGGGGAGTTTAGATACCCTGTCTTTCCCTGCCTTGATAAATCATATTTTGATTGTTCTCTGAATTGAAATTTTGCCATAGCTCTTATTATACAAAACAATAATTCACTGTTCCCTCAGGATATTTATAGAATCCAGAGCTTATAACATCTGGTCACAGAATCATTTATGAACACATTTTAAAAATGAAGAATATATTCATTTTAACCTGGTGATTAAAGCATTTTTTTATCCATGTGTGAGTTTTGAAATATTAATAAGGGCAAAGTTACTTATTGCTTAATCAATTTTAGATCCAATGACTTTAATGGTGTTGCATGTTTTCAAATACTTGAACAGTCAAGTACAATTTTAACACCCATTTCTGATGTAGTTACTTAACATGAAGCCATTCCCCCCTCATATTTCTTCTCTGCTAATTTTTGTTTATTTTAACAGTAAAAATATAATGTGAAGTGCTATATATTAGATGGGTAAAGTATGTAACCAATTGTGAAATAGTTATTTATATTACTGTCTATGTAGGCCCGGGGGGGGGGGGACTAAATTAATATTAAAATCATAGGCATTAAAACTCTTTAATAATAAACTCACAAAACAATAGAGCTCTATAAAATCTAAAGGAAAAGCCTACATATTTTGGAAACAGTGGTCACATAGGTAGCATATACTCTGTGAATCTGGGACTTTATCAGGTAGTTAGATTCCCCAATACTAATCTCTCTATTTTGTCTAAAATGCAAGGATCTCTGCTTACATGAAGGTGATATACACTAGGTACGCTGAAGGGGTCTTCAACTGAATCCTCAAAGAGAGGAGAAGAATCTTTGTGACACACTGGGCTGCAGAGACGGAGGAATTTATAATGCACAGAAACTCACATACATGGGGAAGAGACAAAGTAACACATGTAAGTGGTATTTGGGCCAAACATAACTAATATTTGTAACAGTTAATATTTTTCCAATGCCTGATATGGGGAAGGCTCATCACATCCGTTAGCTTTAAACTGTACAATAACCCTACATTGTATGTGACAGTAGATGTAGAAAATGAGCTTCAAAGATGACCATGCACAGGAACTCACAATTGCAGGGGTGGTTTTAAACTTCTTTACGGGAAAGTGTTAAAAGTGTCAAGATAGTTGGAAGGCTGGGCTTGAAACTGCATTTTATATAATTCTATAGGTAATATTAAGGATTGAGGGAAGGGCAAATGCAATTATCTGAGGGGTCAAGCTAAAGCCACCTTGTGCCCTCTTGAGGCTGCTGCATAGCTCGTGGGAGTGGTGCTGGGAATCAATCACACCCATTCTGTCTGAATCACTCCCATTGGCATTTGTTGTACACTGTATCACTGCCTCTTAAATTGTCAGATTCCATACCACATTACAGTTGAACTTTGAGTGGTTTCTAAAGAGTAAAACTTAGTTATAAAAGCCTCTCTCCTTAAAAAAGAAGATGAATATCAAATTTTTTCATTAGTCTGAAAACTATTGCTCTCTGCAAATCTGAAGATTATCATCATTCCTCTGCCTCCCACAGTCTCCTAAACATGCCACATGGCTCTGAGCTGATGGTCACACTGAGCCCATTGCACCACAAGAAGCACACATTCAATGCAGCAGCACTATGGCGCTGGGAATAAAACCCCACACTTCCCGTTGGTCTCATCTGGTGCCACCTGCATAGCTGTAGGTTCAAGATCTCTTTCATTCACAAAAGTCACAACAATGTCGTGATTGGCCCCATGATCTACTTCAGCAGACCTGTGATGAGCAGCCTGAGTAAACCACATGAAAGAAAGAAAAAAACTTTATTTACCACAATGGGTTTTTTTAGGTCAATCTATATTTGGGTGCTAAACAAAAATACAGAGTAGCCAGTTAAGTTTGAATTTCAGATAAGCATTGAAAAATTTTAAAATATGTGTATGAACATATAAGTATTAATATAAATATTAGTATAATGATATAAGTATGTCTATGAAATATTAGGCATATACTTATGTTAAAAATTAGTATTTATCTGAAATTCACATTTTACCAGCCAGTATATAATTTTCTAAATTTGGCAACCCGATCTTTGTGACCTAGTCACTGGCTTTAAGGAATTCAGTCTGGGGGAGTCAAATATACAGACCTCAATTTTAAAAAAAATATTCTTAAAGGCATTATGGTGTGATGTCAGACAAAGATATGCCTAATTGAGAATGGAAGGAATGAAGACACCAGCTTTATACCAATGTCCTTCTATTTTACAACAGAAATCATTTCAGTAGATAAATGGTTGTGTTCAGAGCATCAAGAGCTTGCTATACAATTGGGGAAATAGGCATAAATACAGACAAAAGTAGCAAACCATCCTATATAATAAAAGGGTAATATGCAAATCGAGCAAACGGCAGAATAACCGGTCGCTGTGATGCACACTGACCACCAGGGGGCAGACGCTCAACACAGGAGCTGCCCCCTGGTGGTCAATGCGCTCCCACAGGGGGAGTGGCTGCTCAGCCAGAAGCTGGGCTGGCGAGCAGAACAGTGGTGGCGGGAGCCTCTCCCGCCTCTGAGGCACAGCTAAGGATGTCTGACTGGACATCCCCCGAGGGCTTCTGGACTGCTAAAGGGCGCAGACCATGCTGAGGGGAACCCCCACGAGTGCTCGAATGTCATGCACTGGGCCTCTAGTACAAAAATAACAATACAATAAATACCATAAGGAAATCTATAATTAGTTCCTAAATAAATAATTTGTACACCATATTATCAAAGAGGGCTTCATTTCTTGCTCCTACACTGCTCACCCAGGATAGATTTGATTTATATAAGCAGAGGACAGTCACTCCAAAAGCTGGGTAAAACCGTTTTCATTGGGTCCCCCAAGGCACATTATACATACTCTTTTACGAACTCCTCAAATCTCTCATTAATATTTCTGTCCTCTTTTAGTCTATCAATTCTGAGCAGGCAGAATCTTCTGTGTGCTTTTATTTTAATATTCTTTTTATACAAAACCCCTAATTTTCACATAGTACAGTGTAGGTGCACAGCAAATATTGAACTGACTTTGTTGTAATTAATGTGGATGGAAAAGTCCCTTCAGGGGAAATAAACTTAAAGTGCTGAAAATTGAAGCAATAATTGTGCATGTGCCCCAGGGGTGGGGGGCTTTGTATTAACATGCATACTTTTGACTGTTGTGACCAACAACATGCCACATAGTCCTGCAGGTACAGTCATTAGTTGGTTATAGCAATTGTGATGATGGCAAGGAACAAAATAACTTAAAAATTTAAAAATGTATTGGGGTGACATTAGTGATCTGAACTTCTAATTAAGTTCTATTATTAGTGTCCTTAAATATTTAAAAATAATTTGACTATAATACTATGCATATTAAAATCATAAACAGAGTTATTTCTCTTTTTCTCCAAAATATATACATTCATCACCTATTAGATGAGTTATAGAATTAGGCTTTGGTAATATAAACACAAATTAAACATAAATAAGATATGATCATGATACTCTTTTCTAAATTTTCTATAACAGAATATATGCAATTTTGAGGACTCTGATTTTTTAAAAATCAGAATCCACCAAGACATGCCAGAATAAACATCTTGCAGCATGAAATTAGTAAAGATTGAAAACATATAAAATTTTGGTAATGAGAGCTGAAAACTGGCTTATTTCCAGTTTTATTAGGAATCTGATTTTAGCTTATGTTCACTTAGAAGTTCATTACCTTTCCAGACAAATCTAATCTACATATTTAGGTCATTCTCCACCCTTTCCATTCATTCTCACTAAGATCTAATAGAATATCAGCTCAGGAAAATGCCATTTTCCTGTTCTCATGCAATTAACATCCTTGATTGAGCACACAGATTTTGGGCTTCAAGGCTTTAAAATGGATAGAAGATATTGGGTATCCACTTTTCACTGATGTGCGTGTAGGAGGTTTAAAATTTGGGGAAATATGGGTCTGTCATATTCAGAACTTTGTAAAGAAACAAACAAAACAGGAAACAAAAACTGAGGACACAAATATATCTAGTTAATTCATCAGCACAGCATATAACATAGTGCCTGACACATTAAAAAAATGTTCCCCGAACAAAAGAAAGTGGTATTGAAACTATTTCAAGAGATATTTAATTTAAACAAATCAGGCTCCCTTTATAAAATATTAGAGGCCCGGTGCACGAAACTCGTGCACTGGGGGTGGGGGTGGGGGGGTGTGCCCCTCAGCCCAATCTGCACCCTCTTCAATCTGGGACCCCTCAGGGGATGTCCAACTTCCAGCAGTTGGACATCCCTCTCACAATCCGGAACCACTGGCTCCTAACCACTCACCTGCCTGCCTGCCTGATTGTCCCTAACCCCACTGCCTGCCTGCCTGCTCGCCCCTACCTTGATCTCCTGCCAGCCTGATTGCCCCTACCTTGCACTCCCCTATCAGCCTGATCACCCCAAACTGCCTGTGCCTTGGCCCCCCGTCTGGCCTCCCTCTGGAGGCACCACCCCCATAACCCCAATGCTGCTGCCACTGCAGTTGGTTATGGCTGCCTGAGCCTTGGCCTTTGTAGCCACTGCGGCTTTGTCTGGAAAGATGTCCGGAAGACAACCACTCTAATTAGCATATTACCCTTTTATTAGTATAGATTTGGGGACCATTACAACCACGCAGAACTTGAAGAAAACACATGGCCCTGGTCAGTTTGGCTTAATGGAGAGAGCATCGGCCTGTGGACTGAAGAGTCCAGGTTTGATTCTGATCAGGGGCACACATGCCTGGGTTTCGGGCTCAATCCCCAGTAGGGGGCCTGGGGCGGCAGCTGATCAGTGATTCTTTTTTTTTTTTTAATATATTTTATTGATTTTTCACAGAGAGGAAGGGAGAGGGATAGAGAGCTAGAAACATCGATGAGAGAGAAACATCGACCAGCTGCTTCCTGCACACCCCCCACCGGGATATGTGCCAGCAACCAATGTACATGCCCTTAACCGGAATCGAACCTGGGACCTTCCAGTCCGCAGACCGACGCTCTATCCACTGAGCCAAACCGGTTTCGGTTGATCAGTGATTCTTATCATTGATGTTTCTATCTCTCTCTCCCTCTCCCTTTCTGAAATTTTAAAAATATATATTTTTTTAAAGAAAACACATCATCTTCACTTTGGGCTTTGTCATCTTACAATATCCTTTGTGCAGTGTTTTAACTTCCCTCAACTTTCCTTTACCCACCTTTAAAGTGCAATCTATTTTGGGGAAGATGATCAGGAAAGTGATTCCAATGGGTAGAAGTTTTTTTTGGAGGGGATGGGTCATGAAGATATTTAAAAATTGAGCATGGTGATGGTTGTACCACTCTGAATTTACTTTAAAAAACCAGTTCATTGTACACTTTAGGTGACATGTACAGTATATGGGTTATATCTCAACAAAGCTGTTCTTTTATTTCTTTTTAAATAAAGACCAGTCTTATAATCAGTTGCAGATGTTTTCAGAGGCCCCTCAAGATTTGCTCACCATGTCCCAAATCACGGCTGTGATTCCCAGTTGCCTCCACTCCTGGTGGATCTGGATGGTGTGGTTTGCAAAGGAGAAGGTGGCAAGAGGCTTATGGAATTTCGGCAACCCCATTCCCCCGGTCTCCTCATAGGGCACCAGGGCCATTCCCACTGGGCCAGCTCTGCTCCCTTTAACCTGTTGGGCAAAAGAATCCTGCGTGCTCTGGCCAGAAAGTGCATTCTTTCTTAGGTGGCCCGGATGCTTTTTTTAAGGTCATTTTATGGATTCAAAAGAATAAACAGAGATGTGGAAAGCTTTTGTCAAAATCCTTTCACATGGTTCTTCCAATCTCATGGGAAATGAGACGTGGCTCTGAATTCATCCCAAAGTGTGTCTTTGGGCAAAAGCACTCAGAACGGTACAACTCCTGCAGAATGCCCCACACACTTTGCTGTCAGGACTCAGGGGGGCTTGAGGGTGAGCGAGGCGGCAGTGCCAGCACAGGACCTGGGAGAAGGTAGCGCTTTCTACACTGCCCAGGCCACGTGGACTACAGCAGTACCCGCCCAGGTGGGCAGGGTGTTTCTGCTGTTTTGTTTTGGTCTGGCCTCCACCCCGTCAGCCACGGACCTGTGCCTGCACTGCGACTGAATGGTTTGATGGCCCTACTTTTTGGTGGACAGTGGATGCACTCCCAGAGACTGGCAGTTAGACTCTGGTGGCTTCTGAGTCCCTTGCGGGGAGAGCCCGGCCCTAGGTCAAGAACAGACTCAGGCGTCCTCGGCCAGGAGGCCTCCTTGGGCTAGGGGCCGCCACAGTTTGAAGGCTGGCCATGACCCCAATCCTGGCAGGGGTCTCCTCTGGGGTGCTGGCAGGCCTGGTCTAGGGCTGAGGGCGGTTTAGAGGCTGGTCATGCCCCCGATCCTGGTGGGGATCTCCTCTGGGGCGCTGGCAGGCCTGGGTTAGGGTCACTGGCGGTTTGGAGGCCGGTCACGCCCCCGATCCTGGTGGGGGTCTCCTCTGGGGCGCTGGCAGGCCTGGGCTCTGGCGCCGCAAAGGGAGAGGTTCCTGAACCTGCTTCCCACACACCTAGGCTAGGATCCATCTTGTAGGAGGCGGCTTCAATGCCCGGGGTCGGTGACCAGGTCCTCCTGAGCCTCGCTTTCTGGGCTGCAGTCCCACGTCTCCCAGTGCCCCAGCCACGGATGCGCCCACGCAGTTGCCCCCACCACCAGCCACCTCAGCGCAGGCCACAGCAGCTGAAGCCAGCCTCTTGGAAGCCAGGCCACCACACCCACCACCCCTAGTAGCTCTCTGCTGCTTGCTCTGTGCCCTGTCCACTGGGGTCGGGGAGTGCTCCCAGCCCAGAGGCCCTCCCTCCCTCCGCAGCCTGGCCTGGGAAGCTGGCCTCATGCTGGGGCTACTATGCCAGCATGCCCACTCGGCTACAATGGGTGCGACACGGGCCCCATGGAGGCCAACCTGGAGAACGTGGACCCGAACTCTGCATCCAGCTGCTGCAGATGGCCTCCGTGGTCAACTACCACCTGCTCCTTCCATTGGCCCCATTGATCCCTCTCAGCACCAGCCATTTAGGGGAGGGTGGCGATCGCCGGGGACCCCGCCCCGGGAGGCTGCTGGCTGTGCCCGGCCAAGTCCCCCCGGGTCACGATGCAGCCCTGGACACCGGGGAGGCTGCTGGCCGTGCCCGGCCACGCCCCCCCGGGTCGCGATGCAGCCCTGGACCCCAGGGAGGCTGCTGGCCGTGCCCGGCCACGCCCCCCCGGGTCGCGATGGGTCCCCGGACCCGCGGGAGGCTGCTGGCCGTGCCCGGCCACGCCCCCCCGGGTCGCGATGGGTCCCGGGACCCGCGGGAGGCTGCTGGCCGTGCCCGGCCACGCCCCCCCGGTCTCGATGAAGCCCTGGACCCCGGGGAGGCTGCTGGCCGTGCCCGGCCACGCCCCCCCGGGTCGCGATGGGTCCCGGGACCCCCGGGAGGCTGCTGGCCGTTCCCGGCCACGCCCCCCCGGGTCGCGATGCAGCCATGGACCCCGGGGAGGCTGCTGGCCGTGCCCGGCCACGCCCCCCCGGGTCGCGATGGGTCCCGGACCCCCGGGAGGCTGCTGGCCGTGCCCGGCCACGCCCCCCCGGGTCGCGATGGGTCCCGGGACCCCCGGGAGGCTGCTGGCCGTGCCCGGCCACGACCCCCGGTCTCGATGCAGCCCTGGACCCCGGGGAGGCTGCTGGCCGTGCCCGGCCACGCCCCCCCGGGTCGCGATGGGTCCCGGGACCCCCGGGAGGCTGCTGGCCGTTCCCGGCCACGCCCCCCCGGGTCGCGATGCAGCCATGGACCCCGGGGAGGCTGCTGGCCGTGCCCGGCCACGCCCCCCCGGGTCGCGATGGGTCCCGGGACCCCCGGGAGGCTGCTGGCCGTGCCCGGCCAAGCCCCCCCGGGTCGCGATGCAGCCCTGGACCCCGGGGAGGCTGCTGGCCGTGCCCGGCCACGCCCCCCCGTGTCGCGATGGGTCCTGGGACCCCAGGGAGGCTGTTGGCCGTGCCTGGCCACGCCCCCCGGTCTCGATGCAGCCCTGGACCCCGGGGAGGCTGCTGGCCGTGCCCGGCCACGCCCCCCCGGGTCGCGATGGGTCCCCGGACCCGCGGGAGGCTGCTGGCCGTGCCCGGCCACGCCCCCCCGGGTCGCGATGGGTCCCGGGACCCGCGGGAGGCTGCTGGCCGTGCCCGGCCACGCCACCCCGGTCTCGATGCAGCCCTGGACCCCGGGGAGGCTGCTGGCCGTGCCCGGCCACGCCCCCCCGGGTCGCGATGGGTCCCCGGACCCGCGGGAGGCTGCTGGCCGTGCCCGGCCACGCCCCCCCCGGGTCGCGATGGGTCCCGGGACCCGCGGGAGGCTGCTGGCCGTGCCCGGCCACGCCCCCCCGGGTCGCGATGGGTCCCCGGACCCGCGGGAGGCTGCTGGCCGTGCCCGGCCACGCCCCCCCGGGTCGCGATGGGTCCCGGGACCCCCGGGAGGCTGCTGGCCGTGCCCGGCCACGCCCCCCCGGGTCGCGATGGGTCCCCGGACCCGCGGGAGGCTGCTGGCCGTGCCCGGCCACGCCCCCCCGGGTCGCGATGGGTCCCCGGACCCGCGGGAGGCTGCTGGCCGTGCCCGGCCACGCCCCCCCCGGGTCGCGATGGGTCCCGGGACCCCCGGGAGGCTGCTGGCCGTGCCCGGCCACGCCCCCCCATCTCAATCCAGCCGGGGACCCAGGGAGGCTTCTGGCTTTTCCCTACCACGCCCCTCTAGGGTTGCCATCGCTCCCCAGGACCCGGGGAACTAAGAGGATTTGGCGCCGCCATCTTGGTTTTCTCAATGGCCATATAGGCACCCGGAGTCCCGCCCCCTGCCTCTCGCAGGTCCAATCATGGGCATAGCGGAGGTGCGGTCAATTTGCATGTTACTCTATTATAAAGTAATATGTATCAATCATTAAATGAACTAAAAACTGGGGCAATGAATGTTAGACTTCAAAAAGAAAAAAGTCCTCTAATTTACAAAATTTGACCTTGACATGTTTTTCTAAATAAAGAGAGCTCTGGAACAATATTAGATTAAAAACTATACCTATAATCTAGTTTCAAATGGCATCTGCAGGGTTTTCAGTTTTGGAAAGTAGATCTTTCCTGGTGCCTTCCAGTAACTATATATCATCTTACTGCTCAGTGGTATTAAAGACTCTGATTAAAGATGATACAATGTTTGACCTGTCAAATTAGAAAAGATTCACAGTGATAGTCCACAGTCCTGGCAATAGTACGCTTTATGATTGGCATTTACTTTCTTACTAGTAGCTGTGTAAATTTTCACAGAGCTTTTGGGAAGCAATTTGGCAGTATATGCTAACTTTTACAATCTTCATCTATTTTGACTCACAAATTTCAATTTTAGGAAAACATACTAAATTAGTATTTATAGATATAGTACAAACTGGCTATACATTTGTATTATTTCTATAATTGCAAAACTTGACTTTATGTCCAAATACAGGAGAATATGTAAACGTATTTAGTAAATACATTCAAATATTGTACAGATATTAAAAATGTATTTTCAGAGAATGTTTAATATGTAAAATTTTCACTGCGTAACGTTAAGTGAAAATAACCAGGGTATAAGTCTAAGAATGGTATGAATGTACAAAATTTCTAATATAAACATTAGTCCCACGAGAAACATAAGAACAATTTAAATAGTTTGGTGATGTCATCTTTGCTCAAAATAATGCCAATTTTTAAAGCTATAGTTCATGATTTTTATTTAACCTAGCCCTTAAATGTAATGGCAGCCCTCCACAAATTTAACTCCCACAGCTACTCAGATGTGCACAGAAAATATACCTATTTTATTTTTTGTCAATAACTAATCTGGCCTTCCTTCTAAGCCACCCACATCCCTGGTTAGCAGGAGAGATAATTAAACTTACTGTCTAGCCTGCAGCCAATGATTTAAAGAATCCTTTAGACAGTGTCTCAGATGGATGTCTTGTGGCAACTTCTTATCCTAAAATATACTTAGGTGTTTGGAAGGAAAGAAATACTTCTGTGCATTCGTGGCACGAAGTGGGAGCATCCCCTTCGCCGAGTCCTCATGTGCCTTTGGGTACATGTGGACTGACCACTGCTCTTCTCAAGGACAGTGGGCCCTGCTCACTAGGACAGTGTGCGGTACTGACTGCCATTTGCTGCTGAGGTGTGTGGCTCTCTAACTTGTATTTTGGTTTCTCTGGGCTTGAGTGGTGTCTTCTCTCGGCCTCAGTATCGGGTTTAGGGCGGCTCCAGATAACAATATAGATCTCCTCGGGTCACGCTACACTCCCATTTTTGCCTCAGTGTGCCAGTCCTCTCAGTAGCCTTTTCTATAGCTACACTGTATTCCATTACCCCACATTCGACATGCCAGCCAGACTGTGAGCTATTTGGGCTCCTTCAGATGACTTCTAATCATATATTCCAGTCGATTAGGAGAGCTAACTTCAGGGCTCTCCTCCCCTGGGCCTCACCCTCCCACCAAGTTTGTTTTAATGAGCCACAACCCGGCTGGCCTTGCTCCAGGACTACCGGGAGGTAGATGGGCTTTTCTTTAACTTCTCTACAGCTTATCTGTTTTTATTCCTGACTCAAAATTCCCTTAATGGCTTTAAAATCCAGTTCGTGGCTAATGTGCTAATGGGGATGTTAAAAGGAAATTTAAAGCCAGGATCTCCTGATAAAAAAAAAAAAATCAGAACAGTGTTTGCTTCTGATGGTGGTGAGATTTGACTGGAGATTTTCTGAAAGGAAATTCTAATAGAGATGTTTAGCGTACCTATCCTATAGTTTGACTGGGTGATGGTTACAGAGTACATGTTTGTTAAAATTGATCAAACTGTTAAGCCACAGGAAAAGTACATATAAGAACAAAATAATTTAAAATCCTCCCTAAAGAAGGCACTCTCTTTCTTTATGTTGTTACCTTGCTAAGTAATTCCATATTGCATGCCAGAGTTCGAAGTGACCCTCTCATGGTCTTTTAAACATTTTTTAATTTAATTTTATTGTGGTAAAAAAAAAAATATATATATAAAACACAAAATTTACCATTTCAACCACCCATATGAATACAATATAATGGCATTAATTACATTCACAATGTTCTGCAACCATCATCACTGTCAATTTTCAAACCCTTTCCATCGCTCTAAACTGGAACTGCACCCATTAAGCAATAACTTCCCATTGCCTCCTCCCCTTAGTCCTTGGTAACCTCTGACCTACTTTCTGTCACTATAACTTTGTTATTTCTAGATACTAGTATTTTATGTAAGTGGAGTTATGCAATATTTGTCTATGTGTGTCTGTTTTTACTTACTTAGTACAGTTTTCAAGGTTTTTTCCATATTTTGCACACATCAGAACTTCATTTTTAAAAATACACCTTATTTTCTAGAATACTTTTAGGCTCCCGGAAAAACGGAGTGGAAGGTAAAACTTTGCCATATACCCCTTGTGCCTACCTATACACAGCCTCTCTCACTATCAATATCCCTTACCTCAGTGGTATGTTTGTTACAGTGATGAACCTACATTAACACATCATTATCGCCCATAGCACATAGTTTACATTATGGTTCACTATGGGTAGTTATATCCTATGGATTTGGACAAATGTGGAATAACATGTATTCACCATTAGAGTATCATATGGAATAGCTTCACTGCCCTAAAAATCCTTTGTGCTCTAACTGCTCATTCCTCCACCCCTAACCCCGACAGCCACTGATATTTTTATTCTCTCCGTAGTTTTGCCTTTTCTAGAATGTCATGTAGTTAGAATTGCACAGTTTGTAGTCTTTTCAGAGGGACTCCTTTTACTTAGTAATATGCATTTAAGTTTTCTTCATGAATTTTCGTGGCTTGATAATGCATTTCTTTTAACATTGAATAATATTTCACTGTCTTCATTTACCACAGTTTATTTATCTAGCCACCTACTGAAGAATATCTTGATTGCTTCCAAATTTTGGCAGTTATAAACACAACTGCTATAAATATCCATGTGCAGGGTTTTGGGTGGACATAAGTTTCAAGTTATTGGGTAAATACCAAGTAGTGTGATGGCTGAATCTTATGGTAAGAATACATTTAGTTTGTAAAATACTGTCAAATTCTCTTCCAAAGTGATTGTAACATTTTGCATTCTTACCAATGTCAACCTAAATAAAGAGGTAAACTGAGGCAAACAAATTACTAGAAAATGAATTTATTTGGGAATAACAGATGAACTGCGATTCAACAAACGCATGCTGTAGCAAGCTATAAACAAATCCATTGAGGGCTTGGGACAGGCTGTATTTATAGGCAAGAAGTACAAAGAGGGGGAAGTACAGCCAGAGTGCAGGCAGTAAGTTCATCAGCTTGAAGATGGAAAGATATTTTTAGCTGGTTCTCAGTCTTCAGTAAATCAGGCATTTAATACAAATCAGTCTCTCAGTTCTTAAACTTCTGGTATTTTAAGGGCACATATGTGAGATATTTCATATAGTTTTGTTCCATTTAAAATTGACATCCTTTCACACTAACAAGAAAGTTACTTATTACTCCACATCTTTGTCAATATTCATTATTGTCAGTGATTTGGATTTTGGTCATTTTAATAGGTGTGTAGTGTTGTCTCGTCGTTTTAGTTCACAATTTCCTAACGATATGTGATATTGAGTATCTTTCCATGTTTATTTGTAATCTGTGTATCTTCTATGGTGAGGTTGCTGTTCAGGTATTTGGCCCATTTTTTAATTGGGTTGTTTACTTATTGTTGAGTTTTAAGAGTTCTTTGCATATTTTGTATAACAGTCTCATATATGATGTTTGCAAATATTTTCTACCAGTCTAACTGCATGTTTATGAAAAAAAGAGACAGATTAAAATGTCAAGAATTGTAATTTTTGGTGATGGGATTAGATCTGACTCTTATTCACTTTTCATTCCCAAAGTTTCTACAGTGAGCTTATATTTTTTTATAACAAGGACAATAAAAACAATAAACACTAAGTCTGCCAAATGCAGTTTCACTTAACTTCCACCCAAAATGGCAATGGTAGGGGGAAAAAAGATTACAAAACACAACATCCTCAAAATTAGAAACTAGAAATGACAGCAAACTTATTGTCAGAATCTGTTAGAAATGTTATTTCCAGTAACTACAAGGCAAGTGGGATTAGATCAAAACTTGGCTCTCCCAGTTTATAATGCCCAAACCAGAGAGAAATGTAACTCAAATTTTTACTGCCCTCACATGAAGTCATATTATGAGTAATAATTCAAACAGGATTGGTTCTTATCTCTATGTATTCAGAGATACTGCCGTCTTTTCAAATGACCACCAATTATAGCCTGAGTACTCAGGAAGTATCACACAGCACCTCAGTCATGCACCCTGGTCTGACTTCTACCCACACTGACTATGATGGCATGTGCCAGATACCGCTCCTACTCTCCATGGCCCCATGCTCACCCCACCTCCTCATGGCCTGAGGCTCTAACTGAGATGGTTGATATATTATGGTTGATGTGCCATCAAAGACTCTTCCCCACACTTTGTCATCCAGTTGCCACAGCTCTTTGGAACAGTGGTGGGGAATGATGTTGCTCAACACCACTGGTCCAGCAGAAATGACCCTTCTAGTGTTGAAACTGTGAGGTAGTCTGTGGTAAAGAAAAAGGATTGTGCATTTGCTTCTTGAATATATTATTTTTAAACACTTATTCCACTAGTTTTGGTTAAGCCCCTGAGGTGACTAATTAAGGCAATACAGAAGTGAACATCTTAGTCCTTGTTCATGCCTCCATGGAATTTACATGTTTTAGAAGAGAGATAAAGGGACTAGGGAAGTTTATAAAAGGGAAAATGATCTAAACTATAGGATTTGAGAAAACTTTTCTGAGGAACAACATTTAAGCAGACGCCCATAGAATTTGTTAGGGAATAGGAAAATCCATCCCTCTACCCCTTATGGATGGACTAATAATAAAATTGAAATAAGACAGGATTAACAGGAGAAAAAACAATTTATATCGGCTTGAGCATGGGAGATCATAAATGAGGGTCAGTGAAATGATGAGCCATCTCAGATTTTTATACCTTTTAGACAAAGAAACAATAAATTTGTGAAAATTTGGAAGAACAAATAAACAACAAAAAACCAGCCTTAGGTTTGGGTGCTAGTGAGGAATCTAAGCAAAATTTAGGCTTGGGTAGTAAATTAGTAAGAAGCAACACGTTTTTAGGCTCTGATTTCTTAACTGTAGTGACAAGGGTATCTCTCTCAGTCCCCTGGCACAGGACACCTCTCCCTCGGGGCATTTATTTCCTGCATCTCAGGAGACAAGGCAGAGTCAACATGCCCTTCTTGCACTGGCTGCCTGTCAATGGGCAGAAGTTGGGAAGCAAATATGAGAGTGCATGTGCACACACACACACACACACGCACACACATACACACACACACACACACACGAATACACACACAGTTACATAATTCTATCTCTGCATCTACCTATAGAACCATGGAAACTGATATTCCAGTACTTCCATTTCCAATCTAACACAGGGTTCATTTTTATTTTCTTCCTCTAGATATTTGTTTGCTTTTTCCTGATAGTAAAAAAATGCTGGTTCCCATTTATATTTATGTATTTGGTCCATCTTACTATATATAGCCAATCTTCTAGGTTGGCCTCTGCCTTCTTCCCCTTGTGGATACCCTCTCTACACTGCTTGGGATCTGATTCTCTTCTCTTGGTTACTGTGCCTTCTCCTTCCTCCCTGGCCCACAACCTGAACATCTATATTTCTATACCCCACTTACTGGTTTTAGGGCTAAATTGTTTAGAGAGTGAAGGGAATGGGCATAGAAAGAAAGAAGAAAAGAAGTAATATACTTCTGTAAGGTTATTAGACCAGTTTGTCTGCTGAGCATGCACAGAAATGGTTAAATTTAATTGGTGGGTAATGTCAATCTGTGGTTCAGAGCACAATTTCCATTATCTAAATGTTTGGTGTAAAAGTATTTATAAAAACATTTAGTCCTTTACTATGTGCTCTTAATTTTGAAATTCAGACAAACCTATAACTAGGAAAAATCATGGTCATAGTTTCCATGCTACTTGAGGGCTGAAATATGAAAGTCGTAGCAATAATTCTCTCCTTTTTCCATCCTCACGTTTGTATTAGATTTTTTCTTGACATGCTCCCACTCCCAGAAACAAATGGTGAGATAGTAAAGGGATGGTTGTATGGAAATAGTGAAGGGAGAGAGAGAGAGAGAGAGAGAGAGAGAGAGAGAGAGAGAGAGAGAGAGAGAGAGAGAAGAGATCATTGGGCCCATTACATTCTGGGAAATACTGTTCTGTATATATTGTATGAACATCTGTTTACTTGCACACATTATCTCTTCTGGAAAAGGACCTGTTTCTCTTGAGACCAAAAGTCATTCATTCTCATTCCATGAATGTTGATGTAGCTTATTTAAAGAGCATATTTTTGTAGCCATTTAAAGCATTGCATCTCCTTACCATAGTGATTGTTTCAGAGATGGGTACAAAATCTAAGCCAGAGCAATCAAAACCTGAGACTTCATTCTTAGACTTCTGTTGGAGCTAAATAGGGAAAAGGGTTCCTTTCAGTTTTCTGAGCATGCTGAGAAGTAGGGTGGCATTTATTTTGCCACATTGAAAGAGTCTGCTTGAAAATAGAGCCACCATATCAGGAAGAAAAGCCTAGTGAACAGAGTTGATAGTGTAATTTAAACTTTTGGATTTATAGATATAGATAAACTTTTAAAATTGTTTTTAATATGTTCCCTCAATGTTCACTTTTATTTTATGAGCAGAAATATATATCTGAAAACATACAAACCTAAATTCAAGTAATACAGTCACATATGTCAGTGGTGAAATAAAGCCTTATTTCAGCTTGACAGTGATTAGAAGCTCAAAATTTAACAATGCAAATTATCCATAGTTCTCTGCACCTAAAGAGTCTCCAGAAACCAATATTTTCTACATGTATCAATCAAAAGATTTTGTTGTCAAGAATAAAAGTAAAACTTCTACTTTTCCAGCACATTTTATTAAAGAACTATGTCAGTCTAGAAGTTACTGTGTGGTTAGAAATAGAAAAATTACACGTCAGCGAGAAAAGAGTCTAAGCTCCCAGGGAGCTTCATGTAGTAATCCTATGACTTCCTTCCTTCAGGTCTCTACTCAAATGTGAGCTGCGAGGCCTTTCCTCACAAACTTTCATCCTCTACTTCTGCTTTGTTTTATTTCTTAGCATTTATCATAATCTAGAATATTATATAAATAATTATTTTGCCGAAACCGGTTTGGCTCAGTGGATAGAGCATCGGCCTGCGGACTCAAGGGTCCCAGGTTCGATTCTGGTCAGGGGCATGTACCTTGGTTGCGGGCACATCCCCAGTGGGGGGTGTGCAAGAGGCAGCTGATCGATGTTTCTCTCTCATCGATGTTTCTAACTCTCTATCCCTCTCTCTTCCTCTCTGTAAAAAAATCAATAAAATATATCTAAAAAAAATAATTATTTTAAAATGTCTGTTTCTTCCTGGTAGAAAGTAAATTTCATAAAATCAGAAAAAGTTTGTTCCCATTTTATTTTCTCTATCCCCAGTGCCTGAAAGAATCCCAGGAAAATTATAGATGAACAATAAATATTTGTTGAATGAACAAATAAATATTGGGGTTAGTGAGGAGAAAGAAAGTTCCCAGATCTCTTCAGTTGTTCCAAGACTCTGCTATAAACTGATTTGTAGATCTTGAGTTATTTCCCTCTACATTCTCAGTCATCCTATTGACATTATAGGTAATGAATTCATATATGACGATGTTGTCCTGTAAGGACTGCATCCTGGAGACATTAGAAAATCAACCATCTGGATATCCATGTGCACATGGGTCAGGATTTGAGTCCAACTTTTTCTAATCATCTCCTATACTGACATCTGACTGGTTATTGCATGACAAAAATAGGCCAGGGAATAACTAAAAACTCAAATGATTCAACAGTAAATAAAAGCTCTTATGAATCTATACACTAGGGAGTATCTCACAAATATACATATACTATCAAGGTGGTGATAAGTGCTAAGATGACAATAAAGTGGTTAAGAAAAACTAAAGGTGGTAAGAGAACTAATTGTCACAGGGATGGGATATAGGAGTCTAATTTACACAGTGTGGTCGAGACAGGCTCTCTGACAATCTAATAGCCATATGATAGAGATCTAGAGGTAGTCAGGATGATAACCAAAGAAATATGTGGGGGAAGATTATTTTAGGCTGAGGATATAGAAATCATGGAGGAGAGTGATGAACCTAGAGAATGTTGCTATGGCTGAAGAAGAGTGGGGAAAGATAAGATCAGAGGGGTAGAAATGGGTTAGACAATGTAGGGCTTTGTTAGTATTGATAAATTTTAGTTGATTTCCTTTTTTTTAATATATTTTTTTATTGATTTTTTTACAGAGAGGAAGGGAGAGGGATAGAAAGTTAGAAACATCGATGAGAGAGAAACATCGATCAGTTGCCTCCTGCACACCTCCTACTGGGGATGTGCCCGCAACCAAGGTACATGCCCTTGACCAGAATCGAACCTGGGACCTTTCAGTCTGCAGGCTGACGCTCTATCCACTGAGCCAAACCGGTTAGGGCATTAGTTGATTTTCTTAGGGAGACAGAAAAACATTGGAAGGTTTTAAACAAAGAAATCACATGATGTGACTTACATTTTCAAGAATCACATAAGATGCTCTAATGAGAATAGACTAAAGAGAATTGGTAGTAAAAGCACTAAGGCTTGTTAAAAATGATTCCAATTGTATGACTTGAACCAGAATGGTAGCAGTGGATTTAGAAAAAAAGATAAGGTATAATTTAAAGATATAGCTAATGATATTTACTGATGGATTAAGTGTTACATGTGAGATAAAAAAAAAGGAGTTAAAGATTTTTACCAGTGTTAAGGCATGAACTACTGGAAGAATGGAATTTCTAGTATTGGGATGGGGAATACCACAGGAGAAGCATGCTATATTTAGAGTTTAGAAATCAAGAACTCAATTTTGGACAGTTCCCATTTGAGGTGCCTTTCCAAATGAAGATGTACAATCAAGGTCTCTGATGCTCTTTTACTTTCTGTCTGTGTGACTTAGGTCAAATATTTTAATTTCTCCATACTTCCATTTTCTCATCTATGACATGCTGATAATAACGATGGTATATACTTTATAGGTTTGTTATGAGAATTAAATGAGGCAATTCATGTAAAAAACACACAAATGCTGAAGGAATGTAAAATGGAACAGTCACTTTAGAAGACGGTTTGGCAGTTTCTTACAAAATTATACATACTTTTATTATATGACACAGAAATCATACTTTGTGGTATTTATCCAAATGAGTTGGTAAATTATGTTCACACAATATAACAGCTTTATTTATAATTGACAAAACCTGGAAGCAATCAAGATGTCCCTCAGTTGGTGAATGGGTAAATAAACTATGGTACATCCAGACAATGGAATACAATGCTAAAAAAAAAAAATGAATTATCAAGACTTAAAAAGACATATATAAACCTTAAATAAAAAAGAAGCCAATGTGAAAGGGCTATATACTATGTAATTTCAATTATGTGACATTCTGTGGGGGGCAAAATTATGGATTCAGTAAAAAGATTAATGACTGTAAGGATTTAGAATAGAGGAATGAATAGGCAGAGCACAGAGAAGTTTTAGAGCAGCAAAGAGAAGTTTTAGAGCAGCAAAGGTATTCTCTATGATACTAATATGGTAGATTCAGGTCATTATGCATTTGTCCAGACCCATAGGATGTACACCATCCAGAGTGAACCATAATCTAAACTATGGACTCCAAGTGACAAGGATGTGTCAGTATTGATTGAAACAAATGTACCACTTTTGTGTATGATGTTGACAGTGAGGAAGGCTGTGCAGGGGGAGGGAGGTTATATGGGAATTCTTTGTAGTTCCCTTCAAATTTGCTATGAACTTAAAACTGCTCTACAAGTTAAAAGTTTGTGTGAAAAAATACATATCCCTTTCTTCTTGGCCTTTTACACTATTTGCAATTTCACTATTAAATGTTCTTTATGAAAGTTAAAGCACAGATTTTCTAGAAGCCTCCAAATGAAAGTAAATAACCATAGAGAAGATTAAAAAAATAATAAGCAGAACATTTAATACAGGTAAGATGACATGCATTGTCAGTTACATAGGCAATATTTCAAAACTTCTCCTTTTGAGTCTATTTGCTTGGATTCTTTCAGTTTCTCAAACCTTACTATGTTTTGTACATTGTGAATAGATGATAGAATGCCCTTTATCTACCAGGCTATCCGGGCTCACATTTTCACCCCTTCTTTTTCTTCCTCCTAAAAAAATTACAAAGGCCTAGAAGACATTTTGAGTAGGAATCCAAACTTCACACTCTACTAACTTACAGGCAGCTGAAAAAAATTTTATGTAGCTTTATTATTATTTTTTATCCACAAGAAAATTAGAGTTTCCAAACCATTGTATAAGTATTTCCTATTGACTTTTTTTTAAGTCACAAGGATGGTGTGAGGTATAAAATGAGAAAAAGCTCATCTTACTGACTTGAAAGAATGCATACTAAAGATAGACTACCTCTTCAAGAAAACTAAATAGACCTACATTTTATTTCCTGAAAAACAGAGAAGAAAGAAATTTGTCCTTGGAAAATGTCTTATTTTTATTCTTTTTAAGATTTCCTCTCTTCTGAAGGAACAGATAAAAAAAGCAACAGAATAAAAGAAGGGTGATCATCTAAAGAGAATAAGTATGAGTTTAAAAAAAATGATACTCAGAGAAAAAATAATTAGTAAGGGCATCCAGGGGACACATAAAACAGCAAAGCTATAACAGGTTACCATTAGCAAAGGATATAAAGGGAAACATGTCAGAGATTAGAAGTGATTACAAAGTCAAAGCACGTAATAGGAAGGGTGGGCTCGCTACTTTTCAGGGACAGGAGAATAAGCAGAATGCGTCAAGGTGAGGGTTGAATTTCTTAATAGCCACTTTACCTCAGTCATTGACAACAATTATAATAGGAACAGGATGCTGAGGGCAATAAGAGTTAATGAGAAAAACATGTAACTGGGCAAAATTTGAATCATATTTAGTTTTTTAAAAAAAACTAAGTAACTTGGAATGCATTCAAATCTGCAGATATGATACCTGCTATAGAATACTAATGCTTAAAAAGGTAACTCTAGCAAGAGAAACATTATGGCACATTCTATAAAATTATAGTTAATTTTTTTAACTATCCTTTTTTCTGTTTTAAATTACAAAACTTTTACAACAGTCTTGTAAAAGTATAGTATAAAATAATAACTCTTGCCCGGCTGGTGTGGCTCAGTGGTTGAGCATTGACCTATGAACCAGGAGGTCATGGTTCAATTCCAGGTCAGGGCACATGCCCAGGTTGTGGGCTTGATCCCAGTTAGGGGGGCGTGCAGGAAGCAGCAGATGGATAATTCACTCTCATCACTGATGTCTCTCTCCCTGTCTGAAGTCATTAAAAATATATTAAAAATAAAATAAAATAATAACTTTTTTATTATCTAACTTTCTTCAGATCTTTTCACTCCCTAAACAATTCTACTGTTTAATCCTTAGGTAACTATTATTAACAGTTTAATGATTTTTACTTCTAGATTTCTTTTGAAGTCTTAGATACACACCATAAATATATACATAATCAGATATAAGCTTCCATTAAAATATTCAGGTGCAAAAGAAAAATAACTTCCATTTTCTGTAATTGAATTAAAATTGTATAAGGTGCCCCAATTAGAAGCCTAATCTCTGTTTGTTCCTGATGTCTTACCCCTGTGTTTGGGGCAGTGTCCTAGGTCTCAGAGACTTCTGTAGTAGCAAGGTGTCTGAGTGGACCTGAGTGCTGTCATCTGAGCATGCCTGCATGCACCAAAGACCCTCATTCTCATTCAGTCTTTGACTTTATTTCACTGAGATCTTTCCCATGACTTCTCTCATTTTCATTTCCAAGTTAGCTCCATTTCCACTTGTTTTCTATGTCATAGATCTCCTGGTTTGGAGTACATATCTCACCTAAATAAACGCCATAACTTCTTAGTTATTTTCCTGCTACCTTTCTTTTCTCTACAGTGGTTTATACATCAAAGTGGTTGTTAAAGCATGAGCTAAATTACGTGACTCCCCTGCTTAAACCCCTCCAATGGATTTCTACTTCACCCTGAGTACAGCTTTAGCTCTTATAATGATCTACAAGGCACTTATGATTTGGTCTCTTTACCTGTATGATTCATCCTCTCCCACTCTGCACCTGCTCACTCTGCTCTCGACACACTAGTCTCCTCATTCCGTGAACCAATCAGGCATCCTTCCACCTTAAAGAGATAGTCTTTCTACTATCTCTTTATTCTGCCTGCTTACAACGCTCTTCAGATATTTTTAAAGTGTCCATTCTAAAGTCACTTCTTCACTGAGGTACGCCATAGTTGCCCTATCTAAATTTTGTTCTTGTATACGTCATCTATCCCTTAGAAGTTTCACATAATATAACATTCTATTTTTTACTATATTTACTCTCTGTGTCCAGCTCTACAGTGTAAACTCCATGAAGGCAAGTAATATTACTCATCATTGTTAACCAGTGTTTGGTGCCAATCCAATGCCAACAGGAATCCCAAAAAAAGGGGAAACTATTCAGTGCAAAGAGCTCAATTCTGAAGCAGCACCATTGTGGAACAGTACAGCTGTGAGAGGTGACTCTGGTATGAGGTGGGCCTGGAACAAGGCGGCCCTGGGGTAAGGCCCTTCTCTGACTAAACAGCTCTGCTCTGATACACTCAACTCTGCCTTGCTCCACTCCAGTGAGACATCTTCCATGTTTTGGCTTCAGCCTGGGAAATTCAGTCTTCACTGGAAAGGGAAAGTGAGCTCCCTGAGCCAGAGGAGAGCTTACTTATAGAGAGAGAAGTCCCTGACCCTGGTCCCGGGTTGGTCCATCCTCAGTTTGATTGATCCAAAAAACACTGTTTTGATTGGTGAGGATAGAGCTGCTCTGATTGGTCAGGGAAGATTCTAATGAGGTTATAGCTGCATAGCTCTCATTGTACTGAGGAAATCTCAGCCCTATTGGTTGAGGAAATTCTTTATAAGGGTTGGCTCAGATGGCAGAAAGACAGTGTAGGCAGACAGTTCATTGGTGAGTTAGGCTGCTTAGTGCCAGCTTCTCCCGGACATACTGTTTGCATGAGAGGCTCCTATTTAGAAATAGCTGTTATGCGCTGTTTATAAGTTTGAGCCCAGTTAGCCACCAGGACCCCTTCTTGGTAGGTCTCATATTTCTAGGGGTTGACATTAAAATTGTCTAAGTCTCTAGCAATGTGTCTGACATATAGAAGGCCTCCAATAAACAAACTTTAAATGAATGAATGAATAAATGAATGAATGAATGAATGAATTATGGGAAACTTGCTACTGCTCCTACCCTACCCTGAGGCCATAAAAATGCTTCAAATTTCTCTCAGACCTGTTTTGTACTAGATAAGTACTTTCTTTACTGTTACACTCTATTGAGACAATAAGTTAATTAATACCTTGATTCTTTGGGGAACATTCCTGGAAATGGTTAAAGATCACTTCCATCCTAAGACTTGCTAAGCATGTGTGATAATTATAGCATTAGGAAATGATGCAACCTGAGTCCTACCTAGTTCAGGAAACTTTTACCACCCGAATTCTCCTTACTTGCCATCCTTTCCCAGTTCCTGGATTTTCACAGAAGGAGGATGGTAAAAGCCTATTGTGAGTGCTATAGGGACACATGATTTTCAGATTCAAAAGCCATGATTGACTCTTCTATTCAGAAAAACTTCACTTTATCAAGCATTTTGAATAAATGAATAAAGTAATGAACAAACATTGCAGTCCTTAGCCATCCTTGGGAAAGTATCACAGGATAGCATAAAATAACAGAGGCTAACAACAAAACCTACCAGTTAGTATATAAAGCATTCTTCTATTTACATAGTTAGATATGAATATATAATACTTTAATATGACTGGAATTAAACCACTACTCACTTGCCTTTTTCCTCCGCACTTAACATTAAGCCTTTGTAAGTGTGCATTAGTAGAATTAATGGTCTTAGCTTATTCTTTTGAATTGTACCATGGTTCTTAGTACTATTATACTAAATATATATTATTCTTATAACAGAAAACATGACACAATCAAAATATGATAACTTGAGAATTTAATAAAGGGCCTATTTGCAAGATCTAACTAAGGTATTGGGAAACCAAAAAAGACGGTACAGAAATCTGAAGAGGAGAGGTGGGAGTTTTCAAAATTCAAGGAGCCTGAGATGGGACGGAGCCAGGGAATTTCCCTTTTGACCTCACTTTCCTTGCGTTCTTGGATCTTCGACCAAGATCCCCTTTGATCAAACTCAATAAGAAGTCAAAATAAAAAGGAAATGTTATGATTTAATCTATTCTGGTCAGCCTCCAAGGGCGGCGAGAAGGATGAAGAAGAGAAGAAGAAATGGCAGATTATAATATATGCTTCCAGAAAAATCTCAGTGAAACAGCCCATGCATGTATACACCTTCACAGTTATTTATTTCTACACAATAATTTTTTGATATCTAGAAATCTTTCTACATCAGCACAGAAAAACTTTCTCTTTTAACATCAGCATAAATACAGCTGTACTGAAATATTCAATAGGACCCATTCTCTGTAGATAAGTTTTATATTGCTTCCAATTATTTTCTCATTAACGAAAAATGCTGCAATAGTTGTACATACATTTCTTGCTTTTGTGAATATGCCTATAGGGTAAATTATTAGACATGGGATTTTTTTTGTTCAAAGGAAAAGTACCTTAGCTTTTAAAAATATATTTAGTATGAAATATATCATACATACAGAAAATATATAAAACAGATGTGTACAATTTTAAGTTAACATTTAATCAATACTTAGATAAAAACAGAATAATGCTAGATCAAGAAGCATCCATTTTGTCCCTCTCTCATCCCCATAAAGGTTAACAGCCATCTTGATTTTTATAATGATTATTTCTTTACAGTTCTTGATCATTGTATTTACATTATTAACTTTATATAAACTTATTCATTACTTTTCTTTTGTAATCTTCTGTTTTCATTCAACTTGTTGGTGAGATTTTTCCATTTTGTGACATTTAATTATGAATTAGTCTTTTTCGTTCTTTTTTCTATATAAATATGTTAATGTGAACTATCTTGCAAATGTAGAAGGAAAAACAGGGGCAACAAATGTTCTGAGTCATATCTATGAGAGAATTGGCTAGTCATAAAGTATGCAGATTTTAAATTTATTACATAATTTTCCAAGACTTATAATTTAAGTTAAAGTATGTCTATTCTTTATCCTCTACCACTACCATAATTGCAGCTACTGTCTGAAAAGGGCCACAGAAACAAATAACTCAACATGTACTTTTCACTTACTCCATGTTTTGACTCTTCTTAAAGTTTACATCTATTAAACACTTCCTAGAGTGCTCCATTAATTGACTTTTGTATTTTTCCAGAAGTTAAAGTTGTTACCTATGAAAGGGTCTGTTTATTTATTTATTTTTTTATTGATTTTTTACAGAGAAGAAGGGAGAGGGATAGAGAGCTAGAATAATCTATGAGAGAGAAACATCAATTCAGTTGCCTCCTGTACACGCCCCATTAGGGATGTTCCCGCAACCAAGGTAACATGCTCTTGACTGGAATTGAACCTGCAGGCCAACGCTCTATCCATTGAGCCAAACCAGTTAGGGCGAAAGGGTCTGTTTTTAAGGAAATCATTGCCCTAAAACAGAAAAACAACTATTTTCCTTCACATTACCATGATTTCAGCTTATCTGCAGAAATTCCTCATCTACTCAAATGATGCAAAATTTCCCACTAGATCCTTTAACATATATGTTTTATTTATAGTAAAGCCCTTGTCTATTTATTCCAATAATTGCAGATCTTTGGGTCTCTTTCTATTAATTCTTATCTCTTTTTAAAAATATATTTTATATTGATTTCAGAGAGGAAGGGAGAGGGAGAGAGATAGAAAAATTAATGATGAAAGAGAATCACTGTTTGGCTGCCTCCTGCACGCCCCACATTGGGAATTGAGCCCACAACCTGGGCATGTGCCCTGACCAGGAATCAAACCATGACCTCCTGGTTCACAGGTTGAAACTCAACCACTGTGCCATGCTGGCTGGGCTAATTCTTCTCTCTTAATTATGTATCATAAATCCTTGCTTGTTTGCATGTATCATAATTTGATATTATGCTAAACAGCATGTGTAAAAATTAGAGGTTGACAAAAATTATATATAATCCAGAAAAGGACATGGTCTTTTTCCTGACAGGCTGCTAGTACCAAGGGCTACTTGGTACTAACCCTAACCTAAGCTGCAATTAAGCTGAACCTGAGCTTCATTACAGCTTTAGTTAGATTCACTTTACCTCATGCTTCAAATATTGTAAGGCCGGATTAGGATTTTATTTTCGATAGAGTTTGGACTCTCAGCACTTGCAAGACTATGCATATCTTTTTACACATACAGTTCAGTAGCCAACTTTCAAACTTGCAGGAGACCTTTCTCTGTGTTACTGCCTTGCCAGTAGCTTTTATTGTCCTACAGGGGGGTGATCTGTACTCCCTAGACCTCCCCTGGACTTTATTATTATTATTATTATTATTTAGGAGAACTCTCTTCACCCTGCTGTGCTCTCCCTAGGGCTTGGGAGGCCATTTTGATGCCCTTGGTGAAGGCTCCGTGGTCCCTGAGGGATTTCTGTCAGCTCTCCTGATAAGTCCAAGCCTTCAGAGGTATGCTACATTTCATTCAGTGCCGCGTGTCCCAGAGAGATTTCTTTTATCTCTTGACCTGTCCCAGGCATGGACTTGGGGAAATACACTGAAGTGACAGAATTTATTCCAACTCACTTGCCTTTTCCCTGACTTAAATTCACTAAACTTTATCCATCCAGTGTAGGCCTGTGGGAAATTGTGGATGTGGACTTATTATGTCACTAGGATTCCTCTGGAGCTAATCCTTTATGCATGCAACATATTGACAGTAAATACTGCCAAAAGTGTGGTTGAGTTTTCCTGATCCCATCTATAGAGAACCCTTCCTCTTCTTGCCTAAAAGGAGTCATGGGTATCTTCTCCGACAGAAAGACACAAGTTTCTGCCTCTTCTGGAATGTATTTTAGCCTTTGCCTACTCTGCTCAGTTATAGTAAAATGAACAAACAAAAAAAGCTAAATGATTTTTGTTTTATTCTGCTTGTTCACATTGTTAGGATAGAAACAATGGTTTCATATGAATTTTTAAATATTTGAACTGGGAACAGGATTGTGTCACTGGGTTTTTAGTTTCCCTCTATAGCTGTTTTGTCTCATTATATGAGACTACTAGAGGCCCGGTGCACAGATCTGTGCACCGGTGGGGTCCCTCGGCCTGGCTTGTGGGGATCAGTGGACCTCCATGCCACTGCAGCCCAGCCTTACTCGCCAGCTCCTTGGGCTCCAGCCTGATGTCCACATGGATCCTGCACAGCATGAAGTAGTGCGCGAAGCAGCAGGCAGAAGGGGAGTAGCTCAAGCCCTGGCTGGGTGCTGTGCCGCTCCCACTCATCCCACCCCACTGAGCCTGCCACTGCAGCTCGGGCGCATGGGGGGAGTGTCCACGGGAGAGGCTTGTGCCGCTGCCGCAGCTGCACTCACCAGCTGTCAGCCTGGCGTCTGGTGCCCCTCTGTCAGCTGAGCAGCACTCCCATTGTGGGAGCAGACTGACCACCAGGGAGCAGCTCCTGCATTGAGTGTCTGCCCCTGGTGGTCAGTGCAGGTTATAGCTACCGGCCAGTCACTTAGGCTTTTATATCTCTAACTAGAGGCCTAATGCATGAAATTTGTGCAAGAGTAGGCTTTCCTTTCCCCGGCTGCCGGCACTGGCTTCCCTCTGGCACTCGGGACCCGGGCTTCCCTCACACCCCCAGCTTTGTCCGGAAGGTCATCTGGAAGGACATCCGGTCTAATTAGCGTAATTATGATAATAAAAGGGTAATATGCTAATTAGACTGGACATCCTTCCAGACAACCTTTTAGACAAAGCCGGGTCTGCGAGGGAAGCCTGGGTCCCAGGTGCCAGAGGGAAGCTGGTGCTTGCAGCTGGGGAAAAGGCCTACTCTTACATGAATTTTGTGCATCGGGCCTCTAGTATAAATATAAAGAGATTAAAAAAAAAACTAGTCTTGTGCCACCACCATTTCCCAAATTTCCCACTTGTTTTTTATTCTTAAATGTTTACATACTAAAAACATGTTATATTTCATATTTATTGTAAATCTTTGGGCAAACATCAAACTCTGAATTGGAAAGGACATGAAAGACAACTATATTGCCAACATTATATATGAAAAATTTGTTTGCAAATTTTAAATTAAATGTGGGATTTTAGAAAAATTACATTCAAGATTAATTAGAAAGAAACTGATGCCTATTTAGGTTTAATTTGAAATAACTTATGTACCCATTTTAATATCTTTATATTTAAGATAATATTTTAAAACTTACAACAAATTAAAACTTGCAAATAGGAAAGAAGAGAAGATCCATAAACTAAAGCTAGAAGTAAGACAAATATAAAACAATTCATGGCAATAAAACCTCCACAAAATACCAGATAGTTTTGTATTAGATTCATAGTAAAAGCTAATATTACTTAGATAGCATTTTCTAAGAGTTTTATCTTTCATTATTCTGTTATATTTTTCACACCTTAAGCAACAGCCAGCGGGGAGGGACAGCTTGAGAGAGTGTGGCATTTGAGTGGTGTTTCAGTTGCCAATCTACCCTCTCAACTCCAAATCCACCCTTCATTTTCTTGCTTGTGATATTGGAACTTCTCCCTCATCAACTGGCATGACGTTAAGCTTCATCATTAGTGGACACCCCAGTGTGTGATGTTCCTGGCAGACTTCAACCCCACCCCACCCCCACCCGCCGCTGTGGGCACCCAGAGAATGCTTCCTCAGTGACTTCCAGTCCTGGTGGCATCTCCCCATGAATGGCTTTTCCTGGCATCTACTTGGGTTGCTTTTCAATGATATTTTTAAAATTTATCTTTATGGTTGAAAGTGATACAGATGTATCCTTTTCTCCTCCTTTTTTTCCCCTCTTCTAGTGTACTCCCTCCCCCAGCCCCAGGCCTTCAGCACACTATTATTGTCTGTGTTCACAATGAGTTTTAAAGTGTGACCCTTCCACATAGGTAGCTTTCCAGCAAATACTGGAGATGTAACTCTTCACTAACTTATCCACCATCCAGAAGCCCTCACTGTGTCCTCTACAAGGAGGGGCTGACTCTCCCGTCATGCCTCTCCCAGATATGTTTCTTACCTGGGTGCTCTGCATTAGCCCTCGGTGAACTGACTGATCCATATACAGGATTCCCCCACCACCCGAAAATAGATGCTCACAGACACAGTTTGTGGCTATGGTGCATTGATGCTGAGATGCTGAATGCGGTTTTCCAGGGAAGGAGGTTGGCAGTGCCCCTCTCCCTGCCCTGGGTGCGCGCTGCCCCTGTATCAGCTGCTGCAAAACAAATGCCGAATGTGATACTTCTTGTCTTCTTTTTGGAAAAGCAAAAGTCCTTTATGAATTTCTTTTGATTATAGAAAACAAGTACTAAAATAGGTCTTTCATAAAAGGAAAGTGGCATAAAGTAAACTTTTGAAAAGCTGAGGATACCTCTAACTGCTATTGCTGTATTTTTTAGAACAGCATTTTTTTTTTCAATTTTTTTTTTAATCTCATAGCACACATAAACTCATTACTAAAATTTTGTGGCACACCACAAAATACATTTTTTGCGATCTGATAAAAAATGTATTGTTTTGATTCATTCACACCAGATGACTGTTGATGTGTGGGCTGTTATTTTTAATTTGACAGTCTAAGGCAGTGATGGTGAACCTATGATACGCGTGTCAGCACTGACACGCGTAGCCATTTCTGATGACACGTGGCCGCATGGCGAGGATGAAACATTTGCTGCTCCTGAGGATGAAACATTTGCAACTAGAGTCTTGGAGTTAGTTTTTTCCTCAAAGTGACACACTACCTGAGTTATGCTCAGTTTTTTGGTGATTTTTGACACACCAAGCTCAAAAGGTTGCCCATCACTGGTAAGGGGAAGAGATCAGTGCCTCTGGGTCAGGTATTGCATGTTATAAAAAATCTTGTGGCACACCAGTGTGCCATAGCACACTGGTTGAAAATCGCTGCTTTAGAATATGCTTTGTAGCTAGCCCAGCACGTCCAATCTTCTGTCCGAACTGATGCATAACTTCTGTCTTCTGATAGATCCCTGAACAGTTCAGATGGGAGCACTACCAAAGAAGCAGGACAGACTCTAGGTTGTTCATTTTGGTTTTCAGAACCCAGAAGGAAAGAAAATATGTTAATAAACAACATTATTAGAATCTTTTGGAACTCTAGAAAGGCAATACTGAGAAGTTGTAAGGATTAAGAGAGATGTAACAAACAACCTGAAGATACAGAATTGAAAAGCAATTTATGCTTAGAGACATAGGTAGGCAACTTCAGAGAAGTATTTTAATGGGGATTAGGGACAAAGAACTGAATTAAATACAGAGCCATTCTCAGTTACAAAGAATAGGCAATTGCCCATGCTTAACATGACTGAAAAATTAGTCTATTTATCAAGACATATTTAGGCACAAAGGAAAAGCTCTGGGCCAAATTGTTAGACATACAGGTGATTTTTACTATTTATATTTTTATACATTTTATATTTCATATAATTAAAATGCATTAGGAACACAATTTTAAAAACAACACAAATTTAATCCTGGCTGGTGTTGCTCAGTTGTTGAACATCAACCTATGAACCAGGAGGTCAGGGTTTGATTCCTGGTCAGGGCACATGCCGGGTTTCGGGGTCAATCCCCAGTGGGGATCATGCAGGAGGCAGCCGATCAACGATTCTCTCTCATCATTGATGTTTCTATCTCTCTCCCCTTTTCCCTTCCTCTCTGAAATAAATAAAAATAAAATTTAAAAAAAGAGCAATTTTAAGACAACTTTTAAACAAATATCCTGAGGTACAAATTTTTAAATTTTTTCTTTATTGTTAAAGTATTACATTAATACTTTGAAACTGGTCAGGGCTTCAACAGTTTAAATGCCTGCTGGCCAAAGTTCTGATGTGCACTGTCATGCTCCAGCTATGTGCATTTTGTTTACTCGCAGTGACTGGTGAAAAGCTAAGTATAAATTTAAAACTAAATTAATACATATAGAAAACTTTGTGAAATAAAACTTTTTATACATATTTACTTTTAATTACATAAACATATCTATATAAGTTAAAACAGGTAAACTAACTAAATGTCAATTTTTAACATATGAATTCAGAAAACCTACTTTATTATATAATGGACTTTCAGCTTTAATGGACACCCCCTCCCAGAATTAGTCTGTTATATTGAGATTTTACTGTAGTACAGGATAATCTCTGTGTTTCACAAACTCACAACTGTAAACCTACTTTTGCTCCACCCTCTATTGATCTTTCTTTTGAGCCAGTTGAGTGCTTTGTTGACTGAATTGACTAAATTGACTTATTGGGTTCCATTTTCATTTTGTAAAAATATTCATAATAACAGAAGACATAAAATCATGAAGTGATTGTCACATGGACGAAACCAATAACATTGACAGTGACAAGGACAAGAATTACAAGGCTCATCTGATTTAGAAATTAACACATTTAAATGAATATAAATCAATGACTAGCCTTCATAAAGAATGTATAAAAATGACCCTAAAGATGTCTTAAGAAGCCAAACATTAAATCTGTCAAGTTCTACTCTGCCTTGCTTATTGTACTTGAGTAAGAAAAGAGTATTGAGATATTTTAATTTTCTCTTAAGGCAGATATGGAAAGGCCACAATTTACTCATATGCCCTATCATGCACATGTTGAAACAGAGCATTAAGGAAGAGAAGATGTCATGTGACTACCTTTCTCAGGGCATTGATACTTCCACTGGTTGGAATCCAGCCCAGCTAACATAGATCTTAAACTAGTTCTCTCTAGAACCTTTTATATTTTAAGTGTGACCTGAGGACAAGCAGTATTATTATCACCTAGAAACTTTTTAGAAATGCATAATTTTAGGTTTCACTCCAGACCTACTCAGTCATAACCCCATTTTAGGAAGTTCCCTGGAAGTTGTGTATCCACATTAAATTTGATGGTTTAGATTTTCCTTCTTATCCCTCACTCATTAAGAAATAGAGCTGAACTTTTTTATTGGAAATGAAAGAGATGACTGATGAAATAAAATATAAGAGATGACTACTGAGCATCTCTTAACCACATAAAATACATAGACTACAGAACACACATTTAATTATGGAGACACGAGCTAAATCTTGTTGTTTTAAAACATGGCCCTAAACTTATAAGAACATCTGACTATGTTTTCCAAAATTATTTTGTCTTTTGGATATAGTGGAAGCACATAATCACTGGCAGCTCTCAAAGTCCTGCTAGCTTTCTCAACTGATTCTCCTCACATACAACGAAAGTAATCTCTTTTTGAAGTTGAGCTTCGGCAAATCTAATCCTCTACTATTTAGAAAAGAACAGAATGGCATTGGAATAGTGAGAGGCAGGCTTTTGTAACAGAAAATATATTGTGAGAATTAGGGGACATGAATTCTGGCCCAGAAAATTCAAATAACAAGCTGTTTAGCATAAGACAAAGCTCATCTTTGGTTCTTTCTTCTTTTCTTTCTTCCTTCTTTTCCTCCCTCCCTTCCTTCCCTCCTTCCTTCCTTCCTTCCTTCCTTCCTTCCTTCCTTCCTTCCTTCCTTCCTTCCTTCCTTTCTTCCTTCCTTCCTTCCTTCCTTCCTTCCTTCCTTCCTTTGCAAGGATTTTTTTTTTACTTTATAAAAGAATTATTTGACTCTTAACCAGATTTAACACGTGATACCCAGTGAAGTGCAGTGAGAAAAACACTGAACTGGGGGTGGGGGTGTGAAGTAAGGAGGAGTACTGACCCTGGCTGTGTCATTAACTAGTTGTGTAATGTTTTTCCTCTTTTATTGAACTTATTGGGGTGAAATTGGTTAATAAAAATTATGTAGTTTTCGGGTGTACAAATGTAATATATAATCATTTATATATTGTAGTATGTGTTCACCATGTCAAGTCCAGTCTCTTTCCATCACCTTTTATTCCTCCTATACCCTCTTCTACATCCCTCCACCTCCCTTCCCTCACATTACCATATTGTTGTCTATCAGTTGCTTTTTTCCACCCCCCTTAATCTCTTCACTTTTTTCACCCAGCTGGGCAACACCCCTTCCCTCTGATAACTGGTAGTTTATTCTGTTTATTTATAAGTCTGTTTCTATTTTGTTTGTTAATTTATTTTGCTCATTCAATTCCACATATGAGTAAAATCATATGGTACTTCTCTTTTTCTGACTGACTCTGTGAATTCTGCTATTGTTTATTTCACTTAACTGACAGTTAGTAGGTAAATAATTACATTTTTGTTTTAAAACGTATTTAAATAATGAGTCAATCTTAAGATTAAGCAGGTGAGCATCACCCCAATACACCAAGGTTTCAGGTTCAATCTACTGTCAGGGAACATACAGGAAACAACCAAAGATTGCATAAATAAGTGGAAAAACAAATCAATGTATCTCTCTCTTTCTTTCTCTAAAATCAATTTAAAAAAAAATACTGACTAAGCAATTCATTTAATCTCTCTGGGTTTTATTAAATGCTTACTAAAGAGGGGTATTTTTAAGACTGCTTCCAGATCTAGTATTATTCTAGGTTCTGTGAATTCTACTATTGTTTTGTGCAGTGACATTTGGGAAAAATTATTTTATTAAATTGTAAATTTTTAAAAGTCGACATGTAAGTGGTACAGAGCCAACTAAAAAATGAGAAATTAAAATTGTTGTGGTTTTAAACAATATATGTAGATTTTTCCCATTTTCTTGTATAACTTATTTTAATTATTTGATCATGTATAGACAAAGAAAGACAGAACTAATAAATATGCTAAAAGTGAATGAATAAGACTAATTTTTGAGCACTTTATCTTGTTGCTGTTTGTTACTGATTTGGGGAGCGGAGGACAGCTGAGCATTGTAAGGAATCCAAGTTCAGAGAATCTCCTAGATGCTTCTGTGGTGGAGACATTGCTTCTGCCATCAATGACCTCTTCAGGGAACCATACATGCAAATAGCAGTGGATTTGCAACTATTGTAGCCCGTGCATTTAGCAAGACCTGGGCAAGATTCTTTTTGCATACAGTCAATTACTACTAGTTCTACTAAGTGGCAGTAAAGTAGTTAATGAAAATGTCATAGACATAAAAAAGCTACTATTCTGTACTTCCTTCTGTTGTTTTGGCATCCAGTGAAATGCTGCATGTAGGTGGTAGCATCACATCTCAAAAGAGGCATAGAATAGAGTTCAGAGGAGAGCCACAAAGATGATAAAGGGCTTGGGTAATAAGACCTATGTGGAAAGGTTAAGGGGAGTGGGCATGTTCTGTCTGGAGAAGAGAAGACTGGGGGGAAACATAACTGTCTGCAGATTCATTAAGGAATGTTATAAAGAGGAGAGGGACCAATTCTCATTAGTCAACGAGAACAGAATAAGAAGTAATGGGCTTCCACCCCACAAGGGGAAATTTAGGTTAAATATAAGAACTAACTTTATAACAATATGAATAGTTGGGAATGGCACCAGCTGCCAGGGGAGGCTGTGGAATCGCCATCATTGGAGAGATTCAAGGCTGAAAACCCACACCCATTGATCAGGAACGACTTAGTAATAATAGAATCAATTCTGCTGTGATTCATGGGGATAGATTAGTGCCCCAGTGTACGTCCTTCCAACCCAAATGATTATATGATTAAGACTCCAGCAACCAGGGGAAATTGATCTGTATATGAGAAGGAAGCAGAAACTCTTTACAAGCCACAGCTGTAAGTTTGAAAATTAAGCAGTCCACAATGTTTAAACTAAGAGAGAGACTGAATCAGCTCAGGAGATGTGTAGGGAAACTGATTTAAAGCAGAGCCTTTATTTTAAAACATTAATCTCACTTTTGTCAATGTTCCAAATATAAAAATTGAGATCCATAGCATTATTAATTTTCCTGACTAGTATTCAACTTCTATGCTGCAACAATATATTAAATTATCAATCAGAACTTGGAATTTTCTTATGCTCTGAACTATAAAAACTAGAGTAAGATAATTCTCAAAAAATAATTTTCCACATCAGATTTAGGATCTTTTATTTGTAAAATGCATTTACATGATTTTTTTGCTTCCTACACACTCAAGGGTTTTAGTTGATGGGCATGCAACTCTAATTAAGATCCACGATGCACATAATTCAATCACAGTGTAGGTCAAAAATTACCAATTCAATTTTTTAATCTTAAAATTGATTTCTACGTCTGTGATTCCCAGGGTAAATTTCAGTATTATCTGCAGCATTCTATTTCGCCATGCTCTCTGCTTCATCATATTGCCTCTTGCCAGCACTGCAGTAGTTATTTTGAATCTTTGAAAAGGCGGTATTTAATTTTTTAGCTCATTTTTTCCCTCTCCACCTTTCCAGTTTACCTTTAAACACACACACACACACACACACACACACACACACACACACACACACACACACTGCCTTTTGCTCCCCTGAGTAGGCTGTGTTATTACTACCATCCACATCATCAGGGCTACAGCACTTACTGTAGTAGATCATCCCTGTGCTGTCATGGTGATGATATATGATGGAAAAAGCCATCCATCTGAAGATGCCAGGCACAAAGGCTGGAGCAATAATGAGGTAGTCCAGCACAAGCCCGGGATGCACAGTAAGGGACATTTCCCCCTAAATAAAATAAAAGTGGACTACACTAAGAATCTTTAGATGTGAAGAAAAAGCCGTGGAATTTCATTTCTTTTCTTTTCTTTCTTTTCTCTTTTTTTTTTCTTTTTGCTTAGAGACCTTTTATGTCTCCCAAAACATTAAAAAATAATGGACTCCTGAATTAAAAACCTTTCAAAGCTTCTCACTGTCATTTTCTCCTTTTATTTTTGCTCTGTCTCTTGCATATATTTTTTTTCTTCCTATTCCCTCTGCTGACACCCCAACTCAGACTCTGAGGATCATGCTCCTGGACTATGGACATGTTCTCACTCTCTATTCTCTTTTTTCTCTAGTACACCTTTCATACCACAGCTGGGCTAATCTTAGTAAACCCTGCATTCGTCATATCACTCTTCTAATCAGTGTTGTTTTTATTTTATTTTTTTTTCTGTGCTCTATCAAATACAGTTCACATTTCTTTGCTTTTCATTGAAGCCCCTATAAAATTTAGCCTTTGCTTGTTCTACTAGCTGTAGAGCACCCTAAATTTCCAGAAAAGACTCCTGGTCTTTCAGGATTTGCTTTCTGATCAATACCCTACCTTGAATAATGGGATGCCTAGGATTTCAGGACATACTTTGACTTCTTATTTCTTTGTTTCTTCCTGGACCCTCCACCTGAGAGGCAGAATAAGTAATGGGACAGGTTTCATTGTAAGGTATGTCTGAACTCAAATGTACTGGTTCTGAGCTAGAACATGCTTTATATCTCTGGTGCTCAGTTTCCTCATCAATAAAGTGGAGATAACAGTGCTATTTCAAAGAACTCTTGGGCGGAACAAATGAGTAAATGCATGTAAAGCACTTAACACGCAACAGTCAACATAGACAGCTCCTGTATTATTTTGAGATTGTTATTCATATTTCAGTTTCTTCCTTAAAGGTGTTTCAAATGCCACTTTCCTGGCGAGGCTTCTTTATCTTATTTGCCACTTCAGTGGAGCTTTTCCGCTTCTGTTTTGTATGTTTTTTTTTTATACGGCATCTGTTACATCCTGCCATAACTTATATTTTACATGTAGAAAAATGTGAGTCCTCTCCAAAATGTCTTGGGGGTTGAAACTGTCTTTTATCTATCTCCCATATCACATAGAAGTGATCAACACATGATAAGTATTCAATGTATTTTTTAAATAAGTCATTTCTTACATGATCCTTGTCTTACTCAGTGCCAAGGTTAAAGAGGTTTTGGATTTACTTGGAACAATATCGAACTATGATTGAATAAAATCTCAAGCACATTTTGGTTGGCAGAACCGATTAGTGCAATTGACTGTTGTGCTCTCAGGGTGAGAGTAAAAGTCAGGCTAGTTTTGTGGTAAAATCATTTTCTACCTTCATCACTGAAACATTCTTTAATGAGAAAAAAATCAAATCTTGAAGTCTACTGGTGCATCCTAATTTAAGTGACTATATTTCTTCAAGCTGCTCTGCACTTAGTGGTACTATTTCTAAACCCAAGCAACTGGCATGCTAGTAAGCTTGTCCTCATTTCAGGTTTTAGCCCTTTAATTTTCATCTATTTTGCTATAAGAAATACGTATACAACTCTGCAATATGAAAAGTCCATCATTTTTAAGGTTTCTTCAAGTACTATATATAAGTTGACTCCTACAAAACCACAATACAGATAGCATCTAAATGTCTCTTTTTGTTTTTTTCTAGTTCAACACTGGTATAATTAATAGTAAAATGGAAGAGGGTCTAGAAGGAAAATATTTTTTCTTCTAATCAATTAACAGTACAGTACTTATGTTTTTAAGATCACGGTTGCCAGCAAAGGTCTTTAAATCAAATATCAATTTTGTTTTTAACTTTGGGATCACAGGTCATTCTATGTATGATGATGTTTGTCCACCAGCAATTTCTCCCCTCCTTCCTCCTCCCTCTCCAGCAGCATCAACCTCTTCGGTTTCCTGACACCCTTCCCAGCCTTTCTACATGAGATCATGACTGCTCCCTGCCTTTTCTTCACTTACTTATCCAAACATTTCTCCTTAGAAAAGCCTTGCTTAACCCCACTCCACTGATCAGTCTCCTCTGCTAGCAACATGCTGTTCTCCGTTAGATACGTTCTACACTTGTAATAAACAATTTGCATACACACTTGCTTAAGATATATTTCCCTGGATAGAACCTAAACTCAATGAGTGAAAATGATATGTTTGCTTTACTCATCTCTGTATCTCTACGGCCTATTATATAAAAAGCTCTCAATAAAATTTTCATGAGTGAACCGAGAAAGTGTATCACTAAACTGGTCATATTCCAAAGAAAAATCAGGTATTACAACATTTATTCCTCCTGTCATTTGCTGATAAAACAATCTCCTTTTTCTGAAAAGACAACCTAAAAATCCTGCAGAGACTTTTACTTACTATGTTAAAATGAACAAGGTAAAGCAGATAAAAAGGAAAAATAACCAACCCCCCAAAATATTTGCTTGTACAGATTCAAAATAGGAGAATAAATCAGCATTAACATTTTGTAGATAATTTAATATAAATTTGAACCAAGAAATACAGCAAAAAGATAATTTTTCTTACTTATTTGGGACATTTATGCCATAAAGGTCTTACTAATTAGTATTTCTTTAAATAGCTTGATATTCCTAAGATGACTTAAAAGTTATCTAAATTTTCAACCAATTTATGCCATTTGTTTAGTGGTTCTAAATTCCATAATTTAAGTATGAGCTTTCATAATTTCTGGTTTTATCAGAAAAAATGTTGATCTGTTCTGTGGAATTCAAATATCTGAGTTACATAACCATGCTATGTGTCTTCAATTGTCTGAATGTAACTGCTCTCATTTCTTTGAGTTAGTGGGGCAGGGAGTTGAAGAGAAGATGACTGATGGGGCTGTGCATCTGTATATGGGTTCTATTTCCATGATTAAATCATAATATTTTTTTACTTGGACCTTTTTAAACTAATGTTTTTCGATGTAAGCTTTCCAAACTTAGACACACAATAGAGAATGTTTACTTATGACTAAACATGGCTAAATCACTAAATATACTATACAAAGAGCATTAGTAATAACTAAATTCTATACAGGTTTATTGTTTTCTATCCTAACACCCTCAGAAAGCCATTTTCACTCTTTTTGAAAAGGGATGGTTATACGTTAGTGATGATGAGAAGGAGCTGATAAATGTTCCTTAGTTAGAGATAGACAGGGCCCTGGCTAAGTCTTACTGTCTTGATTAGTTTTATGCTCCCCCTCCCTTCCTGTGTGTGTGTGTGTGTGTGTGTGTGTGTGTGTGTGTGTGTGTGTGGTGAAGTTCATACCTACCAGTTAAAAACATGGTCTCTGGGGTTGGACTGCCAGGTTTCATTCTAGGGCTATCTCAAAATTAGACAGATTGCCGCTGTGTGGGTTGTTTGCCTTTTTTTCCCACTAATAGTACCTACTTCATAGAACTACATAAGATAATCTATGTGAAGTCCTTAGCACAGTGCCTTACACTTATTAAAGGCTACATATTAATAATAATAACTGCACATGATCTGAATTCAGATTTTTAAGTATTTGGCACCTGGTCCCTATACATTTATATCTCCTTTTCCTTATATTCTTTATTATAAGGAATTTGCTAAATTTTCTGCAGTTTTTCTTTCCAGTTACTTACCCTTTCAGGCCAGACCAGGGACTGCTGCCACTACTCTTTGGAACAGAAATCAACTTTACACAACCAGTGGAAACCAAGGTAAAAGTTCCCAAATGGATGCCTCTCAAAGGTAAGAGGTTCCCTGAAAAACAGTGTAAGGAATGCAATCTTTGTCATACCCACAATTTGCTGAAGTTTCCTAGACCTACATACACACTGATGGTTATGCTAACGCTTAGAGCTCTCATGAATCCTGTGGGAAAGCCTTTACTTCTGCACAAAAGCATAACTAAGTTCCCAGCATGTATTTTTATGATCTGGCTCCTCTAACGCCAGGAAATTGGTATAAAATTCATAAGATGTCATAAAATCTGAAATAAATTAGTAGAGTACACATTCATTGGTCTAAATGTTTGTTCATCCATTTCTTGAAGAAAAATGTATCAGTATTTTGAGAAAAAAAAAACCAAAATATAACAAAAGTGACATTTTAATCTGCTCCAAGGTTCTCCAATAAATTAAGGAAGGACTGAGCTACTTAAACAATATGGAAAAAATGCTCAGCATCATTAATCATTAGAGAAATGCAAATTAAAATGACCATGAGGTATCACCTCATACCTCCCAGAATCAACAAATGAAAGTGCTGGTGAGGAAGTGGAGAAAAAGGAACCCTCGTGCGCTGCTGGTGGAATGCAATTGGTACAGCCACTGTGGAGAACAGTATGGAGTTTCCTCAAAAAACTAAAAATGGAACTGCCATTTGACCCAGTGATCTCACTTCTAGAAATATATCCTAAGAAGACTGAAACACCAATCAGAAAGAATATATGCACCCTATGTTCATAGCAATAATAGTAATAATATATCTTTTGTTTATGAAGAAGAATTTGGAATGGAACTCATCTTTCTAAGATTTAGAAACAGCCCAAGTGCCTGTCAGTAGATGAGTGGATAAAAAAGCTGTGGTACATCTACACAATTGAATACTATGCAGCAGTAAAAAAGAAGGATCTGTTACTCTTTGAGACAGCACAGAGGAACCTGGAGAGTATTATGCTAAGCGGAATAAGACAGTCAGAGAAAGACAAATATCAAATGATCTCACTTATATGTGGAATCTAATGAACAAAATAAACTGACAAAATAGATCCAGAGACATGGAAGCATGCAACAGACTAAGGATTTTCAAAAGGGGGTGAGAAAGAAAGAGATTAATCAAAGAACATATATGCATATATGCAAAACCCATGGACACAGACAATAGTCGGGTGAAGGCCTGGAGAGGGGGAAGGAGGGGAAGGGAAGGGGTCAATGGGGTGCAAAGGGAGATATCTGTAATGCATTCAACAATAAAGATAAATTTTAAATTTTTTAAGTAATTAAAAAAAAAACACCTTTCTCAAACTGGCTTAAAGAAAGGGGATTAACCAAAGAACATGTATGCCTATTTGCATAACCCATGGACACAGACAATAGTGTAGTGAAGGCCTGAGTGGGGCAGAGGCAGGGTAGAGGAGGTGAATGGGGAAAAAGGGGGACATCTGTAATATTTTCAATAAGAAAGATAAATTAAAAAAATAAAAAAGTAATAATATATATTTTGTTTGTGAAAAAGAATTTGGAATGGAACTCATCTTTTCATTCCAAAGATTAAATAACTATTAAATATTAGAATATTAAGAAACAGAATTCACCAGTTGGAGATTGCTTTTAATAATAGACTTGTCAAATTAATAAATACAAAGGAAGGTAAAAAGAAAAAAGGATGGACTAAAGAAGGAAAGAGAAAAATAAAAGAAAAAGTGGGAAAAAAGGAAGAAAAAAGAAGAAAGTTATGAACACTAAAAAAGGAGTTTAAAAATATATATATTTCCCTGGACCATGAAAAACACCTTAATAAATTTAAAAGACCAGAAATCATGCAATGTATGCTCTCAGAGCACAATGAAATTAAAGTAGAAATCAATAGAGTAAAATAGCTGGAAAACCACAAAATAAACAATACATTTCTAAATGAAACATGGGTCAAAGCAGAGATCTCAAGATAAATTAAAAATATTTTAAACTAAATAAAAGTGAAAATAACACTATAAAATTGGTTGAATGTAATGATAGTAGTGTTTAGAGGGAAATATATAGCATTGAATACATATATTACCAAGAAGAAAGAACCTAAAATCAATAATCTAAGCTTCTACCTTAGGAAACTAGATAATAAAGCAAATAAAATCCAGAATAGTAAGGAGAAAATAAGTAATAAAAATTAGAGCAGAAATCAATGAAATTGACAACAGAAAAACTTGAATTTTGACCTCACTTAAGTAAAAATAAATTAAATATAAAGATTTGGTCTGTGACAATTCTTTAAAGATGAGAGGTAGTATTATGCAATCAATAATATTTCTTAAGTGGCAGACAGTTTAACACTCAATGACATATTTTTAAAAAATACAAAAGATTTAGAATGAAGTGTTAAAGAAATGGAAATTTCATTAATGCTACTATACATAAAAGTATGCAAAAATGTCACTATCAAGTCTCATCTCTGAACATGTAATGATTGTCACTTTTCAAACTGTTTCTGATAAAAGCACAAACCATTGATTATCTTGAATATCATTATAGAACATACTATTTCCCAAAGAAGTTTTCACTGCTCCTGTGGTACAGTGGCAGACACTTCAGATGAAGGTGAAAGAATACACAGGCACCTGAAACTTTAGGGTAAACATGCTGAATAACAACACAGGTGTTCACTGCTATACCTCCCTGAAGGTGGGTGTTTATGAGAAATGTCCAGAGGACAAAAATAAGGCATGGAGTTGGAAAATATCCTCATTGATAACTTACATCCGAAATAAGATATTTGATTACCCTGATCATTATCTCAGCTTGCTGAGCAGATCTCCCAAAGCTATTAGTGGTCATAAAATTACTCAACTGCTTTTTAAATTCAACCATTGTATTTGACTCAGTGACCTCTTTGGTCAATGAATTTCACAGGCTGACTATACATATGCATAAGGCATTATTTACCTCAATTTCTTCTGAATTTACTGCCCATTATTTTTACAAAGTATCTCCTTGTCCTCATCGTATTATGGAACAAGGTTAAAAATGATTTTTTTTTTAAAAAGGTGTCCTTTGTAATTTTGAATGCTTCAATCAAAGACTTTTCTAAAATACATTGGATTTTAGAATCTTTTACTAGGAAAATTAAAAATCTAGCTATAGTTTAACTAGTCTCTATTTATATTTTATTATCACTATGATTCTTATTACTTGGCTATGAATTCAATGTCTGTTATAAGTCATCATTCTATTTCTTTCATATTTTTAACAGCAGAGGAGTGACAATCATGAATATATAATTTTAATAAGTAAACTCTAATTTGTAATGATATGAAAAGATTAAACTCTTGCTAATACAATTATCTTTATTAATTGAAATATTTGTCTTTGCAAAATGAATACACTCAAAATCTTAAATTTCAAACTAACTTACCCAGAATAGAATAGTATACTCTTTAATAATGGCATTTGGGCATTATCTTTTAGAGTAGATTCTTTCTGCTAGGTTGTACAGAAGTGGTTTAGATCCAACAACATTAGAGGAATGGATAACCTAATCATCTAGACATGTTATTCTATTGTAATGCAGCTGAATAAATAATTGTGTATTTTACCACAAAGTTGTTGTTCTTAAATTGGGCACATATTTCTCACAATCCAGGCATACCTCAAAGATATGGTAGGGTGGGTTTCAGATCCCCACAATAAGCAAGTCACACAATTATTTTGTTTATTTCCCAGTGCATATAAAAGTTGTGCTTAGCCCTGGCCGGGTAGCTCAGTTGATTAGAGCATTTTCCCAATATGCCAAGTTTGTGGGTTCAATTCCCAGTTAGGGCACATACAAGAATCAACAAATGAATACATAAATGGTCAGAACAACAACTCGATGTTTCTCTCTTTCTCTCTCTCTTCCTTCTCTCTAAAATCAATAATTAATATTTTTAAAAAGTTGTGTTTACACAATGCTTATTAAGTGTGAAAAATAGTATTATGTGTAAAAATGTACATACCATAATAAAAATATTTTAGTATTAAAAAATGTTAACCATTATTTGAGTCTTTGGCAAGTTGTAATCTTTTTGCTGGTGGAGTGTCTTAACTCAGTGTTGATGACTGCTGGCTAATCAGCGTGGTTGTTGCTGATGTTGGGGTGGCTGTGGCAATTTCTTAATATAAGGCAACAGTGAAGTTTGCCATATTTATGGACTCTTCCTACCATGAATGATTTCTGCATAGTATGCAATGCTGTTTGACAGTATTCTATCTGCACTAGAACTTCTTTAAAAATTGGATTCAGGGTGAGAGGAAGAGAGAGAGAAACATCAATGTGTCTCTCATGATTGGCTGGCTTCTGCACACACCCAGACCAGGATCAAGCCTGTAATCAAGGTACATGCTCTTGACTGGAATCGAACCCAGGACCCTTCAGTCTGCAGGCCAATGCTCTATCTACTGAGCCAAACCAGCCAGGACAGAACCAACTTCTTTCAAACTCCTGTTATTGTTAATATTTGATCTCTTCCCATGAATCACTAGTGTGTGTGTGTGTGTGTGTGTGTGTGTGTGTGTGTGTGTGTGTGTGTGTTAAACAGAAATGCATTTTCTGACAGTTCTGGAGGTTAAACGTTAGAGATCAAGACGGCATCATGGTCAGTTTCTGGTAAGGGTTCTTTTTCTGGCTTGTAGATGGTCCCCTTCTCACTGCATCCTCACATGGTGGGGAAACAGCGAGCTAGCTCTCTGGTGTCTTTTCTTATGAGAATGCTAATTTCATCATGAAGGCTCCATTCTCATGACCTTATTAACCATAATTACCTTCCAAAGGCATCATCTCCAGATATCATCATATTGGGGAACTTCAATATGTGAATTTGGGGTGAGGAGACACAAACCTTAACTAATGAAAAAATGACACTGGCTCCAAATCATTAAGTAGATAGTGTGAGAATGAGCAAGTGAACTTGTTTTCAAATAATTTTAGTTGAAAGCGTCTCTTTTTCTTCCTTTTATAGAAATATAATTTAACAAGAAAGAAACTTCCTAAAAAATTACAAACTAGCACTAATTTTATGAAGCAGTAACTTTTATAAACTAAAGACAAAAAATGAGACACACATTGTTTGGGTAAAAAAAAAGTGAGAAACAGAATATTAACCCATTGGCATGTTAAATAAAAACAACTTTTAATCTCTCATACTTTGTTCCTATATCAACTAAAGATTTTAATATAATTTAAGGCATTTGGATATCACTGCAAAGTAATATTATAACACAAAATAATATTTCTGTTACGTGTCATAGATATTAAAAGAACTAGCAATTTACATAATCTTTTATTTAAAATATAAAAAACTCCCGGGTCCAGGTGAGGCCATGTGTCCCTGGATCCGGGTGAGGCTGGGTCCCAGGTCCGGGTGAGGCCACGCGCCCCTGGGTCTGGGAGAGGCCACACGCCCCTGGGTCCGGGTGAGGCCATGTGTCCCTGGATCCGGGTGAGGCTGGGTCCCGGGTCCGGGTGAGGCCACGCGCCCCTGGGTCTGGGAGAGGCCACGCGCCCCCGGGTCCAGGTGAGGCCATGTGTCCCTGGATCTGGGTGAGGCTGGGTCCCGGGTCTGGGTGAGGCCGCGCGCACCTAGCTCCGGGTGAGGCCACGTGCCACTGGGTCTGGGAGAGGCCACGCGCCCCCGGGTCCGGGGGAGGCCACGTGCCCCTGGGTCCAGGTGAGGCCATGTGTCCCTGGATCCGGGTGAGGCTGGGTCCCGGGTCCGGGTGAGACCAAACCAGAGGGAGTCGGACCTCCGTTACCACCATTTGTCCACCATCCAGAGCTGAGGGGTCAGTGCCAACATGTACACATAAGGAACTGGTGGACATTGAAATTGAGTCTCTAAAGAACTGTTGGTCCAGAAAGAAACTCACTACAGACTGATTCATCTGCCTGTCAGCATAACTATTATTGCTCGTCTCACATTCAGTTCTTATAAGTATATCTCTAGTGACACATGATCTCGCTCATCTAGGGGAAATGATGAACAACATAGACTGATGAACAAGAACAGAACCAGAAACAAGGAGGCGTCGATCGGACTGTCGGGCCTCAGAGGGAGGATAGGGGAGGTTGGGGGGAGCGGGGAGAGATCAACCAAAGGACTTGTGTGCATGCATATGAGCCTATCTAACGGTTAAGTTCAACAGGTGGTTGGGGCATCCGTGGGGAGGGGTGTGGGATGGGAATGGGGGGATAAGGACAAATATGTGACACCTTAATCAATAAAGAAATTAAAAAAAAAAGAAAGAAATAGTCTTTATCCTCAAAAAAAATATATATAAATATAAAAAACTGAAATAGTAAGACAAAATTATAATTGGTTTGTGCTGGATTTTACCTAATTTTATTACAAAATAATTATTTTTATTACATACTACATACATTTGAGGATATAAGAACTATATTTTTCTTGATTGTACAAAACTCTTCATTGCAAAATATTTAAACACAACTCTCTAAGAACTTTTACACAATGACCATAAAGTAAATGAAAAGCATTTTTTTCAAAATTTTGAGTCGATGTATAGGGGAAAGTAGAATGAAAGGTGACAGAGATCTGGAGGTCAGGTGACTGGCAAGGTCATCTAATTATCAGGTTGCACAGTTGTGGATTAGACTCAAGATTTTCTTCTCTAAAAATTCTGCAAGTTAGTATATTCAAGAAGAAAATCTAATTATAGTCCAGAACATTTTTATACCAGAAAACAACTATAGAAATTAAGTGTATGGTCCTTTGGTATCAAGCTTTAACACCTGCCTGTTCCCATAAGTACCATGTTCCACCACAACCCCAGCTTCAGCACACTTGTTTTAGCACTAATTCCTCTTGAATCCTTTCCAGAAGGTTTTCAATTTACTTTGTCCAAATCCATTAGAGAAATCACTATCTATAGCAGCTATAGCCTTATGAAATGTATTTCTTAAATAATAAGATTTGAAATTAAAAATTACTTATTGATTAATGGGCTTCAGAATAGATGTGTTTACAGGCATGAAAGCAGCATTAATCTCATTATGCATCTCCATCAGAGCTTGTATTTTATTTATTTATTTATTTATTTATTTATTTATTTATTTATCTTCACCCAAGGATATGTTTTCCATTAATTTTTAGAGAGAGTGGGAGAGAGAGAGAGAGAGAGAGAGAGAGAGAGAGAGAGAGAGAGAGAGAGAGATCTATGTGAGAGAGATATATCCATTAGTTGCCTGCACATGTGCTCTGACCAGGCCGGGGACCAAATCTGCAACCCAGAAGGAGCCCTTGATCAGTAATTGAACCTGTGACCCTTCCGTGCATGGGTCAACACTCTATGGGAGCCATGCTGGCCAGGGCTCTGTCAGAGCTTTTAAGTGACCAGGTACATTGTCAATGAGCAGTAATATTTTGAAATAAACTTTTTTTTATGAGTAATAGGTCTCAACAATGGGCTTAAAATACTCAGTAAACCATATTATAAACAAATGTGCTGTCATCCAGGTTTTGTTGTTCCATTTATAGAACACAGGCAGAGTATATTTAGCAGTATTCTTAAGGGCTCTAGGATTTTCAGAATGGTAAATAAGCATTGGCTTTAACTCCAAGTCACCAATTGCATTAGCCCCTAAACAAGAGTCAGCCTGTCCTTTGAAGCTTTGAAGCCAGACATTGACTTCTCCTCTCTAGTTATGAAAGTCCTAGGTAGGCTATTCTTCCAATAGAAGGCTATTTCACCTACACTAAAATCTGATGTTCATTGTAGCCACCTGCATTCATTATCTCAGTTAGCTGTTCTGGATAACTTGCTGCAGCTTCTACATTAACACTTGCTGCTTCACCTTGCACTTTCATGTTATGGAGTGAGTGAGGAAGCTTCTTTCCTTCTATCTTGTAAATCAACCTTTGCTAGCTCTAAATTTTCTTTTATAGCTTCCTCACTATTCTCAGCTTTCATAGAATTGAAGAAAGTTAGAGCCTTGTTCTGGAGTAGACTTTGGCTTAAGGTAATGTTGTGGCTGGTTTGATCTTCTGTCCAGACCACTAAAACTTTCTCCAGATCAGCAATAAGGCTGTTTTGCTTTCTTATTGTTTATGTGTTCTCTAGAGTAGCACATTTGATTTTCTTCAAGAACTTTGCCTTTACATTCATGACCTAACTACTTGGTGCAAGAGGCCTACCTTTTGGCCTATTTTAGGTACCTCACTAAGCTTAATGATGTCTAGCTTTTGATTTAAAGTAAGAGATACACAACTCTTTTGTTTGAACATTTACAGGTCATTGTAGGATTATTAATTGGCCTATATTCAATAGTATTGTGTCTCAGGGTATAGGGTTGCTGAGGAGAGGGAGAATGGCCAGTCAGTGGAGCAATCAGAACACAGGCAACTAAGTTTGCCATCTTATATGGGCACCATTCATAGTGTCCCAAAACAATTATATAGTAACATCAAAGATTACTGATCATATGTCATAACAAATATAACAATGATGATGAAAATGTTTGAAGTATTGTAAGAATTATCAAAATATTACACACAGAGATAAAATGAGCAAATGCCATTGGAAAATGATGCTAATATACTTGCTTAGTGTAGGGTTGCCACAAACTTTCAATTCATAAAACACAGATTATCTGCAAAGCATAATAAGTCAGAGCTAATATTCAAAGATACTCTCATAACTCAGAGAAATAATTTTCATATATGAAATTTATGTGTTTTGAAGTACTGTTCTTTATAGTTAAAGTTATGCTGAACTAAAATGAGCTGTTTTCAAGTGTATAGTTAGGTATAATCTTATTTTACATAGTACATTCTTTCATGGTTGAAAATACTTGCAACCCCATTTGCATATCATTTTCATTTAAGACTCCATCATTTATGTAATAATGATGTATGGAACTAATTTGCAAATGAGGTGAGACAGGTTGTATGTATACAAACAATTGAAACACAAGGAAACAAAAGAGTAGTTTCTCCTGGTCTTTTAGCCTTTCTTAAGGTATGGTCCAGAGAATATCTGCTTGATTAAAATAGGAGTTTTTGTGTTTCAGCCAGACTACTAAATCAAACTCTTAGTGTTATGGGACTACAGAGTAACCTTTAAAACTATCAATATCAAATCACTATATTATACACCTAAAACTAATATAATATTGTGTGTCAACTATTCCTGAATAAAACAAACAAACAAAAACACGAAGTATCTGGGTTCATCATGGTTCTCTTTAGATGTCTTTTCAGTTTTAACTTTTCCCTGGGAAAATTCTTCCACATCTAAATCTTCAGCTACATCCATGAGTCTTAAATTTTAGCTCCAACTTGAAGTTCAGTTTTGAGTACTAGGTGTCATCCTCTGGTTTGTCTCAGAAATATTTCATACTTTCATCTAGTTTCATCAAGTTTTCATTCAGAGAATGTTTACACCACTTATTAAGTGCTAAAATCAGGCACTTGATTTCCTTTCTCCCCTCTCTTTATATTTTTATTCATTAAACTCATTGTCTTATCTATATTGTATAATTCTTGGGTTTTATGTTTAGAAGATGGACTCATCCCTGAGATTAGATATATCATGCTTCTTATTAAATGAGGGGGAATAATTGCTAAATTATGAGTCAGGGTTAGCGATGTAGAATGTCATCATGAAGCTGAAAGTGACCATATTCAAGAAAAAGTCCAAGATATTTTCTTAGAAGCAAACTTACATAATTAAAATTATAATGTCAACACAAATTGAACTAAGCACTTCTAGAACAAACTAATTGTAAGACTTTGAAAGGAGTCTTAAGAACTGTGGGAGTCCATCCACGAATGGACTCAATAATACCCCAGGCCCAACTACAGAACTACAGAGGCAGGAAGAAGGTGGCAGTGAGGGAGAGAGCGTGAGTGAGTGAAGGAGCAAAAGAGGAGTGTGGTCGTATGGTGTGTGTGTGTGTGTGTGTGTGTGTGTGTGTGTGTGGCACAGTTAGATCCCACAGGACCTTTGGGGCAGGCTAACCAGGCTCGCCTAACCAGGTAGCCTCTGGTACCATTGCAAACAATACTGTGAGGCCAGCTCTTCCTCAGAGGCCTCGCCTTTTTGAAGGGGAGAGCTTCTGTAACTGGGAGCCCAGCCTCACTTCCATCCAAGGTGTCCTCAGATAACACCTGGGACTCTACAGCCACCCCTGCCAGGGACCTGCTACCTCGGCTGTGGTCCCACAGTCACCAAGTCTTCAGCCACCCCAGGCACAGGCTCCTGTGAGTTCCGAAGTGTTCTCCACTCTGACTGGCCCAACGCTTTAGCCCAGGGCACTGCAACAACATGAGCAGCAGACACGTGAGCAGCGCTCCTGTCAAAGGAGCAGCAGCCCGTGAGCAGCCCACCCCAGGCCTAAGAGCATCAGCCTCATGTGGCCTGATCCTGTCCAAGGAGAAGCAGCTGTGTGAGCAGCCCTCTCCCCTATCTGAGGAACAGCAACCATGCGAGAAGCCCACCCTCATCCAAGGAGGAGAAGCCGCACGAGCAGCCTGCCCACAACTGAGGAGTGACAGCCCCACACAGCCCACCCCTGTCCAAGGAGCAGCAGTTGCACAAGCAGTCTGCCCCATCCGAGGAGCAGCAGCTGTGTGAGCAGCCCGCCCCCATCCGAGGAACAGCAGCTCTGCGAGCAGCTTGCCCCCATTCAAGGAGCAAGAGCCACCCGAGCAGCCCAACCCGGTCGAAGGAGCAGCAGCCGCATGCAGCCCGCCCCCATCAGAGGACCAATAGCTTCATGATCAGCCCACCCCCATCAGAGGAGCAATAGCCTCGTGATCAGCCCACCCCCTTCCGAGGAGCATCAGCTATGTGAACAGCCTCCCCCCACTGGACAGAGAAGCCACCACTGCTGTGAACAGCACCCACCAGAGGAGCTGCTGCCAACTGAGGAGCTGCTGCCAACTGAGTTGCTGCAGCAACTGCCCAAGGAACAACCACAGCCCAAGGAGCAGCCCTGCATGACTCGACATCTAGATCCATTGGTGAGATGAAAAATGGGTAGACAAAGAAACCCCCAAAGGAAAGAAAAGGAGGAATCGCCAGAAAAGCAGCTAAGTGAACGAGGCATGCAATATGTCAGAAAAAGAATTCAGAATAAGGGTCATATAGTTCATAAACCAGATGGATGAAAAAATCAACAACTTATGTAAGAATCAAGAATAAATGAAGAGTGATATAGCTGCAATAAAAAACACCATGGAAAGTTCCAACAGTAGACTAGGAGAAGTAGAGGACCAAATTAACGAATTAGAAGATAGGGAAGCAAATCACACCCAAACTGTACTGCAATTGGAGAAAAAAATTAAAAGACAGGAGGAGAGCCTCAGGGAGCTATGGGACAACATGAAACGAAGCAACATATGAATAATAGGGGTGCCAGACAATAGGAAGAGGAACAAGGGTTAGAAAACCTATTTGAAGAAATAATGTCAGAAAACTTCCCTGATGTGGGGAACAAGAAAGTCACACAAGCACAGAGAGTCCCAAACAAGATGAACCCGAAAAGACCCACACCAAGACACATCATAATTATGATGGCAAATGTTCAGGACAAAGAGAGAACCTTAAGGGCTGCAAGAGAGAGACAGAAAGTTACTTACAAGGGATCTCCCATTAGATAATCAAATGATTTCTCAACAAAAACATATCAGGCCAGAAAAGAATGGAAGGAAATTTACAAAGTCATGCAAAGCAAGGGACTGAATACAAGAATACTATATCCAGCAAGGCTATCATTCAAAATTGAAGGGGAAATAAGGAGCTTCACAGACAAAAAAAAGGCTAAGGGAGTTTAATTACTACCAAGCCAGAAATGAAAGAAATGGTAAAGGGACTGGTATAAAAAAGAAGAAATAAAAACATAAGAAGGAATACAGGCTCAAAATAATAAAAATGGCAACAAACAAGTACCTATCAATAATAAATTTAAATGTAAATGGACTAAATGCTCCAATGAAAAGACATTGAGTGGCTGAATGGATTAAAAAAAAAAGACCCATATATATGTTTCTATGAGAGATGCACCTCGGAACAAGGGACTCACACAGACTGAAAGAGAAGGGATGGAAAAATATCTTTCAGGAAAATGGAAATGAAAAAAAATCTAGGGTAGCAATACTTATATCTGACAAAATAGACCTCAAAGTGAAGGCCATAACAAGAGATAAGGAAGGCAACTTCATAATACTAAAGAGATCGATACAACAAGAGGATATAATCCTGATAAACATATATGCACCCAATGCAGGAGCACCCAAATACATAAAAAAAACTCCTAGAAGATATCTAGAAGATATCAAGGGAGAGATCAGCAACAATACAATCATTGGAGGGGACTTTAATACACCACTGACATCACTGGATAAATCCTCTAGTCAAAAAATCAGTAAAGAAATAGCAATCTTAAATGACTCACTAGATCAGATGGACTTAGTTGACATCTTCAGAACATTTCAGCCCAAAGCCACTGAATATACATTATTCTCAAGTGCACATGGGACATTTTCAAAAATAGACCACATATTGGGTCACAGGCAAAGTCTCCCCAAATTCAAGAAGATTGAAATCATATCAAGCATCTTCTTAGACCACAATGGCATAATATTAGAAATCAACTACAATAAAAACAATCAAAAAAATTCAAACACTTGGAAGCTGAATAGCATGCTATTAAACAATGATTGGGTTACCAAAGAGATCAAAGGAGAAATTAAAAACATCCTGGAAACTAATGACAATGAAAATACAACAATCCAAAATCTATGGAACACAATAAAAGCAGTCCTGAGAGGGAAGTTTATAGCTCTACAGGCCTACCTCAAAAAAACAAGAAAAAATGGTAGTAAACCATCTAACTCTACAACTTAAAGAATTGGAAATAGTGCAACAAGAAAATCCCAGAGTGAGCAGAAGGAAGGAGATAATAAAGATCAGAGGAGAAATAAAAGACATAGAGACTATATATATATATATATATATATATATATATATATATATATATAATATCAATGAAAGCAAGAGCTGGTTCTTTGAAAGGATAAACAAGATTGATGAACCTCTAGCCAGGCTCACCAAGAAGCAAAGAGAGAGGACTCAAATAAACAAAATCAGAAATAAAAGAGGTGAAATAACAACAGACCCCACAGAAATACAAAAAAATTGTTAAAAAATACCATGAACAAATCTATTCCAACAAACTAGACAACATGGAGGAAATAGAAATATTCCTAGAAAAATACAACCTACCAAAACTCAATCAGGAAGAATCTAAAAATCTCAATAGGCCGATAACTATGGAAGAAATGAAAGCAGTCATCAAAAAGCTTCCAGCAAACAAAAACCCAGGGCCAGACAGCTTCACAGGGGAGTTTTACTAAACATTCAAGGAAGAACTAAAACCTATCCTCCTCAGAGTATTCCAAAAAATTCAAGAGGAAGGAACACTTCCAAGCTCATTCTATGAAGCCAGCATCACCCTAATACCAAAACCAGATAAAGACAACACAATGAAAGAGAATTACAGTCCAATATCCCTCATGAACATAGACGCAAAAATCCTCAACAAAATTCTAGCAAATCGGATCCAGCAATACATCAGAAAGATCATACACTATGACCAAGTAGGATTTATCCCAGGGATGCAAGGATGGTACAATATTCGCAAATCAATAAATGTGATACATCACATAAACAAATTGAGAGATAAAAATCACATAGTCATATTAATTGATGCAGAAAAAAGCATTTGACAAAATCCATCACCCTTTCTTGATAAAAACACTCAGCAAGGTGGGAATAGAAGGATCATACCTCAACATAATAAAAGCCATATATGAAAAACCCACAGCTAACATCATATTCAATGGGCAAACACTAAAACCATTTCCCCTAAGAACAGGAACAAGACAAGGATGCCCACTCTCACCACTCCTGTTCGACATAGTACTGGAAGTACTAGCCATTGTGATTAGACAAGAAGAAGAAATAAAAAGCATCCAAATTGGAAAAAAGTAAGTAAAACTGTCCTTATTTGCAGATGACATGATACTGTCCAGAGAAAACTGAAAGACTCCATAAAAATGATTAGACTTAATAAATGAATTTCACAATGTAGCAGGATACAGAATTAACGCCAAGAAATCTATGGCATTTCTATACACCAATAGTGAACTTACAGAAAGTGAGACTAAAAAAGCAATCCCATTTACCATCACTCCAAAAAAATTAAGATACCTAGGAATAAACTTAACTAAGGAGGTAAAAGACCTATATACGGAAAACTACAGGACACTGAAAAAAGAGAGAGAGGAAGACATAAACAGATGGAAGAACATACTGTGTTCAAGGATTGGTAGAATCAACATTATTAAAATGTCCATACTACCCAAAGTAATCTATAGATTCAATGCAATTCCCATTAAAATACCAATGGCATATTTCACAGACCTAGTAAGAACTCTCCAAAAATTCATCTGGAATAAAAAAAGACCCCGAATAGCTGCAGCAATCCTGAGAAAGAAGAACAAAGTGGTGGGATCTCAATTCCAGATATCAAGCTGTATTACAAAGCCACTGTTCTCAAAACAGCCTGGTACTGGCACAAGAACAGACATATAGATCAATGGAATAGAATAGAAAACCCAGAAATCGACCCAATCCACTATGCTCAATTAATATTTGACAAAGAAGGCATGAACATACAATAGAGTCAAGACAGTCTTTTCAATAAATGGTGTTGGGAAAATTGGACAGATACATGCAAAAAAATGAAACTAGATCACCAACTTACACCATACACAAAAATAAACTCAAAATGGATAAAGGACTTAAACATAAGGCTAGAAACCATAATAATACTAGAGGAATCCACAGGCAGCAAAATCTCAGACATACGCTGAAGCAATTTCTTCACCTATACCACTCCTAGGTCATTAGAAACTAAAGTAAAAATAAACAAATGGGATTACATCAAAATAAAAAGCTTTTTCACAGCAAAAGAAACCATCAACAAAATAACAAGAAAGCCCACTTTATGGGAGAACATATTTGCCAATGTTATCACCGATAAGCGTTTAATCTCCAACATTTACAGGGAACTCATACACTTAACAAAAGGAAGATGAACAACCCAATCAAAAAATGGGCAACAGACCTAAATAGATACTTTCGAGAGGACATAAGGAAGGCCAAGAGACATATGAAAACATGCTCAAAGTCACTAATTATCTGAGAGATGCAAATCAAAACAACAATGAGGTACCATCTCACATCTGTCAGAATGGCTATCATCAACAAATCAACAAATGACAAGTGCTGGCTAGGATGCAGAGAAAAGGGAATCCTCGTGCACTGTTGGTGGGAATGCAGATTGGTACAGACACTGTGGAGAACAGTATGGAGTTTCCTCAAAAAACTAAAAATGGAACTGCCATTTGACCCAGTGATCCCACTTCTAGGAATATATCCCAAGAAACTAGAAACACCAATCAGAAAGGATATATGCACCCCTATGTTCATAGCAGCACAATTCACCATAGCTAAGATTTGGAAACAGCCTAAGTGCCCATCAGCAGATGAGTGGATTAAAAAACTGTGGTACATCTACACAATGGAATACTATGCTGTGGTAAAAAAAAAGGAATTCTTACCATTTGCAACAGCATGGATGGACCTGGAGAGCATTATGCTAAGCGAAATAAGCCAGTCAGAGAAAGATAAATATCACATGATCTCACTCATCTATGGAATATAATGAACAACATAAACTGATGAACAAAAACAGATCCAGAGACAGAGAAGCATCAATCAGACCATTAAACCTCAGAGGGAAAGTAGGGGAGGGTGGGGGGAAGGGAGAGTGATCAACCAAAGGACTTGTATGCATGCATACAAGCCTAACCAATGGACACAGACAACAGGGGGGTGAGGGCATGAGTGGGTAGGGGGGGAGGGGCAATGGGGAGATAAGGACACATATGTAATACCTTAATCAATAAAGAAATTTAAATAAAAGAACTGTGGGATTCTATAAATATAAAATAAGAAAGTTAAAAATACTTAGAATTGTATGGTGCCTGATCTTATAATGGTTAAACCTAAGTATTGTTCAGTTTTTCTTTTGTTTTACTTTTGTTTTTTAATGAAAATATGTGCTAAAGACTTTGGAAGAAACCAATCCTTATTTTAATCTTTTTTTTACAGTTAAATTAAAATGAAGTTGCTTTCCTTCATTTTCAGAAGAAATAATTACAGTATTCTAGAGGCCAAAACATGCAATTTTGAAAGCCCTCATTCAACTCTGCTCTTCTAACATACTGGTAGTAATGGGAGTCTTGAAAAATCATATTTCATTTGAACAGTATTGAAAAGATAATTATCTTCCACTTTCTCAAGTTATGCTTTCTTATTGATTTGATAGTACTAATTACCAAGATGTTGCCTCAGAAGAAAACATTAAAGCTAGTAATATGTTGTGTTATTACCTCAATAAAAATTTAAAATTGTATTATTGGTACTTGCAGATGAAATTTCTTCACAAAACAATACAGAGAGGAAGTTGTTTTTATTGTAAATTCAGAAGAAACATAATAGTCTGTGTTGTGTACAGTAGAAAAATTTATTCTATATCAGATCATTTTTGTTTTGTTCTTATGTGCAACTCTAAAATGACTTTAGTTGAGTAACACTTGGTACATATTTATGCAAGTGATAAAGCATAACAAAAGGACAATTAAGAGCCCACCAATTAATTAGGAAATAAAGCATCATCAATAGTGTGGTCTCAGTAGTTCTGTTTCACCTTGATCCCATTTTTCTGCCTTTCCAACATAGGTAACACCTGCCTGAAATTTATATTTATCATTTCTTTGTTTAAAAAAATAGTTTGATGATACATCATTCAGCAGTTTTTAAAACTCATTCATATGGTTTCATAAAACAGTACTTTGTTTATTTTCACTGTAATCTAACATACCATTGTGTGATTATTCAATATTCTACTTATAATTCTCCTGTTAATAGATGTTTGGGTTGCCTTACATTTTTGCTATTAAGAGAAATATTGCTGTAAATATTCTTGTGTTGGTTTTGTGGTACACTTAAGGTTCTCTATGTTATAGATCTAGAAGTAGAATTGCTAAGTTGTAGGAAATATGATTGTTCATACTTAAAAGATTTTTATTTTCCAAAAGGATTGTCCTAACTTACACCCCTGCTGGCAGCATAAGAAAGTTTTCATTAATCCATATCCTCACCCACACTTGTATTATCCTATATAATAAAAGGCTAATATGCAAATAGACCGAATGGCAGAACAACCGGAACAACTGAACAACCAAACAGCTGGTCGCTATGACGTGCACTGACCACCAGGGAGTGTGCGTGGAACATGGCGGGCATTGATTGTGACAAGATGGTGGAGCAGGTGAGTGGGGGAGCCAGACCAAGGCAGGGCACTGGTCGCTGTCATCAAGGCAAACCTCTCGTGGTTACTGAAAATTCTTTGTTCCTGCCTGGTGCTCGCACCTGCTGCCGACACTGGCCCCGCTCGCACCCACTGCCAGCCCTGATCACCCCACAGAGCTTCCCCACCTCCCCCTTCTCCTGTGCAGTGATCAGAGCAACAGCCACCACTCGCACCCGCTGACAGCGCCAGCCCCACTCACACCCACTGCTGGTGCCAACCCCAATCGCTCTATGCCATCAGTGGGTACAAGTGGGGCCGGCAAGCTGTCAGTGCATGGAAGTGGCAGTGAGGGCACAGAGGATGGGCCAAGACCTGCCCCTGTGCCTACCACAGCCTTGCAGCCCAGAGTTCCTTTCAAGGTGCATGAATTCATGCATTGGGCCCCTAGTCTATATATATAAAAGCCTAGCGACCGGAACAGCAGAACAACCAGAATGACTGGTGGCTATGACGTGCACTGCGGCAGCCCATCAGCCTGATCCAAGCCCCAATGCCCCCCCGGCCCCCCCCCTCTGCTGGCCTGGCCCCCAACACCCCGATTGGGGGCGGGGCCAGCCGGCCACCACCTGCAGCCCCTCCCCCTCACTGGTCTGGCCTGATGGGCCCCCATTGGAGTGGGCTGATCTGATCCCACCTGTGCATAAATTTGTGCACTGGGCCTCTAGTCAATCATAATTTTTTTCAATCTGGTAGGTATAACTTGGTAGATCATTATAGTATTAACTAGCGTTCCCATTGCAGGAAAAATCCTGCAATAGGGTTTCCTGCTGCACTCTACCCCGCCCTGCCTGCTCTCCTCCCTTGTCCCCCGGCCCGCCTTCTCTGCCAGCCCGCCCCGCTCTCCTTCCTTCTCCCCCGGCCCCGCCTCCACTCCTCCCTTGTCCCCCAGCCCACCTTCTCTGCCAGCCCACCCCGCTGTCCTTCCTTCTCCCCCGGCCCCGCCTCCGCTCCTCCCTTCTCCTCCCCCCGGCTTGCTTGCTTCTCCGCAGCTTTGCTCCCTTCAGCATCTCTTGGCTTCTTTCTAAGCTGTCTTGATATGCAAATTAGCCGCCATATTTGTTGGGGTAGTTTGCATACTCGTCCTGATTGGTTGGTGGGCGTGGCTTGGCTGGTGGGCATGGCTTGGGCGTAGCGAAGGTGCGGTCAATTTGCATATTTGTCTATTATTAGGTAGGATAAGTAATTTTCTGATTACAAAGGAGAATGAGCACATCTTTCATATACCTATTATTCAGGTTTTATAAATATTGCTTATTTATATGGTTTGCCCACTTTATATTGCTTTCTTATGTTTGTCTTATTGATTTGTATGAATTTTTATAGACTTTGTATAATTACTCTACTCAGTTGTATGTATTTCAAATTTTCTCCAGTTTTTAGTTTCTCAGCTTGTCAAATCATGCTTTTTGGTAAATATAATTACTTAATTTCAATATGTTCAAATGTTATACTTTTTAAAGTTTAGAACATTTTATATCTTGTCTAAAATATTCCTTAAGATAATACCTATACTTTCTCATATTTTAAAATATAAAACTGTAATGTGTTATTTCCACATTTAAATATTCAATGCATCTTCAATTTATTTCTATATAGTTATTGGTAAGGAGTACATTATACAGGGGAAACCAATCAGCCCAGAATAATTCATTAAATAATGGTATTTTTCTCTCAGTTTTCAGCAGTGCTACAAATGCCACAGATCCTGTAAACTCCATTCAGCAAATATTTATTGAGTCATTACTATGTGTCAGTTATACTTCTGGGGGAAAGAAATAGAGCAGCAAGTAACTAGAGAAATACCTAGAAATACCATTATGACTTGATCTCATGTCTCTCTAGCCTGTTGAATTTGTCAGCGTTTTAAATCCTGAATTAATTCCACAATATCTTACTTATTTTCTCTTACAACAAGCTTTGTGATGCTATGGTCTAAATGTTTGTGTTCCTCTTCAATTCATACATTTAAATCCTAATCCTAAGGGTGATGATATTAGAAGGTGGGTCCTTTGGAAGCTGATTAGGTAATGAGGATGGAGCCCTCATGAATGGGATTAGTGCTTTTGTAAAAGTAATCCCACAGAACTCCCTAGCCCCTTCCACCACAAGGGTCTGCAACCTGGAAGAGAGAGCTACCCTAATCCCAGCCTCCAGAACTGTGAGCAATAAACTTCCACTGTTTATAAAAGCCACTCAGTCTGTGGTATTTTGTTAGAGCAGCCTAAATGTGTTAAATCAGATATAAGATGTCCTAGCTGGCTTGGCTCAGTGGATAGAGCATTGGCCTGTGGACTGAAAGGTCTCAGGTTCAATTCCAGTTATGGGCAAGTATCTCCTCAGTTGTAAGCTCCTCCCCCCGCACAGGCCCTGGTGCTCATGCAGGAGGCAACCAATCAATGTATTTCTTTCACATTGATATTTCTCTCTGTCTTTCCTTCTCTCTTCTACTCTCTGAAAATCAATGGAAAAAAATATTCTTGGGTGAGGATTTAAAAAAATAAAAGACAGATATAAGGTAAATTCTGTTTCTGAATTATTTGGGGTTTTATTGATCCATTGTTCTTATACTTTTCCATACAAATGTTAGAATTAGCTTGTCAATTTACATAAGCACACAGTGGGAAGCTAATAAAACTGTATTGAATGTATAGATCAATTAGGAACAATGAACATCTTTATAATATAACCTCTTCCTATGCACGAGCATGATATATCCCTCCTTTTATTTAGATCTTTAAGAAATTTCTTTCAATAAGATTTTATAAAAATTTTAATGTTTTCTTTCAAGTCTTTTGTTAAGTGTGTTGTTATATGTTTCCCATTATTAATAGCAGTAGAAGTATGTTTTGTTTTGTTTTTATTGGTGGTTGTAGTATACAAAATCCAATCAATTGTCATATATTTATCCTATCTCCAACCACTTTGCTAACCCTGCTCTTATTATTTCTAATCATTATCTGTAGATTCTCCTGTTTCCTGTTTATAGTTATCTCAACAGTTTATTCCTGTTTAATCCTTATATGTTTTAGGTGTGGTTGTTGTTTTTTCTTTCTGCAACTGGTAGACTTATTGTTCATTTGAACACAGAGATGATAAAAAAATTCCTCATGTCGCTTTTAATTTCAAAGGAAATGCTTTTAATGATTCATTAATACAGTAAAGTTTTTGTAATTTTTGGCAGATACATTTCTTCCCTGATAAGAGACTTACCCAATATTTAAATATTGCTAATAATTTTTATTATATGTGTTTTGAATGATATCAGATGTATTTTATGGTTATCTAGTAAGATGCTCATAATTTTTCCCATTCTTTAATAATAAATGTATTGACTTACTAATATTATACTACTCCTGAATTTCTGGAATAAATTCAACATGGTCATAATATACCAATATATAGAAATAACTGGATTCTGTTTGCTAATGGTTTTTAACATATTTACATCTAGTTTCATGAGTTAATCTGGTCTTCAAATTTTCATTGATATATAACCTTTATCTAGTTTTATTATTAAAGTTCAAATAAATTAATAAAATGAGTTAAGAAGTATTTCTATTTAAATTTAGAAAGATGTTATAAAGTTGAAGTAAATTGTTCTTTGAAAGTGTCATACATTTTCCTGTAAATAATAGAAAGTTGTTGTTATCTTTAAGAAAAGCAATTTATTCCCGATATACATTCCTTTGAGATTCTTGAACTACTCAGGCTTTCTGTTTCTTTCTTACTCAGATTTAATTTACATTTTATTGGGAATTGTCAAATTTGTCTAGGTTTTCACAATTACTTTTAATACAAAATTTTGCATATTATCCTCTTGCATTTTTTAGCCTTATAGCGATTATTATGTTTATTTTTTTCTTTCATGGCTTCTTTCTCATTTTATTGATTTGTATTATATTTATAGTTTTAATAATCATGGTTTTTATTTACAATTTCAATATTTTCAACTCATTATTATCATTCTTCTAATTTCTTTGGATTAGTCATTGCTTTTCTCTAATATGTTAAGTTGTTGTCTATGTTCATTAATCTGTAGCCTTTCTTATACTCCAATAAGAATATGTAATGACTTAAATTTCCTAAAATTTATTATTTTTGTTAATTTTCAAAGTGGATTATGTAGCATTTTATTACTTTTTAGTTCTAATTATTTTTATTCATTGATATTATTTATTTTTTATCTTTTTATTTAGATTTTAAATATATTTTTAAATTTTCAATTACAGCTAACATACAGTATTTTGTTAAGTTCAGGTGTACAACATAGTGATTAGACATTTATATAACTTATGAAATGATCACCCTGAAAAGTCTAGTACCCATCTGACACCATACATAAATATTATATTATTGACTATATTCCCTATGCTGGACTTTATATTCCTATGACTGTTTTTATAACTGGCAATTTGTACATCTCAATTGCTTCTTGTTTTTCACCCATTCCCCAATTCTTTTCCCATCTGGCAATCATCAATTTGTTCTCTGTGTCTATGAGTTTTATTTCTGGTCATTTGTTCATTTATTTATTTTAGTTTCCACATACAAGTTAAATTATATGGTATTTGTCTTTCTTTGACGTATTTCACTTAGCATAATACCCTCTGTGTCAACCCACAATGTCACAAATGACTGAGCAATAGTCTATAGTAAATATGTACCACATCCTCTTTACCCATTCATCTATCAATGAAACACTTACGTTACTTCATATCTTGGCTATTGTAAATAATGCTGCAATGAACACAGAATACATATGTCTTTTTTAATTAGTGTTTTGGTTTCTTTGGATAAATAACCAGAAGTATAATTGCTGGGTCCTTTTTGTCTCTTGTTTTAAAGTCTACGTTGTCTAATATAAGTACTACTACCCCAGCATTTAAAAAAAAAATCATTTGCATAAAATATATTTTTCCCCTCCATTTACTTTCAGTCTGTGTATGTCTTTTACTAGTAATTTAATGTAGGTCTTTTGTAAGCAGCATATGTATGGGTCTTGTTTTCTTATCCACTTGGCTACTCTATGTTTTTTGATTGGAACATTTATATTAAGTAATTATGGATGAGTATGTAGTTACTGATATTTTACTACTCATGTTTTTTTAATTTTTTATCTTTTTTCCTTCTTTTTCTTAAAAAAGAATCCCCTTTAATGTTCCTTATAATACTGATTTGGTGGTGATAAATTAACTTTTTCTTGTCCTTCAATTCTAAGTGATAGCCTTGCTGGGTAAAGTAATCTTGTTTGTAGCTCCTTGCTTTTTATCACTTTAAATATTTTGTTTCAGTCTCTTCTGGCCTAAAATATTTCTGTTGAAAAATCAACTTACAGTTTTATGGGAGCTCTCTTATAGGTAACTAACTGCTTTTATCTTGCTGCTTTTAAGATTCTCTTTTTGTCTTTAACATTTGGTATTTTAATTATGATATATCTTGGTGTGGGCCTCTTGGGTTTACCTTGACACTTTCTGAACTTCTTGGATTTGTATGTCTATTTTCTTTACCAGGTTAGGAGAGATTTCCATCATTGTTTCTTCAAATAGGTTTTCAATTCCTTGCTCTCTCTCTCTCTCATCCTGGTACCCCTTCCATACAAATGTGATACCTTGGAAGTTGTTCAAGAGGCCCCTTAAACTGTTCTAATTATTTTAATTCTTTTTTCTTTTTTTTTTTTTGCTGATCTGATTATGTGTTTTCTTCTACCTTGCCTTTTACATTACTGATTAGATTCCCTACTTCATCTAATATACTGTTGATTATCTCTAATATAGTCTTCATTTCAGTTATTGCATTCTTCATTTCTGAGTGATTAATTCCTTTTTATGATTTCTATCTCCATTTCTGGGTGGAAAAGAGATAGAAAGAGAAACATCAATTTGTTGTTCCATTTATTTATGCATTCATTAATTGCTTCTTGTATGTGCTCTGACCAGGGATTGAACCTGCAACCTTGGCAAATGGGGATGACACTCTAACCAACTGAGCTACCTGGCCAGGGCCTTCTATCTCCATTTCTATGCTTTCGATCTCTTTGTTAAAGTTTTCACTGAGTTCATCTACTTTCCTCTAAATGCGTTGAGCATCTTTATAACCAGTGTTTTGAACTCCACATTTGGTAAATTGCTTGTCTCCACTTAGTTGAATTCATTTTCTGGAATTTTGTTTTATTCTTTTATTTTAGACATGTTTCTTTTTCTTTTCATGTTTGTTTCTATGTATGATGTAGGTCTGCCATGTCTCCCAATCTTGTATAGTGGCCTTATGTAGTAGGTGTCCTATGGGTCCCATTGGCATCACCTCCCTGGTTTCCTGAACTGGGTGCATCCTTCATGTGGGCTGTGTATGCCTTCCTGTTGTAGTTGATCCTAGATTGCTGTTTGCAGTCATTGGGGGACCTTTGAACCCCAGGCGGATTGAGTGTGAGGCATGGCCATTACTACAGTGGAGTAGCTGTGTGCAGGGCTGACCCCACAGAGCAGGATTCGCTTAGTGAGGCTCTAGTGCCTGACGTGTCTGCCCTTTGAGTGTTTCATTTGTGGAGGTGGCTGGATCTAAAGCTGATGACCAGGTGTGTTGGTTCTGGGGCCTTTTGGAGGGTATCTGCCTAGGTCAGTGGTCCACAAACTCATTAGTCAATAGAGCCAAATATCAACAGTACAACTATTGAAATTTCTTTTGAGAGCCAAATTTTTTAAATTTAAACTTCTTCTAATGCCACTTCTTCAAAATAGACTCACCCAGGCCGTGGTATTTTGTGGAAGAGCCACACTCAAGGGGCCAAAGAGCCACATGTGGCTCGCGAGCCGCAGTTTGCTGACCACTGGCCTAGGTCAGTTGCTGCCTGTTCCCAGCCTGGGCCCACCTGGTATAAAGGAACTATGAAATGGTCTTCAGATGATTGCTGCTTGTGCTGGGCTTGGAGGCACCTGGGAGGGACTAAGCTGTGAACCGAGGCTGGATGCCAGGAGAGCCAGGTTTGGGGTCACTTAGCAAGAGGTTTGGGTCATGCAGAGGCTAGATGCTGCTCTTTGGGGGGTGTGAACCTTTGAGAGATTTTAGTGCAGTGTATGCTGAGACAGGTCTTTTATATGAAAAAACAAACAAACTGCTTCAAGCTGTTTTGGTGGGTCTGCATATTGGGAGGGGCAGTGTCTCAGGGAATCACTAGGGTGGGGTGAATGCTATTAGACAGGTTGACGGAGACTCAGACTTGGCACCTGCCTGCACCTGCAGGCTGGATGGGGGAAGGGCTAAATGAAACAATGGTATCTGCCAGCACTTCTGTCTGGGAGAAAGCTGCCACTCTAGCCCTTGTCCTGATGCCCATCTATCCTGCTTTTTGAACTTCTGCCCTAGCACTGAAGCTCAGAGAGAGCGAGTCTGTCAGTGAGTAAGTCCTTGTGCAGGCCCTTTAATGGAAGGCCTGGGGCTCCAGTCGCCCTTCATCTCACTCAACCACACCCTCCCTGGCTTTCCCAGTCAGAAGTTATGGGTACTTCTTTCCCTGCACTGGAACCCTGGGCTTGGGATCTTGGTGTGGGGCCTTGCTCCTCAGGGAGAGACCTCCACAGCTGAAATATCCCTTCTGTTTCTTCACTACCATATCATGGGTTGAGGCCTGCACACTTCTCATCTCCACTTGTCCTACCAGACTTGATGTGGCTTTTTTGGGATACTTAGTATAGGACTTCTTTTCAGCTAGTCTTGAGGTGGTTCTCAAAGATAGTTGTTCTGTAGTTGCAATTTTGATGTGGTTGTGGGTGGAGCTAAGCCTAGCACTTACCCTCTCTGCCATCTTGACCAAAAGCCAAATATGATTTACTTTTATCCTAAAATTATTTGAGTAACATTTTTAATATGCCAGTTCAGAAAATTTTAATTTAGCTTTTTGTCATTGACTTCTAACTTTATTTCATTGTATTAGAAAACATAGTCTATAGGATAACAATTCTTTAAAACTTGTTGACGCTTTCTTTTGGCATCTTATATAATGAATATTTGCAAATGGCTTATACATATGCCATACTATCAAATTTATACTTTCAAATTGTAGATCTTAGAGTTCTGTGTAATGTGTTTATTAAATTAGTTGCTTTAAATTTTTAGACCCACTCTATCTTGACCTAACATCAATGATAAAAGTTGAGTGTAAACTTCCTATTATAATTATGTATTTGTATATTTGTTCTTATAGTTCTATTAATTTTTGCTTGATACATAACAAGCCAATTTTATTAGTGCACACTGATTAGAATATATATGGATACATAAATGTGTGCATATATTATACATATATTACATATGTATTCATAATACTCAGAACTTATTATCCTATCTAATAAAAGAGTAATATGCAAATTGACCATCACTCCAACACAAGATGGCCACCCCCATGTGGTCAAAGATGGCTGCCCCCATGTGGACACAAGATGGCCACCACAAAATGGCCAGCAGGGGAGGGCAGTTGGGAGAGACCATGCCTGCAAGGGAGGGCAGTTGGTGGTGACCAGGCCTGCAGGGGAGGACAGTTAGGGGTGACCAGGCCAGCAGGGGAGGGCAGTTGGGGCAACCAGGCCGGCAGGGGAGGGCAGTTGGGGCAACCAGGCTGGCAGGGAAAGGCAGTTAGGGGTTACCGGGCCAGCAGGGGAGGGCAGTTGGGGGTGACCAGGCCTGCAGGGGAGGACAGTTAGGTGTCAATAAGGCCGGCAGGGGAGTGGTTAGGGGGTGATCAGGCTGGCAGGCAGAAGTGGTTAGGGGCAATCAGGCAGGCAGGCAGGCGAGCGGTTGGGAGCCAGTAGTCCTGGATTGTGAGAGGGGTCCCAGTTTACAGAGAGTGCAGGCTGGGCTGAGGGCACACACACACACACACACACACACACACACACCATGCACGAATTTCATGCACCAGGCCTCTAGTCAATATATGATAATATATCCTTAATTTTATTTAGTCTGATAATCTAGCTATCGCTGTTTTTCTTTTATTAAAATTTGCCCGAGATTAGTTTTTCCATACATTTACTTTCAATAATCCATACCCCCAAGAATTTTTCAGGCAAATATGATATTTTTGCAACTATATTAAGTGCATTTATGTTTATTTTGACCTTTTTCTTTATATTTGTACTTATTTCCACCATAGTGCTTCTGCTGTTGATTTGTTCCACTTTTGTTATGCTTTTTCCCCTTGTGTGGATTGACTATCACTTTTGCTTTCTTTGTTTTTCAGATTATTATATTTTTCTCTATTATTTAAAAAATTAGAAAATATTTTTAGTTTTACTATTGAATTTTAAATCCTTTTTATAATTTAGCTCTAAAAATGTGCTGGGTTTTAGTGTTGCAATTATTTTAATTATTATTTAAACTTCTCTCCTGAATAATTTAATGACTTTTACCATAGACTTGATTTAACTCTAATTATCCACCTATTTCTGAACTCACATTATTAGTGTATTAATAATTTTAATATATAAAAACCCTGGGTTGTAACGACCAGTAACAACTGGAGGCTGACCAACTAGAAGTCAGTGCTGGCCCCGCCCCTAAGCAAGCGGTAAGGGGCAATCAGGCAGGCAAGCAGAGGGGTTAGGGGTGATCAAGTAGGCAGATAAGTGGTTAGGGGTTGAACAGGTAGGCAGGCCAGCAGTTAGAGGAGATCCGATAGGCAGACGGCCTCTTGTTGGGCTGGCCCCACACCCAAGCAAGTGGTTAAGGGCAATCAGGCAGGCAGGCAGAGAGGTTAGGGGTGATCAGGTAGGCAGGCCAGCAGTTAAGGGTGATCAAGTAGGCAAGTAAGTGGTTAGGAGAGATCAGATAGGCAGACAGCCCCTACCCGGGCTGACCCAAACCCCAAGAAAGCAGTAAGGGGCAATCAGGCAGGCAGGCAGAGTGGTTAGGGGTGATCAGGTAGGCAGACCAGCGTTAGGGGTGATCAGGTAGGCAGACCAGTGGTTACGGGTGATCAGGTAGGTGGGCGAGTGGTTAGGGGCGATCAGGTAGGCAGATGGCCCCTTGCCGGGCTGGCCCCACCCCCAAGCAAAGAAAGAGAGAGGCCCAGGCCAGCCAAGCCATTGCACCCCAGCCTGTTGCCTGCAGAGGGAGGCCACTGGTGGCAGGGGAAGGGGGCAGCACTGCACAGATGGCAAGCAGTGGCAGCAGCGGGGGTGGGGCCAGCTGCCTGCAACCCAGGGAAGGAAAGCCCCGATAGGCCCTGATCTCAGGTCAGGCCTAGGGACCCTACTCGAGGTGTCCTGGATTGTGAGAGGGTGCAGGCCAGGCTGAGGGATCCCCCGCCCGAGTCTCTGAATTTTCGTGCACCGGGCCTCTAGTTAATACATAATAAATTAATTCTGGCTCTAAAAATACTATATATCTTTATATGTTCTTTATAGCATGTTTGTTCAATAGTTTGTTTATAAATGTATTTATTCTCTATTCTTTTTTGCTGTTTAAACCTTCCTTCAGGAATAAACATTTTGCATAATGCATTCTTTATACATCTATAATAATAAAAGCATAATATGCAAATCGACCGAATGACTGAACAGCAGAATGACCTTCCAGACAAACACACTATGACATGCACTGGCACCAGGCCACCTAAAGCGGGTGCGATGCGATTGATCAGTGGGCCCTGCCATCACACCACGATAACCCCACAGAGGGAGGCCCAGGCCACCCTCTGCATGGCAATTGATCACAGAACCCCGGCCGGGTGGGCGGGGCCTCCCTCTGCTGGGTGATGGATTGCAGAGCCCCCCCCATTCATCGCCCCACAGCGGGAGACCCAGGCCAACCAAGCAATTGCACCCCATGCCTGTCACCCACAAAGGGAGGCAACTGGTGGTGGGGGAAGTAGGGGCAATGCCACACAGATGGCAAGCAGTGGCAGTGGCAGGGGCAGGGCCAGCTGCCAGTGACCAGGGGAGGGAAAGCCCCGATAGGCCCTGATTGCTTGCCAGGCCTAGGGACCCTACCCAAGGGGTCCTGGATTGCGAGAGGGCACAGGCCAGGCTGAGGGACACCCCCGTGTGCATGAATTTCGTGCACTGGACCTCTAGTTTTAAAATAAATACCATGTTGGTAAATGCTCCAAGTTTTTTGTTCTATTTTGTTTTGATATGTTTTCATATCTATTGAAATATCATTTTGCTGACTATGCCTTTTAAGTTAAAGTTATTGTCTCTGTGCAGTTTGATGATATTACACTATTCTATTTTGATTTCTATTATTCCTATGAGTAGTCATTTCTCAGCCTAGTTTTTTTTTTAAGTTGATAAATGATTTATTTAAAAAAATTAATGCAATTTAATCTCTCATTGTACTTTTCTTCCATCAGTTTCACTGCATTATTCCTAAGGGTGAAGTGAGTGAGTGAGTTACTTTTTGATTCCTTAATATATGTCTTTGTCTTCTTTGTCTGTGGATTGATGACTTCCATAACTTTTGGCACATTCTTAATTATATCTGAATATTCTTTCTCTTCTATTTTCTCTATGGTCACTTTCTTTAAATCCACTTAGATATATGCTAGACATATCCATTATATCTTAAATATGCATTAATTTTGTATATGTTCACATCTTGTCTGTCTGTTTCATTTGAGTATTTTTCTATATATCTTCTATTTCACAAATTCTCTCTTCAGTTGTCTCTAAACTTTATAATAAGACAGTCAATGGTGGGGGGCGCCTACTTGGGGGTGTTGAGCAAAAAAGAAAATAGAGAAAGAACTCATGGACATAGACAACAGTGTGGTGATTGCAGGGAAGGGAGTTACTGGAGGTAGAAGAGAGTATACTGGGGATAAATAGTGATGAGAAAAAAATGAATGAAATGAGAAAATAAAATAAAATAAATAAATTTCTATTTAGTTTTTTTTTCCCAATCTGCCTTTATAAACTTGCTTTTTATAAGTGTACTTTTCTTTCTCATTTTGTGCTTTTTTTATTCTTTTGGCATTTCATACATTTTTGTTTTAAATTGTATATTATCTGATAACTCCAATGTCTGAAATACTTTGTTTCTAATTTATTGTTTCTATGTGTATCTGTGACATTTTATTATAAGTTCATATTGATTAATCATAAGTGATAACAATCTTAATTGCTATATTCTACTCATTCTTCAAAGAAAAATTTTACATTTACTTTTCCTAAGAGCTAAAGTACTCTATCAATCAGGGTTCATTTTAGTTCCCTCCAAACTTTCAGAGTTAATATTAGTGTTTTAGTTCCATGCTGCTCCAAAGGAACAAGGCTTTGCAAATATATTATTTTGCCTCAAGTCTGCCTGTTTTTCAAATGTTTAAGTGCAAAGTTTCCACACAGATAGCATCTCAAATATTTTGTTTTATTAAATGATTTATTTTTTTACTTATTTGTTAGCCTGGGACATTTTTCTTATTTTGTTATGACCCCAAAAATGCATTTGAAAGCGTGCTTTATGTAGAATCTGGTTTTCTTTCAATGGGAGGGATTTTCAGAGTTTCTATTTCTCCAGGTTTTCTAAAATGAGAGGTTATATTCTCACTATAAAGCTCTGTGCACAATCTATTAAATTACATAAATTTAACATAGGCATATAAAAGAAGTCTAAAGTCTCCATAAATAGAATTTTAATAATAGTATTTGCACTCTTTATTATTAAAAATGAGAAAAAAATTAAGTGAAAACACTATGATTTTAGTTCATTTTTAAAAAATCGTCTTTAATTAGATTTTTAAAAAGATGTTTTAATTGATTGTAGAGAGGGGAAAGGAAAGGGATAGAAACATCAATGAGAGAGAAATATAGGTCGGCTGTCTCCTGCATGCCCCCATGGGGTATCAAGCCCACAACCCAGGCATGTACCCTGACTGAGAATTGAACCAATGACCTCTTGGTGCATGGGATGATGCTCAACCACTGAGCCACCTTGGCTGGGCTAGAAGATTTTTTAACACAAGAGAGAATGAAAGTCCCATCATTAATTTTTCCCTCTCAATTATGAAGATGCTAGTGAGCAAAATAAATAAATTAAATATTTTAAAATAAGAAAAATTTGAATGGAATGAAAAATTAATTAGAAACCAAATGTTTTATTAATTTAAAAATGTGTAATAATAATATGATTCATTAACTATGACATTTATGGTATCGCAACCATGGAAAATTATTCTCCCAAATCTATAATTAATAATGGAGAACTTTTAGGACTTTTTTGTCTGGACATAACTGGATTCACTGTATGATATAGGCATCGAGAATGCCATATATCCAGGATGGTGTGAGTATGTGTTTATGTGTGCATGTGACACAGTGGTTCTTAGGACTTACTCAATTCACAAATTCAATATAATGGTCAGAAGCTAATTTGGACTAAATTTTAATGTTTATCATACCTGACCCATGAATAGCTAATAAACATACTCAGAGATGAACTTTATAGATAATGAAAAAACAGATAGTGAGATATTGCTGGTCTCTGTGCTCAGTAGGTGATATCCAATTTATAGTAACTTTAATTTTATATTGTTAACTAGTGGCCTGGTGCACGAAATTCATGCATGGGGGGGTGTCCCTGAGCCTGGACTAGACACTCTCCAATCCAAGACAGCTGGCTCCTAACCACTTGCCTGCCTGCCTGCCTGATAGCCCCTAACCACTCTGTCTGCCGGCCTGATCGCCCCCAACTGTCCTCCCCCACCAGCCTGCTCACCCCTAACTGCCCCCCATGCCGGCTTGATCACCCCCAACTGCCCCCCCTTGCTGGCCTGCTTGCCCCCAACTGTCATCCCCTGCTTGCCTGATCACCCCCAACTGCCCACTCCTGCCAGCCTGCTCACCCCCAACTGACCCGCCCTCACCAGCTTGCTTGCCCCAACTGCCCTCCCCCACTGGCCTGATCATCCTCAACTGCCCTTTCCTTCTGGCCTGATCACCCCTAACAGCCTCTGCTTTGGTCCTGCCACCATGGCTTTGTCTGGAAGGTCTCCCGGTTTAATTAGCATATTACCCTTTTATTAGTATAGATAGAGGCCTGGTGCAAGGGTGCGGGCTGGCTGGTCTGCCCTGAAGGAGGTCCTGGATGAGGGTGGGAGTCCCCTTGGGGGGTGGGGCTGGCCTGAGTGGGGACCTGGGGTGGTTTACAGGCCAGCCATGCCCCCATTGGGGTGGGGGGTCCCCGCTAGGGGCTGTGGCCAGCTTGGGTGAGGGGCTGAGGGCCATTTGTATTCTGGCCACACCCCCTTTAGGGTGGTCTCTGCTGGGAGGCATGGCCAGCCTGGATAAGGCACTGAGGGCCATTTATAGACTGGCCACACCCCCTTCAAAGTGGGGGTTCCCCACTGGGGAGCGTGGCCAGCCTAGGCAAAGGGCTGATGGCCGTTTGCAGGCTGGCCATGCCCCCATTGGGATGAGGGTCCCTGCAGGGGACGTGGCCGGCCTGCACAGGGGCTGAGGGCCATTTGGGGGTGGTTTGCAGGCCAGCCAAGTGCCTGGCTTTGTCTGGAAGGATGACCAGAAGGTCTCCCTGTCCAATTAGCATATTACTCTTTTATTAGTATAGATGTTACCTAGAAATATACTGAAGTTATAAAATAAAAGTGGTTTGACAATTATTATCAATGATGTTACTACAGTTCTGTGAAATACCCATAAGGGGTTCAAAATCCCAATTAAATCCTTGCAAATTTTATTCAACAATCTTGATACAACTTTTAAGTTTAAAACTTTTTTAACATTACTATTTAATGAGTAGATAGCAAAGAGTAAAGCATGTTGTTACTCAAGTTATTAATTATAGACATTCTTGCTATTTATATAATACACAACAGAAGGTGTCTGTGACTTTATTAAAACTTGTTGGCAATATGAAGAAAAAAATACTACAAATTATTAATTTTTAGGAGTTGCTATATTGAATGCTAGAAATGAGGGCAAGATTTGTACCTCTCTTTTCTCCAAATTAAAGAATTACAGAATTACAGAATCATTTTGTTGCCAACTACTGGCTGTTTCGCAAATTTTGAAAAAGCAAGTGTGTCATTATTTTCCAGCCATTATATTAGGACCTGATTTGAATTTTAAAAATTTAAAATAATTTCTTTTTTGCCCCAAATTGCTAACAATTTCACTTTAACATTTTGGGTTGGTCCTTCACAGCAATCTCTTGTGTTTTTTAAAAATATTATCGTTAACAGCCACTTCATTTCAAACTAACAACTCCTCCTCAGGAATATTCTTAATGCTTTGAGGCCATCAATACAATAACACATTTGAAAAAAAATAATACATTTGAAAAAAGGCCAGATTTGGGGAGAAAAATACTTTGGTTTGCATGCTATTTCTTTTCAGCCATCCCCCACCCCCTTGCTCTGCTATTTCTTTCAGGTCTTTACAAGTCCTTTCTTCAGTCCAATTTTTAATTTTCATTTAGAGACTGGTTTTACAAGTTCGTAGAAAAAGAAAGTTGAGTGGAGAGTTATTACAGGGACAGCATTATACAAACAAAGAACTGTTCAAAATTACAGACAACTGAATCGGCTTGTCCCAAATAATGTGATTTAGATCATGTGTGTGTCAGGCTGTCTCCATTCACACAAATTAAAAATAAATAAGCAAACAAACCTCTACCAAAGAAGTGTCTTTGGGCTCTCTTTTCAGAACCTTCTGAATCATGACTTGGAGTCAGCAGACCAGGCTGAGGCTGTGTAGTTCAGCACAACCAGTGCTATTGCTATTCTAAAAAAATTACATGTGTGTCTATTCCATGTTTTAAATGCTAGTCATTTTCTCCAATAAAAAACCCCTCGGAGCAGTGATGAGCATCAGGTTGTCCTGAGACATCTGGAGTTGCCTAGCTTTCTCAGGAGACCACAGTGTCCTCCGGAGGAAATGTGGGTTACCCTCCTAGGCTTCAGCCATGAGGCTATGTTACTTTCTGCTGTGGCTCAAAGGCCCTTTAATCCACAGGGATCTCATTGCACACAGGGCATTCACATCTCAGAACAAGAAGTGCTTGTGAAGGGCTGCATAACGTTAAAAATAGGAAATATAGCCTTGGCTTTTGAGTGGATACAGAAAAGGGAAGCTAAGCCATTTGGCTTTAAATTGTTAAAATTCCTCAGAAGAATAAATTGAGTAGTACAAATCCTTCTTTTCATGGTGGGGACTGGACCAGAGCACTCTGCCTTCATTCCTGGGAGATGTTAAAATGACAACATTTAAAAAGGCTTCAGAAAATTGATTGAATTGTTTATATTTTTGCAAAAAGAAATGTCCAAAGAAGTGGGGAAAATATCAGAAGGGGGCAAGAGGGAGAAGGAGAGAGAGAGAGAGAGACCTCATGGAGCAAGATGCTTAAAAATTAAAACAAACTAGTATTTCCAAAATAATAGAAAAAAGATGAGAGACTTTGGAAAGTTTCCCTTTATTCAATGATCAATAAAGTCCATTTCAAGAAAAAGAATAAGAAGATAAAAATACATAAATCCTAATGAGGAGTACCAAAGTAACTGAAGTACTAATATGTAAATCATCCTATCTAATAAAAGAGTAATATGCAAATTTACCATACCTTCACTACACCCACAAGCTATGCCCACCATCCAATCAGGAGCGAGTATGCAAATTAACCCAACCAAGATGGCTGCAGCCATGGAGCGAACAGGAGGCTTGGGTTTCCCTGGAAATGGAGGAAGCCAAGCTTCCTGCCTGCCCTGGCTGGCCGTGGACTCTACTCAAGGCTACAAAGTTTCAATTATAGAAGATAAATAAATCCCAACAAAAATGGCTGCAGCCACTGAGCAAGCAGGAGGCTTGGGTTTCCCCGGCGATGGAGGAAGCCAAGCTTTATGCCCACCCTGGCCTGCCCTAGTCTCTGCTCGAGGCTATAAACTTTCAATTATAGAAGATAAATAAATCCCAGATCACAGGGCCTCCGCTTGGGTCGTCAGAGGTTGTGGCTGGCCTGCAAACCACCACAGGCCCCTCGCCCAGGTCACCCCACACCCCAAGGGAACCCCCACCCTGAATCAGGACACTCTTCAGGGCAAACCAGCTGGCCCCCACCCATGCACCAGGCCTCTATCCTATCTAATAAAAGAGTAATATGCAAATTGACTATCACTCCAACACACAAGATGGCTGTCCTCATGTGGATACAAGATGGCTGCCACAAGATTGCCAGCAGGGGAGGGACCAGGCCAGCAGGGGAGGGCAGTTGGGGGCGATCAAGCCTGCAGGGGAGGGCAGTTAGGGGTGACCAGGCTGGCAGAGGAGGGAAGTTGAGGGCGACCGGGCCTGCAGGGAAGGGCAGTTTGGGGGGACCCAGGCCTGCAGGGGAGAGCAGTTGGCGGGGACCAGGTCTGCAGGGGAGGGCAGTTAGGGGTGACCAGGCCTACAGGGGAGGGCAGTTAGGGGCAATTGGACTGGCAGGGGAGCAATTAGGCATCAATCAGGCTGTCAGGGGAGTGGTTAGGGGTGATCAAGCTGGCAGGAAGAAGCAGTTAGGGGCAATCAGGAAGGCAGGCGAGCAGTTGGGAGCCAGCAGCCCTGGATTGTGAGAGGGATGTCCGACTGCCCGTTTAGGTCCGATCCGGGATCGGGCCTAAACGGGTAGTCAGACATCCCTCAATGGGTCTCAGATTGGAGAGGGTGCAGGCTGGGCTGAGGGACACCCCCCTGCCCCCGTGCACGAATTTCATGCACTGGGCCTCTAGTCTTAAATAATATTCAGTTTATTAAAACTTGGCAAGGTAAACATGTACCAGCTTGGTATGGGATGTTTCTGAGGTATTAATATTTATATATGTGAATAAATTAATGCTTTTGTTTGGAAAATACGAGGCAGTTTTCTCATATTATTTCTTTATTGTTGTTTTTTAATGTGGTGCTTGACTGGGTACCACCCGTTCATCAGAAGCACTAAGGATTTTTCCATTGATCTTAAGGAGATATTCATCCCTGGCTAGCAAGTCACCTACAGGTTATTTCAGAGTTCCATAGACAGAGAGGGATTATTTATCTGCTTGCTATAATTAATAAAAATGACATTTTAAGTGTCTTAAAAATATTGACATGTGTTAGCTTCATAACAATCTTATGCCATAGCTAGAGTAATCATCAAGGACAGATTCCCCAGTCCACCTGACCACATCACCAGCTAGGGACAAGCTCAGCTTCCAAGCTTCTGCCTGCAGGGTCTTCTCAGCTCCGAACCCTCACAGGAGGCTGGCCAGGGAGAACAATAAAGAAGAGCCTACATATATTTTACATTCCTTTTTCAATTATGTCTGAACTAAAAACAATTATAAATAAATAAGGCAAAAGAACAAGACATTTGGATGCCATAGCTGGTAACTCCTGACAAATAACCTAGCACAGGACTTACATTGATTAGAATGATCTAAATTTTACACAAACACTACAAAACACCCATGATCTAGGTTAGTGGTGAATTCCTTAAAACTAAAGCTGCAACATTCACAGATTGTAAATGGCCATAGGGCCCCCAACTTTACTTCATAAAAGGCACTATGAAGATTATATCCATTTTAGGATTCTGATTTCATTGTATGTTGATCTATCAGGGAGATAGATTTAATTAAAACCAGTTAATATCTAGTTTGGGACTAGAATTAGTTTACCCCTCCCACATTTTTAATTTCCAAAGGAAAAAATAATTTATTAATAATTCACAACTGAGTAGATAAGCAACCTATGGTACACTCATATAGTGAAATATTCTTATATTTTTCTAATATTAGAGGTGTCTGGAAGCTAAGAAAACAAAGGAAATTAAATATAGAGAAAAGGAAGCGTTCTATAAAATTTTTTAAACCACTCAGATTAAGATGAAATTAAAGACCCTTTAAGAAAGCTAATAAGAATGCTTTCCTTCTCATTTTATGACCTACGATTACATAAGCTGTTTCCCTTAGATCTTGATATTCAATCCTTTAATCATCTCCAAGATCTTCCTATTTATAATCCTCTTATTTCTGTAAGTTGCAGCCACATTCCCTCCTTGTAAGAAGTCTCTTTTGATTTTCTATTTAAGAATATTAGAATATCTACTATTTCAGTAAAAAAAACTTTCTATAAATAACTCCTTGCACCTTTTTATTCTGAATTATTGTTACAATCCACATTTTATAATGATTTTACTAATATACAGTCAATGATTCCTTATAATTTATTTAGTTTTGGATTTTTCATATATTGATCACTTATATTCTATACCTTATACCTTAAAATGTTACCACTTACTGTCAAGCAATACTTTATAGTAAAAACTACCCAAAATTAATAATAAAAATAAAAATATATCTCTCTCCCCTCTCTCTCTCTCTCTCTCTCTCACACACACACAGGCACACACACACACCTCAAAGTGGATTACAGGCTTAAATCTAAGAGCTAAAACTATTAAACTCTTAGAAGAAAATATAAAACTTAATCTATTGGACTTGGGGTTAGGCAAGCCTTCTTATATACAGCACTAAATGTACAAGCCATAGAAAAATAAATAAATTAGGCTTTACAGGAATTTCTATTTGAATGGACATTTCTCTAAAGATTTAAACGACGGATGAAAAATTAAAAGGATGATTAGTATTATTATCCATTAAGGACTTCAGACTAAAACTACAATAAAATAGACTCTATACTTATGAATGGTTATAAAGAAAAGATATGTAATAACCAGCTTTGCAAGGATGTGGAGAAATCACAGCTCTCATAATTGCTGATGGAAATGCAAAATGGTGCAGCTGCTTTGGAAATGGTTTGGCAGTTTCCCAATATACTAAACACAAAATTGACATAGGACCCAGTCATCCTAATATTAGATATCTTCTCAAGAAAATTGAAATTAGTGTCAAAACAAAAATGTTTTACACAAATGTTCTTAGTAGCATTATAGATAAGAAACAAAAGTAGAAACACCTAAATGTTCAATGACTCATGAAAAGATAAATAAAATGTGTTTCATCCATATAGTAGAATAATATTCAACCAAAAATAAATCAAATAATGATACATGCTACAACATGGATGAGCCTTGAAAACATTATTCTACATTAACTAGCCCACTCACACAAAATCATATATTGTATTACTCAATTTATATAAGAGTTCTGGACTAGATAAATCTATAGAGACAAAAAGTATATTAACTTTTTCCTAGGCTGTAAGGTTTGGGGATAAAAGGAGAATCACTGCTGGTGAGATTGAAGCTCTCTTCTGAGGTGATGAAAATGTTCTAAAATGTGTTGTGGTAATTGATTGCACAAGTATGTGACTATATTATAATTAATTAAATTGTACATTTAACTGGGTGAATTATAGTTTATATAATTTTACATCTCAATTAGTTTTAGAAAATTTTAAAGGCTATCGTTAAATAGGCAATATAAAAAAATTCTTGGAAGATCAATTTGAAAAAAAGGAGCAAATAAAAAAATTAAATTAGTAATTGCTTTGCTTGTTTTCAATCCAGTACTGATCATATATGTTATTATATATCTATGTAATGTATTCTATGTAAACATTAACAAAGAAAGGGAAGGGGTTTGGGAACTAAACAGTCATCATACACTGCCCAAAATGACTTTTTGAAGCAGCCAATTACATCTTTTTGTGTGAGAATATTATTTTAATAATATGTCACAAATGTGACTTGGAAGCTTTGGTAGAAACTAAAGTGGAGGGATATTTGCCATTTGTCTTAATGATACTTTTGTATATTTGGATGGATACACCTTCAAAAAGCCCAGTATCTATGAGATCAGTTCCAGGTGAAGTAAAATGCACACACCAGGCAAGGGTGGCATTGAATCCTTTCTTTCTGTAATTATTTAAAAACTAGTTTAGCTCATGAAAAGACAGATCCAAATTTGAACTAGATGTGACCTTTTCACAGAGTGGAGAGTTTTCCCCTCACTATATCCAGGTACAGTTATGCATTTTTGTTTCAGTAAGAGACACAACTGGGAATAATTTGAAACACCCTGAGTCAGGCAGTTTCAGAGATATTTATAACTTAAACCCAAACCTGGAAGTACTATAACTCCTATGGGAAAAGTCTTATCGTGTACAACTTTCTCCAATATGAAACTCATAATTATTTCAATTTCAATCACTTTTTTTTTTCCTGGAGAGGGTTTGTGTGTCTCGCCTTACCCCCCCTCCACCCCCCGCTCCCAGTTTTCAATAATATTTTTGATATTTCAATGCCTGAAATAATCAATTGCTGCTAATGGACCTTGCTGATAAAGCACTTGTCCATTTAACATGTTCTCAAAATTTAAGTTCAGCATGCAGTATCTGTAATGTCATTTGACTGTAATGAGGTTCAAAGAAGGTTTGAATAGGACTATCTGAATTCATTATGAAATGAACTCACTGTTTCGTCTTTCAGATAAATACTGAAGGGAAGGACGGAGCATTCACAGAATAAAACATCAATAATAAATGCCTTAGAGAATTTGTAGGATCTCGTTTCATTAGGTTTGATTTGGAGGGATTTGTTTGTATGTAGCCACTAGTAAATACAACAGATAGAAAATATGGGCTGACTCAATCATTTTAGCACGTTGAGAGCTCAGTTTTGTGTTTTTTTTCCCCTAATTATTTCAGGAAGCTTTGCAGAATTTTTAGTCAACACATAATCACTAAGTTTCAGCACTCTGGAAAGATTTTCCAGAACACAGTGGAAAGTAAGGCATGGGCTCCTTTTTCACAGGCAAGACAAAGCAATATGATAAATCCATATGCAGCTATGTGCCACTTAATGATGAGGACACATTCTGAGAAATGTGTCATTAAGCAATTTTGCTCTGTGTGAACATCATAGAGTGCACATACACAGCCTAGATGCTATAGCCTGTTCCTTTTAGGCTGCAAGCCTGTACAGAATGTTTCTGTACTAAATGCTGTATGCAGTTTTAAAACATGGTATTGGTGTATATAAACATAGAAGGGTATGGTAAATACATGGTGTAAGAAATAAAAAAAAAATTGTTATACCTCCATTGGGCACTTACCATGAATGGAACTTGTAGGACTGGGAGTTACTCTGGGTGAGTCAGTGAGTGAGTGCTGAGTGAATGTGAAGGCCTGAGACATTACTGCACATGACTTCAGACTTTATAAATACTGTACACTTATGTTACACTAAATATAAAACAACATGAGATTAAATCAAGCATGAGAGAAAATGATGTAATCAAGAATCACGGTAAACTTGAGATGTCAGAGGCTGCTGCTGGTGTAACACAGAATACTATTTCACAGAAAACTTTTTCTTAATAAGTAGAAAGCGTACACTAAAATAATGATTAAAAGTATAGCAGAGTAAATACATAAACCAGTAATATAGTTGTTTACTATCATTATCAAGTATGTACTCTGCATAATTATATGTACTATATACTTTTATGGGACTGGCAACACAGGTTTATTTACACCAGTATCACTACAAACAAGTGAGCAATAAATTGTGTTATGCTGGTAGGAAAACTGCGATATCACCAGGCAATAGGAAATTTTCAGCTCCGTTATAATCTTATAGGACCATCGTCTTACACGTGGCCCATCATTGACCAAGATGTCTTATGTGGTACATGACTATCCATAGTACACCATTACTGATAAAATACCTCAAAAAGGAAAAATCCCTTCTGGCTGGCTGGTCGATTTTTCAAAAGACTTCTAGAAAAAGTAAAATATTGCATAAGGTCTTAAATGTTTGTGTTACAATTTCTATGAGTGAAGCTGACATAAAAAGAGTTTTTAAAGAAAAGACAGAGCTCTGAAATAGGAGAATACAAAGTATGCATTAAAAAGTGGCATAATAGTCCATTAAAAGGAAATGGCTTTAAGAACCATAAGCAATTTTGAATAAAGCCATTAATAATTCATGACAATGGTTTTGAGAATTTAATATTCTTAACATATGAAGAATTATAATCTAAGGGAAATTACTATATCATATTTTGCTTGAAATATATATTCTCTTGATGGCCCGGCTTTAAAGAGCATCTCTATACTTATGATTCACAAATCTAAGTCTATATATTTGGCCTTTCCCCAGAAATTCATATATTTATATTTAACTGATTACTTGACACAAACACAGGGATATAAAATACCTTCATGGCTCAGTGGTTGAGTGTTGACCTATGAACCAGGAGATCATGGTTCGATTCCCGATCAGGGCATACACCTGGGTTTCGGGCTCAATCCCCAGTGTGGGGTGTGCAGGAGGCAGTCGATCAATGATTCTTTCTCATCATTGATGTTTCTATCTCTCTCTCCCTCTCCCTTCCTCTCTGAAGTCAATAAAAATATATTTTAAAAAATAAAATACCATCATGATCTTAGAAGTTCTCATATCCCTCACAAATTTACCTTTGCACTATTCTTCTCCAGCTCTGTGAGTGACATCACAATCAGCCCAGTTGTACAAGGCCAGAATTTATGCATTTTTCTTTGTAGCTATTTTATTTCACTCCCTAAACCCAATCAATGAGCAACTTGTTTCGATTTTAATTCCAAAACATATGCCAAACCTATTCACTTCCCTTTTTTCTACTATTAATATTCTTGTCTTACCTACTATCATCTTTCACTTAAGTTACCTCAGCCAATTCAAAACAGACTTCCTTCCTTTTGTTGTTCTTGCATATAATCCACTCTTCTTGTGGTAACCCCAAATAGAGTTTTAAATACTTTATTTTTTAATCCTCACCAGAGGATATTTTTTTCCATTGATTTTTAGAGAGAGTGGAAGGGAGAGGTGGAGACAGAGAGAAACACCAATGTGAGAGAGACACATTGATTGGTTGCCTCCAGCATGCCCCGTATCAGGGCCAGGAGCCTGCAACCTAAGTATGTGTCCTTGACCGAAATTGAACCCAGGACTCTTCAGTTCACAGGCCGACACTCTATGCACTGAGCCAAACCAGCTAGGGCCCAAATAGAGTTTTAAAACAACCACAGTTATTACAACCACATTGCTTGCCAGTCCCCAATGTCTCATGTATTAGTTTTCTATTGCTGCTATAAGAAATTATCACAAACTTACAATTCTGGATGTGACGTGTAACATGAGTCTCCCTGGATTAAAATCAAGATATTGGCAGGACTAGCTTTTTTTTTTCTGGAGGCTCTAAAGAAGCTCAATTTCTTTGTTTTATTCTAGAGGCAATCCCACACTCCTTGGCTCATGGCCTTTTCCTCTGTCTTCAAAGCCAACAGTGTTGTATCTCTTTGTGCCTTTCTTTCAAAGCCATATCTTTTTCTGACTCTCCTTCAGCTTTGCTCTTCTGCTCTAAGGATGCTTATCATTACACTGGATCCAGCAGAAAATGCAGGGTAATATCTCTATCTTGAGACACTTTAATTCCACCTGCAACCTAATTCCCTTTGCCATGTGCTGCAAGGTATTTAGTGTTTCCAGGGATTAGGTTGTGGAACTTGTTGGAAGTCCATCATTCTGCCTCTCACAGTATCACATTAGAATAAAATATAAACTTTTTACTCTAGCTTCTAAAATCTTACTTTATTTAGGCTTTTCCTAAATTCATTTTTATTGCTTCCTTTGTACCACTATCCCAGTCAGATTGTTTTGTTTTTGTTTCTCTTCTTCAGACATGACAAAAGACAACATCAGCCCTCCATCCCAGCTGTTTACTCTGTATGTCCAGGTTGTATGTCCTGCTCATCTTCACATACGTTGGCTCCTTCTTATCATTTACTAGTAAATCTTATTTTCAATTCTGCTTTTTCAGACATGGTTTACTAAGACAACACATTTAACAATATTATCGATCTATTATCACACCATCACATATAAATTATCTATCAATATTTGCTATTCCTGATTTATTAATTTATTTTTATGTTAACTTTTTTCAATCATACACATACACACTATTCTGTGTCCTAGTGTTGGCAAACTCCTTTGCTTATTCAAAATTCCTCGATGAGACTTCATTGCCTAACAATAGATTTCTAAGGACCAGCATAGAAGGAATGATCTGCTCTTGCCTGGCTTTTTAACACAATTTTTCTTTTCCTTTTGTCTAAGTTCCAAAATCACTAAGCTAATTGTAATTTCCTACACGTATCATGCTATTTTTATCATCTGTAATGTTGCTCATCCTGACTGTCTTTCTAAAATACCCAGCCTCTTTTCTCTATTTCTTTGCCTGTGAACATCTCCTTAAATGTAAAACTAAGTTCAGAAGTCATCTCTTTTATGAAGTCTTCTCTGACTCTTCTAGACTTTAAGGTATCTTTCAATTTGTGCCAACAATGCATTATGTACATTTTAATCATTATTTTCACATTGCCTGGAATTTTCTAATTATAGGTTTATTCCCATAATAGTATGCAACACGTTAAGGTCATGAATGGAAACATATTTGTTCTTGTGTCTCTGGCACTTAGTCTACTTCTAGCCTATAGTAGATGTTTAATAAATGTGTGTTGAATGAGTGTGAACTTGTTTTCTCAGCCAAGTTTCCAAGCCTTCTCTACGGAGGCTTACCATGTATTGTGTTACCAGGACAAAAGACTGTGCCAACCAATGTTTCTAACTCCTCATTTACTTTTTCAGTTCTTCTATTCCTACACCACATAGTTATACGTATAAACATAGGTATAGATATAGATAATGACATAGATATATACCATTTAAGCCCCCCTCATTGAGATGTCACAGGCTAACGGGAGGCCAAAGGAGGCCTCAACCTAGTAGCAGTACCCAAGTTCTTGTCACCATGCAAGAAAGAATTCAAGATCGAGACAGATTCAGTAAAGCACAGAGGTTTATTAACATGAAAGTACACACTCAGAGAATGTGGGCACACTCAAAAAGTAACAGATTCAGTAAAGCACAGAGGTTTATTAACATGAAAGTACACACTCAGAGAATGTGGGCACACTCAAAAAGTGAGTCCCACCAAAGGATCTCCTGGTAGGGCTTATATTTTGGGTAGCGGGGAGGGTTTCATGAAAGGATGGGTCCAGGTGGAGCTGAGGTGCAGAGGGCCAGGCACCACCTCCCCAACATGTGGGAGAGTTTTTGTCCTTCTTTGGTTTTTTCAGAACTGGAATTGTCATGGCCTTGTCAGATGCATGCTGGGAGTTAGGTTATCTACAATGCTAATTGGCTATAGCTCATCTTTTGGTCAGGGCACCTGTCCCCACTGAATAGAACGGGTCATTGTTTGTGTCTGTGGTTTCCTTTGCCATCTTTTTTCCTCTTACTGGCCTGTTTCCCTACAGAAGGGGAGGGGGGGGAGGGGCTCTTTACTTCAATCTAGCTCCCCTGCCTCAATTGAAGTCACATTCTGACTTGTTTTATCTGCTGCCTCTACCCTTGCAGTCCTGGCATCTTTGTAAAGAACTTTGGAATCTGTATGAATGTCATAGTTGAGTAGATAAGAATTTGAATTTAAATAACAGGTTAGACAAGGAAGAGAATGGAACCAGCGAAGGATGTGTTTTCAAACTAGCTACCAGTAAGAACTAGAACAATTCCACTGGAGGAATTCTAGGAACCTGGGTAAAACACACTTAGCACTGGTCCCTCATTGGGTAAGAGCTTTTGGGAGAAGGGAGGATATTAATTTCCCAGCCCTTCTGCCCCAACACACAGATAAAAAAGCAGGCTACAAAAACTAGGGAAACCCTCAGACACACACACACACACACACACACACACACACACACACACACAAGTGCAAATGTTGGCTGTTAGAAATAAGGCTGGTAATTGGAATGGTGAAGTGGGACAGGGCATTGTGATGTCAGCTATAGTAGATAGCAATTATAATATCCTTGCTTCACATTTTCCTAATATCATGAGTTCCGTTTACCTTTACTTGCACTCTACATCAGCCATCAATAAGTGTAGCTGCAATTTGGTTTTTGGCATTGCCCAGAACTTTTCTACTTTTAGGGTATAAATTTCAATATCTCATTTCTGAACATAATTTCTTCTGTTATTCTCACTCATTTCCATAAGACCGATCTCTGACTTCATAGTGATCTGCAGTCACGAATGTTCGTTTTTGCCAGCTCTCTGTAGCTTTGATCCCCTCACTATTACACTGGCAATTTATGGGACATCATTTCGATGACTATTTATTGGCACCACCCTTCCTCCTTTACATTATTGCTCTTTGATTTCATATACTTTTCAAATGCCCAATCATGGCTAATATTCCACATCTAATTTCTCAGCACCTATATCTTGCTGCTGAATATTGCAAAAAGAAATCTCCTAACAGTGCAGATTTGTGCCATTAGAGATTTATGATTTACTCCTGGTGTGCCCTCTATACTACAATATTCTGCAATTTTATTACATACACTTAATAATCAACACCTCCCATTTCCCTCAAAAGCTATTTTAAATTTATATTTTCTTAAGCTCTCAATTCTTCCTTTCTGTCTCCTTCTTAGCTATTGGACCTAACTTATTATTTTTTAATAATATAATACATGGAAAAATCAAGACTTTTTTAAAACATTTTCAACTTCTCTGTCTACAACATATTCCTTGTTACTTTTATCCTTACCTTCTTGCCATCGTTTCAGATGAAGATGTGTCTCTCCTGCTCTCCTAGACCAACTCTGTTCTAGGTATTTTCACCACTCTATGTTTTGAGAACTTTGTCCATCATTATTCCCAAGTTTTTCTTGAATCTTCTATTTACTTTCATGTATTGACTCCTTCTAACATTTAGACATGTACAATGCTTTTCCATTTTACATAAACTTATAAATAATCATGACAAACACTAAAGAAGTTATTCTATGATATGGCATGCCCAATAACTCTACAGTGTTGTGGGTTTCGTTTTTTTGTTTTTTGTGTTTTGTTTTTTTTGTGTGTGTCACTACACTCTTATCATCTTTACTTTCTTACCTCTCATGCTCTATTAAACTCATCACCATCAGACTTTTACATTCTCTGTTCTAAATGGGTAAGGTGATTCATGGTTTTTAATTCTAAATTCATGATCATTTTACAGGGTTTTTGCTTCATTGAATATCTTGGTGGCATTAATTACTATTACTGACTACCTTACCCTTGAAACTCTTTTCACCTTCACTCTTATGAAGACAGCTTCTTCCAAAGTGTCTCTTTCACATTGGCTACCCCTAAGACTTCTCTGTGAAGAAAATACTTTCAGTGTTAGCTCTTTAAAGGTTGATGTTATCTTTATTTAATGTTCTTCTTATTTATGTCCTTGGTACTGCCTACCTATGCCCTTGGTTCTTTACTCACTCAGCTCCCCCATACCTATGATTTTAAATACCACTTCTGTTTAGGCTGAGCACCCTTTTAGATGCATTTTAATTAAGAAAACTTTTAGTTACTAAGCATGTCAATCATACTCACTCACTGAATCTGTGCCGTGCCAGCACAGCCAAGGGTGAACCTGAGTGGGGGCGGCTGAAAGGCTTAGAAAAGACAGACAAGAGAATGAAAGCTGGGTCTCAGTGGGATGCTGCTTCTCTGAGAGACAGCGACGACGCCCACAAGCCGTGTCTTTATTCTATAGCCGATGCCACGAGGCAAAGTAAGGGCGTGATCAAGATGTTTACAGCATACTCGTGGGTTTCAGTCCCACTCAATTACCTGCACCTGATCAAGCTTTGTTTACTTGCAGCCTATATCACTCAGGCACGTGGGGCCACGTGTTCGGACCATAGGTTCAAGCTTACAACTACAGCTGTTGGCTGTAATTGTGCTGGGAGGGCCCTGCCCTCCAAGCTGGGACTTACACATGGCCATGAGAGGACTGTGCCCTCTCATTAGTCCGAGGCTTGAACCTATCCAAACATTGTAGCCACTCCCCACATGAATCATTTTGTATATCTCTAAATGAGAGATTCCAACGAATGCTGTACAGTTGATAGAAATTTACTATCTCTATATATAAAACCCTAATATGCAAATAGACAGAACAGCCAAACAACCGAACAACTGGTTGCTATGATGTGCACTGACCAGCAGGGGTTGCGCGCGGAACATGGCGGGCATCGGCAGCAGGCGGCAGAGCGTGGAACATGGTGGGCATTGGCCGCGGTGGGATGGTGGAGCAGGTGAGCAGGGGTGCTAGACCAAGGCGGGGTGCTGGTCGCTGTCATCAGGGCGAGGCTCTGGTGGTTAATGAAAATTCTTTGCTCCTGCACACCATGGTCCCACCGGATGCTTGCACCTGCTGCCAGCGCTGGCCCTGTTCGCACACGCTGCTGGCGCCCGGTGCTGGTCCCACTCACTCGGAGCTATCAGTGGGTGTTAGCAGCGGCTGCTGGCCCTGATCATCTTGCAGGGCTTCTCCACCTACCCCTGCTCCTGAGGGGCGATTGGGACTGGCAGCCGCCTCTCGCACCTGCTGCTGGTGACAGCCCTGCTCACACCCACAGCAGGCGCCAGAGCCCCCACTTGCACCCGCTGCTGGCTCCCGGCGCTGGTCCCGATCTCTCGGTGCTGTCAGCGGGTGCGAGAGGCGTCTGCTGGCCCCGATTGTCCTTGAGGCCTTCTCCACCCCCTGCTCCTGAGGGGCTATCAGGGCAGCAGCTGCCGCTCACTCCCACTGACGGCACCGGCTCCACTTGCACACACTACTGGCACCGGCTCCAATCCCTCTGCGCTGTCAGCAGGTGCAAGTGGGGCTGGCACTGTCAGCACATGGGAACAGCAGTGGCAGAAGCAGGGCTGCCGGCAGACAGGGGACCAGGGCCATGGCGGGAGGGGCCAGGTGGGGATGCAGAGGATGGGCAGAGACCTGCCCCTGTGCCCACCGCAGCCTCGCGGCCCACAGTTCCTTTCAAGGTGCATGAGTTCGTGCACTGAGCCTCTAGTATAATTATAATCATGACAAATCATGAGGACACACAGAGGCACAAAAACAAAATAAAAAAGTAAACTTAAATAATAAAACCTAGAATTAGGATTAGACTTTGACACTCATTTAATAAGTGCCTTTTGACAAAAAACTGGGTCTCAGTTTCCTTATGTGAAAAGAGAAATTATAACAGTAATACTGGTGGCAAAATACTATTTGGGAAATGCTTTGAAAATTAAAAATGTTATATGAATGTGAATTATCATTATTGCAACTAATTTAATTAACACAGAATAGTACTGAAAGATCTCAAAACTGCTGACTTTGATAGCACATTCACATACATATATGCAAATACATACATTTATTGCAAACCTTGCAATAAATAATTTCCCATCTCTGTGCATATATTCAAACTATCTTTTATGTTTATTTTTAATTCTTCATTTGTTCATTTATTCAATACATACTTATTAACCTCTGCAAGTACACTATTTTTGATGATATGGAAACAGCAGCTCAAAAACATGTTTTCAAAAATTCTCTCCCTTTGTGGAACTTACACTCTACTTCAAAAAGACAGATACTAAATTAAATAAAATACATATTATTTATATGGTTAAATGTTATGAAGAAACATTAAACAAGATAGAGTTCTGGGGGCTGGAACACTCTGATAATTTTATATAGTGCAAAGAGGACAATCCTCAAAGAGAAAAAAAAAAAGGTGACATTTGAACAAGGAAGTAGCAATCCACATGGATAACAGAAGTAAGCACAAAACATTTGAGGGAAGGAGAATGATTACAATACTTAAAGAGGACCAAAAGAGCCAGTAAAGCTGGACTGTGATTAGCAAGGATGGCATAGTAGGATATGAGGTCAGAGAGATTTAGAGGGGTGTGGTTGAGGAGTGTTATAGGTTAACTTAAGAACTACAGTTATTAAAACTTACTATTGCCTTCCTATTCATTGTGTTCTGCCCATTTTATAGTTCCCCTTTTCCTTTCTTTCCCTCTTTCTGTCTTCCTTTGTGATTTGTTGATTTTCTATGGTGATATTCATCTCCATTTGACCTGCTCTAGGGTATACCTGCTTATTATTTTGAGGTCTCTCTCTCTCTTTCTTAATATATATATATATATGTATTATATATGGTACCATACTGTTTTGATTATTGTATCTTTGTAGTATACTGTAACTTTCAACTCCTTATCTTAGAGCTAAAGCTTTCAACTTTGCAGCTTTGAATGTAATATTAGCTCTGGGTTTGTCACATATAGCCTTTATTATTTCGAAGCATGTTCCTTCTATACCCACTTTTTTTTTTTAATATATACATTTTATTGATTTTTTCACAGAGAGGAAGGAAGAGGGATAGAGAGCTAGAAACATCGATGAGAGAGAAACATTGACCAGCTGCCTCCTGCACACCCCCTACCGGGGATGTGCCTGCAACCAATGTACATGCCCTTGACTGGAATCGAACCCGGGACCTTTCAGTCCACAGACTGACACTCTATCCACTGAGCCAAACCAGTTTCGGCTATACCCACTTTATTGACAGTTTTTATCATAAAACTAGAGGCCCAGTGCATGATTGAATCATGCACGTGTAGGGTCCCCTACACGCTTTCGCTTTCGATCGCTGGTGCACCAGGCCTTTCAGAAGCCTCCGGTATGGCGGAGGCTTCTGAAAGGCCTGCTGCCTGAGCAGACAGGTACCCTGGTTCCACACTTTTGCTTTCGATCGAGGGGAGCTGGGTGCCTGTCCGCTGGTGCACCAGGCCTTTCAGAAGCCTCCGGCGCGGCAGTGGCTTCTGAAAGGCCTGCTGCCTGAGCGGACAGGCACCCAGCTCCCCGGCTTTTGATGGTCCGCGGCGGGAAGTGAGCTCGTTGCCCCAGAGGCCCCTTCTGTGCTGCGCACAACCATGGCGCCCACGCTGAGCTCGCGCCACTGCTGGCGATGCAGCTCAGCATCCCGCCCACCCAATCAGCCACCCGGCCACCCCGAGTCCCGCCCCCCCGCGCCTCCTGGCCAATCGTGGGCATAGCGAAGGTACGGTCAATTTGCATATTTGTCTGTTATTAGGTAGGATGATGCTGTGTTTTTCCAATGCTTTTTCTACATCTATTGAGATGATAAAATTATTTTACCCTTCATTTTATTAGTGTGTTTTATCATGTTGATTGTTTTATGGATGTTGAATCCTCTTTGAATCCCTGGAATAAATCCAATGGCATGTAATACTTTTGGTGCTTTGTTGAATCTAATTTGCTTATATTTTGTTGAGAATTTTTGCATCTATGCTGATCAGGGATATTGGCCTATAATTTTATTTTTTTGTAATGTCTTTGTTAGCAGGGTAATGCTAGCTTCAAAGTATGAGTTTGGAATCATGCCTTTTTCAATTTTTTGAAATAGTTTTAAAAGGATAGGTATTCAGTCTTCTTTAAATGTTTGGTAAAATTCACCTGTAAAGCCATCAGGACTTGGACTTTTATTTGTAGAGAGTTATTTTGATTACTACTTAAATTTTATTGTTAGTAACCAGTGTCTTTAGATTTTCTATTTCTTTCTGGCTAAATTTTGAAAGGTTATATGCTTGTAGAAATGTATCCATCCACAGCAAAGCCAGCACTAATTTATTTTTCCTTCTTTATAATCTCAAAAGATTTGTTTTTACTGTAGATATTAGCAACCTCAGCATAGGAGTTTTTTTCTTTCCTTGTTAAGTCAAGTACTTTCACCTTTACAGTTAGAGAAAGCACTTTATGGTTCTCTTTTGGCATATCTGAATTGCTGCCATGACTACTTTCATGAATTGGGTCATTATTAAGTAAAATAAGGTCTACTTGTATCATAAGCACTGAGATACAATCACAGTTAATCTGATAACTGAGATGGCTACTAAACAACTAATGGGTGGATGATGTATACAGTGTGAATATGCTGGACAAAGGGACGATCGACATCCTGGTAAGATTTCATCATGCTACTAAAAGCAGTGCCTAATATAAATTTTATAAATTATTTATTTGTGGAATTTGCATTTAATGTTTTAGGATCGCATTTAATCACAGATAACTAAAACCACAGAAAGCAAAGCAATAGGTAAGAGAGAACTACTATGAATATATTTGTCTTTAAAGGTCATATGATCTCTTTAAAAACTGTTCAATTCTGTCATTAAAATGGATCTTTATTTACCAAAACAGGTTGTTGTTAGCCCACATGTGATAGTTGCTAACACTTAAGACAATTTCACTGAGATTTTTAAATTTGGAAAAATTATATCTTGTCCTTGTCATGGAATCTAAAAGGAGAGTCATACAAATATGAATTGTATTTTATTTTTTAGCCAAGTATATAGTCGTTTTATGACATATTAATGATTCAACTCTGGAAAAAATCTTATTATTTCTATTTAAAGACCCAGAATTTATTTATACATTAAACCAGAATTTTTTGAGAACCTTCCAGATGCCAAATACGATGTTATATATGGGACATGCAAAGAGCATGCATTCCAATAGACATTTTTGTCCTAAAATGTCTAGTAGTGGAACTATTATGTTCACATTTAAAATGTGTTGTCTTACTATGTTTTCAATACTTTGGAACTTTATTGTTATTGAATTTTTTAAAACTGTGTTATAAATGTTAAAGAGAAAGTATACTTAGTGCACAAATGTAACACCAACTTAGTTCATGGAACACAGTGTGTAAATTCTCTCAATAATAAATAAGCAACTGGCATTCAATTTTTCTATATGCATATTTACATTTCCTCCATCTTGCAAATTATCTTAAGTACTCTTCTTGTTATATTCAGAAAACTAATTTTTTTTTCCTTCAATTTGTTTTCCAAGCTATCAGAGGCTCAGATACACTGAGAGACTAGAAGGTAATATGTGATCTTCCAGACTCTCTGCCTTCATTGGGTTATCTAGGATTCTCCAGGCATAGTTTTGGTATAAAAGTGGGACAATATATTCCACTAATCTATTTAAACCAAATGTAATAGGATGTTACCTAACAAAAGTTTTTCATTCTATTTTTTATTTTAAACTATTTATTAATGTGAGTAGTGATTATTTTAACACTGCATAACAAAACCAAACAAAAAAATAAATAGAATGTTAAGGCTGCAGTAAGTCTACCACTGTGACCCATAAGCTCCATTTTATAAATACATTTTTATTGATTTCAGAGAGGAAGGGAGCTCGAGAGAGAAACATCAAGGATGAGAGAGAATCATTGATTGGTTGCCTCCTGCATCCCCCTTACTAGGGATCAAACCCACAACCTGGACATGTGCCCTTGACCAGAATCGAACCCGGGACTTTTCAGTCCGTAGGCCAATGCTCTATCCACTAAGCCAAACCATCTAGGTCCATAAGCTCCATTTTAAATGTTTGCATTAATTAAAGTAATTTTATTTATTTTTAGTTAATTGCCTGTAAGATGAGAAAATGGTTCTGATTTTAAAAATAAGTATGTTGCAAGATTTCACTTGGGGAAAATGGGGGAATTTCACTACAATTTTTGAAATCCATAACTCTAAAGAAATTAAATCTCATATAATGACCCATTACTTAACAGAAATTATATGACTACTTTCTATCAGTGATCATTGAGAAATTTTGAAATAAAATGGTAAAAAAATATACAAATAATTCTCCTATTTTCAAAGAGCAAAAAAAAAAAAGAAAGAAAATAATATTAACTATAGAATTTGATAACTAGCTTAGGAAGCTTTTCATAAAAACTTTATACATGATTTGTAAGAAGTCAGGAAAATAATTTGTAATGGTCAGAAGGAAAGAGGGATGTAAAGAGTGCAAGCTATGACAAACTAAATTCATTTTCTTTAGTTTTTTTTTTTTTTTTAACCTTAGCATTATTGAGAAGTGAAAAATATCAATGAAGGTCTGAGAAAAAAAAAGTCAGCAATCCCACAAGAATTTTAAGGTGTGAACTTTCAGAGTTGACCTGCAACATCAGATGTCCTGGCAAGAGGGTCAGGCATTTTAGTTCCTTCTTATGAATCCATCATTAGATATGAACTGTCTCCAGGGAGACATACTCTTGGGAAGGACATCAATAATCAGATGAGAGAAATTCCATGGGAGAAATTTAGCTATGAACCATCTTTAGCCAATATTCCTGGCAACTGGAAAATAAATAACATGGTTCTGATAAGGGGATTTACATAATAAACTATAGATACACTAAAAATATAACTTACACTTTTAAAATACATAAATCAGATATCAGCAAAAGTGACAAGATAGTTTAAGGGTCCAACTTCCCACAGAAAGATTTAAATAACCAAGTAAAAACTGTCAGAATCAACTTCGTTAAAACTCTAGGAAAGAGTCCAAAGTTTATGGAAACCAAAAGAAGGCTTAATCAAGAAAGAGACAACTTTAAAACATTAGGAAAGCTTTGTGACATTTTTACTTCCCCCTTCCCACTGCCTTCTTGGTGCTGTAACCACCGTGAAGATGTTACCACTGCGTGTCCCTGTACTTGATTCCAGAAGGAGCAGAGCAGACCCTTTCTAAAAGAATTGTGTTTATCTGCTCTAATCTGTGTGGGGGCCGCATAACTCACAAAGCACAGAAATGGTATTCCTTAAAAACAATGTAAAACAAAGAAATAATCAGCAGATGCCTAAGGCAAAGATTAGAACTGCAGTAAACAATGGAGTGGTAAAATCCTAGGAGGAAAAGCTAGAGAGAAACTTTCATTGAGAAATTCGGGCCTTCAAAAGTGCCTGTCAGGACACATACAAAAATTAACCAATGAATGCATAAATAATTGGAACAACCAATCAATGTTTCTCTTCTCTCTCTCTATCTCTCTCTCTTTCTCTCTCCCTCCCTCCCTCATCCCCGCTCTCATCAACAAAACAAGAAAACCCACTCCATGGGAGAACATATTTGCCAATGTGACATCTAATAAGGGTTTAATCTCCAAAATTTATAGGGAACTCATACAACTTAACAAAAGGAAGATAAACAATCCAATCAAAAAATGGGCAGAGGGATGGGAGAAACCAAGATGGCGGCATAGGTAAACACCTAAACTGCTGCCTCGCACAACAATTTCAAAACTACAACTAAAAGACAAAACGGACATCATCCAGAACCACAGGAAGGCTGGCTGAGTGAAAATTCTACAACTAGAAGGAAAGAGAAAAGCACACTGAGACTCAGAGGAGCTGCAGGAGGCAGAGGTACTGAGACTCGCGTGTGGAGAGGACTGGCAACTTAGTGCATGGCTGGCTTTCTCAAGCGGAAGGGAGACAAAAGCTCCCGACTGCGCTGAATTCCAGTTCTGGGTGAGACTCTGGGGACCCAGACTCATATGGGGTGAAACTGGACTGTCAGGAAAGAGAAAAGCACACTGAGAATCAGAGGAACTGCAGAAGGCAGAGGTACCGAGGCGTGCGCGTGGAGAGGGCGGGCAACTGAGTACGTGGCTGGCTTTCTCAAGTGGGAGGGAGACAAAAGCTCCTGACTGCACTGAACTCCAGTTCTGGGTGAGACTCTGGGGACCCAGACTCATTTGGGGAGAAACTGGACTGTCTGGCAGCGGGCGGAACTCGAGGGTGGCTTTCTCTCAGAGGTGCTTGCAGCGATTACCATGGGACACTGAGACACAGGGGCCTATTAGGGCAGGGCTGACAGGAAACCAATGCTGTGTGCTCTGCCCTGAGACTCCGCCCCATCCAAACTGAGCACAGAGGCTTTTGCAAGTCTTGTCTCATAAGGGTGTCTCCAGCACAGAAGTTATCCCAGAGTAGACACAGCTGAGCCTCACAGCCAATTGGCCTGGAGGTCAATTCCTCCCAGTGATACCAACAACAATCAAGGCTTAATTACAACAAGACTGTGCACACAGCCCACAAAGGGGTGGACCAAGAGTGTCCACCTCAGGTAACTGGGGATGCTGAGCCACTGGGCCCTATAGGACACTTAGCACACAAAGCCACCCTATCAACTCAGGGAAGCAGCCAAAATGCGGAGACAAATAAACAGATCACAAATGAAAGAAATGGAGGAAAGCAAATGACTGGATAGAGTTCAAAACCACGGTTATAAGGTTTTTCAAAAATTTTCTAGAAAAGGCCGATAAATTTAGCGAGACCGTCGAGGATATGAAAAAGGACCAACTAGAAATTAAGCATACACTGACTGAAATAAAAAATATTATACAGAGATCTAACAGCAGACTAGAGGATCGCAAGAATCAAGTCAAAGATTTGAAATACAAAGAAGCAAAAAACTCTCAACCGGAAAAGCAAAAAGAAAAAAGAATCCAAAAATATGAAGATAGAGTAAGGAGCCTCTGAGACAACTTCAAGTGTACCAACATCAGAATTATGGGGGTGCCAGAAGAAGAGAGAGAGCAAGATACTGAAAACCTATTTGAAGAAATAATGACAGAAAACTTCCCCTACCTGGTGAAAGAAATAGACTTACAAGTCCAGGAAGCTCAGAGAACCCCAAACAAGAGGAATCCAAAGAGGACCACACCAAAACACATCATAATTAAAATGACAAGAGTAAAAGACAAAGAGAGAATATTAAAAGCAGCAAAGGAAAAACAGTTAGTTACCTACAAGGGAGTACCCATACAATTGACAGCTGATTTCTCAACAGAAACTATGCAGGCCAGATGGAAGTGGCAAGAAATATTCAAAGTGATGAATAGCAAGAACCTACAACCAAGATTACTCTACCCAGCAAAGCTATCATTCAGAATTGAAGGGCAGATAAAGAGCTTCCCAGATAAGAAAAAGCTAAAGGAGTTCATCACCACCAAACCAGTAATATATGAAATGCTAAAAGGTATTCTTTAAGAAGAGGAAGAAGAAAAAAAAAAGTAAAGATAAAAATTATGAACAACAAATACATATCTATCAACAGTGAATCTAAAAATCAAGTGAATAAAAAATCTGATGAACAGAATAAACTGGTGAATATAATAGAATCAGGGGCATAGAAAGGGAGTGGACTGACAATTCTCAGGGGGAAAGGGGTGTGGGGGGTGTGGGAAGAGACTGGATAAAAATCGTACACCTATGGATGAGGACAGTGTGGTGGGGGTAAGGGCAGAGGGTGGGGTGGGAACCGGGTGGAGGAGAGCTATGGGGGAAAAAAGAGGAACAATTGTAATAATCTGAACAATAAAGATTTATTAAATTTTAAAAAAGAATAAAATCCAAAGTGTAAATGATTAAAAATAAAATGAGCAGAGGACTAAATAGACACTTTTTGAAAGAGGACATACACAAGGCCAAGAGACATATGAAAAAATGCTCAAAATCACTAATCATACCAGAGATGCAAATCAAAACAACAATGAGGTACCATCTCACACCTTTCAGAATGGCTATCATCAACAAACAACAAGTGCTGGTGAAGATGTGGAGAAAAATGAACCCTCTTGCACTGCTGGTAGGAATGCAGACTGGTGAAGCCACTGTGGAAACAGTATGCAGTTTCCTAGAAAAATTAAAAATGGAACTCCCATTTGACCCAGTGATTCCACTTCTAGGAATATATCCCCAAAAAATCAGAAACACCAATCAAAAAAAAAAAAACACACACATATGCATCCCTCTGTTCATAGCAGCACAATTTACAATAGCAAAGATTTGGAAACAGCCTAAGTGCCCATCAGCCGATGAGTGGATTAAAAAACTGGTACATCTACACAATGGAATACTGTGCTGCTATAAAAAAAACACCAAAAGCACTTTTATCATTTGCACCAGCATGGATGGACCTGGAGAGCATTATGCTAAGTGAAATAAGCCAGTCAGAGAAAGATAAATATCACATGATCTCACTCATTTGTAGAATATAATGAACAACATAAACTGATGAACAAAAACAGATACAGAAGCACAGAATAATCAAACAGACCGTCAAACCTCAGAGGGAAGGCAGGGGAGGGTGTGTGTGTGTGGATAAGAGATCAACCAAAGAACTTGTGTGCATAAAAGCATAACCAATGGACACAGAAAATGGGGCGGCGGGGGGCGGGGGGGGGGGAGGGCTTTGAAGGCCAGGGCTGGGGGGTAGTGGCAGGCTAGGAGAAAACAATGAGGGGAAAAGGGGACATATGTGGTACTTTCAACAATAAAGAATTTTTAAATAATAATAATAAAATAAAATAAAAAGCTGTCTGTATATTCTGGGGAATTTAGAAAGAAATGCACATGATGAGGGCAGGATGGAAGCTTAAAAAGGCAGGAGAAGACCCAAGCTTTCCTTCTGCCTTACCTTTAGTCTCACTGCAAGCAGTAAGTAAATGCTACAGAAGAGCTGAAAACTATCTGTCTATGTACTGAAGGAGTGACCCCACATAGAGGCAATCTGCAAAAAGACTGAGACTGCTAGCTAGAATCCTTTCTTTTATTCCTATACTAGGGGCCCAGTGCACGAATTTGTGCACCTTGAAAGGAACTGTGGGCCACGAGGTTGTGGTGGGCACAGGGGTGGGTCTTGGCCCATCCTCTGTGCCCCCGCATGGCCCCTCCCCCTCCCACCTTGGCCTCTGGTTCCCTGTCTGCTGGCAGCTCCGCTCTCGCCACCGCCGCGTCCATGCATTGACGGCACCAGTCCCTCTCACACCCACTGACGGCACAGAGCGATTGGGGCCGGTGCCAACAGTGGGTGCAAGCAGTGGCTCTGGCACCAGCAGCGGGTGAAAGAACTGGGTGGGACCACAGTGCACAGGGGCAAAGAATTTTCAGTAATCACCTGAGGCTCGCCCCAATGACAGCAACTGGCACCCAGCCTTGGTCTGGCACCCCCGCTCACCTGCTCCACCATCCAATGCGGCCAACACCCACCATGTCCCACATGCACCCCCTGGTGGTCAGTGCACATCATAGCGACTGGTTGTTTGGTTGTTCCGCTGTTTAGTCTATTTGCATATTAGGGTTTTATATATATAGATAATCTGAAGGCCAAATATATCTATGGTGAAATACTAGCAAAATACATGATAAAGAAACAGAGTCTTTAGAAATCACACTTAAAACAATATGGGCTTGTCCTGACTGGGTGGCTCAGTTGATTGGAGTGTTGTCCCATGCACCAAAAGGTTACGGGTTCGATTCTCAGTGAGGGCACATACTTTGGTTGTGGGTTCGATACCCAGTTGGGGTGTATACTGGAGGCAACCTATTGATGTTTCTTACATCAATGTTTCTCTCTCTCCCCCCGCTCCTCTCTCAAATAAATAAAAACATATCATCTGGTGAGGATAAAAAACAAACAAACCAATATGGGCTTTACAAAATAGTTTAGAAAACACTAAATACTAAACAAATTAACAGCTACAGCACACAGGAGACAACAAAAACAAACTCTAGAGAGGGAAAGCAATATGATTTACAGAGTTACCCCTATTAAAGTACTCAAAAATGTTCAATTTTTGAACAACAACAACAACAACAATATAAACCATGCGAAGAAAAAAGAAAGTATGAGTTCTTCACAGATAACTGTACATGAGGAGGTGCAATATTGGACTCACTAGAAAAAAACTAAAATCAGCTGTTTCAAATACTCTCAAAGAATTAAAGGAAACAATGGGTAAAGTATATTTGGAGAACAATATATAAACAAATAGAGAATATCTAAAAATAAATAGAAATAAATTATTTTTAAAAACTAAACAAAAATTCTGGTGCTGAAAGGTAAAATAACTGAAATTTAATTAGAAGATTTAAACAAGCAATACAATAAATCAGCAAACCTTTAGATAGGTCAATTAAAATTATTCACTCTGTACCAGAAGGAAAAAAGAATGAAGAGAAATGAACAGAACTTATAAGATACATAAATGAACAGAGCCTACTAGTAAGAGCCTGTGGGATACACATGGATAATAGGAGTATCAGAAGGAGAGGACATATAGGAGTAGAAAGAATATTTGACAAAAATAATGGCAAAATCTTTTTAATTTTGATAAAAAACACAAATCTCCACAGCAAGATGTTAAGCAAACACCAAAAAAGAATAACCCTGAGAATTTCATACTGAAACACATTATACTCAGTACTGAAGGCCAAAGAGAATATTGAAAGCACATGAAAGATGGGACTTTGTATGTACAAGGGATCTTTAATAAAGAAACAGCAGATTTCTCATTTTAAACAATGGTGGTCAGAAGAGAGTGAAATTATATTTTTTTTAAGTGCAGAAAGGAACAATAGTTCTTTCAGAAATTCTCTATCTGGCAAAATTCTTCTTTAAAAATAAGGAAAAAAAATAAGACACTCTCAGATAAACAAAGCTAAAGGAGTTTGCTGCTTCTTGAAGTTCTGACCAAAATTGTTAAAGGGAGTTCCTTAGATTGAAACGAAAGGACATTAGACAATAACTTGAAGCCCCTTGAAGAAAGAGAAATCCAGTTAAGACAAAAACAGGAGTAACTGAATTACTGTATTTTGTATTTATTATTTGGGTTTTAATTTTTATTATGATTTTAACAGATAAATGCAAAAAACCTCATAATTATAAATCTATATTAATCAGAAAACTCTATAAAGTCATAGTTTGTGCCAAAACAGCATAAAAAGGACATGAAAGGGCTGTACAGAGGCACAGTTTTTGTATGCTATTTCAGCTAACTGGTATAAATTTAAATTAGATTGTTATAAATTTAAGGGGTTAAATGTGATCCACTATATTAGTCAGTAAGAAAATATATATGAAAGATATACACAAAAGGAATTAATAAGTAAATCAAAATTATATATTACATAAAAGTAGAGAGAATAATAAAAATAATTTTACTTATTTATTATGCAATTTTAATAATTATTAAAACACAGGCAACATATTTTAAGTCTATATCTCTTGCCCCACTGGCCACTAGGGTAATTCTTGTTACTGGTTTGTGTCTAGGCATTTTTAGTGAATAGAGCTGGAAAAATGTGTATTTTTAAAATAAACTTTTTATATTATAGTTGTTTTAGGTTTAGAAACATATTGTGAAGACAGCACAGAGAGCTCTCATAAAATGAACCTAGATTTCTCTATTATGAACATCTTACATTAGAATGGTACAGTTGCTACAGCTAAAAGACAAATACTGGCGAATTATAATTACTAAAGTCTATGCTTAATTCATTTTTATTTAGTTCTACCTAATGTATTTTTTTCTGTGCCACAGTCCTACCCAGGACACCATATTACACTCAGTAGTCCTGTCTCCTCAGGCTCCTCTTGGCTGTGGCAGTTTCTCATACTTTCCTTGTTTTGGATGACCTTGACAGCTTTTTGTCAAATGTCCTTCAACTTTGGTTTATCTGATGTTTTTCTCATGATAAGACTTGGGTATGTTTTTTTTTTGAGGGAAGGAACCACAGAGATAAAGTATAATTTTCATCACATCATTATCAAGGGTACATGCTATCAACCTGTCTTACATTGTTGGTGCAGACTTTGATAAACTGGCTGAGATAACGTTTGGCAGATTTCTCCACTATAAAGTTACTCATTGACACCAAAAACATAATCCATAAAGGAAAAATTAAACAACTGAATCTCATCAAAGTAAAACAAAATTTTCTCTGAGAAAAACAGTGTTAGGAAAAGATAAGCTAAAAAATGGGAGATAATTTTTGCAAACCACAATTCAACAAAGGATGAATATCCTGAATATATAAAGAATTCCTAAAACTCAACAATAAAAAATAATATTTTAATTAGATATAGGCAAGGGGCATGAAAACATAAGAGAATATTAAATTGGCACACAGAAAAGTTATTCAACATCATTAACCATTAAAGAAAAGCAAATATAAACTACAAGTATAAACTACAAAATAAGCTATCATTACACACCTATATATGGCTAACATAATAAATAGTTTTAAATATATATATTTATATAAATATAAAATAATTTTATTTTTATGTATAAAAACATTTATATTTTTATAAATAAAAAATAGACAACACCAAATGCTTGTGAGGATGTGGAGAAGTTTGATTTTAATCACTCATTTATTTCTGGTATAAATGTACAATGTTAGCCACTTTGTGAAATAATTTGGCTGTTTCTAAAACACCTATTCAAGTGACTACCATATAATCCAGCAATTGCACTCTTGGGAATTTATTCCAGGAAATTAAAAATTTTGTTCACACAAATACCACTACCTGAATGTTTAATAGTAATTTTATTCAAAAGAACAAAAAAAAAAGAAAAGAAAAGAAAAGAAAAAACTCAGATGTCTTTGAGTGGGTGACTGGTTAAGCCAACTGTGGTCTATCCATGCCATGAAATACAAAACAAAAGGGAACGCATTATTGACATACAACAACCTGGATGGATTTTCATAAAATTAGGTGTCTAAAACGCCAATTTTAAACAATTACTGGCTGTATGATTCAATTTATGTAACACTTTTAAAAATTTATTGATTGGTTTTTAGAGAAAGAGTGAAATGGGAGAAGAGAGAGAGAGAGAGAAGAGAGAGAGAAACAGTGATTTGTTGTTCCTCTTATTTGCGCATTCATTGGTTGATTCTTGTATGTGCCCTTACCTGGGATTGAACCTTCAACCTTGTTGCATTGGGACAATGCTCTAACTCAGTAGTCGGCAAACTGCGGCTCGCGAGCCAGATGCGGCTCTTTGGCCCCTTGAGTTTTTAGCAAAGGCCAGCTTAGGAGTACCCTAATTAAGTTAATAACAATGTACCTACCTATATAGTTTAAGTTTAAAAAATTTGGCTCTCAAAAGAAATTTCAATCTTTGTACTGTTGATATTTGGCTCTGTTGACTAATGAGTTTGCCGACCACTGCTCTAACCAACTGAGCTACCAGCCAGAACTTATTTCACATTTTTAAAATGACAAAATTATAGAAATGAAAAATAGATTATTGGATGCCAAGGATTAAGGAGGAGTTAGAGACAGGATGGGCGTGGGATTGGTTATAAGATACCAACCTGAGTGACCTTGCAGGGAAAGAAATTGTCTGTATCTAGACTGTATCAATGTCATTATTCTAGTTGTGATATTTTTCTTTAATTTTGCAAGATGTTACCATTGGGAGAATCTGAGTGAAGGGTACGTAAGATCCTTGTTATATTATTACTTGCACCTGCCTGTGACTCTACTATTATTTCAAAATAAACAGTTTAATATATCTAATTTCTCTGTTATTTTTGATTATATATTATGTAGAAATATATTAGTTAATATGTACACAGTTTGAGATGTTCCAAGTATCATCACAATAGTGCTTTCTCACATACTAGTATCTGTACTGCATTTGGATACTATGATACCCTTGAGATCCTCCGGGACAATGAGATTATTTATGGATACTAGGTAATATTGGAGAAGATTCTCCTCATATTTATATCAGCATAAAGGGAGAATAAAGTTGAAAGATTCAAGATGTTTTCTTGAACCCTGGAAATGGTGTTTTGTTTTTTTGTTTTTGTTTTTACTTTGAGAGTAGAGATGTAGGCTTTTGGCAATTCTCTTGTATAGACTGATTTTATTGCCATATTGTTGATGATTTGGTGGAGCTGTTTTCTCTAGTTGTATGGCATGATGATTAACATCACATGAAGGGATTGTAGATGACAGGACCTCTATATAACCTTCAGCGAGCCTCACTTTCACTATTTCACTATAGGGAGAAAATTGATTCCAATTTGTGTTTGTTTAGGGCCTATTTTCAAATATTAATTTTACACTCTTGAGAAGTTTTGACAAAAATTAAAATGAACTTTGAATCATTATTTAAAATCATGATATCAGGTAGTTTTTAATCCTTATCCAAATCTAGCTGGAATTGAATGTCATTTTGCTTCACTTATCTACCAGCTTGCCCTTATCTTCTAGTCTAGCAGATATTAGAGAGATTCAGGAGTACAGAATCAAAGTAACTCTCACACTTCACCAATGGTGCACTTCCTGCTAAAATTTGAAGAGGGAAATTATTTTGTTTTATTGACTAGGCTACTTCATACTTTTTGTATTAATTCATATATAATTATATAAAAATAGCTATGTTTTCCATGAGTTTACATTTTAATTTATTTAAAGGTATGAATAATCCTAATATATAAAAACCTGGGTCTGTCATGACTAGAGGCTCGACCAACTGGAAGTCAGTGCTGCAGTCAGCGCTGGGTTGCCATGGCAACCCAGCACTGACGGCTGCAGCTGCAGGTGCGGTGATCCAGCACTGACTGCTGAGGGGGCTGCGAATCAGGCTCGGAGAGAGGCCTGAAGAGAGAAGCAGGGTCTGATCCATAGCCTCTGTGGCAGCTGTTGATCAGCACTTGCCTCTCTCTTTCTTTCCAGGCCGGGCCAGCAACTGCACCTCCATTTCTCTCCAGGCCTCCACCAGGGCTGTTGATCAGCCCTGCGTTTCTGATCAGGCCCTGTTGATAGGCCCAGAGACACTGACTAGCATAAAAACTGACCAATCAGAACCAAATCTGGGTGAACTGTGAGGAGCCAATGGCTGCCTAGGAAGTGGAGCTTTTGATGCTGACTGGCATAGAAACCAACCAATCAGAACCAAATTGGCCGGCAGAGGAGGGCAGTTGGGCAGTTGGGGGCAAGATCAGGCCTGCAGGGGAGGGCCATTGGGGGCAACCAGGCCGGCAGGGGAGGGTAGTTGGGGGTGAGATCAGGTCATTGGGGAGGGCTGTTGGGGACAAGATCAGGCTGGCAGGGGAGAGAAGTTGGGGCAACCAGGCCGGCAGGGGAGGGCAGTTGGGGGCAAGATCAGGCTGGCAGGCAGAAAGGTTAGGGGTGATCAGGCAGGCAGGCAGAGGGGTTAGGGACAATAAGGTAGGAAGGCAGAGGCAGTTAGGGGCAATCAGGCAGGCAGGCAGGTGAGCGGTTAGGAGCCAGCGCTCCCAGATTGCGAGACGGATGTCAAACTGCCGGTTTAGGCCCAATTCCTGTGGACATCCCCAGTTGGACATCCCCCAAGGTGTCCCCGATTGGAGAGGGTGCAGGCTGAGCTAAGGGAACCTCCCCACCCCCATGCACGAATTCCATGCACCGGGCCACCAGATGTATCTTTTTTCACCAACAACACAAATGGTTCCTTTGAAATATACCTGACCATGCAAAGGTTCCTTATAAATAATACCAAGGAGTCTCACCTAGGTTATGTCTAGATTTATTTTAAATCCAAAGTTTTATGAATCAGTATGGAGAAGATTACAAAGCTATGTTTTAATGTATTTTTATTGATTTCAGAGAGGAAGGAAGAGGGGAGAGAGAACCAGAAACATCAATGATGAGAGAGAATCATTGATGGGCTATCTCCTACACATCCCCCACTGGGGATCAAGCCCCCAACCTAGAATTGAACCCTTGAACGGAATTGAACCCCGGACCCTTTAGTCCTCAGGCCAACGCTCTATCTGCTGAGCCAAACCAGCTAGGACACAAAGCTATTTTAATTGAACTCTTTGGAATCACAAAATCAACTTTTATTTTAAAAAATCATTATTAAAATTCATGTTAAAATAACAAAAATGATTCTACTAGGAGATTATGTTTCTTTAGGCCTAAGTATTTGAAATAAGCAAAAAATAAACATACCAACTCAATGGAAATTTGCATTTTCTAAGTAAAGCCTTATGGCCTTAAGCAGTTGTACAGGCATTGTAATACACATGCCTGATTGATGCCTGCAATATAATCTGCCACAGTTTGAAACAAGCCATTGCCTAAGGACTCTTGTCCACGTGTTTCTTGCTGGGATAACTAACTTCTAAATTCCCAGAGGTGAAGTCATGTGTCTCTGGTGATTTTTTTTTCTTTCAGGTATGATATGACCATTGCATTTTAAAAATACACTTACAAAAATTCCATCATCTACAAAGTTTCCTAGGGAATATGCTAATTTTCAAATTTTTGAATTTAATATACACAGACTTTTACATAGATCTCAATAATCCTTAGTCTACACAATCTTTTTGGCCTGCCAGACTGTTCTTGGTTCAGCCCATATTTCTCAATGTCTCAACTATGAAATTTAACTTATCACCCTTTGTTCTCTTTTTTATATCACTAGACTAATGTCAATTCTCTAGAAACCCATGATTTTTTTTTTTTTTTTACATTACAGGGAGTTGAATTTAAGCATCACAATGCATTAGTTTGAATTAAGTTTAGATGGTATTTTGTCTTGAATTCCTCAAGTTTATTTTCTTCCTTCCTTCCTTCCTTCCTTCCTTCCTTCCTTCCTTCCTTCCTTCCTTCCTTCCTTCCCTCTCTCTCTCTCTCTCTCTCTCTCTCTCTCTCTCTCTCTCTCTCTTTCTTTCTTCCAATGTAAGTAATCTGATTTTTCTAATGTCTAATGCAGTGTTTAAATTTCAGGAAAGCACAGTTTTCATTAAGAAACAAGTCTCATGATATTTTTTAAAAGTCCAGTATTGCTCAGTGGTGGAGTGTTGACCTATGAACCAGGAGGTCATAGTTCTATTCCTGGTCAGGGCACATGGCCAGGTTCGAGCTTGAGCCCCACTGTGGGCATGCATGAGGTAGCTGATCAATGATTCATTGATGTTTCTCACTCTCCCTTTTCCTTCCTCTCTGAAATTAATAAAAATATGTTTTAAAAAATACTCCCTACTTTATAAATAAATAAATAAATAAATTAATAAATAAAATGCAGTAAAAAAACCTATATTTTAGATATGTTATGTTTTTGAATTTTGATGTTAATCTAAAAGGTGCTAAATCAGAAATATGACTGAATTATGGATAGCAGAATATCACTGATAATTCCTAAAGGTTGAACATATTAGGGAAATTGTCAATTGAAGAAGGGTTCAAATTTTTAAAAAGTAAAAAAATAAGACTACATATTTGTATGCTGTGATATGACCATTCATTCTTAATAGCTATTAAAAATTGATACAGCATTATATAATCAATGAGTCTTGGCATCACTGAAGTATAGTACTACCTATCTCAAGAGCTGTAATAAATAATTATAGATCACAACACCCATAATGTTAGTTATATATGAGCATTCCATGACACATACACACACACAAAAATTGTCTTTTCTCTCTAAAAACACAGTGTAATTGTAAAGGCAGATGCATGGTTATGTCTGTTTCTTCAGGAAACTGGAGATTTGTATGCATCAAATTTTTTAGAGAGCATTCTGGTTATAACCACTATGAAAGCAGCATTGGGCAGAAATTGAAATTAAACTACAGTGTGGCTGCAACAGCAAGCTCAGCCAATCCCCCAGGGAGTTCGGAAGCTTGGACGCCCCTAAAAGTTATGTCCAATTGGAACAAATGGGCCAGGCCTTTGTACTCCTGCATCAAACCAATACTGAATGTGGCGTTCCCTGGGGAAGAAGGTGAGGCAGTTTCATTCAGCTGAGAGCCATGCTCGGAGAGGGACACAGCTGTACGTTGTCAAGAGTTGAGCCTTCCCTCAACTGAAAGAGTAAGTTTCTCAGTCCTGAAGGGATACCCAAATAGTGCACTACAGAAGCCGCTGCACACACTCACAGGTGTCAACATAAGGACGCCCACTAAGACAGAAGCGTGAACAGAGTACTTACTGTGAAAACTCAGAGGAAAGAATGAATTTATTGAATGGGGGAAGGAAAAATTTCACGAGGAAGCTAATATTTGAGGTTGATTTTGAGTCCAGTTCAGTTAAGCAGGATTAGAATGCACATACATTTTCAAAGATGCAAAGGTGTAAAGAGGCTCAGGTGACCAAGCCTGGTTACTTCTCCCTGAAGAATACAACATTTAAATGTTCTCACTGCTGAATTTTATGTGTAATTGGACTATTATGACAATTTTCAAGTTTTTCTATTTCCTTGCCTTATAATTACCTGATTTTATCATGAGGAACACATTTCAAGCTCAGAAATCCACATATTTATTTAATCTCCTCTTAAATTTTTATAGGAAGTCTCTATCTTCAAATTATCTATGAACTCCTCAATATGAATCAACATCAGTCCATTTATTATCCTGCTACTTGCTTTGCCTGCTTACATCAAGTTATACCTCATACATTTTCTTCTTTTACAATATACTTTGCCTTTTTATACAAGACAGATTACCAATATTGTTAAGTGCACAAACTCTGATACTGTGCTACCTGGATTCAAATCCTGGCTTTAGACATTTACTAGTTGTGTGACTTTGTACAAATTGCTTAATTATGCTATAGTTTCCTGGGTGTAACAGAAATAGTAATTGTTTGTTGTTAGACTTAAGTGTGTCAATATACATAATGTATTTGGAGTAGTGTCTGGCCTGTAGAAAGTATAATGAATGACCTGATAATTTTTACCTTCACTTTTTATTATTCTTTGTGTGTGTATGTGACTTGTCTTTTAAAACAGAGAAAAACCCATCTCACATGTCCCTTGTAAGACATCTTACATAACAACCATAAAATCTCTACATGCAATACTCTTCCAAAGGTTTATTCTGTGTTATTTCTAAATACACGTGGCATCCTGATACCCTCCCCTGTGAAATACTCCATCAGAACATTTCACATCCCTCAAAATGCGATTCTGGTCATTTGTGCTGTATTGTGTACTGTCAGCTTGGCTCCACTGCTCCTGTATGAGATTGAGATTTAGGTTAGAGTTGACCAAGAGATCAATTCTCATGACATGCACAGGTGGAAAGGGAGCAGAAGCCATTACTGTCAGCAGGTGTGGTGGTCATATACGTATGACCAACAGGCCGGATGTGCTGGCAGGACCCACTTTTCTCTTGTTCTCCTCCTGCTCATCTAGATTAACTTCCTGATTAATGGCCATGACAACCAACAGCAGCACCAAGCCCACCATCCATGCTTGACTGCAGGCCACAGAGGTAGCGGGTTCCTCAGAAGCAATAGATTCCACACCAGCAGCAGTTGCTACCTCTTCATAACCTCACACCCAAGGGTCCTATTTCATGCCAATACCAAGACTCCCTCTCACCACAGATGTGGTTAGTGGCTATACCCTAATATTCAAACTCCTCTTCCCAACCTTTATTCTTCCAGTTTCTTTCATATTCGTGTGAACTCATATTCTTATGCTAAATCCCTTATTTTTATAATATTTGTAAGGGATCTGTTTTTCTGATTGAATTCTGATGCATCACTCTAGGATAGACTAAGGGAGCTGTGCACATCACAATGCTCAAGAGCAGGGCATGTGGGTATATGTATGTTAGGTTTCTTATGTTGCATTCGTTATATCTAGGCCAACCACAAGCAAGAATAGAGCTCTCAGGCTTATGGTCCCTATCTGCCCAGTGACCTACCCTTTTTAATTTGTATCCCTATAGCATATATTCCAAAGAATCGTATTAAACCCAGATATTTCCACCCTGTTCCTGAGCTCCATGACCTGCTCCAACAATAATGGAGACCAAATGAACTGACTGCTGGATCAGTGTTCTGGAAAGTTTGTGTGTTACTTACAGGTAACAGTATTGAGTCCTCCAATGCTGAGCATGGTACATTTCTCCATGTATGCAGATTTGGAAAGCAACAAAGTAAGATTAGCTTGTCCTTTCAAGGTCTGTGTATAGTCTTTGTTAGCATGTATTTCCTGAACTCCAATTACTCTCAACTCTTCTTGGGTTTTCCATCTTTGCACTTCTGTCTGGAAAGTGACTCGGGCAGAAAGCTAATGGAATTATAGGATGCACCTGGTCTATTTCCCTTTTCTCAGGAATTACAGCCTTTTGATACTTGTTACTCAATGTTTGAAAACATTGACAGTTATTATGACAGTTAATTTTATGTGTCAACTTGACTGGCCACAGGGTGTTGAGATATTTGGTCTGAGTGTATCTGTAAGGGTATTTTTAGATGAAAGTAACAATGAATGCATAGACTGAGTAAAGTAGATTGCCTCCCCTAATGCGGCCCTTGTCCAATCAATTGAAGACTTTACAGAAAAGAATAGTAAGACGAGTAAGAGGTTTAGTTAGGCCTCCTGCTTGTTTGAGATTGAACACTGGTCTTTTCTGGCCTTAGGTCTTGGATTGAAACATTTGTCCTTCTTGGGTATCAAGACTGCTGACTTTTAGACTAGAATTTACATTATTGACCCTCCTGATTCTTAGGCCTTTGGACTCAGACTGGAACTACATATTGATTCTCCTGTGTTGCCAGTTTGCCAAGTTCAGATCTGTGGCTTCTCAGCTTCCATAATTATAACAGCCAATTACTTATAGTATGTCTCTTTATATACACATACATATATATAAGGTATATATAATATATATTTGCATCCTAAGCATGGTATATCACTCCATGTGATTGTTTTATTATTTGATATATATATTGAGATAAAGAAGATTGGAAGAGAAGCAGGTTGAATTTAGGAAAATATATTTAATCATGCTAGTTCGAGATACTTATTAGATCTTTAAATGCAGACAACATACTAGAAGCAGATAGATAAGTTATATATAGTTGTATATATCCAGAACCCATAGAATGGATACACCTTTCCAATTCCATGGTTAAAGATAATGATTTTTCTGGAAAATATACTCTTTACTTTGGGATGTCCAATACAAAGAATAAAAATATTTTAGACCTCTCTCAATCAATTTAAATGTACCCCTAAGACTATGTAAGTCTTTCTGTCTTTTATTTTTTTCTCTAGCACTTCTTGAAGCCAGTTGCTTGGTGCTAGCCTCTCATCAACTACATGAGATTATGTTCCCACATTCTAGTGACACACTATCAGTTTTCATTGATATTTGTACTAAGCATTTTGCATGCTACTTAATTTATTCTCTACAAAGACTCCATGGTGTAGATATTATTATTCTAATTACAAATTGCTCTAGCTCATGAACTTATGAGGGTCACTCTTGAGTAGAAATAAGCAGAGATGCAAAATACCAAATACTAAAGATGTACAGTTTATGGATTATATTATCCTGGTGGAAGAGCTGTATCTATACAAGGTAAGTATTCTGAATTTGTGATGATTACTTTTTTAATTAAAAAAATAAATTATTGTTACATGAGTTTAAATTGAAAAATGTATCAGACACAAGGCAGATGGAAGTCAGAAGATGACAGTTAATTACTGCAAACTTTGATCTTAAAAGCATGCTTCCAAGTGATAGGAACAAATATTTTGAGGTAAAAATGGAAACATAAGCAATAACAGTAATTATAAAACTTCCCTGTATAAGACTTTATAATGTCACTTACAAAGCATACTAATGTATTGCATTATCTCATTTGAATCTTACAGGAATCTTTGAAGTAGGGATTATCATAACCCCTCTTTCACAGAGGAGGAAAATGATACTCAGATCAGATAAACGACTTAAACCAACTCAGTAAGTAGCAAGTAGGTGAATTGGATCTTAAGTAAAAATTTCTGACTCGAAGTTTTATATTATTATTTTATTATACACATTTTATTTTTGAAGAGCAGGGGCTATTAGACTAGTTCTAGCCATAATGGTATGCTCTGGTAGTTCAGGGTTCTATAAAACATGTATGTTTCAAAAATATGTATGTTTGAGCTTGAAAAGTTGAGCTTTTATTCTTTAGTAGCTGAATAACAATGGATAACATCATCTCTACATATATCATCCTTTAGCTTCAAGAATTTCTAAAACTCTATGAGAGTTTGCTCTCATTGCTGTTAAGTAATATTGAGTTTCAGTCAAGATGGCAGCATAAGTAAATTCAGTATTCAAATCTTCCCACAACCACATCAAAATTACAACTAACCTATAGAACTACCATCATTCGGAACTGCCTGAAATCTGTGTGAACAGAAGTCATACAACTAAGAATATAAAAAAGAAGCCACATCATATTGAGAAGGTTAGGAGGGGCGGAGACATGTAACTGGTTTGCCCCACACCCACATGTGATGGATTTTGGAAGGGATATCTCAGATATAGAGGCCCCCCCCCCCCCAAGAAGTGAGGGTTCCAGCCCCACCTTAGGCCTCCGAGCCCAGGGTTTCAGTGCCAGGAAAAGAAATTCCCATAACTCTGGTTGTAAAACCCATCTTGAATTGGGGCTGAGTGAGACAGAGAGCTGCTGGAATCCCAGGAATTCCTCTTACAAGGCCCATACAAGGACTTACTTGGACTCACTCTGAGAACCATCACTGGGGCACCAGGGACTTAGCAGGAGGAGTTGACTTATTTGGCATCAGGGGGAGAGATGGAGGAGCAACTTTCTCTCAGACAGGATAACTGACAGAGGTCATTGTCATATCTGAGTCTCCATCACCCCGACTAACACAGTTCTTCCTGCCCTTGAGAATCCCCAAGACCCCGCCCCACCCAACTTATTGTTCCAATCCATGCCATTTTCAGTGCTTTTTCCATAAAAAGGGACCTGTATTGGCTCATGTCTCAGACTTCCCTAAAATCTCTCAAACAAGCAACATCTAGCTTTGGTGTGTCATGTACCCTTTGCTAAGTGGTCCCAGGCTTTGCACTAATGGCAGACAGCCTTGATTCATAGCTTGGCCTCTCCTGGGTACCTTCGAGCCCAGCACAGTTAGTAGTCATCTGCTGATCACTTTGTATCTCATGCTAAATGGCCTGGACAGAGCATAGTGGCAGCTGAACTTGGCCTGCACCTTCCAGGGAACCCCAGAGCCAGCACACCAGTGGATAGCTTCAGACCACATCAAAACACCAGCCAACCTCCTCCACAAGGGACAAACTCAAGGGGCACACTAGTGGACACAAGAGCACCACTCTAGTAAGTCCTGCTCTGTGGGGTCATCCCCTGCACAGCTGATTCTCCACAGTGGTTGCAGCCAGTCTTCTCAGCCAATCAACCTGGTAGAAAATCCCTCCCATTGAGGTGCCAATAGTAATAAAGGCCCAACTACAACAGGAAGATACACACAGCCCACTCAGGAGGTGCATTTGGAGTGATTGGGGTGGCTGTGCTACTAGACCCTATGGGACACCTACTACATAAGGCCACTCTACCAAGCCAGGGGGCATAGCAGCTCTACCTAATACATAGATACAAACATAGAGAGGTAGCCAAAATGAGGAAACAATAAACGCGTCCTAAATTTAAAAACAAAAATATAAGAATAGAATAAAATTCCAGAAAAAGAACTAAACAAAATGAAGACAAGTAATCTACTAGATGCAGAGTTCCAAACACTGGTTATAAAGATGGTCAATGAACTTAGGGAAGAGTAGAGGAACTTAGTGAGAACTTCAACAAAGAGATAGGAAACATAAAAACAGAACTAGAAAACATATAAAAGACTGAGAAATCTCAGAAGGAAGGGGTGGGGGGAGCCAGAAGAGATTAACTAAAAAACTTATATGCATATATGCCATGCCTGTGGACACAGACAATAGGGATTTGAATGCCTGGGGAATGGCAGGAACTAGATGGAGGGGAGCAATGGGGGTAAAAAGGAGGGACATCTGTAATACTCTCAACATTAAGAATTTTTCTTTTTAAGAATCAGACAAAAATGAAGAATACATTAACTGAAATGAAGAATATATTGCAGAAAATCAGTAGTGGAGTAGATGAAGCAGAGTACCAAATCAGAGATTTGGAAGATAAGAAAGCAAAAAACAACCAATGAGAAAAACAAAAAGAAAAAAGAATCCAGAATAAATGAGGATAGTATGAGGACCTTCTGGAACCTCATCTATTGAACAAACATTCCCATCATGGGAGTGGCAGAAGTAAAAGAGAGAGAGCAATGAATTAAAAACCTATATGGAAAAAATAATAACAGAAAACTTCCCAAACCTGATGAAGGACGAGGCATACAAGTTCAGGAAATGCAGAGTCTCAAACAAAATGAGTTCAAAGAGGCCCACACTAAGACACATCATAATTAAAATGCCAAAGGTTAAAGTCAGAGAGAGAAATTTAAAAGCATCAAGAGAGAAAAAAGCATTTAGTTATTTAAAAGGGAGCTCCCATAAGACTGTCAGCTGATCTCTCAACAGAAACTCTGCGGGCCAGAAGGGATTGGCACAAAATATTCAAAATAGTGAAAAGCAAGGACCTACACCAAAATTATTCTACCCAGCAAAGCTATTATTTAGAATTGAAGGACAGATAAAAAGCTTCCTAGACAGGAAAAACTAAAGGAGTTTATCATCACCAAATCAGTATTACAAGAAATGTTGCCCAGCTGGTGTTGTTCAGTGATTGAGCATCAACCAATGAACCTAGAGGTCCCTGGTTTTATTCTCTGTGAGGGCACGTGTCCAGGTTGTGGGCTTGATCCCCAGTAGGGAGCATGCAGGAGTCATTGATGTTCCTCTCTCTCTAAAATCAATAAAACTTATTTTTAAAAAGAAATGTTAAGGGGTCTTCTTTAAGAAGAAGAAAAAAAGGATCCAAAATATGAATAATAAAATGACAATAAATACACATCAACAATTACTTGAAGTGCAAATTGATTAACCGCTCCAATCAAAAGACATATGGAGGCTGAATGAATAACAAAATAAGACCCTTACATATGTTGTCTAGAAGAGACTCCAGATGAAAAGACACACAAACTGAAAGTAAAGTGATGGAAAAAATATTTCATGCAAATGAAAATTTAAAGACAAGCTGGAGTAGCGATACTTATTAGATCTCAAAAAAACAAAATAAACAAACAAGCAGAACAGAAATAATACAGAGAACATTTTGACAGTTGCCAGATGGTAGGGTGGTTGTGGGATGGGTGAAAAAGATGAAGGGACTAAGAGTACAAATTGGTAGTTAAAGAATAGTCGTCACAGGGATATAAAGTACAGCATAGGGAATATAGTCAATAATATCATAATAACTTTGTGTGATGTCAGATGAGTACTAGATTTATTGAGGTGATCACTTAGGAAGTTATATGATGTCTAATTAATAGGTTGTACACCTGAAACTAATGTAATATTGTATATTAACTGTAGTTGGAAAAAATATATTTAAAAGTAAAAAAAATAAAAAGAGAGAAGTATCAAGGGCCATGCATTGTTACTAGAAATGGAGTGCCTCCCTTGTGTAAATACAAATTAATTTCACCAGTCAAAGGAAAACCAAAATAAAAATGGCTGGATATGTTTAGATAATCATTGAGATAGCTCACTCTAAATACTAATTCATAATTATGTAACCATTGAAATATATGTATGCTAGTTTACTGCATTCTACTTGGGTAGACAAATACTATCTTGGTCACTAGTATTGATCACAAAAACAATGTGAATTTTTGCAGGTAGCAGACTTTCTAGAAGTATGAAGATCTACAACAGAGCTGAAAGGCTGGACAAAAGGAATTCTGAATAATGCATTTCAGTCTGTGTTATTAAAAATGCAGTATGTGTCAGTCACACAAAACCCAGTTTTCATAGAAGGATCCTTTTCTATTCTCCACTGTGACTTACTATAGGCAGATAAATTTTTCACAAATTAAAGCTGAAATCTGTAATGCTCCCCTCCCTTTCTTTCCAACTTCCTGGCAAAGATAGAAATTAGGTATTCAGTTTTAGTATATTAGTTGAGTTGATCTAAAATATTATTTTTCTATGTGTTGAAGTACATTTATGAGCATCTGTGTGCATTTACATGAGTAGGTTAAATATAAAGGTGAGTTAATATTAGTAGATGTACACATAAGAATGGAAACTACTAGTTCATTTGTGTAAATAAGCTCTGCCTTTTTTTTCCCTAGCCTTAACAATATAGATTAGAAATAAAAGTATTATTGTACACAGATGCTCCTCAATTTACCATGGAGTTCAGTTACAGTAAACTCATAAGTTGAACATCATAGCTTAGCAGAACACTTACATTAGCCTACAATTGGGCATAAACATCTAATGCAATAAATACACTGTAGAGTATCATTGTTTACCTTGGAAAAGACCAAAATTCAAAATTTGAAATGTAGTTTCTACTAAATGTATATATCGCTTTTGCACCATTGTAAAGTAAAAAAATCATCCCGTCAAACCTTTGTAAATTGGGACTGTTGGGATAATTCTTTAAGTGACTGCAATTTCAGAAAAGAAGAGCAAAATGAATGGGGAAATTCTAGCCTATACCATTCCTATCTTTCTTGAAAAGACATTCAAAGAAATCAGAACTAAGTTGTAGAAAGCAGTAGTAGATTTAAATATATTCAATTTCTAATTTGCTGCAGGAGTACTGTTTTAACTAAGGACCATTTCTAAAATTTGGCAGTTTCCTGTCACTTAACTGAGTGCACAAATTCCCTCCTGCCTCATCACATTCCAGGGCTGCCTTCTGTACTAAGCATGGCCCAGGCCTTGTTCTGCGACTCCCTGACTTAGAACCGGGCTGGCATTCTCGCTCAGCAGTCACTGACTTTCCTCGGCTAGGATGTTTCTTCGCTTTGCTTCTTTACTCCGAGCAAGAGACCAGCTTATTTTTACTATGTAATGTTTAATAAATTGATTATAAATTTTTTTTCCTGATTGTTTGGCCACAGCAAAGTAAAAGAAATAGAATAGAGAGAATCAAAGATTTTCTGAAAAAGAAATGTCTTGAAAATACGAGTGCCATGGGACTCTTGCTCTTGATTTGTAAAAATTAGGGGTGGCATGTTGGCAGGGCTTTGGAACTAATTGTGAGGGTTTTGTTTTCTTGTTTCTCCACCAACCTCCTCTTCTAAAAATGAAAGTTTTCTCTATGTGCCTGCATGGAATTATTCCTGTTTACATTAGTTCTTCCTCACCATATTGCCTTTTGCCCAGTCCTCTTGGAAAACACATCTATTTTTTATGATCAGCTGAAATAATACTTAATTTACAGAATATTTTATAACCCCTCATATAGAATTCTGAGACTTCTCTTTTTAGATCTACCACTACACTACATTCATTTTACTATAGCATTTGCAATACCATCTTTATTACATATGTGTATTTATTACATATGTGTATTTACTATAGCATTTGCAATACCATCTTTATTACATATGTGATAGCTCAAACTAAATTGTGAATTCCTTGAAAAAAGAAATGGCATTTGATTTTTCTCTTTCTGCCAAGAGCCAATAACACTGCCTGGCACTTAGAAGGCACTTAATACATGTTTGCTGTATAAAGACTGATGACAAGAGAGAATATTTGAAAACAGGGGTCAACAAAGATACAGAGATCTTTTTGGAGAAGATTAAGGAGCCAGGAAAAAAAAACAAAAAACTTTTCTGTTAGAAAAATTAAAAGGAGAGTAAAAATACACAGTTAAAAGTTTCATACTTGCATTTTCTCATCTATTATTAAAGCTCAAAAAAACGTGTATGCTGGTTAGACATGTGGCTTACTATAACATTATTCTCTGCTCTAAGTGCATGAAATAGTACCAAAGATGACTTTACTGAGTTTTCTTTTCCAAACAGTTTTATGACCTGGCACCTTTACCATGATCCCCATTTTGCAGATAAGGGAAGGGAGGCTCAGAAGGTTTAAGTAACTTCCCCAACATCACACAGATACTAAGTGGTGGATCTTGAAATTTAAATAAAGCATTTACTGCCGAAACCGGTTTGGCTCGGTGGATAGAGCGTCGGTCTGCGGACTGAAGGGTCCCGGGTTGGATTCCGGTCAGGGGCATGTGCATTGGTTGCGGGCACGTCCCCGGTGGGGGATGTGCAGGGGGCAGCTGGTCGATGTTTCTCTCTCATCGACGTTTCTGGCTCTCTATCCCTCTCCCTTCTTCTCTGTGGAAAATCAATGAAATATATTAAAAAAAATAAATAAATAAATAAATAAATAAATAAGTAAATAAATAAATAAAACATTTACTAGTATTCTTGTTTCAGAGTTTGGATTCTCAACTCCCAAACTATACTGCCTCTTGAACAATGACATACTATGCTATCTTTGTCTAGTGTAATAGCACCTATTACTAACTCATGATGGTGCAAGTACTTTGAGTTTTATTCTCCACAAAGCAACACATTTATGTTTATAACTTGAGTATTTGCTCATTCTTTCATGTGACCTGTGGTATGCATGGAAGGGGTTTATGTATACGATTTCAGATTACAGACACTGGCCTCTCAGAAAACAAAATCTAAACTAAGCCTTATCGTGATACATTCTAAATAACTGAAACACTACTTAAATTGATTTCAAGGTATAAAATATACATTATTATTTAGACCAATCCTTCTCAAACTCTTTGTTACAAAGGACCCATTGTTATCTCACCACCTCCATTTTGCATGGACTGAAGTGAATGTCTTCTCTGCACACCTGTCACACAGTTTTCATCAAACACACGCCATCAATTGAGTTTGCGATCAGCACAACCAGTCCATTACCTGCTCCATTCAGCTAGTTTACTTACCACATGTTTTGATAGCTCTGTAACATCAAATTGTAGAAGTTTCTCAACACTCTGTTTCTGTACTATGGAACAACATCAGTCCATAGCCCACTGTTTGATCAGCACTGGTTTAGACAGCTGGGTATATGCCTCAGCAAGGTTTAGTGACTCTGACACTGGGAAAATGAAATAAAGTAAGGCCTAGCTGAGGTATGATCCATTAATCAATGCTTTTTAAAAATCCTTTCAAATAAAAGACCAAAACAACAAAATTACTACTATTTGTCAGTGTAAATTATAGATAAAATTTTAGAAAACACAATGTGGTGGCATGAAGAACTAATATTTTAATATATGTCACTGATAGACATTGATTTTAGAGCCAAATTTGCCTTTGTTTAATGTGATACTTTGTTAGGCTTTTTGTGTAGAGAAGGTAAGACTCTGAAGAAATATTCACAAAATGACCTCCTGCAAAAATGAAGACTGAGTGGCTCTGCCTATGAAATTAATAGAAAACAGTAGTAAGTGAGAGAAAAACCGGGGGACTGGTATGCACCAGAAATCTATAAAACGTTACAAAATATTCCATACAAAATAAAATTGACTGAAATATTTAATTTTAGTTTTCTTAAATTCATGTCTGAGTTGGCAAAAAAAAAAAATTCTACTGAAGACTAAACTGAAATGTAAGCCTGAATCCATATATAAAAGCAGGTGCTAACTGGTGATTACCCTAATGAAATTTATTCATTCCTATTACGCAGAGACTTGGTTTTTAAAGATACACATGGAAAAGGACGTATGGCCTTGTACCAATGTATGGTGAGGAGTTGGGTTAAACATGCCCATAAAAAGACAAAATATTTAAAGTGAAAGGGTAGATCAGAAAATTTTCTGCCTATAAAGATAGATTCAAGGGATATTGACTAACTCAACCTTACATTTGAGTGCATAAAAACAGTATGTCTTTTGAGAATTAGGAGGGTGGGTTTCAAATTATCACACACCCCATGACCTGAGAAAGCCCATTTAAGATTTAATTAAAAAATGGGTATGGGTTGATGGCCACTCAGCACCAACCATAAATATATCATCCTGGCACATTTAAAACTCATGGAACCTATAAAATTATATCATGAAAAACATGAGTTCACAATAGAAACAAAGCACCAGTAGGAACAAAAATTGAAAAGTGGGGAGAGAGAATGAGAACTAAATAACAAAATATGTAGCTAGCATCTGCAGAGAAAATTTGTCTGTGAGAAATTAGCAGTGATTCATGTCCAAAGAATTTTTAAGAAAAATGCTGTCTGCTATTTAATACTAAGGAGTTTGAATTTTTATGATTAAAGGCAGTCTGCAAACTTTCAACAAACTCTACTATGTACACAAATGCCTATGTGAGTGACTTTTGGAGAGAAAAAGAAAAGCTAGGAAAAGAGGCCTAGATCCAAATAAGGTTCACTGTACATCAGAGATGGGACTAGCAATGGGAGGTCAGTTCAAATGAGAGAACTCATTGGAAGCAGCCTCTCAGAAGAGTGATTCTAAACCAAGGATTCTGGATCTCTCCAAAACACCACAATCCTGATTATCTATTGTTAGTGTAAATTTGCTTGGGACAAGTCTACAACTTCTATTACTCATTTAAAATATTTATCTTAAATTATAGGATCCATCAGGGGAAAAGGGAAAAGCTGGGAGCTATAGTAAGGCTGATCTCCAGGGCGCCTCCAGCTCTATGTGTTTCTATGACATGATGTAGGGATTGCCTTTGTAGCATCCTCAGAGTTTATATAAATATAACAAGCTTGGAGTGTTTTAAATATGTGTAAAATGCATGTATTAGAGTTTCTATTGTGTAATTATTACATTACAGTGTATAAGTCACCACAAAAATTCTATAACCTCCATTTCATTTGATGGGAGCTGGGATGGCACAACTAAATCTGCCTTGAAAGAGGTACTTTAGCTTTTGTTTGTTTGTTTATTTTAAAATTAGGTCCCAGAAAGACAAAAACAAAACAAACAAACAAACAAACAAAAAGTAAGTCTCTTGTTATAATGATCACATTCAGTGTTCTTTATTCCCAGACCTCCTGCCGTCATCATCAAGGACGAAGTTCTTGGATGGCTTATGTGTTTTTGTGGCACATGAGAAGGAATATAGTCACTGGTCTCTATTTGACATGTCTTTCTTGTCCTGAAAAATTTAGCTTTTCTCTTGGATGCTGTAATGAAATTTCTCTTGTCTCTTTATAGAAAAGTCATGTCTTTCCTCCCAGAGGCTTCAGACAAGTCCTTATATTGTCCTCAGCCAGGTCAGTCTAATGACATCTTGACACTCATCCAACCATGTACTTCCCCAGATGTTGCCTGTTACAGCAACACCTCCCCACCTTTGAAATCATCTCATTTTTGCAAAGAATATCCATTCTCATTAGGTGGCCTTCAACTTCTAAACAAGTACAAATGTCTTGTTTTGTCTGGGCTGTTTTTTTCCATTTTATTTCTTTACATTATCTCTTTGCCTATTTGGGGCTCTCAACCCATTAGATCAATTATGTTTATTTTGTCAGATAGAAGATATAGAGAACATAGAACAGAGATTATTTCTAGAAAGCAGACTAAAATCTGGAAAGGAGAAAGGCCTTTATGCACTATTAGGGATACATATGTAGTAGGTAAGACTAGAGTTAATACACTGCTGAAGTCGCTGAGAAAGGTTCTAGTGCTTTCATCTCAACAAACCTAAGGTCCAGGAGAAGAGTAAGATGATAGAAATCTCAAATAAGTTGAGGGGGGAAACAAAAGCAGAGAGGGCTTGTGATACTCATCTGGTTTGGAACACTGGGAAGAAGTGCTTTTCAGGTCGTCATTTGCCAAAATTGAGTGGACAGAATAGAATAAAATTGATAGCATAATATATATGAGATGAAGGAATGTATTAAACATACTTGGCTTTAGTAAAGAGCTAGAATTTTCTAAAAAGATACTGTGAAGTATTCAGAAGTGCTGAGAGAGCTGGTAAAAGAGACAAGATGGGGTGTGGTTTCAAGAGAAGGAAGGCATAGTGCGCTCGTTGCACATGGAGACCCTGTGATGGGCTGAAGACATTGATAACAAATTCCAACAAACACCTCTGAGCTAGAAAAAGACCAGTTACAGATCAGGGAGGCAGGAAGGATTTAACAGTGAGGGGGGCAGAGATATCTGACCCAAGTGTTTAATGAAACTTGTCCATCATCCCATGCTTAGGTGACAGCTGGGGAGCCATGAGGAAAGAAGAGAGGAAACCCTTAATTGTCTGAAACAAAAGACTCTGTGTTTTCCAACTGGACAATCGCTAAGTTTAAATCTTGAGTTCCTAAATATTGAGCAACAATGAAAGATTTAATGAGCAAATTCAGTTCAATTAAATAAAATTAATTCACATTTTTGCTCCGCTATGTCATAATGTGCATTCAATGCTATATTGATTTGTTTCCCTAGACAGAGAATTTTGCCTGTATCTATGTACCTAAAATTAAAGAATAAATGTTGATACGACTTTGATTAAAATCTGGATAGCTAAATGAAAGAAAAAAATCTATGTTCTAAAATTGTTAAATAATTGTGCAACTTTTAACTTCATATTTCCCAAGTAACTATGACCCAAATAGAATACATGGAGGGCTTTCATATAAAGTGTCAACATGTTCTTTAAACAATGATTATCTGACCAAATGAAACAGCACTATAAAAGCACTGCACTGTGATACATCGCCTTTTTTCTAGAGGTGAATAGCATTAGAGAATTCCGGCATGTTCTCTTACTATTAAATTAATGCCATAAGCACTACAAAGCCCGACCTGAACAAGAGAGACATATAACCTGTGCAAGAAATCTTTACTCAGAAAGGGCAGTGCAGAACATGAGGAATAAGACAAATTGTCTTTTTGCAGTGGAATATTAGCCTTTGTGAGAGCTATAACACCTGCATATGTTCTTCCCAAACAGAAAAGTTCTTGAAGTTTTATTTGTCCATCATTGTCTCTGAACCTCCTTTTGACCAGTTTGCTTTTTTGCATTTGAGAAAAATTTTCAATTCTTTTTGACTAGATGTGGCAGAGGCTGTAGTTTACCATCATGCAAATATATACAATTGAGTAGTAGCTGGCTGAATTAATGCATTTTAATATGGAACAGAAAAAAGTACATGTGACTTCAGTCTCTGAATCTATCTTTGCTTTGCTCTGTGATCATAAAAAGAAATGATATCAATCACTAGCCACAGGCAGTGATTGACCACTTGAAATAGAGACCACAAGACTAATCAACTGAAATGTTAATTTTAATTAATTCAAATTTAAATAAAAAATGAAAGTAGTGTAAAATTCTTTTCCATTAAATATAAACTTATTTTTTTAGTTTGGCTAAATTTCACTTTAAACATTGTATCATGCAAGATATCACTGTTGTATTATTGTGCATGTTGGATGAATGTTTCATTTCTACTATTACATATAATCAGATCACCATTATCAGATCACTAAGTTGATAATTTAGTTAAAATGATTATTTGTAAATTGATGTAACATTCTAAAAATAGTAAAAAATAATGTTTATTTCAATATACACATGTTAGAGTGATACTTACATAAATGAAAACCATTGTATTAAATATCTATTGCTGTGTAATAAGTTACTCCAAAATTTGGTGGATTAAAATAGCAGCAACTTACCCAATAATCACTTTAAGCATAAATGGATTAAATGCTTCAATCAAAAGACAGAGTAGCTGAATGGATAATTAAACAAGAGTCATATATATTCTGTCTACAAAAGACAGGCTAAATAATGAAAGACTCACACAGACTGAAAGGATAGGGATAGAAAATATTTATTTAATTTCAAATGGAAACAAACAAAAAGCTGAGGGAGCAATACTTATATCAGACATAATAGATATCAAAACAAAGGCAACAATAAAAGACAATGAAGCCTATTACATAACGATAAAAGGATCAATTCAACAAAAGGATATACCCTTATAAACATTTATATACCCAACATAGCAGCACCTAAATATATAATGCAAATATTGTTGGACATAAAGGAGAGATTGACAGTAATGCAGTCATAGTAGGAGAGTTGAACACCCCACTGACAATACCGGATAGAGATCTTCTAGACAGAAAATCAACAAGGAAACAGTGGCCTTAAATGACACATTGGTTAATATTTTCAGAGCATCACCCCAAAAATACAGAATATATATTCTTTTCAAGTGCACATGAAATATTTTCCAGGCTAGAACACATGTTGGCAAAACAAAATTCAATAAATTTTAAAAGATTGAAATCATTTCAGGCATACTCTCCAACCACAATTGTATGAAACTAGAAATAAATTACAAAATTGAAAAAAATGAAAACATAAAAACACATGAAGGCTATATAATATGTTACCAAACAATTAATGGGGTAACTATGAGTTCAAGTAAGAAATTAAAACTAAAACTAAAAATACAACCCAAAATCTATGGGACATAGTGAAAGCAGTCATAAGAGGGAAATGCATTGCATTACAGGCTTAATTCCTGTAAAATCTCAAATAAACAGGATGAATTAAATAGGTCATCTACTGTAAATCTCTTGGGAGCTACTGAACGTGGCAGTCCCATCTGCTGGCAATAAGGACTGACCCAGTATATGAATGACTGGCTCCCTGCTTATAAATGCCCAACAGTCCAGCTGGCATGGCTCAGTAGTTGAGCATCCACCTATGAAACAGGAAGTCATGGTTCAATTCACAGTCAGGGCACATGCCCAGGTTGCGGGCTCGATCCCCAGTGGGGCACGTACAGGAGGCAGCCAATCAATGGTTCTCTCTCATCATTGATGTTTCTATTTCCCTATCCCTCTCCCTTCCTCTATGAAATCAATAAAAAACATATTTAAAAAGAGAAAAATGCCCAACAAACTTCAGAAGCTATATTGAAAGGTTATGCAGTGTTACACATTACTGTCTTATTACTACAGCACAGGGTGCAAGAATTTTGTCAGTATGCCACACTCCAGGAGGGTGTGAGCATAAAATATTCCACCCAAGACAAGAATAGCGTTTTTTACTTTATAATTCAAGCTTTTCAGTTATTGAGTGCCTTGTTATTTAGTTGTTTAGGTGACATGCAGAACCAAATAGCAGAAAATCTTAAAAGATATTAGGAGACTTAATTGTTCCTATGCCTTATATAAGATTTAGAAATAAAAATAATTGAAAGTTAAAGGCTTATCCTCCTATATAATAAAGAATTAATATGCAAATTGACTGTCACTCCAACACACAAGATAGCCGCCCCCCATGTGGACACAAGATGGCCGCCACAAGATGGCCAGCAGGGGAGGGCAGTTGTCATGATCAGGCCAGCAGGGGAGGGCAGTTGGGAGGGACCAGGCCAGCAAGGGGAGGGCAGTTGGGGGGGCGACCAGGCCAGCAGGGGAGGGCAGTTAGGGGTGACTAGGCCAGCAGGAGAGGGCAGTTAGGGACAATCGGGCCAGCAGGGGAACAATTAGGCGTTGATCAGGCTGGCAGGGGAGTGGTTAGGAGCAATCAGGCAGGCAGGCAGGCAGGCGAGTGGTTGGGAGTCAGCAGTTCTGGATTGTGAGAAGGATGTCCGACTGCCCGTGGGATCGGGCCTCAATGGGCAGTAGGACATCCCTCAAGGGGTCCCAGATTGGAGAGGGTGCAGCCTGGGCTGAGGGACACTCCCCCCCCACCCCCGTGCATAAATTTTGTGCACCAGGCTTCTAGTTAATAAAATAAAAACAAAAGGAAATAGTATATATTTGTTGCTAATTTTACCATTTGGTCACATTGGATTAGTTGAAAGCTTTTTTAAATATGTGTTAGCAATGATATAATGTACTTGACTTAATAAATACTGATAAATGTTTGGTTCTAGAATAATATTAGTTTTCTATATAATACAAGCTAAAATGATTAAAATTCTATCAACTTACACACTCCATAAGTTAATTCTAACATATATTTTTTTAAACTTCTACATTTCAAGATTGTGATATATTATAAAGTATAAAGAAAAAGAGAGGAGTAAAATTGATATTCCAAATTTTATATAAAACCGTGATTTTTGTACTTTCTTAACTGAAATTACCTGTTACCTGAAATGCAAGTATTCCTCCCAAAACAAAGCTGCAACCTCTATGACTTATCCCTGACCTCCATTATCTAAAAAAAAACCACCTAGCTTTGTGTACTGAAGCTGAAAAAAATAAGACATTGATGCATGAATATGTGTTGAATTTTTTAAAATATGCATTGACTCTTGGGAAATATACTTTCTCCATTAGAGAGGAGAAATAAGAGAGAGAGAAAGCCAAAAATCCCCCTTTTTGCTCCTATGAACAGTAGAGTCTTAGCAATGTTCCCTATGACTCTCAGCTAGTTTCTATTTTTAAAGTCCTACTATGCCTCTGAAACAGGCTGGCTGCTTCATCAGTAAAAACATCCTTATTACCTCTTCTCTGCTTCCTGACTATCCACGATAAGCCAGCTTTTGACTCTGTTTGTAACAATTAACATTTTCTCATTTTTAATCTTATAAAATTCAGTCACTACTTCCAAACAAACAGCTAGTGTGTGTCATTAATATAGACTGCAACTGAGTAGCCTTTCCTTTTAGCCGCGGATATTTTCATGTTGCTAGGGAACTTTCTCCCTAAAGCCATATTTTATTTTCATCTAAGGTGTGTAGTCACAATTATGTGAACCCCTTTAACTTAGAGAAGAATAACCTGACCTGCTGGAATGAATACACTGGGAATTTTAGACAATAATAGGGTATTAGAATAAACGGGCAGCTCAGGGATTTGTAGACAGGTTTTGTTTGGTTCACATGGTATTTCTTTGTTAAAATTTAGCCAATATTTTAAAAACAGGCGATTTAATATGAAAATCTACATTTCTTGCATCTCCTCAATAAAAATCTCATGACTGTATTCAGAATTCCTGGCAATTGTTAATAGAGCTGAGAAACTACTTCCCTCCTTACATAAATAAGACTCTAGTTTTTCTTCTTTCACGAAGCTGCTTCATTCACTGTGCTCTTGACCTGACTCTTATGGGGCGATGGTTTCTGGAGTCCCTACAGATAATCTCCAAGATGATGGAAAATTAGAGAGTTAATACCTTATGTGCTATTTCCTGCCCTGAACTTTAAGAAAGAGAAAGAATTCAGAAGCAAAAGGTCAAAATATCAGCTTTAGTTTTTTAAAAAAAACAAAGAAAACTGTTCAGAGGGTGTGGCTTTAAATGTGTGTGCAAATGTGTTTGCAAATGTTTCCTTTGCATTAACTACATCTCCAATAGAGACCTTGGAATAGCCCTGCAAGGGCCTAAAGAACAGGCCCACTCAGGATCCTTTCCTCATATTGGTCTCAGGCAGAGAGAGGAGAAAAAAAGGCAAATCTTCAGGGTTTTCATTTTCATTTTAGATTTGCTCTGTCAAAAAAAAAAAAAAAATGTGGACAATGAATGTCAAACCCTTGCCAACCGCCACTTAGCAATTTATTTCTTCCCCAAAGAGTGGGAATGGTGTGAAGAGAGGCCATGTGGAGAGGCTGCTCCATATGGAAACACGAGTCCAGGAGAATGGTCTTTTCTAAAATTAGTGTTTCCTAGTAAAACAATAAATGGGACATAAATCTTCATAAAGGGACGCTATAAGAGTGGGTAGTGAGTGACATAAACTTGAAAGAATAGAGGCAGTGATATAAAAAGGTAGTGGCAGAAACTCCGGGATGCCTATCAAATACCCCTTTCTTACAAATTAAAATAAATTTGATTTTAGCTGGGCATATTACAACGCAAGTAAAGGACCGACTTCCCTTTCAACTGTTTGATCATGTGAGTCTTATCACTGAAGAGTAAATGGATATGTGATGTGGGACATCCAAGAAATCTCCTTACAGGAATGGAAGAAGAATATTCCTTTTAATCCTTGTTTGATTTCATATTATGTGAAACACAAATTTAATAGCTGAAGCATCAACACTGTCTTGGACCAAGATGGTGAAGCCGTGAGCTGGGGGGAATGCGGGTTCCCCACAGAACCATCCTCCCAGTGCTGTAACAATCTACAGAATTATTTCCCATGAGAGAGAAATAAACATTTATCTTATTTAAGCCATTGTTATTTAAGATTCTGTTTTATGAACCTAAACTTAAACCAACCTGGTAGAGTTACGTATGAAACAAATTATTTCAATGGAAGAAATCATGAACTGACTGCATAAGGATATTTCACATAATTTCTCTGTATATATTCAAATCATAGGACCACTTAATGTATCTGTTAAAAATCAATTATCCAGTTGCATACTTCATGACAGACTGAGTGTTCTCCCTAAGGTTTTTGGTTTTTTAGTAAAACAACTTTTTATGTTTTAACTTACAGCTTTTTTACTGTTCATAGGATACAAATGTGATTCCAAGATACACTCAAAAATATTTAATAAGCACCAGTATTTTCCAAGAAAGTTCTTTGAACTGGAGATCTAGGAGTAAAACAATAAAATAATAAAATAAAATATAAAATAAAATGAAAACCACCCTAATAGAGCTTGTATTCCACTGTGAACAATAAAACAATGAATAAGATAATAAGTAAAAAATGGAGAAAAATAAAGCAGAGTAGGGGAAACAGGAAAGGTATGGGATGGGATTGGGGGGTAGGAGGGATGAAATTTAAATAGATTTGTTTTGAGAAGCCTCTCTGAGAAAATGAGATTTGAATAAAGACCTAGTGAAGATGATGGAGGAAGTCATATGGCTTTCTGGGGGAAAAGAAAATGACAAATGCAAAGAACCTGAAATAGGAACATGTGTGGACTGTTCCTACTTCTGAACAGTAAATGAAATGCAGTGAACAGAGGGAAATGCAGTGGGAGATGAGGTCAGAGAGGAATAAGAGGATCAAATAGCATAAGGTCTTACAAGGGTCTCAAGAAAATGTAAGAATTTTGGTTTTTATATTAAACAGTTAGGTTTTTTTTAAAAAATAAACACTGAGAAATAAAATATTGAATTTCTGAAATAAGAACAGGAAATTATTTAAAATGTAAGATTTAGAGATAAAATTAAGGGAAATTAAAAATATGGCTAAAAATATAAATGCAGTCAAAGTGTGGAAGATAAATTTGAGGGTATTTCCTAAGAAATTCAAAAATCTAAGAGATATAAATTTTGAAAGAATAAACTAACAAAATGATTCTAGGAAATGTAATACCTAATTAATTGTACATCCAAAAACATGAGAGCAAATAATTAAAAAACTCAATAATTGAGGGGCATAAATTTTCAAAGTGAAGTGGCCTACCAATTACTCAGAGGAAGGTTACAAAAGATCCATAAAAAATATGCAACAAAGAACAAAATGAAGACCATACACAAAATGAAGGTCATATACAAAAGATCAAACATCAGAATAACATTAGATCTCTTACCAGCAAATCTTGGAGATAGAAGACAATGGAATATGCGTATTAGTCAAGATGGGTTGATTTGTGTAACAAACTCACAGATGTCAGTGGCTCAACACCGGAATTTTAATTCTCATAACTCAGCCCAATCTAGAATGCTAGTGTTCAAAAGCTAGATCCCTTCTTATAGTGCCACTGCTATCATCTAGTGACTCAGAATATTCCACTGGACCCCCTGCATCAGGTGCAATTCAGGAGAAGAGGGAGAGTAAGGCAATTCATGACAAGGTTGTACCGGCCCGGGCCGGAAAGATCACTTAATCTTTACAGCTACATAATTTAGGATAAATACCAAAAGAAAAAAAAAAGATTAATATTGTAATTAAATTGGTAAAGGAGACTTAGGAGGAAATTATTTGACTTCATTAGATTTTATTTATAACTGCATGAGTTAAAGTCAATACCTAACACAGAATCAGAGAGTGAGAAGTACTGTTTTTCATTTAGCAGATTATTAGATTTTATTACTAGGATTACTAAAGAGGCTTAAAACTCATATACAATTTACACATGCATATAATTAGAGAAAGGGAAAGAGGAAACATTCATAGATTAACGATTATGGAACATGAGAAACACAGAAAATGTTAAGGAATTAATTTAAAATGTATGCATTTAGTAAAATCAACTTAATTTAGGAAGAAGAACAAAAATAGTAAAAATAAATTTTCCTTAGTAAATACGCTAAGATATTTTAAAACCTGGAGTGAAAGTGATTTGATAAGCTACAAAATAAATCAATGAAAATGAAGATAATTTCCTTGATTTTTTTCGTTATTTTCTGAAGAGAAAATAGCTAGGTGAAAGGGGTGGTGCTCTCCTTAAGATAAAAAAGTCATAGTGTTCTCAAAATGAAGAGTTTTAAATTGTGTGATGAAACGAATGAGAAAGCTAGAAGTCTTGAGGTACAAGGCCTGCAGATAGGACTTTCTAAATATTTGTGTGTTTGGGTTCTCCTTTGGCAGAAGTATGTGCCGCTGTTGTAGAAAGATAGAGCACAGGTTTGTGAATGAAGGGGACATCATGAAATCCACAACACAGAAATGAATGTAAATACTTTTTATCATAGAAAATCACGGTATAGTAAGCTGACTTGAACTTTTGTCTTTCCCACTGATGAATTAGACTTGTTCTTCCTCTTTTGTAAATAAAAGAAGATAAACTACTAAATGATCCAGTTCTGTGGCCCTGTAAGAACAATTTTGAGAAGAGTGACTTTAGGAAGTAAAGTCATCCACAGCCGAATCTAGTTGAGACAATTGGGGGTGAGAGTGGGTATAAATGTCAACAAGGTAATGCGTAGAGTAGTCTTAAACTAATAACTTGGCCAGGCATCCTGTGTTTAGTGACGCTCTGCAATTTTTAGGATTTGTTGTTCCCTCTGGGCTTTATTATCTCTTTCATTATTCTCCTCAAAATGAGGTTCTTGACAAAATTGCTTTAAAATAATGTCAAGTATCAGATTTGGGTATTGGGTTAATCTTCAAGTTCACCACTTGCTGTGGTCTTCTATGTCCTGAAGAAAGTGACTTTACTATCTCCCTTTTACTCTTTCTCATTTGGAAAATAGAAGGAGAATACTTGTCCTCCTTTCATGACAGAATGTAGTGTTTATATTCATTGCATTCTCTCTTGTGAATGATTTCTATTGTTATATACTACCGAAGGCCAGCTGACACATCTTGGCGGTCAAACAAACAAAAAACGTTCAGTCTCTTTCCCTTGCTTCTGCAAGGTGAAAATGCACCGTACAGGAACCCTGGGTGCGTTTCAGATAAGAATTAGGAGGTTTTTTTATAGAGATATGTTTGTGCTGGTGGAAACTCAAGAAGGGTTAGAATTATGAGGACCAGTAGAGCAGCTGGATGTCTACATAACCTTGTTCAGGAAGGAGAACAAAACAGACCTGGAATGTCCTTGGTGAAAAGCAGAAGTCACACAGCCAAGTGTGGCCTTCTGTGTGTCCTGCTGAAAACATTTTGTTCTCTTGATCTCATCATATCTGATAGCAAATATCATTGACGTTTTGCTAGAGATATATGACTATGAGCAGGACTAATATTTACTTTCTTACTATATACTCTATTCTTCCTGTAACTAAACCTATAAAATCACTGCAATCATTAGCTATCTTCTAATGATTGGAAGGAAACTGTAGCACAAGAGTTGAAGTAACAAAAAAAAAAGGTAATGAGGTCAGTAAAGCGGAATGCTCTCCCAGCTACTCAACTCAGTCTATTGAACATCTCTTTTTAAAGCCTTCAAGGCCTAAGTTATTTATCATCAAACAATGAAGCTCTTGCTTGCCACCAAGTCAGAATTCATTTCTTCTCTTTCTTTACTTTAAAAGCAAACATACTCCTGTCAAATCACCATCTCCTATGGGAGAGGATTTATCTCAGTATTTAAGGTTTGCATATTTTGGATCCAGGATCTCAGTTCCTTAGTTCTGCAGAATTTTCTTTCTCTAGCTTATGAAAGCTTCCAATATCCCTTAGTCACAATCCACTTTCTGTGTGCCTACACAGAGTTAATTAACACAAAACAAAACAAAGCTATAAATGATTCTGGTCTTTGTTTTCTTTTCTCAGGTTGGGTTTACATCCTCAGATAAATATAACTAGAGCTCTTTTCCTCCTATTCAGACTGTCCTTCAGGCCTGCTGAGGTGCTTAGATTAACCTTCGCTCTATTATTTATTGAAATGTTGGGGTGTTCAAGCAGCTATTTTCTTTTGTTGTTGTTGTTGTTTTAAATTTCTCCTGTAGCAGTCATTTCAACTGTTACTTATATTATTTTACCATACATTGGCATATATAGAAAATAGTATAATATTAACCTGAAAATTCCTAAGCAGGAACAAATGATCCAGCAGAAATATTAATAACCCAAATTTGATTGACTTAATGCCTCCCAACTCCTGATGCAGGACCTCAGTTTCCAGGACAAATTTTCTCCCAGTTCTTTCTAGAAGTTTAGTGGGTATTTTATATGTAGTAAAGACAAATGTGTATTTTACTTATTTTTGCACTTATTAAATCATCAAAAGCCTTGTGTTCAGCACACATATGCTCAGGGATAAATTCATTCAAACATCTCCATTTAAAATTTCCACTGACTGCCCTAGCCAGTTTGACTCAATGGATAGAGTGTCGGCCTGCACACCAAAGGGTCCCGGGTTTGATTCCAGTCAAGAGTCTTACCTTGGTTGCAGGCTCCTACCTGGCCTTGGCCCTGGTCAGGGTGCATGCAGGAGGCAACCAATAATGTGTTTCTCTCACATTGATGTTTCTCTCTGTCTTTCTCTCTTGCACTCTCCCTAAAAAATCAATATCTTCGGGTGAGGATTAAAAAAAGCAATCAATCAATAAAAACATATTTAAAAATATATTTACTGGTTTGATAAATCCACACATGCATTTAAAAAATTTTTTTAAAAATTTAAGCCCAAACCGGTTTGGCTCAGTGGATAGAGCGTCAGCCTGCGGACTGAAAGGTCCCAGGTTCGATTCCGGTCAAGTGCATGTACCTTGGTTGCGGGCACATCCCTGGTAGGGGGTGTGCAGGAGGCAGCTGGTCGATGTTTCTCTCTCATCGATGTTTCTAACTCTCTATCCCTTTCCCTTCCTCTCTGTAAAAAATCAATAAAATATATTTAATAAAAAAAATAATTTTAAGAGTTCCATTTATATTCACTACCACTTAAGGAAGTGGTTTGCCCCTTCTAGAGCTAACAGTGATGTCCAATAATATACAGAACAATCCCTATAGCAGAGCTCCTCACACTATCTGTGCTTAAGGAATATTTTTCCTCTAATCAGACACAAAAACAATACATTTTAAGAATACAATATAAATGTCTAGAAAAGTAACAAATTCTTGAATGACACAGAGATATTAAATTACTATCAAAGTGTCTGAATGCTTACTCTCAGTATCTATACCAATAGTGCATGGATTGGGACCAAATGTAGCCACACTTTGAGCAGCAGTCCCCTGGAGTGTGGTCTCTTAACACTCCTCCAAGCTGCTGCATCTTCCCAGGGACAATTGCCCTTCCATTTCAGTCATACTGCAAAGCGTGGAAAAGCCAGAAGAGAGCTCATGTTTCTAAGTCTGTGTTGCACTTTTGTCATCTGGTCCTTAGAAGTAAGATGGGCTGTGGATGAGTCTCATAAAACCCCTTATGAAGGAAGTTCATTAAGTTATTTCTCCTTCTTCTGTTGACTTAGGCCTAGAATATGAGGCCTCGCTGAGTATTGTTTCATCCTGGCATCCCCAATTCTTCTGTTTCTCATCTTCTTTTCCTCTGAGACACTTCCCCAAAGGACAGCCTAACCTGATTTGTAAACTCATAAAAATAGATAATTGACCCATCAGTTTATCAGAATTTTATGTTCATCTGAGACACTGTCTTCATAGGACTCCAATTCAATGTCTGGTGATTCAGACATTGTGTTAGCCATTGTGTGAAAAAGTAGAGATTGTGGGTTATTTTGTCATTCTGTTCTATGTAGAAAAGAAGTTGAATCTATGTTAACTAAGGGCCAAGTCCTGTGCTGAGTGCTTGGCCTAGATCAGCTTCTTGACATCCTCAAGGAACTTTGTGAAATGGCACAAGCATCATTTCCATTTTACAAATGAGGGTACTGATACTAAAGAATCAGTCACTTGACTAATGGTACTCAACCAGTTATCAGTAGAGCTGGAATAATTAGTGTTGCCTAGAAAAACAGGAACAAGAGAAAATAATGACTAATCAAGGTATAAAAACAATGTTAAAAAGTTGATGGAAGAATATAGGTTTTTTTAATTACACAGATCATATTCCCCTGCATCAAAAGCCAGCATGGGGAAAAAGAGAAAGAAGGCAAACACTTACTTTTAGCAATAGCATAATGTTTGCTTATCTGACAGGTCCATCACATTCCCAGTAAGTGACTGAATACTCTGAAAGAGGGACACATGTTAGATGAAAGTTTGTGACTCTGTTCCTCTATTTTAGGAATGCACCCTACTTGCTTGGCCTGTTGACTTCATTTCACCCACACTCTGTTTCAACTCATGTATATTGACCGAGGCCTTGAGAAGGAAGTGCCCAGGCACCCATTTCTCCAAAGATATTGGTTCCCTATCAATTTCAGTTCACAGCCGGTTTCAGATCCACTGGGTAGACTTCTGACCCCTGTTAATCAATCCCACAGACTTGCCGTTCTAAAGGTTCTGGAGATACTAACCAGGCCATCTTTCCCAGGTTCCAGCCCTTTGTAGCCAGTGCTTGTCTCTGCCCCCCATTAGTAGTTTTACGTGGTCACAGGATTGGCTCCTATTTCCTCCAGCTGGTTTGGAAATAATCATCTTGAATTGGGCCAGAGGTACTGCATATTTGTTTGTTTTCCCTGCTATTCCCCCTACTGCCTTCAGCTAACAGAGCAGCTCATTCTTTATGGAGGAGACATTTCACACAGGTTGTGGTCAGGTGATACCACACTATATACGCTTATTTGAGAAGCAGGCCTGACAGTCAGGCTGGACCAACTCCTCATGAGGATGTATTAGTCTGAGCTCCCTTTCTTCTGAGGTAGTTCTTGGATTGCCAATGTCTTTCTGCCCACCAATTAGACAGGGATGAGGTCACTGGAGACATTACTTGAACTCCTTGTTCTACACAATCCTGAGTATGTCAGCATTTGTGTCAGCATTTAATAAAAAAAAAAAAGAATCGCTTATTGATTTTTAGAGAAAGAGGAAGGGAGAGGGCAAGAGAGAGAAACATCAATGTGAGAGTGTAACATCCATTGGCTGCCCCCTGCACACCGACCAGGACTGTTAGCATTTTTTAAAAACTAAATTAGATTGAGTAGAATTGTTTTTACTTGCAATCAAAATATTTATGATTAATTACTAACCTAACTAGAAACATGACTGTGATCACTTAGACTCTAGATTGTGAGCCTCTACCTAGATCCGTGGTATTTCCAGGCCCATTTTAAACTAACTATACCCCCTTTTTTTCCCCATGTTTCGGTGTTCTCTCTAATATTCTTGTGTGACCAGACTTCTTTTCCTGGATGACTGAGGTTATTCTATCCAGCTTCATAAGATCTAATGTGAAAAGTGGTTTAAAAAGTTAATGAAGCCTTCTACTGTGCACATTACCAATAGATTTCCTAACAGGGCCAACTTAACATCAGTGTAGTAAATCATAAAGTAAAGAACTTAATTTACACACACACACACACACACACACACACACACACACACACACATTGATGCCAAGTCCATTATTCACAGATGCTATAGGAACAGATCACCATGATAAGATTGGAAGAGAAAATTTATGGGAACAAAATAAATGCAAATGTCAATATTTACAATCAATAAAAATAACTGGTTTAGAGTAAATAGAAAATAAAGTATAATGGGAATAAAAATAAGTATATAAAAATGTATATAATGGTATCCTATCTAATAAAGAGGGAATATGCAAATTGACCATCATGCCGTCACAAAGATGATGGCATCCATAGCCACAAGATGGCGGTGCCCAGTCCCCTCATCCCCGCCGGAGTCCCCCAGTCCTTTCAGCCCTGCTGGAGGGGTGGCAGGTGCATGGTGCGGCCGAATTCGCCCTCAGCCCCCCAGCCATCCAGGGCCGGCCCGAGGCGCAGGCAAGCCTCAGTTGGGGATGTCACCTTCTCCTGATCACCGGGTCACCTCCTGCCCCTGAGGGCTTCCGGACTGTGAGAGGGGGCAGGCCGGGTTGAGGGACCCCCCTCCAGTGCATGAATTTTCATGTACCGGGCCTCTAGTTTATTATATAAATTATATATATTATATAATATATAGCATATATTATATAAATGTATTAGTATATATTATATATCTTATATATATTAGGAATAATTTATACACTAAACTTGTAAAGAAGGACTATAATATGCTTATCAATTAACACCCACATTAGGATGCTCAATATATGTTTTTTTATGATGTTTTAGCAAAATAAATTTTAGAAATTTTCTTGGAAACACACCTTACAGTAAAACAACTTTTATCTCTTAGTCTTTTATTCACTAGTTATGTTTGCCTACTACCAACGGGATGAAGGATATCTGTGGAGAGGTTTTCTTGTTGGTTTTTTTTGTTTGTTTTAATTGCTTTATGGAACAGTAAGCCCAAACAATTGAAAGGCAGCAACTGAAATCATTGTGGAGGAGGTTCAATCTTGTAGCTGAGATTGTCAATGCTGCTCAAAGGAGATATGACTTTGCAGGGTAAAATCTTGCCAAAGGTCAAAATGTGAAGAGGGGGGGAAAAAGGAGGATGCAAAATTACCTTATATAAGGTCACTGTTGAAGGATAAGAGGTTTGGAGGATCACGGTATACAAGATATTGGAAATCTACAATTTAAGATGGTTGAATATAAATAAAGGATTTTAAACTAGCTAGAGACAGAGAATAAAGAATTTGGTGTAATCAATAAGGTAGCAATCCATTAAGGCCTTTAGAATAGACACACTGTGCTTATATTAAAAATATGACTAACACAATTTTGAAAAAATTCCAGAAGGAACAAACATGCAATCAAGACACAAAATTAATTATGAAATAACTCAGGAGAAAGGCATGTTTTGTTTATAATTACTTGTTAACATGGTTTTGAAATATAATTTTAGAAAGAATAGAATATAATTGACCACTTTGTAGATATAAGAATGATAAAGTAAATAGAATGAAACATGGGTATTTTAAAGAATAAGTAATAGAAGGGTTTTATGTTTTTACTAGAGGCCCAGTGCATGAAATTCATGCACGGGGTGTGGGGGGAGTGTGTACCTCAGCCCAGCCTGTACCCTCTCCAATCTGGGATCCCTCTCACAATCCAGGATGGTGGCTCCCAACTGCTCGCCTGCCTGCCTGCCTGATTGCCCCTAACTGCTTCTGTCTGCCAGCCTGATCACCCCCTAACCACTCCCCTGCCGGCCATCTTGTGGTGGCCATCTTGAGTCCACATGGGGGCAGACATCTTTGACCACATGGGGGCAGCCATCTTGTGTGTTGGAGTGACAGTCAATTTGCATATTACTCTTTTATTCAATAGGATATGCTCCATCGAAAAATCTACTAATAAAATGTATATGCAGCTACTAGGAGATAAAGTATGTGAAACTCTTTGGAAAGCAAAGTGCTACATTAATGCAAACCACTATATTATTATACTTTGAAGTCCTTATATTTGAAGATTCATACACACGGAATGAAATCCATGTCTTGTGTTGAGTAGTTTCTCTCTCCTTTTTTTTATTTTTGATGTAGAAAAGTGGTATTTGAAAGAATTAAAATGTGAGTTATAAATATAGTCCACACTTGAGTATACATTTTAGAGCAGCAGTGAATAAAAGTTATCTTATATAATAAAAGGCTAATATGCAAATTGTCCCCATGGGCAGGAGTTCGACCGACCAGGAGTTAGATGTGCACTGACAACCAGGGGGTGATGTGGAACATGGCGGGCGTTGGAGATTCGGTGCTGGCAGCGGGCGGCAGTGGAGGAGCTACCAGCCCTGATGGGTCCCAATGAGAGTGGGACTGTGGCAGGATGGTGGAGCAGGTGAGCGGGTGGTGCCAGACCAAGGCAGATGTGAAGGAAGGCCTTGGCTGGCAGCCGGCAGCTGCTAGGAACCCTACCCATGCACGAATTTTGTGCACTGGGCCTCTAGTATATTAGAAATATATAAAACTTATACTCACTGTTGAGTGAAAACCTAAAACATACAGGTTGTTATGTATATTATAGATTATAGGAAGCCTCAGAAAATGTGGGATTGGATTTTCCAATAATCCATCATCATATACTCTTACACCTTTATATACTACCTGTATAACATGCTGTATTCCAGATAACACCTTTTGGTCCTCAAAACAATGTGCATTATACAGCATTGGGGACACACATTAGTTTTCAGTTATGACACAAATCCTGACAGATCGACCCCAGTTGCAATACTGATTTGGAAGGTGAGGTGAATCATTGTGTGAAGGGTTGTAAACTAGTGGAACAAGCAGTCAAAGGGTGAATGACACCAAGGGGATGTAGTGAAACTGTGAGGGGGTATATTAGAAAAAGTATATCCAATGTTACTTATTGTAATTTTTATATATGGTTGATAGACTGATGTTTCACTTTTGAAGGACAAACTAAAGAAGGGATGTGAGATTTTTACTTTCACTGAAGGGGATGTTGACAGGAATTATTTAAATACTAGAGACCCAATGCACGAAATTCGTGCATGGGTAGGGTCCCTAGGCCTGGCTGGCGATCAGGGCTGATCTGTGAGGTGACTGGCGGGGCGATTGGGGGGCCCCCGGTGGCACCTGCCTTGGCCAGCCTGGTCCCGGCTCGTTGGCCCCACCTCCCGATCGCCCTGCTGCCGCTGGTCACCTCCCTCTGTGGGGTGACCGGCAGGGCAATTGGGGGACCCCCCCCCGGTACCTGCCTTGGCTGGCCTGGGGCCTGCGGACTGGGAACAGCTCCAGGGTTGATCATCTGCCCCCTGGTGGTCAGTGCATGTCATAGTGACCGGTCGTTCTGCATATTAGGCTTTTATTATATAGGATGTCCTGCAAGCCTACTTTTAGGCAGGCATAATGCTACATGCAGGAAAGACAAGATTTCAAAGTATAGTATTTATCCTCCTGAAACTTCTGGGCTACCTTAGTTAGTACAGGCTGCCATCAAACAATACCAGATCTTTGGGGCTTGATCTTCTTGGCTTGCAGAGGGCCACCTTCTAGCTGTGTCCTTATGTGATCTTTCCTCTGTGCTCAAGCTGAGAGACTGAGCACGCCCTCTGGTTCTCTTCTTATAAAGATTAATCCCAGCAGAGTAGGGCCTCACTCTCCTGACCTCATCTAACCTAATTATGGTCTAAAGGCCCCATCTTCAAACCAAATACCAGTCACTAGAGGGTAGGGGTTTAATGTATGAGTTGAGAGGCAGGAGAAGAATCAATTCCTAGCATAGGCTAAAGAAGATAAAGATATTGAAATCACAGATTGGTGAGTCATCACAAAGTGGACAGACTAGTAAAACCTGCCAATTAATACATAAAATATTACAAAAATCTCAGTAGCTCCAATGTGCTCTTCAGTCGCAACCACACTGTCCATCTAAAGGCGACCATTATCCCAGTGTCTACCAGCATTCATTATATATTTTTCTCATTGCAAATTTACTTAAATCCCAAGCAGTAAATTCCAAATTTACAGAGTTAACATTAAAGCTGCCAGGAGATCAAGGTTAAAAGGCAAGGGAGATGAGGGGTGGAGAAATGGCTTCATTTACCATTTCTCACAGCTATGATGTGAAAAAAGATACAAAGCAAAATCAGCAAAGGGAAAAGGTGCATGGAGCAAAAGTCTAGAGAAACCCCGGTGCAAGTTTCTGAGTCTTTTCCCAGTGGAGTCATTCAGGATGCGCTCAGTTTCTCCAGCAGGTATGAAATGTAGTCAACTAGGAAAGCTTGCCTGAGCCCAGATGCCCAAGGTTCTTATTGGAGGCCAGTTATTTAGGCATATTCTGCCTAACATGTTCCAAAATTCCAGACACTTGGAAGGAAAGCATAAACCACTTGGTTTGTACAAAGATTTTATCACAGGAAGCCATTCTTTTCATTTAGGGCAGTGGTTCTCAACCTTTCTAATGCCGCGACCCTTTAATACAGTTCCTCATGCTGTGGTGACCCCCAACCATAAAATTATTTTCATTGCTACTTCATAACTGTAATTTTGTTACTGTTATGAATCATAATGTAAATATTTGTGTTTTTCTGATGGTCTTAGGCGACTCTGCTAGCGGTTCTCAACTAGAATTGCTGTAGAGCCCTGTAATTTTGCTACTGTTATGAATGTAATGTAAATATCTGTGTTTTCCGATGGTCTTAGGTGACCTTGCTAGCAGTTCTCAACCTGTGGGTCACGACCCACAGGTTGAGAACCGCTGCTGTAGAGTCTAAGACCATCGGAAAACACAGATATTTATATTGCGATTCATAACAGTAGCAAAATTACAGTTATGAAGTAGCAACGAAAAGAATTTTATGCTTGGGGGTCACCACAACATGAGGAACTTTATTAAAGGGTCGCAGCATTAAAAAGGTTGAGAACCACTGATTTAGGGAATGGTGCTCTGAATTAGTTTTGCCTATTTTAAATTTTCACATAATGGAATTGCATAGTACATATTTGTATCTGGCTTTTCTTCATTCACAATAGCACACTGATAATCATCTATATTGCTGGCATGTAATATTTCATTTATTTTCATAGCTATAGAGTATTCCATTGTGAAAATAGCACAATTTATTTACCCAATTTTATTCTGAGTGGTCATTCACTTTTTCCCACATCTTGACTATTGCACATAATGTAATTCATGAACATTTTTGTGTTAATGCATTGGGATGCAGATATGCACATTTCTTATAGTTATGCACCTAGGAGTGGAATGCTGAGTCAGACTGTATCTGAGTGTTCAGATATGTAGATACCACCATAGCTTTTGGAGTGATGCTACAAATTTAAACCTCACCAACGTGCAGGAGAGCTCCAATAGTGCTACATCTTTGCCAGCATATGGTGCTGGTAGACTCATTTACTTGAGCCATTCTGGTATGTGTGTAATCATATTTAATTGTGAATTTAATTGCATTTTGTTAAGTACTTTACAGTGTATTTTTTTGTATTTGGTTATCTGGGGATTTTTTTAAATGTTGAAATTATATTCTTTCACCCTGTGGCTTGTATCTTACTCTCTTAATAGTAACTTTTAATTAAGAGAACACCTTAATTTTATTATATTTAAATTATCAATCATTTCTTTTATAGTTAAAAACAATTTGTTTTCTAGCCCTAGCCGGTTTGGCTCAGTGGATAGAGCGTCAGGCCTGCGGACTGAAGGGTCCCAGGATCGATTTCAGTCAAGGGCGTGTACCTTGGTTGCGGGCACATACCCAGTAGGGGGTGTGCAGGAGGCAGCTGATCAATGTTTCTCTCTCATCGATGTTTCTAACTCTCTATCCCTCTCCCTTCCTCTCTGTAAAAAATCAATAAAATATATATTAAAAAAAATAAAAAAATAATTTGTTTTCTGTTTAAGAAATATTTACCTATAGCAAAGTTAAAAATGTGTTCCATACATTAGTTTCTAATAGCTTTATACTTTACCTTTTATATGAAATAGAAATTAATAATAACTTATAATAATATAATCCACCTAAAATTTGTGGGGGGAGAGGTTTCATGGTGGTAGAAAGGGTTAAAATTTATTGTTTTCCAAAGGGATGTCCAAATGAGCAAGCAACATTTATCCAATAGACAATCTTTTTCCCATTGCTCTAAAACACTATTGTGTTATGAATTAAGTAGCTTTATATGTTTTGATCTATTTTTGAACTACCTAGTCTATGTCAGTGGCCTCTTTGTCTATATTTCCACCCATACTCCACATTATCTTAATTACTTAGTTTAATAACAATTCTTACAATCTTGTACCGTAAGTCTTAAAATTTGCACTACTCCAGGCTTGTCTTGGCTATTTTGGCTATTTGCACTCCAATATAGATTTTTAGAATCTTATGGCTTTCTACAAAATAAAACTTCTGGAATTTTCATTGGTATTACATTTAACCTATGGATCAATTTAGAGAAAATCGGTATTTTCATTTATAATTATAACCTCTCCTTCCTAATATTAACACTTTCTTTAATATCTCAAAAATATTTTCTATTTTTTGTGTAACATTTTTGTACAACTTTTGCTAAATTTGATATTCTGTACTCAACATTATTTGATGCTATTGCAAATAATAACATTTTTATAGATATTTTTGGTTGGAATGTAGAAATACAATTGATTTTGTTACTCAATTTATATCAAAAGACTATCTTAAATTTAGACATTAATCCCAAGAGATTCTTTGAGATTCTCTACATGCATACTATATAATCTGGAAAAGCCATTTTTGTTTCTTCATTTTTGAATCTTATATCACTGTCTTTCATGTTATGTTATGCTGGCTACAATCTTGACTACATATACATTTGAATTGAAGTGGTGGTTGTGGGAATATTTATTCTATTCTTGATTTCAGGTGGAAATATTACTATAAGTAATTTTTTTTAGGTACCCTTTATGTAAAGGATACTATCTTCAATTTCTAGTTTACAAATAGTTTTTGTGATAGCTGTCCTTTCTGCATCTTTTGAGATAATCATGTTTTTTTTCTCCTTTAGTTTGTTAATGTGATGCATCACACTGATTAACAATTATCTACTAAACTTTGCATTCATAGAAAAAGTCCAACTGGGTTATGATTTTTTCCCTATACATCACTGGATTTCTTTAAGGACTTAAGAGAAATTGGTGAATCTTTTCCCATTCTTGTAAAAAAAGAATGCTGACCATGTAAGTCAAATTTGAAATTGCTCTCTCTGCCTTTTTTTCTGAAATAGTTTATATACAATTATGTTACTATTTCTAAATAATTTGCAGAATTTACTATGAATCAAATACAGTCTATTGCTTTTCTTGGAATAAGGTTCTTATTTAGAGATCCAACTAATTTAATAGCTATAGGACCACTGATTTCATTTTTTTTTCCCCATTTGTCTTTTGTCAGTTTTGGTATATTTTTAGTGTTTTTGTTGTTGTTGTTTTTAAAGGGGAAGACTGTCAATTTCTTCTAAATTTTCTATATTTTTGAAAAACTTGTTTTCAACTTATTCTTCTTATCATTTTGTACTTAGTGTGTTAGTGTTATCCCCTTTTTCATTTCTGACAGGCTAATTTGTTCTCCCCACATACTCTTGATTAGGCTAAACAAGTTTATCAGCTTTATTGATATTTTCATAGACCCAATTGGGACATTCTTCATCTTTTATGCATTGTTTTTCTTCTACATTATTAATTTCCATTGTTATTGTCATTTTTCCTTCTTTCTACTACCTTTGTGTTTAATCTGCTGTTTGATAATCTTGAGATGAATGATTTTAGAATATTAATTCTAGATTTTTTCTTTTATAATATAATCATTTTGTTGTTATAGAAAAATATATGCAATATATTTCCATTAAATATATTTTAACTGCTTCCTACTAGTTTTACTAGGTCATATTTTAATTATGAATCATATTATTTTCCAATTTACATTTTTATTTCTTTTTTGATCCATGATTATGTGTCAATTTGTTGCTCAATTTTAAAACATTTGATGATACTCATATTATCTGTTTGTTTGTGTTTTATAAATCAATTCTACTATGGAAAGATCACATTTTGTATGATTTTGATTCTTTGCTATTTAAGATTTGCTTTTATTATACACTCTACTGTAAATTTTGATAAATTTCCCACATGCACTTGAAAGCAATGTATTGTTTGCTGTTGCAAATTAATTAGTAAAAAGGTAAGTAGATGATAGACGATAGATAGATGATAGATAGATGATAGATAGATAGATAGATAGATAGATAGATAATAGATAATAGCAAGCATTAATTAGATGGTATGTATTTGTGTGGTTTAATTTTTCCTTTCTTACTGATAGAAATGTTTGTTTTGTCAGTTAATGGTGGAGGTGTTAAAATGAATATAAAGTCTCCCTTTTTATTCTATCAGTTTGGGCTTTATACATATTAAGCTATACAATTAGGTGCACTGTTTCCTCTTTGAGTTTTTCCTTCTTTGTTATTATGAAATATCCTTTATCTCAAGTAATGCTTTTTACCGTAAGGTCTATTTTATCTAATATTTATATAACTTCAGCTTTCTTCTGGTTTGAATTTGCAAACCAGATATGTCTTTTTTCCTTTTTTTTTTTACTCTCAATCTTCTTGTTCGTGTATATTTGAATAACATACACTATATTTACATTTATATTGACATTTATATTTTATTTATTTATTTATAGCACTAGGTGCTATGATTTTTTTTTTTCTTTTCCTTAAGTCTAGTTTGGCAATCTTTCTTTTAGAGCAGGGCTAGGGAAACGTTTTCTGCAAAAGGTCGAGTGAAGATTTTAGACTTTGTGGTCCACGTCCAGGGTATGTCATAGCTACTCAACTCTGCTATTGCAGTCCAAAAGCAGCCACAGACAATATATAACACTAATGAAACTGTAATTAATGTGAATGGGTTCTAATAAAACTTATCTATTAAAAAAAGGCAGCAAGCCAGTTTCAGCCTGCGGAGTCTCATTTTCCAAACCTTGTTAAAAGTATTAATTACATTTACATTGGTTGTTTTATCTGATATGTTGGGAGAGGGGGGTAATTCTAACCTCTTATTTGTTTTCTCTTTTTTCTACTTGTTACTCATCCCTTTTTCTTTCACTTTATTTGTTAATTGAGAGTTATGATTTTTTTTATCATTTGGTTTTTATACTATACACACTATGCATTCTTTTACTATTCTTTAAATGAGTTTGCTGAAATTATAACATACATCCTTGAAACAATTAGGCTTTTATGTACATTAGTTATTTGTTACTTTCTAGACAATCTTAGGACTCTCTTTATCTATCTTTGGCCTTTTCTGTTGTTTATTGTCATGTTGCATATACAAGAGTGGGCAAAAGTAGGTTTACAGTTGGGAATACATAAAATACAGTTTATTATTTATTAATTATTGTATTATTTATTTTTATTACAACTGTAAACCTATTTTTCCTATCCCTGTATTAATTTTATATTTTTTCTCCAAAATACATTATTATTATGTTTATGCATTCACAATTCAGATTAAATCACATTATTTCTTTCCACATCTCTTCTCTGCATTCCTTATAAAATTTTATGATTCCATATTAGAAAGATCTATTTTGCCCCAATAACTTTTTAAATTTTCTCTGCATATTGCTGGCAATGGGGGCAGGTGGTGACATCTGATACTGATACATTGGCTCAGTTTTGTTTGTTTATTTGTTTTAATCTAAAATCATGAGAACTACCTCAGTTAATGTCCCTTCTCTTTAGGATAATTGCCTCTCAACTTCTGGCTAATGTTTGATGGCTTCAAACGGATTGCATTTTTTGCTGAAATGTTATATATATATATATTATATATTTTTTTTTTTTTTTTGGCTGAGAGTGTTGATCAGCATCAAGCTAATGTAGCATAACCAAAATATTTGTATTGTTGTTCTTTTCTCTTTGTATGTCTAAATAGTCTCCTTCTTTTCCCCACTAAACACAGATGAGGGAAAGGAGATGCACAACAACATCTTCTCCCCTATGTCCTGAAAACACTGAAATTAATGAAAGACAACATACATCTCAGGTTAATTTATTTTTATACCAGCAGGATCCTGAAATCCTATTTATATTTAGGTCTTGTAGTTTTCATGTAAGCTCTCCTAATGTTCTGTTGCAATATTTTAGGTTGATACACATTAAAGTTCCCTTTCCATAGTCACACCCATTCAAAGGAGCAGGCACCTTACCAATACCTTCTTAATGGGTTATTGAATTGCTTATTTGGCCACTTAGTCATGATTTCAAATGCCTGTAACTTCACTTTGCAAAGTACACCAAATTACTTCAACCACAATTAATCAGAATAAGTCCACATATTCTGCTAGGAAGTCTTTCAACTATAAGACATTAAGAAATAACTCTTTCCTCCATCTCATATTTTCCATGAAGTACCTTCATATTTTTATTTAATAAAGACATTTTAAAATGAAGATACTTATTTCCTAGCTATATTATTTATCCCCTTTTATTCTTTAATTGCATAACTTAGCTTTCATGAAAATATATTTAGTATAAAGTAATAATAAATTTCTTTGTAATTTTCCTCTCATCATTTAATACAATTTTAAAGTCATCTGTAGTCAACTTTACCCAAATTTTAAAATTAAAATAAAAGGCAATGATATGAGACATTGCACAAATGTTATCATCTTTCATACAAATATCCCAAAGCCCTTTACAATGTTAATCAACGTGTACTGTGTCCAATGTTGGTTGGGTGGTGACTCTTAGCCAGGAGAGGGCATGAGATTCTCTTGTGATGGTTCTTAAACAAATGCAGCCAGTGTCCTAACACCTTAGGTACTGGAATTTGGTATGCGTGGATTATTAAAGAACTCTGCAAATCATTGGGATGCACAGATACTTAAGAAACACTGCTTTAATCATTGGAGGATAAAGAAGAAATGGGACTTAACTCAGTCAAGTTGTAAAAAACAACAATAATAACACTTAAAACTATATAAAATCACATGTAATTAAGAATTGAATTTTCTGGCACAGTGTGAGAACAGATTCATTAGGAAGATCAGAATTGATCTGTACTTTCAGGAATCGAGGAGATATGCAGGGCTGGCAGGAATGCCTGCAATGGGGAAAATTTTAGAATATGAGCAACAGCACAGAGGCAGAAATAATCATTATTAGGTAATCAGTGCCAAGAACAAGCTAGTCACCTCAAAGTAGAAACTGTCTCTACCTGTTCACTGCTTTCTACACAGTATTATCACCTGTTGAACAAACATGTGAATAAATGAATAAACTAGTCAATCTGTCGATAATGAGAGTGACATGTTCTCATGCTGGAGAAGTGGAAAGTAGGTATGCATATTTAGAACAAGATCCAATTACGGATGACCTTGAAAGCCAGCAAAGGAGTTTTAAGAAGGGGCCAATAAATAAAAAGAAGAGTTGAGCTTGGTTTATCAGGGGATCGCAAACAGGCACTAGAGGGCTTCCACACTTGAAGAGAAGCCAGTTGAAAATGTGCTGTGGTGATATAGGTGTGTGACTATAGGTTTTATGCTATTTTCTTTTCTTTTTTAAAATATGTTTTTATTGATTTTAGAGAGAGAGGAAAGGAGAGGGAGAGAGAGAGAAACATTGACGAGAGAAGAACATTAATTGGCTGCCTCCTGCAATGCCTGTCCCCCAATGTGGATCGAGCCTGCAACGCTGCATATGCCCTGATGTCCTCTTGGTGCATGGGTCAATGCTCAACCAACTCAGTCACAGTGGCCAGGGCTCTTGCACTATTTTCATTTAAAAAAAATAATGATAAAGCATACCTACCAAATAAAGAGTGCATGTGTAGTGATTAAAAAGTTATTCAAAGTAATTTCAAATATCACATAATTATAATATTATTTAGTTGTTTAGTTTAATATTGTGTGCTATCTAATTGGATGATTTTTTTGCCTATAAGTTGCACTTGGTCTCTGAGTTGTTCCTCTTCCAGTCTTTCTTCATCCTCTCATTCCTATTCCCTTATTTTGGGGCTTTTCCTCCTTAAATATATTTAGCTAAAACTATCATCTACTAGAAAATTCTGGTTGCTGAAAATTTTATTATAACTTGCTACTTTCTATCTGCATGGCATTAAAAAATTCAATTTAGACTTTAATATTTTAGAATTGACTTACCCTAGTTAGAATGAGAGTGGAAGTATAAAAATCAAAATGTTGCTTTAAAAAAAGACAAGATGTTAATGTTCTTAGATACTTGTTTAAGCTTATACTATACATAGTTAAGTTAGGTTAGCCAGAAATTTTCATCTGTTATTTGAAAAATTTTTTAAAGTCTGGACAATATTTCATAATTTTTGCCTTAAGATATATTTCATAGACTGTTTCTTCACCCATGTTTGATTAGCTTTTCATAAAACTCTAACGATGATATGACTTAATGTGTATATTTGCAGAACTATAGGTATTGCATAAGCTGAGACTATGTGAAATAATGACCATGCACTCATATTATACAATATTTATGATATATAGAATGAAAGCCATGAGTCAAGTTTAAAAAAACATAATTAGCAGAACTTTAATTGATGGGACTATAAAAGAAAGAAAGAAATCTAAGCTACAGAATATCCCCAGCCCCACAATTACCTGAAGCATGACTGAGGAAATACTAAGGCAAGAAAACAAAATATAAGTCCATCTCCACAGATAATTAGATACTTAAGGGAGTCGCATTCATTCTTTCAGGCCAATGGGGGAATGATGTAACTAATTCAAGGAATTACCGGCCATCCTAATGGACTAAATGGGTGCAGGGAGGATATATTGCCTCCGCTTCACATTACCAGGAAGTTTCAACTACAGTGAAAATCTATTCATCAGGGGAGCAGAAAACTTGTATTATTATGGCTTAGGGTAGTCTGGAAGCAATGAGAATTTTTTTTTTTTCTTAAGAAGGCAAAAAAAAAAATGTCTAATGCATAATTATTGCTGGATTTTAATGGGCTGAAATGGCCTTAGAAAGAAAAAGTAAGAGTTTCCAATGCACCAAAAAATATCTACCTCCTAAAAGCTGACCTGCATCAGGGATCGCTGGATACGCTCCGCACCATCACCACTAACCCTTGTGCTTGCTTTGACACCTCCATGGATTAAACAATTAACCTTTGAAAATCCATGGTTATTTGAAAACTAAGCTTTCTTTTTACGTAGTCTTAGATGAGAATGTGGAAAAAATGGTTTGGCATATAAAAGCTACATAAGCTTGAATGTTTGCATGTTTCTGTTCAAGTATAGGCATCTATCAAGGATTCAAACCAAAGTGGAAGAAGAATTTAAATCATGCATGGATCTTAGAGACAGAGAGAGACATCTACTGGTCCATTTATTACCAATCCCCAGCACCTCCCCCGCCACAGTAATTAATGTAATGTTTTCTCTCTTTACAGCTGACAGCCAAGAGCATAATTAGAGTCTAATAAAACACAGGAAAGTCACAAATGCAAAGTGGAATAAACAGTAAACAGTGAGGGAAGAGGAATCCAGGAGTGTGATGGCTGGGTAATGCCTTAGATAAACTGTGTGCACATTGACACTGTCACGCTCTCGGCAGCCCCAAGTGTGCTGGTAGCCTGGTGCAGACAGACAGCTCGAATTAATCCCAAGAGGAGTGCATGACAGGCGAGTGAAGCAGACAATTAGAATGAAGGAGGAAATTGGAAATGGCAAAGGTGTGAACATATGTCAAATTACAACTAAATGATAAATTACAATTCTGTCATTGGAATAAGCGGTAATTAAGAAAGATTTCAGCTATCCTTCTTGAAAAAAAAAAAAAAGAGAGAGAGAGAATCATATTTTTTTCTTTCCCAGTTTAGATTTGTTTGCTGAATCGTTTCCATCCGTCTCACACATGGGGCTGATCTTCCCGACTTTGGGGCTGCATTATTTGTGTACATTAGGGATAATTCTTTTCTCTCTCCTCTTCCCCATTTTCCCGACTGGCAGAATGATAGTGTCAAAATGAGCAGGAAGCTGATAGTATCTGATATAAAAACCTGCACTGAGGTTTAAAAAAAAAAAAAGAGGGTTGCTGCTGAAGCTGCTGCTGCACTCTAATTATTTTAAACAAGCCCTGCAGAGTCCAGCTGACAATTAGGAAAGTCTGCTTTATGGCTTGGGGGATTCACATGAAACCCCATAATCTCTGTATACGCGTCCTTCTCGGTTAGACAGTAATGAATGTGGGTGGGGTTTCTTGGCAGTTTTCGGCCACTTAACCACAATTTAAAACAGCTGTGTCATTATCATGCGCTTTTTGAATCCAACATCCCATTCCAATTTAGAGTTTGTAGCACCTGTGGTTGGTTACAACCTCTGGGACCAAGGCAGGGAAATGACAGAAGCAAAAAGGCAGTGCTGGCAAAGGCAGCCCCACAGAGGGCTCGGGTCCCACGGGGCCCCGGTGTTCCAGGACACAGAGGAGGAAGGGATCTCACAAAGGCGAGTCTCCCCTGTAAACACGAGGTGCCGTGTGCAGGGAGGTGCTCTTCGGCGGAGCCAAGCCAGCAGAGACTAGTTTTCCACTCCTTAGGAAAGCAGACACGTTCTCTTACAGAACCCCGCACACTCTATAGGGGAGGGGGAAAAGAACGTGACAATGAAAAGGGCCATGCAGGTCGCGGTGCCACGGTGACAATCTTGGAGAATGGAGCACCTTTCAAAACAGAATTTTATCTGATCACTTTCTACCTGTTAGCTGGTGGAGCTGATAATCGTAGAAATGCAGAAACGATCACAATAATAGGAGGAGGAGCAATTCACGTGAGGATTTGGACTGAAATAAAATGTCTTAGCATGATAAGCAAAACATCCACCACATGCTATTCTAATATTTAGAGGATCAGCTAACACTAAATTTCCTCTGCATTATACATGCTTTTGCAAGTGCTTATAACATTAAATAGCTATAGTCTTATACTTATAGAATGAGGCAAGGCTATGATTTAGTGTCTAAAAAAGGGAGACTGGAATAGTGAAAGTCCTCTTAGAATATGCAAATATTTACACCATTCCTTTCTCACCCTCCCTGTAGGGCAAAAAGGAGACAAATATCCAAAAAGGTAAATAAAATGCTCTCACAGAAAGGTCAGAAGCCCCAATGATCTTCTGGGATAAATCAATTTCTAGCAGCTGTGGCCAGATATTGTAGTTCAAGGCCTTGAAAGCTTAATTGGGGAAGCATGTTAAAAGTTAAAGGGCCAGAGTCATGTTAATTACATGAGGTTTTCCTTGTAGAAAATCTTCTTGGCACAGTGCCACCGTCCCTCTTTCTTAGATAAGGGTAGAAAAGTGTCTGGGTAGGCACTTCTATATTTTGACAAGGTTTATTTTAAAAACAGTTTTTTGCAGTCATCTGCATGCTTCACAAGTAATAGAGCCTAATGTGTTCATTTATTATATTCATAGTACAGTTTAGGTTAAGAAGCTTCTGACATCCTATGCCAGGACGCCAGATGGGTCCAAATATGGAACAAATTAAGAGCTGGGTTTCAATTCTTCCTCCTCCCCATTTCCCTACCCCACCCCCCCACCTCTGCCCAGGAATAGAAGTTCTCTTAGGAAGCATGAATATAGGAGAGTAGACTAAAAAAATATTGGACTTTTACTCCAATCAGGGGAAAATATTTATAAAATATAATTTGACAAAATCTAATTAAATATTCATTAAATATAAAGCAATTAATTAATTGTCTATATAATAAAAGTTGAATGGAGAATGATGTCAGTCTTCAGATTATTTACTTTGTAAATACAGAAAAAAAGCAAATCTGAACATTAGAAATCATTTCCCCAAATATATAGCATTCCACATTCAATTTATTTTCAAGAGACATTTATTATGTGTGTATTAAAGCTAAAGACATGAAATAAGATTTCTCAACGTTAATGGTAGAGCATAAGCTCCTTTCATGAAATAAGGTATATGAAGTCAGTTTGAAAATTATGTTTTTTTTAATAGCAAGTTAAGTTTCCACATTTGCCACATCTGTTAACTTTCCAAAGAGAAGACTTTGTTTTAATAAACGTAAGAGGCTATCGAAATTGTTTTGTTGGCAAAGGATGCTGTTCTAATACATGTTGGTTTAATATAGACTTTACATATGGATGCTATTTTAACAGCACTTTTCCTAAGGATGCTCCGCCTATAATATACATAAGATCTGGGCAGGGACAGAAACCTGCATTTTGGGAAAGCATTCCAGGTGTCTGTCATGCAGAGTTGGACTCTTCTTTGCTGAGGGCCAGCTATCTTGCTCTAGTATTCATTCCTATGCTAATGGGGATTCAAAACATGGGCTTTGGCTAAAGGCTGGCCTGGGTATGCACAGAATAAGTCTCCACAATGCCTAGAAATAATCATTTGATGTTAGGTTGACTGATGAATGGTGACAGCAAAAGTTATAACCAGCCTATGAGACCTGGCTAAGCTTTTTGACTATTCAGTAGAAGTCTGGAAAGCCCATAGTGTAGGTACAAGAAAAACACCTAGAACTAAGTTCAAAACTGATATAGAGCCATCAAAATAAATAAGAAAAAAGAGTGACAGGCCAAAAAGATTTGCTAGTAATCTAACTGCCCACCATCCTATATAATAAAAGGCTAATATGCAAATCGACCAAACTGTGGAACAACCAGTTGCTATGACACACCCTTACCACCAGGGGGCAGATGCTCAACGCAGGAGCTGCCCCCTGGTGGTCAGTGTGCTCCCACAGAGGGAGCACTGCTCAGCCAGAAGCTGGGCTCATAGCTGGCAAGTGCAGCAGCAGTGATGGGAGCCTCTCCCAACTCTGCTGCAGCGCTAAGGATGTCTGCTCCCTAAGCCATCAGTTGGACATCCCCCAAGGGCTCCCGGCCTGGCCTGTGTGGGGCTGAGGGACCCACCCCATCCCCGAGTGCACGAATTTCGTGCACCGGGCCTCTAGTTTACAATAAAATTGCACACTATTTACAATAAGGGGTGAGCAAACCATACCCCACAGGCATGCCACCTGTTTTTTTAAATAAAGTTCTTTGCAACATAGCCATGCTCTGTTGTTTAAACATCTTGTGTTGCTTCTGTCAAACTACAAAAGCAGTGTTAGATGATTGTGGCAAATATTGTCTACTAGAGGCCTGGTGCATAAGATTCATGCACTCGGGGTGTGGGGGTGGTCCCTTAGCCTGACCTGCAACCTCTCGCAGTCTGGGACCCCTCGGGGGATGTCTGACTGCCAGCTGTCAGACATCCTTAGCGCTGCCTTGGAGGCAGAAGAGGCTCCCACCACCACCGCTGTGCTCACCAGCCATGAGCCGGCATCTGGCTGAGCAGCAGTCCCCCTGTGGGAGCACACTGACCACCAGGGGGCAGTTCCTGAAGTGAGCATCTTCCCCTTGGTGGTCAGTGCACATTATAGTGACTGGTCGTTCCACTGTTTGGTCAATTTGCATATTAGTCTTTTATTATATAGGATCCCACAACCTAAAATTGTCAGTATCTAGCCCTTTAAGAAAAAATTTGCCAACCACAGATCTAGACTCACTACAGTATATTACCATAGTGTATAGCATACAATAAAAATTCATAGATGTGCAAATATGCAAGAATGTGACTGAAGCTCAACAAAAAAGAGACAGTAGAGAAAGACCCTGAGATGACCCAGAGTCTGGATTAGTCATTAAAAACTTTTAAAACTGTTATTATAGAAATCTACAGAAGCTTGTAGAAAAAGATTATCATAATGAATCTTAATCAATAAAGGGAAATATGAAAAAAAGAGATAACTGAAAATTTTCATATCAAAAAGTACAATATTTGAAGTAACATGTCCACCAAGTAGCTTAAACAGAAGATAGAAGCCTAAGGAAAACAGAATTACTGAGCTTAAAGACAGATGAATAAAAATTAACCAATATAAAAAAAAGATAGAAAACAGATTGAAAAAGAAAATTTCAGGGACCTATGGCATAATATCAAGCAGTCTAATCCTATATAATAAACACTTAATATGCTAATGGTCATCACGCAATCACGCCATAAGGACAGATCAGCAGGAGGCTGTGTGCGTGGCAGGTGCACGTGGGTGGGTGGGGCTGCATGATGGGTGAGGCGCATGGGGGTGGGCAGGAACTTGATGCTGTGTCCTTCCGGACAAAGCTGCAGCGGCTGCCTGAGGCTCAGGCAAGCTGCAGATGGCGGCTTCTGCTGCCCAGGGCCGGCCCAAGGCTCAGGCAAGCCACGGATGGCAGCTGCTGCTGTCCAGGACCCGAGGCTCAGGCAACGAGGGCCAGGCCAAGGCTCAGGCAAACTGTGGTGGCTGCCAGGGCTGAGGCTCAGGCAGCCACGCAGCTGGCAGTGGCAGTAGCAGAGGCTTGATGGGGGCGTCGCCTTCCCCTGATGGTCGGGTCGCCTCCCTCACAGGGAGGCCAGAGGCAGCAGCAGTGAGGGGGTGATAAGGGTGGTGCCTTCCCCTGATCGAACAAGGAGTGGGCCTAAGCCATCCCTGAGGGCTCCAAGACTGTGAGAGGGGGCAGGCCGGGCTGAGCCCACCACCCCAGTGCATGAATTTTCATGCACCAGGCCTCTAGTATAGGTATAATCCAACACCCAGAAGGAGATGAGGATGTGAATTTCCCAGATCTTGGAAGGTAGAGGGGCAGGGGAGAAAACTTGCAGATCCAAGGACCTCTGCAAAACCTAAGATAAACACCTAACCAACCACATCCAGGTAAATATTAGTAAACATGATGAAAGCTGCAAATAAAGAGGAAAATAATATTCCAGGCATGAGAAAAAGAGACATTTTCCAAAAAAGGTAACAATAATGTAAATAAAACAGGCTTTTTACTCTAGACAACAGAAAATAGAAGACAACACAAAAAATGTTTTAAAGTACTGAAATAAAAATATGATTTTGAGGCCATAATTTTATATCCTGCAAAGAATTCCTCAAAAAATAAGGTTAAATGGCCCTGCATGGTGTGGCTAAGTTGGTTGAGCTTCTTCCCATGCACAGAGAGGTCACTGGTTCAATTCTGTGTTAGGGTACATGCATGGGCTGTGGGCTCAATCCCCAGTAGGGGGCATGCAGGAGGCAGCCGGTTGATGTGTCTCTCTCTTTCTCCCTCTCCTTTCCTCTCTCTCTCTCTAAAAAAATCCATCAAAACATAATTTAAAAAATAATAATAAGGTTAAAGGTAAACTATACTAGATGCAACTTGGACCTATTAGAAGAAATAAAGAACAATGGGAATGGTAAATATGAGGAATATAAAATATTATCATTTTACATTTAATTCCATTAAAAGACAACTGATTATTTAAAGTAAAATTTATAACATTGCATTTTGATATTAGTAATATATAGAGACATGTGATAGTCAAAGGATGAAATTATAGTGCATAATATTAATTGGTATATAGGAAATATAGTAAATTATTCTTACCACTAAAAATATTGTATTAAATTAGAGTTTCAATTCCCAAGGCAAATGTAAAATGATAGCACAAAGATAAACCACAATAGAGTAATCAGAGAAAATCCTGAAAACATTTTACTAAACAAAATTAAAGATAAAAAGTGAGGAATTAAAAAAGAAATCAGATGGACAACTAGAAAAGAAATAGCAAAAAGATAAACTTAAGTACAAACAGATGAACAATTATAATAAATGTAAATGGACTATATTCTATAATTTAAGTGCAAAGACAGAGAGAGTAGATTTTTTAACCCTTTGCACTTGCTTGCTTTTTTCTCGATTCCTTTATTCTAATGCTAACCGTGTCGAGTCACACTCGACATCTGAGTGCAAAAGGTTAAAAGACCCAACTGTATTTTTTTTATTTTTTAAAAAAAGAAACTTAAATACAAATATAAAATAGGTTGGAAGTAAAATGTTGTAAACAGATTTACCATACAGTTAATAAGCATAAGAAAAGTAGTGTTGCTTTATTAATACAATATAAAATACTTTAGGTACAGAAGTATTACTACAGGTGAACAGGAAGCATTTTTACATGTCAATCTGTGAGAAAGACTGTATATTTCTAACAATGCATGAACTTAAAAACAGTGCTTTAAAACACATGAAGGAAAATAATTACAGAACTGAATGGAGAAATGCTCCAATACACAAAGATAGTTGGAGTATTTAACACTCCTATCTTTTAAATTAATAGAATAAGGAAGTATAATTGTTGATAATATTGAATATTTGAACAATACTACCAACAACATGATCTAATTGACATGTTGAAACACTGCAATCAGTAACTACAGAATACACATATTTTTCAGTGCACATGGAATGTTTTAAGTGATAGCTCATGCGTTGGCTCAAAAAAATAAGCATCAATAAATTTTAACACTTTGAAATATTACAGAATATGTCCTCTTTCCAAAATGTTATTAAATTATAAACCTAAAATATTTGGAAATGAAGACACATGCTAATAAATAACATGGACCAAAGAAGTAACCTGAAAAACACATTTCCACAAGATCAAGGCCAGAATTTTTGCTTTTACCACTTCCAGTTCAACATGGAGGTCCTCACAGTGTAAAAAGGCAAGAAAACAAAATAAACATTTAAACCAAAAGTTAAACTTTCCTTTATTCATGTACATTGTGATTACTGCAGAAATCACTGCAAATTATCTTTGTAGGAAATGTAAGGAAACATACAAAACTGCTAGAACAAAAAAAAAGTAGACTTTGCAGTTTTGGAAGTACAAGATTAGTGTTTAAAAATCAATTATATTTGAGAAGTTAAATACTAAATTTTTATTTACTATTGAATCAAAAGATAGATATAAAAATGTTATGAGACCTAAATAAATAGAAAGATATGCCATTATTGTGATTGGAAAACTTAATTTTATTAAGATATTTTCTCCAAATTGATTGGTAGATTGAAGGCAACTTCCATCAAAATTCCTAAAAGTAGTTTGTTTGTGTATACATGTGTAAATTGACCATTTATTTCTAAAATTTACATGGAAATCCAAAGGTTCTAGAATAGCCAGGTGAATCTTGAAAAGAAGAATGAAGTTATAGTTCATACACTGGCCATTTCAAGCCTTATTATACTAATAAAGCTACAGTTATCAAGCAACATGATACTACCAGAGGCCCGATGCATGAAATTCATGTAAGGGGCTCGGCCCTCACAGCCCCAGCTGCCTGGGCCCTCACAGCCCTGGCTTTGCCCAGAAGGTTATCCGCAAGGCCGTCCAGAAGGTCGTCCGGATGGTCGTTTTGCTGTTTGGTCTAATAAGCATATTAGCTCTTTATTATATAGGATCATGAAGACATAAAACTGGACCACAGGATTAAATGTAGAGAACAGACTAGGTTTATGGATATAGAATGGGATTCACAATATAAGCCCCAAGGCAATTCAATGAGGAAAGGAAATTCTTTTCAAAAAATGGTGATAAAAATAATAGATTTACATATTAAAAACAATGTACATCAACACCTACATCATCCTATACACAAAAATTAATTCAAGGTATCATAGGCCTAGATATAAAAGCTAAAACTAATAGGAGAATATGTTTGTGATTTTTGCATAGGCAGATATTTCTTAAATAGAATAAAAACTGTTACCATAAATAAAAAAATACTGATAATGGACTTTATTAAAATTAAAGCATGTGCTTATAAAATTCACTATTACAAAAAATAAAATAATTTTCAAATTATAAACCATACAAGAAACTTGTGTCCAGAATATATAAGGAAATTCTACAAATCACGAAAATAAAGGCAAACTACCAATTAAAAAATAGAAAATTGATCTTGAACAGATATTTCTAAAAGAAGATATATGAGTGGGCATCAGTAGATGGGAAATATGCTCAACATCATAGTTATTTTCAGTTAAAACCAAAATGAAATAGTATCCCACACTCATTAGATTAGCCAATATGAAAATAGACTGACAAACTTAATGTTGGTGAGAATACAGCATAATTGGAACTCTCAGTCATTGATGCTGGAAATACAGAAACTGGTGATTTCTTATACAGTTAAATATAAACCTGCTACATTACCCAGGAATCCCACTCCTAAAACTTACCCAAAAGAAGTGAAAAAATATATTCACAAAAAGACTTACAAAGAATGTTTAGAAGAGCCTTATTTATAATATCAGCAAACTAGAAAAAATTCAAATATCTATCATAGCGGAATAAGAAAACAAAATGTGATACATTTATATGTTGGAATATCATTTAGCAATTGAAAAGTACTACTGATATATACAAACCCACTTATGTATTTCAAAAAAGATTATGTTGCACAAAGGAAGCCCTGCTCCAAAAATGCATGCTGTTTGACTACATTTTAGAAGTTCAAAAATAGGCAAAACTTATCTTTGATAATAGAAAACAAAACAGTAGTTACCACTGAGATATGGTGCAAATTAAATGAGATGGAACACTGGTAAATTGGGCGATATAAATGTTTACCTTGATTGGAGTGGTAGTCACAGAGGTTTATGTGTTTGTAAAACCTCCTTGAATTATGCCCCTAAAACCTATGTTTACACTGTATATAAATTTTACTTCAAATTGTAAAAATGCTTGGACAGGGCTGTGGTAATTAGAAAGCAGCTGCCCCATATATGTAATAGATAGTCAGTCCACTTCTTCCTGGAGTTTTAAATGTTTCCCTGAAAGCAATCAGGCACTTTGGACAAAGCAATTAACTTTTTCTGGTAACTGGGGTGCTGGTCAATAAAAATGCTGTTGATTTGTTCTGTTCTATCCTATGGATACCGTATCATGCTTGCCCAACAGTTAGCCAGACTGTAACTATTACAAAAGCAGTAAAACATCATTTTACATAGTAATAATCATCACGCCTTAGAGTTGGAGTAGAAGTTCGATTAATTTAAATGAATACAATTAAAATATCCACTTTTTAAAAAAGTAACAAACTACTTTAATACCCTAGCCAGTAGCACTTAACTCGTCTTGATTTTCTGATGTACATGTAAAGAAAACCATCACATGTAATTTTTAAAATATATTGTTTGGCCAAAAAAAAAAAAATTCTACAGTGTCCTATTGAAATAAGTTTATAAGTGATAGGTATTTTGAATAATATTTCCTTTCCTTTCTCTTTACTCATACACAGAAGACTACAGACCATTTAGTGAATGAAATTAAGTAGTAATGAGAAAGAACTATAAATGTAAGACATAGAAAGAAGGAAGGAGATGAGGTAAGGAGATATATACTATAAGTTCTAAAAATTATCACTACTTAGTTTTAAAATGTTTGTGCTTAGGTCATCTCAGAATTATAATCAATGGAGAAATGGTATTTGCTGTTTTTTGCAGAGTTCAGTTATTAGCATTAAACTCAATTGTTGTGCCATAGATTGCTAAGAATTATTTATCAGTGTTGTTTTTGCCAAACTGACTTAACATTAGCTATATATGAAGCTGCTTGACTGAGATTCAAAAATTATATTCATACCAGCTGACTAGAAACCAAATGCCTTCTACCACTGTCCATATTATTGCAGTGTAAGTCAAGAAGTATGCTTGCCACTCCCCTGTGAAAAGCAACCTAAGTAATATGTCTTGTACCCGGTAACCACTATTCACAAATATTGAAAGAATACTTGTAAAAGTGCAATAAGAATCTTTAAGAAAGATAAAGATGCATCAAGTACACCTACAGCAGGAAGGTATAATAATATTATCTATGAAATAGTTGTAGAGGTCTTAAAGATATGCATATTTCAAACACTCCACAAATCAGTATTGTTTGCTTTTACCAAACAAAGTTTAAATTACAAATCAAAGGATAATGGGTACTACAGAGTTCAGCAATACAGTAATATATTTTTTCATTTTAATGAGTTCTGAATTAAAATATTGCAACTTTTATATTCTTTGAGCTTTTTAAAATAGAAATATATCTTTATCTATTTTTCTCTTAAATAGCATATTTTAGAGCAGTTTTAGGCTTATAGAAAAATCAATCAGAATGTACACAGATTCTATATATACTCAGATTTCCTTTTTTAACATCTTGAATTGGTGTGGTACATTTCTTACTATTGATGAACCAATACTGATACATTGTTATTAACAAAAGTCTGTCGTTTACATGAGGGTTCACTTTTCGTGTTGTACAGTTCTATGGACTTGGACAAATACATAATGTCATGTATGTATTATTATAGTTTATACAAAATAGTCTCACTGTCCTAAGATTCTCCTGTGTCCCACCTATTTATTTCTCAACCTCACCTTCCTACCCAACTTTTGGTAACCACTAATCTTTTTATGGTCTCTATTGTTTTTCTTTTTTCAGAATGTAATGTATATGGAATTATGGAGTATGTAGCTTTTTTTCACACTGGTTTCTTTCATTTAGCAATATACATTTAAGGTGGCTTTATGTATTTTTGTGGCTTAGTAGTTCATTTTTTATCACTGAATAATATTATATTTCAAGACGCCAAAAGGACATTTTGACATTTATGAATAAAGCTACCATAATCATTCATGTTCAGGTTTCTGTGTGGACAGAAGTTTTCAACTCAGTTGGGTGAATACCAAGGAGCACAGTTGCTGGATTACATAGCAAGGCTATCTTTAGCTTTGTAAAATGCTGTCAGCCTTCCAACGTGGCAGCACCATTCTGCATTTCTACCACCAGTGAATAAGAGTTCCTTTTGCTCCACATCCTAGCCAGCATTTGGTGTTGTCAGTGTTTTGGATTTCAACCATCCTAATAGCCATGTTTTGGTATCTTATTGATGTTTTAATTTACATTTCCCTGCTGACATATCATGTGGAACATCTTCTCATACACTTATTTGCCATCTGCATATCTTCTTTGGTGAAGTGTCTGCTCAAAACTTTTGCCCACTTTTTAATTCATTTGTCGAGTTTTAAGAATATATCTTATATACAAGTCCTTATCAAACATGTGTTTTTCAAATATATTCTCCCAATCTGTGGCTTGTCTCTTTCTTCCTTTAACAGTGTCTTTCACAGAACAGACTTTTATTTTAATGAAATGTAATTTATCAATTTTTTCTTTCATGAATAATGATTTGACATTGTATCTAAAAACTTATTGCCAAATGCAAGTCACCTAGATTTATTATCTTTGACAGTTTTATAATTTTGCATTTCAAATTTGTCCATGATTTTCTTTTGAGTTAATTTTTGTAAACTATATGAAATCACTATTTAGATAATTTTTTGCACGTTTATATACAACTAGAGGCCTGGTGCATGGAATTCATGCACAGGTGGGCCCCCTAGGCCTGGCTGGTGATCAGGGCCTATTGGGGTCATCTCGCCCAGTCCCTATCAGGGCCTGCCAGCTGCTGGCCAGGACCTGCTAGACAGGGGGAGGGACCATGAGAGGTTGGCTGTGGGAGCGCACTGACCACCAGGGGGCAGCTCCTGCATTGAGCGTCTGCCTCCTGGTGGTCAGTGCACATCATAGCAACTGGTTGACCAGTCGTTCCTGTCATTTGGCCATAATGCTCGTTTAGGCTTTTATATATATAGATTGTCCCAGCACCTTTCTTTGAAAAAACTATCCTTTTTTTATGAAATTAGCTTTCTCAGAGATTCATTGACTATATCTGTATGGGTCTATTTGTGGGCTCTCTATTCTGTTCCATTGATCTATTTGTCTGTTCTTTCACCAGTACTACGCTGTCTTGATTGTAGTAACTTCATGCTAAGTCTTGAAGTCCAGTCTTGAAGTCTTATTGGTCCTTTTTGACAATGTATTGGCTATTCTTAAATTCCAAGTTTTTTTTCCTTTTCATACAAACTTTATTTTTTATTGATTGATTTATTTCAGAGAGAGAGAGAGAAACATCTGTGAGAAACATTGATCTGTTGCCTCCTGTACACACCTGACAGAAGATCAAACCCTCAACCTTTTGGTGTATGACGACACTCCAACCAACTGAGCTGCACCAGCCAGGGCATATAAACTTCAGAATTAGTTTTTCTTAATATTGGCAAAGTAACTTATTGGTGTTTTGATTGGATTGCACTGAATCTATAGATCAAATTGGGAAGAAATTATCTCTCTCCATTTATGTAGAGATTCTCTGACTTTCTTCATCACAGTTTTGTAATTTTCTTTGGATAGATTTTGTGCAAATTTTTTAGATTTACATTAAAGTATTTCTTTTTTATCCTAATACAAATGGTGTTGTGTTTTTAATTTCAGATTCCAATTGTTCCTTTCTGGTACATAGAAAAGCAATTGACTTTTATATACTAATCTTATATCCTACAAACTTGCTGTAATTACTTATTAGTTCCAGAAGTTTTTTGTTTTTTTTTTTATCAACCCTTTCAGATTTTCTATTTAAACAATCATGTCATCTGTACTAAAATTTCCAGTACAATGTCGAAAAGGTGACACCCTTGCCTTTTGCCTGATCTTGGAGGGAAAGCTTTGAGTTTCTCACTATTAAGTATGATGTTATCTATAGGGTTTTGTAGATACTAGATTGAGGAAGTTCCTGTTTATTCCTAGTTTACTGAAAGTTTTTATTATGAATGTGTGTTGGATTTTGTCAAATGTTTTTTTTTCCTATATCTATTGATATGATCATGTGATTTTTCTTTTACAGCCTATTGATGTGATGGATTATATTGATTGATTTTGATATGTTAAACCACCCTTGCATATCTTCTTTGAAGTGCATTTGTTCTAATTTAAAATTTTACTAACCAATTAATGTGGACTAATTAAATATGTGTAAAGGAGTGATTTATAAATTATTAGAGTCCTATGAGGACTTAAAGATGTTTAATGCTGATTAAACAGCAAGAGAAATAACATAAAAACTCTGAAATATAAAAAATCATGAAAAAATATATATACAAAAGCTAGCAGAGAGCTGAAATCAGGAGGCAGTATTGAGCGATTTGAAGATAAATGTAAGCCAAAGATATAAGTTAGTGGAATGAATTACTGGTGATGAAACAGAGCATCTATGTTTGCCATGTTTTGCATATTTCTACCAAGTGGAATATATGGGGAATATTAATTTAAAAAAGAACTATTGTAGAGTATACATTTTTCCCAAAAATATGTCTTTTCTACTTATTCTTATTTTTGGTCAAAACTAGTTTATTCAACAATTCAGATGACATCAATTGCTAAATGGAAAAATTCCTAAATAAAAAAGGGCTTGATAATCTTACTAAGTAAGAATTTTAATCGGCCAAGTTATAATGCTTAAGAGCTTGGCTATGGATTTATTTTTGAAACTCAGGTCTCACACTCTATTGGTTGGATTGCAGAAAGAGAGAATAAACGGACAGTTTAGATAGCTTACTTCTCTTTCATGGAAAGGTCTGGGTAAGCTGTCCTGGTCTGGCATTGTGGTATGACACTGTTAGGCTGTCTGGCCCTTGCATTATGTTGCTTTGTCATACTCAGCACACAGCTTTTAGACATGTGACCAAGTAAGGTCCAGTCCCTTTAAAGATAAAACTTAGAAGTTGAAAACAACATACATTAGCTGCAAAGTGTTGACCAAAACATAGTATCATGGCTATAACTAATTGCAAGAAAGGATGAAAAATGTGGTTTCTAGCTGGGGTTTTTAAACCATATGCCTAACTTAAACTTAAAGGAGAGGGTAGGATGGATATTGGGGGAAACTAGCATTCCCCCAAAACACTACTTATTTGTTGTAGGTAAGTCATTTAAGCTCTCTCACTGTTTCCTCATTTGTAGAATAGGTATGTTGATTAAACACGCACCACAGAGTTTTTCTGAACACTGACTAGGTATCAGGCAATAGGTTAGGTGCCGATGAATGTTGATTATTATTATTAATGTATATTCTTCATTTAAAAACAAGGAGCAAATAGGAGCCTTGCTGGGAAAGTTTCCACTCCCCACTAACATAAAGTTAAGTACTTCCCAGGAGGTTTTTCAGGATTTTTGAGTCCAGGATTTTACTACAGTATGAATCAAAGGTATTTCTGTATGTTTAAATGGAAAGCCTTTAGCCAAGAATTGTGCTTATTTAACAATAATTGAAATTGACATCACTGTTTATGTTGGTCATATTAACTAAAGGTATATGTATGTGAAACTAAACTACCTTCACACTTTTAAAAATGACTCTATGTGCTCTTCATTTTTGCCTAACATTTAAAGTATCTAGAAACAGTCTCTCTTAGATTCTGGCATGTCTCACAAAAACATTTATGCAGACTACTAAGAATTTAGATTAATTTAACTTAACATTTTTTTAAATTTAACATAGGACCAAACTGTATGAAAGCTGAAGCTGTTATGATATTGATATTTTTTTTATTTTAACATTAGGATCAATTAAATCACAATTTCCAGCAAGATATTTATTTAGCCCATAGAAACAAGATATTTTTCCTTTTAGAAAATTATGCTCATATTTAATCACTATTAATTTAACAATCACATTTAAAATTTGGGTGGGACACCAATAATGTGTCAGATATTTCATATACAATTTTTACGTGAGTGATAAAATTTTTCCAATGTAAGTCTCAAACCATTGCAATGTAATGTCTTCAATGACTATGATTCACTTACCATGAATATTCTCTGCACTCTGACAGAATTCATTATTCTAACTTTAACAACAATAACTGGTCCATATTAGATTACATCACTGTACAAGATATAAGCCATATTTGTACCTTGTCTCAGGCATTTGAGGTTATTACATTGGATGCACTATACTGTAAAAAGTAAATCCATTAAATAAACCACAATTGAGATACAGTTGAATTTGTATATATAGTTTTCGACTTAATTCAGGAAGCTATTTTTATATCAACACCCTTTCCTCTCTGTTCATCATCCATTTTCTAAATATAGCAATATAAACTTAAAACTCAATTCAGCAATTTTTTTTAAGTTTCTAAATCTTGGTCTCAAAACTTGGAAAACAAACTATTGTGTCAAGTGAGAAAAATTAAAGAAAGAAAAACACACGATCATTGGATGTATAACTATATCTATAGCAAAGAGTGTACCTTCTTTATTTTAATTTGCTGCAAGACTCTTTATCTCGTACAGCACCATTCTGCTTACAGTTGAAGAAAACTCTGTACCTGATAGTGACCTTTTACAGGAACCAAGGACAATCTCCTTCCCAGATTAAAAGACCATAAAAGCGCTAGTTCTGCCATTGCCAGAAGCACTTACTGAACCTCTAAAGAGAATTATTTGAAAAAAAAAAAAAAACACAAGACAAGTTTCTATAATATGCATCATCCTTAACAAGAAAGCTGGAAGAGAAAGCATATCAAATCAGCTATTATGTAGGATGAATTAACAAAAGTGGCTCAATGCCTTCGGAGCCAGGCAATGGTGTGCTATGGTCATTCTTTAAAAAAAAAAAAAAATCCTTATGTGTAGTCAGCAGGACTCTGGCCTTTTAACTTTAAACATGCTTCTACAGTTAAGCTGCTCTGCTCTATACTTAAATAGCTGTCCACAGCTGCTGCAAATTGATTTATCCCCAGATAATGGCTGCAGCTGATGACCAAAATGTTACTGTGAAACTCTTTAGCAATTTAAGGTGTGTTTGGCCTAATATAACCTGATTTTAACCCTATTTTAAAATGTATTAGCATCTGCACAAATTCTAAAAAAAAAAAAAAAAATGATCGTTTTATTTAATATGCAACTTATTTTTTTCACCTCAGATTGCTTAGAGATTGCTTTTTTCTTGCAGCAAAGTTTTTGGCATAGCCCTCAAGTAAAACCCACAGGAAAGATACCATGGTATTGGAGCTGAAAACATGCAGATTATAGACAATGCCCAAGCTAGATTTTCTGCAGAAAGCACCAATTCAGATCACATTTAGGTTCAGCAAGCATTACGCAGGTCCTTACAGTGCCAGTGAAATAAACTAATCACAATGAATCTGGACTAAAACAAAACAAACAAAAAATTACCATATTCTTTCAATAACCTTTAAACACTATAAAAATAGATTTCAGAGCTATGTGTAATGTATATGTATGGTGGTGGAAATCTATGAATAAAATATTTTGCAAGTAGGAAGATATATATGATTATTTTCATTAGTTGCTAAATGGAATCCTTCCAGTGAAGGTCTTTAGGAATCTTTGCCAATGAGATTTTTCTTAAATACTCAATCGCATGCAAAGTGGATTCAAATTGGTTAAATGTTTATCACTCAGACCATTTTAGGTGTCAAGGAACTTACTTATGAACTATTCACATATGACCGATTTTAACCCAATGAGGACTTTCTAAGTAAAATGTAACATGTAATTGAGGATATTGATCCAACTTGGTAAGAGGAAAATTCAATATAGACTTCAAAATCTTTCTGAGAATTTGCTACAACATATATAGCAGATTTCCTGCCTCTGTTTTTTAAGCAAGAACTTATAAGATAACATAAAGAATTTATCCATTAGTGATATCCAAAATACCATCAAAGGTATTATAATATTACTAACACTTAATTCACAAAATCACTAAACAATACTTAGTATAACATGCATTAAAGAAAAGGCTATGTCTGATCCCTATGAATAAACCCATTTTTTTCTTAAATGTTTTGTGTATGTCCCTAAAATATTTGTGGCTAAGGCAATTTTACACATGGGCTGAATTAAACCAATTTTAATGATGAACTAATTTTATCAGAAAGAATGCACTTGTCCAAAACCTTCTTTTTTCACACATGCATTTATGTTCTTAAAAACATGAAAATGAGAGTACCATCAAAACATTCTGCTGTAGAAAAAAATTTTGACAATTCTCTAAAAGCAATAAATTAATTATTTCAGAACTATTTAATGCAAGCATGTCAAACTCAAAGGCTAACAGGCCAAAGAAACCAGGCATGCGGCCCATGGGCCTTGAGTTTGACCTGCTTGATTTAATGTATGCTATGCCTATATAGATAAATATCTCAAATATAATATGAATGGCTGCCAGCTGATAAAAGATATAAAAATTCTTAATTCCTACTGTACTAGAAAAATCACTCCCAGGTATTAGTCATTGCAGTAAATTAAAAAAATGTTAATGAATGTATAAATGAAAGAAATATCTACAATGATAGATGTAAAGTAGAGAGAAAGTAAGGTCACTAAATGGAAACATGTATAATGAATCATTTGATGTCATGTGTAAAAGTGTTTGGTGTTTATTGATAAATTATTTTTAAATGGAAAAGTTCATATACAAAACATTAGTTTTAATCTATGAAAAAATAAGTGAGTCTGTCATAATTAAGACATTTATGTGAAGAGATTATAATTCATTTCAGCTACTCATGACAATATTAACAAATTTCCTGTCTATTGAATTACAGGCTCTATGTCACAATGAAGAAAGCCATTGAGAGGTTATTATTCTGAAATGAATGGTCATCTCCAAGAATCAAGCACATTTCAAAACATTGACAGTTAAACATAAGAAACTCATACACTTGGGGGGGGGGTGATTCCTATAAATAATCTAATAATTTGTATGTTATTGATTCAAATAGCTTATAGGCCCCAAAAATTGGTTATGGGTTCAATTGTACAATTGCTTTGTTTGAATTTTAATATGTTGAGAAGTAAATCACTGTATGGTTTGGTATACCTAAAAAAACCTCTTCTTCCTTTGAATTGTAAACTAACGTGTACCCCTCATCAATGAGTTATCAACAACATTATTTACAGAAGAATACTGTATTTAACTTTTTAAGTAATTGATTTCAATCTATAAAGATAATTTCACTTTATCATTTTAGATGCCAGTTCACTGAAATCAGGCAATTGGTGGGATTTTAATGAATAAGTCACATAGCTTAAAAAAAATTCAAAAAAAATGTTTCCAGTGTTAAACTTAGAATTATACAAGTCCATCCTTTTTCTAAGTGATGTTTAATTGAAGTAAGTGGAAGGATGTTCATCTATGATAAACAATAAAATCTCAACCGTGTTAACTATTATTTTGTCTTCTTCTGGGTTATAAAAGGACAGGACTAGAAAAATCCCTGGTTTCCTGTTTATTTGCCAAACATATCCACCTGCAAAATACCTCCGTGCCCCCTCACTCTCATTTGTGGTTCCCAGGACTGCAGCGTTCGGCACGTGTGCATCGACACCTGAGAGTGACAGGGCTGATGTGTGTCTTCTTGCGGTGCGGGGCTCATGGCCATGAGGGAGTGGATGTGTAATTCTGTGCGGATACCAGCCAAGTAATATAATGCGGTGCCGTTAGGGACATTATTCATAGTTGATGAACACATACCTTTTCTGGTGAAACACATACATTTCAGAAAGAAATGCATAGATCATTTACGGAAGCACATTTATTATAGCAAAATGTGTACCTCAACTAATGAAACACATAGATCATACAGTAAAATGATTATACTTATATTGAGCAGATTTAACCATTTATGGATGCTTTGGGGACAAACCAGTTCTAGTCAGCAGGCAAAACTAAATTTGCAAACAACAAACTAAACTTTTTCGTGCATTAAATCTTCATTATTATTATTTTGCATTGCACTTGCCATTTAAAACAAAGGAGTTCTGTGTGTCTTTTGCGCTACAGTTTTTTTCTATAATTACTTATGCACGACTAACCGGATATATGCCTTTTAGCATCCTTAGAAGTGTGTTAACCAGCACGAAACATGAGGGACGGGGAGAAATTGAAATATGATGTTAAGGAAAGGCAGGGATTGTTTGGGGGTGCTAATTTATTGCTTCCCTTCAAATAAAATTTAGCACTTGCATTTTGACACAATTGTATCCTAGGACCAGCAGCACATCTTGACACAATCTACCTTTATCTGCAGTAACAAATGCCAAGAAAAGCCAGAAATAGGATGTGAGTCAGTGCCCCTGCCCCTCCGGGGTCAGCAATAAACTATCAATTTCCACTGTATAAATTCAGTTAGCTCCGGCTCTCTATTGCCCTGAGGAATAGAGTGGTGGGTCAAACAGTTTGTTTATGGCTAAGGAATCCCTCAGTACACCAAGCTTTGACCATAACCCTAACTCACCAGAGCTGGGAACGGATGTGAATTCCAGGCTCTTGCTTTAGTGAGAACATAATTCATGTGGATGAGCATTGCATTGAGGAACTTTGTGAGATTGATCTGATTTGTATCATTGTTCTGTATTGTGTGTGAAAGTCTACCTTCTCTTAATCCTTGCAGAGTGGGCTTCTCCAGCTTGTGACTTTTCTTTAAAAAGCAAAACTGAGTTGAAGAATTCTCTTCTTCATTTTGCTTCTCTTTTATCTATTAATACATGTGTGAACAAAGGTACAGAGAAATTAAGGAGGAAAAAACAAATGCAAAAAATAATTCCCAAAGGAAGGTAAGCAAAGTCTTCCTATATGCATAATATATTTTTTTCTTTTTTTATTGATTAAGGTATTACATATGTCCTTATCCTCCCATTGCACCCCCACACACACTCATGCCTTCACCCCACTGGTGTCTGTGTCCATTGGTTAAGCTTATATGCATGCATACAAGTCCTTTAGTTGATCTCTCCCCCTTACCCCCACCCTGCCCTACCTTCCCTCTGAGGTTTGAGCATCTGATCTGTGCTTCTCTGGCTCTGGATCTGTTTTTGTTCATCAGTTTATGCTGTTCATTATATTCCGCAAATGAGTGAGATCATGTGATATTTATCTTTCTCTGACTGGCTTATTTCGCTTAGCATAATGCTCTCCAGTTCAAATGTTTTTATTCCTCATTATTTAATGCAATGACTTGATCCAAATTTTAATTGCTTATCTACATTCAGAGCAAGCCAATCTTAATTTAATCTCTTCTCTATTTTGGAGATCTTCTCCATGAGATTCAAGACATTATTTTAGAATTAGACATTGACCTGATATTTGCAGCTGATGTTAGAACTACCATCTTTTCCAACTTGGACTTAAAAACTTGGCTACAAATGTGCACTATATTTGAAAGTTTATATATTTGAATGTGCTTACAGCACATCATCATTCAATCTTGCATTTGTTGTTTGTTTACCCCCCTTACCTCATGTTGTACAACCTTGATTCTTTGGGTACAGAGATGTAGGAGATAAAATTGGATTAAATGGAATATTTAACATAATACGCAATGGGTTTTTACCGGAGTTACTCCACTTTTCCTTAAGTTATAGGAACTCATTTCATTATTCAGTGAACTCTCCAGTGACCCTGGGATTTCACTATATAATTTATGTTTCCTGATACAATTCAACAGTGTAATCTTATGATTTATGTGCTTCATTTATAATTTGATCATCTCAGTATAATGCATGTTTTTCTACATGATTTATGTACTTTGTCCCATAATATATGTGTTTCCCTGTATGATATATGTATTCATCAGCTATGTATTATGACCCTGGTGGCACATTCCTAGAAAAAGAGGTAGAATACCCCAGCCTAAGGGTAAGTCCTGAGGTTAATTGCAATCAATTCACCTTCCACACAATTACACTTTCATCTGCAGGAGCCTGTGAAGTGAGCATGCTTAACATGGCAGCAGCAGGGAAGCAAGAGTGCCAGTTCCTTTTTGCCCAAGATCCAAGAAAAAGCAAATTCCAGCAGCAGGTCAGGGAATCTGAGCTATACATCTCTGAAAAAATAATTTCAGGTGTCATTAATTATATTTCCATTTTTCTGAGTTAAACTGATCCAATCTGTAACAAATACATATTTATGGAAAGATTGGCAAAAAATAAACTTTCATTTTAAATAATCAGTTTTTTTTAAAATAGCTATTACTTAAGAATTACTGAAACAATTCATAGGAAATTCTCCACAAAGCATTTTTTCTAAAATAATTTTAATTGAACTCATTCATTCAACAAATATCATTGTAACATTGAAATAATTTTGTTCATATTTTGTTGTTTTATGATATCAACACATACTTCAAAGAGCAATAAGTTAAAAATATAAATAACATTAGATCACAGCCTTCATTCATATGAGTAAAAAGACATAGAAAGAGAATTATGTTAATATTTTTCTACTTAAAGTAGAATAATGTTCACTTAAGAAATTACAATTATTTTAATTATAATTATATACAGATATTTCTTAAACAAGAAATACCGTTTATTTGCAGGGGGGGCAAGAAATAAACCAAAAATAATGATATCTAATTTGATACTTTCATATACAACAAATTTATGTTCAGACTAATTATAAATTCCATGGATGTAACTATTGCTTCCTGAATCAGAAAGGTAATATAAAAATCAAACATTTTTTAAGTCTGAAAAAAATTAATTCTATGAATATATCAAAACTGGACTTCAAATATGAACTTCTTATCTTCAGAAAAGGCCATAATCATCATTTTTGTTTTGATGAATAGGTTTGAGGAAAGGAGAGGATGAGAAAAATCTTGAGCAGTGCTTTATTGTAATAAAATTAAACAGAATGTATCTTGACTAAGACCATCACTTTATTTGGAAACTAAGAGTTAGTAATCACTTTTTGGGGGAGGAGGTGATCCTTTAAAAATATTGGCTCTCTGAATTCATAAATCAATTTCTACATGGTTTTAGTTTTGAGAACAGCTTTCTTAAAATTATTGGGGTTATGGATTTTAAAAATAAAAAGTATTATTAATAGGATTCCAAATATATTTCTTAATGTTTAAGTAAAATATTATCCAAATCAAATTATAAGCTCTCAAAGGATGATCACCATTTTAAAGTAATTATTAAGTGTTACATTAATTAATATGTTAAAAGTGAAATAATAGACCAACAGAAGGTAAAATATATATTAAAACTAGAGGCCTGGTGCATGAAATTCATGCACAAGGGGGGGGGTGTCTCTCAGCTCAGCCTGCACCCTAAATAATCTGGGACCCCTTGAGGGATGTCCGACCTCCCGTTTAGGCCCAATCACACCATCCACCCAACTGTCCTCCCCAACCGCTCTCCTGCTTCTGCCTGATTGCCCCTAAACACTTCTGCCTGCCAGCCTGATCATACCCTAACCAGTCCCCTGCCAGCCTGATCGAGGCCTAACTGCTCCCCAGCTGGCCCGATTGCCCCTAACTGTCCTCCCCTGCAGTCCTGGTCACCCCTAACTGCCCTCCCTTGCCAGCCTGGTCACCCCTAACTGCCCTCCCCGGCTGGCCTGGTCACAGCCAACTGCCCTCCCTTGCAAGCCTGGGCCCCCCACAACTGCCCTACCCTGCAGGCCTGGGCCCCCCACAACTGCCCTCCTCTGCAGGCCTGGTCCCCCCAACTGCTCTATCCTGCAGGCCTGCCCCCCCCCCCAACTGCCCTCCCCTGCAGGCCTGGTCCTCTCAACTGCACTCCCCTGCAGGCCTGGTCTCCCCCAACTGCCCTCCTCTGCTGGTCCAGTCACCCCTAACTGCCTCCCTGCTGGCCTGATTGCCCAAAACTGCCCTCCCCTGCAGGCCTGTCCCCCCCAACTGTCCTCCCCTGAAGGCCTGGACACTCCTAAGTGCCCTCTACTATAGGCCTGGTCCCCCCACACTGCCCTTCCCTGCAGGCCTGCTCTCCCCCCAACTGCCCTCCCTTGCAGGCCTGGTATCTCCCAACTGCCCTCCTCTGCTGGCCCAGTCACCCCTAACTGCCCTCCCTGCTGGCCTGATCGCCCACCACTGCCCACCCCTGCAGGCCTTCCCCTCCCCCCAACTATTCTCCCCTGCAGGCCTGGTCTCCCCCAACTGCCCCCCACTGCAGGCCTGGTCCCCCCAACTGCCCTCCCCTGCCGGCCTGGTCTCCCCCAACTGACTTCCTCTGCTAGCCTGGTCACCCCTAACTGCCCACAACTTCCCTCCCCTGCAGACCATCTTGTGGTGGCCATCTGTGTCCACATGGGGGCAGCCATCTTTGACCACATGGGGGCAGCCATCTTGTGTCTTGGGGTGATGCTCAATTTGCATATTACTCTTTTATTAGATAGGATATTTCCTATTTCTGTTTGTTTCCTTTTATCAGCCACTATAAAAATGTACTTTAATCTGATTTAAAAGAACACTTGCATAACTTGTGTGTGTGTGTGTGTGTGTGTGTGTGTGTGTGCAAAACCATTATAATTAAGATTTTGAAGATTTTCAGTTTTGCTGTATTTGAGAGAATAACTCCTGGGGTCCAGACTTATAAAACAATAATAAATATAAACTGTAATCTATATCAGCAAGGAGTAGTTCAATGGGAAATCCCTGTGCTTTCCTGAGGTAGATAATTAGTAAAATACCAAAAGACGGGACAAGGCATTCACATTTCCATTCAACAAACATAATTTGAGCACTTACTGCATACTAATTATTGTGTTATTTTTTCAAGGGGTTCAAAAATGAATAAGATTCCCTCACTCCTGAATAAGATTCACTTATGAGGGGATTTAGTTATTTTGAGACCCTGTGTTAAGAGCTATGACAAATAAAGGTTAGGGTATTGGAGAGTATAAAATAAAGGCACCTAACCAGCTCGATCATGTGGGAGTGAAAAGAAGACCTCCAGGACACTTCCTGGAGAGGTTGGCACCCAACCTGAGGGGCGAATTCTAATAAAGAGAATTAAAAGAGCAAAAGCCCAGGCAGGGTTATTGAAATGCTAGGGCTTTAAGTGCCTGAAGAGTGAACAGTGTGAATTAACCTGGAAGGGTAGCCAGATCAAATTCCAGGGGACCTGGATTTTATCTTGTAGGTCAGAACTCTCCACCTCTTGTGCTGGGACTCTCTCCTCTCTCGCTCTCACTCTGAATGGGCTACACCTGGGATCCTTTCAGTTTCCCAGATAAGTGGGCCCAGAATTAGCCAGATCACCAACATGAGTTGCCACACACCTTAAACTGTGGTGCCCATTTCTCTCCCTGTACCTTAAAAATATGACCATTTCCTGTAACATGGTGACATGAAAAAGTTAGGAATCTCTCCGAGATAAAAGTAGTCCTTAAATAGTTCCTGCCAAGAGGCAAATTTGTGTTGACGGGATCTGCCTGCTCAGAGAGGTCGTCGCCTGCTAGCAGAGGACTGCATGCCTCCCTGTTGCAGGAGAGAAGACAGAGCAGCAGCACCAAGGCTGGCTGAGCACGCAGTCGTCAGGGTGGCATCACAGGGCTGCGAGGCCACACAGCCATCTCCAAGGTAATGAGGGGAGCTGACAGCCAGAATCCTACAGAACACATTGGCAGGAAGAAAGCGTCTATGGTAATGCCCCAGATAAAAACTGGGTATTTAATGAGAACTTTGAACAAATGTTTCTGCAAAGAAATAAGAATGATAAAATATAGGCCTAACCAATGGACACAGACACCAGGGGGGTGAGGGCATGAGTGTGTGTGTGTGGGGGGGAGGGGGGACTGGGGAATAAGGACACTTATGTAATACCTTAATCAATAAAGAAAGAAAAGCAATAAGAATGAGGAGCCTGAACTAACAAAGAGCATCCCAGCACAGATCGGCATGGTGCACTCAGAAAAGGCCAGGTATAATTCAGAGAGCTCAAGAAAAGGAGAAACCCAAAGGAGCCGGAACAGAAACCCACCTCCTGGATCTCTCAAAGTGGTGAGAAATGTGTGTTAATATTGTATTTAACCTTAGTTAACGAACACTTCTCTGGTATTTACAAGGTTTCAAGAGCTGCTCTAAGTTTTTCTTTCACAAATTTGCTGACACTTGTAGACTTTGAGAAGGAATAGATCTGCCAAGGAGGATTCCTCATGGTTAACGGGGCCCAAATCCATACCCGGAGTCTAGCAGCCATTGCGGACAGAGGCCTCTCCCACACACTGTGCTTCAGGGACAAGTCATAGACTGAGCTACCAAGCCTCCTGCACTGTTCCTTTCGCTGAGCTGACCCTTAAAAGGGAGTTCCTGGGATTGTTGTTTAAACTGCCCAGTCCAATTGGAGCTAGGAACTAAATCCTCAGTTACACCTATACCAACCAATACGTGTGGCTCCATAGTAACCAATTGGAACGCAAGATTTGGATTAATCAGAACCATGCTATTTGGACCAATCAGAACTGTGTATTTGGATTTCCTATTGGCATAAAAATAGACCATTTGGGAACCAGTGTGAGAACTTTCTCTATAAAAGGCAGGCTCCCATTGTTTTGTTTGTTTGGAGAAGAACAGTTTCCCCAGTATGCAAACTATTCACGTGAATAAAACTTCTCTTTCTACACCTCAGATTAGGGACATTTGCTGAGATACCTCATAACAACCCAAAGAGGTAGCATCAATAGAGTTTATAATTATATTAATTATACAAAGGCAGAAATTGGGATTAAGAAACGTTAAAGTTCCAAGATCACCTTGTTATAAAGCATTAGAGTCAAGATTCACCCATTTGTTTGACTCCATAATCTGTGACTTTAACAACTATGCTCTGCTGCCTCCTAGAACTCCACTGACTTGTTGTTATTGTGACATATCATAACATAGTACGTTTTATATAACTTGATACACATACGCTTAGGTGTATAAAATCTATATAGCTTGTGTTTCCTGGTGTTGCTTCCATCTTTTTGATCCCAACAATTCATTTTTCATGTGGCAATAGAGAACACTTCTTAAAATAATAACAATAATAATGATAATACCCAGCATTCATTACCTTGCGTGAAATCTCTCAGAGGTTTCTCATTTCTCTTAAAACAAAATCCACAGTTGCTACCATGGTTTACAATCAATCTTTTCCAACCCCCACCTCCCCGGGTCACTACCCACTCACTTTATCACTCGAAACACTCCAATTCTCTTGTTTTCTTTCTTCTCCAGACTCTTTGGCGGTTCGCTCCTCAATATGTAGTCTATTCCTCTATGGCGCTTTTGCTGACCACACAATTTAGGTAAGTCCTTCCCAGGGTTTATATAATGCCATCTTGTTTTATTGCCCCCAAACTATTTATCAGTCTCTGAAACAATTTAATTTTTTGTACTCTTCTATTATGTATTTCCTATGTCCATAGTAGAATATTAACCCAATGAAGGCAGGCAATTTCCATACTGTTCACTGAGATTTGAAGCATGCTAATATCTAAAATAGTTTATACTATCCACACAAATGGTGCTTTTTAGTTTTTAAATAAATGAATGAATTAAAGAGTGGATTATTGAAGAAATAGATTCACTAAAAGCTTCCATTCAATCCATCATAAAAGTCTGTGTACCTTCTGAGGAAGAGTCATTCTAATGACTAGCATAAAATAAATGATTTATGAAATTTCCTAATCTTTAGAGGATCAATATAACATGATGCTCAAAACTTTGAAGTCAAGCAGATTGAATCCTGACATCTTTAATTACAATCTTTATGAATTTGGATAAACTATCTAATCTAGCTATGCCCTAGTATGCTTAAATTTAAAATTAGAATACTTATAGGATTAGCACATAGAACCATGTGCAGACTAAATAAAATCATTATATATATATATAAAATTTTAAAATAAATATAAATAATATATGCGTCCAAAACATTATTTACTTATTATTTGGGTTAACTTAACAGGATCAAAAATATTTTGCCACACTATCAATTGTTTTAAATTGTTTGGGTTAGGATAACTGGGTAAAAAGTGTTTTTGCTACACTGGTATCATTTGACACTTTCTCTGAAAATGTGAGAATAAGAAAATAATTTCAACAAATCAGGATTAGAATCCAACCTCATTATATTATTTTGGACAATTTTAAAATGATTTAAAAAAGAGTTTAACTATTTTTTTTTATATTCACTTAAGAGTAAACATGTGAAAATTAGCCAACACTTTATTTCAAAAACTATGAAACCCATCCTATGAAATGGATCCTATCAAATGTTTGTATTATTTCTCTATCTCAGAAATACCTCATTGGTTATTGTCAAGTTATACTATTTGAATTATAATGATAGAATTTCGGCTGACAATTTTCAGTACTCTCTTTTAGATTAGGCTCAATTGCCTCTTTCCTGCAACAACCCCCCTCAAAATAGCATTTCTTAGTTAACTTCTCCCCAAACTAGAATCTTAGAGGGATTACAAGTTAAGAAGAAAATCTCAGGGTATGGAACATGATATATGTATTGATTGTCTGATAGTTTTTGCCAGATGTTTTTATAATAAATAAATGCTGGAGCCCTAGCCAGTTTGACTCAGTGGATAGAGCATCAGCCTGAGGACTGAAGAGTCCCAGGTTTTATTCTGGTCAAGGGCACAGGCCTGGATTGCAGGCTCCATCCCCAGTAAGGGTAGTGCAGGAGACAGTGGATCAATGATTATCTCTCGTCATAGATGTTTCTATCTCTCCCTCTCCCTTCCTCTCTGAAATCAATAAAAATATTTTAAAAATAAATAAATGCTGGAAATATTCTTTTTTTTTTCAGTATAGGCAATAATAATAAGTGCAATTCTAATGAGATTGCACTTAGGAAACTCATCAAAGCAGAATATCCAAGTCAGATAGCAAAGACCCCAATTTCACTAGAATCACAAAGGCTGTGTGATAGGTAGTTTAGTGGCTTTCTCTATTAGAATACATACAGAGTGTCCCCAAAAATGTATACACATTTTAATAGCTGATAGCTGTTAAGTGAAATGTATGTTAATAAACACTGCCTTTATAATTATTCAAAGTGTGTGTATACATTTTTTGGGACACCCTATATTATCTGTTTTTCTATCATTATTTCCAATTAGGAAAGCTTTAGAGTAAGCTAAGATTTCAAAACTGAATGAGAACGTGGCTTAGAGTGGACTTTACACTTACCTTGGGATATTAGTCTTTTGGGGAAACCCATGTCATAAGAGTGAATAGGTTAGTTGTGATCCTGTAGCACCAAATTGTCCATCTAGAAGGCACAGCAGTGAATGAACACCAGGGGTCACCAATTATTTTCATCATTTTATACCTAAGGGACCTTTTCCTCAGCTTGTTCCTGGGCTTTGGGATGCGTGATCTTGCTCATCACAAGACCAGCTGCTGCTGAGGGACAGTCTTCCCATGTAGATGGCTTCATTTCCAAGTTAAAATCCCCAAATTACATATAACGTGTCCAAAAAAAAAAAAAGCCTGCTTTTGATTTATCCTAGAAAAGAAGGTTAAAAAAAAAGTGAAGTAAATTAGTCTGGAAGAATGCAGCTATCAAACCAGCTGTGAAAACTCTGGATTATAAAGCCTGCTCCTCTACACTTTTCACACTGGTGCATACTGGAGGCTGTGTGGAGATTTAATAACTCCAAAAACATCTAGATGTTCTTTCATTGATCAGATTGCCTTCTTTTCCTTGTCAGCTTTCATCTGCTTAAATGTGAATTTGAATTTGAAAAAGGTTTGTTGAGGCAGCCCAGGAAGGAAAAAATATATATATATATCTTTACAAGGCCCAAGCAAACAAACTGTTAAACTGGAAGCAGCGATATACAACACTGCTCTCTTTACACGAGGCTCGGGAGGCATTTTGCTGAACTGTCTGAGAAAGAGCTATGTAAAGCTAGGGGATTGAGGGAGTTGAAGTGAGAAGGCACAAAATTGTAATGCTTCCCAGAGTGGTCTCGCTCGGCTCCATCCCCCAAGGCGCCTCCCCGCCCCCTCCCCCATCCTCCTCTAATGAGAACACATTAAGCCTTTCTCAATGCCCTGATGTGCTCTTACACTGCAGAATCCTTGCATTGCAATGCACAATGCAGTCCGAGGATTTCTAACATTATAAAGAGAGAGAAAATGCTTTCTAGACAGCTCATCCAACCCCTCCCCATCGCTCAGCAGGGATTTAAGTGTGTCTACTTCTGCTGAAAGTAAATGCATGTTTTTGCCCCCAACTAAAAAGGACTTTTTCCCTGTTTCCTGCTCACAAAGGCATCTGTATATTCTCTCAGCATCTTACTCTTACACTGTGGACATTGTCAGCATTTGGAATTGTAGACCACACACACATAGTTTATGCTCTTGGTTTATAATACCTTCACATTGTATTTCCTCACACACAAATACACATTATTTTTTAAGCTCTTGATGGAGATAAAGGAAATCTTTAACCCAGCTAGAAAGACTGGAAGCCCAAATTAATTTTAGAAATAATCCCATCACTTATTTTCTATTTTATTTTTTTTATTCTCTTAACTGTGTAGAGATCAAGTATGACATTTTCAAAAAATCATTCAAAAAACTTCTACCCCCCCCCCTTCCGCCCCCAGCTTCTTTTGACTTAGCTGTAGATTCCACGTAACTAATTAAAATTAGGGTGCCTGTTGCTCCAGGATTTCCAAGATTACATAGTATAGTCAGTGAATAAAAGCTCTGAATTTTCTTCCCAGGAGAAATTGCTGTCCAAACCACCACATTTTGCTGTTACCAAGCCCAAGGACAGTTTCTGAGTCAGCAAACAGGCGCTATAAAGGATGGCCAGCAGGGTGAAGCCTCTGATCTGACCAGGGGTTCAAAGATAAGACGCTGAACCAACTTCACACTAGAGTCCTTGGCCTCTCCCCTACTGGCAGTTTTTTACCAACATTTATAATAAAAATAAATACGGCGTAATGATGGCTTTTCAATAGAAGGAAGTTTTACTTATCCGGTGGAAGGAGGATGCACAAAGGTTTGTAGTTTTAGTTTTTAGGTAATTCCTTTGTTGTTGTTGTTGTTGTTGTTGTTGCTAGAAACAGAAAAGATAGAATCCCCCATCCACAATTCATCTACTAAAACAAGCTCTGAGCTGAACGTGGAAGAAAAGTAATGTCCAATTTTTAAACTTCCATCAGGACAGATAGCTAGCAGGGTTGCTGCCAGATGGGATTGTATGACAGAGAGATATGTGGTGTGGGCTCAGGGTGAAAAAAGCAAAGTAAATTGTTAACTGGTACTGGGCAGTGGAACTCCAGTCAAATTCAGGAGATCAACCATCAGTACTTGCACTCCCCTTGCCCGGTGCTAACAATTTGTTCCTGAGAGGGAAAGCGTGCCCCTCCCCCTCCAGGCCAAAATGAACAGATTCATCAGTTTCTGGCTGTCTCCCTAGCACAGACACAGGGCAGTGCAGAAAGAAGCCGTCAGGCAGAATGTTGGGCACCTTGAAGATAGAAATGCTGGATGAATGACTTCCTTTTATTGTTGTTTTTGTTCTTTCCCAATTATTTTGTGGTCTCTGTCTCCCAGGTGGGACTTTTATCTAACATAATTTATTCAAGTCAGCTAATATTTATTGACTAACGTCTATGCATAAAGAAATTAAGAAATGTGCTGACAACCAGTAAAGGTGTGTGATGTTATATTCAAGGTCTCCTTGCCATCTGTTGTGCAAGGTTTGTACCCAGAGCTGTGATAAAGGTGTTTGCTCCCACAGTTTCCAGCTTTTCTGATAGATTTGCACCCAGTCCTGAGTGTGTCCTTGCTTATTCCAAGATCCTACATTCACGACCACCCACTTCCCCTTTTCAAACCAGAAGACACCTCCCTCAGTCAAAGAGCACACACAGACCCTGATAGTCATCTATCTATATATATATATAAAAGCCTAATATACAAATTGTCCCATGGGAGTTCAACTGGGAGACCAAGCACTCACTATGATGTGTGCTGATCACCAGGGGGCGGCACGAAACGAAAGAAGGCCCCGGCTGGCAGCCAGGAGGCCCCAATTGGCTCTGACTGCCAGCCAGGCCTAGGGACCCTACCCATGCATGAATTTCGTGCACCAAGGCTCTAGTATATATATATATATATATATATATATATATATATAGGCCTAAGTGACCATTATGACCAGTCAACTGGTTGCTATATGCACACTGACCACCAGGGGGCAGATGCTCAAAGCAGGAGCTGCCCCCTGGTGGCCAGTGTGCTCCTACAGCCAACTTTCCATGTCCAGCCAACCTCACGCAGTCCCTCCTCCAGGCTAGCAGGCCCTGATAGGCCCCGATTGCCAGCCAGGCTGAGGGAATCTACCTGTGCACAAATTCGTGCACTGGGCCTCTAGTTTATTATAAAAGTTGGTACAGCATGCAGAATCCCCAAATAAGGAAGGAGCCACCTCCACCAGGGCAAAGGGAGTCTTGACCAAAGATATGATCCAATACTGTTCAAACTCTACCTGGGGCTTTTCTTTAATTGGTCATCACCTTCCTTATGATCAGTGCCTGCAAACATGACTAATTACACCAAATATTCTGTTTTGTCATGCAGCGATTTGAAATTAAACCAAGTTCATGAGAGTGAGCACAGGCACACACACACACACACACACACACACACACACACACACACACTCTCTCTCTCTCTTTTTTCTAATGAAAGGAACTTCTAACTTCTATGGAGTTATCCCCTTGGTTTTGTCAACCAGCTAGCTGATTCAGTTCCCTCTGGATTTGCTGTACCTGCTTCCTTTAATCGGAATGTTTTTGTGCAGTCTCTTCAGACCAGAGTGATCTGAGTGAGCACCTCTTGGATTACTTAGTATCCAGGTACTTCTTAATCCTACACTTTTCTAGTTGCTAAGAAGAACCATTGTGTGTTCTAACACTGAGTCTTCTTGCAATTCCACAAAGGAGTCAATGTAGACAGGGAAAGCGGTGTGTGCTTTGTCTGGTTTTTAGGCAGCAGTAGAGCCAAGCACTCCTGACGGTGGGCATTTCCCCAAACAGATCTTCACACTGTTTCCCAAGTTTTTAAATTATGTTTGAGGTTTTACTTTCTTCCTTCTCCAAACACAATGGCTCTCTTTTATTGGCTCCTGCTTAGTTTGAACATATTAGAAAATAAAAGTTAACACATATCACTGGAGACAGGCCTGAAAAACTAATCTGAATGTTTGGCATACTTTAGTTAGATATTCTGATGGCAAAATTCTCAGTCTTAATGGGATATTTTCGTTATTCCTCTCTGATAGAACAAACATTTACTAATTAAAAAAAAAAAAAAACCTCAAATTCACCTTTTTTTGTAGTTACTGTTATATTTTTAAGGATAAGTCTTGATTGCTTATCCCTACACTGTTCCTTTCTTTTGTCTTTTATGCTTGTTTGGGGTGACAGAGAAAATAGTCATGTTCAAAAGTCACTCCACAGAGGTAGTTTGTTTTTTGTTGGTGTGTTTTTTTGTGTGTTTTTTTTTTTGGTCGGATTATTAGTAATCATGGGAACAGTGGATAGGACACCTAAAATTTCAATGCAGTCCAGAGGAAGACAATGAGCCTTTGTGTCTGTTGCGTGAAACCTCCTATTTCCCTTTGTTGTCTGAGCGTATTTCACCCTTCTGTCAAAGTGTGTCCACCCTAACCTTTCCTCCAGCACTGCTGGCGTCTCTCCAGCCTCCACAACGCCTGTTTGACTCACATCTGACACCTTTATCTAATACAGTCACAACACTCCTTTGCATAATGAGCAGGCATTCCCTACCCATCAGAAAGGTAATTTCAAAAACGTTTAGATTTTTGTTTTCATAGACGTAACAGGATAAACGCAACTTCTGCTCAATTAAGCCCCAGTGTCGGGGATGGAGGAGGGGAAGAAGGGTTCTTTTCATAAAGGCAGGCTGGATGCTCATATCAGAAACCTGGAGATGCGCATTTGTGATCTCCCCTCCCCCACAGACAGAGATCTTTAAATAAAGATGTCTTCATCTGAATTGACCACCGTTTATAAAAGCAAATCTGGTTGGGGCTCTGCTGCTTATGCGGAAGGAACATTCCTCCCCATTACAAGGGCATTTGCACATTTATAGGGGGAATAAAGAAAAAGATGCATGATACATGTGAAGGAGCCTTCCCTGTGCCATCCAGAGAGAGAAGAACTAAAAGGATTATAAAAGTTCAGATTAAAATGATATAAAATCTAGCATTTGGCTCCAACACTAGTGCCTTGGTCCTCTGAAGCTAATCTGTATGCACTCTGTGACCTCCTCGCAGCGAACCCTGCTAAATATATTATTCCCACGGGGGCTTTCACTGCTGCTTGGTGTCAGAAATCAATATGTATGAGGCGCGTGGATGGGAATTTCTAATAGATCTGCCTGGCCCTGTGCTGCTTTTCAATATCTGCCTTGGACTATTAGTGCCGCCTCGGTGCCTGTGAAATAACCGAGATAATCTTTTAAGGTGCACTGTTAAGGTGGAACCTAAATGTTGCTGTTTCAATTAAAACAGAAATTATATTCATAAATCAGTCAGGTCTGTGTAACCTTGTATAGTCACTCGAGATGGCTGATTAGAAACAAGGTGGAATTTAAAGCTTTAAGGAGTGAAATGTGCTTTTTAACTTCTATTTTAGACTTTGGAGGAAGATACTATATTTGAAAGCTAATGATATATTATTTGGGGGGGAAAAGGGTATCCGGTTCAAAAGAAATTTAGGAAGCTCGGAGATTTACAACTGAATGGTGTTTATTTTCTTTGATTACTATAAATAAAAGAGAAAAAAAGAAGGTCATATTATATAGAAAGCAAAGTCATGGTTCCCATAATAAATGAGAACACATTAGTATATGGGCCTCTTTCATATAATTTATGCACACTAAATTATTGCATGAGTGATTATTTTTGGGTAACTGCACAAATTAATTTTATCACCATTGTGCAATTATGTCATGTCATTATTTGTACTTATATCTGTCTCTATAGTTATGTGGAGATAAAAAGTGAGCCAGAAAGTGGTTCATTACAGTTCCATGGCCCCACCCTCATTGATGAATATCCTCTCTCCTTCAGGAGCTGGGCAGCCTGAGCGCCATGCAGGACAGCGGGCTCGGGTCCCGGCAGTGTCCTGGGAACAAGGCGCCAGTCTCTTGATTCTCCTTTCCCTCTTTGTTTCCAGTGCTCAGAGGAAGCTGTTCCAGCTCGGTGCACAGAGGTACAGCTCACAGAAATAACTGGCAAAGGTGCTTCATTATTATTAGCATGAATGGGGAGGAGGGCAGCGGCCTGTAACCCACATATACATTTATCTGGCTTTTCACACAGCAGGGGTGGGTTCACATCCCTATGAGATGTGGCAAGCAGAGAGGCCTCAGCCAGGAGAGTCACCTTCAGATCTGTTGCCTTGTGAGGTTGTCACCCTACCAAAGGTTGAGGAACTGGCATATAACTATGTGCTGTTTTTTTCTTTCCTTCTTTCCTGCACACTTCACTTAGCACAGCACAATCCACCTGACAAGCCTCCCAAACCACCCTGATGGCTTGTCTGGCCTTCTCTGGATTGTGTATGAGGCCCTTAAGGTACAATCAGGGATGTGGGGCTGGAGGGCAGAAACATTAAAAAGGAAGCAGTGGGCTGGGACCCTCACTCAGGTCATTAGGAAGCGGCTTCCCAAAAGTATCCCAATCTGCTTAAGCTTTATTGGCAGTAATGGTGAAGCAACTGTTTGAGGGGAGAAAAGTACATACTCCTTTTAAGAAATACTAATTTTTCTCATTATTTACTGAATATTTAAAAATTACAATAGGTATTAAGTTTATTGAGCTGTGAATATTACTCATCGGCATACATTTCCTAGACATCATAGAGACAGCTCCCTTTTGAGGCAGTTCCCTTGCAGGCTGACTTCGTTGTAGAGGTGTTGACCCACAGATAAATCCTTATGTGTTCTATAAATGCACTTCTGAATTATTAGAAGTAAAAGAAGAGCTAAAAGCACATGAAACCAAATTACTCTTTAACTGCTTTGTGGAAAGAAGAATGGAATTCTAAATGCAATTCCATATACTAACTGTAGTTAAAATACAACCAGAACCCATAAACAAAATGTACATGTTTATAAAGTGTTGTACCATCATAGTCATTTTCCTCCCTCATCCAGTATGGAGACAAGCCAGCTCAATTTTCAAATGGGCATCTAACACAAACAGTGATGATCTAGCATGAGAAATCCCTGTAGCTTAATCTATCTGAAAGTCCCTCCCCCTCCAAGTTCCTCCCTCCCTCAGCCCTTCAATTAGAGATTGTGAAAACAAACAATCTATGTGTTTTCTGCATCTCCCAGGGGGGTGTAATGTTGTGAAGCAGTGGTTATAAGCTTTCAGCAACAGTAAAGGAAATGAGGATGAAGTTTCATAAATGAGGACTTTTAAGAAAAATTTTTTTAAAGGAGGGGAAGGAGGAGAGAAACAACCACCTAGACCAGTGGTTCTCAACCTTTCTAATGCCGCGACCCTTTAATACAGTTCCTCATGTTGTGGCGACCCCCAACCATAAAATTATTTTCGTTGCTACTTCATAACTGTAATTTTGCTACTGTTATGAACTATAATGTAAATATCTGTGTTTTCCAGTGGTCTTAGGCTCTACAGCAGCAGTTCTCAACCTGTGGGTCATGACTCAGGTTCAGAACCGCTAGCAGGGTCACCTAAGACCATCAGAAAACACAGATATTTACATTACAATTCATAACAGTAGCAAAATTACAGTTATGAAGTAGCAATGAAAATAATTTTATGGTTGGCTGTCATCACAACATGAGGAACTGTATTAAAGGTTCGCGGCATTAGAAAGATTGAGAACCATTGAACTAGACTGTAGTGTTGAACTGCCTACTTCAAAACTGGCTGAATAAGAGTAACTGTTCTTAAGAACTTTTACTAAAGGTAGAGTCAGAATAAAAAGGAATAGTTTCTGAAGGTGACATCAATATATTACCTTCTAGGCAAAATATGTAGTACTAGAGGCCCGGTGCACGAAATTCGTGCACAGGGGTGTGTGTCCCTCAGCCCAGCCTGCACCCTCTCCAATCTGGGACGCCTCGAGGGATGTCTGACTGCCCGTTTAGGCCCGATCCCAGTCGGACATCCCTCTCACAATCCAGGACTGCTGGCTCCCAACTGCTCGCCTGCATGCCTTCCTGATTGCCACTAACCGCTTCTGCCTGCCAACCTGATCACCCCCTAACCACTCCCCTGCCAACCTGATTGATGCCTAACTGCTCCCCTGCCAGCCCGATTGCCCCTAACTGCCCTCCCCTGTAGGCCTGGTCACCCCTAACTGCCCTCCCCTGCAGGCCCGGTCACCTCCAACTTCCCTCCTCTTCTGGCCTGGTCACCCCTAACTGCCCTCCCCTGCAGGCTTGATCGCCCCCAACTGCCCTCCCTTGCAGGCATGGTCCCTCCCAACAGCCCTCCCCTGCTGGCCTGATCATCCCCAACTGCCCTCCCTTGCAGGCCTGCTCCCTCCCAACTGCCCTCCCTTGCTGGCCATCTTGTGGCAGCCATCTTGTGTCCACATGGGGCACCCATCTTTGACCACACGGGGGCAGCTTTCTTGTGTGTTGGAGTGATGGTCAATTTGTATATTACTCTTTTATTAGATAGAATAGAGGCCTGGTGCATGGGTGGGGGCCAGCTGGTTTGCCCTGAAAGGTGTCCCAGATCAGGGTGGGGGTTCCCTTGGGGCGTGGGGCAGCCTGGGCGAGGGGCCTGTGGTGGTTTGCAGGCTGGCCACACACCTCGGTGACCCAAGCAGAGGCCCTGGTATCTGGGATTTATTTATTGTCTATAATTGAAACTTTGTAGCCTTGAGCAGAGCCAAGCCTCCTGCTTGCTCTGTGGCCGCAGCCATTTTTGTTGGGATTTATTTATCTTCTATAATTGAAACTTTGTAGCCTTGAGTGGGCCTGCCAAGGTGTGCAGAAAGCTTGGCTTCCTCCATTGCCTGGGAAACCCAAGCCTCCTGCTCACTCCATGGCCGCAGCCATCTTGGTAGGGTTAATTTGCATACTCGCTCCTGATTGGCTGGTGGGCGTGGCTTGTGGGTGTGACAGAGTGGTGGTTAATTTGCATATTACTCTTTTATTATATAGGATAATAAACAACAATAACAAAAATGTGTGGTAAAAATGAGCATAAGCCTAAGAATATTAATGGCAAGAGGAAAAAATAATATTTTTGTTTAATATTCTTACCATGATAGTTGGGAAAAAATACCTTGTTGATGAATTTTCTCCATATTTTGTCACATAATTAGTCATCAGTCAATGTCCAATCAGAAAAAGAGAAGCCACTCAAGGCATTTTTGGAAGATGGGAATTTAATGTCAGGATCTCATTACCAGGGAGTTGGAAGAGCTGTAGGAACTAGGAGAAGAAAGTTGAGTCTGCTGAAACAAAACAATACGGAGAAGAGGATTACCCAAAAAGCAGGAAGCTGCTGCTCTCCGAGCCTGTACTCGCTACTGCTCTGACATTGTTGGAAATGTGCCACCAGTGAAGAAACAAACGCAAGAGCATATACTAGTGCCAGTCCCATTGGAGGTACTGCCGCTTCTGCTGTCAGGATGGACATTACCTGAACAGGAGCTCCTCCCCACCTCGCTGCCAAGCCACTCTGGGAGGCATCTCCTGCAGCTGTGAATGGGAAGGGGTCCTTTTGTCTTCCACACTCCTATTAATGCCTCCCACTGGCAGAACCTAACTAGAAACCAGCTGACAGGGAGTCTAGAAAAGTAGTTTGCAGGCTTTCAGCCTGCTGAAATGCCAAGGAGTTCAATGAAGGGTGGGAATAAAGCAAAGAGACAATAGGCAAATAACCAGCACAGTAGCTTTTCAAGTAACATTTGTTGAATGAACAATAGAGGTATATAAAGTGTACAAATGTAATAAAGGACTGGTAATTTAGCCTAGAATCATGTTTAACTACAATGATTTCCAAATGTTTTTGGCAGCAGAATCAATATTTTTCAAATGAAATTTTAATAAAAAGTACTAATATACATTAAATGACCAAAGCAGGCAAGTAAATTATAAGTTCATATGTATTATATTGCAAGTTATAACTACTAAGAAGTTGTTAAGAATAAATAAAGCTGTTCTGCTAATGAAAACTTTTTATATGAAGGATTCTAGATTATGCTTACAGTCAGAATTCATATAATTCCAATTGACTCTTAGGAGATTTTCTGAAGCACCTATGCAGAAATCTAGTTTCAAGGAGCATTTAGAAATTTCTGTTCTAATCAAAATGTTAGATATTTCCAAATTATAACAGTTGTCAAAAAGCCTACAGTGAATTCATTACAGTGAATCTTAATTTTAACATAATTCACCGTAACAAAGATGTATATATACCCAGGTGATATTTAGTTTATCAGAACATAATGACTTCATGCAGTAAAAGCATTGAAATACAATAATAATAATAAAAGGGTACTATGCTAATTAGACCAGATGTCTTCCGGACATCATTCCGGACATCCTTCTTGATGAAGCCGGGGCTGGAGGGAAGCCAGCCTGGGTCCCAGGTGCCAGAGGGAAGCTGGTGACAGCAGCCAGAGGAAGGAAGGCCTACTCTTGCACAAATTCATGCATCAGGCCTCTAGTGTCTTATAATAGGCAGTCAATAAGTTATATTTATCTACAACATTTAGTATGCATCATCTTCATTTATGGGACCTGATAGATGAAGAGAGTCTAGCTTTGCCCACGTCACTCCCCTGCTCAAATAATTTCAATATTTCTCCAAAGCCCAGCTGGCCTACAATGCAAGGACTTCTAATGTCTGAAATGTAATTAATATTTCAATCCTATCTTTTAAGATTTGTATTCATGAATCCTCTGCTTCAATTCATCGGTTCCTGCAGATTACTCACATTTTTCTGCCTTTTCATCTTCTATCACATCATTTCTTTTATCAAATTGTTCTCCTCATGATACCCCAGGATATTCCTAAATATACTGCAGTGGCCTTCACTGGAATTTCTCATCCAGTGTGAGTATGTGTGTGTGCGTGTGTGTGTGTGTGTGCGTGTGCGTGTATCATTTGAAAATGTTTAATTGAATTTCAGACCACCTTTTACCAAAATTCAACTTTATTATTATTTTTTTAAATATTTTTATTGATTTTTTTTTAGAGAGAGAGGAAGGGAGAGGGCAAGAGAGAGAGAAATGTGTATGTAAAAGCAGAACATCGACAGGTTGCCTCCTGCACACCCCCTGTCGAGGATAAAGCCAGCAACCTGGGCATGTGCCCTGACAGGGAATTGAACCAGAAACCTTTCTGTGCACAGGATGGTTGATGCCCAACAAAGTGAGCCATATCACCCCAGGCTCAAGTAAACTTTAAATACACACTAAAGATGACAAATCCAGTAAGTCATGAAGGCAACTATTGAGTATATTTTACACATACTAGTAAGCACCTATTACATAGCTTACTACTCAGAATGTGAACTAATAAAAAGTTTTTAAATAGTATTTTTTAAGTTTCAGACATTCTAAAATTTGTAACATAATTGCTATGTATGGACAGCTCTCTACCTCTATCTCGTCACCATGGATAGACATAAAAGCCAAATCAAGGTCCTTTTATTAACTGAACTCGGGATTACTTTCATAATCCTTCTCAACACAGTGCTGGAAGCAGCCATTATTTATCAGAATGGGATAGGAGATATTTATTTGCTATCTATTGATTTCAAATCATTCACCTGGTCTTTAGAATATGACAATTAGTATTTTCATTTAACATTTAATGTGAGTTTAACCCTTTGCTCACCAACTTGACTGTAATTTCTGTGAAGACATGGACAAAATCTATCTCCCCAGATAATGCAGGGATCTACACATACTAGGGAATAGATAAATATTTGCTTAAAATTATGAAATCCACGCAGAAGAAGGAAGCTGTGGTTTCAGGGTATTCTGATTTATTTCTATAATGTAATCACATCAAAAAGTGTGCTCAGAAGATTCTAAAAAAATTATAGTAAAGCGTGTTCTTGTTGCTGGATGTCATGCTTCTATAGCGCATGCTCAGTTGAAATTCTTGACAATCTCTTGAGGCTCACAGTCAAATATAAGCTCATTTGTTATGGTCATATAGTCTCCTGCTGCCCCTCTGCCTTTACTTCTATATTATTTTACAATTTGAGTTTTCTTTCCATGCTCTTAAAATACAGAAGAGAAAAAACAGTTACAGCACTTTGTGTGTGTGTCAAAGTCACACACGCTTTGTCCAGTCTTGCAAATGACTGTGTGATCAGCTAACCTTTAAATGCCATATAAAAACAAGCCTTCATTGAATGAAGCTGTAACTAAATATTAATATAATTAGCAGGACAAAGGAAAGTGATACGTACTTTCACTGACCTTTATTAACAAAAGTCAGAGGTAGGCTTAGGTGTGAATGTTCCAAACATAATCACATTGTCACTAAGCAAAACGCTGTCACTTGACTTTTTAGCTAGAAGGTCCTTATTTTTCCAGGAGCAACAAGATGACAGCAGCTGCACTAGGACTGAAGAACTCTTTTCCTGTGTTTGAAAATGGCTCAGCTCTCTTAGAAAAAAAATCCTTCTTTTTAATCATCTTTCCAGTGTGCCTCTAAAAAAAACACACAAAAAACCTGGAGGAAAGGGATTGACTTACTTACGAAGTTTGGAACAGACTTTTTCTTCTATATTTTTTCCTTCATAAAAATAATGAGTTTGATAGTGGTTAAAGTTTCAAGATGAGTCCAGCCAGGATCCTTCCAGCAAACTCTCATTCATCATGCTTGGCTTCTCTATCCTATCTCCTTGTAGCTAGATAATCTCTTTCTCCTTTTGGCTCACAGAGCTTTACACATAGTACCTCATTAACTTCACAGAGGGCTGTGTGAGCTGGGGAGAAGGAAAGTAACCCAATACAAGCCTGGAAACCAATTGCCAAGTGTCAACGGATGCACATGTGCCCCTTATGCAATTGAGTTCATAAACCAAGATTTCCCATTGTTTCTTTTTCTCTTACATCTGTTTGAGAGCTCATAAGGCTTTATATACATGTATTGCAGACAGACAAAATTAAACAGAAAGTGGATTAATTCTCTAAGAATGACATATATATATATATATATATATATATATATATATATACTGTATATATACTGTATATATCCACAATAATTTCAGCAAAAATAATTTTAATTAACTAGCTACTCTGAACTAACTTTATACTAAATAAAATGAGATATGTAATTATGGAAAACAGTGAAAATATATTTTAAGAAAAAATCCCAAGCACATTTCCAGAAAAAATAGAGTTTCTGAGCTTTCTTTCTGAGGTTATGAACCATGTTATTAGAATATTGGATATAACACAACCATAAAACAACTTTAACCAAATTTCTGCAGCATGTGTATTAACTTTCCTGTGACAAAGTCTTTTCTAGATACTCTCTAATATACTTATATACTTTTTATTCTTTCAACTTCATTGAAATTTTAATTCCATATAACCAATCAGATCTGAGTAAGTGAATCACTCCATTTAGAGTAATAATAAATATATATCAATTGAATTCTGCAATAAGTACAACATAGGGACTAGAAATTAAGGAATGCAATGTACTACAGTCATCAAAGAGTTTAATTCTCCTTGAGTTAATCACCTATATCTCCACTTTTCAACCTACCCTTATTCGCTCTCTGTCTCAAAAAATACCTTTATAATAATCTATCAAGTTGGCTCAAGTTATAACAGGTGACTCCTCTCTTGGTTCCCCACACACTTGGAAACGTCCTATTTATAATATCTCTTTATCAGTTTGGGTATCAACCTTACTGTCATTACCCATGTCCAGGCCATCGTTGTCTAGACTAGAATCTGAATTATTTAACAGCTTTACACTGCTTCTCTCTGAACCACTTTTAACAGTTTCATACAAATCTGTCTACTCAAAGTCTAAATATAATATTGCCTCACTTCAACTCAAAAATTTTCTCTAGAGGAGACACAAAATGGCAGCTGAAGAGGCAGACGTGTCCCAAACCTTAACCTGGAGCAGATAGAAGGAGCATCTAAATCAAATAACATCCACCTGGAATTGGCAAAGTGGACACAGCTGATGAGACAATATGCAGCCAAGAAGGGCAGAGGATACCTGTAGATGGTAGGATTGGGGATCTGGGCTGGAGAGAGTTGCGAGACCTCCGAGCTGAGAGGGTCAGAAGGAAGCTGCATGGCACCAAGTCTGTGGCCCTTGGGGACAGACATAACATCTGACTGTGGAAAGAAAGTCCACAGGGCTACTGGTGGCAGGGGATTCTAGATCTAAGAATACAGCCATAAGAGGCTTAGCTCAGAGGGGGCAGCCTGAAGACTGCCCAAGTCGTGTGGTGCCAGGGAAAAAGAAACTTGTAGTGGTGCAGTTATTTCCCCTCTTTTTGGTCTTTGCTTTTATTTGCTAAACCCAGTTCATAGGACCTTTCAAATACAAACACTCATCCATCACTGAGGTGCAGGTGGAGGTGAGGATTTGTGGAGTCTGGGGAGAGGCTATGGAGAAGAAGCAGGTCAGGGAGAGGTGACGGGGAGTCTGGCATTGTGACATTCCTGACCCACTGGACCTAAGCAGCCATTTTCTCCTGAAGAGCTAGCCCCTCCCAGCAGTCTCCAGACAACCAATACAGCCACACCCAGACTAACCCTGAACTGTACAAAGGACACAAAAAATCTGAATATCCCCTAAGAGTCCACAGGGACTGAGTTGAAGAGAAGCTGTTCAGTCCCAGAAAGCAATACAGCAACCTCCCTATCTATGACCCTGTGAGAAATAGCCACTTGAGAGATTAAGATAGACAATGGGCAGACAAGCTAAGTGGGCAGATTGGTCCTGCCTGCTGGCAACCAAGGTGGTGGAGATAGATACAGAGGAGCGGTGGATTGCTTGGAACTTCAACACAGTGCTGACTACCAAACAGGAAAATGAGAAGTGGCAGACAGTACAGAAGAGTGGGATCTTAAATCATCCCCCATGGGTTGAAATGAATGACACTTCACTTTTTTATTTTTATTATTTTTATATTTTTATCTTTTATTTAATTTTTTCTTTATTTTCTTTTTTTGCTTCTTTATTTTTAATTATTTTTGCATTGTTTTCCTTCATTCTATTTTATTTCTTATTTTTATTTTATCTTATCTTTTAATTTTTTTTAATTTTTAATTTTTTTCTCCTTTGTCTTTTTCTTCTTATCCACTCATCCTCTTTCTACCTCCTCTATACTGAACTGAGGTCCTCCCCATATTCATCCAATTCTTTAACCTTGCTTTCTGTATATAAGCTCTGCCTCTACAGATTCTGCCCCACCCTCTTTTCTGGGTGTTTGTTGTTTGAATTATTTGGTATATCTGTTTGTTCTGTGGTGTTTTCTCCATATATATATATATTATTTTCTTATTCTTCCTTTTACTTCTTTTTCTTTTCTCTCTTAACCATTTTTTCTTCCCTCAATATCATTTTTGCACTCTTTTATTTCCCCTAATTTCTCTTTTCTTTCATAGTCACTTATATTGGGGCTATCAGTGTCATAAGTACATTTATGTTTTGTTCCCTTAGTGTCCTATCTTGTCAAGTTGTATTTTGTGTTGTTTGGTCAATGTGGTAGAGAGCAAGCCACATAACCAAACACCCTGAGAGGAGACTCCATCCATGAATGAATGGGACAGTAACACTCAAGACCCAACTACACTAAGAGAACTCAAATAGCCCAAGTAGGAGGCATCCCTAGATTGCCCAACCTGGAAGACCAGAGAGATTATACCACTAGGTCCCACTATGTAAGACATACTAAAAAAATCTGGGTGACATAGCAGTTTGATCTGATACATAGAAACAATGACAAAGGAACAGCAAAAATGGGAAGACAAAGAAATAACCCCCATTCGAAAGAAAAGGAGGAATCACCAGAAAAGGAAATAAAAGAATTAGAGGCAAGATTTTTGTTAGAGAAAGAATTCAGAGGAATGGCTATGAGAACACTGAAAAGGATGGAAGACAAATTCAACAACATATGTAAGAATCAAGAGGAAATAAAGAAGAATCAAGTGGAAATAAAGAATGACATAGACATAGCTACAATAAAGAACACAATGGAAAGTTTCAACAGTAGACTAGAAGAAGCTGAGGACTGCTTCAGTGAGTTAGAAAACAGGGTAGAAAAAACCACCCAAGCACAGCAGAAATTGGAAATAAAACTTAAAAAGCAGGAGGAGAGCCTAAGGGAACTTTGGTACAACATGAAATGAAAAAACACCTACATAATAGGGGTGCCAGAAGGAGAGGAAGCAAAGCAAGGAATAGAAAACCTGTTTGAAGAAATAATGACAGAAAACTTGCCTGATGATGGGAAGAAAAGAGCCTCACAAGTCCAAGAAGCACATAGAGTCCCAAACAAGATGAACCCAAAAAGACCAACCAATTTAATCATAATTAAATTGGCAAACATCAACGACAAAGTAAAAATCTTAAAGGCTGCCAGAGAGAGACAGAAAGTTACCTACAAGAGCTCTCCCATTAGAATATCAACTGATTTCTCAACAGAAACACATCAAGCCAGAAGGGAATGGAATGAAATATACAAAGTGATGCAAAGCAAGGGACTAAATCTAAGAATACTATACCCAGCAAGTCTATCATTCAAAATTGAAGGGGAAATCAGGAGCTTCACAGATAAAAAAAAGGGCTAAGGAAGTTTATTACCCCCAGGCCAATAATGCAAGAAATATAAAGGGACTGCTGTAAAAAGAAGAAATAGAAAGGGAAGAAGGAACAGAGGCATAAAAAATGAAAATGGCGACAAACAAGTACCTATCAATAATAAGCTTAAACATAAATGGATTAAATGCTCTAATCAAAATGGAGTATCTGAATGAATAAGAAAACATGACCCATATATTTACTGTCTACAAGAGACCCACCTCAGAACAAAGGACTCACACAGATTGATAGTGAAGAGATGGAAAAAAAAATTTTTTTTCAGGCAAATAAAAATGAGAAAAAAGCTGGGGTAGCAATTCTTATATCTGACAACATAAATCTCAAAGTGCAGGCCATAACAAGAGATAAGGTGGGCCACTTCATAATACTAAAGGGAGCAATTCAACAAAAGGATATAACTCTGGTAAACATATACACAAACAATACAGGAACACCCAAATTCATAAAATAAAAAAAAAAATAAACAACTCTGGAAAATATCAAAGGAAAGTTCAATAGCAATACAATCATAGTAGGGGACTTTAATACCCCACTGAAATCACTGGATAAATCCTCTAAACAAAAAATCAGCTAAGAAACAGCAATCCTAAATGACTCCCTAGATCAGATAGACTTAATTGACATCTTCAGAACATTTCACCACCAAAGCTACAGAATATACATTCTTCTCAAGTGCACATAGGACATTTTCAAAGATAGACCACATATTCGGACACAGGCAAAGTCTCTTCAAATTCAAGAGCATAGAAATCATATCAAGCATCTTCTCATATCAGAATGGCATAAAATTAGAAACAAATTACAATAAAAACAATTTAAAAAATCAAACACTTGGAGGCTAAATAGCACGCTATTAAACAATGACTGGGTTACCAAAGAGATCAAAGAAAAAATAAAAAGCATCCTGGAAACATGACAATGAAAAAAACAACAAACCAATATCTATGAGACACAGTGAAAGTAATCCTGAGAAGGAAGTTCATAGCTCTAAAGGCCTACCTCAAAAAACAAGAAAAAATTGGTAATAAATTATCTAACCCTGCAACTTAAAAAAAATTAGAAAGAGAGCAACAAGAAAAACCCAGAGTAAGCAGAAGGAAGAAAATAATAAAGATCAGACTGAAAATAAATGACATAGAGACCAAAAACAAAACAAAAAAACAAAACAATACAAAAGATCAATAAAACCAAGAGTTGGTTCTGTGAAAGGATAAATAATACTGAAGAACCTCAAGTTAGGCTCACCAAGAAACAAAGAGAGAGGACCCAAATAAACAAAATCAGAAATGAAAGAGGAGAAATAATAACTGACCTCACAGACATACAAACTATTGTAAAAAATTACTATGAACAATTCTACTCCAACAAATTGGACAACCTTGACAAAATGAACATATTCCTAGAAAAATACAAGTTTCCAAAACTCAATCAGGAAGAATAAAAAAAACCCTGAACAGACTGATAAGTACTGATGAAATTGAAACAGTAATAAAAAAAAACTTCCAGCAAACAAAAGCCCTGGACCAGATGGCTCCACAGGGGAGTTTTACCAAACATTCAAAGAAGAACTAAAACCAATCCTCAGACTATTCCAAAAAAGTCAAGAGAAAGACACACTTCCAAGCTCTTTCTATGAAGCCAGCCTTACCCTAAGGCCAAAACCAGATAAAGACAATACAAAGAAAGAGAATTACAAGCCAATATCCCTGATGAACATAGATGCTAAAATCCTCAACAAAATTCTAGCAAATCTGATCCAGCATTACATTAGAAAGATCATACACCATGACCAAGTGGGATTTATTCAAGAAATGCAAGGATTGTACAATATTTACAAATCAATAAATGTGATACATCAGATAAATAAATTGAGAGACAAAAGTCACATAATCATATCTATTAATGCAGAAAAGGCATTTAGTAAAATCCAATACACTTCCCTGATAAAAACTCTCAGCAAAGTGGGAATAGAGGGATCATACCTCAACATAATAAAAGCCTTATATGGCAAACCTACAGCCAATATCATACTCAATGGGTAAAACTAAAACTATTTCCCCTAAGAATAAGAAAAAGACAGGGATTCCCCCTTTCACCACTCCTGTTTGACACAGTACTGGGAGTGCTAGCCATAGCTATCAGACAAGAAGCAGAAGTGAAAGGCATCCAAATTGGAAAAGAAGAACTAAAACTGTCATTATTCACAGATGACATGATATTGTACATAGAAAGCCCAAAAGACTCCATCAAAAAACTGCTAGACTTAATAAATGAATTCGGCAATGTGGCAGGATACAAAATTAACACCCAGAAATCTGTGGCTTTTTTTATATACCAATAATGAACTCACAGAAAGAGAAACTAAAAAAACAATCCTGTTTACCATTAAAACAAAAAAAAATTAAGATACCTAGGAATAAACTGAACTAAGGAGATAAAGGACCTGTACTCAGAAAATTACAGGAAGCTGAAAAAAGAGATAGAGGAAGATATAAACAAATGGAAAAATATACCATGTTCATGGATTTGTAGAATCCACATCATTAAAATGTCCATACTACCCAAAGCAATCTATAGATTCAATGCAATCCCCATTAAAATACCAACAGCATACTTCAAAGACCTAGAACAAACTCTCTAAAAATTCATTTGGAATAAAAAAAGACCCCGAATAGCTGCAGAATTCCTAAGAATGAAGAACTAAGTTGGAGGGATCACAATACCAGATATCAAGCTATATTACAAAGCCACTGTCTCCAAAACTGTCTGGTATGGGCACAAGAACAGACACATAGATCAATGGAACAGAACAGAGAACCCAGAAACCAATCCAAGCCATTATGCTCAGTGAATATTTGACAAAGGAGGCAAAAGCATACAATGGAGTCAAGACACTCTCTTCAATAATTGGTGTTGGGAAAATTGGACAAATACATGCAAAAAAAAAAAAAAGAAACTAGACCACCAACTTACAACATACACAAAAATAAACTCACAATGGATAAAGGATTTAAAGTAAGATGGGAAACCGTAAAAATCTTAGAAGAATCCATAGACAGCAAAATATCAGACATATGTCGTAGCAATATCTTTACTGTACAGCTCCTAGGACAATGGAAACTAAGGAGAAAATAAACAAGTGGGACTACATCAAAATAAAAAGCTTCTGCACAGCAAAAGAAACCATCAACAAAACAATAAGAAAGCCCACTGCATGGCAGAACATATTTGCCAATGTTACCTCTGATAAGGGTTTAATCTCCAAAATTTATAGGTAACTATACAACTTAACAAAAGATAAAACTTCAATTAAAAAATAGACAAAGGACCAAAATAAACACTTTTTGAAAGAAGACAGAAGGAAGGCCAAAAGGCATATGAAAACATGTTCAAAGTCACCAATCATCTGAGAGATGCAAATCAAAATAACAATGAGGTACCATCTCACACCTGTCAGAATGGCTATCATCAACAAATCAACAAACGACAAGTGCTGGCGAGGATCCAGAGAGAAAGGTACTCTCCTGCACTGCTGGTGGGAATGCAGACTGGTGCAGCCACTGTGGAGAACAGTATGGCATTTCCTCAAAAAATTAAAAATGGAACTCCAATTTGACCCAGTAATCCCATTTCTAGGAATATATCCAAGAAAACAGAAACACCAATCAGAAAGGATATATGCACTCTTATGTTCATAGCAGCACAATTTACCAATAGCTAAGATTTGGAAACAGCCTAAATGCCCATCAGCAGATGAATGGATTATAAAACTGTGGTACATCTACACAATGGACTACTATGCTGCTATAAAAAGAAGGAATTCTTACCATTTGCAACAGCATGGATGGAACTGGAGAGCATTATGTTAAGTGAAATAAACCAGTCAGAGAAAGATAAATATCACATGATCTCACTCATTTGTGGAATATAATGAACAACATAAACTGATGAACAAAAATAGAACCAGAGACATAGAAGTATCAAACAGATTGTCCAACCTATGAAGTAAGGTGGAGGGTGAGGGGATAAGAGATCAACCAAAGGACTTGTGTGCTTGCATAGGAGCATAACCAATGGACAGAGACAGTAGGGGGTAGAGGGCATTTACTAGATGGTGGCGGGGGGTGGGGGTGGGCGGGGGTGGGAGCGGCCAGGGAGAGGTCAATGGGGGAAAAAGGAGACTCATGTAATACTTTAAACAATAAAGAATTTAAGTTAAATATATATTTCTCTAGCATTGCATATTCTTTAGGATAAAGTCTAAATATAACATAAAATGTGTTTCATAAAATAGTCCTATTTCCTCTCCAACCTTATGTTTAATTCTACTACCTCATGCATGGCAAAGGTTGCTATATACTCATTAAAACCCATTTATTTTTCAACTGTTCATAACTAGACTACATTTCCCAGAATCCTTTGCCATTAGCCTTACATGAGGAAAATCTAACTAATGGAATGTGAGCAGGAACAATGCCTTTCATGAAGCAGAGTGGTTAAGACATGCGTTTGTCTTTCCCATGGTACCTTTTTCCATCTGCCTGCTAAATAAAGAGGACTTTGGGTGCTTACAAAGGATAACTATATAAGACAAAGAAAGCATAGATCCCTGAATTATTACATGGGAGACTGCCCCACGAGGAACATTGTCAGTGGGTTAGAATTTGTGGTTTATCTTTAATTGCATTTAGCATCCCCTTTGTTTCTACATGCATTTACAGCCTGACCCCAGTTACCTTATTTTTCCTGGTATGTTTCAAGTGTTCATGCCATTCCATGTTTGACACATGCTGTTAAGTATCTAGAATCCTCTGCCCTCCTATTCCTTTAATTTCCCTCACTTCTGACCACCTGTCAGATTTTAGACTAAACTTCATTTCTTCTAAAAGCCACCCTTCCCCAAGACCAAGTATGTACTCTTCTCGTGATATTTCATAGCACCTTGTGCCTATCTTATTTAAGCACTTGTCACATACACTGTATTATAATGGCTTATTTAAAGGTCGATTCTACTAGATCTTGCTAGCTATCTTCTCAAATTGTTCATTGTTATGCATTTATTGAATATATTCTTGTACTTATTCAATTCACAAATATTTATTGATATTTTATATGCCAGGCACTGTGCTAGACAAAGTGGATATAATAGTAAACAAAATAAATAAAGTCCCTGCCCTTATAGAGCTTAGTATATAGTGAGGAAAATGATAGAAATTACTAAAGGCCCAGTGCATGAAATTTGTGCACAGGGGGCAGGGTCCTCTTAGCCTAGCCTGCACCTCTCCCATCTGGGACCCCTCAGGGGATGTCTGACTGCCAGTTTAGGCTCAATCCCTGGGATCAGGCCTAAACTGGCAGTCTGACATCCCTCTCACAATCCAGGACCTCTGGCTTCTAACTGCTCACCTGCCTCCCTGCCTGATCTCCCCTAAGTGCCCCCCCTGCCAGCCTGATCACCCCTAACTGTCTCTGGCTGCCGGTCTGATTGCCCCTAACTGCACCCTCCCCCCGGCTGGCCTGGCACCCCATACTTCCCCCCCTGACAACCTGGTCACTCCCAATTGCCCCCCTGCCAGCCTGGTTGCCCCTTACTGCCTCCCCTGCCAGCCTGGTTGCCCCACGCAGCCTGCTGTTCAGTCGTTTGGTCGTCCCTCACTAGCTCCCCTGTTGGCCTTGTTGCCCCATGCAGCCTGCTGTTCAGTCGTCCATCCAGTTGTTTCAGTCGTGACAGCCCCTGGCTTTTTATATATTAGGATGATAATGGCCAAAAAGGAAAGTTACATAGCAAGTAAAAGAGTATCAAGGATGGGAGGACTAATTTGTGTGGACTTGAAATCTGAAATACAGTTTGCTCTAATTCTGTGGGCAAATTCCCTCAATCATGAATTGTAAATAAGAGGGCAATATCAGTTTGACGTGGAAGTTGCATTGGTTTATGCACAGTTTTTTTCCGTGGTGTATTACTATTTTGTTCCTCTAAGTTCTCCCACAGCTAAACCCAGTGAATGTGTACCGGGATATCATCCTGGGAACAATGCTTACTCATCCCAAACTCTGTCTTGGAAATGTATTGCACTGTCTTTGATAGTTGTGCATTTTCCCCTTATCTTATTAACCTCAACCTTTTGTTGAAATTCTTCCATAAATCTACCTTAACCTATTTTTAGAAGGGTAAACTTCCTGTAATTACTCTAGTAGTTCTTCACATGTAAGGAGCTTAACACATCTTTTAAAGTGTGTTAGTATTTTTATTAGGATTGTTACTGGTATTGGTTAGTGCACTAATTACTAACTTTCAAAGTTTCTTAGTTTCACAAAACTATGCAAGTTTCAAGTGGTCTACCCTGAAACCTGTCCTCTCGTATGCCCTGCTGTTCTTCCGTACCAGTAAATGTTATGGAACACAGGATTTTTCAGGAACCTATATATTGTGTTTTAGCAGAAACTCCCCTTCTTTGCCCGAGCTTCTTCTTCCTTCTTAAACTGATTCCATGGAGTTTCCTCTGGAAATTAATAGGTTTCCTGCTCTTGCCATGCACCAAACATCGGGCATGTCATTTGGTTCCATCTGCATACAGAAAACCTGTCCAAATCTACTTGTCTAGCTGTGAACTTGGCCTCTACACCCAACTTGGAGAGAGTTTTCTGTACTAGGCATTTCAAACTATCTACTGTCACTAACAGAAATGAAATGTGGAGAAGACAATTCAGCTTATCATCTTGCAGTGACAGAGCTCTGTACCTGGTGTCTTTGTCACACTGGCTAATGCCACTATATCAGCAGCCAGCTACACAGAAAATCTTGGAGTAATTGTCAACTCATCACTGTCCTTTGTTCTGTGGATCCATTTTCTTTAACTCTTGCCATAATTATACTTATACTTCCCAAATATGATCCTTCTTCACTATGCTTTCACGTTATCCCCTTCTTACATGTTTCATAGTAAATCTTCTCGTTATTAGGCTTTGTGGACCCAGTTACAATGTAACACTGGAAAATGAATGAGTTCTGGGGCCAGACAGATATGCATCAAAACTTTAGTCTGTGGGGCATAGAGCAGATGATTCCATTTCTCTGAATCTCCATTTTCTGATATGCAAAATGGGAATAATAATAATATATATTGTGCGCAATTATTATGATAGTTGAGTGACTACATATAAATTAAAATGCATATGTTAAAACCCCTGAATAATAAGATTAAAAGCAAACAATTGGACAAGTATTTGTCAAAAATTTAAAGAATTAATATTATATTTTAAAAGGTTTTAGAAGCTGTTAAGAAATAGACTGAAAGTCCAGTATAAAAATAGACAAAAGATATGGAATGAAACCTAAAATACTAAATATAAGAGACTAAACTTAGGGAAAGATTTTAATCATGCCAGTAAACAGATAAATGTCAATTAAAATATCTATGAGATATCATAAAATTAGTGAATAATAAAATAAGGAAACCCAGTATTGAGGTGAAGATGTATTAAACAGAGATACTAATGGTTAGTGTAATTGTTATACACCATCTTGAAATCATGGTCACAAATTTTATTAGAGCATTTGCTTTTTAAAATTTTTGACTTAGTAAATATGTTTCCAGAATGCTCATACCATTGGCATTCTCAGAATTCTTCTTTAATAAGGGGAAATATAAAATACTAGCTTTCCTGTTGCAGGAAAAATCCTGCAATAGGATTTCCTGCTGCACTCTACCCCACCTCCGCTCCGCCCTTGTCACCCGCCCCGCCTTCTCGGCCAGCCTGCCCGCGTTTCCCTTCGCCCCCGGCCCCGCCTCTGCCCCGCCCTTGTCACCCGCCCCGCCTTCTCGGCCAGCCCGCCTGCTTTCCCCTTCGCCCCCGGCCCCGCCTCCGCCCCGCCCTCCTCCCCGCCCGCTTGCTTGCTTCTTGGAAGCATTACTCCCTTCTGCAGCTCTTGGCTTCTTTGGACGCTGTCTTGATATGCAAATTAGCCGCCATCTTTGTTGGGGTAATTTGCATACTCATCCTGATTGGTTGGTGGGCGTGGCTTGGCTGGTGGACGTGGCTTAGGTGTAGCGAAGGTGCGGTCAATTTGCATATTTGTCTATTATTAGATTAGATAAGTCAACCTTGCCAAGAAATTATGATATATGAGATTATATAGCTAAAATGATTTTTTAGCTAGTGCCCTTTGAAAATGAATGAATTTTAAATAAACATTGAGCAAGGCTTGGTCCCACTTTATATGATAGGTTTACTATGTAAAAATCAATTAAAATCTAACTGTGAGATGTTCATGAATTTATATGCATGAAACATACACACTTTGTTTAGCAGATAATCAAGAGAATACTGTTCAAATATGTATTTTAAACTAGGTTACCAGATGTCTAGCAAAAAGAGAAAATGTCCCTTATGTCTGTCTTCATACCCTTTTGTTGCAATTAGTCTAAGATAAAATTTTAGGATCTAGAGTGTTTGCTATTCTTTCATTATTTTTATTTTATACAATTCAATAATTTTAAAATTTAAGTAGTTATTATTTTCATCTATCACATTTCCTAAGGTAGCCCCATTACAATATTTATTTGAAATATCCACCAATTTAATCTATTGAATATCCTAATTTTTACTGTTCATGATTCCTCATATTCTTTCTCCTTAACTTACTAATGTTACATCATTATAATCATCACTAGAGGCCCGGTGCATGAAATTCGTGCATGGAGGGGGGTTGTCCCTCAGCCCAGCCTGTACCCTCGCCAATATGGGACCCCTAGAGGGATGTTCGACTGCCCGTTTAGGCCCGATCCCAGTGGAATCAGGCCTAAACGGGCAGTCGGACATCCCTCTCACAATCCAGGACTGCTGGCTCCCAACTGCTTGCCTGCTTGCCTTCCTGATTGCCCCTAACCGCTTCTGCCTGCCAGCCTGATCACCCCCTAACCACTCTGCTGCCAGCCTGTTTGCCCCCAACTTCCCTCCTCTGCCAGCCTGGTCAACCCCAACTGCCCTCTCCTGCAGGGTTGATCACCTCCAACTTCCCTCCCTTGCAGGCCTGGTCCTTCTCAACTGCCCTCCCTTGCAGGCCGGGTGCCTCCCAACTGCCTTCTCCTGCTGGCCATCTTGTGGTGGCCATCTTGTGTCCACATGGGGGCAGGATCTTTGACCACATGGGGGCAGCTATATTGTGTGTTGGAATGATGGTCAATCTGCATATTACTCTTTTATTAGATAGGATAGAGGCCTGGTACAGGGGTGGGGGCCAGCTGGTTTGCCCTGAAGGGTGTCCCGGATCAGGTGGGGGTTCCCTTGGGGAGTGGGGCAGCCTGAGCTAGGGGCCTGTGGTAGATTGCAGGCCAGCCACGCCCCCTGGCAACCCAAGCGGAGGCCCTGGTATCTGGAATTTATTTTCCTTCTACAACTGAAACTTTGTAGCCTGGAGCGGAGCCAAGCCTGGGGCTCCCTCCGCGGCAGCATCTGCAACTGTAGCCATTTCTGTTGGGGTTATAATTGAAACTTTGTTGCCTTAAGCGGGTGGGCCCAGCCAGGGTGTGCGGAAAGCTTTGCTTCCCCTGTTGCCGGGGACAACCCTGGCCTGCTCTCTCAAGCTCCATTCTGCCGCCATTTGTTTGAATTTGTTTACCTTCTATAATTGAAACTTTGTAGCTTGAGTGGAGGCTTAGGCCTGGCAAGGGCAGGCAGAAAGCTTGGCTTCCTCTGTTACCTAGGAAACCTTGCTCTCTGTGGCTGTAGCCATCTTGGTTTGGGTTAATTTGCATGCTCGCTCTGATTGGATGATGGGCGTGGCTTGTGGGCGTGTCGGAGGTGTGGTCAATTTGCATTTTTGTCTATTATTAGGTAGGATATTACATGAATGTAGCTCCCTATACCCTTCTATCTCTTCACAGTATTTCCTGCTAAATCTAACTCTCTATTTACCTTAGGTTACACTCCTCTGGTGAACATGGATGAAAGGAAAGTATGTTTTACTTATAATCAACGACCACAAGCTTCAAGTGAACTTTTTCCCAGCCTCTTAAATCTTTACACTTCCCCAATTTACTTTCCTGTTCTATACTTCTACCTGTCTGCATTTACCCCTCCTTTCTCTTCCAATCACCAACACCACACTCTCTGACTCTCAGATGAAGATTTTGTTTCCTATTTCACTAAGCAAATAGAAGCAACTGGAAAAGAGCTTTCTTATCCTCTTGCCACCAGATTTTCATATAATTTAATGATGGTGGCATTCGGTCAGATTCATTTCTTCTCATCTGCAGACTGAAGCAGGCCCACTTGATGGGTCTTCTTTTATTCAATCTCTTTTCTGAAAGCTAACTTAAGGCTTCAGCAAAATACTCAGAAATTGGGATTAGGACTGTAAAGGGCTTTTCTGATTAATCCTTTTTTTTTTTTTTTTTTAGAAAATCATGAATGTCTCCAATTGTTCCTATGAAAGTCAGCCATAAATTATTATATCATGGTATCATCTATCTAGTAAGAATAGTCTAGTTTTTGGGTCATGTTGCATAATGCATAGCATTAACATTAATCTAAGAACTCTTATCTTTGCATTTTCCTTCACAAGGCATTTCCAATTCATTGATTTAGATTACAATTCAGAAAACTACTCTGGAAGTGTGAAGCAGGAACCTGGTGCAAATGCCCTGTTTCCAAATTAGTTTCAAGATCTATACTTCTGTGTAATACTGAACTATAAGTGAAAATTGTGGCAGTTCTGAAAGAAGAATATGCCAGCCTTTGGAGCTCTGGATCCTTAAACTCAGCTGTAATGTGTAATAGTCAAATGATAGTGAGCAAATACTACAGTGGCAGTCAGAGTGAGGACAAAGTAGGTTTAGGTTAAGAAATTTAAAAAGTTAACCAAATTAAATTTGAAGCAATTTATAAACATGTGAAATAAATAAGGTTGAAAATAAAATGTTTTAAATAATGGCATATTATAAACTATAGACTTTTCTATCACTAGAACCATTTTAATGGATCCCAAGGGTCCTTTGTCTATATTTTTTTCTGATTTTTTTATTCCTTGCTCTATGTTTATAAGTATTGCTAAAGAAAGCAATCAGATGGCAGTATGAGTCCTAGAGAAGAGTGAAAAGGTTTAAATTCTAGCCTCATTTGTACTAGTTTATGGTGTTGGGACCTTAGCTAACTCTCTAAGCCAGACTTCCTTTATTTATGTAATTGGGAAAATAAGATGTCTATAAACTAGCTATGTGGTACAGATCTAAGATTTGTGAGAAATTAATTATCAAAATGCTTAGCATACTCTGAATATTAAATAACTTTAGTTTTTAAATAATTGCATAAATTTGGCTGGTGCTATCCTTGCTCCTCTATTATTGGGTGAAACAACATTCCTAAGCAATTTCAACCATTTCCATAGCAGCAGCTACATTTATTTTGTGGCGATGCTCAAACCTATACCATTGGTCAAGAGCTCTTCTGAACCTCTGTTTCTGCATGTGAGTGTTGCCCAAAAAGCTCAACCTCAATGTGAACTGCGTATTCTTATTATTTTATGCCAAATCTTATCCTTCCCTCACACTGAAAGTCTAATCAAACAGCGCTATCAACCACCAAGCCAGAAACTCAGCATCATCCTAGGGCTCCCTTTTGTCTCCACCGCCATTTCCAACACATGGCCAACTTTTATGACTTCTGCCCTTTTACCATCTTTTTATGTTATTATTCATTGAATCAGTCTCTTTTCTCTTCCCCTGTTTCTTTGTTCTTCATGTCTTCAGTCTTGTTCTCCTTCAAATGTCACCAAAGCTCTCTGTCTAAAGACAAACTCAGTTTTTCACTACTTAGCACACCAACTTCTCTCTCCAGGACATACAGAATGAGGTCCAAATTCCTTAGCGTGACATATTAGACCCTCTGAGATCTGCAGACTTTTCTGGCCTTACATGCTCCTTCTCCCATGGTAAGCTCTGGCTATTGTGAGTTTGTAGTTAAATACATACACAGTAATATCCCAGGCTTTCTTGCTTCACCAGTTCTATTCTCTCATCGGAGAATTGCCTTTCTACCCCAGCCTCAGCCCCATCCTTCCATTGACCTATTGACAACAAGTTCATCTTTCTAGGCACCACTCAAATGTTACTCCAGCAAGACCTCTCTGATCCCCTCTTCCCAGATAGAGCCGATCCCTTTATTGTGTGACCTCTCTGTATCTTCTGTCTGTTTCTATCCCATGTCCATCATTTTTGTGTTTACGTGATTAGCTCCATTTCTACAGTGGACGTTCTTTAACGGCAGCACCTGGATCTAATCCCTCCACATGGTGTATTCAAAGCCTGTATCAGTCAGTTCAGGAGACAGATGCTATACTCAAAGCTTGTGATTTACTAGTAAGGAGTGCTTAATCATGAAACTTAGATCAAGAGATGTGGCAGGAATGTGGGAGAACAATAATGGACAAGTCAGAACTTGGGAGCTAGCATAGAGGATAGCCATTCTGCAGGATAAGAGGAAGGAGTGATTACAGAACCCAGAGAGGGAAGTTACAGGAGGAGGGGGCCTCCTGTGGCACAGAGCAGTGGCCTTTTCAACAGAGAGGCCACCACCCTGAACAAGCCCACAGGGAGAGAACTGAGGTTACAAATACTCCTTCTTCAGTGTCCCCCATCCCTGCTAGTATCTCCCTGTATTCTGAACCCATCCCAGAAGCCAGGGGAAATGCAGCCCATTGATGTAATCCATATGGTTAGCCTTCGGTGGGGGTAGAGAAGGGGGGATGGGAGTAGGTCCCACTGGAACAACAAAGAAAAAAATATGATGCAGGGTCTCAAGGGGCTGACAGAGCCTCAAAGCTTAAAGAGTGTATGCTGAGTGGAAATGTATTGAATGAGTATTCATGTGCTTCTGCAGCTTGTACCACATGGACAGTGAGGAGTTAAACACAAATGCTCTGAAATAGCATTTCTGCCAGCTTTATACAGGATTATGTTGTGCAGCCACTTAGCTGCTTCAGCAGAGAAATGCTTTAAAGGGAAAGAACAGGCGGCATTGGAGAGAAAGGTTTTGTCATATTTCCTGGGGGAGAAATGTATTCCTGGTGGTTTTACCCAGAAGGTGGTATTTCTGACAAAACGGTGATGTTCGCGGGGGATAAATGAAAAAAAATTAGGAAGGCCTGCATATGTCCACAAATAAACAAGTAGACATAACAAGAATGATGTCTAAATGAGAATGCCAACAGCACAAAGATAAAGAGAAGTGAGTTTTAGTGATAGGTGGGCAGAAGCAGCAGCAGCATGACTAGAAAGGAAGGAGAAGATGGAGAAATAAGGTGAGATAATAAGGATTTACTGCAAGGAAAGCAGGCAGTCGTATCAGCAGGAAAATGAGATATCTGCAGAAGGAATCTGTAAATCTCCCACAAAACTCATAACAACTGTGAGAGCCTTGGAATAGCATGTCTGCCAGCTTGGAAGATTGTCCAGGAAATGACAGCCTGCTCAGCCGGCAGGATCTGCAAGGACAATGTAGGCTCTTAAAGGAAGACAAGAAAATAAGAGCAAAAATGAGAAGATCTGGGCCCAGGCTTTCCATATGATAACAAATGCATTCCCAATAATTGGTAACAGATAGTTTTTATTAACTGTACATGTACAAATTAATTGTTTGCTAAACTGATTATCATTTTTATGTTCTGTAAATAGGGAGCTGGTTTCAAATAAATCAAATAGTTGATTTAAGGTTCTAATCAGGTGGTGTAAAAATATCCTAACTAGACATTATGGATGAGATAAATGCATAACTTCATCAGTGCTAAGAAGAAAAAGATGATATAAAGCAGTGTGACATAGTGCTTAAGAATGTGGATGCCACATCCGACACATCTTTATGTCCATTCTTGCTCTACCAATGAGCAGTTATGTTACCTTGGTTTCTGTCTTAGTTTCTTCTTCTGTAAAATGAGGATAATGCAGTCCCTCCTTTAGAGGTTTCCTATGAGGATTAGAAGAGTTCAGATATTTTAACTTGTACATGGTTAATGAATGTTAACACAACGTGTTGAAATACTAAACTATTATCACTTCTAATGGAGCCTGTTTCACTCCTTTTGCGTGAGGTTGAAGGAAACTATAAAAATTGTTACAGTTTAAAGTTTGCATAATATTATACAAGTTAAGATATTATTAAATATAATTATTTATGTTATAGGAAAATTCATCTATAAAGTAGTTTTATTGTAGCAATTTATAACACATCAACATGCCACATCTATATTGGATTGTTGGGTTATCATGTAGCATTATAATTACAGTGGTAGATTAACTCACAATATTATTTTATGAATTAACTATATGTTAGTCCTAAATTATAATGTCATCAAGTATCCCAGTTTTTGAAGCCTATTTTCCTTGAGTTATATGGTTTTAACAAATAAAATAGAGTGTAGAATATCATATTTGTATTATCTACATTTTAGTTTTAAGAGTTATGCCACTTTACAAATAAACTCCTGTGTGCATAATGGGTAGTTAATATTGACGTTTTCTGACTAAATAGGTGACACTTGTTTTTATAAAAAAAATATGGTATAAGCCAGAAATAAAAAACATGGAAATAAAATCTTAATAATTAATCACTTTTGGCTAAATGAAAGTCTTTGTAAATATAACTGATGCATATAGCTGTAAAATGAACAGGTTTTAAACATTGAATTAACGAGTGTGAACCATGAAAAACATTGTAATACATTCCAAATTCCCACACCACACTTCCCAACCATTTCCTCCAACAAGTTGATATTATAGGCAAGCCAAAATCCATTCTTGCATAAAGTAACGTTTATCATTGTGAAATTTCTTTGCCATAAATTAAAAATTTTGATTTTTGAGTCAAAATGTTGGATATTTTACTGCACATTTCTATTTTCTCTTGATTCATTGTAGACACATATTTAAAAAAATATATCACCTTTTTCTTCAGGAAAAAAAGCAGCAACAAAGGAATAGATTGATTATGGAGCTCTTATTAGAAGCCATTTAGTATGCAGTGCACTCAGAACAAGCGCTCCTCCTTGGTGTTTTCCTGGTCTTGGCCACACATAGACTGGTGAGACATGAAGAGACCTGAGGTCAGATAGTTCAGGTATTTTTATCTAAAATGGAGCTGTATGTGTGCTGTACCTAGAATGTCTATAATGCTAAGTTCAAAGGCGTTCTGTCTCACCATCTCTGAATAACATGCCACACTACACTCTCCCCTACTAACGGTGGATCACTGAAGCAGTGACAGGACTTCTGAAATTGGGGAGTGCAAGGGAAGCCAAATGAATATGCAATTTTATAAGAAAACCCAAAAGTTTCTATTAAGTTTCCTAGGAAAATGGACCCCTCTTTCTACTGATTCTCACTACTGAGAATCTCTGGATTACAAACAAAAATCTCATGATGTTAAATGGGAAGTACTTCTTGTGAAAAGTTGCAAAAAAAAAAAAAAGAGAAAATGATATTTAATCTGCATAATCTAAAATTTATTGAGTTGGACACTTTTGAACACTTTATATGTATTACTTCATTTAAAGTTCATAACAACATTAAGGAGTATGATTTTCAGTCTTATAAGGGCAGTGCCTGGGCACCCAGAGTATAAAATGGTAAAATAATTAAGTGACATCATAGAACCATGCTCCGATTGCCCAGAAATTGTATTTTGGCTAAAATATAAACAAGCATGATTTTTTGCTTACATAAAGTACACACACACACACACACACACACACACACACACACACACACTTTATTTATTTATTTATTTATTTATTTATTTATTTTTGCTTTACCCGCCGTGTTCTTGCTTACGCTGTCAAACCTGTCACTCTACTGTGTTTTCCTTGCCTGGCTGCTATTCATCCTCTGAGCTTCAGCTTGGTCACAGCCTCTTTCAAGACTTCCCTGGGCTAAACAAAAGGCCTTAGCCATGTGCTCCCAAGTAGCACATGCATAACTCCAATGGCACTGTTCAGTCCTTCCTTCTCCAACAAAGTTCCCCTGGTTGCCATGGTCAGCCTCTCGGCTAGGTCTCTGTGTCATCTAAATTGCTTCTCTTAAGCATCTCTGTCTTTGATGGCAAGTCTTATTCAATTTTGTGTCTCCCAACTCTGGTAAAATAGCTAGTACATGGTGTGCTTAATATTTTTTAACTGAAATAACGATTAACATGTTGTACATACTTACATCAACATTAAGGATTCATAGCAACAGATAATGCCTGTTAAGGAGACCATGAAACCATAGGGATAGATTCAGACAGAGCTGTAATCCTTTGCTATAACCAGTTTCCTGTAATTTGTTTAATTAATACCTTCAAATATTTTTAAGTACTTCTATGTGTCAAGCCCCATGTTAGGCACTAAGAGAATATAGGCATCAAAAATGAATAAGGTTCATTCCCAGCTCACAAGGAACATGTAGTCTAGTGAGAACAATAGTATATGTACCAGGCCATTTAAAATGAAAGTGGCAATGTCTACATTAATAAGCTAGAAGAAAGCACTTTGAACTAGAATAATTAAAGTATGCTTCCAATGAGAAGAGGCATCCAAATTTCAACTTGGATATATAGGAGTCCAATTGGTAGCCAAAAGGAATTTCAAGAACAGAGAGGAGCCTAAACAGAAACATTGTAGAGGAAAAATATTTTGAGATATTAACTAAGATTTGCCTCTGGTAATGTATTTCCTTTTTAACTCTTTGCCCCCTTCCTTATTCCTCCTCATACATTAGGGAAGCGGTAGGATATCACAAAACATAAAGAAAAACCTTTTGATTTTCAAAAACTAAAGATTTTAAACCTCAAAAGGCAAGGCTTTTGCAGTGAAAGAAACTAAGCCCTGAACCATTCAAGACATAAAGTTTACGCCATAAACAATGAATAAAGGACCAGACCTCCTCACTCAGACTAAATAAAGATTCCACAGACAGAGAAAAAGTGGGAGATAACCCAGGAGGAAGCTGGGGCTTAGATGCTGTTAGGTTCCTAAGGAAGACCCATACTCCATCCTACCTTGACTTTGGAAGGTATAATTAAATCTTTGGGGTTAAGATACCAAAAACAGGATGGGACCCATTCAAACCCAAGTATAAGGATAATAAGAGCCAGCTTTGATCAAGTACTTAATAGGACCAGACATTATTCTTACCAATTGTTGTCATAACTGGATTATAAGGGATTTACTGTAATGGTGCCACCATTTTAGATAACAGACCTTGGTTACAGAGAGGTTAAGTAATGTATCCTAGGTCATTCAATTAGAAATGGCAGAGGTGGTATCTGAATCCTAATAGTCTGATTCTGTTCAGTGCTCATAATCATTATGCTTTCTAACCAAGACACAAAATTACCTGATTTAGTTTCTAACACCAGCTAGGAGTACAGATCAACATGAAACCGAGTTCAGTCATAGAAAAATGACTGAACTGTGGACATTATAATGATAATGACAGGTTTTACGTGAATATCCCTTTTAATCCCTCCAATGGCTGTTTGAAAAAAAAACATTATTATAAATTGAAATATGCAAAAGCAGAAGATCATATATATTAACTTGTCCAAGGTAACATAGTTAGTAGTTGGCCCAATAGTATTTGAGCTCAATCTGACTCCCAAATGCATGGTCTCAATGAATATGTCATCTATTTGTTCAGGAAATGGCAACTGTGGTGTCCATGAAAATGCACTGCTTACATCTCCTGCTATGGGGAACAGAAGTGACTGACAGCACCAACTATTGTCCCTCTAGGTTTATCTCTCATTCATTCTAATGCCACACCTTCTTCCAGTTGCTCCCAGGTGGGCCTCCTCCAATGTGGGTTGTGGCTCAAGGACTCCCATTGGCCAAACCAAATCTTTCTTGGAACTGTGCTGCAGTCTGACTCTCTTCCTGCCTAATTCCCCTTTCTTGCCTCTCTCCTACCACAGCTGTGAAATCTGTACCGTGGTCTGAAACTTTCCCTCACATCCTGCTGCTTCTTTACCCATTGAATCTCTTGCATGTCTAACCCTCTTTTGGCCTTTGCTTCTCTAGGGACCCCAACTAATGCAAGTGGTACTGACAGTGGTTTGAGAAACAAGTGGTAAGATAGGCATTTGGTTAGGGCTCATGAGCCACCCATTCTGAGTGGAAGGTGGGCCACAGAAAGTCCCTGGCACAAGGCCCAATTGCTAAAGACTTCAAGGGGTGATGATTTGCCTTTCACGTGTAATGGCTCAGGCATTAGAAAGAAGGGAGAGTTGGCTGCTTACTGCTAACTTGTATTGATATTGACAGCGAGAAGAATTCTTGTAGCCTACAATAAGCCCTTGTCTCCTAGACTGGAAAAGCAGAACCGCTAAATAGCAGACCAAATATCTGATAGAGTCACAGAGTTCCAGAGACCTTAAAATACTCAGGAATGGAATATCTGTTACACTGAACTCAAGGCTCTGGTTGGGAAAACCTGGGATCTTAAAATATGGGATAGGGACACATGATGTCCCTGAGGATGTTAGCTTTCCCCTGATCCCTCAGAGCTTACAGAGGTAGTTTAAAGGTTCCCCCCTTTCTCCCCCCCCCCACACTTAGAATATGCCGCAAAGACCACTCTCTTGCAAAGCAGCGGGTGTCTCCCTAAGGACCTATCTCCACCTGCTTTCCTGGCTTCCAGGACTGTGACTAAAGTTAAATGCCCAAATCACACAGCTGGGTGTTGATAAGGGAGGAAAAAGACGAGAGCAGAATGCACTTGTAAGATTTAGCTAGCATCTGCCAGCAAGAGCCAGGAAAGTAGCCCTGGGATTGCATTTAGAAAGTACTTAATCAAGAGGGTCAAAATGTAAGATTGGGTAAGAAATAATTCATTGACTTGGGGGGGGGGAGGCTGCAGGAAGAAGGGGCACTTTCTTTGAGACTTAACTTTCTCCAGATTGTGCACGCTGACAAAGGCCCTCGGGGAATGGGCAGATCAGCTGCTTGCGTGGAAGAGCCTAAGCAGATCCATTGTGGAATTGGGCTACAATTCACCGCTCAGCCTACAGATGTGCAATCCTGCACTCTCTTTACCCAAGAGTTACACATCCATTGTTCTCCCCATCTTCTTCTACTCCTTTTCATAGTAAAGTTCTGGTACCTCTAATCCTGTCATATTGTCTGCTTTTAGGTGGACCTATACTAACGCACAAAGTAAACACAGCTGGTTTTTATAGGAGTAAAATTAGGAAATGAGGTTAAAAACTAAGGTCTGGATCTAATCATGTGCCTTAAGAGCCAGATGAGAAATCATGTTTTCACTCCTAACTCAGGTGTTATAGTGAGAAAACTAATGAAGATTTATAGTAAGTATGTAGCATAAACAAAGGTTGCTGGGCATATAATAAGTTGGGCATCAGGGTAGGGAAAGACAAAAGGACTGAGAAGTCAACATTTGAAAATTATTTGTTTTTTTTTTTAAACTTGAGGTAACAATGCATACATCCTTTGTGTTAATGGGTGAGATAGTTATATTTAAATGATTGACTAAGCCAATGGCAAATAATAGGTCGGTAAGTCCCTTTTTTATTTCTCCTTAGAGCAGTCCCAGAAACTCAAAGCCCAGTTAGGAGGCTCTGTCATTCACCTTTAGCAGTGTTATGGTGAAATAAGAGATGGAACAAGGGTCTATTTAAGTTAAGAAATTGTCATATGATTATATACTTGAAAAATGATTACATTTACCAACAAACAAATGTATTTCATTTTCAAATGAATCAACACAAACGTGTTGATATCTGATTTAAAATCATTAGGTAGCCCTAGCTGGTTTGGCTCAGTGGATAGAGCGTTGGCCTGCAGACTGAAGGGTCCCAGGTTCCATTCCAGTCAAGGGCACATGCCCAGGTTGCAGGCTCGATCCCCAGTGTGGGATGTGCAGGAAGCAGCCTATCAACGATTCTTTCTCATCACTGATGTTTCTATCTCTCTCTCTCTCCCTCACCCTGCCTCTCTGAAATCAATAAAAAATATTAATAAAAACTCATTAGAGAATAGTTAAGAAAGAGCAATTTGTTACTAGGTGAAAGAGCTTTTATGGGGCTGAGGTGGGGTAGGAGGGAGACCACAACAGAGGTCACGTCTTTCAAAGTTGTTAAAGTTTGTTTTACTTTTGTTTTCCCAGTACTTTTGATTTCTTGAAATATTTTCTTCCTTACAAAATAGAAATTAATGTATAAGAATTTTAATCATTCCTTTAAAAAAGCAAAAGGAACTGAAACAAATGTCATGCTCATACAGACAACATCTGATATAAATGAGGCTTATTAAAAATGTACACTTGTTTGCAGCCTACTTTAGTTGTATACTTTTTTCAGTGGGAGCTTTAGAGGACTTTGACATTTTATATCATTACCTAAGTTTGTGAGCTATTTGTGACATCAATTCTAATAGGGTAATCAAGAAATCTGTGTGAAATGCATGTTAAAATTGGTGGCTAAAAACTGATTTGTATTTTGAGATTTTATGGTCTTGTCTTAATTCTCTGAAACAAATCCTCTTATATATACTAGTAAACCTGTAGCTAATCTTCCATCAGCATGTGTACACATTTCTGTTAAGCAGTGGGGTAACAGTAAGGAGTAGAATTTTGCTGGAAAGTCTGTCAAACTCATTGTAAGTTGTCGTCTCCACCCCAGGAGCAGTGCTGTGCTCATGTAGACCCAATCAGAGTCCTGATGGCACCGTGTGTGCTGCGCATCGTCTGTGTGTTTATGCATAAACATGACTAATTAATAAAAATGGGTCTTTCAAGTTAAACAGAGTTATCACATAATTATACGGAAATTAATTATCCTATTAGAATTCCAGTGGAGAACTCAGTTTCTCTCTTTTCTCTCTCCTGCTGCTTCCTTGCACATTAACCCTTTAATAAAACATAACACCATAACATTTTATTATGTACATTTGGATTTTTCCATAAGGAATGTATGCATTTCTTATGTGTTAGTGGAAGTCACTATAATAGTGACTAGTAAATAAATAGTAAATAAGTCAGTTTTGACTTAAATTAAAAATGACTGTTGAGCCCTGGCCAGTGTAGTTTAGTGGTTACACATTGGCCTGAGGACCAAAGGGCATGCACTTGGGTTGCAGATTTGTCCCCTGCCCAGGTCATGGTGTGTACGGGAGGCAATCAATCTATGTGTCCCTCTCACATCAATGTTTCTCTCTCTCCCTCCCCCTCTCTTTCACTCTCTCTAAAATCTCAATGGGAAAAAAATATCCTCTGGTGAAGATTAACAAAACAAAACAAAACAAAACAAAACAAACAAACAAAAATGACTTTTGAGCCCTGGCCAGTGTGCCTCAGTTGGTTGAGCATTGGCCTCTGTAACCAAAGGTTGCCAGTTCAATTCCTCATCCCCAGTCAGGGCAGCAGCGATGTTTCTCTCTCTCTCTCTCTCTCTCTCTCTCTCTCTCTCTCTCTCTCTCTCTCTCTATATATATATATATATATATATATATATATAAAAATTTAAAAATTGCTGTTGATTCTTTTGATAATATTTGTCATTATTTCCCTATCATACAGCCTACTTCCTTCTTCCTTTCTCTCCCCTTTTTCCTTTCTTTTACTTTCTTCCCTTTTTCTTAAGGCCTTCCTTGATTCTTTGTCTTCCTCAAATTCATTTTTTTCCTGCCCAATACCAATATTCCATTTTGTTTCTGATAGTCATACCCTGATTTTTCCCTGGAGAACTACTTTTCTTTCATTCTCAGTAAGCGTGCTTGGAAGAGGCTTGTTTCCACCCAGACTGTAAGATTAACCAAAATGTCCCTCTTTACAGTGACTGCTTAAGTGTTGGGCATATGATCTAATTTTGGATGATTGAATCCACAAAGAATTAATTATGGAATTCTTGCTGAACTCATGAGGGGGGAAAATGGCCCCTATAGAATTCCTAGCAATGGAAAATAAATGTTGAGAGGTGTTAGAGGCTTCAACATAAATAGATAAGGCCCCAGATTAAAGCCAACGGAAACTACCATAGTGATAGAATAAGAGAAAATAGTGTAATCATTGCTTTACTTTTTCCTCAGGACTTTTCAATGATCTGAGATAAATTTCTCTTCTATTGTTTAAGCCATTGTGCCTAGTTACATTTTCTACCTTTTTTTTTTTTTTAGGACTGAATGACTAACTATGAAATAAAAGATTCTGAACAGTGCCATCCATTCTCATAGAAATCAGGACTTCATTTACTCTTCTAGAAAACAGGAAGGCTAATTATATGAAATCAAGTGATCTTATATAACAGCTCAAGAAAAGAGTGAGAATGTTAGGAATACGGTTATGAATACATCAGAATAAGAATAAAGATACATTAGTTTTTTAATAGTACCTGATGTTTATATTTTTATCCTTTCCCTATACAACTCTGCTGTAAATAGTAATTTGACTATGAGCATAAAGTAAGGAGTGACACACTTCCTTTTTAAATGTCCTAGGACTTCTAGTGAAATGCCCTTTTCACATTATAACCCATCATTTAAAATCCTATGTACTCACTACTGAATAAACCAGTGAATAGCCCGCTAAATTAGGCTCACCTAGAAGTAATTTGTTTAGTACTACTCTTTTTAAATGTAAGCAGATGAGACAGTTGCCTACAAGTATCAAAACAATCAGAAAGAGTTATCCAGGAACGCTCCAATGACACTGAAAAGCTTCCCTGTCTGAAAGTTCACAAAGTAAGACATATTAACTTCATGTCAGGAATAAAATGCAAATTTATCTTCCAATTACAAATTATATTTTAGAGCTTACTATTGGTGGCAGTTGTAGGGACAATTAAAGAATTCTAATTAAAGCTATTTGAAGCAAATAAAACCTACACCAGATTCTTCCATCTCATGCAGTTTCTATCTATTAAAGACAGAAAAGGATCAACAGTCATTTTTAATCTAAACCAAGAACAGGCTTATTTACCTATTGCATTCAACTTCCGCTAATAACATAAGGGATGCACACATAGATTGTGTAATGCAGGATCCAAATGCACAACATTGGCAGCGTGTGTGTGATAATTACCGACAAGAATTAATCAGCATTCCTCATGCCATACACAATGCAGTTAGATTAGAAACAGCAAATCTGTTCAAGTAATGCAAACAAGCTGCATAAGAGGCTAAATAAGTAAAAGTATATCATCAGCCATGACTCAAATTACATCTTTAAATTGTGTGCCAGCTTCCTTTAAATTAGCCATGTAGAACTTGTTCTCTGACAGACTTTATAAATTGGAAAGGACTAGACTTTCTCAGATTCACAATTTTGTTCTGGTATAGGAATACATGTAATAATGCAGCATGTAAATTAACTCGTACACGATGCAACAGGTACAAGTGCTGTGGATAATTATGTGATGGTGGGATCTGTTGATAAACTTCAGAAGTTCTAGAGCCATCCAAGGTGACAATATTGCCCAAGCTCCCAAAGAATATTGTAGTATTGCTAAATTCTTTCCAACCCAGTTACTTTCAGCCTTGACATTTCCTAAGATTCTCACCATTTTCTACCAAACGCGAAAATCAAGCAGTTCTATTTTGTTTGTATTTTTTTTGTTCTGAATATATTGAGGGTCCTTGGGATTTTAATGGACTGGAATGATTAACATTCAGTTCTTTCAGATTTGTAGCTACTCTTTGTCTAGTCCTCAGCACTCTGGTGGTGAAGACTCAGTGGTGAACTCACGGTATGTAGAGATTCCTGTCAAATGGTAGGCTAGAAACTGAAGTTTTGTTATAAAGAAATTCTGGGACAAAATTATTTCTTTCCCATACAAAATATAAAGAAACACTTCTCTCCTAAACTTGCTCCTTGTAATCCATTTAGTCTATTAATAAAAATGTGCATGACTACTCTGTAAAGAATCAAGGGTAAAGGAACAAAGACAATAAGTATTAAGACATTTGCACCATAATATCTTCATAATCATGAGCCAACGTTTTTCCTTGTGAGGGAAGGTGCGGGGAAATCTGAAATCTCACTTTCTTTTTTCTGTGACTGAGTCAACCAAACTTAATCCCAATTTGTAGTTTTGACATCTATTCACTTTCTGCTCAAACGTTTTAGTCCCTGGAGATGTTAAATACGAGATAATGGTTTCATCTTCTTTAATAGAATTGCCAACAAAATATATATGAACAGAAGAACAAAATGTTATACTATATACGGTATAATTATGCTTAAATTTTAATGCAATAATTCTGATCAGAATTACACTTTTATTTTGATGTATTTCTATTTGTGTTAGCAAAAAAAGATTGTTATATGTAATTATTAGAATATTGTTGAATAAACATAAATGTAAGCTTTTGTGTGCAATTAAGATGGGATAAATTGAGAGGGATGAATAGTCACCTGTGTTTGAAGGGTAAGGATTGGGATAACTAAAGGCCAAAAGATTATAGGCCACTGGGAAGAAAGGGAAATAGAAGAATTTACCTGCAGAATTTTTCCTGGGTTTTCATTTCTTCTCTATTGTGGTCAGTGTGGGAGGTGGACATTAATCAAATAATGTTTAGAATGAAGGTGAAAGTACAACTGTTATAGGTGACTCCCAAATCTGTCCTTGCCTTTTTTCTCCCTATCTATCCATACTCACTCTTTTGATAATCTCATCCAGCCTCATTATTTTAAATATCATCTCTATCCCCAGCTTAAAAGTCTACCTTGAATTCCAAGCCCATATATCTAATTGTATGCTTGTCATGTTTACTTGAAGGTCTGAGAAGCATCTTAAATTTAGTATGTTCAAAACCAAAATTCAGTTTTCCCCATCTCATTAATTGGCAACTTCACTTTCCACTTATTGACATTAAAAACACTGGAGATTCCTACCTGGCTACAAATTCTATTTCCTTTGTTTTAAACTACATGCTGAATTTAACCGCTTCTTGCAACCTTTCACTGCTACCACTCTGGTTCCACCATCTTTTTTCACTTGGATCATGGCAATGGCCTCCCCAAACTGGCCCCCCTTCCTCCATTCTTGACCTTCTGTCGTCTATTCTCCACATAGTAGCCAAAGCAGTCTTTTTGTAATATATATTGGTTCATGTCTCCCTCTGATTGAACCCTACAAAGAATTTCTCACTTTGAGTGAAAGTCAAAGTGCTTAACATGACACTACACAATCTTGTCTCTCTTACTTCTTTAACCATATTTCCTACTATTCTCTCTTACCTGTTGCACTGCAGACATAATGGGCTTCATGCTGGTTCTTAAAAATTCCAGGCTCACTCTTGTCTCAAGGTCCTTGTACTTGCTAGCCCCTTTGACTAGTAGGCTGTTGCCAAGATATCCATATGACTTCCTTCCTTCCTTGCCTCCTTGGGGTCTTACTTCAAATGTTACATTCTCAGTTAGGCTTTCCCTAAACTACCCATTTAAAATTTCACTTCTCTTCATCATCCTCTCACCTCATTAGTATTCCTAATCTTCTTTTTCCTCCTTATTTATACTAATAAAAGGGTAATATGCTAATTAGACTGGATAGACCAGACATCCTTCCAGACAAAGCCGCGGTGGCTGCAAAGGCCAAGGGCAGGCAGCTACAGCGACTGGCAGTGGCAGCAGCAGTGGGGCGATGGAGGCAGTGCCTTCCCCTGATCAGCCCAGTTGCCTCCCACAGAGGAAGGCCAGACTGTGCCTTAAGCCTGCTCCTTGCGGGGAGTGAGCCTAAGTCATCAGTAGGACATCCCCTGAGGGCTCCCGGACTGTGAGTGGGGGCAGGCCGGGCTGAGGGAACTTCCCCCCATAGTGCATGAATTTTTGTGCACCGGGCCTCTAGTATTACCATCTATATAATAAAAATCTAAGTGGCCATTAGGGCAGAACGACCTGTCACTATGATGCGCACTGACCACCAGGGGCAAGACGCTCAACACAGGAGCTGCCCCCCGGTGGTCAGTGTGCTCCCACTGGAGTAGTGCCGCTCAGCCAGAATCTGGGCTTTCAGCAGTGGTGGCGGGAGCCTCTTCCACCTCCGTGGCAGCACTAAGGAGCATCGAGTAGGCAGGCAGTAAGGAGTGAGGGGTCTCAGACTGCGAGAGGGTGCAGGCCGGTCTGAGGGACCCTGCCCTCCAGTGCACGAATTTCGTGCACTGGGCCTCTAGTAATAGCATATATTACCATGTTATGTTTGTATCTTTTTCTTTACTTGCTTATGAACTCTTTCCATGAGAACACAACAAACACTATGGAGGCAGAGATTTGTGTCTTACTTGTATATGAATATATTCTAGTTGCCTAGATTGGTGAAGAACACATGAAAAATGTATAATGTATAATGAATTAATTCATTAGTAATTGTTATGACGAGCTCTAAGTTACTTTGAGAGCCTATAATAGGTGAATTTGACATAGTCACAAAATTGAGGAATTTTTCCTTTTAAAAAATGAAGCTTTAGTTAAATTCTGAAGAATGAGGAGCCATTACCCAGGAGGAGAGATAAGACAATAAAATTCTAGGTATTAAAAACAACATAAACAAACTTTCCTGAGGTGTGAGGGAAAACTCATTTTACAAATGTAAGGATTAGAAGAATATCTAAGTGGCTGGAGTGCCAAGAGGAAGGAATTACATCTCTTGCCACTCCTCCACTATTTTTATTTATTTTGTGTATTTAATTTGACCACTTAATTGAGTTCCATTGTGAAGGTAAAGGTGTCAGAAACCATGTTTTATTCAACTTCATATCCCCAGTGGCTGAAATATTGAAGATACATAATGCTACTAGTTGAATAAACAAGAAATTAAATCAATTTCCGGTTTGCCAACACACAAAAATATTCACACTGCTGCTCTATAGACATCATGAAATTGGGTGTTTGGGGGATAAAGACCTTTTCCATAATGATTAAAGTATATTGCCATCTATTAGTGGTTAGATGTGTACTTGAAGTTCAAATATACATACATATAAATAGATAGCTCAGTAGTATACAAGTATATCTAAAATGTTCAAAGTACATGAAGATAAATAATGCATTTGGGGAGCAAACAGTACATATAATTTTCAACACAGTTGCTTAAATGTCTGAATGTAGGACACAGAGAACTCATTAAAGAGCTCCTAAAAAGCCCAAAAGATTGCGTGAAGCTTTTCCAAACTCTCTGATTCTCAGAGAATAAGTTAAGTATTATAAGATGCTGAGTCATCAAATTCAACTGAGACTGTACAACAGCGACATAATCTTTTCTCCGGAAGATGTTTAATAACACTGTTCTTTTGCTATTGTGGGACATGACTGCAACTCTGTTGACTAGGAAAAAGCACACAAGTACACAGATTGAACTATCTCCACCCCACACATGTAATTCAATATTCACAAATAAAATTATAAATACTTATAAATAAATAAGTTATAAGTAAATTTACAAGGTAATTTATGAAATGGTGAGAAAAGTTCCTGAACAATACAATGAATAAGAATGTCCAGCTCCATATGTTTTATGATGGTTCAAAGATTAAATAGTACTATTTAAATATTATTTTTTAACATCCCTTCCAACTCAGTTTTTCTGAAGCCATATAATTTTAATTAGAAGATATTTTTTCAGAAAAATCATAAGCAGATCGTAATTCAAACCAAGCAATCAGTCTTCTAGCACCTAACTATCAAAGAAGTTATGTAGCTGAAACTGGTTTGGCTCAGTGGATAGAGCGTTGGCCTGCGGACTCAAGGGTCCCAGGTTCGATTCCGGTCAAGGGCATGTACCTTGGTTGCGGGCACATCCCCAGTAGGGGGTGTGCAAGAGGCAGCTGATTGATGTTTCTCTCTCATCGATGTTTCTAACTCTCTATCCCTCTCTGTAAAAAATCAATAAAATATATTTTTTTAAAAAAAGAATTTATGTAATCCAGTCTTATGTTAAAAAAGCTTTGCATGTAGTTTATATATGATAAAAGCAGCTTTTAAAAATACTGTTTTTAAAAAGAGATCTGTACTTCCAATTTGTGAAATGACACCACCTGTTAACCCGAATGATTTTTGTCATAAGTAACATGTAAACAAAGCACAGAGTTAGACTAAAAAAATAATTTGGTTGATATTTTGTTTTATATAAATACATTGAAAATAAGAAATATTGATTTAAATATTGGCCAAAAAATCTGAGTTGTAAAGGACACGAAGATAGATCTTAAGCCAAGATATTAGAATAAAAGATTAGAAATTAAATTTCCAAATAAGCAAAAATTTCCCATATTGCTATGCTTTTTTAGTGTATGCAATTAAAATCTTAAATTTGTGTGCATTATGTTTACTGAAAATCACATTTTCTCTCCATTAAAAGAAGACAAACACAAGAGTGGAAATGAGATGGAGAATAGCTTTTGCATAAAACATGCAAACAAAACCAACTTCAACCAATAAACACCTTGACAAAATATATGATGCTGCAGAAAAACCATACAAAATTATTATCTGGCTCAATTTCTAAATAAGTTATAGAACTGCCCTTTCCCTTTTTGGTTAATTTAATGTCTTCTGAAGAATTACATATGAGCCTCCAAGTATTTTTATCCTTGAAATTTTCAGGTAAGAAAGTATTATGTATGAAAATACAGTTTTATATTTTTGCAATATTGTTGTTTACACCAAGATATAATAAAAAGTATAGTGACTCACCTGAAAAATTGCTGAGAATCCAGGGTCTTTCATAATTCAAGTTACCTATAGTAATTCTTCTTTATCACCTCATGTAACCTATGTAATCCAACTCTATGGCCATGGCCAAGATATTTTATACTTGTAATATTATACTAATAGGACACATCTTGAAATTCTTAATTTTATAAAAATCTTCTAGTGTGATATTTTCTGTGGACATAAACTCTTTCAATTGTTTGAAGTTCCATGTTTACAACAGTATTAAAGATTTCCAAGATATAAAATGGAATCCTACATTTCTTCTGGTTAGAGATATTGAAGAAAAAGAAAAGATCTTTGTTCTGAGAAGCAGTGAAATAAGGGTTAAGCACATTCACCACTAAATAATAAGCAGCATTAGTGGACACAATATTCCATAATAAAAAAGCTAACAATACCAATGTAATCTCAGAGAATTGCTGCGAGTGGCTGAAGAATTCTGGCATTGCACATTTCTGCTTCCAGGTACTATGACCAGGACTTTTCATTCACAAGAAATTCATGGGTTGCTTTCTTCTGGCACATGATGGAGAGGAAGGGAAAAAAGTTTGGATATATTTATTTCTTCTTCCGATGTCCTATTAAAGCTTTCAATAAAAATATATCCTTTGGAAATGTGAAAACAATCATGTTCTTTTTTCCCTTCTTTAGGTGTATGAGAAAGGCAACATATATGAGGAAAAACAGAATGAACAAACTGGCATATTTTATGAAAGATTTATATACAGTATTCATTTTGCTAACATAAGGGCAAATGTAGAATTATAAACTTTTTTATCATAAACAAAATTAGATTTTCAGGATCATTTGCTCATTACTTAAAAATCCCACAAATAAAAATTTGTTCATGGAAAAATAGAGATACTTTGAATACTAAAGTCCTTTATTCAACAACACATAAATTTCACAAAAACAACTTTACTGGGCAAATTGAATGTGTTTTTTAAAGGGTTTTTTTTTTTTTTTTACAGTTTTGTACATGCCCTATAAGTAATTTTCTTTAATAAATACACTGTTTTCCAAAACTGCTTTTTTTTATAATTGCACAAGCATACATACACCTTACACAAATATCTGTTAGAAAATTTAATAGATAACTGCACAGTTCAGAATAGGAGAGCACTGTGAAACGAGTACATTTTGTGGTCCATTCCTGAAACTTCTCTCTGACTTCCTTGCAGTTGTGAAAATTGAACCCCTCCTAACATAGTAGCTGTCTTCTATTCACCAGGAATACAGATCTCAGTGTGAAACTGCCAAATTTAATAAAAACAAAATCTGAAACATTTAGCTGTTACATGAGAACCAACTGTTTGATATCCCTGTGATCAAAGACCCACTACCGTTTTTGCTGAACATTATTTGACCCTAAATGGTGTGTTCCTTTAACGGCTTTCCTTTTTTCATTATTTGATTACAGATACTATCAGCTTAAACACTTTCTATGCTTTAGGATTAATTGTATGATTTACATGTCAGGGGTTCTGAATAAAAGGAAGGGAATATCCTTTTCTTTGAGTGATTAGTTAATATTAATTCATAGTAAGCCCACCATCTCTTGCTCCCTATAAATGTGTTTAGAAGAAGGAAGTTGTGTATTTGGAATTAAGCAACCAGGAGATGTCTTTATATACTCTTACAATGGAGGAAGACTTTTTTTTTTTCTCCCAAGCATGGATACATTTCTACTTTGTACACATGCCTCCCCTTGTACACAGACAGATAGAATTCATCACAAAGCCACTATAGTCTGAAGGCCTGGAAAAAGGTTTACATTATGATGTTCTTGTGATGTTAGTGTGCTAAGTGACAGCTGACAAGGAAATTGACACCCAAAGATTTTCCATGCTCCCCCCAAAATGCTGACAGAATGTAGCATTTCCTCATCTACCCCAAGACAAAACAAGACTTCTGTGTATGTAGACCTCTCTTACAAACTATTTTATTTGACTTATCTGATAGGAAATTATTAAGGTGTATTGATAGTCCACCCGATCTATATTCCATTTTTATATTCTTAATTTTCTTGGTGCTGAATATAAAACATACAGTGAGGAATTTTAAAAGTTACCTTTCATTGGTATTTTAAAATCATGAAAATGTAAACCTTGAAATCATTCCCTTAGGATTATAATGATATGCTTTACAGCTCTTGGTACATAGACTTAGAGAAAGGAATTAGATTGAAGCCAGAAGAGTAATATCCTTCTTCAACATCATCAACGAGAACTTTATATGCACCCTACATTATATAAATAGAGTTTTAGCAAAACCAAAGAAATGGGTAGTGTAAAAGAACAATGTCAAGAGTAAGAACATATAAGAGAATTAAAGAAAAGCTATACATTTCCATTTTAATAATCAACAGATTTTCTTTCATTAAAAAATTGAATTGACATGTAAAACACCACATTTTACAATATACAGATTCATAAGTTCTTTAAGAAAACGAACAAACAAAAACACATCAAGACATGCAACACTAGCATGTATTTCAGACTCTTGGTACATTGCTATGAGATCTTTATATGCTATTGTGTGCCTAATGCAGTCTGAAGGGAAAGAAGTTTGCTTCACTGCTGTAATAACAATCATCGTTTTCCAAAAAGCAAGGCAAGCTTCCCATTCAAGTGTGAGAGTTAGTTTTCACTTACTTGTAAAAATTAGCAAATTGATTTAAAAAAATAAGTAAAATAAAAAAGGAACTAGAAATAATTCATATAGCTCTCTTCTCCCACAGCTGGAATAGAAATTCTATCTAGAAATCCTCAAAGGAATATATAGCAAGTAGAAAGTGATCTCAAAACTAATATACAGCATGTTTTAGTTTGTGATTATTTAATTCTCTTCTCTAAACATGGATAGGTATAACAGATAATGAATTTTTCTCAAAAAGGCTATTGGACCATAACTGTAGACCTTGCATTCATATTCCAGGCAAGTTAAAGCACACTTTAACATTAGCATTTGTTAGTACCTTACCCATCCCTCCCTCCAGAATTCTTATGGCGAATGCTCCTTCCATGTTTTTAAAATCTCCTCTGTTCTATTACTTTCAATTCAAAGCTAGAACTAGCCTTTTAAAAATTATTCATCTGCTAGGCTTCCTAAAGTTTTGCAGTCTTTTTCATCACCCTTTCTCTTCCCAAGTTATTTTTCTTCACATGATACATTTTGCTAACATTTTTCAAAAGGCTTATGGATGCGTAGGCTGAAATCAGTAGATAAAAAATAAAAAATGACAGTAACATGGCAACTTTGATTCTCTATGTATTTTTGCTAAACTCTATTTTATTGTTGAAGTTGAACAGTATCTGACCAAAAAAAAAAAAAAGAATCTTAGGTAACATGTCATCACAAATAATAATTGTCCTACTGGGACAGCCTTAGGAGCCCCAACTGCCATAAGCAAACCAAATTCTAGGTGAAAAGGTAGCCCGGGTCCTATGAAGCATACTCCTTTGTGTTTAGGGGTTGTTTACATTTATGGAATTCTCTGGAACCACAGCATCCTTGATGACAAGAATGGGAATGGGAGCAATGGAACATTCCACTGAGGGCCTAGGGGAAGGCCACTGGTCCAAATGGGAGGCTATGAGAAAGGAAGATAACAAAAGATTAAAAAAACCTCATGTTTATGAATGTGTTTAACTCTTTTTACTTAAAAATATACCTAGCCATGTCTCAAGGCAGAAGCTTTGATATGTTCAAAATGTAAAACAAAACTACCCATTTAATATCATACATGGAATTAAAACATTTGGATACATTTTATTATTAAGTGTTTATTTTTTCTACCAAAAAAATAATAATAATAACGCAAAAAATAAACAAACAAAAAATACAGCCCATGCTGGGCTAGTAAAAAAAAACTCAGTCATGGATTTCTCCCCCTACGATCTGATGCTTTATTCTGTGTCCTAGAAAACACTGTTTAAAAAAATTTATACAACTGATTCTGCATATTCCAACTACTCAGGGTACTCCGCCGTACAGTGCAACCCAAGACAAGTCAACTACACTAAGTATTTGGGAGGTATACCCTTCTGTACAGCTCGTTTGTAAGCAATGCAAGTGCATAACCACTACTCTAATATAGTGCTCAAAAGATTAATTGAAACTTTCATCACATCTTCCCTCCTATAACAATACAACTGCAGGTAATTGCCGGATGCATCATCATCTTTTCCTCTTGTGAAACTTGGCATCAAGTCTCTACCGAAAGATGCATGGCAAAACATGCCACCGCTGTTGCTGCTTCTAGAAACAACTGGCAAAAAATATTTAAAGCTAAAATTTATTGCTCCAGATTTAACTCGCAGAACCATACTGTTGTGTACAAACTGTTAATCTCCATAGATGCTCAGACGTGATTGTCTCCTTGTGTCTAAACACACAAAATACAAGCTGCTATCTGTACAGTTTACAGTACTGAAACACATATATTTGAAAATGAAGTATAGATATGTACTTTGCAAAGATACATGATTTTACAGCAGGGGTTTACCCAAACTTATTTTTTACAGCCACTTTCAAAATAGACAACAACTTCACTAGGATAGCTAAATTACATCAAAGAATCAGTGTATCCAAAGTAAACAGACTGGCCAATTCCCCAAGCTCCCAGATTATTTTGATATGTCTTTTTTTTCTTTTCTTTTCCTTTTTTTTTTTTTTTTTGAAGAAACCCCTATACATAAAATGAAAATAATATCTGGATATTTTCTTCAGTGGTGGACTAAGCAGTTTCTTAAAACAAGACATTAGTTTGCCCTTCACTTCCAAATGCCTTGAAAATAAGATATACTACTGCTTTAAAAGAACCATCGGAATGCTTCAGCGCTGGGAACAGGTGTTCTCTATAAAAAAAAGAGCAAGAAAACACGTTAAGCTTACTTTCTATGCCAATACAAAATTAGAATTTTCTCCTTTATTCTTCAGCAACAGTTTTAGTCAATAAGGTACAACATAATGACTTGTATATTTCAACATTTAATAAAAAATAAATGATCAAGCTTAGAACACTACAAACATTAGAGTATTGAATCTAATGCTAACTTACTAAATGTAATGATTAAAACTCATTGGTCTAAAAATAGAGGAAACACAGTGTAGAACAGGGGTAGCCATTAGAATAAATGGGATGGCTCATGCCATTCATCAATAATAGGAGGACCAGCTAGCAGGTGTCTTTAAAATCTGTACCTGCTACATACACAGGCACCCTCTGTAAGACCAATATTTAGAACTCAGTGAAGTAATTTGTTTTTGTTCTGGAGAACTTCTTTTATGACAAGACTACAATAAATATTACATAAATATTACTTCTATCACTTAACAACTATCAATGCGGAATATTCCTACAGATAATCTAATCAGAGCTAGACTGACAAAATATATCACCCTTTTAAAGTAAGTCTGCATATTCAATAAATCAATATCATCTATATGAAACAAACTTACACTAACCAGTGATTCTCAATGGACCATGACTACCCTTTTGTACCATAAAAATACTACCGTATTCCAAAGGAATAATAAGCTAACACCAAAAGTTTGAGCAACTGCTTCAACAAAAAGTTAATAGTTACAATGGGGTTTTTTTTATTCAATGGTAGTTAAGCTATTGAATTTTCCTCTATATATTAACATTATAGCAATACATAATGCCACACTCTTTTTTATAAAACAGAATCCCATAGGTACATATTGAAGGTACATAAGAAACAAGTTAAGGCTAAATTTTCTCATAAGGGCAAATGAGAGTTAATTTTATTCCTTGTTAAACTGGTGCAACCAGCCTGTGTAGACGATAAGATGGCTGCTGAGGATAAATAACTAAATTAATTGTATACTGATTGTTACAAAAATATTGAATTAGTATAGAAGAACATGTACACACACCTTATAGAGTGTTAACATACAGTGTTAATAATACTTGAATTTCATATTTCAGAAAATACATGAAAAGTCCTACCACAAATACTTTTTGATAACTTGTTAGCTTTCATTTACTTTCTCACACATGCCTTATTTGATTGATACAGTCCTACTGTAGTAATGTCATCTAAAAATAAAAGTGTACTAATTGATCAAGATGTCAACTGAAATTTAAATATATAAAGCAACCATTTTGGAAAGCAAAACTGTTTTCACTATCTGTACTTAACATATTTTTTTATAAACTGTCCTCATAGCCAACACAATAAATTTCAACATGAATGTGGTAAGAACCAACTAATGGTATCGAATTCCAATTTGTATATAGATATATACATATAAACAAAAATATTTAACTTGTGAAGTATTTTCTGAAAGCACAAACTAAAAGGTTGTTGCTCCCACAAAAATGCTACTTATCTTACTAATATTTACTCCCCACTCCTTATGGTTTCATCTGTTTCCTTCTCTTCAGGTCACTGGGCATACCTTGGAGACGTATTCGTTGCTTGGTTTTTGAGAAAAAAACACCACTTTACTGCTTTCTAAGCTTAACTTTTCAATGATAAATGTAATAATGATAAATGCTCCTACATGCACTTAATCATTATTAAAGGAACTATGAATAAGAAACAATATATTCATTCTAATATTTATGCTTCACACACACACACACACAGTAAATGCAAACTTCGTTTGTAACAGATGCTAACTTGCTGCCTGATGCCAACTAAGAATAAATTTTATTTATGTATGCATACTTATATAAATGTAGTCATTTTTAACAAGTTAGATCCAAGCATATCCATGCAATTACAGATTCACATGTGAAAAATAAAACATGTGCATTTATATTCATATATATTCACATTTACATGTATAGTATATGACATAGAGATGCCAACTTACTCTCGGATGCCAACTGGAAACAAGATTGTAAATATATGCTTATATAATTTTGTATCCTGATAAACATATGTTTATGAAGATAAACAAAAAATACATGGAATACATTTTTCAATGAGGTGAACTCCTTATGTCTTAGATATTTTTAAATTTATTTTCCAGCTCTTTGCTCTGCCTGTGACCCTTTCCACTACGCACTGTTATTTATAATGTTTTTAAACAGACAGCTTTATAAAATGCCACCTGGGCTCAAAGGTCAATGTTGTGAGAAAAGAGATAAGCACTCCTCAATGCTTGTTAGCACAAAAATTAGATAATGCAATGGGAGAAGCAGAGAGCTGGTTTTCTATACTAACATGATCTGTCACAAACAGCTCCGTGGTGTGGGCATATTACTGTGCATTCGTTGAGACCAGCACACATCTCTACCTAAGGATATGGAGAACCCACTGCTCCCGGGAAAGGAGGAAGATAAGCAGGGAAACTTCTCTTAAATAATATTTCTCTCTTATATTAATATCTTTGATTGAGGTAATAAAGCCTAAAAATGATGAGGTGGGCACCATTTAGAACAAATTTTCAAGGCATTCACCAGAAACTTGAAGTGATGGATCTCTAGGAGTTTTACTAATAAAAAGTAACAAAGCTCCTTAGTGTACCATAGGCCACAAAACACAGGATGCAGAGCCCATCTCCTGCCCAAATTTTACTGGGCTCATTGGAAGTTTATGTTAGGGCTGGACTAAGTTCTTTTCAGGATGGGTGAAGCAACACTGTCATATATAAGGTTAACATCAGGCAACATCTTGGGTTAAATTACAGCTTTCTGATTGTATTAATTTGGGGATATATCTTCTCTAATTTTGTCAGCTGATGAGGTCGTCTTTATCAGAGGACTTCCATTTTAAATGGTGTGGGAGCTCTGGGGACCAACGCGGGGGATTATGCACCCCGGCCAGCTAGCTACCTTTGGGTTATATAAATTCAAGAGTCCCAGCTGGGGAATCACACTCTTGATGAGATTACAGTGACTTTCTGGATCTCAGTGATGCTTGCAGGAAATCGTTATCCTGAGTGACAGGAAAGCCAGATTCCCCAGGAAGGGAAGGGGGCGGGAGGTAAAGAATAGAATTGAGCTGATGGGCATTGTTCAAGGCAGCCTTCCCTGCTCATGCAGGTGCAAACACTGACGAACAGCAGTCTTGCTCCCAGGAGACCTGGGGAGCCGTCTGCAGCCCCCCTTTCTCTTTCCGGTTCTGCTGTAAAGCATCGTGTTCCAGAGGATTCATCCCTATATGAGCCAGATATGAAATGACCTTCAAGCTGACGTGAATGCCTTCTGTTTCCCTCCTAAATAACCTTAAAAAGCCAGCACATTTCTGTGAATAGAAGAATGATACAATCCAAGTCCAGCACATTTTACATTTACTTTTATAAAGAAAAGAAAAAAAAGCATACATATCCATGTCCCTGGAAGAAATGTAATTCGGTATGATTTTCATCAAACTAGCAATAAAGAAATAATTAAATGACATAAAATAGATAAGATTCCCAAAAGCTGGCACTTTAAGGATTAAGCATGTTTCTTTTCTTTCCTTCCTTTTCCTTCCTTCCTTCCTTCCTTCCTTCCTTCCTTCCTTCCTTCCTTCCTTCCTTCCTTCCTTCCTTCCTTCCTTCCCCTCCCCTCCCCTGCCCTCCTCTTCCCTCCCCTCCTCTCCTCTTTCTTCTTTCTCTTTCTCTCTCTCTCTCTCTCTCTCTCTCTCTCTCTCTCTCTCTCTCTCTCTCTCTCTTTCTTTCTTTCTTTCTTTCTTTCTTTCTTTCTTTCTTTCTTTCTGGTGCCTGCTAAGCAGTCACAGGGACTACAGTATCTTCTGGCTGATCAGGGCTTTACATCCTCTTGTTAAAAATATATCAAGTTTAATAAAAACTTACCTCCTAAAAAGTGAATGTGGAGTATCTCCAACTTTGTATATATGAAATATATTGGGTTGGCTATTCCTATCTAGATACAATATGTAAAATGTAGCAGTATTCTGGACACAATAAAATGAATTATTTTTAATAGAGCTAGACATGAGTTTTCAAAAAGCAACTCAATGTTAAAATTTACTTCAGGATGCATGTAATAAATTGAGATACTAATTATGACAGCAGCAAATTCTGTAGCTAAAGTTAAATGTATCTTTATATTTACTCAGACTAGCACACTTTGAAATCCAGAAGTCTCAATGATTTGCCTATGCCTTCAGAATTCTACTGTGAAACACGATGTCTCTAATGCAGGGATTTCCACACGGATGTCAGTATTTTAAGATACCAATATTCTTACACTATTCAAAGAATAAGCTTCTTCAATCCCATTTTTTATTAATAAAAGAAATATGTCATCTAATAATTTTCTGATTCCCATACATAATGATGCTTATCTAACCAAAAGCAAAGCGATTTGAAACCGTACTTAGCCAATGCAGCCTCTTGTAAACTATTTTGAAATATTGTTCTCACTATGAGGAGTTCCACTATAAGTTTTTAAACTCTTGGACATCCAAGGCCTTGGAATTGGAAACACCCGCTGCATTTGATTTGCCTCTTCATGTTCGGGTTTGAAAACCTTAATGAACCACTGAATGTTGCAATAAAAAGTATCTGAATCGATATGACAAAATATAATAGTAAGTCCTATTTTTTGCTTTTAGATATTTGATTATATTTGCTTCAAACTTTTGGATTTTTAAGATGAACAAAAGGAAAAGAATCCCGGGTGGTGGAAAAAAAATATTTTTTCATGATTTAATTCACAACAATGCTAAAATATCAAGTTATGTAGGTTAACGTTTTTACTGACAAAATTTCAAAACCTGCCTGGCTGAATGTAAATACACACACACACATGCATATGAATATAAATCTTTGGATAATTAATTGGTCTAAAATGATACCTAGCAAATGTTAGAAATGCCCCAAAATGGTTTTAGCAGAAATATTTTTCCATATCCTATTTATAAATAGCATATTAAAAAATCATAATCCAGCAACTACAACAGAATTATTAGCAAGCACAGATAGAGCACAGGTCAGTAAGTGTGAGAGACAATTTATAATAGATGATAATCTCACAGTGCAGTAGTTCACTATTATATTCAAAAGCAACTTTATATTTTAATACCTTAATTTAAAAATATGTGAGTTGATGTATATATACACTGTTTTCACTTTTAAAATTATATCTAACTTTCTCCTTCCTTTCTGCTGCAATATATATGTATTATACATATACAGTATATATATGTATTATATATATCAGTTTAACTTTTCTCATAATTCAGATTCACTTCTCATATAAGCTGTATAAGACTGGTATACTCACATCTTATTTTAGCCATTATCCATATGTAAACCAAAAAACACCTATCAATATTACCAGTAATTGGAATGTTCGACCCCTCTTTAAAAGGAGGAAGGCACCAAATAAGTAACTGGATAATTTTATGACCCGATTTTAGGGGGCCTTAAATATGATTATAAGGAGTATTTTTCTTTTTTGATTTCCAAATTGACAGTTGTGGCCAGGGTTCCTCTGATTCATGGTGGAAAACTGGAGATAGCTTTTTCGTTAGCATCGATTCTCTGCGGGCTGTGGCTCTTGCTACTGCCTTGGGACTAAGAGGGCTCTTCCTCCCCATCCTTGAGGAACACTGCCACCCTCCCACGGCGATGGCATGACTTCAGACCGTGATGGCAGGGCTTTAGAAGGGAAGCCCGGCTAACTTTGATAAATGGAAAGATGAGTTTATATATTATGTTGCACAGGTACTAAGTCAAGTCAATATGACAGGAGAGCTGGTTAGGAAATCAACTGTCCAAAGGGAATTTGTGGATGGGGTAGGAGCGAGTCAGCAGGAAGGAAAGTAACAGCTGAATTAACATCATGATTCACACTCATCAAGTAGTGACCAGGAAAGGCATTCACTTTTGGCCCTAGTATCAAAGGTAACTACTTTATTTAGGCAAGTCTCTTGATTACTTCAAATATAATTATATTTCAGTTAATTTTGGTAAAAACACTCCAAACCACATCATTCCAAGAAATAGGTAAATTTACTGTATTATAAGTAGGTAGTTTAGTGATTAAAATGTTCTTGGACTTATAAAAATAAAAACATAATAGAATGGTACCTGCAATAAAAAAAAGAATTTATTTCAATGACCCTCAAATTAAAAAGGCATTTTTGAAAAATTATTTTAAAAATCATTTTTAACCTTATGTATAAGAGTGTGAAAGGAAATTAAAAGTAAAATTGAGATTTAAAGAGCAAAGTTTAGGCTAATGAAATCTATACTATACTGTCAAGGATGATTAAAAATATCTAAAGTTAATTTCATTTGTATCTGTTTATATGTCATTTATGAATATATGTAAATATAGATGGTTACATTATAAATAAATCTGGCCCTAGCTGATTTGGCTCAGTGGATAGAGCGTCGGCCTGCGGCTGAGGGGTCCCATGTTTGGTTTCAGTCAAGGGCACATGCCTGGGTTGTGGGCTCGACCCCCAGTGGGGATCGTGCAGGAGTCAGCTGATCAACGATTCTCTCTCATTATTGATGTTTCTATCTCTCCCTCTCCTTTCCTCTCTGAAATCAATAAAATGTATTAAAAATAAATAAATACATCTGAATACACACATACACACACACACACACACACACACACACACACTGCCGAGACACAAGTAAATAAATATATCTCCCCTCAAAGTCTCCCTATTAATTCCTGCTGAATACAACAATAAGTTTAGGTGAGATTACTGAAAGTCAGCTATTGGAAAACAAAAACATTCTTTTCAAGAGCACATTGTTGAATAATTTTGAAATATTTTGGTTAATTCTGAAGCAGGCAGTGAACTTTCCTGTTTTTTATTGAAGAGAAAAAGATCCATATAAAATGTGAGGAGATAGGCGTGGACTTAAACAATATTAACTGCCCTAGCCAGTGTGGCTCAGCTGGTAGGAGTGTTCTCCCCTACACCAAAAGGTGGGCCAGTTCTATCCTGGTCAGGGCACAGACCCAGGCTGCAGGTTTGATCCCAGGACCAGGCTGGTGTGGGAGACAACCAATAGATGTTTCTCTGTCATCCCCCCCTCCTCTCAAAAAATCAATTAAAATATTAAGAAGTGATTTTGTTTTAAACTATGATTTGGACAACCTCTAACTTATATTCAAGTAAAACAGAATAGTTAGACCTAGCCTTTATAAGAACAATTCAAATTATGGTGTTTCACTTTGATTATTACAGATCTGAGAATTTTTTAAATATTCATTTTTCTATATTATCTAACAAGTGGACATAGGTTTAATAGAAATGTTCTCTTAAGGCAGTGACTCTCAACCTTTCTAATGCCGTGACCCTTTAATACAGTTCCTCAAGTTGTGGTGACCCCCAACCATAAAATTATTTTAGTTGCTACTTCATAACTGTAATTTTGCTACTGTTATGTATTATAATGTAAATCTCTGTGTTTTCCGATGGTCTTAGGCTCTACAGCAGCAGTTCTCAACCTGTGGGTCGCGACCCACAGGTTGAGAACCGCTATCAGGGTCGCCTAAGACCACCGGAAAACACAGATATTTACATTACGATTCATAACAGTAGCAAAATTACAGTTATGAAGTAGCAACGAAAATAATTTTATGGTTGGGGGTCACCACAACTTGAGGAACTGTATTAAAGGGTCGCAGCATTAGAAAGGTTGAGAACCACTGTCTTGAGGTAAGCTCTGTAACATCTGGCTAAAGCCATTGAACTTCATTTGGTTCAGAATCTTCTTTGACAAATACCCAAATACTGAGATAGACCCAGCCTAGAAACCAAAGCATGTTTCATGTCCATCAATTACTTAGAAGAATTTAGAGAAAATTTCAAACATTTCAGAAAATAATGTATGTGGTTATGACTATACTTCTGAAAATAATATGTAGCTTTTGAATTATTTCCTCTTTAAAAGTTTTTTAATAACTGCAATTGCTGTCTGAATTGTTCAAATTCACAACCACTCCGACTTTTTAATCTCTCTCCTTAATATTCTTCTGAAATAATAAAAGTAAAAGGTATAGAGTCAACAATTATTAGAATTTCATTTTATCAAGTTATTATACATTACTTAACTCTTTAGAAACATATTTTGGATAATCTGTCTCATTAAGAGGATATGCACTCTTAAGCATTGTCCACTACCATGACATCAGCAAGACTCAAGCACTTAGATTCAAATTTCTCCTCAGGGAATTTGCATGAACTACTTTTTCTGTAAGTATTATGTTCTCCATCTTTGTGCAGACACAGTCTCCTCCACATAAACCAGGAAAGTAAATTAATAAGCCTAACTTTGTTTCAGGCATGGGATTTATAAGATATCGTGGCTACTATTCTTTTGTCCCTTTTTTTCTGGAGTCTTTTCTATACATGCAATTCTGTATTTTTCAGGAAGTTCTCCTGACAATCATTTAAAACTTATACTACTTTTGAACAATTAGTTGCTTATGGATGCTGGGTAGCCTCTGTCTCCCTAAATGCCATCATTAATTTTGTGTTTCCCATCTTGGCCTTTCTATGTTTCTAATTGCAGGCTTGAAAGAATTACTCTTAAAATAAAATTCAAAGAAAAGAAAAAGCACTAGTTTCTCTGAAACTATCCCCCCGTCCCCGACTTTGGTAAATAAAAACAATGCTAAATGATTCTAGTGGGTCTATACCCAGACTCATGGCATCTTTCCAAAAATTGTGAGACATTAACCATTTCCACTATTTTTTTATTTAAATCAGACACAAGAAAATGAACTTGACCATAATAATCCTTCCTGCCACAGGTTCCTACTGATTTCCTTTTAATCAGTAACACTATGGTCTGCCTACCCATCCACCATTTCTCCATCCTCCCTCCCTCTCTTTTTTTTTTCCCCTTTATTCCTTTACTTCTCTCTTTCAATATGGCTCTTTTTCTTATTCAAGTCAAACAAGTGTTTCCAGTATTCTGTAAAATACGTTTGAAATAACAAGTCACTCTGTAGATTCTCAGGATGTTCAAATGTTTAAGGCAAGTATTTTTTTCTTATTCCTAAAAAAATTCTGGAATACTACATAACCACGTGATGTAGCCAAGTAGAGATCATAGGTAACAGTTTGTATTTCTTATCTGAGTCTCGGGAAGAACCAAGCTAGGGATGAATCAAGAAATCCCAAGATTTTTAAATAGGTGTGAGATGCTGCCAAAATATTTTTAAATTCAATTTTATCATTTTTAGTGTGTCCATTTCTTGGACTGAGAATTAAGATCATAAGTATCTTGGATGAAATAAGATATAGAGTTAGGAAATTTATATGGATATTGAAAAAAAGCAGTACATGTGTTTGTGTGTTTTTATCCACAACATTTACAACATGTCTTAGAAATTAACAGTCCCTACCTAAGGATTTGTTAAACTGAATTGATCAATGGCTTACCACATGCTTGGTAACATGTCATCCTATATAATAAAGAGCTAATATGCTAAATAGACCTGATGGTGGAATGACCTTCCAGAATGACCAGTGGGCGGGGGGTGGGGCCCGGGGCTGCGAGGGCCGAGCCCCTTGCACGAATTTCATGCATCAGGCCCCTAGTGTATTCGTAAATACACAGAAAAGGTACAGATCTGCTTAGGCACAGTAAAGACACACTATTTATAGAAACACATTTAAATGTTACTCTTTATCTTGTGAACATTGTTCCATTCACAAATATAATTTCTTTCCTCACTACAGACTTGTTTGATAGTGTTGTTGCTGTCACTAAACTAGTGTTTTTCAAACGCTTTTGACTGCAACCAACAGTTAGAAATACATTTGACATAGCAGCCTAGCACATGCATGCACACACATTTACGGATACATACATAACTGAAACAGAAGTTTAACAATATGTACTCTTACTATATGTGACACACTCATATTTTCTGTCCTGCTCTATTCTAGTCTACTTTACAAAAATCCTGGTGGTAAACAACACACACTGGTTTCATGGACCACTAATGTGCTGTCACCTGGAGTTTGAAAAACACAGCTCCATGCCATATAAATAACATACTTATGTGAAAAGAATCACCGTGAGGAAAATCCAAAACCACTCCGCTTCATAATGAATTTAACTCTATATATAGCAGCCTTATATAAAATATCCAATATGCATTTCCATTGGGATGGAAAAGGCCAGTTTTTGTTTTTCATGAATAAACATTAGAGCAAACAAAGTATTTAATGTTTACTAGGAGTTTCCACATCTGCTCACTTCTCATCCATATACATACAACTGAGAATTTTATCTATTTTCCTTATTCTTGACTCCATTAAAACCATCACTGATATCATTTAACCTTATTATAAACAAGAACATTTCCCATAGATAGGCCTTTCCCCAATAGGCATTCTACTGCCACTGATTTACCATCACTCAGAACCATCATTTCCACACAATTAAGTTTACATAGTTTATTCTTTTAGAAATGTATTTCATCTCTTTTCACTATGTAAAGTTTTGGAGAAAATATATCCTCTTTGGAACTCACCAGATTTGCTGAAATACACAGAAATGCCCATGACTCTTCCTGATCTATAAATACACAGCCCTTTCTCTTGTCATTCTACTTGATCTCTCTTCTTTTGACATTATCAATCATCCAGGTTGTTTTTAAGTCCTTGAGCAAGAAACCGCACTTTCAGCACAGTTTTTCCCATAGTATGGCACTTTCTTCACTTTCTTCAAAATGTCTTTGGAAATATTAATTTAGATATTCAGATGCAGATGAGCTCTAAAAGAGATCCGATGTTTCACCCATATTGGATGTATTCTGCTTTAGCTACACCTTAGAATTATTCTACTAAATGTTTCAAAGGCATAAGTGAAAATAACGTCAGCCATAACACAAACTGTTTCTCCTTGTCTCTAATTCAGCTGCCATGCCACTGAACTTGAACCTCGGCTCAGACTCCCAAACCAAATGAACTGATCAAGTCATGAAAATCTTCCTTGTTTTTACAGTTTCCATTCTCTGCAAAACTTCTGTATCTTATCTTGACAATGTTCCTTCTAAATATGTACCACATTGCTTTCCTGGCTTGAATATTCCTTTCTCTTTTGTTTTCAATGCTGTCTTGGTTGATATTCCAAATCTTTTAGGGCTTATCACAAATTTCTCCTAGAAAACCACCAGGCTTTTCTATTATTGCCCACTAACTTCATTTTATAACTATTCTCTTATTAAAAATAAAAAAAGAAAGCTCTACATAGTCACTTCATTCACTTATCTCAAAATGTATGTCTACCTGTTTTATTCCCCCTACACACATACTTATCTTCCAAAACAAAAGTAACGCTACACTGTTCCAGTATTTGTTAAATATGTTCTCCAACTAGAACTCATGATAAGCATTTAACCATTCGTTCCTTACAATGATTTTCTTAAACTCACTGATTCATATTTAGAATAATCCTTTGTGTCTGTCCAGATAGAGAAAATAGTAGCCAAATGAAGGTACCGAGTTAATAAAGTGAAACACACACACACACACACACACACACACACACACGCGCTTTACTAATTAATGGTGGTGATGTGCCTTTGGTGGACAGAGGAAAGGCACTAACTTACCTAAACTGGCTCACCACATCCACTGACTACCTTGGGTAATTTGAAGTTTTCCTGGGCGTTTGACAGACGTAAGAACAGAAAAACTTGTTTACTGAGTTTATCTCTTTCCAAGTGAAATCAAGCCAGATCTTTGGTGAACTGGATGATTAAGACAAATGTTCAGAAAATGCAATCCTCTACCTGAGCTTTATTTTTTCTACCTGTTCTAAGTAACATGTTATTGCACTGAGTTATTTCTAAATATAATTGTTTTATACTCTACTTTTTATTGATGACTTTAAAATAGGAACAAGAAGTTGCATAGCTTCTTTCGGTATGCAAAGAACACAACCTATATGCAATATTAAAAAGATGTAAGGTACACTGATATTAGCCCCCTTTTACAGGTGAGTAAATAAAGTCAGAGAAGTTTGCTGATGTATATAACATTGTTCAAGTGGTAATTGACTTGATACTACTGGCTCTTCCCACAACCTGTCATAAATGTGGCCAAAAGTAAATAAAAATATACTTTTTAATTATCCTATATAATGAAGAGCTAATATGCTAATTAGACCAAACAGCAGAACGACCATCAGGATGACCTTCCAGACAAAGCTGGGGCTGTGAGGGCCGAGCCCCTTGCACGAATTTCATGCATCGGGCCTCTAGTAAATAAATAAAAATCCAAGAAACCAGTGGAATATTTTCTGATTATAATTTATATTTTGTATATATCAGCCAAAGAAATATATCTTTAGTTTTAGTTTTTTAATAAGTAATTGTTTGCTTTGCCATTTTCTTTTAAGTGAAATTGGTGGGTTAGATATTAAGAAATAGGGAAACCCCAAAAATGTTAAGGCTCCTTCTCATACCTGGCTATGAATCTAGTGCCCTTAAAATAAATTAAGAGAAAGCCCTGAAGTTTCACAGAGGAAAAAATATTTCTCATAATGTTTTAGAGTAGAAGTTAACAAGCCTGCTGGGATCCTTTTAGCCCCTGCAGAGCTAAGTCTTCAACATTATTAAATGGCTGTCGCCTCTGAAGTATGGTGCAACATAACTCAATAAACAACAGAAAACATATGATGCCGAATGCAGGGAGGCTTTTCGATTACCCTGCAGAATAATTCAATTTCAGGACAGGTGTTTGCATGTGATGGAACAAGATATGACTGAAGGATAAAACCACTCGTGTGCCCCTCCCCCAAGATTTTGAACCGCCTAAGGAGCATAGCATAATGTTAGATGAAAAAGGATGTTAAGAAGGAGCAGAACCGCCACTCCACAACTGAAGGAACCAAACTATACATGTACGCATCCTCAAAACTTCCCCTGATTACAAAAAAACTTTTCTGAAAACAAGTTTTTGTGGGTCTTTTTTGGTAAAAAAATTATATTTTCTGGAGCGCTGTGCTTCCCCAGCCAGGTCATCTCATATTCTAATGAGTGACTGAACATCACACTTTAACAATGAAAGATTTTGCCATTCTTTTGGGTCAAATTTTGCTTTTGTAAAAGCCAATCAAAAAATAAGAGGAAAACTAAAAGAGAAGTCATCATTTCTCCAATTTGTAAGTTTACATGGTACTTTTAACAAACCATTAATTTATTTAATTCAATCATTTTATCTGCTGTATGACATATAATGAGTTTTTAGCATTTTTGTATAATCTGAGTAAAAATAAATGTCAAAAATGGAAGAGATCTACTCTTGTGAAATTTATTGAATAGCAGGACATTTTGTCATTCTTAAAATATGAATTGTCTTCTGATAAAGTGAACTACATATTCAGACTATCTGACCTATTGAGGTTGAACAGTAAGTTCTAAGAGGACCAATTATTTCAGAACAGTTTACGAAACACTACGACTTATTTCTGTAGAATACCCAAACGGTTTTATGTTTTCCTTCTGTAACCATAAAGAATATTCTACCAATGTTTTCAGGGTCACCCCAATATACATCTTCAGTCTCCAAACTGGTAAGCCACAGCAAACATGGATGAAATGTCCTTTCTTTTGGACACTTTTCAATATTTAGTCTTACAGACTATTTTTATTAATTGTCCTATATTTACCAGTCTGTCAGTCTGACTATACAGAACTTTTAACTTTTCACCCAGGAAAACAGTTGGCTAAGACTAAGCAAAATATGCAGCAATACAATCATCTACTCATAAAAATGTTTAAAAATCAAGAAACTTTTATTTCCCTCATCTTAAGATACAATTTCCATTCTTATTTAAAATATCCAAGTGTTTTTCTCTGATTAAAGTCTACAGTTTGTTGTTGTTTATTGCTCTGATGGGCTTTCTGATTGTATTTTGTCTGATGATGACTAAATTTCAAACAAACATTCTTATAGGATAATTTAAAAATGGATTTTAACTGCTTTTATTTTACTATTCTTAATTAACATTCAAAAGATTGCTTATAATTTACATGATATTTGGATAGGTGGATGTATTATTTTCATTTAGGAATTATCAAAAATGTATGGTTCTTTAAAAACAACTTTGACTGCCTTATATTAAACCTGGTGATGGGAAGAGAATTCCATCGAACTTGTATTACAGTCATACCTTGGCTACAACTATACTTATTTTGTTACTTTAGTCCAAGCTACCCTTGTCTGTGCTTTTTCCTTATCCTATATGAAATTTGGTGTCTTATTTCTTTATTACATTCTAGTGTTAATATACTGTTATTTTTAAATATATTTTATTGGTTTTTTTACAGAGAGAAAGGGAGAGGGAGAGAGAGAAATATCAATCAGCTGCCTCCTTGCATACCCCCTGCTGGGGATGTGCCTGCAACCAAGGTACATGCCCTTGACTGGAATTGAACCTGGGACCCTTGAGTTCGCAGGCCGTCGCTCTATCCACTGCGCCAAACCGGTTAGGGCAATATACTATTATTTTGTTTAAATATATTGAAAAGTTTTCCTTTCCCTTTGATAGTTACATATTTGCATTTTGAGATTAAAGCACAAATTTATATTTTCATTCAGGTATGTTTTTGATTCTTTAAACTGAACACTGAATCCTCATTTTTAAATTATGATCTAAATGACAAACAACTAGATGTTTCCATTTAAGATGTAAAACATTTGTATTTTACCTATAAACATGTTCAAGTCACCAAACTTCAAAAACTTATGGCATGTTCAGTTACCAACTCTTACTATTTAACTACACCGACTCTGAGTTTGCGTGACACACTTCTTTTACTGTGGTCATCAGATGAGTTTCTCCAGGAAGTAGGTGCCCTCTTCCTGTTCAAGCTGCAGACAATGCTTGGTCCAGGATTCCTCCAGTGCCATTTATGTGGTTGGGGCTCTTAGAACTTAGCCTACATACGAAATGGGTCCTTCCTCCCCTAAAACACTCTTAGTTATCAAGTTGGGGGCAGTATCTGGATGTTTTCCACCAAACCCCTTAGAAGTTCAACCGAACTTATGGAAAGTTATTGTTGGCCTATGCATTCAGCAGATAAATCTTAAAGAGAAAAAAGGAGAATGTAATTGTCCTTTTTCCTGACTTTCCAGTTCCTCAGTCTCTTCATTCTAATGTGTCCTTTTCAAGTCCCTCCACCAACACAAGGGAAGCCTGGGTAGCCAGTGTGTGTGTAACTCACAGCAGAGCCAAGAGTGGGGGCAGGGAAATCTCCCGAGGCTCTGCTTACTAATGTAATTCCATAAATCAGCTAATGGGAGAGAAACCAGATCTGTGTGGTCTCTAATGCTGTCCCACAGAGATCAATCATGTCACCTGAACAATGTTCAGGGCCTAAGAGGCTGGGGTTGCCCATGGGACAATTTTATCCCTTGAGCTATACATATCAGGTTGGGATATTTTTAAAAAGTTAAGTGTCAGAAATAGAACTGCTGTGAATACAAAAACTGGAAGATTACCTTTGTATGACACAAAGTGCTATTATGCAACCTATCATAATATGAAATCACATGTTTCTTAAAGTATTTGGGAATATGGATCATTTAGGATACAAGTTTTTAACACGTTTTGTCATATAAGGGGGATACAGCATTTGTAAAAACTCCTTTAAATAATTAATGATGGATGATTTTTAGATATAGTAACTGAATAAATGACTAGTGTTACGTGCAAATATATAGTGCACAATATCATAGAAAAAATTAAATTAGTCTTGTGTGCATTGTTATCATATGAAATATATTAAAGGGGTGATTTAATAGGCCTATTTCTGAGGCATTAAGATGCTCTTAACATGAGACGAGGCAGAAAATGTGGAAATAAGTAAAACAGAGTTTTGAAAAGAATGCTAGGTGGGAGGCTTTAAAAAATGTGGGCAAGAATCCCAAAACAACCATGTGAGTGTACCTTCATTTCCATTTACTCACCCAGAAAATCTGAGTATGCCTCCAATCTTTGGGATGAGAATAAGTCAAATATAAGAATTGCACAGGAGGTTTGAAGGGATAAATAAGAATATAAGTAATGATGAGATCCACATATTAATTGGAGTCCATAATTTAAAGCCAACAAATACTAACTACTGAACTCACTCCTGAAATCCACAGGTAGCATCCATAATAAATCCTCAAATCACCATCCTCAGCTAGGGTGTCTATCCAATCTCTAAAACGTCTCCATAGCTGATGAGAACTTACAGGGACCAAATGAGAGAGGGAAGCAGGCCAGGAGGAGGACTTGTCACCAACCCACAAGCACTGCCGCAGCTTTGCTTCAGCCATGTGAACCCTGTCACTCTGACATGTGGCCAGTTGGTTTCCTAGAACCCTAACTATGTGGTTACACATGTGTTTAAGGCAATCATGCCACCATTGCTTTATATTAATGATCTCGATAGAATCTCAGTCAATTAAACAAACAAACCAAAAACCTCACAACTTCTTCTTCTTTCTTTTTGACAAAGAACATTTCACTAATAATCTTAGCCTTGAGCCATGACCCATTCTCTGGTGGGATGAGTACCTAGTTAGGAAAACTTCTTCAGAGTTCTACAGAGAGAGAAATGTGTTTCCCCTCCCGCTCACACCCCTTCTGAAGAGCAACAGAACTTTTAAGCACTTGGATGTTAAACAATAAGAAAAAGCAATACTATGGAATAATATGTGATTGAAATGCGTAAGGTATCACAAGATTGTGGGAAAACTATCAAAAGGAAGAAAAAGGAAATTTATGAAATGTGTTTAGACTGATAAATCAGCACAGCAACTAGTATAGGAAACCTACTGGCACTCACATCAAGCTCCTACGGAGTGGTTGTTTACTAAGTGAATCAGAATTACTCACTGGTCCTATCAACTACATACCCGAAACTGGTATGCAGGCAGCACCATGGGTCTAGCTATAAAGACAAGGCCTACCAGCAACACCACGTCTATAATTCTAGATACTATCTATAATTCAAAAATAAAAAGAAAAGCCAGGTAATACTTATCAACCAGATTAACAGGAAATTTCAGGATGAACTGAATTTTCATTTCCCATGGGCCTTAGAGACCTAGAGAAGTTACAATAAATTGATCTAGAAAAGAGAACCCAAACGCTAAAAACTAACTTTTGCGGCCTAAGAAAAGACATGCACCTGCATTTTAATCATTGTTATTCTCTTTGCTGAAGCAGAGTTGCCAAAGAAAATGTAATAAACTGCTCTGGAGTAAAGTCAAACTTTCAACAAAGAGATGAGTACTCATACAAAGAGGAATAAATACAACATTTTGATGGAACCAATCACAATCAATAATCCTATCAATATATACTGATTGTTTTTGGAATCCCAGAGTATTTTGGGCTTTTCTTTATATTAATAAAATTTTGTTGGAAAATCTGTATCTTATTTGTGTTCAAACTGCAACAAAAATCTCCCACTCTTATCTTTCATTCTCTTAAAGACCAGTCCTTTGTGGATAAAACTCCTTTAAGCAGCGTTCACAATTTTTTAAAAGAACATGCAGGTGCCCTTCTGGCGATAACTTGTGAGAGCCACTATCACCCTACAAACCAGCCCACAGAATACTCTCAAATGCTAAATTTACCACCCCTGGTCTCATATTCATATGATCATCTAGCCATCTACTCTGTGAAATTCATCAAGAATCCAATTATGATCATTTGTCCATATTTCTTTGCTAAAAATACTGCCAACACCATTTACCTGTGGTTTTCCATTTCCGCCCTGTTTGTTTTGGTCAGGTTACCATGGATGTGTTTCCACCAAACACATCAATCTTTGTATTTAACATAACTAAAAGTCTAATTTAACATTTAGTGATCATCAATACATTGTCTCTTTGAAGGACATCCAGGAAAAGGAAACTACTGTGGACCATACAGGGTATCAACCAAAACTGTGCTTGTGCATAGAACAATTCTGTGGCCACAAAACGGTTACTTTGTCCAAAGCAGAGCCCAAAGCATGTATCTTTCGGTAACTGGGTTCTTTCTGAAACTATGTAAAACAATTCTCAAGTAAAATTAGGATCACCTGTATGACTTGAACTAATTGTATCCCTTTATTCTAAATGAACATCTCTTTAAAAATCGCAGGTGGTATTCAGCTTTCTCAAAAAATACTAGATCTTCAGAAAATAAAATGGGAAACGTGGAAGAGAACTATTCTAGAAGCGGGTAGAAAAGCCCCCTATAGCATCCAAGTATTTCAGCTTCCATGATTACTGTGTGTGTGTGTGTGTGTGTGTGTGTGTGTGTGTGTGTGTGTTTCAATGGGCACATAGGCTTGTGTGCCACAAACCGTGTCCTCACTGTTATAATTGGGGCCACTCGTAAGCCTCTCCTAGCCAATAAAAGTATATAGAATGTGATGTGTCCAATCCTCCTTTGGGCAGAGATGCTTTCAAAAATAATCAGAAGGGGAGGGGGTATTTTAACCACCAAGGAAAATGTTTTACCATCCTGAATGTGAAACTTCTGCTTTTTCAAACCAATTACATTAGGTCCCCCCCGCCCCCCTCGAGATAAAGAGGAGGGACGCCCTTCCCATCTGGAGGGCGGTTCCACAGGAAGTGCAGCTGGGGAGGGGGTGACGCCGTGCCCTCCGCACACCACCTCCAATCAATGGTATCTCACAACCTGAATGAAGCTTCGGGGAAGGGGTACTGCATCTTGAAGCCAGACAAGAAGCCCTGAAGGGGAGAGGAGAGGGGAGAAAGGAGGGAGGGGGGTAGACTGGGAAACAAGAAATCATCTCCTCTGACCTCTAGCGAAGTGCCAGGTTTTTTCTTTAGCTCTTCACATTTTCTAAATTTGCAGATCTGGTGTCCCGTTTTGCGGTTCCTGCAACTGCTGCAGACGCCACAGTTGATGAGCCTCTTGCAGGGCACGCAGACCCCACACCTTTTCCTCTTCTTCTTGGCCGGGTTGGCTCCGCCAGCTCCCCCCGAGGAGGACGAGGAGGAGGAGGAATGATTCTGCGGGCAGTCTGCCAGATTGGCAATTTGAAACGCACTGTCTGTGACGGCTGCTGAGGCTGCTGCGGGGGAGTGAAGGGCTGTCATGACGATGACCCCTGGAGGTAATGAGATGCCCCCTAAAGCCGGGATAGCGGAAAAAGTCCCCACGCGCTCGGGGAGATTCATTATCTCTGCTTCAGCAGCGCCGCATTTGAGCTTGTTCATGCATTCCCCCGCCAAAGGTCTGCAGTGTTCAGGGGATAAGGTGGAGAGGAAATTAGTATTTGCCATTTGCAACGACGGCTCTGGCGCGCAGCCAGCTTTCCCCAGCCTCTGGGAGTCGTTTCGGTGGTGCATGCCGGTCCTACTGCCGCCGCCGCCGCCGCCGCCGCCACCGCCGCCGCCGCCGCCGCCGCCGCCGCCACCACCGCCGCCGCCGCCGCCGGCGGGGAGGATCGCCGAGGAGGAGGAGGCGGAGGAGGAGGCGGCGGCGGAGGAGGATTTCCTGCCGCCCCCGCCCCCCCCCCCGCCGCCCCCCCGCCCCCGCCGCCGCCCCCGCCCCCGCCGCCGCCCCCGCCCCCGCCGCTGCCCCAGAGCATGGCGGTGGCGGCGGCGGCGGTGGCCGCGTTGTCGCAGTTCCAGGGGGACATGCCGATGCGCGCGGCGGCCGCGGCGGCGGCGGCGCTGCTGGGGAAGATGGGGGTGGTGATGCGCGCGATCTTGGCCGCCTGCGGGAAGGCGCCCCCGTTGGTCTTGTAGAAGGAGGTGGCGAAGGAGCGGTAGCGCTCCATCTCCGAGTTGTAATCCACAAGGCTGTTGAGGGCCCCCTCGGGCAGGTGGCTCTCCTTGGGCAAGCCCGGGGCCTCCGGGCCCGGCCCGGGCTCCACGCAGACATTGGTGTTCATGGTGCAGGGGGGGAAGAAGGGGTGCAGGGTGGAAGTGGGGACCGCCGGGTCCGACGCCTGGCTGGGGAAGGGGGAGAGGTGAGGGGGCGGGAAGGGGGTGATGGTGGTGGTGTGGGGGCGGGGGTCGAGGCGGGAGGGGAAGGTGGGTCCGGGCGGGGAGAGCAAGGTGAGGGCTGCTCTATTCCTCTCTGGGGCGCATGTCCACAGACGGCGAATTCCCAGGCAGCGTCTTCCTTGGCATTATCCTCCAACTGTTACAACTAAAATAAAGAAAGTCATTCCAACGAGCTGCACGAGGGAAAAAGATTAAAAAGCAAATAAACAGCCCCCCTCACTCTTCCGCCACCGCCACCGAAAGCTCCCACATTCTCCGTCAGGTCGTTTGCATGACAATCATCAAGACACGACCCCCGTCCCCCCGCCCCCCCCCCGCCCCGCTCCCTTCCCAACCGCGCTCCCGCCCGCCCGCCCTCCCTCCAGCACACACAGCTCCTCCCCGCTATTCTTATAACCCTCCTGAGAAAACGTATTAATAGCCTAGATACCCAAGGAAAGGGGAAAGACGGGGGTGACAAATGCCGAGGGAAAAGGGCAATTGGAGTGCTAAAGACATGCAAATCAGGGGTGGGAGGGCGATACTACCTAGCAGCCGAGGGCATTTAAACATTAGGAAATGTGTGAACAAGTGCTGCCTGGGCATGCAAATGCTGTAAAGTAGAAAACAGCAATGGCTCTACGAGGAAAACGAACAGGAAATTAGCAAATGAAGTACGGAGAAAGTCTACCATACAGCCCGAGTAGAAACTGTAAGCAAACACAATGCCACCGAGAGCTGAGAGACTGCCCGCAGACAAGCTGAACTGAAGAGGCAGGGGGGGAAAAAAGAACTACCAGCTGCCACGGTGTCCTTCTGCGTCTGCGGTCATTAGTTTGAATCCCAGCACAGCTGGCTCTGTTAGGGTCTTAATTCAAAGGACCAAGGACAGGTCTCAATTGTACAAGCCATTTGGTGGTGGGGCTGGGTGGGGGTAAGAGGGTGGTGTTCTACTTGTTTAAAAGAAAGAAAAGAAAGATGGACTAGATTTTTTTTAAAAAAAAAAATTAAGTAACACAAATAATGTCACAGGTTTTAAACCAAGTGCCTGCAGCCTCCATAAGAATATTTTCCAGTAATGCCTCATGGAGGTTCCTGTCTCTTCCCAAGACAAGAAGAAAGCACGGGACTTTATTTTATTTATTTATTATTTATTTATTTATTTATTTATTTATTTTAGAATTTCTCACAGTCACTGGTTTTTACATTAAGTAAATTAGGGAAGAGGGGTGTCTCTTAAGGTGTTGTTTACCTGAAGAAATAACTATCAAAATTATGCTTTTCTTTTGCTCCTTTTAAGAGGAAAGTTTAATGTTAACTGGATATTTGCATTCATCTCTTTGCTTACAAACCATTATTTTGCTGTAGGAAGAGGTATTTTAGTTGTTTACTTCAAAGGGAGAGGTACACCACAGCCTTTTAAGAAGAAAAGCAAAGACATAAAGTGTATATTAACCTAAAAAAACCAGTTTCTTTGTTTCCAGATTATTTTTTTTTTTAGGCCAGAATATATTTTTGTGACATCTTTTGAAGCCCACATATTGGTCTAGAATGTGGAGTTTAGGGAATTCTAAATGGGGCCCAGTAGTCTCAGTCTCATATATTCAGTTCAAAATGGATATCAATTATAGTAATTATGCTTATAATTAGATTAATGAACCATTTATGCCCAAACTCCAAGTGCAAAAACTTCAAGACCTGCTGACGAGGTGCCCTAAAAAGAGGGGTTTATGTAAACAAATCCCTATTAGGCAAAGCAAATCAAGATAAGGAACCTCACCCCAGGCTGGATTAGAAGCTAGCAGGCATCTTTCAATCACAGCAAGTCCCTAATCACTCAGGAACCACCTCTGTGGTTTCGCATTAGGAAAAACTGCTCCCTTCAGAGCTCTGATGGCAATACAAAGGGTACCCCCAAAATGCTCCTGGCTACATATTCTTGATGCTTGGAAGGGGGGTGGGGGAAGACACAGCAAGAATATGCATATAGCTTCAGTTTCTGCGAATCACATTATAACTCCAAGACCATAATAACTGCTACTCAGTAAAAAAAAAAAAAAATAGTTATGCCAACCATGCATTAGATATCACCACACCGAGTGGAGGGAAAATGTTCAACATTTCAGTCTTTCGACCTTGTTCCAAATAAAGAAATAATTTAACAGCCCTTTTCAGAGTATTGGAGTGTGTTCCCAAACAGAAGCTTCCTTGCTTTTCCTTCTTGCCATCACCTCCCCCTTCCTCCCTCAAGGTTTAATGCCACCAGAAACTGTAGAAAATGACTGTGCCCAGGATCCAGGTCATTATTGTTTAATCAATGCCTCGCTGGAGCATGAACAAGGTACCTGAACCGCAGCTATTGTTTGGATTTTTCTCTAAAAAGCAAAATAAAACACACAGATAACTAGAGTCCTATTCCAAAGCTGAATTAGACACCCACACTTCATGATCCCGTTTTGCCTTTAAACAATGTGACGGCCCATGTCTAATATTGTACGTCTGGTCTAGCAGAGACATAGAGATCAAAGGTCATATTTAACATTCAGGAGGAGGGGCGGGTGCGGATTAATTAATAAATTAATACAGCGACGCCTTTTATAGCGGGAGTCCAGCATTAATAATCTACTTCTACAATCCCAACGGACAGCACACATTTAAGAGGGAAAAAAAAAAAAAAAGAAGAAGAAGAAAAAAGCCAGAGAAAGAGAAAGAACAATCACTTACCAGTCTCTTTTTATTTGGGGAGCCTTAGAATTTGCAGACGCTGCCAGTCTGCCTTTAATTAGTTGCACATCACCCCCTAACACAAAGAAACACAAATCCAGATGTGTCTTGGCAGCTCCCAATTACAACTTTAATACTTGTAAACAAACTGTTGGGGAGGGGGGGGGATAAATAAATATGCGGATCAAAAAAAAAAATACCTGTAAATGGCTTTTTTTTTTTTCTTGTTGCAGAGAGGAGGAGGAGGAGACGGTGCTAGTGGTGGGGGTGGAAGGAGGAGGAGGCGGGGGGAGGAAAGAGCGGAGTGTGAGTGTCTGTGTGAGAGCGCGGGGCTGTTCTCGGTGGTCTCTCCTCTCCCAGCGCGTTGCTCTCCGTCCGTCTCCAGTCGCTGTGTGCGAGGGAGGGAGGGAGCCGGGGAGCCTCTCCTCTCTCTCTCTCTCTCTCTCTCCCTCTCTCTCTCTCACCCTGCCCCCCCTTCTCTCTCTGTTTGTGTGTGTGTGTGCGTGTGCGTGTGTGGTGGCTGGGGGAGGGGAGCGCGAAGAGGAGGCGGGGGCAGGGGCGGGGGCGCTCGGCGCGGAGGTGAGGAGGACGCGGGGACGCGGACACCTCCTGGCGATTGGCTGCAAATTACACGGCGAACAAGAGGCGCACGCGGCCGCGCTCCCTCGCGGTCCTCCCCGCGGCCGCCCCGCCACGTTTCCCGGCTCGCCCGCCGCCGCGCCCGCCCTCCCTCCGCGCCGGCTCCCGGCCCCGCCGCCGGCGCGCTGGGCTGTTGATTATTTTCTTTGCTGTCAGAGATAATTGTTCGCCGGGCCGGGGACAGGGCGTTTCCGCCGCCCGCGCTGCGTGCGGAGCGCGGGTGCGGGTGCGGGTGCGGGGGGGCGTGTGAATAAACTTGCCTGGGTTTTCTGGCTGGGTGAGCGGCGAGGTGCGAGAAACAGAGGGAAGGTCGTGCTGGAGGAAGGCTCTTAGCACCTTAGCCCGTGGCTTTTAAATCCCTTTCCTGGTGCAGCCGGAAGACTTTTACCAAAGAGTATCATTCAGGATTTTTAAGTAAGGGGGGACGGACCGGTGTTCTGATTGTAGATCTTTTTTTTTTTCTTTCTTTCTTAATAATATTGTGCCAGAAAACAGGAAAAATAAATGGTGATGTGATGCTTGACCATCTCAAAATCAATCTCAATCTTTCTCCTCTCTCCTTCCCACACCGCCCCATTCTCTCTCTCTCTCTCTCTCTCTCTCTCTCTCTCTCTCTCTCTCTCTCTCTCTCTATGTCTCTCTCTCTCCCTCCCCTCCCCCATTCTCTCCCACCCCTTTCCCTTCCAGCCCTCTTCTTTTACTATTCCATATGATTAAATATGATTTTTAACTTACTGCCCCTTTTTTAAAATTCCAAACTTTACTTAAACAAAAACTACTTCTGCATTAATCTACTTTATACTAGTATGACTTCTTGACACGTTAGAAAAGTAGTTTAGTTATTGAAAGATAAATCTTTTACCACAGGTCAACTATAAACAAAACTCATACTAGTAAATGCAGCTATGAATTAACTTCTTCACTGCTGACTTTGAAAGATATTCTGGATGCATGCTATTCTGCTATTGAAATAAAGTATGCTCCTGTGGAAATCCTTATGCAGTAAGATATAAAAATAGGAATTTTTTTATATATTTTGATCATATCAAATGATGATACATTTTTAACTAATGATAAGCTACAGAAGTAGGAAAGGAAAAAGTTCAGATTGTTAAAAATGGCATTATAAACCAGAGTAAAAGTTTTGTATTAAAATTAAATCTCTGTATTCTAGAATAATGCAGTAGTAGAGTTTCAGTGAAGAAAGAAAATTTCATAATAAGTTGTTTCTTTTATAATAAAAAAATGCTGAAAAGACATTTTATACCATTTTGTATTTGACTTATCCAAAGGTTGACCTTGACCATGTCAGGATTCTGCCAACTGTAGAGGATTGATTATTGATAAAATGTTCAGAACTGTGGTGTGCAGCAATGCAGGTGCTGTTTCAAGAGTGGGCCACTATGGTAATAGGGGACATATTATTTGTGGCTCAATGATTAATATGTATGTATTGTCATTTTTTAAACATAGAATAAGTTTGGTTATAAAATCAATCAAACTGGGTATTTGGCATTTATAGACAAAAATAACTGGTGCTTAATAATTACTTATGTTTATTAATAACTTTTTATACTTTGTTTATGCCTTGTAAAAGCAAGGAAGTAAATTTCCCATTTGAATTTTTTTGAGCTAAGCATCACAGAAAATTTATCAGCAAAATGTAAGCAATTTATAATGAGTGAAAACATACCAGGAAGATGATAGTCTTAAACATCTTTTGAAAATATTTAAAATATCAGTCCAATGATAAAAGTTTTGAAGTTTGTAAATAAAACAGTTTTTAAAGCAAATAAAGACATCATGCTTTCTCATGCCATATTTGCTTGCCTTTTTCAGAATGTTTCAAGCTTACTTTCAAAATGAAACCTTAAACAAATGAGAGCAAATAAGGTCTTAATTCCAAAGAATTGTATTTTCTAGCTTATAAAGGAAATACTACAGAACATTTAGTCTTAATAATTAGAGCAACTATTCATAACCTATATGTGTTAGACACTGTACTGAGTAATCTGATATTTTATTGTATCTTTGCAATAACCCTATGAGGTAGTTATTATTTTCATTGGAAACAATAGGCCTATAAAAATTAGATATTTCTATGGAAAATTGAGACCCATAACAATTAGGTAACCTAGATTGGGTCATAAAGTTAGTATGTAATAAGGCTAAAATTTGTACTCAATCCTATGTATCTTCAAAGCCTTATGCTTATAACCTCTACTCTAGTCTCACTATCAATAATTAATTAATCAAAAAAAAACCCTCAGCATCCTAGAACCATACTTTTAATTATGATCACATCCCCCCTCATTAATATGATGTCAATTGAACTTATAAAACATATTATATAAACAATACATCATAGCTCTGCTATAGCATCCGTTGCCTTGCCTCTAAGGAATTGATCCTTAGCCATTGTGATAAAAGGAAACAGCAATTTTCTGGTCTGCCTCATATCCTTTATTTATTTTAATACTAATTTTTCTACTTGCAAATCTGCTATGTCTCACATTACTCCATGGCCTATGCTGTCTTCTCCAGGTTAAGTGTCAAGGTTTTTATAACAATTGCTGAGAACACTTAGTCCTCCACTAACTCTCCTTCAGAATCCACAGTTCTACAATGTACTAAAAGTTAAGGTTTGTTCCCTCTGCAAAATGCCTGCTACAGCTTCTAATGCCTGGAAGTGGTTTGTGCTGTTACTCTCATTTATGTGTTCTGAGATCTGAAATAGGAGTGCAGGGGCTTCATTGATATCTTCATGTGGGAATAAAAAATTCCAACTGGAGCAGCGCCTGAAAAAGTATCCCATACTTTGCAGAAATTTTGTGTTGTGCTGTTTTTAATGCACTGCTGCTTTCCATAATGGTCACGATCAATATCATTGTCATTATCCTAGACTCTGTAAAAAGGTAGTTTATTTATTGTTACAGATAGATTGAAAAAAAGTATCAGTGCAAAAGCTAGAGAAGTATATATATTTTTTTTCATGTAACAATCCAGGGTGGGGATTTCAGATCCAAGGATGGCTATTCTCTACCCGTGATTCATGGATCTAGTTTCCTTCCACCTTGGGACTTTATTATCCCCAAGGGAGTGCTAATCAACTCCATCTGGGAAGCAGAAGGGCATGAAGGAGGCAAGATCCCTTCCTAAAGACCATGGTCTTGAAGTGACCCACAGCACAGCAGCTCACATGCAATTGTCAAAAAGAGTCATGTGCCACAACTGGTCGCAGAGATGGCCGGACAGACACTTCCTAGATGAAACTCCGTGACTGTGGAGTAGAGAAATCATTTTGGAGAACAGCTGGCACCACCCCCCACAGAGTACAGTGGAAGAAGAATAACCTGCTGAAGAGGTTAAGTGGACCACACAGCCCTGAACCTACCCGGAGATTCCTCTTCCCGTGGGTGCACGTTTGCTGATTACTGCCCTTAGAGATTACCACTAAAAGCAGCCTTAATGACTTTGGGGAAGGTTTGGCATCTATGAGCAAATTCTGCTTTCTTAAATACCTACAGGAGAGCCAAGCTACGGTTAGAATATTCAAACAAGAATTTGCTGAAGAATAAAGAAAGCACAAATAACAGAAGCAGAGGAAATACCACGAATCTGAAATAAAGGGACTTAGAGATAAATCTTAAGCATTAGCAGAGGTCATCTTTAACTGCCCCTTCCCCACCAATAAGGTATTCCCTATTAGTCACAATTTTTTTTTTTTAAAGAAAAACATACAGATTAGGAAAGGTTTGTGGAGCCCTCTCACCTAGCATCCTAGAAACCACCTCATTTCTATAAAATTACATCTGGGATATTATATCATGTTTATAGTCTGAAGACTGCCTCTTTCCACAGTAATTCACACTGGTTAAAAATATAAGCAAACCATTCATAGAAGGAATATGCCACTAAAACAAATAGGGAGTCATTTCTTTAACTCTCCTTTTACTGTAGCTTCCTGGGATTTTTTATTTGTCTGTCTTCTTTTCCAGAATACGAGATCCTTGACATCAGGGATTGTGTTTTATTCAGCTGTGTCCTTCCCCATACATTGCCTGGCACATGACAGGTTCCCAACACTGCAGCACACAATACATAACATGTGGAAGTAAGTTTCTCTTTGTTTGTAGGATAAAAATGCAAAATTCATAAAAGGGCATTCAGAGCCCTTCTCCAATTGGCCGCATCTTTTGAATCTCATCTCCTATTATACCTTGAAAGAATTCTCTATTTCAGCAGGTCCACTTCTTCCAGAAAACATCATTCATCTTACCATAACCAGATGAAAAACATATTTTTCATAATAACCATAAGCTAAGATGAAGGCACTGTTATTTACATAAAAAGACTTGCTTATAATGAATTATAATGTTATAATGAAATAATATTTTCAAGTTCCTTAACTGAGCATTTTAAAAAACACTTTCAGAGTTTCCTTGGTGACTTAGGAGGAATTTGATGAAATTAGTTCTTAAAATCAATATTCTACACACCTGTTATTTTCTTCCACTTTTAATTAAATATCGATACATCATTATTACAATGCTGACCTTCATATTCGAAGCTGCCACTCTTAACCTGCCAACATCAGGTCATGTGCTTTGAGCTTTCTTTTTCAGCAATAATAAATTTGTCTTAAGCTATCTACAGTCTCTTGCCTTGTTTTTCAAATGACTAACAAGATGCATTTATGGAATGGCTAGCCACTGGTAAGGATAAAATCTGCAACTATTGAGGATAATGATAATAATGGGTTCACAGGGTTAAACCCATTACCTGGGCCTCATTAGCACCATATTCAAATTAACTATATTCATCAAGTATACATATTCCCTTATTTTTACATACACTTTGGACACTAGACAGATAACTACCAAATACTATCTTGGGTATTGATGTTAGAATTGTTCTTCACAAGACCTAATTTGGTCAAGGCCCATTCTTATTGTTTCATGGCATTTCTTCTCATTATATAAATTCTCATTTATATAAAACTACATCTGTGGTATTCCATGGCAGTTGTCCCCAAACATAGAAACCCGTACAAGGAAAGTAACAATGTGCTAGAAATGGAAGGCTCCAGAAGAACACTTCTTCCATAGGACCCCGAACTTAGTTTGGTTTTGATGAGCTATGGGCTTCCTTGGATATTACCATATATACTTGGTATGCTTTGTTCATTGGATTATTAGAAAACCCAAGCAATAACATTCTGGCTTTTTTTCAAAGTATTTCCTCATGGAGGAAATAATGCATCAATTTTGGTTTAAAACACCAAGTCATAGCAAATAGCTTCCAGGCACTAACAGATCTAAACACACATTTGCCATTTAAACCCCAAGTTGCTCTTCAGGGTCTTTCATTTCCTCTGCATGGCAGTATGAAGGCATCATTCATTGACCTTTATCCTGGGAAAATATGCCTTAGGCGTGGAGCTACCTGTGTGCTTTCCTGAAAGTGTCTCTCTTAAGAGAGATAAGTAATGATGAAATAATATGGAGTTTGGAAACTTTGTGAAATATTGGCAATTATGAGCTGACCAGAAAACACTTCTTACAGCTCTGTCCATAAGTACCCAGCGTCACAACCATTTCCGGATAGCAGTCCAGAACGTGCGAGCTTCGGAGCCTTCTGCTTTCAGCCGTTCTCTCTGCACAAGGTCTTATCTGATGGGGTTTACTGAACACTTGAAAGCAAGTAACCAAGTCCCCTCTTGCAATCCCTCTCCTTATTTGCAGTCAAAACCTCAACACCAATAACTCAGCTAACTAAAGTTTTCCTTAGCTCAAAGGAGAGAGGTGGACTTTGGTTAAAATTAACTTGTAAGCAGAAACTGGACATTTTGTAAATATGCTTCTGGGTCTTCAAATTACCAGACAGAATTTGCCCAATTATTCAAAACAAAGAAACAACACATCTCCAAGAATTTTAGTAATGGAGTTATTTCTAAAATCTCCCCTTTTAAAGACATAAATCTAAGCTTATAAAAGTCATTCATTTTAAGCTCTGTAAAACTTTGAAATTAAATTTAAACTATTTTTCTATTAAAAAATGTTCATTGAAATAATCATTTTGAATTCATCATTTTAAATACAGTGAAGAACGTTTTTATAAAATGCCTGTGATTTTCCTTCTAAACTTGAGATTTGACTTCCAATGTCATCTGGATCTCTGCCTTTAAGAAAGCACGGGTTTCTGGTATTAACTCACACAATATTCTATTCCAAATCAAAACCACTTTTTATGCATGATTTTTTAAAAGGCATGTTTCCATTGTTTATCTTCAATTAACCCTTTTAAAAATAAAGGATTATTATCTTTCTTTGTTACGAGGAAGAATTGAGGATAATATCCCTGAGTTGTTAACGTTCAATCTAGGGAGGGATTTTTTGTTTTTTTTTTCCTCCGTGCTGACCTTTGTTATGCCGTAGTTATAGCAACAAGAAGAGTTCCTTCTGTCTGTCTGTTGTGTTCTCTTTCCGAACTAATGACAGTCTTTTCTGTGCTGTTGTGTAGTATGGAGAATGCTTTACGTGCATTGATTTCTTGATTTACTGGTGCATTTACCTAAAACAGCATTTTAAATAAAAATATTTTAAACAAATGCAACTAATTGAAATTGAATTCGCATATTACATACGTTTTTGGAATAGGGATTGTTCATTTAGTTATTTTTTCCATTTTAAGCTTCCTTAATCAATTTTGTAGTTTTTCTCAATGATCAAGTTTATTTATCCTGATTGGAAGAGAGCTAGGAAAGCCTTTTTTAGGGGACTAAGAACATGTAGTTTGTCTGCCAAACTGGGCCACACAATCTTACTATGACCTTGGGCATTTTAAGGCTCATTTTACTGATCTGGAATATCAGTTTAATTATAGTAATTACCTATCTCACAGGGTTTTCGAGGTTTAATTAATGTTAGCAAAGTGTTGGAGCTATTTAGTAGAATGGTACTATAAAAGGCAAACTACCTGAAAATCAAAACTCCCTCCTCCCCACATGGTACCTAGTTTTATACACTCCTTTCTTCTCCAGAGTTAATATCACATGTATTGCTTTTTCCACTTCCCTCCAAGTCTAGATCTATGGATTTCCTTCTTGAGACTTACCTTGGATGAAAAATATGACCTCTACCTAACCTTTCTCAGTTTCACAGCACCCCCAGGGTCTCAAGCATTCCTGAATTCAACAAGATCAGGATTAACTTTAGTATCCAAGCAAGCAGCTGTGGCTTGGCATTTCTCTTAAGTCCGAGTCAACAAACTGCAGTCCACATTTGAAGTTGGGCCTCAAACATCTTTTGTCTGAGTCCATAGTATTAAATATACTGCATTTGACTTCTAACCTGTTTCAAAAATTGGGAGATTTAAATCACTACCTTCCCTCCTGGATATAGTAGCTAGAGCTAGATTAGCGATGGGAGTCTTTCATTTGCCAGCGTTCTTAGCACTCCCTATTATCTTACATTTGTCCACCTAAGCATTGGAATTTGCAACTCAGGGCCTCTGAGTACATTGGTGTTAGCTCTTCACTGCACAACAATGCCTGGCCAAATGGACAAGTAGGAGCTGGAATCCAGCCCATTGCTCTGCTTGCCAAGACATGTTCTGGTGGGTCTAATTTGCACAGAGCATTCTAGGGACCAGAAATGGCCTGGTTGGTATTCCAACCAACTATAAGTCAATTAATTAGAGCAGTGAATGTCACAGCCACCTTAATTAGTATTAAGAAATTAGCATCCCATCTCTGGAATGATATCCCATAAGACTATATCTACATTAAGCTTAAAAATCATATGCAACTTTATCTTTACCCCTTTCTTGTAGACGCATTTTTTATTAAAACACATTACAATACAAACCACTTTTCAAATAAGGTGTAAATAATATGAGGATTTTAATTGTGCTAACTCAGTGCAGCTGAAACGGGCTATTTTTAGTTGAAAATGAACAAAATGACTGAAAGAGTAATGTATATTGGATAGTTATAATAATATTATATTTCTTTCTTTGAGGACACCTGCTCTTTGAAAGAAGGAGCCATTGTTCACACACTAGTCTTTTTCTGTTAACTTCTAACATTTTATAATGGTAGCCTTGCTTGAAAGAGCAGTTGTTTTTGCCTATTTGTAACTGGGCTCTTTCAAAATACATGATGATTTGATAGCCTTTCCAGCATTTCTATTTTCAAAGCCATTCTATTCCTGTAATTTTGTCTACCTTATATTAGTAAAAAACAAGAAACAATTTTGTTACCCAGTGATGGCACTAATTGATTTACACCTCTTTCTTTGCCAAATTTAAAAGTCCAAAATTTGAACAACGTCCAATGAAAGCTAATATCTAGATATTTTACTGACCACTAATCGACTTACCAAAGAAATCCAGATATGTATATTTGTTCCTTATGCAAAACATAATATAACTTTATTCTTCAACCGTAAAGAGAAGGAAGAATGTCAGATTTCTACTGACTACATGTAAGAGCAAGTAACTGAAACTGGCTTAAATGATGAGTCCCAGGTAGGGCAGGCTCCAGGCAGGGAACAATCTGTGGCTTCAGTATGTCAAGTGTGGTGCAGGTTCTTCCCATCTCTCCTCTCACTTACCCCCATCATTTTGGCTCTCCCCTCAGGCAAGTTTCTCTCGCAGTTACTGTTCCAGTCATCACATCCAGGCATAAAAAGCTTTCAAGAAGAGAAAAGGACTGTCTTTTTGTGTCTTTATCTTTAGAGTCATAAAATCTATAAGCACTGAGGCTCACTTCCACGGAGATCTCATTAGCCAAAATTAGGTCACATGCCACACCGAAACTAACCACTCTCAAAGAGAATGAGATTGACTTGGTCTTTTAAGTCTCTACTATTCCTGGAGCTAGAGATGAGATCATCCTGAAGCACATGACAGGGTGGAAGATAAGAAATATCTGAACATAATCATAGTTTGATTGAGAAAGAGAAAGAAGAGGTAGGGGGATTGGATGGATGTTGGTCAGACTAGTATCAGTGTCTGTTGTCCTTATGTATAACTTCATCACCTCATTTCTTCTCTCTCAGAAAAGCTAACCAGCCCTAAATCTCATGGATCTTGCCAGATTACCTACACTAATAAAAGAGAAGCATGCAAATTAACCATCACTCAGATACGCCAAGCCACGCCCACCAGTCAATCAGGAAGGAATATGCAAATTAGAAGGCCAAAGATGGCGGTCACCCAGCTGCTCCAGGCGTGGAGTGGCTGGGCGGGTCAGGATGTCCGCTATGAGAGGGAGGGCGGGGAGGGGGGTCGAAGGGATCTACAGGAGCAGCACTCTGGCTGCAGCGAAGACAAAGATGGCAGATTCTGGCCAGAGCCTGCAGCAAAGATGAAGATGGCAGACTCTGGCCAGAGTCTGCAGCAAAGGTGGCAGATTCCAGCCGGAGGGAAGGACTGGGTCCCGGGTGCCGGAGGAAAACCGGTGCCGGAAGCCAGAGGAAGGAAGGCCTATTGCACGAATCTCTTCATGCAACGGGCCTCTAGTGCATGATAAAAGGAAGTCAGTTTATGGATACCAGCTCTTTATCATGAATGAATTAGTGACTTACAATCTCAGTAAGGAATATCTATAAGTATAGCTTGTTTATAGTAACATGACTTTCTGGGCAAAGTTTTGATTTATCAACCTTTCTTTAATGAATCCTCTTATGTTCATAGTCTAAGAACTTCTGTGCTGTGACACACAAATCAAGAAATACCTAAGCTGGAGATACATGGGATGGAGCTAAAAACTGTGGCTATGAGAAGAAAGCAAAGAGAATGAGGAAGTTAAGCCAAATTAAATTACAAGAAGTGGTAAAAATTTTATAATATGGCACCTCTATTTCCATAATTAAATCCATCATGAATAATTTCCTCAGACCTTCTGTTGGCCCTTAAAACTATTACTTTCACGTATTTGCAAAGTATCAGAAGCAAAGTAAATAGCCAGTCTTTAAAATTTCAATTGACCCTCAAACTGACTCAAATTTGCAAAAATCTGGCATAATTTTAAAGTAAATAAATAGAAGCAACACTTAGCAGAAGGTTCCTGACATAAACAAAGCTGTGCACGTTTTGTTTATTTAGGGAATTCATGCAAAGTGTCATATTCATTTAAAAATATTCAGCACAAAAGTGATTGATTTTAAAAACGGAATAGAATTAAGGAGTATAAGCATTCCTTAAACCAAAAATTTTGGTAGAAGGAAGAATGACTATTTTTTGTAATATTATACTTGGGTAAACATTTTTCTCCTTTATATCTGTTCAGATTTTTTAAAGGTTGACTGTGAGAAAATAGCCACCGTTTCTCGAAAATGCATTTGACTTGGGATGTGACCAACTCCACCCTTCATACAGCACCTGCCTATTGCTCAAGGTTAAGTGTTGGAATGTGTGTGAAATTTCCTATATTAGTCTTTTTTATTCAGTGAATTTTTACAGCATCCCCAAAAGACAGAATCGTTTAAAATCCTTACCCTTGTGGAACTCACATTCCACTGTCATCTCCTATTCATCTGTGGCCATGCACTCTTCTTTTCCAGGCTGATTATTCCCTGTAATATTTTAACTGAGTAAACATTTCCTAAATACCAGTTAATGCACAGCACAGTGTTAAGTACTGAGGGAGTGGCAAACTGCCCTGGAGAAACTAATAATCTGAAGAGGACTCAGATACGGAGAAAACACACACACACAGAGAGAGAGAGAGAGAGAGAGAGAGAGAGAGAGAGAGAGAGAGAAGAGAGAGAGAGAGGAGAGAGATCTAAAGACAATTATCTCACTTCTCTTTGAACAAGAATTTATATGACTAGGTAAAGTGTAACAAAACACAGACTCTGAAAACTTGTATATGGGAAGTGTAAATAGAGTGCACTGATAGCAAACAGGAAGGACTAGACATTTGGGAGGGTTGGGATGCTCCTCAGAAAGACCTCACAAAAGAAGTCTGCTCTGGACTAGAATGACTAACAAACGGAGAAGAGCAGAAATAATATTTGGTGAAAAGAAATGAGTGCACACAAAAGCCGAGGGAACACAAGTGACGTGTATAGCAGAGCCCAGGAATGGTGTGTTGTTGAATGTGGCTACAATAAAGGGACCCCCAAGAAGAGAAGAAGTGATGGGAAATGAGACGCGTGAAGAAGAACTGAGTCAAAATGTATGTAACCTTGAACGTTATGCTGAGGAAAAAGTCTTGCTCAGTAGTAAAAAGAGGACAGTAAATGTTTTGAGCACAGGATGTTTACTATCAGGTGTTTTGTTTTGTTTTTCTTTTAAAGGTGACTTTGACTTACCTTAGAGATGATTTGGAGGGAGGAGATTTTGTTCCTTAAGGGCATTTTTAGAACTCAAATCCTTGCTGAAGAATGGAACAGAAATGAGACCAAGTAGAAAATTTTAGATATGCCTACCGTTTACTTAGGGGACAGATGAGCTTCAGAAGACAAGGAAGGTGAGTCGGAAAGAGCCACCAGGAAAGGAGATAGTGACAGGAAATCCTGAAAGAAAGAGTATTCCTAAACTGCTGCGTTTTCTACACAAATAATAATGCTGAAAGTTTCAGAAAGGCTTCAAAGACGCTGCTTGGGACAATCCTAGCGTTGTATTCAGAGTAGTTTTATTTTCACCACTAATAAGTTTGGGAAGAGATGGGAGACTCCCTTTACTATTACTACTCTGAGTACAACCCCACAATTAGCTTCTGCTTACTCATGTGCCAAAATTACAGTTATTTTTATTATTTATTTTATAGAAAACTATTATTCACTAGAGGCCCAGTGAATGAAATTCATGCATGGGGAAGAAGGAGGTCGAGGGGGAGGGCTTTAGGATGGCCTGCACCCTCTCGCAATCCAGGACCCCTCAGGGGATATCTGACTGCCAGTTTAGGCCCGATCCCACAAGCCTGCCTAATCGCCCCTAACCACTTGCCTGCTTGCCCCTAACTGTCTCTGCCTGTCTGCCTGATCACCCCTAACCACTCTGCCTGCCTGCCTGATCACCCCTAACCACTCGCCTGCCTGCCTGATCACCCCTAACCACTCTGCCTGCCTGATCACTCCTAACTGCCTCTGCCTCGGCCCCTGCTGCTGCGGCTTCATCCCGAAGTATGTTCGGAATGACATCTGGAAAGTCATTTAGCTATCTGGTCTAAGTAGCATATTACCCTTTTATTATTATACTAGTAGATATTTGAAAAAAATACCCAGAAACTAGAGGTGCCTGTTATATATTTGAGCTTGCCTCAAATGGAGCCAACACATATGGCAATAAGGATTCTCTGCCATTCAGAGAAGAGGTTAAAGGATTTATGGTTATTGTGCATAATTATTCAGTTAAGAACATCACCTTTGTGATCTCCACACCTCCATCAAGATGATGTAGAGAGGGGCATAGATTTTAATCTTTGCATAATTCCCAACACTCACCTCCTCATCAGGGTCATCAAGATCATCAAGTCTCATCTCTTTATGTACTTCATCACTACTTTTGTAGGTTGCAATCAGAAACCCTGGATTCCCAGGGCATAGTTATTTTCCACACTCATTTACATACAGCTCTGTACATCTATCTTTCAGTGTCTATCTCCCTGGTTCCTGAAACTGTTTATCATGAGCAAAGCCCCCAGGTCCTCAACAATTGCTCTGAAAATTCCCTTTCTCTTCTTGCTTCTTGCTGAAATGTAGCTCCTTTAGAGGCACTGAATGCCCTGTAGCTCTCTCCATTGTCCATGATAGGAAAGCTTCATCCTTGTTCTTCACTGCCACTTAGAGATTAGTTTGTGCTCTCAAACACTCCCCTTCCCTGCTTTAACATTAATGTCATCACACTGCATTATCTGCTTCTGTTCTGAAGTCATCTATTTAAAGGACTTTGGAGTTCTCTTTAATCTTTGGCAAATTCAACTTAAGCTCCTTGCTTACTCCACTGTCTTTTCTTGATTCTACTACTTCAGCTCATTCCTCCCCTCTATCTAGAGCTCATTCACTCCTTTGACAGCAAAATTTCTTGAAAGAACAGTGTATATGCAATGTCACATTTCCCTCCTCCCTTTATCTATTGAACTAACTCCAATCAGGCTCTTGTCAAGATTTCCAATGACTTGTACCTTGTTATATCCAAAGATCAATTTCAGTCTTCCCCTCATTTGACTCATCTGCAGCATTTGACATTCTCTTCACATGGGTTTTAGGAAACCACTCTCCTGATTTATCTCCTGCCTTGCTAACCACTGATGTGACCCAAGGTTCAGACTTCAGACTTCTTTTACTTATCTGTCTACATTCACTCCCTTTCTGAACTCATCCAATCTCATGGCTTTAAATTGCATCTATATACGTAAGACTCCAATATGTAAATCTTCAATCTGGACTTTTATATCTAAACTAGAGGCCCAATGCACGAAAATTCATGCAAGCGTAGGCCTTCCTTCCCCTGGCTGCCAGCACCGGCTTCCCTCCAGCACCCGGAACCCAGGCTTCCCTCCTTGGGACACCAGCAGGCACCCGGGGCCCCGGCTGGCTTCCCTCCAGCCCCGGCTTCGTCAGGAAGGACATCTGGTCTAATTAGCATAGTACCCTTTTATTATTATAGATATTTGAAAAGTTTACATAAATTATCTGAGATTGAACACCTCTCTTCCTAACACCACTGAAACTGACCCTCAGTTAATGGCAACTACAACACTCCAGTAGCTCAGATTAGAAATTATAGTATCATTCTTTACTCTTTTTTAATCTCACAATCCACATCTAATTTATTAGTAATTCCTATTTGCTCTACAATAAAAACAGATCAACGATATGACTGCTTCCTACCACCTCAACTGCTAACGCGCTGGTTGATACCACCAGCATCTCTCACCTCCAGTCCCTCATGACTGGTCCCCTCCTTCCCCCTTCTCTCCTACAGGCTATTATTAGCACTGCAGCTATAGTGACCCTGTTAAGACAAATGTCAGGTTTTTCATGTTACTGTGTGATAATCCCAGTGGCTCCCTGCGTCCCTCAGTGTGAAAGCCCAAGTGTCTATAGTGGCTGAAAGGCCTACATAATCTGGCTCCCTTTCACCTTTCTATGTAATTTCCTCCATGCTCAGCCACTCCAGTCTCCTTGCTATTCCTGCGATAGTTAGGTTTGCTCTCCCTCGAGACCAGGCAGGGCTGTTCCCTCTGCCTGGCTTGTTCTTTCCTACCCCACATCCCCACACATTATTCACTTCCTTCCTTCATGCTTTCACTCAAACCGAGAGGTCCTTCTCAGTGAGGAATTACCTGTCCACTTTTTAAAATGTTGTCTCACAAACTGGCACGCCTTATTTCCCTTTCCTACTTGGGATGTTTACTTTTGTGTCAGCCTGACAGGGTCACGGAGTGCCCAGATGTGTGGCTAAAGGTCATTCCTGGGGAGTGTCTGTGAGGGTGTTTCTGAATGAGATGAACATTTCTCATCTTTACACTGAGTAAAAACAGATTGACCGCCTCAGTGGGGGTGAGCCTTGTCCAATCTGATGAGGTCCCAAATAGAACAAGAAGACAGAGGAAGGGAGAACTGAGTCTCTCTTCATGATTGTTTTCAAATTGGGACATCAACCTTCAGACTCAGACTGGTTCTTACGCCATGGATTTTTCTGGTTCTCGGGCCTTCAAACTGGGGCTGGGAGTGCACCACCAGCTCTCCTGGGTCTCCAGCTTGCAGATGGCAGATTGCGGGGCTTCTCAGCATCCATAACGGTGGGAGTCAATTCCTTATTTCTATATGTGCATGTCCTATTGATCTGTTTCTCTAGAGAATTCTGACGAATGCACTGCTTAATTTTCCTGATAGGATTTTCTCACTCCTAACAGTATATAAAGAACATATTTTAAAAGCTGTTTCTCTTTACAGAAGGTAAGCTATACAAGAACCAGGGCACTTTTATTCAAAGCTATTTTAATGCAGGGTTTATAGTAGTAATTCGATTAAAAAAAGCATGAATAAATGTGAGCAAGATAAAATATATAAATGAGAATAATTATAAAGTTAAAATGGAAATTTAAGAATTAAACCAGAAGTCCAAATGATAGAACTAGCCTTGGAAATGAATAAAAACAATCTTCTGATTAAAAAAAAAAAAAAGAGCAAAGAGGGAAGAATAATAAGTAAAAGTAAAGAGGTTATATGGAGGAATATAATGGCAAATTCTGAAGTAGTGTAGTTGGAATTAAAAAGAGATTTCAATTCTGACTACTTCTGTTGTTTCATTGAGGCAGGAGGTGAGGAACATTTGGTAAAAGTGGGGGCAGATGTAGTGTATAAAATCCGTGGTAAATATTTGAAATGTTCACTCAGGGAAATAAGGAGGGCAGTCCAGGATTTAACAGACTCTATGGAATACTTTAAATAATGAATATGTGTTGACTTGAATTTAATTAAATAAGCTAGAGAAGGCTAAAGTGGTTGATATTTCAACATAAATGGAATATATGTATGCCTTTGCAGTGGATTTTTAGCTGCTGAGGAGAAGAATAGAGGAAATGTATTCTTGGATTGATGAAGAGTGAATGATTCGCATGGTGAGTGTGGTAAAATTAATGAAGATGATAGAATTAAACGTCCTACAAAGAATGCTGTTTTTGGTTCGTGAAAAACATTTTGAGATAAGCATAGAGTGGTTCATAATATTCTTTTATTATCCTTTCAATATCCATAGGATCTGTAATAATGTTCCTCTTTCATTTCTAAAATTAGTAATTTGTGTTCTCTTTGTTGTTGTTGTTGTTGTTGTTTGTTAGTCTGGCTAGAGACTTATCCATTTTATTGACCTTTCTAAAAAAAAAGCTTTTTTTTTTTTATATTCTCTATTGACTTGTTTACAATTTATTTGAATTTTATACTAATTCTTATTATTTATTTTCTTCTATTTACTTTAGGTTTAAGTTGCTTTACTTTACATTACCCAGTTTTCTAAGGTGGAAACTTAGGTTATAAATTTTAGATATTTCTTCTTTTCTTTTTTTTTTTAATGAATCTTTATTGTTCAGATTACAATTGTTTCTCCTTTTTCCCCACATATCTCCCCACCACCCAGTTCCTACCCCCCCTTTGCCCTTACCTCCCCCCCCCCGCTGTCCTTATCCATAGGTGTATGATTTTTGTCCAGTCTCTTCCCATACTCCCCACACAGACACCCCTTTCCCCCTGAGAATTATCAATCCACTCCCATTCTATGCCTGATTCTATTAAGTTCACCAGTTTATTCTGTTCCTCAGATTTTTAATTCACTTGACTTTTAGATTCACTTGTTGATAGATATGTATTTGTTGTTCATAATTTTTATCTTTCTTCTTCTTTTTCCTCTTTTTAAAGAATACCTTTCAGCATTTCATATAATGCTGGTTTGGTGGTGATGAACTCCTTTAGCTTTTTCTTATCTGTGAAGCTCTTTATCTGCCCTTCAATTCTGAATGATAACTTTGCTGGGTAGAGTAGTCTTGGTTGTAGGTTCCTGCTATTCATCACTTTGAATATTTCTTGCCACTCCCGTCTGGCCTGCATGGTTTCTGTTGAGAAATTAGCTGATAATCGTATGGGAGCTCCCTTGTAGGTAACTAACTGTTTTTCTCTTGCTGCTTGTAAGATTCTCTCTTTGTCTTTTGCTCTTGGCATTTTAATTATGATGTGTCTTGGTGTGGTCCTCTTTGGATTCCTTTTGTTTGGGGTTCTGTGTGCTTCCTGGACTTGTAAGTCTATTTCTTTCATCAGGTGGGGGAAGTTTTCATTCATTATTTCTTCAAATAGGTTTTCAGCATCTTGCTCTCTCTCTTCTTCTGGGACCCCCATAATTCTGATGTTGGTTCGCTTGAAGTTGTCCCAGAGGCTTCTTACACTATCTTCAACTTTCTGAATTCTCTTCTCTTCATGCTTCTCTGGAGGAGTGTCCTTGGCCTCTTTGTATTCCAAATCTTTGAGTTGATTCTTGCAATCCTCTAGTCTGCTTTTGGGTCTCTGTATGATATTTTTTATCTCAGTCAGTGTATGTTTAATTTCTAGTTGGTCCTCATTGAATTTATCGGCCTTTTCCATGAAATTCTTGAAAAACCTTATAACCGTGGTTTTGAACTCTATGTCCAGTCACTTGTTCTCCTCCATTTCTTTGGTTTGTGATCTGTTTCCTTGCCTTCTCATATTCTCTGCTTCCCTAAGTTGGTAGGGTAGTTTTGTGTACTAGGTGTCCTATTGGTTCAACGGGTCAGCCTCCCAGTTACTTGAGGTGGACACTCTTGGTGTACCCTTGTGTACTGTGTGTCCCCCAGCAGGAGCTACAGCAAGGGCTAGTTTTCTCCTCCTTTGCTTGGGTGGTTTTGGAGCAGTCTGACTGGAGCTGCAGTTAATTTGGTTGAGCTGCCCCAGAACAGGCCATTTATATGCAAAAGCCGCTGTGTGGAGCCTGGGCGGGTTTGTAGAATGTGCGGGGCGGGGTCTCAGGGCTGGGCGGGGTCTCAGGGCGTCACTAGGCTGGGGCGTGGCCAACGGCGATGGCTGCCGTCAGCTGTCTCTGCCTTTCCACTTTTCCAAGTCCCCATGCCCCGCGCTCCAGCGCAGTAAACAATGATTGCTGGGCGCACCACTGCAAAAAAGTCACTCTCACTTTCCGACCCGATGGCCGAGAGTCCAGCTTCTCCCCATAGGTGCCTGGGTCCCCCGAGTGTCCCCAGAAACTGGATTTCAGAGTGATCGGGAGCTTGTCTCCCTGCGGGTTGAAGAAAAGCCGCACACCCAGCCGCCCGCCGCCGGCCCGATTCGCGTGCCTCCGTACCTCAGCTTTTCAGCGATTGTGCTCCTTTCTCTTCTTAGTTGTAAATCTTCCACTCAGCCAGCTTTCCCGTGGTTCTGGGTGGTAGACGTTTTTGTCTTTTAGTTGTATTTTTGAAATTGTTGTGTGAGGCAGCAGATTAGTTGTTTAACTATGCCGCCATCTTGGTTCCTCTGATATTTCTTCTTTTCTTACATATGCGTTTAATACTATAAATTTCCCTCTAAGCACTGCTTTCACTGCACACTACACATGTTGATAAGTTGTGTTTTAGTTTTCATTTAGTTCAAAATGATTTTTAATTTTTTCTTGAGATTTCTTCTTCGACTGATTTGTTATTTACAAGTGTATTGTCTAATCTCCATGTATTGTGATATTTTCCACTTAACTTTTTGTTATTAATTTTGGCACTTTAATCTTCTTCACATAATTTCTCTATGTTCCCCTATAACACACATCAATCTTTTTATTAAAATACTAGAGGCCTGATGCATAAAATTCATGCAAGATTAGGCCTTCCTTCCCCCAGCTGCCGGCATCAGCTTCCCTCTGGCACCCAGGACCCGGGCTTCCCTCACAGCCCCGGCTTCGTCAGGAAGGTCATCCGGAAGGACATCCAGAAGGATGTCTGGTCTAATTAGCATATTATGCTTTTATTATTATAGATGCTGCACTGTCTAAATTTTACCCTCATCCTCGCAGGGAGTCACTTATTTCTTTTGGCCTGGTGACTATGATCCTAAGCTGAATTTCTCTCCAATAACTGACCTCAATTAAAAGGAAAACTTTACTCAGGTGATGTCCCTTCTTGTGAAAAGCCATGGCCAGCGTGGCTTTCGGGTTCAAAGGCTTGGAGAAAGAGCTGACGCACATATTGACACACAAGACAAGAAATATTAATTTGATTATGGGGGGAAGCCAGGGAAAAGCTCAACTGTAGTAGTCAAGTTCCACTGAGTCTCCTTTCCCAGCTGCTTTTATTTACTAGAATACACAATCGCCTTTTAGGAATGCAAACAGACATATCAATGGTAATGTTTAGTAAACAGTAAGATTATCAGGTTTGGGGGGAGTTTGCTTTAGGCCATTGAGTCAGCAGTAGGTAATAAAATACAAATTCACCCTTTGAATATCAAAAGTCCAGGTCAGCCTTTGGCAAGACTCCTCTCGCATTTGTATTAATTACTGTTGATCTTGGTTTCCAGCACCTTCTGAGAGTGTAGCCCACATACAACAACTAGTCAATTCAAGAGGCCTAATGGATGGTCTGTCCTCCATGGCTCAAGTTGAGACAACTGTGAAGGGCCAGCCAAACTCTTGAACTCTCTATGGATCAGCTGAGTGCCTTGCAGTAATTGCATCACAGTTCAACTTCTCCTTCTGCCCAATTCTTTCTCTTTCATCACTCACAGTTCTTGTTCCTGGGACCTCTACCCAATATTCCTCTATACATAAATATCAGAGTCTCATAAAATTTGTCCCATGACAATTATACTGGAATTGATTCTAGGAAGCAGTCTAAGATGAGATGTTCGGAGCTGGATCACCTGCCAGCCAGATGGCAATAAAAATTTTCTCAGTGACAGTAGATGAAACATTGTTAGGTCCAGGCATCTGGTTGTGGTGAAATTGTTAAAATGTTCAATGAAGCAAAACTGAGAACGAATAGACATTAAAAGAAATCCACTGGCATGGAAAACTTCTCACAAGTTTGAGAATTTCAGAAATAGTACTCATTTTAAGGACTTCGGAATTTGATGGCTATTTCTGAGGAGCATTGATACCTTGGAGGCATGGAAAGTCTAAGGGTGATTAATCACTATATAAGTAAAGTATGGAACTCAGAGGGTCTCCTGTGGCCAGTGGAGAGCAAAAGATGAAGATTTAGTATTTCATTAAAGAGGAGTAGAGTTCTTTAGAAAGTGAAATCCTCTACTCCTGAAAGTCTGCTACACCAAGGTCAGGATGTGGATATTTGGATTGCAGAATTTCCAAATGTTGAACCTCCAGACACTCCTGAACCCTTTGAGACTGTCAAAGTAACACACTCTTCCTTGTTAATTAGCTAGCTAGCCTAGCTTAGGTTGAGGTGTCTTCCCTGCAAGACCAAATGTACTTTTCTCAGGATATTCCCCCACTTTCCTCCCTCCCTTCACGCCATCACTAAGCCAACAAGTAGGTCTCAGTTACAACCCAACCCCTGAAGGGCTGAGTCTGCTAGAGTAGAAAAGGGATTGCAATCTAAAGAAAAGCTTGCCAATCTACACTGGCTGGATCCTGGAGAGTACACATGGGCTGGCATTCTGAGGCTGCTGGATGAATGAGAGTAAATTGTTGTGATAGCATTGTCCCAGGTTACAGGCTTTAAAAATCCATGCAAAGTCCCTGGGAGAAGGCAAACAAGGTGCTGGGATGGTTCCCAGAAGCTTAGAGAGAGTGATGGACCACACTCTGTGAGGGGGAAGTGCTGAACTGTTGCACTTACAGTTATAGAGGAATCAAAAAGCTCACAGAATTGGACATGCCTGAGTAGATACATTAGTAGGTCAGAAGCCTGCCAGACCCCTATGATCCATGACAGAAAATTTCTACTTACAAAAGGAATAAGGAACATGCTGGTCAGAGGAGCATGGACTTAAGGACATGTTCAGTGGAGGCTGTCCTCTAGAGGCCAGGGATGACAGTAGAAGATACTATTAATAACTGGGCTCACTGACAGCATGGGACTCATGGGATTTCAGGTTAATATAAGCAAGGTACCTCAACTACAGATTCTACTAACCTAGTGGACATGTTCCCAGTGGGAGAATGCTTCCAACAGGAGCCACAGTGAGTGTCCCTTCATCTTTAAGCGATGGCTGCCAACTCTGGTCTACTTGTGTGCCTATTTTCCCCAATTCCCCCTGCCCACCTCTACCCGTGTCCACCCTGCCCCTTGAGCTGTTCTTCACAAAAGCAAGCTCCCAAACACCCCTGAATGCAAATCATACAGTATGACAGCCCATTTCCCTGGAAACTGACCTTCAACAACTTTAACCTGCCATAGAATTTAGTTACCTATTGTTCTTCATGTTTATTTTCTCTTTCTTCATATAGAATGTGAGATCCATGAGGCCAGATATCTTTTCATATAGAACCCAACATTCTAGAACAGATCCTGGATCACTGGAAGCACTCAAGAAATATGTGAATAGCTCTGGCTGTGTGGATCCATTGGTTGGAGCATTGTCCTGTACACCAAAAGGTGGTTGGTTCCATTCCTGGTCAGGGCACATATATAGGTTGTGGTTCCATCCACTGTTGGTGCACATACAAGAGGCAACCGATCAATTGTGCTTCTCTCACACATCGATGTCTCTCTCTCTCTCTCAAATAAATAAAAATATACTTGGGTGATTAAAAAAAGAAAGAAATATTTGAATAAATGCATATGAAATTAAGTTATTAACTTTACTTTTGAAGATTATAACTGGTTTTGAAACTGCAAATCCACTAAATCCATCTTATTTTTTAGAGTATCTTGTTTTGTGACCTAAACTTTTTGAAATCTACTTTATGAAAACTTGAGGCCTAATTTTAAGTATATTTAGCATCACATAGTTTGCTATTAATTTTTAAGTAGCTTTGTAATTTCTCAAATTTTCTAGATGATTTGTTTTTACTCAAATAGCATAAAGAAGCACAATGTAAAGGTAATGTTACAACCAGATAAATACTATTAGATGGCCATCCTTTAATACTTCTCTCTAAGCACATTTTAAACATATTTTCTATTTTACCTAAATAAAATATTATATCTTCTTTTTTGCTATTCACATTTTTACTTTTTATTTTATTTTTATTACCTGCACTCCCCACAGCTCAATTGCTTTTCCCACCACCAATGTTTATATTCTACTATTCTCCATGCACATATAATCATTTACAAATATGCTTACACCTTTTGAATTTGGGCATAATTTGTTTCAGGTCTAGTGATGGATAGAAGTACCACCCAGATTCTCCTTCAATGAAGAAACCAGAAGTTGGGAGTGCTATCAGCAGATGTCCTCAACTCTGGGATTGGTCAGAGATTGCCTCAGCTGCAGAGAGCGAGTTCATCCGTCATACCACTTCTTGTGCAGCCCCATCAAATGACTGATAGAGGTCATAATATGACTTATTAGCCATTTTGGCCCAGTACAGGGACATCCCGATGGCCCATTTTGGTTCTAGACCTCCTCACTGGGTCTCATTACACCTTTTTCACCCTCTGCCCAATCTTGCTTTCTTCCCCTTCCTTCCCAAGTTGTTGATTATAAAACACTCACTAATAAATATCTAAGTCTAAACTCCATGTCAGATTCTGTACAATCTGACCTGGGTAATGGATCATATTATGTATTCATCTCTGCATCTTGCTTTTCCTCCTCACTATAATCATGGACTCTTTCCCAGACAATTGACATAGATCTAATGCTTTCTTTTAAACGACTATGTAATTTTCCAGGGTTTTCATGAACTACAATTTGTTCAACTGTCCATATGAGGGAACATTCTAGTAGTTTCCAAAATTTATTTTTAACCATACAAAAAGTTCTGAAATAAATGTTCCTGTCACAAACCAATTTAAACTCAAAATTACATGATTACTTGCAATGTTTCTATTTTTTTTCCACCAATCAATTCTCCTTTATTTCTTTAATGAAGTCCACAATAGTCCACTTTTGTCTTCATCTACTTTCTGAGAGTTCCTGTATCAATTCAGGTCAACAATCAAGGAATTTATAGTTGATATCTATAGACTTAAAGTCCTCCATAATTTCTTGGTCATTTTTTCTTTTCTTAATTTAATGAAATTAAGTGCTATCAATATTTTTCTTACATGGGATAAATCACTATCATAAAAGTAACAATGCCATCTTTACTCCTATCTTAATCTAATCCACATGCACTGAAAAAAAAAGTATTAAAAGCTATAAATTTTGAAATCATAGACCAGGTAGGAATCCTGGCTATACAAATATTGAATGTCCAATATCCAAGTTACTCAAACTCCTCATTTGTAAAATGTACCTACCTTACTGGTTTTAGTACCTAACTTAAGATTCTATAGGTTCATTGTCTGGCAAAGTGCATGGAATAGAGAAGATGGTCTATAAATCATTATAATTATTTTCATCATATTCTTGGATTTCCATGCAGGTGTGTGTGTGTGTGTGTGTGTGTGTGTGTGTGTGTGTAAATGCTATACTCATTTTATAAAAAGTTATTTCTTTTGAAAGAATCCACCATCATTTCTACTTAATGAAACTGAAGAACACTATCTCGTGTGGCCTTTGTGATATTTGATTAGATGCATTTACCTCCTTATAAAATTTCAGATTCACTGTATTTCCCAAGTCATAAGAGTAAATATAGTTCATTGCCCACCTGAAAAAAGGAGATGCGGATAAAACAAGTTTATGGACTTTAAAATTGAGTCAGCCTTTTAGTTTCAAAACTGGAAAACAAACTATGAGCCCTCCTAGATGCTATACAGAGAACAAGATCCTTCCCTCCCCCAGATCACTCAGATTTATTTATAGGAAATACACAACTCTGTTGTATAGCACCAGTAGTTCAAATTTTCTTTTCTCTCCTACTTTGTGACATATTTTCTGGGTTTTATTCCCTCTGACCTCCTAGTTTTCTTCTTGGATTATTTCTTCCATCCTGTTTAGCAACTCTACTAATCCAGGTATATGAAAACATTGTTTATGATCTTCATCTCTTCGACTCAACCCAGAGTGCCTTACCTGTTGGAGAGTAGGTATTTAATCCATAAATTGGAGAGCAGTGGATAGAGTGGATAAAGCAGAGAATCTTCAAGAGAAAACACAAGAGGGGCAAAGGATTCTCTTTTAGGGAAATTCTCTCTAAATCTTTACCCAGTTTGTGGCAACAGAGAGAGAACCCAAGATAGAGCCAGCACTGAGAAAGGGCCCAAACCCCATTTTGACATAGAGCTTTGTGAAACATTACAGAGCAGAAAATATATTATTGCCCTTTAAGTAGTATAGCAAAGTAACATTTTAGGATGACCAATTATAACATCTAATGGTAAGAAAAGTATTTCTTTTTAAAAAAATTATTAAATGTATCTATAACATCTTTATGAAGTGTTTTTTAATGGTTCGCAGTTTGGGGTGTTATTTGTCCCCATTTAAAGCATCTGAAAATATGTAGGGGCATTTTGGATCATCAAAACGACTGAGGGGGCTCTAGCCAGTGTGGCTCAGTAGATGGAGTGTCAGCCCGCAGACTGAAGGGCCATGGGTCTGATTCCAGCAAAGGGCATGTTCCTGGGGTGCACGCTCCATCCTGGCTCTGGTCGGGGAGTGCGGGAGGCAACCAATCGACGTGTCTCTCTCACATCGATGTTTGTCTCTGTTTTTTCCCCTCCCTTCCACTCTCTCTAAAAATCAATCGGGTAAAATATCGTTGGGTGAGGATTAACAACAACAACAAAATGACTGAAGGGTATTAACTTGCATATTATTGGTAGTGACCAAGGATGTAAACATTGTGTGGGGATTCCTGAAATTCAATTAATGATTGGTTTACAGCCTGGCTGGTGTGGCTCAGCTGGTTGAGCATCGACCCATGCATAGGAGGTCGCCAGGTTCGATTATGGTCAGGGCACATGCCAGGGTTGCAGATCCGATCCCCAGTAAGGGGCATGCAGGAGTCAGCCAATCGATGTTTCTCTCTCATCAATGTTTCTATCTCTCTTTCCCTGTCCTTCTCTCTTAAATCAATAAAAACATATTTTAAAAAAAAGAATTGATTTACAAATAATGTCACTGATACTCAAACTGAGAAATACAATAACATAGATATAGATATGCTGACAAGCTAATCATAATCTGTTTTACATGTTACCTAGAAGGACTCATTCTATAACATAGCAGTTACTTCTGCACCCATCACTTCTAACCTTGCTACATCAATACAATGTATAGTATTCAAGCTGGTCTAGTCAATATCAGGGATAGAAAGTCAAAATAGGCCCCTGTTATGGAACATTTTTTTAAAAAATTAACAAGTCTAGCAGGCTTCTTTCTAGGATATATACCTCATCAGCTGAAGACTCTTGTTTTCAAGAAAATATACACAACTAAGGAAACAAACTGCTTAGACTTAGAGAACAAAGCCCAACTAGATCAAAGGCTTTTAAATACACAGGGATATACACTAAGGTGACCAGACGTCCCGCTTTTGGCGGGACAGTCCCGATTTTTAACCATTTGTCCCGCGTCCCACGGCGTTTTAAAAAAGTCCCGATTTTTGGAAAGAATGCACCACAAGCTAGGGAACGGCGGGAGAACGGGAAGGGAATATACGGTTTTCGGCAGCCATGTGGCTATTTAGCCAGAATATGAGTTTTATATTATTTTTGTTAATTTTATAATGTTAAACTTTAATAATAACAAATAATTGTTGAGAACTGATTATCGAGAACTGCTTATCAAAGTTCGCATTGTTAATCAGTTGTTAGAATTCGACCACCATTGTTTGGACTTAATGAACAATGGCATTTTTTGGGATTGGCAACGATGAAAACATTTTGTAACTGTCTCTCAGACGATACACATCGTACTGCGTGCTAGTAAGCTAGTTAAACAAGTGATGTCACTACAAATCAGCTATTCAGATAATTTAGTTAAGTAATTTATTTATTTATTTCATAAATACATAAATTTTCTTGAATTTAGCAGACAGTACTTGTATTATTTATATTTTATAGTGGCAGCAAAAAGTCTAGCGCCAGCCTTGAAAGTGACACTTATGACTTACGTTACGGCAAATTCAGAGGAAAAATAATACAAGTTAGTATTGTTATTATTTAGAAAGAAATATAGGATTAAAATAATTTTTAAAATATAGTTACTTTATAACAATCAAATTAATTTAACTTATAAACTAACAATAAAATATGTTCATGTAATTATGTACCTACTTACTGTGTTTTTAAGCAATATGTATATAATAATTTATAATATAATTTTAAATTATTTTTTTTACATTTTTAACATAATGAGTAAGAAAAGAGGATGCAAATTCAACGATGATCTAAAAAGTGAATTTCCTTTTATTAAAAAAACCAAAAGCGATTACAATATAGACCAAATTTTTAATCAAGAACCCTCCCCCCCCACCCCCCGGGCCGAAACCGGTTTGGCTCAGTGGATAGAGCGTCGGCCTATGGACTCAAGGGTCCCAGGTTCGATTCCGGTCAAGGGTATGTACCTAGGTTGCGGGCACATCCCCAGTAGGGGATGTGCAAGAGGCAGCTGATCGATGTTTCTCTCTCATCGATGATTCTAACTCTCTATCCCTCTCTCTTCCTTTCTGTAAAAAATCAATAAAATATATTTAACACCCCCCCCCCCCCCCCCCTTCCCTGGTCAATGGTGTCCCGCTTTACCAATGTTAAAATCTGGTCACCTTAATATACACGTGTATACAAATATATAGATAGACAGACACAACCTATTTTCCAAAGTAACCGTGACTAAGACAGTTTACGTTACCACAGAAAAAAATTCTCCAAGGAGAATTTTAACCTTTTGCACTCGGATGTCGACTGTGATGGTTATTGAATGTATCAATAATTTGAAATATAAAAAAATCCAAATAAATAGGTTTGTATGAAAAGAAACTCCAGTTTTTTATTCTACTGCAGCGCTTTGTAAAATCTGGGGTATTTAAACAATTAAATCCCGAGTAGAATAAAGGAATCGAGAAAAAAGCAAGCGAGTGCAAAGGGTTAATGAAAACGTAGACGATAATGATACTGGGCATCTTCAAGATATTATAGATACTGGGGGGATGAGGACAAATATGTGACACCTTAATCAATAAAGAAATTAAAAAAAAAAAGATATTATAGATACTGATGGCTAAGACATGAATAATCATTATCTCAATGTAAACAGCAGTGTTGCTGGTGGAAATGGGTTTCTTTCACTGCGTCTAAAGGAAGTCGGGGACCCACATGGGAGGATGAGGTGTGGTAACAAGATTTATTGAAGTAGAAAAAGACTGCCCCCAGCTTCCCAGGGTGTCATCTTCATCCGTCCCACTGTGGAAGAAGTCCAGCTATGTCTACACCAAGCCCAGAAGAAGGGCCAGGGCCCAGAAATTCTGTGCCATTGGTTCAGTCCATGCCAAAGCTTAGTCCAGTTCCGTCTGTCCCCATCCAGCTAACTTAGTCTCCATTCCCCGCTGCTCTCCTGCCAGTGCTGCAGCACCACATCCAGTTGCAGGCCTGGAACTGCACGTGAGCCTGTGGGACTGCTAGGCCCCCATGGTTGCTGTGGAGCAAGAACAAGTGAATCAATGGGCAATGCATGTTACCAAGAGAGTTTTTGTTAAACTTTGATTATATTATTTAGGGCTTTCGAACTGACCAATCTCTTTCCCAACCCTTTGTGGGCTTGTGCTGGGCCCCACCCTAACCAATCTGGTCTTCTTCACAGATTAGACACCTCCCCTTTATGGTCCTCATCTTGGCTCCTACTGTGCATATCTCAGCAGAACCTTCCCCTGCACTATCTTGGCTTTCACTGGGCATGTTCCCAGTAGAGGAATCCCCCTTCTTCCCCTTATAATCCTGGAACCAGAGGGCCGGCTGTTCCCTGGGGAGATTCATCCTCCCTACGAAGAGGGGGGGTGTAAGTGGTGTTAATCCCCTTGGCCTGCAATGTGACTATCTCCTACCCTGTGTGAAGCTGTAGCTTCTGACCTAATTAAGCCTAACTAGTTTTGCTCCCTTCTCTTTTATTAATACCTAGCCTCCTACACCAACAGTAGAACTGTGCTCTTGTTAGTGGGACAAAGCTTTAGACAGTTATGTCATCCTGTGGGGAAAGTTCCACCTGCCTGGGTTAACAGTTGTAATATAATTTTTCTGACTAACATTGGATGGACTTGTGGAATTTATCAACCGAGGAACATTAAAATGATCCCCCCTTTTTATGTGCATGTTTAAAAGAGTAAAATTTTTTCTTTATAACATCTTATATAACAGTTCTACTTAAGATCTTATTGCAAACTGATTAGTTAATTAGAAATTTTACTTAATAGCTGAATAATTATTATTAAGGAAAGATTTTGAGGGGCAATTCTTATTTTGAAATTCACATCCTATATAATAAAAGACTAGGTGGTGTCATGCAAGGCACTCGCAGGACGTCATCACAAGATGGCCACCACAACGTTGTCACAAGATGGCCGCCACAAGATGGTCACCACAAGATGACCGGCAAGGGAGGGCAGTAGTGGGTGATCAAGTCTGCAGGGGAGGGCAGTTGGGGGGCAAACAGGCCAGCAAGGGAGGGCAGTTGGGGGCAATCGGGCTGGCAGGGGAGGGCAGTTGGGGGCAACCAGGCCTGAAGGGAGGGCAGTTGGGGGCAATTGGGCCAGCAGGGGAGGTCAGTTGGGGGCAATATGGCCATCAGGGGAGGGCAGTTGGGGGTGATCAGGTCAGCAGGGGAGGACAGTTGGGGATGATCAGGTCGGCAGGGGAGCAGTTAAGCATCAATCAGGCCAGCAGGGGAGCGGTTAGGGGCGATCAGGATGGCAGGCAGAAGCGGTTAGGGGCAATCAGGCAGGCAGGCAGGTGAGCAGTTAGGAGCCAGCAGTCCCGGATTGTGAGAGGGATGTCTGACTGCCGGTTTAGGCCTGATCCCTGTGGGACATCCCCCGAGGGGTCCCAGATTGGAGAGGGTGCAGGCTGGGCTGAGGGACCCCCCTGCCCCATGCATGAATTTTGTGCACCGGGCCTCTAGTAAATAGATAAAAGTGCCTGGCTCACTAATACCATGTTCTAACCTGTATGTGCTAGTTTCTAACATGCTAAAAGTTCTTAAAAATTATCTTTCCTTTTTTCCCCCCTCTTTGACCTATGAACTGAAAGAAAATACTATGATATAGGGAAGGTGTTCTCCAAAGGTATAATCTGCATATAATTTCATTAATATAGCCAAAGATATTAAATTCAGGTGCACAACAGATAACTCCACTTCTATTGTTATACTTTAAATTTTTATTGATATTTGAATTCTTCCCATGTTTAAACAAAAAAAGCCTAATATTTTTGTTCTCTTTTGAGGCTCAATTTAAAAAGAATTCATGAGACACTTTGGTAGAGACACAGAAAGTAACAAGGGAATGTGTCATAGATAGGAATTGCAGTCTAGCAGTAGTGAGGGGCACTGTGCCAAACAGCCTACGCCCCTAGATTATCCATAGAGCAAAGGCATCTTTCTGCTCTCCTCATCTCTATGCCATAAGGCCCATGAGTGAAATGTAAGAGGCCCCCAGCTTTGAATATAGATATTATCAAAAAAGATGGGGTTGGGACCAGTTAGTATCATAAGCTGTCTGGAGTTAGGCAGACCAACCCTCTACACTAGGCTGTACCCTTGCTTTGTTAGTTTTCTAACCTTTTTAAACCTCATCATCCTCAATGAAATTCATCATTTAAAAATGCTGACTTCTAGCTCTAAAATTCTATAGTGCTAAAAAAAATATATATTTTTTCTGAACTTCCTTTAGAAGGTCCAATAAAAACATGGAAAATAAAACTAAGGAAGAAATTGATAGATTTAACCACCTAAAAACAATGAAACATTCTCTATATCATATAAATAAAATAAAATATTCTAAAAAATTATGAACAAAAGAATAATGGAAAAAAGATTTATTAAGAGCATACTAAAGCATAGTATCTTCATATGAGAAAAAAATCACACAAATTTAAAAGAAAATTATCAGACTCACATTTAAAAAAAATAAGCATACAACTTAAAACTGAGTCATAAAACTCAAAATTTATGTGGCTAATAAACTTGGGAATAAATATACTAGACTGTCTGAAACATCAACTATTTCCTTCCCAATCCCCCATGTTTCAAGACTTTTATAATTTCAATTTCTTCTCCCCTTTCCTCCTGCACCAGTAAGTACTCAAGTAAATATGTCCATTGCTTTCTTCGTAATTCTCATCTTCCACTTTTTCTGCCTTTCATACCTCTTAGTCACTTGGAGTTCCTCAAATGGGCCATACTATTTCACTTGGGCAACCATTTTGTGTGCCTTTTTCCATTTGAAATAACTTTTCATGCTAAGGCATTTCTCGTATTTCTTCATATCTCTACAGGGACAAATACTAATATACTAGTATATGGATACCTATTATGCATTAGGCATTGTCAGGGCATTAAATCAAGTGTCTCAATGAACTCAAATACTCACATGTTGCAAAGGTGGGTAAGTGTTGATCTTACCCACCTTTGCAACATGGATATATCTTGTGTATGTCAACTCCAGCACTTATTACAATATATTGTAGCATTAAAATATAAAGAGCACTCTCACAGGCAACAAGGAGCCATGTGAGTATTTGAGTATTTAAGTAGGGAATGATATATCATTTAGACAGTCGAGAGAGAAAAGATTTATGCTAATAGGGAGAGTGAATGGAAAGGAAGAGACTGGGAGCAGAGAGATAAACTAATACTATCTAAATCCAAGTGAGAGAAATGAGAGCCTAACTAAAAGTATCAGAGAAAGGCTGAAAATGAGAGGAAAGAATTGAGGGAGGTTTAAGAAACAGAATCACGAGGACGTGGCCAATTGGATAAGGAGAATGACAACAGTTTTCTAGATGAATGGATTGATGTACTTCAGTGGAATGGGAAATGGGAGCGAGAACAGATTTGAGGAGGAAGTGTGGAGCCAACTATGAAATATGTGTGAGACATGGAGAAGAGGGGGAGAGACCATGATATAAAGATCCTGAGTCAGTGTACTTATAACTGAATCTAAGAAATTCTGTATCAAAACCTCATTTGATCTACAAGAAGTTTTACTTCCTAATTATTTTTTGTGGATTTTGACTGAAGAAGCTGGCAATCAAACCAGTTTCTTCACAAAATTTCTCAACTAAACACTGTTTCTCAGAGTTTTCCATGACAAAATAAAAAAAAATATTTTTCAAAAATATTTATTTTTGCTCTTGCTATAAACAGCTCCAGATGATCTTTGAAAATGGTTTGCTATTCACGTGACCCAGAGAACCCCACGAAATCTTGCACCTCAAGAGGTTCAAATCTTTGTGTTTACTCTAAGATCACTGGCAAAACTGCCCAGCCATTAAGGGCACATATATCCAAAAACCACTGTGCATCTGAAAGATTTCACTTTAGAGCCATTCCATTGTCCCAATGGTTAAGTTGATAGGTGTGCCCAGGCCAAACAGCTGGACTGGGCACAGGTTCCCTGGCCCCCCAAAATGCTGAATTTTGCTACATATGCTTAAAAATGCAAAGTAATGCTGAACTTAATGGTTTAGATATAGATTGAGCACAGATATAGATATGTGAATAAAGCCCCCAAGATAGTCTGTCTACTCACAGAATGTACAAGCAATTCAACCCATACATGAGCTTGCTCTGCCACATTAAAACGATCTTATAGAAAAACAAATTATTCCAAATCACAAGAGGAGGCTGCACAGAGAAAGATATTCCCCAAGAAAGTAAATAAACAAACATTTCTGTTCTAGGAATAAATTCAGCATGAAAGAAATGCAAATAAAGTTTCAACAATTTATTTTAGTTAAAAATTTTAAATAGCTATTTTATTTTAGTTATGTGTTACAGAAATGGTATGTATTTAATACCCACCAGCATCATGTCTATCCAGTGGTGTTATAATTCTACTAGTGTCCTGGTGCACAGATTCATGCACATTGAAAGGAAATTAATTAGAAGAAATATTTTAATATCACTATTCACCCTTTCTCTATAATAGAAGTGTCAACCAAATGCACGATCTATAATGATAGATCGAAACACACTTGCGATTGGGGCCAGTGAGAGCATTATATGTATATCGCATGCACGAGTCAACTTAGACTTTTACATATATAGAATAAACTTGCTTAATTAGACCTGCTTTATGATTTAGCTAAACTTTTTCCAGCCCAGTGAAGCACCCCAACTTCTCTTTTAGGTAATTGTTAGCAACACAGCAGTAAATATCAACATGAATCAGATTATTATTGTAGATCACGCAGGGAGAACAAAGGGTAAAATATTTAACTGTAGCAGTGTTTGACTATATTCTGTGCAGTGAGAAAACCTGAAGTCATTTTCAAGTTCCATCATTTATTACTTCTTTTCAGTCTGGTCAAGTTTCTAAACTTTCTAAATCTCTGTTTTCCAGCTAATGAAAAGAAAATAGGATTCTACTGAATCTCCTATCTACCTACTCCAGGACTTCTGTGAGGATCAAATGAGATGAGGCAGGGGAAAATGCTTTACAAACATTTGGTTAAATTGTAAAATATTTGCACCTGGCTATAAAGCAAGTCAGGTCCCTGGGCTGAAGAAACTCCAAGGAGGCTAGTTGTTAGGGAGAGGAAGCTGGGCATTGCTGCATGATGTCATTACCCATCGCCCACAGCGACTGTTTCCGGGCTGGGCTGGGCTGTGGGCCACATTTTGCACCAGGGGGTCTTGGCAGCATTGGCTGTGATTTGGTGGAGTGTCGCTCTGGGTGGTTGCGGGGCCTGTGTCCCACTTAGGGGAAGCTGAGTTTGTGGGTGCCAGGTCCATGGTGCCATTTATTTATTTAGTTAGTTTAAAATTTTTAAATATATTTATATTATATAGAGGAAGGGAGTGGGAAAGAGAGATAGAAACATCAATGATGAGAGTGAATCATTAATTGGCTGCCTCCTGCATGACGCCTACTGGGTATTGAGCCTGCAACCTGGGCATGTGCCCTTGACTGGAATTGAACCTGGGACCCTTTCAGTCCGCAGGCCAACACTGTATCCACTGAGCCAAACCAGCTAGGGCAGTGCCATTTATTTTTAAACTAGAGGCCCGGTGCACGAAATTCGTGCACTGGGGGGGTGAGGGGATGTGCCCCTCAGCCCAATCTGCACCCTCTTCAATCTGGGACCCCTCAGGGGATGTCCAACTTCCAGCAGTTGGACATCCCTCTCACAATCCGGAACCACTGGCTCCTAACCACTCACCTGCCTGCCTGCCTGATTGTCCCTAACCCCACTGCCTGCCTGCCTGCTCACCCCTACCTTGATCTCCTGCCAGCCTGATTGCCCCTACCTTGCACTCCCCTATCAGCCTGATCACCCCAAACTGCCTGTGCCTTGGCCCCCCGTCTGGCCTCCCTCTGGAGGCACCACCCCCATAACCCCAATGCTGCTGCCACTGCAGCTGGTTATGGCTGCCTGAGCCTTGGCCTTTGTAGCCACTGCGGCTTTGTCTGGAAAGATGTCCGGAAGACAACCACTCTAATTAGCATATTACCCTTTTATTAGTATAGATTTGGGGACCATTACAACCACGCAGAACTTGAAGAAAACACATGGCCCTGGTCAGTTTGGCTTAATGGAGAGAGCATCGGCCTGTGGACTGAAGAGTCCAGGTTTGATTCTGATCAGGGGCACACATGCCTGGGTTTCGGGCTCAATCCCCAGTAGGGGGCCTGGGGCGGCAGCTGATCAGTGATTCTTTTTTTTTTTTTTAAATATATTTCATTGACTTTTCACAGAGAGGAAGGGAGAGGGATAGAGAGCTAGAAATATCGATGAGAGAGAAACATCGACCAGCTGCTTCCTGCACACCCCCCACCGGGATATGTGCCAGCAACCAATGTACATGCCCTTAACCGGAATCGAACCTGGGACCTTCCAGTCCGCAGACCGACTCTCTATCCACTGAGCCAAACCGGTTTCGGTTGATCAGTGATTCTTATCATTGATGTTTCTATCTCTCTCTCCCTCTCCCTTTCTGAAATTTTAAAAATATATATTTTTTTAAAGAAAACACATCATCTTCACTTTGGGCTTTGTCATCTTACAATATCCTTTGTGCAGTGTTTTAACTTCCCTCAACTTTCCTTTACCCACCTTTAAAGTGCAATCTATTTTGGGGAAGATGATCAGGAAAGTGATTCCAATGGGTAGAAGTTTTTTTTGGAGGGGATGGGTCATGAAGATATTTAAAAATTGAGCATGGTGATGGTTGTACCACTCTGAATTTACTTTAAAAAACCAGTTCATTGTACACTTTAGGTGACATGTACAGTATATGGGTTATATCTCAACAAAGCTGTTCTTTTATTTCTTTTTAAATAAAGACCAGTCTTATAATCAGTTGCAGATGTTTTCAGAGGCCCCTCAAGATTTGCTCACCATGTCCCAAATCACGGCTGTGATTCCCAGTTGCCTCCAGTCCTGGTGGATCTGGATGGTGTGGTTTGCAAAGGAGAAGGTGGCAAGAGGCTTATGGAATTTCGGCAACCCCATTCCCCCGGTCTCCTCATAGGGCACCAGGGCCATTCCCACTGGGCCAGCTCTGCTCCCTTTAACCTGTTGGGCAAAAGAATCCTGCGTGCTCTGGCCAGAAAGTGCATTCTTTCTTAGGTGGCCCGGATGCTTTTTTTAAGGTCATTTTATGGATTCAAAAGAATAAACAGAGATGTGGAAAGCTTTTGTCAAAATCCTTTCACATGGTTCTTCCAGTCTCATGGGAAATGAGATGTGGCTCTGAATTCATCCCAAAGTGTGTCTTTGGGCAAAAGCACTCAGGACGGTACAACTCCTGCAGAATGCCCCACACACTTTGCTGTCAGGACTCAGGGGGGCTTGAGGGTGAGCGAGGCGGCAGTGCCAGCACAGGACCTGGGAGAAGGTAGCGCTTTCTACACTGCCCAGGCCACGTGGACTACAGCAGTACCTGCCCAGGTGGGCAGGGTGTTTCTGCTGTTTTGTTTTGGTCTGGCCTCCACCCCGTCAGCCACGGACCTGTGCCTGCACTGCGACTGAATGGTTTGATGGCCCTACTTTTTGGTGGACAGTGGATGCACTCCCAGAGACTGGCAGTTAGACTCTGGTGGCTTCTGAGTCCCTTGCGGGGAGAGCCCGGCCCTAGGTCAAGAACAGACTCAGGCGTCCTCGGCCAGGAGGCCTCCTTGGGCTAGGGGCCGCCACAGTTTGAAGGCTGGCCATGACCCCAATCCTGGCAGGGGTCTCCTCTGGGGTGCTGGCAGGCCTGGTCTAGGGCTGAGGGCGGTTTAGAGGCTGGTCACGCCCCCGATCCTGGTGGGGATCTCCTCTGGGGCGCTGGCAGGCCTGGGTTAGGGTCACTGGCGGTTTGGAGGCCGGTCACGCCCCCGATCCTGTTGGGGGTCTCCTCTGGGGTGCTGGCAGGCCTGGGCTAATGGCCACCCTGGTTTAGAGACCGGTCAAGCCCCCGATCCTGGTGGGGGTCTCCTCTGGGGCGCTGGCAAGCCTGGGCTCTGGCGCCGCAAAGGGAGAGGTTCCTGAACCTGCTTCCCACACACCTAGGCTAGGATCCATCTTGTAGGAGGCGGCTTCAATGCCCGGGGTCGGTGACCAGGTCCTCCTGAGCCTCGCTTTCTGGGCTGCAGTCCCACGTCTCCCAGTGCCCCAGCCACGGATGCGCCCACGCAGTTGCCCCCACCACCAGCCACCTCAGCGCAGGCCACAGCAGCTGAAGCCAGCCTCTTGGAAGCCAGGCCACCACACCCACCACCCCTAGTAGCTCTCTGCTGCTTGCTCTGTGCCCTGTCCACTGGGGTCGGGGAGTGCTCCCAGCCCAGAGGCCCTCCCTCCCTCCGCATCCTGGCTTGGGAAGCTGGCCTCATGCTGGGGCTACTATGCCAGCATGCCCACTCGGCTACAATGGGTGCGACACGGGCCCCATGGAGGTCAACCTGGAGAACGTGGACCCGAACTCTGCATCCAGCTGCTGCAGATGGCCTCCGTGGTCAACTACCACCTGCTCCTTCCATTGGCCCCATTGATCCCTCTCAGCACCAGCCATTTAGGCAAGGGTGGCGATCACCGGGGACCCCGCCCCGGGAGGCTGCTGGCCGTGCCCAGCCACGCCCCCCCCGGGTCGCGATGCAGCCCTGGACCCCGGGGAGGCTGCTGGCCGTGCCCGGCCATGCCTCCCCGGGTCGCGATGGGTCCCGGGACCCCCGGGAGGCTGCTGGCCGTTCCCGGCCACGCCCCCCCGGGTCGCGATGCAGCCCTGGACCCCGGGGAGGCTGCTGGCCGTGCCTGGCCACGCCCCCCCGGGTCGCGATGGGTCCCGGGACCCCCGGGAGGCTGCTGGCCGTGCTGGCCACGCCCCCCCGGGTCGCGATGGGTCCCCGGACCCGCGGGAGGCTGCTGGCCGTGCCCGGCCACGCCCCCCCGGGTCGCGATGGGTCCCGGGACCGAGGGAGGCTGCTGGCCGTGCCTCGCCAAGCCCCCCCGGGTAGCGATGGGTCCCGGGACCCCCGGGAGGCTGCTGGCCGTGCCCGGCCACGCCCCCCCATCTCAATCCAGCCGGGGACCCAGGGAGGCTTCTGGCTTTTCCCTACCACGCCCCTCTAGGGTTGCCATCGCTCCCCAGGACCCCGGGAACTAAGAGGATTTGGCGGCCGCCATCTTGGTTTTCTCAATGGCCATATAGGCACCCGGAGTCCCGCCCCCTGCCTCTGGCAGGTCCAATCATGGGCATAGCGGAGGTGCGGTCAATTTGCATGTTACTCTATTATAAAGTAAGATGCCCAGTGTGTATCATGGCAGCTCCTGCATTGAGAGTCTGCCCCCTAGTGGTCAGTACACATCATAGCTACTGGTCAGATGGCAGATAATTACCCTTTTATATCCTATATAATCAAGAGGTAATATGCAAATTGACCGTCACTCCAACACACAAGATGGCCGGCCCATGTGGACACAAGATGGCCGGCAGGGGAGGGCAGTTGGGGTGACCAGGCCTGCAGGGGAGGGCAGTTGGGGGAGACCAGGCCTGCAGGAGAGGGCAGTTGGGGGAGACCAGGCCGGCAGGGGAGGGCAGTTAGGGGTGACCAGGCCAGCAGGGAAGGGCAGTTAGGGGCAATCGGGCCAGCAGGCAGGTGAGTGGTTGGGAGCCAGCAGTCTTGGATTGTGAGAGGGATGTCCAACTGCCTGTTTAGGCCCAATCCCATCTAGGGGTCCCATATTGGAGAGGGTGCAGGCTGGGCTGAGGGACACCCCCCCACCCTGTGCATGAATTTTGTGCACGGGCCTCTAGTGTATAGATAATGACATAATGATTTGAGTATTGCTTTCTGGATTTCATTTGTATCTAAAAACTAGGAGAGTTCTTTAAGATTGACTGTGAACCTCAGGGAACACACAGTTGGTTTTTGGTAAATGAGAAAGCATAACATAACTCTGGCATGATATCACATTAGCATTCTGGGCAGTGAAATGACACTACATTCCACACAGTCATATTCATCACTTTTTCTTTGCTGGTGTTGACATTATTTGAAAATTTGAAGTCCTATAGTGCTATGTTGGAATCTATAATAATAAAAGCATAATATGCTAATTAGACTGGATGGCCGAACAACAGAACGACCATCCAGATGACCTTCCGGACGACCATCTGGATGACCATCCATCCAGGACCACACTATGACACCTACTGGTGCCAGGCCAGCCAAGGCAGGTGTGATGTGATTGGTCAGGGGCCCGCCCATTGCTCCATGATCACCCGCAGAGGGAGGCCCAGGCCACTGGCCAGCAGGGAGATCAATTAGGGGGCTCCATGATTGCCCCAAAGAGGGAGGCCCAGGCCACCAACCAGCAGGCTGCAGTGAGTGGGCGGGGCCTCCCTCTGTGAGGAAAGCCTGGGTCCTGGGTGCCTGCCAGCAGCCACAGGGAAACCCAGGTCCCGGGTGCCAGAGGGAAGCCAGTGCTGGCAGCCAGGGGAAGGAAGGCCTACTCTTGCACAAATTTTGTGCATCGGGCCTCTAGTTTAAAAATAAAAAGAAAGAGGGGTAATATGAATGATTTTGTAATCTACTTCTATATATGTATATATTTGTCAGATACTATCATGAAACAGAACACCCAAGCTCTTCTCTATTAAAAGATGCTTCAAGTTGCTATATTCACCATATTAGAACTGCTTCTCTAGGGAAGTTAGTTGTAATGGCTAAGGTGTATTGAGATTTATAAAAAGTAAATTGTCTCTGCCAAAGCTTCAGTAACAAGAGTTTGGTCATTAGTGCTCTCTAGTGGAGCAAGGATTCTGTGCTTGAGTCTCAGACATGGCTCAGAAAGCTGTGCTTCCAGCAACTCTCTGACATTGCTCACCACGGCCTGATGCGCACGGTTCACAGGCTGGACTACGATGCTGAGTGTGGGGTCATAAGGTGTTGGTAGTGAGTTTTTAATCATTCTGGACTTTGTGTGAAATGACCTCATTTTTATCTAACCTGTTTTAGAGGTGATGCTTTATCTGCTGCTTTGTTGGGGGCCGTGCTCATGCACACTCATCTTTCACGCTCTAGGAAACACTGAAGCAATATGACTTTAGCACCAGATCTTACGGTTTTAAAAGGATGCTCTTCTTTTATTATTCCTAAATTATAGGTAACTGTTGTTCTGGATTTATTAAATATTATTATAGACATGTGTTATTCTTAAGTTATAAATAAGCAATAACTCTAATAGACAAGAAGAATGATTCCTGAGTCCAAATTAAATTACTTTGCCAACATTATGTTCCTTAGATTAATCTGAGTCTGAACTAAGAAAAAAATCAAAATCATTTCCGGCAAGTGCACACTGAGATGAATGTCTATCTCTGGTATTAATTTCACCAAAGTGCTCAGATTTTTCCAAATTGACTTCAATTGAAATACTCCCACAATTCAGCACAATGGTGACAAAACTCAAATGAATGGTTTGAAAACAAATGTGTAAAGTGCTTATTGAAATGTAAAAACTTTTTTTGTGGTGGAGGAATCCCAGTAGAACAATTTATATTTTGGAAAATTTTGGTCATTTGCACATTATAAAACAAACTGGGCAGTTTTCACTTAATGAACAAATTTTGATGCTTAAATATACAACCCAGTACAGTAGATAGTAGAGTATATCGCTATCTCTATCTCTATTCCTGTCTCTATCTCTATCTCTAATCTATATCTACATCTATACTATATGTGTATCTATATGTATAGCTATCTAGTGATATAGAAAATAAATTAGGGAATAAGAGAGTAAGAAGAAACTCTGAACTGGTTCAAAATTGATAGAGATGTATGGATACATACATGGATATAAAATTGAACCAGTTCAGAGTTCTTATTCACACTCTCATTCATTACCTTTGTTTTCCATGCTACCAGTGCTGTCAAAGCTCCTAACAAAGCTCTTACCTCTCAGCATAGCAGTGCAACAGAGCTGGTCCATCCTTTTTGCACCAGTGCCTTTTTCCTATCACTATGAAGCTACGTTAGCCCTTCATTTGGGGCAAAGAAATGTATTCTATAAAACATAGCCTGTAAAACGGAAGGCAAAAGTGTTCAGTGAATTTGCAAGACAAGGCAGAGATTTAGTAGGAATCGAAAGTTGATGGTTGGAGGACTAAGATAAAGAGGAAAGGGTGGAGGTGGGCCTTGGGTTGAACCTTTCACAAGACAAGAGCCAGCACTGGACAGAGCTGGGGAGGGAAATGAGGCAAAACAGGGAAGGGCTGTTTCAAGGAACACTGTGTACCACAGAAGAAAATCACTTTAAAAAATTGTCCTCTCCCTCCCCCACCACTACATTAGCTAACAAGACCAAATATCCTGGACCTTGGACCTCTAGTGATCTCTATTTTTCAACAATCCTCCTAGCAAGGTATTTCTGCTGTTTGAATAGCAGCCCTAATCTAAAGGCCAGCTTTATTGCATAAATAGCACATGTGAGCAGATCCTATGGTGTATATTTCATAATAACAATACGAATAGGCTACTCTGACAACTGCAATGTTTTTATTTTATCAACATAGTCTTGACCTCATCTCAAAATATCTCATTTTGTTGTCTCTCTAGTTTTCAGGCCATGTAATTCACACACATCTGCAATTTTACTGTAAATAATTAGCTATAGGAACATGGTTTAGATCAACTGTAAGATCACATCAAAGACTATTTTGTAATATATTTTTATTGATTTCAGAGAGAAAGGGAGAGGGAGAGATAGAAAAATCAATGACAAGAGACTCATCATTGATTGGCTGCCTCCTGCATGTCCCACACTGGTGATGGAGCAACCCGGGCATGAGCCCTGACTGGGAATCAAACCATGACCTCCTGGTTCATAAGTCAACACTCAACCACTGAGCCACACTGGCCAGAGACACCAAAGATAATTTTAAAGCCACCATGGATAATTTTAAAGCCACCAAATTTTAATTTCAACTCTGGAGAATTCTTCTTAACAAAAAATTTTCTTGTATCTCCTCTAGCTTACTCAGCCATATTAGAAACATTTTTTTCTGATGACAGAAAAAAGTATTAATTTTGTGGATTTCACTTACAACTCCTTCCATCTAGAAAGAATTTTTTTCCTAATGCTCTAAGGAGGACCAGGCAAGATTCCTATACTTCATGAGAAGCTCTTTGCCATACAACTTTGAGCATCAAATTTTACCTTGGATAGAGTATCCTAAATGGAAAATATTTCCCATCTTTTTCAGAAAGAATTTGACAAGAGTTAACACACGTATGTACTATTGCTGATGTAGCCAATGCTGGGGCAGAATCTTCTAAAATCTAATGAACCATGGGATATACTTATCCAATAATCAGACCAGGAACATGGCTGAGTCTGGGCACCATCCCTGACTCAACATTTCCTTCCAGCACTACCTCCTGATGGTCAGGAGAGAGAAGTCACAGTCTCAGAAGCAGAATGATGTCTTTAAAAATGCATAGGAAAAAAAAAATGCTGTGGAATATAAAAAAATGTGCTAGGGTGGGAAGAATAATATGGAGAACCCTATCTACCGATAATTATCTTCTTCTACAGCCTCTGATCTTGGTTTTCTCGTGTAATACCTGGTATAGGGGATTGTTTTAAAAAGCCTCCTAGAAGCCTCTTTTGCTGCCTTATCTCAAGGCTCCTTCTTGTGTCATAAATTGTGCATCTCTGCCTAGGTTTCCTCTGCTCCGTCCTGCTCCCACATCATGGATGATCGAAGAGTTGTTTTCAGAGAGAGACTGCCAATTCAGGATAGGTTGTTTGAAATGATAAATGGGAGAAAGCACAATTAAAGTACAGTAGTCCTCCCTTATTTGTGGGGGGATATGTTCCAGGATCCCCAGTGGATGCTTGAAACTGTGGATAGTACTGCACCTATATACGCTATGTTTATTCTCATTCTAAATTTGTATGTATCTCATACATACACATGTATAATAAAATGTAATTTATAAATTAGGCACAGCAAGAAATTAACAACAATAACTAATAATAAAGTAGAACAACTATAACAATACACTGCAACGAAAGCTACATAAATGCAGACTCTTTCAAAACACCTTGTTGTACTGTACGCCTCCTCCTTGCTGTGATGCTGTGAGGTGAGACAATGCCTCTGTGATGAGATGAAGTGAGGTGAATGAACGAAGTAGATATTGTGATATAGCATTAGGCTACTATAAGGGTTACGTGGACACCAGCACCGCAAAACTGACAGATGGCTACTAAGCCACTAACGGGAGGGGAGCATACACAGTGTGGATACCATGGGCAAAAACGATGACTGACGCCCTGGGCAGGATGGATTGGGAAAGCATGCTATTTCATCACTCTGCTTATGCATTTTATAACTTATGAATTGTTTATTTCTGGAATTTTTCTATTTAGTATTTTCAGACCGCAGCTGACTATGGGTAACTGAAACTGCAGAAAGTGCAGTCACAGGTAAGGGGAGGCTACTTTAGTAAAATACAAGTTAGTTTTTAAAATCTATAATTGGATGATAGGAACTAACGTTGCTTATATTTTACTTAAAAAGTACTGGTGAACTTTTGGTGATTTCACTATGGTTGTAGGGTTGCTTCCTAATTAATATCTGGTATAAAAAGTGCATTAATTATTACATATGCACACATTTAGAATTGTTGAAATATTAGCTATATGCTATGTTGGCAGAATTTTTATGACAACCAGCATATTGTTGTTAGCATATTAAATATTCTCCTGTTGGTTAAACTCAATAAAGTGTAGAGCTTATTGATGTTGCTGTTTTGTTATGCAGAACTATCTCAAAGATTAGCATATAGAATGTATAGAAGTATATGGGACTGGAAAAGAAATAAAACAAATATAAGGTTTTGTTAAAATATATTTTTATTGATTTCAGAAAGAAAAGGAGAGGGAAAGTGAAATAGAAACATCAATGATGAGAGAGAAATATTGATTGGTTGCCTTCTGCATGTGCCCTGACCAGGAATTGAACCCTGACCTCCTGATTCATAGGTTGACACTCAACCGCTGAGCCATGCCATCCTGGCAACAAATAGAAAATTTGAGGAAAATATAGTAAAGCTATTTATGTTTCTGATGATTAAGTTCTACATATCTAGGAAACTGGGGTTTCATTGGCCATGACATAAATTCAAAAGTTGGTATTTCTGTTCATATATACAGAACACTAATACCAGTGATAGATAATATTCATGTAATTAATGATTGCAACTTGTTAAACATATGAAGATGAGTGTTTATCTGAGATTTGTATATAACAACAGTAACAGTAACAAAGATCCTGTTACCACTTTTCCCCAATGATCTTTAAATACTTGATTATGACATATTTCATGTTAACATACAAATGCAATGTTAATATAGAAATTCCCCCAAACTAACTCTTCCCTGCCTCAAAATCTCAAAAGTCATGCTCTGGTTTAAGGAAAAGCAAAATTGAACTGAAATTAAAGTCTAATGTTTTTGTGATCTGTGTAAATGTTATTGTAAAGGAACCCTTCCCAGAGATGAATGTGAACCTATGAAAAGCAAAGGAGGGAAGATGCGACTGGGTCTAGAAATAGAAGTAAAGTAAATTAGGAGGAAAGAGCAAATGGAATATCCTATATAATAAAGATATAATATGCAAATGGTCGTTATGCCATGAAGCGTAATGACTGACTGCGTAAAGACTGGATCATGGATCAGCAGGAGGGTGGGGCAGCGAGCTACAAGCAGGTGGGGGAGAGCTAGAGGAGGGGGCAGGGCAGCAAGCTATGGGGGGTGGGGGGAGGGGAGCAGGGGCAGCTACAGGAGGGCAGGGCAGCAGGCGGAGAGCTACAGGAGGGGTTAGGGCAGCAAGCTATGAGGGGGTAGGGGGAGGGGTGGGGGGGGGGAGCTACAGGAGCGCGGGGCAGTGGGCGGAGAGCTACTGGAGGGCGGCAGCCAGCTACTGGCGAGCTACTGGCACATGGATTCATGCACAGGGCAACTAGTATTTACTAAACCTAGGTCAACAGAATTGCGAAAACTGAAAAATAATTATATATAATATTACTCAACTCTTTATAGGACATGCCCTAGGTATGGTGATTTGCTCATGATGTTCTGCTAAATATATTTATATTATTTTCCTTATTTAAAAAAGTAGAGTCTTTTTCTGATTATAAAGTGAAATATGCTTATTAAAGAAACTTAAAAATATATAAACACTTTTTAAAAAAATCAAAATCCTGTGATACTACTCAGATATAACTGTTGTATATCTATAGTTATATATTTCCTCCTTTATTCTACACATTTTGTTCTGAATTAAAGAAATACTCATTATAAGTTTATATTCTTTTTAAAAATAAGCATTACATAATTTCTCATGTTATTAAATCCTCTTTATAAAAATAGCATTTTTAATGGTTGCATGATTCTCCATGCTATGGATACACAAAATTTGTCTTTTTTTCCCCCCTTCTACTTTTGTAAAAATTTGGTTTTAGAAAAATTATTATTATAAAGGTACTAGAGGCCCGGTGGACGAAATTTGTGCATGGGGGTGTGTGTCCCTCAGCCCAGCCTGCACCCTCTCCAATCTGGGACCCCTCGAGGGATGTCCGACTGCCCATTTAGGCCCGATCCAGGATCAGGCCTAAATGGGCAGTCGGACATCCCTCTCACAATCCAGGACTGCTGGCTCCCAACTGCTTGCCTGCCTGCCTTCCTGATTGCCCCTAACTGCTTCTGCCTGCCAGCCTGATAACCCCCTAACCACTCCCCTGCCAGCCTGATTGATGCCTAACTGCTCCCCTGCCAGCCTGTTTGCCCCTAACTGCCCTCCCCTGCAGCCTTGGTCCCCCCCAACTGCTCTCCCCTGCAGGCCTGGGTCCCCCGCAACTGCCTTTTCCTGCAGGCCTGGTCGCCCCCAACTTCCCTCCTCTGCCAGCCTGGTCACCCCTAACTGCCCTCCCCTGCAGGCTTGATCATCCCCAACTGCTCTCCCTTGCAGGCCTGGTCCCTCCCAACTGCTGGCCATCTTGTGGTGGCCATCTTGTGTCCACATGGGGGCAGCCATCTTTGACCACATGGTGGCAGCCATCTTGTGTGTTGGAGTGATGGTCAATTTGCATATTACTCTTTTATTAGATAGGATAGCGGCCTGGTGCATGGGTGGGGGCCAGCTGGTTTGCCCTGAAGGGTGTCCCGGATCAGGGTGGGGGTTCCCTTGGGGCAAGGGGTGGCCTGGGCGAGGGGCCTATGGTGGTTTGCAGGCTGGCCACACCCCCCGGCGACCCAAGCAGAGGCCTTGGTATCTGGGATTTATTTATCTTCTATAATTGAAACTTTGTAGCCTTGAGCAGTGGCCAAGGCAGGCCAAGACAGTGGAAGCTTGGCTTTCTCCATCGCCGGGGGCAACTCAAGCCTCCTGCTCTCTCCAGCTCCGTGGCTGCTGCCATTTTTGTTGGGATTTATTTATCTTCTATAATTAAACTTTGTGGCCTTGAGTGGAGTCCAGGGCCAGCCAGGGTGTGCAGAAAGCTTGACTTCCTCCATTGCCAGAGAAACTCAAGCCTCCTGCTCGCTCAGTGGCCACAGCCATATTGGTTGGGTTAATTTCCATACTCGCTCCTGATTGGCTGGTGGGTGTGGCTTGTGGATGTATTGGAGGTATAGTCAATTTGCATAATACTCTCTTATTAGATAGGATTATACATATCTATACACACATACATATACATATGTTTACACATATACATATATATGCTTTACAAACTGCTACTTTCTTTTGAAATCCAAATGAATCCCAAATATTAAATTATTATTTCAACAAGATAGGAATGCGCCCTAGCTAGTTTGGCTCAGTGGATAGAGTGTCGGCCTGCAGACTGAAGGGTCCCAGGTTTGATTCCGGTCAAGGGCATGTACGTTGGTTGTGGGCACATCCCCAGTAGGGGGTGTGCAGGAGGCAGCTGATCGATGTTTCTCTCTCATCGATGTTTCTAACTCTCTATCCCTCTCTCTTCCTCTCTGAAAAAAAATCAATAAAATATATTTTTTAAAAAAAGATAGGAATGCTTCTTTAAAATTTAGCATATATTTTCAAATTGCATTGGGAAAAAAATGAATTTATAGTTCACTACAACCTTAGTTTAAAAATTATTCTTCTTCTAAATTCAATTGTATTTAATCTAGTAAAATGTATTATTTAATATGTATTATTAAATTTAATATAAGTATTCTTTAAATTTTAAATTTATTATTATTTTACTTTGATAATTTGAAAGAAGGTTCTAATGTGTAAATCTGTAATTCTTAAATTAATAGAATTTAACATTTTTTCTAAGTTTATAAATATTTTTATGTTTTTTGTACCCTGTTATTTCATTTACTAGCAATCCTCACCTGAGGATATTTTTTCCATTGATTTTTACAGAGAGTAGAAGAGAGAGGAAAAGACAGAGAGAAATATCGATGTGCAAGAAACACATAGATTGGTTGCCTCCTGCATGAACCCTGACCAGGGCTTGGGCCAGGGAGGAGCCTGCAGGACCGGAATCAAACTTGGGATTTGATAAGCCAAAGCTCTTTCCACTGAGCCAAACCAGGTAGGGCTGTTCAGTTATCCAAACCAGGTAGGGCTGTTCAGTTATTTTATGATTACAGAGTGATGACATTAATTTCTTGCAGCTCTACTCATGATAAATAATATTTACCCTGGGTGTCTTCAAAGTATATTTGTAATATTTTATGCCATTTAAAATTTTAAATGTTTATGTGATTTATTCTATTTTCCTTCTGATTTTTCTCTATTGCTTTTTTTTTTTCAATTATAGTTTGCATTCAATATTATTTTGTATTAGTTTCAGGTGTACAGCATAGCAGTTAAACAATCATGTACTTTACAAAGTGTCCCTCCCTTATTTTCATTACCCACCGGGCACCATACATAGTTACTACAATATCACTGACTATATCCCCTGTGCTGTGCTTTACATCCCTTTGACTATTTTCTAACTACCAACCCAAACTTCTCAATCTCTTCACTGTTTTTACTCAGGCCTCCAACCCCCCATTGTTTTAAATTTAGAAATTTTGAGTTTAGAAAGTCATCACCCAGACCCACAGTCAAAACATATGCACTTATATTTTTATAGGTTTCAGTAGTTTAAGTTAAAAAAATATTTACCTCTGTAAAACTAAAAATTATTATGGCATTAAAATATATTATATGATACATAATATATTTTTCCCTCTCAATGTTTAATGTTCTCAATGTGGTAGGAAGCAAAATCAACAACTAGTATTAGACAGGAACAGATGGACTGAGTGTTTGAGGAGACAGAAGAAGGTAGGAAATTGTCATGTAGGAGGGTGACAGTGTAAAGAAACTAGGGTAGTACAGTATGATTTCCTAACATCCTGGAGATCCTACTCAGGCTTAGTAACCATTAATGCAAAGTATTGAGCATGATTGTATGCTTTTCTCCAACTATGATTAGCTACATGAGTGCAAGTGTAAAATAGGCAGAGATTTGAATGTATTTGGGTCTCTGTTTTTTTAATTAATTATTTTATTTTATTTTATTGATGAGAGAGAGAGAGAGAAGAGAGAGAGAGAGAGAGAGAGAGAGAGAGAGAGAGAGAGAGAGAGAGAGAAACATCCAGTTTGTTGTTCCACCTACCCAGGCATTCATGGTTCCTTCCTGTATGTGCCCTGAGGTGAGATCAAACCAGCAACATTGGCTTATCTGGATGATGCTCCAACCAACTGAGCTACCTGGCCAGGGCTTGGGTTTGTGGTTTTTCTTCAAGTACAAGAAAGTCAGACAATGGAAGGGAGTTGAGGGTATATATAGAAGGGAGTGATGCTGCTGTTGATGCATGGAATTAAAGAGGGTAACAAAGAGAGTTAAGAGATTAAGGGAATAGGTGACAACTAAGTTAGCAGAAACAGTCAGTTGGTGGGTTTGAAAAATTATTGGAATAGAGGTACTAGAAGATTTCAGTTGAAAAATAGGACACTGAGGTTATCAATGGGTTGAAGTTAACTGGTTTTAACAAGAAACTGGCATGACCCTGAGAATGAATGTCTTCTTAATTTTGGTACTTGTCTCACCCTAATCTCATCCTTACTAAAATATTGAAAAGTTCTAAAGTAGGATAGAAAAATAATAAGCTAAGAGATAAACTGCTGAAAGTTGAGGATAAATGTCCTGAGGAATCTCAGATAACAGTAAAAAGGAGGGGTACAAAATGATGTGCGGGATGTAAGAGCCACCTGGCCGTGACATCTGTCACCCCATTGATCATCGGGGTTGATTCAGCTGATCTGGCTGGCTAGGTGAGTGTCCCCTTCCTCCCTCTTCACTCCATGTGGGTCCCCATGGAAGATGCATCTCAGTGGAAGAGGATGATGACCTTCCCTGGTAGAAGAGAGGACCTTTCTTCAGTCAAGGGTACACGAGTAGCTGCGCTCTCATGCTAGAACTTCTCAAGGTCCATTTGTAGGAGAACGTAGGTTAATCGAGCTTCCAAGATCCCAAGATTCTAGACAAATCTAAATGAGGCACTGTATGTAGCAGTCTGCTTTCCTTGAGAGAGAGAGAGAGAGAGAGAGAGAGAGAGAGAGAGAGAGAGAGAAAATGATGTGCTGACACTTGCTACTTCAGGAAAAAGAAAGTGAGTTTTATCTGAAAGCAACAAGAAGCTCAAACTCCACCTTCAGACCCAGTTAGATGACCCCAGAAAAAGAAAATACAGACCACCCTAGCCAGTTTGTCTCAGTGGATAAAACATAGTCCTGGGAACCGAAGGGTCCCGGGTTTGATTCCTATCAAGGGCAAGTACCTTGGTTGTAAGATTCTCCCCGTCCTGCGCCTGGTCAGGGGCAACCAATTGATGTGTTTCTCTCACATCAACCTTTCTCTCTGTCTTACCCTCGTTCTTCCATTCTCTCTGAAAATCAACGGAAAAATATCCTCAGGTGAGGATTTAAAAGAAAAGAAAATACAGACCACAAAAAATAGAAACATAGTAATGAAACTCAACATTCATAAGACTGAAAACTGGCCCTTGAGCTCCCTACCTCCATCTGTCTCATCTCTCTCTCTCTCTCTCTCTCTCTCTCTCTCTCTCTCTCTCTCTCTCTCTCTCTCTTTTGTCTCAGCAATCTGCTGCCTGCTCTAGATTCACACTTTGGTAACCAATACTTCAGTTGCACTCTCTCTACTGCTTCTCTTCATTCCCCAATGATGGCTTAGTTTCCCCTCTGGCCTACCACTTGTGTTGGAAATTATTCTGGTACTGGACCTCTTAGTCTGGGCTCAGAGACCTGCTTTGTGTTCATGCCTCAGCAGTCAGTCCTGTGAGGTGCACACAGGAATCCTGGGATGTACATCTCCCTTCTTTGCCTACTCACATAACAAGAAAGCACACTAATGGACCAATTTTAACAAAATGCTATTGATTTCTCTCACAGTAGAAAGTTATATAATTTGATCTACTGTCCATTTTGCTTCATGGAAATTTACAATGAGAATTAAAAATAGCAAAAAAATTAAATTTCTACATCAATTTTCAAAAATAAAAATCACCAAAGACCCCAGTTCTCAATTTATCTCTTTAAAGACTGATGCCAAATGATATCCCTTCAACTTCCAGCCAAAGATTGCACACAAAATTTAATTTCTTGTGAAATAGATATTTATTGCAAATACTATTTCAATATATGGTTAATGTGGTTCTAGTGTTTTTCTGTTTAAATCATTTTATACTTTGGAAAGTTTCAGATAATATATCACTAAGGTATATGATTTAAAATTACTTTCAATCTTATTAGTTTGCTACTGGACTCTTTTTATTTTAATCCTCACTTGAGGATATACCTATTGATTTTAGAGAGAGGGAGAGAGAAACATTGATGTGAGAGAGAACATCAATTGGTTTCCTTCCAAATGTGTTCCAACTGGGGACTGAACCCACAACCTTTCGGTATATGGGACAATGCTCCAACCAACTGAGCCACGCTGGCTAGGTCTCCACTGAACTTCCGATAAGAAGTATACTTTCTGATCACAGACACATCAATGCATAGATTTTTTTTTTTCCAGGATCAGGACTTTGCTCCATTGTTTGTTCACTTTAGTTTCTGTACAGAAGACTCTGTTATCCCCACTCTACTTACCCAAACCACTGATAACAAACGTTCTATTCTTCCTTAAAACAACACCCAGTGCTCTCTGCTGGTCAGACACCCTCCTGTAGCCTCAAGCACTCCTGTTCCCTCTAATTGAGTTGCAGATTTAATTTACCAAGAGTCTGTTGAGTTTGCTCCCCAAAGTTATTTTTTAGTGTCACTTGTTGTCATTTTAAATTTAAATAAAGATTATGTAAGCCATTTACTAGTAAGTATGTGTGAAAGACACTTTTTAAGAAACAATTTGTTTCCATGGAAATTAAATTGCATGCTTTGAAAGTCTTGAATGGGGGGAAAAGGAGACATATGTAATACTTTAAACACTAAAGAATTTAAAAAATTTAAATTATAAATTGTAGTTGAATTATATGTGGACAGAAACAATTGGTAAGAGTTTGAGGAAGCTTTTGTTCCCTAAAGGCTTTCAATTTTAACTCCACTTTAAAGAATTTACAATGGGAAATTATAAATGATGTATCATAAATGTAATTTATTCCAAAAAGACATTGAAGAACTAATTAAAGCCTTAGACCTATATGTAGTGTTTGATTTTTTCTTAAAATGTGAAAGTAGGAAAGAGCCAGTTTTTTTTAATTATATATTTTTTTCTTTATTGATTAAGGTATTACATATGTGTCTTTATCCCCCCATTGCCCCCTCCCCCCACCGCCCCACTCATGCCCTCACCCGCCTGGTGTCTGTGTCCATTGGTTAGGCTTATATGCATGCATGCAAGTCCTTTGGTTGATCTCTCCCCCTTACCCCCACCCTCCCTTACCTTCCCTCTGAGGTTTGACGGTCTGATCAATGCTTCTCTGTCTCTGTTTTTGTTCATCAGTTTATGTTGTTCATTATATTCCACAAAAGAGCCAGTTTTTAACATTTCTCCAAAGGTAGCTGACTGAGACAATCCTCTGAAAAAAATTTCTCCCAGTCACATTGGATAGCATCTAGTGTATGTTCCCCAAATTCAAACCTGGTTCATCTGATTCCAAATCCTTTACTTTTAACCACCATGGTGATATTATTTAATACTTGTCTAACCTTTCATACCTTAGAATAAAAACAAAAACCTTTAGTTTTACATAACCCTCTAGCCCAAATCCAATTTTTCTCCTTTTCAAAGCCAAGTTCCTAAAAAAAAAAAAAAAAAAAAGACTGATTTTTTTCGTTCATTCACTTTTCAAACGACAGCAGCCAAGACTCTGGCAAACAACCCTGGCAAAGCCTGTGATTCCTCTTGAAAAGTCCACCTATACTTCTTTCACTTAGATTTTCCCAATAGACGCTTTTCATCCTCATTTTATTTTATCTCACCGCGGCATTTGAAATTGTTTCATTCATCTTCAAATCAATCCCTTTCTTGGCAATTCCTCTTCCATCTGTTTTTCTTCTCAATCTCTTTTGTAGTTCCACTCTTCATATGCTTATTTTTTGCAGGATTTGTCAATAACTCTCTTGTGTTTCTTTAATTTCTGATTATAAAAGTAAAAAATGGCCATTATAGAATGCTAGGTATTAAACATTACCTTGAAAGTAACATGGAATTTACAATCATGCATAATCATAGCACCTAGCAATTACTACTGCCATCATCCTGATATTTTCCCTGCCTTCTTTACATCTAATATATATAACAGAAATTAAATAATACCCATATTTACTTCAGTTTTCTACTTTTTTCATTAAGTATTATTTTATAATTTTTCCAGCCAGTATTATTAAATATTTTTGAAAATGTGATTTTTATAGCTGGATAACATTAAAGTATATAGATTTGTACTGGTTTATTCAAGCATTCTGCCTTCTCTGTTATTTGACATTTAACTTGCTTCTGCATATAAATATCTTTTTAACTCAAAATAAGAATTTTAGATTTTTAACTGTAGAGTTGAATTTATTCACTTTTATTGTTGTCAATAATAACATTTCCTTTTTATTTTATTTTTTTAGTAAAGCTAAGAAGGTGCTTTTCCCAAGCACTTACATATTTAAAAATGTATTGCCCTGGACAGAAGGCTCAGGTTGTTGGATTGTCACCTGTATACCAAAAGGTTGTGGGTTTGATTCCCAGACAGGGGTCATATCTAGGTTTGAGGGTTCCAACTCCTGTCGGGGTGCTTATGGGAGGCAACCAATAGATGTTTCTCTCTCACATCTTTCTCTCTTTCTCTCTCTCACTTTCTCTCTCCCTATCTCTCACTCGCTTCTTCACTATAAAATCAATAAACATATGCTTGGGTGAGAATAAAAAAATGTGCAATTCCTGTCTTCTTCACAAATACTTAACTACTTGGCTCGCCACAGAATTCTTAGGTTATATTTTTGCTCTATGAAAATTAAATATTTCAGATTATGTTCTGGTATTCAGAATTGTGAAGCAGAACTATTCACTCACCATGTTTTTATTTTTCACAGGTGTCTTCTTTTCCCCTGTCTGTCTGTTTATAAGGATTTGTCTCCATCCACATACTTAAACAATTTTTGTTAGGCTATGTCTAGGAACTTGTAGCAACTTCATCAAGAGCCAGCATTGAAGAGAAATCAGACATTAGCATCTATCTCTTAAGTCATAAAACAAGGGTTTTCAATGTGTTCTTAGTGCAGAACTGACTGAATATCAAATAATAGTAATATTAAATTGTGATGCTGATAAACATTCTGACTTATGTAGAGATATAAACTTACAGAGACTTGATAAGTATTAAGATACATACATCATTCAATTCTGCCCCAAGAGTTATTTGCTCAATTTTATGTTTTCAGTTATAACACATATGTACCTAACAATGATTTATAAGAATATTCAAGCACATCATGTAATTTAATCCTCATCACAACTGTGAGAGGGAAGTTTGGTTATTGTTTCCCTATTTTATGAAATCAGGAAAAAGAAGCTCTGAACAATTCAGTGATTGTGCCAGTTTAAACAATTACCAAGTCTTGGAGTAAGGTTTGTAACTGGGTTTTCTGATTCCACACACTGATGTTTATGCCTATGTTAATATTTTACATAATTTATGAAATTATGAGCCCAACAGTCAGAGGAACATCCTCTGTAGACTGAAGTAAGGACTGGTGTCAGTCCCAATATATACTGAAAAGTTTTATTTTATCCACCTGGAATTCCACCATCCTGGTTTCGTTAAACAGGCCTTTAGGATTTTTTTTTTTAATTTCTTCAGAAGGTCCATTTAAAATATAAAATTTCCAGGAAAAAACAAACATATTTTTTTCCTCAAGGAAAAAACAAACAAACTTGAGCATGTATTGATAAGTATGGAAGAAAAAACAATAACAACTAGTGTGAGAAATGAACAATGACCTAGGAAATAAAGGGAAGAGGTGTTCATTGAAAGAGAGCAGGCTAACATACTCTATTTATTAGGTAACTTGGTATCACTTCTTGAAAGTGCTGTAATATTCTAAATTATAACTCACATGTTTTGAATTGCCAACTGATATGAAGTAGGTTCTTCATCCTTTAAATACAATATATTTCAAATATTATCCTATATAATAAAATCCTAATATGCAAATCGACTGAAATGTGGAACGACCGTTCGCTATGATGCACACTGACCATGAGGGGGCAGATGCTCAATGCAGGAGCTGCCCCCTGGTGGTCAGTACGCTCCCACAGGAAGCGCTGCTCAGAAGCCGGGCTCATGGCTGGCGAGCACAACAGAGGTAGCGGGAGCCTCTCCTGCCTCTGCGGCAGGCGGACATCCCCTGAGGGGTCCCGGACTGTGAGAGGGTACAGGTCAGTCAGGCTGAGGGAACCCCCCCCCACTCCTGCCCCAGTGCATGAATGTCGTGCACTTGGCCTCTAGTCTATAATAATAAAAGGGTAATATGCTAATTAGACTGGACGTCTTCCCACGTCATTCTGGATGATCTTCCTGACGAAGCCTAGACCGGAGGGAAGCCAGCCTGGGTCCCAAGTGACTGTAAGCCACCCGGTGAAGACTGCCAGGGTCCCTGGTGCCTGCAGGTGGCTCCTGGGTGCTGGAGAAAAGCTGGTGCCAGCTGCTGGGGGGAAGGAAGGCCTACTCTTGCATGAATTTTCATGCATCGGGCCTCTAATATCCTATATAATAAAACCCTAATATGCAAATAGACCAAACGGCGGAACAACTGGCAGAAAAACTGGTCACTGTGACACACACTGACCACCAGGGGGCAGATGCTCAACGCAGGAGCTGCCCCAGTCTGCAGGCCCCTACCAGTGATGGCAGGGGGTGGGGCCAGCGAGCGGGTGGCACCAGGCCAACCAAGGCGGGTGCCAGCGGGGGGCCTCTGATTGCCCTGCTGGTTGCCCCACAGAAGGAGGCGACCTGTGGCAGTGGTGGGGGGCAGCACTGGCAAGTGGACGGCACCAGGCCAGACAAGGGGGGTGCCAGTGGGGGACCGCCGATCGCCCCCGCCAGTAGCTCCACAGATGGAGGCAGTCGCCCTGCAGATCAGGCCTGATCGCTGGCCAGGCCTAGGGACCCTACCTGTGCATGAATTTCATGCACTGGGCCTCTAGTTATAATATAAACCCCTAAATTATGCATTTCAGCAGATTTGTATATTTACTTGTTTAGCTTTGCTAAAAATTAGAATATATATATAATATATACATTTTAGAACTTTTAAATTATTAAAAAATAGAACATTATATTATAACACGTATGTAAGTTTTGTATTACATGAAAGTGGATACATAGGCTCTTTGACTACTGTAAGGTACATATTATGATTAAGTAGTCTGAAGGGTGTCTTTACTCTCAGGGTACTTTACTTGATTCTTTTCCTAATGACTCTGTCAGGACTTTGAAGGATCTGGGATTCCACCCTACTCTTCAACTAACAAGCTAGTTTGCCATATTTTAATGAATATTGTCCCAGATTCCTGAGATTCCTGATCAGAGATAAAAAGACTTTTATTACTCACAGCAGTAGCATTAGCAGGAGGAGTAGCATTTTCTCCTGCTGGTTCCCCAAGCTCCATTTTCCACAGAATAATGCTGAGGGGGCTAAGTGACAATTTCACACCTGGTAGGTTTCATTACAGAGCTCTGAACTTCAAGATCTCGAATTCTTTGTAATGGGCAGATATGCCTGCCCTCTACTCTGAAGAAAGACACTATCTCTATCTTCCAATAGTGCTTGCTGTACAAAAAGCCTTAAAATTCAGTCTAGAACAAAAAGCAGTTGGTACCTCTCTCCCAAGAGGTGCAGAAAGGCAAGATACCCATGGGGAATTTTTCCTATCAATCATTTGAAATAAGTTTAGTACTTTGTGATAATTTCTGACCATAAAATAAATACTGAATCACATATTCATCTTAACTTTATTGGGATATATGACCTTCCCTTTCTTTTACCGTGTCAATATTTTATATTTAGTGAAAATACCTGTGTATGTTTCAAGATTGTAAACCTATCCTTCAGCTTATCAAATACACAAAGTAAATAGATATGGGAAACTTTTACCAGTTATTAGCATTTGTTAAGTTACTGGCATTTTTAGAGCTAATTTATGCCTGTGTTTTTATCTTGCCACTGACTATTCTAAAAAATAGTTCAATGTTTTTAAAGAGTAAATCTCTAAATAAATTTATCAATCATATATCTAAATCAAAATTTTAAAAGAATGTCAGAATAAGAAAATACCACTTAATGGGGGCTTCCCCTTGGGGGTGGGAATGGCTGGGCGGGGGGAATGGTCAATCGGGGGAAAAGGAGACATATGTAAAACTTTAGACAATAAAAAAAGAAAAAGAAAAGATAAAAGAAAATACCACTTGGAACAATAAGTACTATTCTTAAAGAATTCATATTATTTTTTTAAATTCACATATTTCTATCGTTATACAAAAATGTACACACAATTATTTTATAGTACTATGAAAATCATGGAGAAGATTGTTAAGAAAAATAAAAATTCATATGCAATAAAATGTTTGCTACTGATACAGACACATAGTAGATGTTATTATTTAGAATATTGACATCTCCAAAAAAAAAAAAAAAATACCCCACCAGTTTTCCACTATAAAACAAATGTGGCCCATCAATACACATTTTATATATACTATACCTAGTATACAATATATAGATTATATAAACTATTTAAATATGGACAACTTATTTTTAGTATATTAGATGCTTATATCTTGACAACACACATGATTATGTAGCATATATTTAATTAAAAATTCCTGCTTTTCATTCTGATTTTAAAAGTCCTAAAATATATTCATGCTCCTTTAGAATGAAAACAATTGAGAGGGGGTTGGGGAAAGCTGAGGACAAAAGAGGCTAGACAATACTTCTTCAAAAATAAATAGACCTACCCACTATTCAAGAATGATTCAAAGATTCATTATCGCTCAAATAACTGCCAAGCAATTGAAATGCCTCTCATTGAGAGGACCCTATGTGTAGCTTATTGCCTTCCTCTCCCATCGCCTGGCTTCTCTGGGTCATTTCATTCGCACCTCTCTTTCAAGCCATCTGGGATCCCTGGAACAGCGGAGTTTTAATGCTGAACACCTGGCCTGACAGTGTTTGCTGCTCTCTTTCACCTGCCAGCCCTTTGTTCCTCCCCCAGATTGAATGAGCGCGGCAAGTCCTGTCAAGCAGGCGCACACAGCGGCTTTCCTGCGTTCAAGCGCTTCCTCTAGTCCTTAAATCGGGTAAATCCTTTCATTATTTTGCCCTACCCTTGTAGCTGTTCCATCTACTTTGTGATCTCTGGAAGCTAAAAAATCACATGAGAATTAAATCTAGATAAAGGCGATACCTCCAGAAGACCAGAGTGGAAGGGAGGAAAAGCATAAGTGAAGGAAATCATACAAAACCCTCTGCTCTTGCTGTAAAATAGTTATAAATCATCCAGGTTTGCACTCACAGTTAAAAATTCAAAAGCTTTGGGACTTGGAAATATGTGTAATCAGTACGAAGAGAAATATCAGACAGCTCTCCCCAAAGCAGATGAGCCCTGTTTACTACCTGAGACTTGGTTTTCCATCCTTTGTCTAGCACCACCCAGGCTCTGCGTCCCACCTTTCAGCTCCTCCCACACACAAAGCTCTTGCACTTCCAAAAATAATTTCTGATCTGACATTCCCAGCGATATTGAGTCTATACCTCAACTTCCATCTGTTTCCCACTCTCAGTCTCTATAGACTGTACAACTACAAATATGGTACTTAGCTTATCAGTCGTTCTTCTTAATTATTCAGAAGTCTTTCCAAACTTTAGCCTTTTCCAAGTTTCTTCTTTCAGTCAATACAGACAACTTTCCCAGTTTAATTCAGACACAATTATATGTCTCAGAAGCTTCTGTGAAAATATCATTCACTTCAGTGCTCAATAAAACTAATCTGATTTAAGATTTCAGAAATCGAACAAGTGAGAGTCTGGGGATTCATGGGGGTTCAAGGACTAACTCCAAGGTGTGTAAAGATTTACCGACTTTGTCAAATATGTAATGAATAAAAACATTTTTTTCAGATATTCAGAAAAAATATTTGACAATCCAATTGTATAGAAAGGCAAAGAAAAGTAATAATAAAAATAAATCTTTAAATGTCACTGATAAAAACACACAAAACCAAATAAGCCAGAATATGACAGAATCTAGTGTAATCCTTTAGTAAAATTAGAATATTTCCATGAAAAGTATGGAGAAGCCAATTTTGAAAATAAGGTAAGTAGAAGGACTCAAAAATGACTAGGCAAGGCTTGTTTTTTGATGACTTAAACTTGATAAACTAGTTGTAGAAAGATTGTTTCAGAGGCTATGTACAGGGGCCAAAAGAGTGAAGAAATGTCATACATTGGTTCTTTCCCACTTCTTGCTCTTTATTTTATTTATTTATTTTTTTAAATATATTTTTATTGATTTCAGAGAGGAAGAGAGAGAGAGAAACATCAATGATGAGAGCAAATCATTGATCGCCTGCATGTCCCCTCCTGGGGATTGAGCCTACAACCGGGGCATGTGCCCTGACTGGGGATCCAATGGTGACCTCCTGGTTTATAAGTCGAAGCTCAATCACTGAGCCAAACCAGCCGGGGGTCCACTTCTCGCTCTTAGACCTGCTCCCAGGTTCCATCCTGTTGTCCCTCCTATTCCATGTCTTATTGCTTGCCAGAAATATAACTAATTTTTATAACTAAGCAAAATAATCAGAATTAACAACTATAGCTCTAACAACTCAGGACATATTTTTAAGAGAAAAAGAGAGCGAGAGAGAGCTAGAGAGAGAGAGAGAGAGAGAGAGAGAGAGAGAGAGAGAGATGAGAAATTCTAATCTGAGGATTGAAAAGAGAAAAATTTGAAAATATAATCTCTGTATATACTATGACCTTTGTTGACTGAAAGAGAACAAGGATTCTTGGTGGTGAAGGTGGCATAATTCACCAGAAAATAGACAAATAATGGTGAAAAAACAAAATCTGCAGCCACATATATATCTTGTATATAAAATAAACTTAGTTACCTTGAGATTTTAAACCAGGGAAGTAAATGAGTCCTCCAAAGAGAACTGAACTTTAATGAAACAAGGCCAAAAGTGGACAGTAGGAAGACAATTATTCTTAGTTAAAAGATCAAGATGGGAGGGTGAGGTGAATGGGGAAGAGCAAATAGAAAGAATACCAGGGAGTTCTGTAACTGTGAAGAAGCCCATGAGGATAGGGTGGGGAAGTTTAAATAGAGGACAAAGGAAATATACATATGGGTCTATTATATGCCATCCAGTTGGATCCAGAAAATCTCACAGAGTAAAAATGGTGTTGAAACGAGATAAAGGTGTTTTAATTAGTGATGGGAAAACTCTGGAAAGAGGACTTCAGTGGCATATTTCAGGAATTCTTTTACTGTCTCTGTTCTGATGGACATTTCTACCAATGTTTTGAATGAGGCCATGAATGACAAATAGATATAGTGGTAGTAAGAATAATGTGGACAAAGCCCAATAACTGATTTATCAATTTTCCAGTTCAACTGGTTCCTCACTAATTTTGACTCACTATACTTCCTCTTTCCTCCCATATAACCCTTCCTAGAATTTTTTTACAGCCATGACTATTTCCTCAACAATATTCACAATTGAGATCTCTGAAAATTGACTACCACCCCTACCATCACACCAGAACTATTCTTGCTAATCCATTTAATAAAAGCCTAATATGCTAAGTGTCCAGTCATCTGATCAGCTGTTCAACCAATCAAAGCGTAATATGCTAATGATATGCTAAGGCCACTCAACCGCTCGCTATGATGTGCACTGACAACCGGGGGCAGACACTCCGACGAGTAGGTTAGCTTGCTGCTGGGGTCCAGTCGATAGGGACTGAGCCAGATGGGCCAGACACACCCTGGAGCCCTCCTGTGGTTCCTCCCTGGCTGGCCAACCTCCCGCGTCCCTCCCTGGCCCCGATTGTGCACTGGTGGGATCCCTTGGCCTGGCCTGTGCCCTCTCGCAATCTGGGACTCTCAGGGGATGTTGGAGAGCCAGTTTCAGCCTGATCCCGCAGGCCAGGCCAAGGGAGCCCACCGGTACACAAATTCATGCACTGGGCCTCTAGTGTCCTTATAATAGTGTCCTAGTTGTCACATCCTATGGACTTGTCTCAAATCTTATCAGTCTTTCTGGTATTCACTTCCTTTGATAAGTCCATCCTTGTTATGTTCTTAGTCACCTCTTTTGGGTCCTCCTCCTCCTATCCCTGTAAAACACCGGAGCTCTTTGTAGTTCCTTTATCTTCACATTTTCTGTTACCTTTTAGAGCAAGCTTACATTCTTTATGATTTAAACAAATATCTGTAGCAGTCATCTGAGTCCCAGACCAAGTATCTTTTCCTGAATGTTCTAGAGGAAATATGAATTTAAAAAAAGTAATTAAACAAATCTAATAATTTCCTTCTACTTCTATCTTAACCTTCTCCTCCAGAAGGCTTGGGCTCAAAAAATAGAACCAGAAAACACATAGTCACTCATACTAGGTTATAAATTCCTTCCTAACCTCATGTTCCATATGCCCAGTGATGAATTGAGATTTAGTTGACAATAGGCTTAACCACCTAATATGTGTATAGCAACAAGGAAGGCATTTGATAGCAGTTTACTTGTATTCGTATAAAGTCATCATTAAAATATAATTTCAAAGAAACATAAAAATACCCATTACAAATTCTTAATGTTTATTCCCTTATTAAACTACTCCCCTTATATTGCATTATTCTTACTTTTATTATGTCATAATACTCACAAACTTAACTTTCCTCATGGTATCATTATTATCCCAAGGATACAAAGTTTGTGTTCTGTAAAGGACAACTTCCAACATTAGGAAATTGATTATTTTTATGTAAAAAAAATTGCATGTTTAGTCTTTCAAAGAAAGAAATGTATCTTAATGTAAAAATAGATGCTCTTAAAAATTATAAATTTAACCCTTCTTCTTGAAATTTGGATGATATAAACATACATGTATTATTAGGGACATAAGTTGTTCATCTATAATGAAACAAAACTTCCTTCCCCTCTCATATTCAACCTTTCTAAAGTAGGGCAGAGAAGAAACTGGTTTGCCAGATTCTAAGCACATAAAACCATTGCACCTAAATTTAGAATTTTAAAAATTCTTTTCCATATTCCAATTTGGCTTTGATAAAATTTAAATTCTTCAGCTGCACTTTAAAAGTTATTCTTTTTTTCCCCTCTTTCTAGGCTTGGGAGTATGGTAACACTGTTTGTGTATAGCACTTTATGTCATTATATGTGTTAAGTCTGATCCTACAGAGGAAGTAGGCTGTTATAAAGTCAGCCAAGGTATGTTCATTGGATTTGATGCAAGGACTAGAATAGCAGAATTAGAAGAAGAAAAAATGTTTTATCCAATTTATGAATGACATGGAGGAAATAGTCCTTCCTGCATGTCCTCTTAACCTATGACTTGTAAGCATATGTATGAAAAGTATAGGCTAACTTGTTGTATAGCATACTTTATCAGTCAAGTTTCTTATTTCCAGTATTTCAAGCATAGCTTTTTTCACTCAAAAAATATGCATGAGGTCTTTCTTTCTCCCTTTATATCATTTAGCTACACCCTGCCCACCTACCTTATCAAAAAAATAAAAATAAAAAAGAAGAAGAAGAAGAAGTTAGTGGCTTAAAACAGTAAGTATATATTATTTCTCAAAAATCTACATTCAGCTGGATAGTTTTCTGGTCTTAGCTAGGCTCACTTTGTACCTCTGTTCACGTGCAGGTCAAGTGGGTAGCTCTGGTGATCTAGGCTGGGCTCTCTCACAGGGTTGATTAGCTGTAGGCTAGTCTAGGGCACTGATCTTCCAGCAGGCTAGCACAAGCTTAAGGTAGAGGCAAGATTCCAAGAGCAGAAGTACACGAGGCCGTGTGTGCTCAGAACAGGAACACCTTCACTTCTACTTCATTCTTGGCCCAGATGCAAGAGATGGAAGACAGACTCCACTTATTAACAGAGTTGCTGCAAAGCCACATTGCAAAGAGATTTGTTCCAGGTATTATTGTGGTATAACCACATATCCCAAAACATATTGGCTTGAAGCAACCATTTTATGTTTCTCACAGATTCTGTGGGTTGGAAATTTAGATAGGATTTAGTGGCTCATCTCTATTCCACTAAGCTTAGGAAGACTTGAAGCCTCGGTGTGACTTGGCAGCTGCGGGCTTGAGTCATCTGAAGACTCATTTACTCACATGTCTGGGTCCTGGGCTAAGGTGACTTAGAGGTTAGGAGTACTGAATTGGAGCCTATGAGTGGCCTCTCTGTGTGGATTGGCTTCTTCACCATATGGCAGTTGAAAAGTAATCAAACTCCTATGGGCTGGTCCAGGCCTTCAACCCCAGGCTCCGAGGCAGAAGCTGCATTGCCATTTATGACACAGCATTGCAAGTTGTACAGCACACTTTATCAATCAAGGCAATCACAAATCTGCTCAGACTCAAAGGGAGAGGAACTAGGCTTTATCTCTTGACAGGTATGGGCCAAGACCCCATTGTAGATGGTTATGTGGGACAGGAGGTCTTGCTGCAGTCATCTCAGAAAAATACAGCCTGTTTAATCCACATTTTAGCCACATCAATTCACATTCCCCGTACATGCAAAACACATGCATCCCTTCCCTCAACCTTCCTTATGCATCAGCTTGTAGTCCAGTAACTCATTATCTACATCAAGTTCAATTGTGGGTAAGGCTTCTTCGGTGTAATTCCTTGAGTACAGATTCTAAAGTACAGTTCCTCTACTTTTCTCTAATTCCGAGGATCTGTAAATTGAAGAGGCTCTCTCTCAGGTTACTGTGGGACAAGATTTTTAGGTGCTCTAATTTTTAAAAATATATTTTATTGATATTTTTACAGAGAGGAAGGGAGAGGGATAGAGAGCTAGAAACATCGATGAGAGAGAAACATCAATTAGCTGCCTCCTACACACCCCCTACTGGGGATGTGCCCACAACCAAGGTACATGCCCTTGACCAGAATCTAACCTGGGACCCTTCAGTCCACAGGGTGATGCTCTATCCACTGAGCCAAACCAGTTAGGGCAAGGTGCCCTAATTTTTAACAGAAACCATCTGGGAGGCCCTTAAGTCCTTATAAAGATTTTCTTCCATTTGAAAGGATCTATAAAATATATCTGTTAATATTTCTGTGGTCTTAACAAAGGGTTCTATCCTCATACCGTTGACTTTCTTCTGACTCTGTTTTAGTTGAAACAGTTATGTGCCCATCTCAACCTCTTGATAGGAGTGTGGCAAGGCTACATTACAGAAGAGCATATAATAGAGGAGATATTGTTGGAAAACATAACCTGCCACAAAAGGGATACCAGGGGGCCATAAACTGGATAAGCTATCAATGTAATTAATCTACCACACCCCTCCTATAAAGTTATTCATCAATTTTTTGAACAAATACTTAGAGTGTCTTCTATTTTCAAGTCCAATTCTGGGCACCAGGTATAAAACAATGAACAAAAGAGGCAAAACTTCTAACCTCATAGTTCTTTATACTCTCACTAGAGGCCTGGTGCACAAAATTTGTGCACAGGGGGCAGGGTGTCCTTCAACCCAGCCTGCACCCTCTCCAATCTAGGACCCCTCGAGGGATGTCCGACTGCCCATTTAGGCCCTTGGATTGGGCCTAAACAGGTAGTCAGACATCCCTCTCACAATCCAGGACTGCTGGCTCCCAACTGCTCGCCTGCCTGCCTTCCTGATTGCCCCTAACCACTTCTGCCTGCCAGCCTGATCACCCCCTAACCACTCCCCTGCCAGCCTGATTGATGCCTAACTGCTCCCTTGCCAGCCTGTTTGCCCCTAACTGCCCTCCCCTGCAGGCCTGGTCACCCCTAACTTCCCTCCCTTGCAGGCCTGGTCCTTCCCAACTGCCCTCCCCTGCAGGCCTGGTCCCTCCTAACTGCCCTCCCCTGCAGGCCTGGTCCCTCCCAACTGCCCTCCCCTGCTGGCCTGATCACCCCCAACTGCCCTCCCCTGCAGGCCTGGGTTCCCCCCAACTGCCCTTCTCTGCAGGCCCGGTTGCCCCCAACTTTCCTCCTCTGTCAGCCTGGTCACTCCTAACTGCCCTTCCCTGCTGGCCATCTTGTGGCAGCCATCTTGTGTCCACATGGGGGCAGCCATCTTGTGTGTTGGAGTGATGGTCAATTTGCATATTACTCTTTTATTAGATAGGATTAAGGAGGTTAGACAATAAATAATAACCATAATACACAGCATATTGGATAGTAATACATACAAAGAAGAATAGCAAAGCATAGGAAGGGAGATGAAATGTACTATACATGTGGTGGATTACAAGTTCAGATAGAATTACTAGGAAAGGCCTCACTGAGAAGATAATATTTGAGTAAAGACCAAAGAAGGTAAGGGAATAAGCATTATAGATGTTGGGGGAAGAGAGCTCCAGGTAGGAGCTACAGTAGGTGCAAAGTTTCTAAGGTAGCAATGTGCCTAGTATGTGTTGAAGAAATAGCAATGGAGTGAGTAAGTGGCTAAAAATGAGGTCCTAGTGGGAAGGTGGGCCAGTTCATGTAGGGACCTATTGGCCATAATGAGTAATTAGACATTTACTTCAAGAGATGGGAAACAATTAATGGATTTTTATCTCATGAATGAAGTGAATTAACTCCCTTTTAACAGAATCACTCTGGCCCCTTTGTTGGAGATAGAGTGAAGGAGGCATGGACAGAGCAGGAGAACTGTTGCAGGAACTATTGACTTAATACAGATTAATGGGCTACGGTGGTAGCAGTGGTGGGGAATCAGATCCTACATGAATTTGAAGGTAGGGACAACAGGATCTGATGGGGCAGTGAACTCAGATTATAAAAAAAAAAGTCGCCGAAACTGGTTTGGCTCAGTGGATAGAGCGTCGGCTTGCGGACTCAGGGGTCCCAGATTTGATTCCGGTCAAAGGCATGTACCTTGGTTGCGGGCACATCCCCAGTGGGAGGTGTGCAGGAGGCAGCTGATCGATGTTTCTAACTTTCTATCCCTCTCTCTTCCTCTCTGTAAAAAATCAATAAAATATATATTAAAAAAATAGTCAAGGATAATTTAATGCCCACATTTTTTGGCTTGAAGAGCTGGGAAGATTTACTGAAAAGATGAAGCTAGGGAAGTATAAAGAGAGGAAGAAAGTTAGGTGTCTGAATATTCTGCTGAGGTTTCAGAGGAGCATCTAATTCATAAAATGATTCTTCTTTGCCAGGTCAATAACACCTGTGGGCTGCTTGTTTAAGAAACAAAGACATAGATAAATAAATTTTATCCTATGAAAAAAGGGGAAAACTTTTTGTCACCCAGTACTATATAGGCAGACCTCATGTTACTGTGCTTTGCTTTATTTTGCTTCACAGATGTTACATTTTTAAAAAATTGAAGACAAGACCCTCCACCAACAAAACAATTATGACTCACTTTATTGCAGTGATCTGGAACGGAATCAGCCATGTCTTTGAGATATGCTTGCATCAAACAAAACTTCCCAGGAATGATTCAGGCAGCTCGCATCTTTCCAGCACTTCAACAATTCCCTTGTGAATGGCTTCCATGAAGCTAAAATTTCCTTCTGGGTTCCCATCCTTTTTACTTTAGATATTTTCAGCTGCTAAATGGATAGGGTTCTAAGATGCCAAAAACTTTCTGAGTGAGCACAGGGTAATCACAAATGGGACACTTTGAGGTATAACTGCTGGAAGAGACCACTCCTCTTTAATTTTACTAGAGGCCTGGTGCACGAAATTTGTGCACTTGGGGGGAGGGTCCCTCAGCCCAGCCTGTGCCCTCTCCCAGTCTGGGAGCCATTGGACATCTTTAGTGCTGCCATGGAGGTGAGAGAGGCTCCCACCACCGCTGCTATGTTCCCCAGCCCTTGAGTCTGGCTTCTGGCTGAGCGGCACACCCCTGTGGGAGTTCCCTGACCACCAGGGGGCAGCTCCTGTGTTGAGCGTCTGCCCCCTGGTGGTCAGTGCATGACATCGTGACCTGTCGTTCCACCATTTGGTCAATTTGCATATTAGCCTTTTATTATATAGGATTGATTACTATCTGCTGCCAGTCAGATAGTGCTTACCTCCTCTGCTAACTAATTTCAAAGTACACTTATTTTAGACAAAAGCAAAAGTGTTTCAGCTATTAGTAATAGTCATTGATTAACTATCTTGCTAGAAGAGCTTCTAACTACTTATTGAAACTTGGTTACTATCAATACATTTACAGAGGACCTAACAAATGCCAAGGACACAAAAATGGTATTAAAAAACAAACAACAGTCACTGTTCTTGTGTGGTTTACAATTAATTAAAACAAACACAAAATTTTCAGGTTTCTACATTTGCTTAAGTTCTAGTGTGTACTTTACTGTACTAAGGGGAGAGAAGATATAATAGGCAAGAGAAGAAACAGAAAAAAAAAAGAGAGAGTTACTGTACTCACATGAAGAATATGTTTACCTACAGGCTTCTAAGTGATATTTTGATGAAAACAGTTCATCCGTGAGATCCAGTGCTATCAGTGAGAAGTTTGTTTCCTCAAAATTTGCTGTTGTTTAAGTCTTTCTAAAAGAGTTACTTTTAATGTGCAGAAAGGACATCAGGACATTTTTGATTGGTAGAGACAGAAGTTAGAGTGATATGAGAAGCAGAAGAAAGGATGAAGCACCATGAAAGTAAGGGCTATGATTACAAATCCCCATGACTCAGGAGGGAGATTGACACATAGCAGGTGCTCTACAGTAAATATCTCCTGAAAGGATGGGTGGATGGATGGATGAAAGTGTAAATAAACTGAATAAAGGCATTCAAAATTGCAGTTATGAAATCTAGGCTAAACATCTTCAATTGGGATATAGGAGTATGGATTTTTCCTTTCATTAGTGTTTGAATCGTGAATCTTGCCCTCTGGTTCACAATTTCCTCATCTCTTACAGAAGATGATTGGATATTTAAGGTCATTTCTAGGTCTTAATTAAGATACTTTAATAATAATAATGATTTATTTTTATTTTTTGAGCCTCATATTTAGTCATGGTTCATCTTTGAACCAATCATTTGATAATCTATTTTTAATAATAACAACATTAATTCTAACCTACTTCATACATTAATTAATTAAATATTCAAATTTAACAATCCCACAAGTTAAAATTCATTATGTGCCTCATTATATAGATGAGGAAACTGAGATTTAGACAGGTAAGTAATTTGCCTAAAGTAATAGAAGAGAGTATGATAGAGCTGGGACTCTGGATCAGGTCAGTATGGTCCTGATTCCCATGCCCTTAACTGTTATCTATTACTAGAGGCCTGGTGCACATATTCATGCACCAGTGGGGTCCCTCAGCCTGACCTGCACCCTTTTGCAATCTGGGACTGCCAGTTTCAGCCCGATCCCCGCAGCCCAGGCTGAGGGACCCCACCAGTGCACGAATTTGTGTACTGGGCCTCTAGTATGCATATAAGATGTTTGGTTAATCTCTTCCCACCCTCCCCCTTCCCCCTTCTCTCTGAGATTCATCAGTCTGTTCCATGTTTCCATGCCTATGCATTGAGTGTCTGCTCCTGGAGGTCAGTGCACATCATAGCTACTGGTCGAACGGTGGAATGGTAGAATGGTTGCTTAGACTTTTACATATATAGATAGAGGCCCTCAGCCCAGCCTGCACCCTCTCCAATCAGGGACCCCTTGGGGGATGTCCGACTGCCAGTTTAGGCCCAATCCCTGGATTGGGCCTAAACTGGCAGTCGGACATCCCTCTCACAATCCTGGACCTCTGGCTCCTAATCGCTCACCTATCTGCCTGCCTGGTCGCCCCTAACTGCACCCACTGCCAGCCTGATTGCCCCTCACTGCCTCTGCGTGCCGGCCTGATCGCCCCTAATTGCCCCCTCTGCCGGCCTGGTAGCCCCTAACTGCCCTCCCACTGGCCTAATCACCCCTCACTGCCCCCCCTGCCAGCCTAATCATTCCCAACTGCTCCCCCATGCCAGCCTGGTCACCCCAACTGTCCCCCCACCCTGCCAGCCTGTTTGCCCCATGCAGCCTGCTGTTCAGTTGTTTGGTTGTCCCTCATTAACCCCCCTGCCAACCTGGTCATAAGCAGCCATCTTGTGAGGGTGTGAGGGTCAGTTTGCATATTACCTCTTTCTTATATAGGATTTTACACAGCTTCTTCTGAGACAACAGTGTTACTGGGAAGGATTCAGTGCTCAAGAAGAGGTGCAAATTTGTTTCCTTAGAACTAGACTGGTCATCAGTGTTGCTGGGCTGGACAAAGGATTAGGATTAGAAAATTCCACCAAGCATAAAACAACGCAAGGATAACTATCCTGTGTCAGTGAGCCCAGGTGTCAGCCACGGGGCAAGAAGATAGACAAAAAGACACAAGAAACTAAGAATATGAGGCATTCTGGAGCCATCAAGGACTGGGCAGTTTGAAATTTTGAAAAGGTAGGCAGAAATCAGAGAGTATATTAAAATAGAAAGGGTCAGAAGAAGAGCAAGCAGGAGAGCAGAACACATTACAGTGTCTGCCGACCTTAATCACTGAGGCATATCCTTCCTTGAGGGAACTTTTTACCATTGTATAGCAGACACCAATCCTGGACTGCGGGCCTAGGCACAGCATGAAAAAGCAGAATTGGCAGCTCTGGGCTTAGGGGGCAGGGATTAGTAATAACTGCAGGTGAGCAACTCCTGACATGCTAGCAGGCCTTAGCCCGTGAGAGTTTTCACTATCAGCCCAATACCTTTTCCAAGGGGAAATTGGTTCTGAAGCATATATCATAGCTTCCCAGGTAGAAGAATGCAATTACGGATTGCTGGAGTCCACCAGGGCTGACAAGTTTTATTTATTTATTTATTTTGCTCCCCCCCCCCCCCCCGTCAGGAAAAAGTGACTTACAACAACTTTATATTGGTGTCATTTACAGGACTCTCTCCTCCCTGCTCCTGTTACTCCTCCCTCCACACACTTTTGTAATTCTGTCTTGAAAGTTGCTGCTATTTGCAAGACACTGTGGTAGGTGGAGGACATGAAAAGATGAATGAGCTATTATTTCTGCCTCTGTGAAGTTCACAGTCTGTATGAAATAGAGGTACCTAAATCAATAATCACAGCTAACAAGCATGGAGTGCTGTAATGAGTTTTAGAGTACTTATAACAAGGCAGTCTCTATTATACTTATTATATGGACTAACTAACTCATTTAACCCTCAAAACCACCCTATGGGGAGGAGCTGTCTTATCCCCAGTTTATTTGTGAACATGAGGCACTGTGGGGCTAAATAAATCACTCAGGGTCATTCAACTAACAAAATCAGAACCAGGATTTAAAACCAAACTATATGGCTCCAGAACCTGGTATTTGAAAATAATGGCACTCGTTTGGCCTTCTCACAGACAAAAAAATTGCTGAACACAATTATAAGGATGAGAACTGATGCACAAAGATGGCAAGATGATCACATGAAACGCGTTTTGGAGTGAGTGGAGTAAGTGGGGTTCTGTCAACTGTCGCATGACTTTGGACACAGTTCTAAATTTTTCTGGGTCTGAACTTACTCATGGAGAGAATAATAACACCTATCTTTTAGGTGTTACTGTAAAGATAATAAGACATTGAAAATACCTACCACAGTGTCTGGCACATATTAGGTACCTAATAGATGATACTTGCAATTGTGATGGTTGTTGCTGCTTTATTATAGGATATTTGTAAGTGTTGTGGGGACACAATAGAAATAATAACCGATTTTGTCTGAGTGAGCAGGACAGGTGGTGAAGGGAAGGTACTGTGAGGTTTGCCAGAGAAGTTGGCATTTGACTGCATGTTGAAAGATCAGAAGAAATTGTCTATTTTCTATTGACAGATAAAGGGAAGAAAAACATTCTAATTAGAGGGAACAATGTGTGTATAACGTGTTTGGGAAATGTTTTTTGGTGTGAATAATTTATGGTGTGAGTGTGTGTGTGTGTGTGTGTGTGTGTGTGTGTGTGTGTGTTGGGAGAGAATGGCAGGAGATGACACTATAAAGCTTTGGAAGACATAGGTCATGAAAGGCCTTGCAAGTCATTGAAGGCATAAAATACTAAAGGTTATGTGGTAAACAACTCAGTAGTTTCTTAGGTCCTTCCAAAATAGTTTTTAAATAGAGTGATGTCTTGCCCAGCTAGTGTGGCTCAGTGGTTGAGTGTCAACCCATGAACCAGGAGGTCCTGGTTCGATTCCTGGTCAGGGCACATGGCCAGGTTTTGGGCTCCATCCCTAATAGGCATCATTGATGTTTCTATCTCCCTCTCTCTTTCTCTCTCTGAAATATGTCTAATTAAAAAATAGAGTAGTGTCTTTTCTTCCTAATATTTAAAAACACATTAACAGTGCCTCATAACACAGTGCTACAGCATTCTACAGCTGGTCAAACTTTGTTTCATTTCACCCTAGAGTTGATATATGTTCCCCTCTATTTATCTACAGCTCATGAGCAAATCAACTAGAAGTATAGAGATGGACATGAAGAAGAAATGTTGCAGAAGTGTTCCCTTTAATTACTTGTGGAAGACTGGCCTTTACTGATCACCGTACCTTTGACCCACAGAGAAAATGTCAAAACCTCATTGCCCCAAATTTAGATATAAACCCATTTTTTTATTGTTAAAATTAATATTTCCTGAGAAGGGTGGGACAAAAGTAGGCTTACAGTTGTGAGTATGCAAAATAGTTCACTCTTGTATTATTACTTATTAATTACTTATTAATACTTAATTACTTATTAATTCTTGTGTTATTTTCCATATGCACAACTGTAAACCTATATTTGCCCCAATCTATAGAAGACAAGACTCTTGCAGTCTAACTATTGCACAGATTTGTTTGACATTATTTGATGTCTCTATTTCCTAGGAATAAAACAAAACAAAGCATACCAAAAAATAAATACTTCACCAATAAAATGTTACTTTTTGAAATAATTACTAAATAAAATAAGCATAAAATATTTTCAAAGAATGAAGTTGAAAAACAAAATGCTACTGTTTCCTTACAGCCTTAGTCAGTGGGATAACCCCAGCTGCAGCAGCTTTGCAGCCATGACTAAAACCAGTGAGGAAACCTCCATCTGTTCTCCTCACCATGATAGTATTGTCAGGACTAATATCGGACAACTGACTGTTCAGCAGTCATTGCTATTGTAACTGACACTTCTTTCATCTCCTTCCTTTTCTCACATGGCCCCTGGGATAAAGTAAATGAGTACATAGTAAATGGTTGTATAACTTAATCTACTGCTTACTTATCATTTTGTTGGAGATATTGAAGTTGTTGTTTTAATGAAATACCAGATTATCTTAATCTAGATTATTCAAAGGAATGCCTTGCACTTCCAAAGAGTGAAGTTTTCACTATTCCTTAGTGAAGACAGTTAATACAACTGTCCCTTGTGCTTCTTTTTCTTGGGTTTGCAGACTACAAGATTACTAGTCAGTACTGCAACTTTTTTTTCCTAGTTAATCAGGACAACTCCTTGATCATTTTTATTGCCCATCTAATTTCAGATGTATTTAATCCCACTTTCTGGTATGTGAGTGCATTAAAAAACATCAAATTGTTTTTCAATATTTGACTGTTGGTCTTATCAGAACTCTTGGAAACAGTATTTGCCTCTCACTGTAAAATAAAAATTTAACATGGCTAGTCCTCAAATATTGTACGAGTTTTTTACTATATTACATTCTTACATTATTACTAAAGTCTCCTTTAAATGGGTGTTAACCTCTCTCTGTGCATTATTTATGCTTTATCTTCCTTTCATAGAATGACTTTTAAAAATATTTATATGCATTGTATTGATCTAATTTTTTTAAGTAAAAGTCACTTTTGTTCACATATACTCTTTCAAAGTCATTTATCCTTCTTTCATTATGCATGTTAGCATTACCCTTCAATTTAGTATCTTCTACAAATTTCATTAACACATTGTTTAGTCCCATTTCCAGGTGGTTAATGTAGATATTAAACATGACCTAACATAAATCCATTCATGACTTGGTTGGATATTTCTTGAAAATAAAATAGAATTATTTATCATTGCTCTTCATTTGTAGTTCTATCAATTTTCTTTTCTGGTAGCACAAGAATGTTCAATGCAACATACTTTTAACTTTTAAGTGTCCATCTCAAATTACTAAAATCAAACATGGTCTGCCTGCTGCATTTCTCACATTCATTAATGATAATTCTGTAAAAACTGTGAACAACCTCATTGACCTGGAAAATTAATCTATAAATACAAGTTGTCTTGGAAACATAATACAGTTATCTTGGGGGTTTAAAGGTCTGTAAAGTTATTTATTTATTTTTTAATAATATTGCTGGTCTATCTGAGAATCACCATTTATATTTCATCTGCTAATATTAATTCATCAGCAACTAAGGCATACTTGTGATTTTTTTGTGATGTGAACATGAACATACCCGCAATAGAACTCAGTTGGCTTTCCACTCTATTCTAATTTTACTTGTCTTCTAATCTGAATGATTGTGTTAAGTATTTCTTCTAGTTGGGGAAGATGAAAAGAGGGAAATGTGTATTAGTTACTTACAGTATGCTTTTCCATAACAAAACAGATATTCAAACAGCAAACACTACTATAACCTTTGTTTTATTGTTCTTTTATGTTGGCAACAATTTTTATTGGTTGCATATAGCATGGTAATTAATAAATACATTTTTCTTTGCCCCCTGTAGTCCAGAGATTAGCATCATCTAATCACAGGTAACATAAAATGATAAGTTAAATGGCACTGTCTCCTACATGACTGCTAAGATGTTCCCCACACATGACTTGAATCACATGATTATGAAATAAGTCCTATAACAACAAAATATATTTTATTAACCGAATCATCTCCTTTCCTCCGAAGTTTTTACCAATACACATGAAGAAGTTTGGCACTGTAGTAGTTGTTTTCCTACGTCCCATTACTCCTCCCCAAGCTTTTTAGGCTAACTAATCATGCTAATTTCATTCCTTTTAGGGATGGGGAACACTAGGGCCCTGGTCGGCAAATTGTGACTTGCGAGCCACACGAGGCTCTTTGGCCCCTTGAGTGTGGCTCTTCCACAAAATACCACGGCCTGGGAGAGTCTATTTTGAAGAAGTGGCATTAGAAGAAGTTTAAGTTTAAAAAACTTGGCTCTCAAAAGAAATTTCAATCGTTGTACTGTTGATATTTGGCTCTGTTGACTAATGAGTTTGCCGACCACTGAACTAGGGCAATGTGGGCCAATAAGACTAGAAGAGACTTCCTGGGGGTTTTGAAAAAAGAGCCCCTCCTCAAAAATTCCATAACTTCTCTCTTTTCTCCCTGACATTCCCCACCTCAAGCCACGTGAATAGGCACAAAGCCCAGATTACCACTGGCAGCAAACTTGCCACCATGGGGCAACCACCTAAGAAATATGAGTGTGTGCTGCCACAAAGATAGAAAGAAGCTGGTCCTTACGACCTCACTGAGCCCATGGAACCAATCAGGACCTAGGCCGAAGCACAGCATAGTTGGTTCTGGGCTTGCTCATTTACAAACACACAGATGACCTTTCTCTGTAAGTCTATCCAAAAGGATATCTGTTACACAGAGCCAAAGCCTCCCAATTAAGCATTAAGCATGTGCTTTGTAAGCTTAAATTAAGCATGTGTGAAAGTTTGGTATAGATTTTGTAACTAGATCTATGTTTAAATTGGAAGATTTTGTATCTTAATGTATATTCTATACCACAAAAGCCTATAAAGGGAGGTCTTGTAACCAACCCAGGGGCAGAGAGATAGTAAATGCAGAGTCAGGATTCAAGTCCAGGTGATCTGGCCCCAGAGCCATCCTTGAACCGTTATACCGCACCGCCTCCCAGCAGAATGTTGACTGAGGACAGTTGGAATTTTGACACGTGTGTGCAAAATAGAATAGAACCTAAAGCAGTTAGTGTCTAAAGAAATGAAAGAAAAAAGGTTTACAAAGAATGGAGTGGTCATTAATGTGAAAGAAGAAGAACTAAAATTAAGCCTTTATATGAATTGAATTCTGATTAAAAAAACAACAACAACCCCGCTACACATGTAATTTCTGAGGTAACTAGAACTACTATTATTATTTACCTATCTCACAACCCCAATATGGAACCTTTTGTATCCCCCAGTCTTCTCCATGTGTTCTCCAAAATGGTATGTTCTCGCGAAACCTTCTTATATCTCTCATTATCTCTATATGTGGTATGTCTGTGAGGTAACAACATACATGTTGGAAGAAATCTGTCAGTATTTCCTGAACGGGAATCCAAATTTCCTTTAACAACATATTCCAGCCAAACTTTTCTTTCATAAAAGGATGTCTGAAAAGAAGGAATAGGATTTTCAAAATGTTTTCAATAGTGAGCTATAGTGAAAGAGAGAGAGAGAGAGAGAGAGAAAGAGAGAGAGAGAGAGAGAGAGAGAGAGAAAATGAGCGCAAGCTGGGGAAGGGAGGAAGAGACATAAATTTCATTACAGCATAGTTTAGTGAGTATTATCATTCCTATTAGACCAGTATGAAATCTGATGCCCGGAAATATTTTAAGGCACTTTTCTACAGCATCACAACTAATAATTACACTCATTCCAGTCCAGACTGTTGCTTTTAGATGGGGTTTATGCTTTTTCAATAAAGTAAATTTTATTGCCTTCCATGGAGACAAACAAAACAGAAGAGAAGAAATATCTTGGGAGAGTCACACAAGTATAGTTAAAATTTCTTATCTCATATGGTTGAGTCCTTGGGTTGAGCTAACTCACAGGGTATGTAGGTTACTTACTTAATGAACTGAAGTGACCTACAATTGTCATCATTTTGTAGGAGAAATGCGACTTAGTGACTTTGTGCTGTTGAACACGGTGATTTGTGATCTGGAATTAACGAACATTAAGAATGAAGCACTACCAAGCTGCTGAATTTATACTACACTGGTTATTTCAAGAAACATTTTCAAGTGCCTACGCTGTATTACTCACCATGGTGTTTGCCAACAATGTAAGAAAGAAGAATAGTAACTGCTGTTAATTGAATAGTTCCTTTGTGCCAAGTGCTTTTACCTGTTTTCAGATGTCATCTGTACTATGGTACTTCATGGTAAGTGATACTATCCACAAGGTTTGTTTTATTTCCACTCTGAACTTTCCCACTTTTGCAGAGCTTGATTGAAGATGATCTGACTCAAAGCCATAGTAGTCTGACTCGAACAACTATGCTCTTTCTGTGGTTATATCCACACTTTTTCTAACTTATGGAAAGTGTAAAATGCTTATGACCAAATGAATTACATTTAGGCAGCTCTCTCTGTGGAACATGCTGGTGCCTTCCTCACCCCCTCCCACCAGGGGCATTTTCCTTGTCTCTCCTAAGCTTCAAGGGCCCCTTTTTTTTTTTTTTGCCATTGTAACTTGTTTTTTGAGCCCATTTATTCTTCTGCTCTCTTCATCTACCTCTGACTTTCTAAATAAACTTCCTCTTATAAAAAATAAATAAATAAGTTACACTTAGCAGGACAGAGAAACAAGACTCTAGTTGTAACGCAGTGAGGGAAATGCTATTGTGGTGTGTATGTTCTAATGCTCCACTCACCATGTTTATACAATAGTTCATTTAATAGTTCACAATGTGTACACAAGCTTTCTTTCTTGGTCACTTTTTATAATTTGTAGGAAGCATGTGTTCAGGAAAGGTGTTTAATACAGTATCTGTGTACCGTGTATGAAGGAAGGATGATGGGCTCATCTTTGAGACTGTCAGCTAACATAAAGTTGAAGATTTAAACATTTATAACTACCTTTATATATGTGGCAAGGTTAGCATATAAATTGTGAACTTATATATGTGAACTATTATCTGGGAACAAAGAGGCCAGAATAACCTGAAACCTGAACTTCACTTTGTAAGAATGGAAATAAAAATAAATATATTTTAGTAAATGCATTCATTTTATACTATACTAGAGGCCTGGTGCACAAAATTTATGCATGGGGGGGCACATCCCTCAGCCTGGCCTGCACCCTCTCGCAATCTGGGACTACTGGCTCCTAACCACTCACCTGCCTGCCTGCCTGATCACCCCTAACCACTCTGCCTGCCTGCTTGATACCCCTAACTGCTCCCCTGCAGGCCTGATTGCCCCTAACTGCTCTCCCCTGCCAGCCTGATCATCCCTAACTGCTCTCCCGTGCTGGCCTGATCACCCCTAATCGCCTCTGCCTACCAGCCTGATTGCCCCTAACCACTCTGCCTGCCTGCCTGATCTTCTCTAACTGCCTCTGCCTGCCTGCCTTATGCCCCTAACTGCTCCCCTGCCAGCCTGATCACCCCTAACCACCTCTGCCTGCCTGCCTGATCGCACCTAACCACTCTCCCCTGCTGACCTGATCGCACCTAACTGCTCTCCCCTGCCGGCCTGATCGCCCTTAACCACCTCTGCCTCAGCCCCCGCCACCGTGGCTTTGTCTGGAAGATGTCTGGTCTATCCGGTCTAATTAGCATATTACTCTTTTATTAGTATAGATTGACATTCAGTTTTTATTCACCTTTTTAAATGGTTAGCTTTTCTACTGGGAGAAATTGCAAAATGAATTCAATAATAATTACTAACACTTATATAGTTCTTACTATGTGTGAAGCAACTCACCAAGTGCTTTGCAGATATTGCCCTATTTAATACAAAAAAAAAACCCTCTGAGGAAACTAATATTATTATCCTTAATTTACAGAGCAAGGAACTGAGGAAGAAAGAGGCTACAAGACTTGTCACACAGATGCTGGGTTGCAGAGCTATGATTCAAACCAAGGTCCTCTGGTTCTATGTTTCTGCTCTTAACCCTGCCACCTCACTGCCTCTCTGTGGGCCAGACGTGCTTACTGCATACAGAGCATCGAGGGCTATGCCACCTCTCCTGAGTGACTTAGAATCTAATTTCCAAGAATACGTGAAAGAGAGCCACAACATAGCACCCTTTCAGTGTTAAATTAATTTTAAAGATATATGATATAACAGAAAGGGAAAGTGGACCAATGTCTTATTGCCAGTATATACCACATATGACACATATTTTTGATTCATATAAATTGCCTAACAGTTCAGTGAAATACTATTATCATCCCCATTGTATAGACAGAGACAAATTACTTGTCCAAACCCATGAAGCAGGAGATGAGAGAAGTCAGGTGGTTGTACTCAAAGTGTGCTGTTCCATGGACAAGCAGCAACAGCATCACCGTAAGTTTGTCAGAAGTGAAAATTCCCAGGCCCAGCCCATACTTGTTCAATCAGACCTAGATCTCTGGTTTAATTTGTGTTTCAACGTTCTCAGTGATTCTTGTGTACACTTAAGTTTGAGAATCACCCAGCTAAAGGTATGAATTCTGTGACCTGCTGTGACCTGGACTAGTTGAGTTTCATGAAGAAGAAAAAAACACACACATAAGAGCTGTTCTTTGAAGGATTTGTGAAATACAGGTGAGTAGAAAGGATAGAGAAGGCATTACAAGAGGGGCCCTTTACTGGACATGTCTCCCATGATGGCTGCAATGTTCCTATTCTCCATCTAGCTCTAATGATTTCACCCCAAACTCCTGTTTAAGCTCACTTACTGGACTAAGGCTGGGTAGCTGATTCAAAGGTGGACCATCTGCAATGTCATCATTAAAATGTGTAGAGGTTTTGCATGAAGTGCTCTGCCAGTGATTAATTCTGGTGATTAAATAAGTGAATTATTTTGGATTTGTACTATTGACTCTGGAGGGAGAATTTTCAGTGTGGGTAGCAAGAATAATGGAACATACAACTTAAGAAAAGCAAAGAGACAAGCTTTTCCCTAGATCTTTTATATAACTTTTTTTGGGTGTGTGTGTGGGGGGGGGGGATAGCTTTTTCTATTTATGAGTATTCTCAAACTTCTCTAGATGCCCTGAGTAAGTATAATCTCAGCCTAACTGTAATCATTTATGTAACAAAGAAAAAGCAAGGAGACTTGAAGTAGCAATGCATATGGAGGGACAGCTAGGAAGCCCAATCTGAATGCCCAGGTATTGTTATCATGCAGTGCAGGAGACAGGGCTAGTGAGAATGATGTCTAGAAGAGTGAAAAAAGTTCTTAGGCTAGCAAGTCATTTCTGCACTTCCTCTCCCTAAACTCCATTCTCTGTTTGTAATTTTCATATTCTACAGTGCACCAACAGCACCGAGCCACAAGCATAAAATTTTATAGTGCCAACTTCTTTCTAAAAAAAGTACTTATCACTAGTAGCAAAGGCACTTTCTCTTTGGATGAGGCAAAATTGTCCTGAGAAATTCCAGCACTTGCTTCTCTTGTTCAGAGATGCCAAGAAGTTGTCTCTTCTGGGCTCACAGAGCAGCCTGCCCTAGACCTCGAGCTACTTTGCAAAGCCTGTCTCTGCTCCTTTTCTTTGCCACATTCCTATTGTAATTCCTCCCCTCACCCCAGCACAATGCATAAGCAGATAGAAATCACTTATGCAGAGGTGACTATGTGGTTTGGAGGCTGCATCCTTAGAAAAAATTGAATGACTCTAATTTTAGCCTCACGTCTAAGCAAAAATGAGGGTTTGCTTTGTGAATGGGTAACCTTCTATATGATTTGTGGAGCATTCTTTTGTCATTTTCTATGCATATGTTTGGATCTTGGGGCACTTTTATCACAGCATAGACCTTGTTTTTAACAGTTTGGATCCAAATCACTTTTTCAGAATGAAAAAGGTCCTGAGAGGTCTTAATTTGTCCTAGAGGTCTGGTTAAAATAGTGACCCCTTCGAGTTAAGACTTTCCATGAAGACACTGGAAAAGGAAATAAAATTAGCTCGTCTCATCTCCTATCCTATGCTTTTCAGTTTTTCACTTTTACTGGTACTAGTCCCTTCCATCTTAGCCCTAGAAATTAGTGTTTTATTTACCCCCTAACATAAAATACCACAGATAGCTAAAGAGCTAGGACTGTAAACAGGCATCAAATAAACTTAACCAAAGATTCCATGGAAAGAACAGAATTATTTATGTCTTTGTAACCACCATACTTGTATATACATGTGTGATTATGTGTGTGTGTGTGTGAGAGAGAGAGAGGATAGTTTATTCAGCATCAATATTTGGGCTCTTTTTTTTTTTTCAAATGGAAGCATGAAGAATACCTATAATTCTAAAGGACAGCATTCATCAGTTGATCTAAAAATGACACTATGTTTTCTATAAAGATTTTCTCTTTTCTAAAGATATTGGATTAGTTCCATCCTGCTTTATTCTTTTCTTTAGAAAAGGATGGTGTTAAAATGCCACCAAGTAGAATACGGGGATTTATGCTGAGGTCTCTACATCTGTAAATGTACATTGTGTAAGAACACCCTAAGGGGGTTTTAACTTCTTCCCTTAAAAAGTTAAATGAATTTATTTCAGTTGTGCACATCAAGCTTCATGCTCTAACGTGGCCAGATTGCCATAGCTTGGATTTAGGGCACAGGTGTCTGGTGATAATGTACATTGGCTCTTTTCCAGTATTGGCTGAGGACGGGACTTTCTAAAGAATCTGATTTGAGATATTAGTAATGAATAACTAAAATGTCCAATCCCCATACAGATGGATTATGCTAGGTTTTCATGTATTCAATGATTTCTAAACTTATATAAATTTTCAGATAATATGAGTAACATTCTATCTAAGAAATACTTTAATCCTATCTAATAAAGAGGGAATATGCTAATTGATTGCCCCGCCCTCAAAGATGGCAGCACCCATAGCCAATGAGGAGGGAATACGCTAATTGACTGCTCCGCCCTCAAAGATGGCGACGCCCACAGCCACAAGATGGTGGCGCCCAATCCCCTCAGCCCTGCCAGGGTGGCAGGCACACGGCAAGGCCGGGCCTGCCCTCAGGTGGGCCCAGCCGCTCCGCACGCCTGCCTCCAGAGTCCCCCAGTCCCCTCAGCCCCCCAGCTACCTAGGGCCGACCCGAGGTGCAGGCAAGCCTCAGATGGTGGCTGCCCAGCCGCCCAGGGCCACCTGAGGCTCAGGCAACCAGGGCCAGCCGAGGCTTGCACTGCCGGCAGTAGCAGCAGCAGAGGTGTGATGGGGCATTGCCTTCCTCTGATCACCGGGTCACCTCCTGCCCCTGAGGGCTCCCGGACTGTGAGAGGGGGCAGGCCAGGCTGAGGGACCTCCTCTCCAGTGCATAAATTTTCATGCACCGGGCCTCTAGTTGTGTGATAAAAGGAAATATTGCCCCTGAAGATAAAAAATCAAAACATGCTATCACAGAGAGTAATATAAGGTCTCTAAAAAAAAATAATAATTTGATTGCTTTTGTATAATTTAAAATGTGTCCAAATTAAATGTGCCTGATTTTTGTGAAATAGTTATCAACATTAGAGTTTTACATATCATAAATTAAAACTTGTGACAGCAAATGTATCTAATTGTTATGTCATGGCAGTACATGTTATGCAATGCTGAGTAGACACAATTTTTAAGAAATGTGTTTTCTTTATATATTATTTTCAGATGATTTCAGGTGAGATTGACTAGCCATAATTATATTGTTCAGATCTGATTATGCTTCCCATCAAGGTTCCAGGACCAGAGGGTTAAGGATCTCACTAATTAGCCCCCACAGGTCACCTCCTAGGGCAGACAGCAAGGTGGAGAAGGATAGAGAGCACATCTGGATGGGAAAGCAGAAGTTTATTGCACAATGTGGTAAAAAGAAATGGAAAATTCTACCGATTTAATGCCTATTTTTTATTTTTTCAAATTATTGAGATATAAGTGACATATAACATTGTGTAAGTTTAAGGTATACAATGTGATGCTTTAATACATTTATATATTGTGAAATTATTATCATAGTAGGATTTGGTAACACCTCCATCACCTCACATAATTACTTTTGTGTGTGTGTGTGATGAGACTAAGATCTATTCTCTGCAAGTTTCAAGTACATAATAAAGTATTGTTAACTATACAGTCACCACGCTGTGCATGGTATCTCCAGAGCTTATTCATCTTATAATTGAAAGTTTACACACTTTTATCAACATTTCCCCCACCATTCTAGCCTCTGTTTCTGAGTTTGGCTTTGTAGATTCCACATATACTGTAAGTGATACTATGTGGTATTCATCTTTCTCTATTTGAATTATTTCACTTACCATAATGTCCTAAAAGTTCATCCATGTTGTGACAAATGGCAGGACTACTTCCTTCTCATGGCTAAATAATATTCCATTGTGTTTATATACACCAAATCTTTAACCATTCATTTGTTGACAGACTTAGATTGCTTCCATATCTTGGCTATTGTAAATAATGCTGCAATAAACAAAGAAATATAGATATCTCTTCAGGATACTGATTTTATTTCCTTTGGATATATACCAAGTAGTAGGATTTCTATATTATTTAATAGTTTTATTTTTAATTTTTTGAGGAACTTCTGTACTGTTTTCTTTCTTTTTTTATTTATTATTATTATTATTATTATTATTTTGCAGTTTCTAAGGCTTCCCCTTTATTTTTTTATTTTTTACTAGAGGCCCGGTGCATGAAAATTCGTGCACTGGACGGGAGGTCCCTTAACCTGACCTGCCCCCCTCACAGTCTGGGAGCCCTCAGGGGTAGGAGGTGACCCAGTGATCAGGGGAAGGTGATGCCCCATCACACCTCTGCTGCTGCCACTGCCGGCAGCACAAGCCTCAGCTGGCCCTGGTTACCTGAGCCTCAGGCAGCCCTGGGTGGCTGGGGAGCCTCCATCCAAGGCTTGCCTGTGCCTCGGGCTGGCTCTGGGTGGCTGGGGGGCTCAGGAGACTGGGTGCCACCATCTTGTGGCTGTGGGCACCGCCATCTTTGAGGGTGGGGCAGTCAATTAGCATATTCCCTCCTTATTGGCTGTGGGTGCTGCCATATTTGTGACGGCATGAGGGTCAATTAGCATATTTCCTCTTTATTAGATAGGATTGTTTAAAGTAATACATATGTCTCCTTTTTCCCCAATTGATCTCCTGACTTCCATGCCCCAGGACAAGCCCCTACTGCCTCAAGTGTCTGTGTCCATTGACTATGCTAACATACAAGTCCTTTGGTTGATCTCTAACCCATCCCTCCCCCTGCCTTCTCTCTGAGGTTGGACGGTCTGTTCAGTGTGACCTTGTCTCTGCATCTATTTTTGTTCATCAGTTTATGTTATTCATTATATCCCACATATGAGTGAGATCATGTGATATTTAACTTTCTCTGACTGGCTTATTTCACTTAGCATGATGCTCTCCAGGTCCACTCTTGCTGTTGCAAATGGTAAGAATTCCTTCTTTTTATGGCAGCATAGTATTCCATTGTGTAGATGTACCACAGTTTTTTAATCTACTTATTTGATGATGGGCACTTAGGCTGTTTCCAAATCTTAGCTATTGTAAATTGTGCTGCTATAAACATAGGGGTGCATATATCCTTTCTGATTGGTGTTTCTATTTTCTTGGGATATAGTCCTGGAACTGGGATCACTGGGTCTAATGGGAATTCCATTTTTAACGTTTTGATGAACTCCACACTGTTCTCCATAGTGACTGCACCAGTCTGCATTCCCACCAGCAGTGCACGAGGGTTCCCTTTTCTCCACATGCTTGCCAGCACTTGTCATTTGTTGATTAGTGACTTTGAGCATGTTTTCATATGCCTCTCAGCCTTCTGTATGTCCTTTTTCAAAAAGTGTCTATTTAGGTCCTTTGCCCATTTTTTGATTGGATTGTTTATCTTCCTTTTGTTAAGTTGTATGAGTTCTCTGTAAATTTTGGAGATTAAACCCTTATCTGAGATAGCATTAGCAAATATGTTCACCCATGCAGTGAACTTTCTTTTTGTTTTGTTGATGGTTTCTTTTGCTGTGCAGAAGTTTTTTATTTTGACATAGTCCCATTTGTTTATTTTCTCCTTAGTTTCCATTGCTCTAGGAGCTGTATCAGTAAAGATATTGCTACGACATATGTCTGATATTTTGCTGCCTATGGAGTCTTCTAAGATTTTTATGGTTTCCTGTCTTGCATTTAAGTCCTTTAACTATTTTGAGTTTATTTTTGTGTATGGTGTAAGTTGGTGATCTAGTTTCATTTTTTTGCATGTTTCTGACCAATTTTCCCAATACCATTTATTGAAGAGAATGTCTTGACTCCATTGTATGCTCTTGCCTCTTTTGTCAAATATTAATTGAGCATAATGGCTTGGGTCTATTTCTGGGTTCTCTGTTCTGTTCCACTGGTCTATATGTCTGTTCTTCTGCCAGTATCAGGCAGTTTTGAGAACCATGGCTTTGTAATATAGCTTGATATCTGGTATTGTGATCCCTCCAACTTTGTTCTTCTTTCTCAGGATTACTGTGGCTATTTGGGGTCCTTTTTTATTCCAGATGAATTTTTGGAGAGTTCTTTCTATGTCTGTGAAATATGCCATTAGTATTTTAATGGGGATTACATTGAATCTGTAAATTGCTTTGCATAGTATGGACATTTTAATGATGTTGATCTACCAATCCATGAACATGGTATGTTCTTCCATTTATTTATGTCTTCCTCTATCTCTTTTTTCAATGTCCTGTAGTTTTCCAAGTACAAGTCTTTTACTTCCTTGGTTAAGTTTATTCCTAAGTATGTTAATTTTTTTGTGTGCAATGGTAAATGGGATTTTTTTTTTTTTTTTTTTTAGTTTCTCTTTCTGTGAGTTCATTATTGGTGTATAAAAAAGCCATAGATTTCTGGGTGTTAATTTTGTATCCTGCTACATTGCCAAATTCATTTATTAAGTCTATAGTTTTTTGATGGAGTCTTTGGGGTTTTCTATATACAATATCATGTAATCTGTGAATAATGACAGTTTTAGTTCTTCTTTTCCAACTTGGATGCCTTTCACTTCTTCTTCTTGTCTGATCATTATGGCTAGCACTCCAAGTACTATGTTGAACAGGAGTGGTGAAAGTGGGCATCTTTGTCTTGTTCTTGGTCTTAGGGGAAACGGTTTTAGTTTTTGCCCATTGAGTATGATGTTGGCTATAGGTTTGTCATATAAGGCTTTTATTATGTTGAGCTATGATCCCTCAATTCCCACTTTGCTGAGAGTTTTTACCAGGATAGGGTGTTGGATTTTTTCAAATGCCTTTTCTACATCAATTGATATGATTATGTGATTTTTGTCTCTCAGTTTGTTTATGTGATGTATCGCGTTTATTGATTTGCAGATATTGTACCATTATTTCATCCCTGGAATAAATTCCACTTGGTCATGGTGTATGATCTTTCTAATGTAATGCTGGATCCGATTTGCTAGAATTTTGTTGAGGATTTTAGCTTCTATGTTCATCAAGGATATTGGCTTGTAATTATCTTTATTTATGGTGTCTTTATCTGGTTTTGGAATTAGGGTAATGCTGGCTTCATAGAAAGAGCTTGGAAGTGTGCCTTCCTCTTGAATTTTTTGAATAGTCTGAGGAGAAGAGGTTTTAGTTCTTATTTGAATGTTTGGTAGAGCTCCCATGTAAAGCCATCCAGACTAGGGCCTTTGTTTGCTGGAAGATTGTTTATTTCAGCTTCAATTTCTTCTGTAGTTATCGGCCTATTCAGGTTTTTTATTCTTTCTGATTGAGTTTTGGTGTACTGTTTTCAATAATGGTTGTACAAATTTACCATCCCACCAAAAATACACAGAAGTCCCCTTTTCTCTACATCCTTGCCAATACTTATCTCTTGTCTTTTTTATAATAGCAATTCTATAAGGTGTGAGGTGATACTCGGGATTTTGATTTGCATTCCCCTGATGATTAATGATGTTGTCAGGACTATGCACAGATGAGTAGGTGAGATGTGCAAAATTCTGGGAGTACCCATTGGCCAATTAGAGGATCTATGTTCCTTTAATGTTCTTCAAGAATCCTATCTGCTGCTCTCACAGCCTCTTTCCGCCCATGACGCAGTGTCCTGGATGGGACAAGAGAGAGCCTGTTTGGCAGCATCCCATACAGATGGGGAAGCCTGGCACCCACTCACACACTTTCCCTTTGTCCCATGGGAGAAATCATGGACTGAGAAGATTTCTCTTGGCACTGAGCTGTGCACCTCAGGGAAGGGGTGATGTGGATAAACTCATGCTGTTTTGTTTTTACTTTTTCTAGTGCATCCAAACTTGCATTTTATTGCTCCATTGGTGTGCTAGAAGTTCTCTCCTAGAAACCTGGACTTCCATAAAATCCTCATCCATGTGTGATTGTCTAAATAGTATTCTTCAGGGCTCCTGGACCACAGCCAGGAGGAGCTGGAGCCAGTTCATGGGCCACTTTGGTGTCCACAGCCAAGCCTGGCAGTCGGTATGCCTGTTATCCGCTGCATGGTGAGCGAGGCTTCTTCAAAGTCCCTTGTGGTATAATGCTGGATTCCACAGTCCAACAAAGGCACTTTGTCCATGGATGGATGCTAAACTATTGCTACTGGGGAGGGGGGTTTATGAGGAAGGATGACTTATTCAGCCATGTAGCTGACTTTATTCCCTTAATGTCTCATTTTAAAGTACGTTTCAAATAATAGGATGTCTTACTCTGCTTGGGCTGCTGTAACAAAATATCATAGACTGGATGGCTTAAACAACAATCACTTATTTCTTACAGTGCTGGAGGCTAGGAGGCCCAAGGTCAGTGACTGGGGAGATCCCTCTTCCTGGTTTGCAGAAAGGCTACCTTTTTTGCTCTATTCTTACACATTGGAGACTGAGGGCTCTGATCTATTCCAATTCTTATAAGGGCATTAATACCATCATGAATGCTCCACCTTCATGACCACATCTAAACCTAATTACTTCTAAAAGGTCCCTGCATCAAATACCATCACTTTGTGGGTTAGGGCTTCAACATATGCATTTTGCAGGTGCATAGTCATTTTGTCCACAGCACAGGGAAAACACCTGCCATCACCATTGATTCAGAATATATGTTGAAAGACAAACTGTGTCTTCTTATCCAGTGAACTTTGTTGGTCTCCTCTCATTCTAGACCTTTGTAGTAAGCATATGACACTGCTAACGAAGGTCATTTGAAAATTAAGAAGGATTTAGCATGTTTAGGATAAACAGGACAAGAGTCAGAAACTAAAATGGGCAGTCTCATTGGCAAGTGGGTGGCTGAACTAGCAGATTTACTTATTCCTGTTGGTGCTATTCTTTGCTTCTTCTTCTTAGGGAATACTGATGTACAGTATTATGGATAAGTTGCATAGTATTGCCACTCTAATGTTGTGTAACAAACCACTTCAAAACCCAGTGGCTTAAAACAACAATAATCTGTTCTCATAGATCTGCAGGTTGGCTGGGGATCAACTAATCTAGACTGGACCTAGTTAGGTGGCTCTGCTTAAAACTGTAAATCTGATTGGGCTTGGTTCACTCTACTCATTCTAGATAAAGAGGCAGCAGCAATGTTCTCCTCTTGGAGGTGGAGGATATACAAAGAGGGCAAGTATAAAATGAATAATGCCACTTCAGATTTAGGTTCAAAATGGTCACACTGCACTACTCTCCACATGTAACTGGACAATGTGAGACATATGGCTAAAGTCATAATTAAGGCATAGGAAAAATATTATGCTTCAGATGAAAGCATGGCAAGAATATGGATGCAAAAAGGGATAAAAACATTGTAAACAAAATTTCATTGTACTGCACACTGTCTACAATTGCTCATTTGCAAACCCACCCTCATGCAAAATCAAAATAACAAAAGACACACAAACAATCAAAACACACACCCTCTTCCCAGAATCCTTAAAAGTCTCATGCCATATAACAATAGGCTCAATGTCCAGGATCTTATAATCAACTTCAGTCCAGATGTGGCCTTTTAAAATCTAGAAACCTGTGAAATAAGAGGGTAATTTATTTTCCTCAAACATGATATACTACTGGAACAGAGAAAGAATAAGTGCAATAATTACCCTCATTTGAAAAGGGAAAGAGAGAAGAATGAGATGCAGGTATGTGGTAGGCATTAGGCTACATAATTTTGAAATACCATTGGGAAAATGTTGCCAGGCACCCCTATTCCAGGGGTAGGGAGTGGTCTCAAGATCCAAATTCTGCTTCCAGGGAGTGGTTCCCTAGACCCCTATTCTCCTGATTTGTTGTTCTACTCTCTTGGATGTCCTTTCCCCCCAATTATCTTCTTTCAATTTCTGAAACTACTTTGTCTCAAATGCACTGTATAGAAGCTGAGCCACATTCTCAGGCTGCTCCCTGCTTGTAGACTGTTGGGAGCCCAGAGGTCTTACATCTCCACGAGGCCCAGTCTGTCTCAGTCCTGGATTTCAGGACTTTTCTCAATCAAATCTCTCAAAATTACTGTGGGTCTTATATATGTACTAGTTGCCCAGCATGCATGAAATCGTGCACAGTTAGGGTCCCTAGGCCATCTTCTGCCCGCTGGCCAGTCCCCACTGCCACCCCTTGGTTTTACGTGGTTCCCCGATGGCATCATGGCTCTGGTTCCCTAGAGCCTGTGGGCCAGGGGGAGGGACTAAGAGGTCACTGTTCTGCCCTCTCCCCGCCCTGCTGCCACTCACCTGGGTTTGCCGTGGTTTCCCGTTCGCCAAGCTGCAATTGGAGCCTGAGGTCCAGGGGAGGGACCAAGAGGTTGACAGTTCCACCACGCTCAACAGTCCCAACCCACTGCCACTCACCTCAGTTCCCCGAGGTTCCCTGATCACAGCATGGCTCCAGTTCCCCAGAGCCTGCCATCAGGGGGAGGACCAAGAGGACACCATCCCTCTGCTCCGTTCACTGTGGTTCCCCGTTCGCCATGCTGCGATTGGAGACTGCGGGCTGGGGGTGGGGGGGGAGAGGGGTGGAGATGGGACCGAGAGGTGCTCAATGCAACTCTTGGTGACCGGTTGAATGGTCGTTTTGGTCGTCACGGTCACTGCCTTTTTATATATAGGCTTTTATCAGTATGTTTTATGGCCTAAAAAACACAGTCACAATTTTTCCAATGTGCACTTCTCTTTCTACTCTTAAACTTGCTATGCCAGGAAACTTTCTTAATGTGACTATCTTCCTATCTAACAAATATTTTTTTTTAAAAAGTTGCTTCTAAGGATCAAAACCCAAAGTATTTTATCAGAAAAAAATATTAATCTTCTAAAATATATAACCTAATTCATTTTATAATTCAAAATTAAAAAGTTAAAAATTAAGCTTGCCAGATTTGTATAAAATTATCAATGCTAGTGTTTTACATGTCACCAGTGGTTTAAAAAACAGATTAATTTATCTGAAAAGCCCTTCTTTAGATGCCTCCCCCCTTATTTGTAGCTGAGAGAGATCTACTAGGTGCTACTTTAATTCTTTCAGAGATCTTAACAAATATTATGAGGGCCAAACTGATTTGTTCTGTGACCCCAGGATGTATACCAATGATGGGCAACCTTTTGAGCTTGGTGTGTCAAACTTCGCCAAAAAACTGAGCATAACTCAGGTAGTGTGTCACTTTGAGGAAAAAACTAACTCCAAGACTCTAGTAGCAAATGTTTCATCCTCAGGAGCAGCAAATGTTTCATCCTTGGCATGCGGCCGCGTGTCATCAGAAATGTCTACGCATGTCAGTGCTGACACGCGTGTCATAGGTTCGCCATCACTGATGTATACTAATATTGATTTAATCTTTGTTCCCATCCTATATCTTAATCTGAGAATCTTTTACTGGTTGGAGAATCTGAAGAATAGTTTAATTTTCAAAGCCAGCAATTTCTGGATTAATAACATTCTGCTTATAAACTGGTAAATTCTTTTCTGGTCTCATCTCTTTCTTGTGAAAATACATACAGCTAAAAAAGACAAGCGCCCCATTTTCATATTTTGCTTAAAAACCATCTTGCCCAAGTCTACAAGTTGGTGAGGTAGAGTTTTTATGTTCCAAGTTATAGCAGGGGAAATTATAAATGTTTTGCCTCTTTACAAGACGAGTCATTATTTTTTCCAGATATAAATTTCCTGAAAAATTGCAATTTCCTTGCTATTTTCCTAATCTTCACCCACTGCTCAGTCCCAAATCTACAGGCATGTATTTATGTTTTAGTTACATCTGAACCCCACTTCCAGTATCAAGTTTGTAACAGCTAGTTACTGCTACAATGCGGTTGCTGAACAAAAAAAACCCAAAGCTCAGAAACATAAAGCAAAATAATCATTTATTTTCAGATATATGAAGTTTCTGATATAGGCTGGGCTTGTCTGGATGGCTTCTGCATTACCAGTAAGCTGCAGGTCCACCTAAACCTGGTTTATCATTCAGGTCTACTCCACATGTAATCATTTCAGGGCTCTGACTGAAGGGATAATAGTTACTCCCTTCAGGGAAGCTTTGCTTATGGTGGTAGCAGAGGTGCAAAGAGAATGGAAACACTTGAGGCCCTTAAGGCCTAGACTTGGAACTGCCACTTTGTCACTTTCCCCCCCACACATGCTATTGACCAAGCAAGTCCCATAGCTAAGGCCAGAGTCCAGAAGCAAAGAAATATATTCCATTCAGTGATGAGACCATGCCCCCCCCCCCCCCCCCCCGCCAAAAAGAAAAGTGCAGGAAAAGATTGTGGACAATTATTTATTATATCACACTTTGAGAATTTGAAATAGCCCTGGCTGTCACTCTGCAGATAGTTTCAAGAATTTATTAGTCCAGCAGAAAGAGCACCTGCTTCTTTACTGCTTAATCCTTAATACTAGAATGATAACCAGCTAGTGCATAATTATTCTATAGTTTCCAGTTTGACACTGGTGAACAAGTATATGTTGTCAATTCATTCTGAAAAATACCTTCCATTAGCTACCACTGTATGCTGGAAACTCTCATTTGAATGAATAGAATATTAAGGCTCATAATGAAAGTTATCGCCTCCTTTTTTCTCATCGTCATAATATTGCAACTGCTGCTAAATCTCGAAATGCTTATCTTCTCTGCAGTCCTTACACAGAAGCTTGTAATAAGCCTTAGGTCATCCCTCATAAAGGTCCCCAAATTTTGAGAGGATGAAGCACTTTGAATTCTTATTACTCTTGAAATTTCCACCAATATTTCCGCCAAGATTGATCTGAGAACCCCATTTAGGTCATTCACTTGGTTGACAACCTTGACAATCTTAGTTGAATCGCCTATGGAACCAATTTTCTCATTGTCCCCATTAACATTTGATAATTTTTACTCTGTCATCCAGTACCAAAATCCAGTGACTAACTAGAAATAATTGAAGGCATTCTAAATTTGGAGTACCATCTAATGATGCGTTTTAGTGCACTTATTTAGGGTACAATGATCTACACTTATCTACATTTTGGTCAATATGTTTATATCACCATAAGAGAGTTACAAAGGGGCTATTCAACTTGAAAATGTTGCCACTCTTTTATAGTTTAATTCTGTCATCATGTGTTTTGTTTCTTTATTCAAATTACCTAATTCCTTGGGCTTGGAAGGCTAATTCAAATGATAAGAATAAAATATTTAGAATAAATTTAACAAAAGATGTGTAATCCTCTATACTTAAAAAGTATAAACACTTGTTGAGAGAAAGTAAAGAAGATGAAAACAAATGGAGAAATATGGCAGATTTAGAGACTGAAAGGTTCAAGTATTTTTGTGTCAATTCTCCCCAAATGGATCAATATATCCAATATAACCCCAATCAAAATTCTAGCAGGCTTTTGTGAAAAATGACAAATTGATTCAAAGAGTATAATGCTAAGTGGGTGGTAGTAAATAGTTCACATTCAGATTTTAGACACTCACCCCTACTATTTTCTATCTGTATGTGAGAAATTTGATCAAATAAAGATTCACTACTCACTGATATTCTTCCTAATTACTTATATTTGTTCTTTCTGCAATTTGGAATATCCTGTTACTTTGTAAATAACACTTTTTATGTTCTGTAAACTGATGTGTTGACTTTTAAATGGCCCACCAACTATGTTTCAGTAACACAAAAACAATATGAAACTCAGGTCATCTCCGGAATTTTCTTATCTCATTTAATAGTAATAGTAACCTAACTTATGGGTCTTTTGTGAAGAATAAATGAGATCATGTAAGCTACTTAGCATAGCCTCTGGAAAATAATAGGGATTCAGTAATTCTGAACTATCTAAAGGTGGGGAGGATGATAGATGTAAGAATTGGACACAAGCAATGCTTTTGTAGTTCACATTATATTGGCTGTGGAATGATTAAAGAAGATTAATTCTTTAATTACAAATACAAAAAAAATGACTATTTGGGAGAAAGCTAAGTCTATGGTGTATCAGTTGGGATTCAAGTAGGCACATAGGGCAACTATGATAAGAAATAATGGACTCATAGAACTGACTGACTTGTGGGAGCTGGTAATGACAGCTATGAAAAACTGTTGTCTTGTGTCTAGAGGAGGTTGAAGTCATGAAATGTAAGCAGAGCATCCACTTAAGATAAAAATCTGGGCATGACATGGGTGAAAGAAAGACAAATTGGAATCTGAAAGAATAAACAGGAACCCACAAGACAAGCTGGAAACTGCCCACAGCTATCACTCATTGCATCTAAACCTGACCACATGGCGACCTGCATAAAAAGCTGACACATTTGACCTCAAAGTTGTATTTGTGCTGGCCCAGGTCTCAGAGAAGCTGAGAATAGCTCATGAAAGCACAAGGAGCTGCAGACCAAGCTGCTGCTGGACATCAACCCAGTGTCTCTGTAGATCAGCTACATAATGTGTAGGCTGCAGCCATGTGTGGGGTCCCGTACTAACCTCCCAAGCATAATAACTGCTGCATAAACTCCCAAGCATAATAACTGCTGCATCTTTCTAATCCTGCATAAACTTTCTTGTAGCCAACCCTAACTTAGACCCATACAAGGAAGAGAATTCTGGGAAATATGCTTCAGCTTAGCTAAACTGTCACATATAAAAGCATCACAAATGGAAAGACAGCTATAGAGTTCTTTTCAATATTTCTCAATAAGACCATTTCTCAACCTCTATGGTAAATTACCATGCCTTATTTTTGTCATTGAACATTAAATCCTCGGGTAAATATGTAAGAATAAATAATTTGCATGAGTTAGAGATATTAAGATCTATCATATATTGATAAACACATAAAAGAGAAATTAACTTTCACTTGAATATTTGTTACATATCTGACGATATTCCTCTCAACACATTTTACATATCATAATAATTCTCACAACTGTATTGTAGATTATTCTCTAATTTACCATGATTGTCATTTAAAAATTAGGCTCAGAGGTGAAATATCTTCAAAAGAATCAAGAATATATGGCAAAACTAGGATCTGAACATGGGTATCTGATGTGCAAGATCATGCATTTTCTAATGCAATATAGAGAGAAGAGAACATTGTGGTTTAAAATGTTAAGAATAAAATCAAGAATTTCTACAAGCTTGAACACGTTAGTGGCAGGAATGTGGAAGCAATGATGACTAGATGGCTTGAAAATCTCTCATTAAAAAATGGTATTACACGGCCACAGAAGAGAAAGTTGAAACGTACAGTGGTCTTCACACATGTGAATCATAGGATTTCACGGTTGTCAAAAAGGTGATGATTCTGTGATTGATAGGAAGACACCAACACATACAGGCAAACGATATAAGTTCACTTAATGCAGGTAAAAGATATGTAATTTACTACATGCAGACAACTGTACAAGTCAGGCAAAACGCTGGCATGCCCAGTCAGAGAGGCACGCCAAGCCCCCTGACCCTCACGTTCCCATGTAGCAACCTTTCCCCTTGGATACTACCTAATCTGAGTGAGAAGCTGTCACATCCTTCAAGCAGACTTGGTTTGTCACTCTTGAGGGTTTTGTAACCCCTGGCTATTTTTAGCTATTGTTGAAAGGCTGGATATGTGCTTGACTCCTCACCAAGTTCAAGAAGTTAGAAAAATCTCAGCACAATCTCCGGGTGAAATTGTTTCAAGCCTAGCACACCCCTAGCTTGCCCAGTTTTTAGTCCTCCCATGATCCATTCTGCCAGGTGACTTTCCATATCTAAAAATGAGTGGATAGGCAAGAGGAAATGATCTTAAACTCTGAAACTAGAAGTCTAATTTAGATATACACAGGCATTTTATGATCGTAATACTTTTTAAAAATTTTATCTTTATTGTTGAAAGTATTACAGATGTCCCCCTTCCCCACCCTCATCGACCCCCTCCATCCTGCTCCTGCCAACCCTCAAGCCTTCTCTGCACCATTGTTTGTGTCCATGGGTTATGCATATATGTATATAGGTTCTTTGGTTAATCTCTTCCCCCGCCCCACATACTACCCCCTTCCCTCTGAGATTCATCAGTCTGTTCCATGCTTCCATGTCTCTGGACCTATTTTGCTTGTCAGTTTATTTTGAAACACCAATAAAGAAAGAATATATGCACCCCTATGTTCATAGTGTTGTTTACAATAGCTAAGATCTGGAAACAGCCCAAGTGCCTATCAGTAGATGAGTGGGTAAAAAAGCACATTTGCATAATGGAATACTATGCAGCTGTAAAAAAGAAAGCTCTTTACCCTTTGAGTCAGCATGGAGGGACCTGGAGAGTACTATGCTGAGCAAAATAAGCCAGTCAGAGAAAGACAAAGATCACATGATCTTACTCATATGTGGAATCTAATGAACAAAATAAACTGACAAACAAGATAGTGAGACTTTTAAGAGACCAGAATGAACTGTAGAATCTCTATGACTTATGTCTTTTAAAATAGAATAGGTCCTTTTCTCTCTGATTTACTTTCATTGTGATTCTAGACTTCTCAAAATACCTTTCAAAATTTTATTTACTTATTTAATCATTAATTTAGAAGATATTGAGAGACCACCATATACCAGGTACTGGCTAGATGTCAAAAAATAGAAGACCTGACTGCTGAGGTTTCAGGAAGAGAATATCAAACCCTTTCTGATACACACCAAATAAAGTTATTGGCTTTTACATGCTATTATTTGCTCTATCAGAACAAATCTGTAATTTGAAACTTCCCTTCCTTTGTAAGTAATATGTCTGTTTTTTATAAGTGTTTTTTATTAACTTATGTATAGTTTATTTGTTTATTGGCTGCAAGTGTGGACTCCATGTGGATCAATATTGCCACTGCAATATTGAGTTGACAATCCTTAATAGACAGAATATTTTCAACATTATGGGGGCAATTCAGAAGGTTATTTTTTTCAGTAAACATTTCAAACACTTTGATTACCAATCAGCTACTAATAATTTTTAATTTTCTATTCAAGCAAAATGCAGCAGTCAGGTTTTGTGAAATAATTATGAACAGTTTGTGAAGACATAAAGGCATTCATGATAATTTTATGTTACTTTTCACCCTTTTAATCCTTTTTTCACCTTCCAGGATATGTTCAAATATTAAACTAAGTACCTGCCATATTATCATACTTTACAGATACTACTTAATATTGCCCTCTTTGTTTTAATAGTTTTCTAGGAACTTTTCTAGGTCTATATTGAGGACTGACTAGATCTATATGCATCCTCTTGTCCTATGATTCCTCTCCTCACTATTCATCCTAGGGGTATGGCAATCTCCTGATTCAAATTTCCCCCATCAAATTTGTAAATACAAGACAAATAGTCACACAAGGTTTACAACAACAATATCAAAATGAAAATAGCAGCTTCACAACTCCTTAAAGGCAACTGCTTTCAATCATTGTAACTGTCTCTTTTGGTATTTATTGTCTTCCATTTGACTAAATAGTGTTGAGAAATTTCTTGATTTTGCAGTTTTAGATATTATCTATTGACTTATTCTGAAAGATAAAAAATCTATCTCCTTTATACTGTCTCCAACTCTTCTTTATGCATTTACATACATACCTCTCTTCATAGCAACTTCCCTATAGCCATCTGATAATTTTTGGTTACAATAATATTAAATTTTAACATTATTAAAACTATGTAAATATCATAGTTCATCTGTATAATATTATATAATATATCACTTGCTTTCCTTTACATCTACATATTTTCCCTGGATTTTTCTTTTCTCTCCGTACCTTTCCCTTCTTACGGATTCCCAGTTTCATGGACCACAGTTCTGCCTCTCACTTTGTTTACAACTTCTTCTTGGTAAACACACATTCTAGTAACTCCCTGAGAAAAAGCAAAGGACAGACAAATTTCTTAAGGACTTGTATGTCTGATGTTGTCTTTATTATACTTATATTTGATTGAGAGTTCAACTGGGTCCGAGAATTCTATATATTCTCTCAGAATGATTTCTTTCAGAATTTTGAAGACATTACTACCTTTTTTTTTCTAGTTTCCAGAGTTAGTTTTGAGAAGTCTGATACAATTATGATTTCCAACCCTTTTATGAAAGCTGTTTTTGTTTTTTCATAAAGTTTTAGAAACATCCTTCTGGGCCCAGTTATATACTGGGATCTTCTTAATAGCCCCTTTCAATCTGAAAAGTATCTCCTTAAATTCTGGAAAGTGCTTTAAAATAAATTATTCAATAATTTTCTGTCATTTATTTATCTTGCCTCTTTTAAAAACTCCTATATTTTGATTGTTAATCTACAGTGAACTTTTATATATGTATGCATATATATAGATAGTTAGATTTCAGAAAGGAATGGAGAAGGAGAGAGTGATAGAAACATCAATGATGAGAGGGAATCATTGATCGGTTGCCTCCTATATGCTCCACACTGGGGATCGAGCCTGCAACCCGGTCATGTGCCCTGACCAGAAATCGAACCATGACCTCCTGGTTCATAGGTCAATGCTCAATCATTGAGCCATGCTGGCTGGGCACAGGGAATTTTTTTATTATCTCTCTTCCTATTTTATATACCTTTTTGCACTTGTGGGAAGATTTGCTCAGTTTCATAATTGAATCCTTCAGATGAATGTTTTGTAGTTTCTGTTATTTCCAAGAGGACTCTTGTATTCTTTTCTTTTCTTTTTTACAGCCTCCTCTTCTTATTTCAAGGTTTCAGCAGCCTCACAATTTATCTGAAGACATTAATTATAATTTTTTTTTAAATTTCTGCTCTCTAAATTGTTTAATGTTTCTTTGAAGTTCTTCTGACATCTGTTTATTTGAGCTCTATCTTCCATGGTATGGGACTTTTTTCCTTCATATTTCTAGGTGCTTAGCACTTCAACTAAACTCATATTTTAGTTGGAATGCTAAAAGCTGGTTGCATGTTCTGCATCCATAGACTGGGCTTGGTTACTGGATCTCTGCAATGTAAGGTGACCAGGCTGGACCATTGTACAGAGGACCTGAAATGCTCACTACTTCTAGGATGTCTTCTACCAAGAGGAATGGTTTACTTTCCTACCTGAGATATAAAGCCTGGCTGCTCCTCTTCTTAGATTCAAATATGGAGCCTCAGCATTCAGAATGTTGATTCTCACTTTATCACCTGTTTTCAGCATGGCTCTCTACCTCCAGCTTTGTCTTTCTTTGGTACAGATTCCTCAGAGATTAAACCTCTGGTTTCAACCAGTGCAGGGGATGTCACTGGCTTGGTTTCTAAGGATGGGATGTAAATGTGCTATGACCTTATCCGAAGAAACAACCTGTCCACATAGGAGCAAGGTATTTTTTAGCAGGATAACAATTGATTCATTCTACCAACTGGGGAAATAATGTCCTTGAACTGCTCTGCATGCAAATTGCATGTTCTTACAGACAACTTGCTAGAAAGTTGCTCAATTAATCCTACCTAATAAAATAGTAATATGCAAATTGACCGCACCTTTGCTACACCCAAGCCACGCCCACCAGCCAATCAGGGCGAGTATGCAAATTACCCAACAAAGATGGCAGTTAATTTGCATACACTGAGGGAGGGAGGAGTGAAGACTGAAGACAACTTAGAAGGAAGAGGGAGGAAAAGTGGAAAGCAAGGTGGCTGCCAGAGGGAAAGCCCCGGCGGGGCGGGTCAGGGTGGAGCGGGGAGGAGAGGGGAGGGCAGCAGCGGTGCGCAGGTGCAGGCGCGGCGGCCGCAATAGCGGCGGCCACGGCAGCACACGCGGCCGCTTGCAGGATTCTTCCTGCAAATGGGCTACTAGTATAAAATAATATCAGTAAATTCTAGACCTATACAATGCAATGAGCATCAAGTCACACAAAAAGCACATGTTCTTTAAAAATTATCCTAAATCCCTCATAATGCCTCCTAAGTCTGTTTTCGTGATTCCTGTGGTCCTATGTCATCTGGTCCTACTCAGTTCCCATCACGTCACTGGTTTTAGGGCTTCACACTTGGTTCTTTTCTGCTAAGCCTGTTGGTGTCCCTGCTAGATATTACTTTCCCTTAACCCCAGCATTGTCAACTCTCTCTCTCATAACTTCTATCTTAATGAGGAAATGTTTCTTCACTCTTTGTTAGTATCATATTAAGTAATATGCTTAAGAGAGAAAAATATAATGGTACTCCTAAAATCAGAGGGGAAAAATCCCACTCATTTCCAAAACAGGACAACATTTAAACTAGATTTAGCTGAGTTTCCTTTTCTGGTGAAGTTAGATATCATCTAAAATCCCTATTTCTTGGAAGTCTTCAAGCAGAGTGATGGGCCAAATTTTAACCCACCTCTTCTCTTGAAATCTCATCTTCTCTCTCTCTCTCTCTCTCTCTTTCTCTCACATACACACACACACACACACACACACACACACACACACACATACACACACACACTGGCAGTTAAAAATTATGACCAAAAGTTTCTTGTAGCTCTCAGTTGCTATGAGGGTGTAAATTAAGACAGCTGATCTCTAAGGTAACAAGGGTCCAGGTCAAACAAAGCCTTTAGATTGAAGTCAACACTTCTAAATTAAAAAGAAATGGTATCCTGGATTGGCTCTGAAATACAGGTGTTACATACTCTGTATGATCGATGGCCTTAACCAAATAGGTTTTTATTTTGAGCCAAACTCTTGCTTTGTTCTCCTTATAAAGCTTTGTCTGAATTGTGGAATAAAGTTTTAAAATGTAAGAGGAATTCAGATAGACAGGAAAGATAAGAGACTTATGTTTGTACCCGCTTTTTTTTTTTGGGGGGGGGGGAGGGGGGCGGGGCGGGTAAAAGGCCAGTAAATTAAGGTCATGCCTTTTCCTTATGTGTCATCAAATTATTTTAAGACCTGATGCTAAACACTTCATAGATATTAGGGGCTGTGGTGGTTTCCTCTTAGCATCATATTCCTTGCACTGCAGGATACAAATTTAAGTAACAATCTTTTACACACTTATTTCTTTCTTTCTCTCTCTTGCCTCCTCATTCATTCTCTTCATCTTTTCAGTCTACCCCCCACTCAGTGCCCCACATCCATAGCAGAAACACAAGTACATAATGAGAAAAGCATAGAATTTAAAAATCATAAGACTTGTAAGTCTTCAGCTTCATCACTTGATAGCTGTAAAAATCAGAAAAGTCATTGAACCCCTGTGAGCCTAATCCCTATTCTGTAAACTGGAAATAATCACCATATAGTTTAAGAGCTGGGTGGAGGATCAAATACTATATTTATTAAAGCATTTTATACTGTGCAAGTGTTAGTTATTAACATTCTTTAAAGAGTTTGAAGGAAACAAGGATTCATAGGCATATGAATGGTAAATGTGCCAACTTGATCACATTAAAGAACATAGATGTCTACATTTAAGCTCTGTTTTTTTAAAAATATAAGTTTTAGGTTGAATGTTGACAGAATTTGGAAAATGTCAGGCCCAGGAATGTTGAATGCTAACCAAATTTTGTTAGTGATGCTATGATAGCAAATAGCATGAAGATGCATTTTAATGACCAGTTCTTTACTTTTATTCATCAAAGAGGATATTAATTCGAATAGCCAACATTTCTTGAGCGCTTACCGTCTTCCTGACACTGACTTATGCCTATCACCTCATTAAGTCATTATTACAGTCCTATGGGACATGGTCCCCACTTTACCAATGAAGAAACTGAAGCACAGAAGAGCATTTACCCGATTGAGAAGCAATAGTGCAGGATGGGAACACAGGCACCAGTGTGTCTGGATTCATAACAAGCAGCCTAGGAGCCGGCTCTATTAGAATATGCACCACATACTAGGGAATTGCTAATCAGTGAATGTGGGAAGGCAAGGGCCCTGAGAGATGATCCAGTCTACCCTCCCCTCGGCTGAAGAATTGGAGTCAGTCTACAATGCTGGAAGGTTGTTCCCCAGCCTCTGTCCAGCTGACATGTTCGAAATTCAGCGTGTTTCTACTTGGCCAGCCCCAGCCAGCCCTGTGGTATCAAAACCAGGTGGAGGAGGTTTCCTGGCAACTAGAACAGTAACCAGGGCCTAAGAGTCCCAGTCCTCAATATTTCTTTCCCTCATTCTGTCATGCGTGTCTTTCCTTTCTTTTTCAAATATCTTCTTGCTTTCCACAAGCTGAAAGAAAAATTAAAATAAAGCTTATTTCCCGAGGCCAGGATTCAGTTACCTTCAGAATGTGACTTTCTATTATTGTTGGATTTTGATTTAAATTGTCCACTCTCCGTTTCTCAAACAGATGTAGGTTGCATGTGTTTTTTTTTTTTAAAAAAAAGGAACTTAAAATCACATTCCTTTCTGTTTGATTATCCTTTTGGAAAACGTGAGCCTACCCTTTGAGGAAAAACTTTTTTTGTGTGTGACACTGGGGTCAAGGGTCCCTATTCTGCGTTCTCCTCTCGGCTGGGGGATTCGACCCCCGACTTCCCTGGGCTGCCCTGAGGCAGCAGAAGGGGAGTGACCTTGGAGTCCAGCATCAAGGACAAAGGAGGCACCTTCTTCCTGATGCTGTTCCTCGCACAGGTAAAACGAGAAATCAAATCTTCTCCTCTCCCTGCAGCACTGTCCTCCCGGAACACGACATTAGCTCCCGCAAACGAGCGTGGTGGCAAAGGGGGTGATTAGCTGGGAGGCCCCAGCAGCTGGGCTGGGAGAGCGCAGCGGGTGGAGGAGGGGCGCCAGGCCCCGGGCCTGGTAGTTCCATCAGCGGCCGCAGCCGCGGCTGAAAAGCTCCTGGCGGTGGGGGCGGGGGCGGGCCCAGATTGTAAACATCTCCGGCCCGTTGCCTAGAAGCGGTGGCAGCAAACAATCCAGAGGCTGCTCCTGGATGTTCAAAACGTCCTTTTAGACGCAGGGCCCTGTTTCTTTTTAAAACGTGCGGCCGCTTTCCAAAGGCCACCAGCCCCCCCCCGCACGAGGTGTGCGCGCTTCCTGACAATGTCCTGGCCACCACGTGTCATTGCTCACCCGACGTGGCCCGTGATTGTGGAACGAGGCCCCGTGGCCGTGTGCACACGAACCCCCGGGGTTTTTATACACCTTTTCCTGACCGCTCGGTGTGGGGCACCCAGATGTGTGAGATGGGACCGAGAGGAAAAGATCGGCCGCGTGGTTGACGGGGAACATTTGCTGATACGGTTTCCTAAAGCAGCTGGGATGACGGACGGGGGTTCTGTCACACACAAACAGGTTAAACATGCGGTAACGGTACTGTTGTGGGCGGTCTCGGCAGAAATGCACTGTGGAATGGCACCCCCAGAGGGAAGGGCAGGGCAGGCTCATTACCTGCGCCCGGGACCGGATCTCAGCAGGCGAGGGAGCAGGGCTGCATCCCGTGCAGAGCCACGCTGCTCTCATTGCGTGGCTGCATCCGCCCGCGGAGGGGGAAAGCTCGCCGGGTGTAGGATTAGGTCACACTCAGGGCTCAAGGGGAGGAGAGACTATGGAAAGCAGCGATTAAATCTCATTCATTAAGCATATGGTTCCGTCCCAAAGAGCAGCGAGAGGTGTTTCCAGACAACACGGGCATGTGAATAAAATACAGAGAATAAAATACAGTTCAGAGAGAGAGGAGCCACTGACTGAAGGCCAGGGGTAAAGAGCAGGGAAGTGGTTTTTAAAAACGCAGCTTCGCCCAGAATGCCAGTCCCGCTAATAAGTGGTACATTTGTTTAGCCTTTTACAAGATCAAAGTGGAAAAGTAATTTCTCTAGAAGGATGCCGCAAAGAAACGCTCCCCCTCCCTGCTCCAAGATCCAACGTTTTTAAAAGAATGGAAAATCAAATCCACTCTACTTGGAAGGGAACTCTAAAAGGACCCAGGGGAGAAAAAGAGGCAAAGAAATGACCAAATCAGAGGACAAGCTTCCTTTATGATATTAAAAGCACACAGCCGAGCAAGGCCTCGGTCGGGCCATTAGGGGCGGAGAGGGAAGTGGGTGACAGATGAGGCGGCCCTGGCGGAGGGCCTGGATGGAGTCTCTGCCTGCGTGTTTATGGACGAAGCTGAAGGTCACAGCCCGGGAACCTGGATACATTTTCTTCAGGGGAGAAGCAGGATGTTAAAAGGATGTCATGATCACACAAGAGCAGATAGTTGGGCAATTAGAACTATGAGAAGTTGACAGGGCACAAGACCCAGGTGAAGTATGTCCTGGAAATCTGAAAGAAGCGCACAAGGAAAACAGGAAATGCCTTCAGCAGTTTTCTTGATCGCTTGGTCGGGAGGCTGAAGAATGGAGCTGGGAGCTGTGCTGGGACCAGGTGTTTACAAGAAATCCGTGGGATCTTTAGAAATCTAGCCACCAATCGCCAGGCCCGCGTGGCTCAGTTGAGCATCGACCTATGAAAAGGAGGTCAAGGCAGTCAGGGCACATGCTGGGGTTGCAGGCTAGATCCCCAGTAGGGGGTGTGCGGGAGACAACTGATGAATGATTCTCTGTCATCATTGATGTTTCTCTCTCTCCCTCTCCCTTCCTCTCAGATATCAATAAAATAAATCTAGCCACATATCATCTGAGTCATGGTTACAAAGCAGATAGTACTGATCCTCATTTTGAAATTCATAGAAATACATAATCTGGTGAAAAGTTCATATTAGCATGATAAATCACAAATAATTGGCATTTTCACAGAAATGGGGCATTTATGTGCTATTCCACACAAGTAAAAAACGGAAGCCACTTACTGCTTCCAATTTTCTTGAGAGAGTTTCATCTATAATCTGTCTGCATGAAATGAGGTAGTATAAGAGTTAATCCAAACTGCCCCTAGACTCAAGGGAATGTGTGTGTATGAAATGGAAAGGAAAAAGTGTGGGAAATATTGCCCATTGATCATCATCACCATCAAAAGGCAATTATTAAACATATGCTTGTGTACAACACTATGGCAAGGGAGGTGTTTGGTGGGCCAGCCATTCTCTCTCTGTCTCAGGATCAGGATTTCACACTGATCCATCTCATGCCTTATTATCATTGTCTTAGCAACTGCAAGCACACCTTGGAGATATTGTGGGTTTGGTTCCAGACCACTGCAGTAAACCAAGCATCACAGTAAAGTGAATATTGCAATAAGTCAAGTCACATAATTTTTTTTTTTTGGTTTCCCAGGGTATATAAAAGTCACGTTCACACTGCCCTATAATCTATTAAGTGTGAAATATCATTATGTCTACACAATATACATACCTTAATTTAAAATACTTTATTGCTAAAAAAAAAAAAGCTAAACATCATCTGAGCCTTCCATGAGTCATAATCTTTGCTGGTGGAGGGTCTGTCTCGATGTTGATGAAAGCACAATATCTGCAAAGAACAATAAAACCAGATATGTCACCACGTTGCTTTTAACACAAAAATAAAAATGTTTTACTTTCTGTGGATGTGTTTAGACTAGGCAACTGCTTTACCCACCAGCCTCCAGCTGTGTTTCTATGAACCAATAAGATGATATGACTAGGCACAGAACTGTGGAGTTAAAATCTGAAGGACAAATGCCATTACTTAATGTTCATTAATCACTTAAAAACTGCATTTCCTTTTCTTCTACCCTTCCTCTTCTCTTCCTTCCCCTCGGTCTGCCTTCCTTCCTTCTTGCCTGCAAATGTTTATTGGATTTCCTAGAGCAGACTGTAAGATTTAACAATAAGAACATGCAAACACGTTATTACTGTTCTCAAATAATCCCCAGTGTAGTGACAACATTAATATTGTGACAGGGGCTAAAATGGTGCATAGTCCAGAGTGTCCAGAACTATTTAAGGAAGAACATCACACAGCCATGGGCTGTGCGAGGTGAGGGTGGGGCATAGAAAAAAACAATAGAAATAAACGAAGTGAAGGCGAAGTGAGAAAGGATGTTGTAAATATAAAGAGTATATTTACAAAGACTTAGAGGACGGGCAACACAGTGAACTGCAAAGTGACATGACCAAATTAGTCTCTCATTTTACATTTTTATATTTTTTTCTACCATACCTTCCCTCACTAACTGTATTTATTATTGAATTTAATTTCTTATATTTAATTGAAAAAGGCAAAAGTAGGAAATGGGATATAGTGAATGGAGAACTGGGTAGTTTTGAAAACAGATATAATAAGTGTTCACAGGGGGGTGGGAGTGGTTGGGAGAGGTCAATGGGAAAAAAGAAGATATATGTTATACTTTAATCAATCCTATCTAATAAAACAGTAATATGCAAATTGACCATCACTCCAACACACAAGATGGCCACCCCCATGTGGACACAAGATGGCCACCACAAGATGGCCAGCAGGGGAGGGCAGTTAGGAGGGACCAGGCCTGTAGGGGAAGGCAGTTGGGGGGACCAGGCCTGCAGGAGAGGACAGTTGGGGGGGACCAGGCCTGCAAGGGTAGGCAGTTGGTGGCGACCAGGCCAGCAGGAGAGGGCAATTAGGGGCAACCAGGTTGGCAGGGGAGGGCAGTTAGGGGTGACCAGGCCGGCAGAGGGAGGGCAATTAGGTGCAATCGGGCCAGCAGGGGAGCAATTAGGCGTCGATCAGGCTGGCAGCAGAATGGTTAGGGGGTGATCAGGCTGGCAGGCAGAAGCGGTTAGGGGCAATCAGGAGGCAGGCAGGCGAGCAGTTGGGAGCCAGCAGTCCTGGATTGTGAGAGGGATGTCTGACTGCCCGTTTAGGCCCGATCCTACTGGGATCGAACATCCCTCGAACATCCAGTCGAACATCCCTCGAGGGGCCCCAGATTGGAGATGGTGCAGGCTGGGCTGAGGGACACATACACCTGCCTGCCCATCCCCCCCCCACCGCATGCACGAATTTTGTGCACCGGGCCTCTAGTAAAGAATAAAAAAATTAAAAAGCATCTCCTCCCTCAAAAAAAAGTGTTCATAAATTTCAGAAATACATGCACTTTGGTTTAACCTTTTTTTTATTCCTCACCTGAGGATATGTTTTCCATTGATTATTTTAGAGAGAATGGAGGGGAGGGAAGAGGTAGAGAGAGAGAGAAACTTTGATGTGAGAGAGACACATCAATTGGTTGCCTCTCACACAGGGCCTAGGATGGAGCCTGCAACTGAGGTACATACCCTTGACCAGGAATCAAACACAGATCCTTCCTTCCTTAGGGCCAACATTCTAACCACCGGGAAAAACCAGTCAGGGCTATTTAACCTTTTAATTAATGACTGGGAGGAGTATACTACAAAAGTGAAATTTTTGTGTCTTACCAAAAAGTAAGGATGGTGAAGAGAGGTGGCAACATTGACATGGTTGGATATATTAGATTCTGTGGACCCAAGAGGAGTATGAATAGTTCATCCAAGAAAAAGGAAAATCATGGCTATGGCTAGCTATAATTATATGGAATAAAGAGAGCACATTGGAAAATATGGACCAGGGTGATAGTGTGGGGGCCATCGTATGAAGCTCAATGTGAAAAGAACACATTTTGATTTTTCTTACCAAACCATTTCATTAGAAACTAGTGAAATCACTTTTGCAAAAGTAAAAGAGTCCTCCCTCATCTACAGGGGATACGTTCCAAGATGCCCAGTGGATGCCTGAAATCACACATAGTACCAGAGCCAGTATATACGATGTTTTTTCCTATATATGCACACCTATAATAAATTTAATTTATAAATTAGGCACAATAAAAACTTAACAACAATAACTAATAGTAAGATAGAACAGTTATAATAATATACTGCAATTCAAGTAATGTGACTGTGGTCTCTCACTCTTATTGTGCTGTACTCACCCTTTTTGTCCACATGGGAGATGAAGTGAGGTGGACACACGGGCATTGTGATATTGCATCAGTCAATATGCTAACTGAGGAGGTACAGGGACTAATAGATAGATACACTGAACAAAAGGATAATTTACTTCCTGAGAGAAACAGAGCTGGAGGGTGTGAGATTTCATCATGATAACTCAAAACAGCACCCAATTTAAATCTTATGAATTGTTTATTTCTGGAACTTTCCACTTAATATTTTTAGACCCCAGTTAACCTCAGGTAACTGAATCCACAGAAAGTGAAACCACAAATAAGGGGGGAATACTGCACTGAAAATCACTCACTTGCCGTTCTAAAGCTATATTGAGATTCAAGACCTGAATACACACTCATTGTTCCTCTTCCAGGGCCTCCCAGAATCCTAGCCAGGAAGCAGGCTTGATCAGTTGAAACTGTATTTTCCATCTTCACCTGAATCCACAGTCACTGTACTTACATTCCTCATTCTCAGTGAAAGTGAGCAAGCAGGGCTCTGAAAAATGGAAAGCTATTCTTTAGTACCTCCAAGTTCTCCCTTTTTTCAGTCTTCCCCATTTTTGCTTAATATATCTCCAGTTTCCCTACTGCAATGTATCAAACCCTGCATTTTGGAGACACACCTCTAATAACCATTTTTCCATAGCGTATGATGTGCCAACTTCAACAGGACTATTTCTATTAAATCATCACTAATTATGGGAGACAAATCATTATTCCTAAATGAGAGGGATTTTAAAAGTGAACTGAGCAAATGACAGAAATTTTCCGGGAAAGAGTTAGGGACTTATCAAAGGCCTTGTAAATATGACATTAAAAATATTGAACCTTCAGTACCTTGTTGGCCATAATGCTGGAGTAGGATCTTGAGCACATTGGCCAATGTTTATATTTCAGTTGCTGGATGGTAGGGTATTCATGTTTGTAAATCAAGTACATGACAGTGACTTCTTTCACCTACCTGACTCAGAAAGTAGGTTCTCTATTTAAAAAAAAAATTTTTTTTTGCATATCACCTGTGTTATTTCTTTGCTTACTTGTCTGATCTCAAAGCCAGAGTGAGTAATACCAAATAGAGGAGTAAAAATATTAATTGATCGCCCTAGCCGGTTTGGCTCAGTGGATAGAGCATCGGCCTGCAGACAGAAAGGCCCAGGGTTCGATTCTGGTCAAGGCCACATGCCCGGGTTGTGGGCTCGAGCCTCAGTAGGGGGCATGCAGGAGGCAGTCAATCGATGATTCTCCCTTATCATTGATGTTTCTATCCCTCTCTCCCTCTCCCTTCCTCTCTGAAATCAATAAAAATATAAAAAAATATTAATTGATCAATACATATATATGATTAAGAACACTGAGCTGATTTCAAAAAATTGGAACACTGGGCCAAGATCTGCCTTTGACTTGCTTTCTGACCTTTGGCAAATCAATTAAAATTTTCCCTCTCCTGACTTGTCACACCTCTAAAATTAGAAATAGAATCCTCTCACTACCTACCCAAACAATTGCTAAAGTGAAAGAGATGGACCTTAGCATAACTTGGAGATAAGTACCATATGGCAACCATTAGTTTAAAGCAGTGACATACATGGCAGAGCCCTGTAAGTATTTCTGCAAATAGTACTTAGGTCCAAAGAATCTCTCCTGGAAGAAATGAAACCTAAAGCCAAACTACTAGAATAAAACTATTTGAGATATTAACATGGTTCCTAAAAGACAAGGTTTCATTGTGAGGGAAAGCTTTTCATTTATTTTCAACATCTCTCTTATATATTCCCTTGTTTGCTGCTCTGGCTATCACCGCTGTTAATAAGGCAAATCCAGAATGATGCTTTAGTATTTGTCAAAATATGGCTTTCCATAAAAATAAGGCTTCAAAATATGGCTTTCAAAATATGGCTTTCTTCCAAACACGGCCTTCCATCAAGCAACACAGCTTTGGTCATTTCAATATTGCTTCCAAATTTACTTTATACTTTGTTTCTATAGATACTGTCCACACTTTACTCTGATTTTATCAACAACAATAACTTATTTTCAGATAATAAATGATATGTGTGTATTACAAAAATAGAAATGATTTATTCAAAGTCTAAATGAAATTATATAAAATGTTTTTGTAACTATTTCAAAAACAATTTTATCTCCATAACTTTAGCATCTGTATATATATATATATATATATATATATATATATATATATATAGTTCATTTCACCTTACAGCTCCAGATGTCACTTGTGTTTATAAAAACTCCAACACAATTTACATATATTTCTGAGAATGCAAAAAATAATATTTAAAAAAACCATATTATTAAAAATAGGTAGGAATAGTCTGGGAGAGATAAAAAAAATATTCACAGTTGAGATTTAGCCTATTAAATGTGGACAAAAGTTGATTTTTAAAATTCATTGATACCTTCTCCCTCTCACACAAAGATAAATTTGGTTGGCTCTATACTATTTTAAACCTCATTTCAATTTGTATATGGTATCATAAGAATAGCTTTGAAATTAATCAAAGCATACGTTGCTAATGCAGTATAGTTGCAATATAGTTGAACATGTATAGAACATATATTGAGTCAACTGTGTTTAGATATGATATCTATGAATACTTTGTCTCTGTTCTTAGCAACTGCCTTTCCACTCACTGATACTCTTGCATCTTCTCTGATAATTATGTCCTAGCCTTTCTGCTATTACTTCTTAGCCACCAATCGCTGCTGTATTTCTTGACATATAATTTCAATATATTCTCAAGATATTTATGTTGTCCACCTGCTTGCATCCACATAGCAAATAAATATTCAGTTTTACAGCCACCCTTTCCCATTTTGCACAGACCGCCTCCCAATAGAAATCAGGGCAGTAAGCCTCCCTTCAGTGCTGGGAGAGCACCTGGGCTCCAAACCCTCATAATTAGAAGTCCCTTAGGTTTAGCATAATCCACAGACGGTGCAGATGCGACATCCCAGGAGGCTGCTGGGGTGTCAAATTTGAACCTCAGGAGTCCATGGAGGGAGGTTGCAGAGGAAATGGAATGTTTAGCAACAGAGGACAAAATACTTAGCAGTTGCACACAATTTTACAAAGACTAGCTGTAATTCTTACAGTTCTAGAAATTAATCTTGTCGAACATCATAAGCCCCAATCCTAAGGCAACCCCTACTTATAAGGCATCATTTCCTTGTATCCAATGCAAAAATCTACTCTTCTACACCCATAACAAGTGGTTCTTCACTTCTGCTTAATCACTGGGGATGGAGAGCTCAGTTTTATCTTACATTGAATGAGTAGTTTCCTGTTGCTGCTGGCACCAAGCTTCTCAGGCCTAGAAATCTGAATGTATCAGGTTGCCAAGGAGCTTCAGAAAATAGAACCACATGCCTGCTATTCTTCTGGTCACTATCCTTCATTATCAAAGCATCTGGAAACTAAATTAATAATCAGAAGGATGCTCTCTAAACTTAGAATAGAAAATAAAATGACATATTATTATAAAATTTTTTCTCAAGTCATGGAAAAAGCCTCATGAATTATTCCTTTCCAATCACAGAGAGAACATTTCTAATAAGTGGAATGTACAAGGTCTCTCTTCCTCTCCCTTTCTGGAAACATGCTGAATAAATGCAATTGAATTTCTCAGATAACTAGTTTTTATCAGCCACCAAATTCATCACCTCATGCCAGAAAATATTTTACCAGGGTGGTAAAAAAAAAATCTCAATAGTGACTGCCTTTTGGAGGTTAGGGCCAATCGTGGGAGATTCTGTTACAAAACCGGCTTCCTTAGTACCCAGGGAGATGACAGACTCTGGCATACCAGAAAGAGATGGCAGCACTTATGTTGGAAGCAAAGAGAACAGAATTACTTTAAACAAAAGCAAGGTCAAAAGGACAGTCCCCAGAATGGGAGTGGTATGTAGGGGTACGGGGCTACTGACTTTCAGGAATCTATTGAGGTGACTCATAGAACCTATTTCTAGAGGCAAAAAAAGATGAACCAGCAACAAGAGAACTGCTTACTATATAATCAAAAGGGATCAAGAATGAGTGAGAAGAAGCCTGAAATACTACTGCCCAGTTTCCAGATTTATACCAGTTCTAAGACCAAACTCCTATCAACCAAAAGGGAAGCCTGATTGTCATAAAAGAAGGATCCTGCAACACTACAGCATGGATTCAGAAGTGTTTTCTTCATCCTTTCTTAAAGAGATCTACGGTCATTTACTCAAATAACCACACAAGGGAAAAATCTGAGCTTGGAACGTGAATGGCATGATACGTGTGTACAAGCAGAAAATAGATTGCTATTGTTAAAGATCCTACTCAAGAATAACCCCAAATGACAGCAATGAGGGAATATCCTCCCAAAGGACAGATCTTTGGGCTATCCACCTGTTCATCTACTTTGAGTGAACAGAAAAAAAGTATTCAATGTTAGTCTCATGGGCAATGTTGAATGGTTTTGTTGCTGGTAAGGACCATGGAAGGTGAATGACTTAGCTTGCTAGCCAGGAAAAGGCAGTTCAAGGAAATAAGTAATTGACTGAACCTATGTTTAAAAGCAAAAAAGTGTTAGGATATTTGTGTCATACATGAATGTTCACAAAAGACAACCACTGAAGAAGAGGCATGAAATAACGGAGCCACAGGGTGATTTGGCTAGTAGATGTCAACCATCCTCTCTCCTTGACCATCTCAGGGCTCCTACGATGGGCTTATGAATAGAGTAAGCATGGTGGGAGAGACAGAAACTACCCATAGACTCAAGAGCACAGGCTTCTTCTCACAAATGCTGATCTAGCTACTGCTGCTCATAAATGTCCAACCTGCCAGTAACAGAATTCAATGCTGAATTCCCTACATGGTACCAACCAAAACTCTTGTGGCAAGTTGACTACATTAGGCCCTTTAAATCCTAGAAAGGGCAGTGTTCAATCGTGCTCTTGATTGACATGTATTTGGGCATGGGTTTCTCTTCCTGCCTGTGTTGCCACAGCCAGCACCTTCCAGGGACTCACAGAGTACCTAAGCAATTGACATGGGAGTTCTCAAAACACTGTCTTAATCTGAGGAACTCATTTTATGTCAAAGGAAGTATAGCAATAGTCACATTTCCATGAGACCCACTGATCCTATAAACACATAACACAACATTCAAAACCTGCAATTCTGACAAAGTGTTGGAATGGCCTCCTGAAGGCTTATCTGTGGCACAGCTTGCAGATGTCACCCTACAAGGATGAGGTGGTATTCTTCAAGATGTGGCATATACTTTAAACCAATGGTCATTATATTTTAAACCCTAGACTTAAGAAATATAATATACTAGGAGCCCAGTGCATGAATTCGTGCACCTTGAAAGGAACTGTGGGCCGCGAGGTTGCGGTAGGCACAGGGGCGGGTCTCGGCCCATCCTCTGTGTCCCCACACGGCCCCTCCCACCACAGCCCCTGGTCCCCTGTCTGCCAGCAGCCCTGCTCCTGCTGCCACCACTCCCACATGCTGACAGCACCGCTCTCACCTGCTGACAGCACGGAGCGTCTGGGGCCAATGCCAGCAGCGGGTGCGAGCGGGGCTGGCGCAGTCAGCAGGTGTGAGAGGCAGCTGCTGCCCTGATTGCCCCTCAGAAGCAGGGGAAGGTGGAGAAGCCCTCAGGAGCAATCAGGGCTGGCAGCCGCTGCTCGCACCCGCTGATGGCACTGAGCAATCGGGACCAGTGCTGGGCACCGGCAGTGGGTGCGAGCGGCAGCTCCAGCACCAGCTGTGGGTGCAAGCGTCTGGTGGGACCATGGTGCACAGGAGCAAAGAATTTTCAGTAACCACCAGAGGCTCGCCCAGATGACAGCAACCAGCACCCACCTTGGTCTGGCACCCCCACTCACCTGCTCCACCATCCTGCCGTGGCTGACGCCCACCATGTTCCGTGCATGGCCCCTGGTAGCCAGCGTACATCATAGCCACCAGTTGTTCGGCCATTTGGTCTATTTGCGTATTAGCCCTTTATTATATAGGATGGGTTCAGGAAACACGGAGTAGTATTGGTCCTGCTATTTCACTAATCCATTTCACTAATCTACTTAGCTTTGCTTCCAGTCTCTTCAACTTGAGGCTATCAGGTCTAGAGCTCATCATTTCAGGGAGAGAAGTGCTCCCACAAAATAACTCAGTAAGACTCCCACTACACTTTATGGTGTACATACCATCTTAACACTTTGGGTTCCTTGTGCCAATTACTCAGTAAGAAAATAAAAAGAAATGTCTGGCAGGCATAATAGTTGCTGATCATCATGAGGAAGTAGGACTGATGTTATATAATAGGGACAGGAAGGAATATATTTGACACACAAGTCATCCTTTGGAAAGCATTTGTTGATATGCCCATGTTTAATTACAATCTGAGAAGGTAACCAGAACTCAGACCACTCAGGGTTAAGGGCCTAGATCAACCTAACAGGCAAGCTACCTAGAGTAGCAGGATGAGGAAGATGATGAGTATCAGTCTTATACTCAGTACCAACAGTGCAATGATGACTATAGTTTTTTTCTATTAACTCTTCTTAAGTTTTCCCAGAAATTGAGGTTGTGCCTGAATTGAATGAATTTACATGAATGGAAAGTGGATCTGAGTGTTTCAAGGGGAGGATGATAGTAAAATGCTGTTAGTGACCCACCCTTCCTTACCAGTCACTGCTCCTATCCCAGGGATAGTATAGTCTGAGAGCTGCTGTGACTGTTGGCTAATAACAACTCACAGATGTCCCTTCTTCAAGGACTAGTTATTAGTCAAACAGAAGCTACCACATCCTGGGTCTACTAGTATGTCCCACACAGGGGAGGGCAGACTTCAGGCAATGATTGACTCACATTACTAATTTACTAAATTAGCTTCCTCAATTTGTACAAGTCATGTAGAGGTCTTCCTTTGCAATATCACTGGTCAGGACTGCTATCCCAGGTCCTCAAGAGCCTCCCAGTTTGTCGACCTTCCTTTAGGACCATTCTGCTCCAGTTCATTTTGCGTACTATGTCAGATGAATTTCTCTAAACCCCATTTTCATCATGTCACCGTGCCCTTCAAGAATCTATAATGGTCATTTAATGGCCTACCACATTAAGACTGCTTATTATTACGGGTCATTTTAACAAATACTGATTGAGTGTAGTCACTGAACTAGAGACTGAAGATACAAAAATCAGTGAGAAATAGTACTTACTCTCACATTTTCACAGTCTACCCTGGAAAAAGAGACCGATCGCCCCTTAGAAGAGAACCATGCTTTGCCAATATTTGTATCACCCAGCTCATAGAAGACAATTCTGCCTGAGAAAGTTTTGAAGGGCCTCAAAAGGAAGGTGAAAATTAAACGTCATCTTAAAAAGCTTGAAAACTGTAAGAATAAATAGAATCTTTTTATGTAGAGTGTCATGTTGAGAGTGCTTTTAATGGAGATTGCAATGTAATCATTGCTGCAGAGGAAAGGGAGTGCACTGAGTTCGAGTGACTGGAGCAACAGCTCTCACTTCATTGCAGAGACACGCATATGCTGGGTGGCAGTCATTTGTAAGATGTGATGTAACTTGTTACTAATAATATTTACATACTGAGGTTTGTGACTGCCTCACTTACTAAAATAAATTAGAGAGGATTCAAAGCTCTCCCTCAAATTATGTTAGTACCTCATCTATTCTGATATCTTTTGTGTGATTAAGACTTTGGCCTTGTCTAAAGACAGGTCTGGACTTTGTCCCGGACTCCTGGGAAGTAGCCTCTAAATTCTTGGAACTTTCTTTGTCTTTGTTATTCATGGTGGGCCCCTCAGATAATATCTGGCAGACTATGCTAACAAAGTGACTCATGACTCATGGTAGGCTCCTTGGGTCACATGATGTCACCCCAACCTCTAGAAGTGTGGGGGTGGTTCTGGACACCGGATGCTTGAGTGAGCATTCTAGGTTGGTAATACTTCTTGTGCATATCTCACATCCATGTCTGGAGAATAACACACCTTGAGGGCAATGAAAGCTTCACATTTGGGATTCTACTTTTATCCTTTGTATCTTACCCTGCAATGAGTCATAACTGTGAAGATAATAGGTTTTAGTGAGTTCTGTAAGTCTTTCAAATGAATTATCAAAACTGGCAATAGATTTGGGAAATCCCTGAGCTTACAGTTGATGTAAGAAATGAGGGTTACTAGTACATGGAATCTTTCCTCCAACTTTGTAGCTGGATCCTAACTCCTTGCAGTCAGTGTCAGAAGGCTTAGGCAGACTGGGAATCTAGAAAATTCTACCTAAAACCCTGCAGTTTGGCGAACTCTGGGTACTTTCTCGATGGAAACAGAAAAGGGTAAAGTCAGAGTGAGCCAGTTGGTGATTATAATTAATCCCGAGTCATGCACGAGCCTGCCATCCATCCTGTGTGTCCTGACGAAGAAGTGTGTGTGGTAGAAGATAAGGGTACCAAAGTAGGTATCATTTACAGCAGTCATTCTTATTTTATATAGTAGTATTTGAGTGGACAATCACATAATCTGGTAAAACTCTATAATCTAGAAAAATCCTCATAGTTCACTGCAAATAACACAGAATTTGGAATCAGAGACATATGTTGCTTTCTAGTTATATGAGTTTTTTATTTAGTCATTGACTTTTAGTTAATTTATATATGGAATGAGGTTAAAATAAGGCATAATTTAGGGAATTATGAATTTTAAATGGAAAATACACAGTACATGAAAGTGCCTTATAAACCTTTAAATGTTAATGATATTAGTAAGAAGGGTGTGTTTTTTTTCCCTTTTCTCCCATCAAAGAGTTATTTGACTCCAAATGTATTATTTAACCTTCTCCATGCTTAGTTTCCTTATCTATAAAGAGATGGGATAACTTCCACTTCTGAGTTCATCTTAAGGCAGATACTTTCATTATAACTAGAGGCCCAGTGCACAAAATTCATACACTCAGGGGGGATCCCTCAGCCCAGCCTATGCCCTCTCACAGTCTGAGAGCCCTCAGGGGAATGTCTGACTGCCATGGAGGCAGGAGAGGCTCCTGCCATGGCCCCTGTACTTGCCAGCTGTGAGCCCAGCTTCTGCCTGAGTGGAGCTCCCCTTGTGGGAGCGCACTGACCACCAGGGGGCAGTTCCTGCTTTGAGTGTCTTCCCCCTGGTGGTCAGTGCGTGTCATTCTGTGACTGGTCATTCTGCCGTTCGGTTGATTTGCATATTAGCCATTTATTATATAGGACTAGAGGCCCGGTGCATGAAATTCGTGCACGGGGGGGGTGGGGGGGAGTGTCCCTCAGCCCAGCCTGCAACCTCTCCAATCTGAGACCCCTCAAGGGATGTCCAACTGCCCATTTAAGCCCGATCCAGGACTGCTGGCTCCCAACTACTTGCCTGCCTGCCTTCCTGATTGCCCCTAACCACTTCTGCCTGCCAGCCTGATCATCCCCTAACCACTCCCCTGCCAGCCTGATTGATGCCTAACTGCTCCCATGCCATCCTGGTCACCCCTAACTGCCCTCCCCTGCAGGCCTGGTCACCTCCAACTGCTCTCCCCTGCAGGCCTGGGTCCTCCACAACTTCCCTTCCCTGAAGGCCCAGTTGCCCCCAACTTTCCTCCTCTGCTAGCCTGGTCACCCCTAACTGCCCTCCCCTGCAGGCTTGATCACCCCCAACTGCCCTCCTTTGCAGGCCTGGTCCCTCCCAACTGCCCTCCCCTGCTGGCCTGATCGCCCACAACTGCCCTCCCTTGCAGACCTGGTCCCTCCCAACTGCCCTCCCCTGCTGGCCATCTTGTGGTGGCCATCTTGTATACACATGGGATCAGTCATCTTTGACCACATGGGGGCAGCCATCTTGTGTGTTGGAGTGATAGTCAATTTGCATATTATTCTTTTATTAGATAGGAGGATTAGATAGGATAGAAGCCTGGTGCACAGGTGGGGGCCAGCTGGTTTGCCCTGAAGGGTGTCCCGGATCAGGGTGGGGGTACCCTTGGGGCGTGGGGTGGCCTGGGGGAGGGGCCTGTGGTGGTTTGCAGGCCAGCCACGCCCCCCAGTGACCCAAGCGGAGGCCCTGGTATCTGGGATTTATTTATCTTCTATAATTGAAACTTTGTAGCCTTGAACAGAGCCAAGCCTCCTGCTCGCTCCGTGGCTGCAACCATTTTTGTTGGGATTTATTTATCTTCTATAATTGAAACTTTGTAGCCTTAAGCAGAGGCTAAGGCAGGCCAGGGCAGGCAGAAAACTTGGCTTCCTCCATTGCTGGGGAAACCCAAGCCTCCTGCTCTCTCTGTGGCCACAGCCATCTTGGTTGGGTTAATTTGCATATTCGCTCCTGATTGGCTGGTGGGCATGGCTTGTGGGCGTAGCGGAGGTATGGTCAATTTGCATATTACTCTTTTGTTAGATAGGTTTTTTTTAGGTATCAAAATTCTCTTACATTTTGTTTCTTTTAAAAAATAACTTCCTGTTTTATATCCCACATGATTAAATCATATGGTTGTTTTATTTTTCCCTCTGACTTATTTCATGTAGCACAATGCTTTCAAGATTCATCTATGTTACTGCAAATGGCAGTATTTCTTCTTTTCTTATGGCTGAATAGCATTCCATTGTATATATGCACCACATCTTCTTTATCCAATCATCTATCAAAAGACACTTTGATTGTTTCAATGTCTTAATCACCATGAATAATGCTGCAGTGAACATAAGGGTACATATATCTTTGTGAGTAAATGTTTTCAAATTGTTCCGGTAGATAATCAAAAGAGGGATTTGGAAGAGGTAGAAGAGGATAAAATATATGGAAATGAAAGAAGACTTGATGTTAGGTAGTGAACACATAATGCAATATGTAGATGATATATTATAGAATTGTTCACTTGATACTTATATAACCTTATTAACCAATGTCACCCTAATAAATTTAATTAAAAATTTAAAAAAAACCTTCCTTCAAGCCCTATGTTCCTGATAGAGGGGAGAAATTATAATGAAAAATGGATCATTAAGTTCATAACTCTATTTGCTAAGATAAGTATCATAATTTTGACCAAAAACATGATCATATGAGAGATATATATTGTCTTAGGGAGTAAAAAGTAATATGAAAATTTGCCAAGCAAAAACTTTCCAATTAACTAGTAGTGGAAATGTTAATTAACAAATTATATTCATATAATAATTATATAATTTCACACATCATTGGTTGTATTTTAAAGAAATGCAAGTAATAAAATTGATACAATTTCAGTTTCTTGTTTCCTTAATTTTTTATAGAAGCCAAATTGTTGTATTTTTCAGGGAAATACAGATTATAGTGGAGTCTGTAATTGATGATTAGTGATTCTGAGAACAAAATAAGTTTATTTTTCCATTTAACAACTCTTTATTGTAGCTGGATAGTGTTTTGAGATAAATTTTTCCCTCTATTTTCATCTTTTCCTTTTTCTAATCCAAATAGACGAGAGTCTGCTTATTGCAATGAGGAATGTGGTGGAGTGGAGAGCAGCAAAGCAGCTTTCTGCAAAATAATTCTTGGCTTTTGTTTCCTAAAACTAAGACCCAGGAGGGAAAGGGAGTTACACAAGGAAGTGGATGTCTCAAGAAACTTAAAAGAGGAAGAATTCTGTCAAACTAAAAAGGGATTCCTGTGTCGAGAGAAGTGGATAAGAGAGGTCTATTGGCCAGAACCAGTAGGGCCTGGGGGGCTTCCTGGCTGCATCCTGGTGGGCAGCGAGGCCCAGGGGAAATAGCTTTGGGTGGTCAGGGGTGTCTAGCTTCTACCAAGATTCCTGCTCCGGAAGCATGGCACAGAAACAGTAGAAGTTGGAACTGAATGGCCCACGTCGGCAGGGAAAATGGATGTCTGCATGATAAACTACAAGAACAGACGCAAGATTAGAAGGCTGCCTGCAAAACCCCAGTATGTAATCACTGTTTATGATCCTGGAAGTTAGCCAGAACCACAGTGAGTCCCCAAAGTTATTGCTACTGGGGATACGGTATCCCACGAGACCAACAGGAATTAAATTTGAAATATTTTTAAATACTTATTAAAAAAGAACAAGAGTTGCATTATTTCCAGTATACCTGAGTCTACATTCAGTATGAAATGAAAAGTACTCAACTTTAAAATGTCATAAGTAAATGGCACATAAATAGAATTTAAATTATAGCTAATTATTGCCAAAGAGGTGATGAAACCATGGGCATCATATTTAGTCAATAAATTTAAATCCCCAAATATTTGGCCAGACCAAATCCTTTTGAGAAAATATAAAAATCCCCATTAACTAATTTCAAATGTCCTTTTTTTTTTCTAGCATCGTATAGTCTTATATATAAGAAACACTAAAATCATAAAAATCTGAGCAGCTGGAGGGAAAAGGTAAAGAAGACAAAGACCTAGAGAATGAATAATCTAAATGGCTCTTGAGTAAATGAAAATTAATTTGTATTTTATTTTATTGATCCTCACCTAAAGATATTTTCCCATTGATTTTTAGAGAGAATGGAAGGGAGGGGGAGAGACAGAGAAAGAGAGAGAGAGAAAGAGAGAGAGAGAGAGAGAGAGAGAGAGAGAGAGAGAGAGAGAGAGAGAGAAACACCAGTGTGAGAGAGACACATCGATTGGTATGCACCTGGACCTGGGGCCTAGGATCGAGTCTGCAACCAAGGTACGTGCCCTTGATCAGAATCAAACCCAAGATCCTTCAGTCCACAGGCCGATGCTCTAGCTACTGAGCCAATTCGGGTAGGGCTAATTTGTATTTTAAATGTTGATGCAAATTTTGTTTGAAATTGGTTTTGTGCTTTTATTTTCCCATATGCAAATATACACGGAAAGCAGGTGGGCAAGATCAATGAATGAAGAATACAAGCTGGAAAGGCAAGATTTATATTTTATATTCAATTAATGGAAACATCATCTTCCCATACCTTTTCTGCCATATTTTTACAGATATATTCCTACAAAATCTCTTCTAGAAACATCAAGGCAGTCACAGCCACTTTGCCATTCCTATGGCCTAAAAAGATTCCTTTTTTTTTTTTTTTTTGCTTGAAGTTTCAAAGCAGAAAGAAAGATTAAAATAGAAAGTGAATTTCCAAACTGGTATGAATACTAATCTGAGATGACTGTCTCTCTTTTTTCCTCTCTGGACTAAAGTGCCTCATTTTAAAGTATATTCTTTATTTTTCCATCTGTTATTGTTTATTAAATCCCAGCTAACTGCCAGACACTATACCATGTTTTGGGAATATAAATATGGAAATATCAGGTGCCGGCCCTCAAAGAAACCAAGTCTAGGGAGTAGGCAAAACCATATATATAACTAATTTTACAAGCCTAGAGCAATCTGGAAAGAACATAATAGAAATGTGTTCAAAGTTCTGGGGGACCCCAGAAGAGAGCATGTTTACTTCTGCCCAGAAGATTAGATGGTGAGAAAGCATCAGAAAGGGATTCCTAGAGAGGTTGTTGTCTGGGCTGGTCCTTGAAGAACATATTGTGAGACTCAGTTGAGGCTGGGAAGGGAGAGCATCCCAGGTTTCAGAACTTGCACAGGCAAAGGGCAAAGACATAGCCATAAAGATGGGGGATGTTGATGGAAGAGAACATTTATGTGAGCCAGAGAAAGCAGATGGGCAAGACCAATGAATGAAGTAAGTAATACAGGCTGGAAAGGCAAGAGACTGGGTCCAAAATTACTTTAAGCTTCATTTCTAACATTTTTTTTACTTTTTATTTTCTTTATTGATTAAAGTATTACATATGTGTCCTTAGCCCCCTAATGCCACCCCCCCCACTCATGCCCTCACCCCCAATGGTGTCTGTGTCCATTGGTTAGGCCTATATGCATGCATACAAGTCCTTTGGTTGCTCTCTCCCCTTTACCCCCCACCCTCCCCTGCCTTCCCTCTGAGGTTTGAGCATCTGATCAATGCTTCTCTGTCTCTAGATCTGTTTTTGTTCATCAGTTTATGTTGTTCATTATATTCTACAAATGAGTGAGATCTTGTGATATTTATCTTTCTCTGACTGACTTATTTCACTTAGCATAATGCTCTCCAGGTCCATCCATACTGTTGCAGATGGTAGGAGTTCCTTCTTTTTTACAGCTGCGTAGTATTCCATTGTGTAGATGTACCACAGTTTTTTAATTCACTCATCTCCTGATGGGCACTTAGGCTGTTTCCAAATCTTAGCTAGCGTAAATTATGCTGCTATGAACGTAGGGGTGCATATATCCTTTCTGATTGGTGTTTCTAGTTTTTTAGGATATATTCCTAGAAGTGAGATCATTGGGTCAAATGGGAGTTCCATTTTTAGTTTTTTTTAGGAAACTCCGTACTGTTCTCCACAGTGGCTGCACCAGTCTGCATTCCCACCAGCAGTGCACGAGGGTTCCTTTTTCTCCGCATCCTTGCCAGCACTTGTCATCTGATTTGTTGATGATAGCCATTCTGACAAAAAACAAAACAACAAGAAAGCCCACTGCATGAAAGAACATATTTACCAATGTTATCTCAGATAAGGGTATAATCTCCAACATTTACAGGGAACTCATAAATAACCCAATAAAAAAATGGGCAACGAATCTAAATAGATACTTTTTGAAAGAGGATATAAGAAAGGCCAAGAGACATATGAAAACATGCTCAAAGTTGCTAATCATCTGAGAGATGCAAATCATTTCTAACATTTATTATTCACTGTATATCTCCGTATATTGGAGCAGTTGACAAATTTTAAGTAAGGAGGAATGTCTAGTTTAAATCTCTTTAAATCAATCCATCTTTCCTCAATTGGTATTTTAAGAAGTCTGGCAAGGCAGATACAAAATTTTCTTTAGACCTTCTTTAGTATTGATGTGCGAAAGCATCATATAGGTGAAGCCTGGCTTCTGTAAAAATAATGTCATGCCCTGGCCAGTGTTGCTCAGCTGGTTGAGCATCTTCCCATGTACTGAAAGGTTGCCAGTTTGATTCCCTGTCAGGGCACATGCCTGGGTTGCAAGCTCAATCCCCGGTAGGGGGCATGCAGGAAGCAGCTGATGTATATTTTGCTCCCACATCGATGTTTCTCTATCTCCCTTCCTCTCTCTCTAAATATCAATTTTAAAATCATATATATATATATATATATATATATATATATCCTTTATAAAATCTTATAACACATATATCCCCATCTCTATAATGGAGGCCATCCATATTTCAAATATTGTGGCTGAAATGGCTTTGGAAAGAGTTTTCTGATGTGAGAATCTCTTGCCTTTCATTCTATGCTACTATAGCTAATCGTTAAATGTCTGTCTTGTGTCAGAAATTTTCTTAAACATGCACACACACACATGCCAGTGCCAAGCCATCCTTTCTTGTATTTTTCACTCCATCGCATTTATATTTACTATCTTTACCACTGAGTTGTAAGCTCTGTGAAGACAAGAGTCTGACTCTACAATTGATCCAGCTCCCTGGTGCCAGGGACAGCACTGAACAGACTTATGCCTTTGGAACATGGACGCTGACTAATGATTGGATACCCATTCTTCCTGCCTTTTTCTTTGTTTGCTCATTTATTTTAACAAATGAGTATAAGCAAAGATAAGTAGATTTATTATACAGGTTTGTTCAGGCCATTTTGCCTTTTGCTTTTTGTTTTTGTTTTTATTTTCCCACTGAGAGTACACACTTAAAAACAGAGACTGAGAGAGATGTGCGGCAAGAGTATAAAAATATATGTAGGTGAAATTCCTATTCCTCTGTCTGGGAAAAGTCAAATACCCTTCCTTTACTTATTTATGCACATGCTGACTTAAAGATCACATAAAGGGAAAAGTGCGGGGCTTCTCACATTCTCATTGGGACTTGAAAACCTGAAGAAATTCCCCACAACACTGAGCAAATTCGCCGTGCCTGGCCTGGTTTGGAATGTTATTAAGTGCTGTACCCTTTCCAAGTGCTTTGCAAATAATTTATAAACTACTTTTCATAGAATCCTAAGGGACAGCAAAGTAGTACCATGCCTATTTTTAAATTGCCAAATAAGAAAGGAAGAAAGAAGGTAGGAAGAAAGAGAAGGGAACTTATGTTGGGGGTGCCTATTATTTACCCTCACTTTTCCTCTCTGGCTTTACCTTCTCCACTTTGTCATGACTTTTACGAGTATCAGTGCATATGGACATAGAAACAATGTACAGGAAAGGAAAAAAAAATCACCAATTTGTCTCTGGCTACTCAGAGTGGCACACTGCATTCTAGCCTTCCTCATCCTTTGTCTCTTCTCTAAACTACAGGCACTGAGAGGCCTGGATGGGACTGTGGAGTGTCCTCCAGGCACTCTGCACTCACCAAGTCAAGGCCTCCGACCTCCTCTGAGTCTCTGGAAAAACAGTGCTTTTTCCTAAGTAGCCCGCCTTTGGCTTCTGGCCCAAGCTGCTGCTCTGTCACTTGCCTCGCTCCCCACACTGCCTCTCAGATGCCTGGGAGCTTTGTATTCCTCCTGGGCTCTCCTCTCTGCCTTTGATACAGTTTCCTGGGCAAGCTGATTTCCCAGCCTGCTCCCTCCTGATTGGCTCTGCCTGGATTCTCAGATCTCTGTGCTCCCTCTGCTCTCTTTCTCCTGGAACACTGGCTTTCTGAAAAGTGCGCACAACTGTGACACGACTCCTTGCTTCCTAGGTCCTCCCGGTCTTCCTATAAACATGCAAAATAGTCAGGCCTTACATAGCCATCTCACCTTGTTCGCACGCTGTCCTTTATCTGAGCTTATCCCTCATCCAAGCTCACAGTTTGTTTACTGACCTGAAATCTTCACAACCATTTTAGAATGCAAAGAATTATGGGCTTGTTTAAGACACGTATCAGGTTTTCTTTAGTATAAAGAAGAATTATTTTTGCTAACTAATCTCAGTGAGAATTTTTCTTGGAGGTGCGGGGCGGGGGGTGTAGGGGGGAAAGGAGGCTCTCGGGAAACTAAAGAACAAAAGGACAATAGAAAGGAATCACTTCCTAGTCTGGGTGTCAGGGATTTATACAGGAAAGAGGAATTGCTTCTTTCCTTTTCTCCCTTATAAACAGTTTCTCTCAGGATATGCAAAAAGCTGCTTTTATACCAGAGTTTAAGTCTGCATTAAGGAATGAATTACAGACAGTGCAGTTTTCTGGGACCTCATGGTGCCATTGGGCATGGCTGGGTCATGTCATTTGGCTTCTACTTTATTAGTCAGTGAACAGCCTCCGACAGTAGCACAACTTACAGCTCAGGTTGGCACTCTGCCCTGCTCTTTCCCCACTTATTAAATTATATCATTGTTGAATCACCTGTAATTTTGAAATTTATTCATGCATATGCATTCATTCAACAACATTCAACAGCAAACATATTGTCAAGTACTATGGTTGATTACATTTGTAGTCTTAATTCTTCACACCACTGTAGTATATTATGCATCCTCATCCTTTTCATGGCCTCATGGTGAGAGGAGTGTATTTTTTTGCCCTTGACTTTGGAATTTACCATGTGTCTTGTTTTGAACAATGTGATATAGTGCTCATGACTTATGTAGGGCTTTGAATAGTACTTGTTCTTCTGTCCTTGCCATGAAAAGAATAATCATTTCCTCTCCATCCAATGAGCCTCAGAATATGGTACATAGATAGATGATATAGATATAGATATAGATATAGATATAGATATAGTATAGATATAGATATAGATATAGATATAGATATAGGTATAGATATAGATATAGATATAGATATAGGTATAGATAGATATATATATAGAAAGATATATAGATGACACAGACATAGACATAGACATAGACATAGACATAGACACAGACATAGACATAGATATAGGTTAATTATATACTGGAATATTATTCAGTCATGAGAAAGAAGTTCATCCTTTCATTTAGGACAATATGGAAGGAACTTGAGGGCATTATGCTAAATGAGGTAAGTCAGACAAAGGCAAATGCTATATGATCTCACTTACATGTGGAATCTTAAAAAGCCAAACTCATAGATGCAGAGACTAGAAGGGTGCTTATCAGGGGTCGGGGTTGGGGGAACAAGGAGATGTCTTGTCAGAGGGCCCAAACCTTCAGTTATATGTTGAGTAAGGTTTGGATGTCTAATGTACAACATAGTGATTATAGTTAATAATACTGTCTTATATACTTAAAAGTTGATGAAGAGAGTGGATCTTAAATGTTCTTGCCACAAGAAACAAATGGCAATTATGTGATGTAATGCTAATACTATCATGGCAATGATATTACAATATATAAGTGTATCAATTTCAAATCAATATGTCGTACACCCTAAATTTACACAGTTTTATATGTCAAGTATATCTCAGATCTGGAAACATTGTAAAAATTTTTTAAAGCTTTTAAAAGGAATATGGATATAGTACAGAGATGCCCAGCCAGTCCACAGACCTATAGACTGAAGCGACATCTTTCCAGCTGATCCACAGATGCATGAATAAAAAAAAATTATTATTAAAACTATTAAGTTTTGAGGTGTTCCGTTATACAGTGCAACATCATTTTAACACTAGCTGACTAATAAAAGCTTTAAAAGCTAAGGACATGAGATGCAAAAGCAAATACAAGGATCTCAACCTCCCCAAGTTCACAGTTTATTAACAAAGATACATGTGCAAACGAATGACATTAATAAAATAAATTCTGCAGAGGTGTATATATATATATATATAAAAAAAAGCACATGAGAGCACAGATTTGAGAACAACTCATTCTATTTTGAGAAGTTGGAGGAAAGTTGTCCACGGGAGGAAACAACACTGGGGCATTTGGATAAAGAGGGGACAGGAAGAGTAAAGATATTCCAGGCAGGAGAATAGAGGGAAGACAAGGCACTGCTGGTTGAAGTAGGCACGTGCAGATGACAGAGAATCAAAGGGAACTATCAGAGCTATGTTAAGGGGCACACATGAGCACTGATCTATAGAGTGTGCTGAAACAGGGCTAGAGTTCATAAGAAATAGAGAGCCAGTTAACAAGAGGGAGGAAATTCTCGTATAACTGGGAAAATATAAATTGACCTCATTGCTGCCAATATGGACAGGGACCTTAAGTGGGGAAAATAAATCCTTGCAGCATTGACCTTCTTGACCTTGGCTGTACCAAATACATGTTGAACAATTGTTTGAAGATTATCAGTTTGAAGGACTGCCAAATCACTTGGCAATGAGGGATGCCAAGTCTTGGTCTGGCCTTGGTCCTTAGAAACTATCTAACTCAACCCTTTTATCTCACAGATGGGAAAAATAAGACTCAGAAGATAAAAATTTACCCCAAATTAAAAGCCCGAAACCAGAACCCCAGTCTGATTTATCACTCCTGACCTCTTTCCACCTACACTGTACTTCCTGCCTGAAATTTTCCACAACATGCAAAGAATAGGGAAGCCAGCACTATTAGAATGATCCAAGTTAAAGCTTAAGAATAGGTATCACTTAAAGGAGAGGCAGGAGACTTAAAAGAACAAAAATGTTGTATGTGCACAGAAACATCCACAACACCATACCATCTTTCACAGAGATGTTGGATGTTTAGATGATGCTTGAGACTAAGAACTACAGAATGCTATTGTCCAAGATAAACTGTTTTGGGAAAAGAGGCTTATGTGGACATAGATATAGGTTAATTATATACTGGAATATTATTTAAAAGAGGCTTAAATTTAAGACCATGTGGGCTTAAAGCATGGTCTCCAGTAATAAGAAGTGGATGTGGTAGAAATTGAAGGTGCAGGTCCTGAGGAACACACCCAATCAGGAAGAAGCTACAACTGGACTAACACCTTGCCTAGTTCTAACAGAGCAATAGGCAATAAGATGCCTTGAAGCCAGACACAGGCAAAGAAGAAAACCATAAAAAATAAATGGATGGAACATGGTAATATTAACTTTTGGGGAAATCCAGAAGATATAAAGGTACAACCTTATGTTTTTCTTCTCTTGAGAATGTCCAGAAGCTTCTATACAGTTAAATATTTTATAAAGGAACCAGAACCTTCTCCCATAGCATAATAGAATATAATCTATTTTTTTCTTTATTAATTAAGGTATTACATATGTGTCCTTTCCCCACCATTGCCCGCCCCCACCACCTCCCTCATGCCCTCACCCCCCTGGTGTCTGTGTCCATTGGTTAGGCTTATATGCATGCATACAAGTCCTTTGGTTGATCTCTCCCCCTTACCCCCACCCTCCTCTATCTTCCCTCTGAGGTTTGACGGTCTGATCGATGCTTCTCTGTCTCTGGATCTGTTTTAGTTCATCAGTTTATGTTGTTCATTATATTCCACAAATGAGTGAGATCATGTGATATTTATCTTTCTTTATAATCTATTTTTACAGAAGGTTTTAGATCCTTTCAAAGATCCCTTGGTGTTTATACATGCAGATCCAGGGAAAATTCCCAAGACTGAAATCTACCTCCTGAAGTGTAGGGCAGGAAAAAGCCTGAAGAAAGAGGCTAGGCACTCCAATCTGGTAATTAGTGGAGTTTAAAAAGGGAAACTTACATATAAGGTGTGTCTTGGGCTGCTGAAAGAGGAAATGGATCGCTAGGCCACTTGACAGGTGCCAAATATTATATATGGTTGGGACTGGTGTAGCCGTGGCTCCTAGGATGTGAATGCTACCAGGTATGAGAAATTACTTTACATGCTTGACCAGGTCAGGACAAACAACCTGTTCCAGGAACCAGCACATTGCAGGATGCAAGGAAGTAGTGCTGTTTTGTGTCAGAATGACCACCGGGCATGAACAGACAGTCTCTAAGGAGGGGGGCGGTGTGGTGGTGGAGGGGTTTGGGATAAGCAGTCTCCATCCTGGCTCAGGTCAAGCTTGCAGGACAGACAACAGTCACTCCATGGAAGCAGAGAACAGGTTTTCTGCTTAAAAAATTCCCAGTGATACATATTACAGTGAATTCTTTGAATGAGCAGCTGGTGAGAATGAATTGAAGAGAAGTGCCCCAAGATGAGAGAGAATACGCCTTCCTGTTACTGTGGCTTTTTCACTTCACATTATCCATCTGTCCAGTGGAGCTGGTGCATGTTCTGAACCCTCACCTCAAAATGAAAGCTGAACCTTCACGAAACCAAGGCTAGTTCATTCCAAGGGAAATTACCTTAGCTTGGGGTGAATTAAATAAACATGGAAAATTATGAAGAAGTGTTATCAATACATTAAATGTGGGCTTACAACATGGTCTCCAGAAAATAAAGGTCGAGTGAGAGCAATCATTATTATTTTTAAAAAATATGTCTTTATTGATTTGAGAGAGGAAGGGAGAGGGAGAGAGAGATAGAAACATCAATGATGAGAGAGAATCATTGATTGGCTGCCTCCTGCACGCCCCCTACTGGGGATCGAGCCCACAACCCAGGCATGTGCCCTTGACTGGAATCGAACCCGGGACCCTTCAGTCTCCAGACCGATGCTCTATCCACTGAGCCAAACCAGCCAGGGCAAGAGCAATTATTGGTGGGGAGAAATATGGAGGCAAGCAGGAGTATTTAAATAATAAGTATTGATCCAGTGCACCATCTGCAGATCCAGGGATATCTCTAAGATTCAATTCCTATTATGGGTTCCTTATAAGCCTGATATATATATTTATGCTGCTATATTTAAACCTATTTATCCCTGAAGCATCCACAGAATAATTTACTCACATCCTCCTTTTGTCCCTAAGCTTGAGCTTCAATGTTTTGTTTTAATTAGTTTAACTCCTTTCATTACTTCGTTCCCCAGATTTATCCAATCCTTCTGTAAACAACACTCACCTGTCTACCTCTACAGTGCTAACCTCTCTCTGATTCTACACTGCATCACTCTGTGATCATTCCATTATCAAGTCAAATTCAATTTATCCTACAAATACCCACATGGTGAACTCCCCTCTCTCCCATAGCAGCTTCCTGCATGATTACCTTAGAAAATGCCCATATTCTTCCTTCATTTACATGTAGCTACCTTTTCATGGCTCTCCTATTTCCCTAATTGTTTTCTATCTTCTTGACCTCTTTCTCCCATCTCAAGATTATTATTTTTCATCTATGTCCTTAAATTTAGGTTTTTCTCTGTACACTTTCTTCCTTGACATTACAAAAATCTAATTACTTCAGTTCTATGTAACTGATAGTTAGGTTAATATCTTCAGACTAGAGGTCTGGTGCACAGATTCGTGCACAGGTGGGGTCTTTCAGCATGGCCTGTGGCGATTGGGCCGAAACTGGCAGTCCAACGCTGCCTGCCGCTCCTGCTCATCTTGGCCCTGCCGCACCTGTTGTGGGCTTGTGCCCAGTCAGTCCCGACTGAGAGAGGCTCGCGCGGCTGCAAGGGCACTCATCAGCCATGAGCCCTGCGTCTGGCACCCATCGCAGCACTCCTGCTGTGGGAGCGTACTGACCAACAGGGGGCAGCTCCTGCGTTGAGCATCTGCCCCCTTGTGGTCAGTGGGTGTCATAGCAACTGGTCAACCAGTAGTTTGATCGCTTAGGCTTTTATATATATAGACTAGAGGCCTGGTGCATGAAAATTTGTGCACTTGGCCGGGGGGTGGTCCCTCAGCCTGGCCTGCACCCTAGCACAGTCTGGGAGTCCTCAGGAAATTTCCTACTGATGGCTCCCAAAGGGGAGCAGGCCTAAGCTGCAGTCTAGCTTCCCTCTGTGGGAGGCAACTGGATGGGCTGATCAGGGGACAGTCCCGGCCCCCCCCATCACCCCTCTACCACTGCTGGTCACCACCACCCCCATTGCCATTCCCTCCCTCTGCCCACTGGCACATGCTGGCCTGGTGCCACCTGCTCACCGGCCCCACCCCCCACTGACTGTTCCACTGTTCGGTCAATTTGCATATTATACTTCTATTATATAGGATTTGACCTCTCTTCTAAGTTTTTGCCCATATTTTCAATTATCTGCTAAATATCACTACTTAGCTATTCTACTTACACCTGAAACCCAATAAGCCAAAATGTAACTTATTGTTTTTCTACACAAATACAGTCATCACTGCTTCTGTCAATGCTGTGACCATTGTTCTTGTATTTGAAACTTCAGCACTCTCAATAATTATTTTGTTTTCCTGGCCCCATGTACTCCACATTCCAACTCTTCCACTTTCTTGGTACTTTTGGATCTACATTTTTAATATTTCCCTCATCCACCTTCTCCTCTCTAATATCATGCCTGTATTCCAGTTCAGGTCCTGATTATTTCTCTTTCAAGTTATTGCAAGAGCTTCTTAAATAAAGTCTCCTTGTACATTAATTCATTGAAAATATGGTCAAAATATTTCTAAATAATGCACTTCTCTGATATTGTCATTCCTCCCTCTTTTCACAAATCTTTCAATATGGCTCTTTTATGTTCCTCATAATATTTAAAGCATCTAAGGCTTTCCATGACCTCACTCCCAAACTTGTTTCCCAAGTTTATATAACTACAATATAAGCTAAATTTAACCACTGTGTCATTATTGGTTAAGATATAAAGTAGGAGGTTAGATGTCAATATTATGGTGGCCCTTCTGCTAAATATGCTCTTCTTAGCATCTTTTATATCCAAATACAAGCAATCTTGCAGAGCCCAGCTTATTTATTTCCTTCTTTATAAATCTTTTCTACAACTGGAAATAATTATCATCCCAAAATTCAATAGTAATTTTTTGTGCCTCTGTGTTTTGTATATTTTGGCTTATTAAGTGCATCTGTCCTACTAGACCATAAGCTCCTAAGAGTAGACCTATTTTTAATGAACATTGCATTATTGTATTTCTCAGAAAAAATACTCCAGTGCCAATAACAGCAAAAATTCAATAAATGTTTTCTTAATATACAAGGGAATAATCATAGCCAGTTTTTGTTTTTTGAGAGGAGAGTACTCAGTTTTTCATGGAGGTGTGATTTTGTTCTCTAGTTTTATTTTTAATTTAAAAAAAATAAAGTTCTAAGGAGTTAAGTAACTTGTCTAAAGTCACACAGTAAATGTCAAGACTAGACTCTCAGATTTATACCTCTAACATAGACCTCTCCCTGAGTTCCTGTTCCATATATCCAACTGCCTTCTATTCCTAACCACTTGAATGTTTAAAACTCTTCACTGGTGATAGCTCTAATACCTGTCCCTTAGAGTTCATTCTCTTCATTTTCATCTAGACAATCATGATCTCATATCAACGCTAATGAATTTGGTTAATGACTGGTTCTCTTACCCTATACTTTCTTTCATTCAGTCTGTCCTACATTTCTCTTCCTAAACCACCACCTGTAATAGAGTCACTATCCTGCTCCAATATTTTCAGTGGCTCCCTACTAAAGTACAAAAATAAATCCCATCTTCTCTGTCTGACAATCAACAAATTGGTATTAACTCTGTCTTCAATAAATAGATCTGAATATCCCCAACTTGTAGCCTCCACACCAAATAGACTAGTCTCTTCATTACATTTGAATATGTCATGTGTATTTTTTTCCCTTTTCAAGAATTACACACAAGGTTTTTCTTTAATGGAACATATTTCATATTTCTATCCACTTATCAAAGCCTAAAGTGATCATACAATTCATTTTCTAAATCAGGAGTCTGTTTGGGAGGGGTAGGGCAAGTAAGAGGAGTGATTATTTAGGAACTATCTCAGGTAAACTGAAATGTACATTAACCTACTTAATATTTAAATATCCTTCTACATATATATCAAATCTTACATATCCCCAAAAGTTTCCAGATTCCCTGGCCTTAAGTAATTACTTATTCATCTTAGAAGATTTTGTGTCATAGAAAAGCACACAAAGTCAGCATCCTAATATAAAGACCAGAACCCCAACTCATCTACTTGTCAACTGTGTGATCATGAGCAGGTTATCCAAACTTTTGGGATCCTGCCTCATTTGTAAATGGGATTATTATTCTCACATATTTTCCTTCCTGTAGAAGGATAATACATTGGCATCCTTTGCCTTATAACTTTACAGTGCCTTCCACTGCAGGTGGAATATTCCTCCTTTCCCCCTTGATTATGGCCTTGGCCCTGTGACTTGATTTGGCTGAGAGAAGGTTAAGAGATATGACATGAGTAAATGCTATAAATGGACCTCCATAGCTTAGGTTGCTTTCTTTTGTGGTCCTGTCATCTACTGAGGATAACATGCCCTGAACAGCCACTACTTCTTTATCCTGGGTCTCAGAATAAAGGCATATGAAGCAGAACCAAATATAACTAAAAGCCTGGAGTCAAGCAGGACCCCCTCAAAGCCAGGCAAACCCAGACAGGACCAGGAAACCAAAACCAATGTGAAGATCAAAGGTCAGGAGAAAACAATGTCTGCAGCTATAAGCCACTAAAATTTGATGATTATTACGTAGCCTTATTTCAGCAAAAACTGACCAATTCTACCCATCATGCATATCTTTATAAAACTGAAATTATATATACATATATATGTGAAAATTATTTTAGAAATTGCAACTCATAATTCAAATGCTACTTGTGATCATTGTTACTCAGTGTTATATGTTATTTTAGGAACATATTTTTCTTCATATCTTAATTATAAAATATTAGAGAAAAACCCATTATTATATAAAAATAAAATAATTATACAATGAACAATTACATAAAAGATTATCTATCTATATATATAAAAGTCTAAGTGTCCATCCAGATAATGATGTCATGTAGCAATGCTGGCTTCATCTCCCTAGTGACTAGCCTCCTTGCAGTTTGTTCAGCCCAGGAACATGACTTGCTTTATAGTCAGATGCAAACATTTTACACTTTAACCAAATGTCTGTGAAGCATTTTCATGCACCTCATCTCATTTGATCCTCACAGAAGTCCTGGAGTAGGTAGATAGGAGACCAGGTAGAATCCTATTTTCTTTTCATTAGCCGGAACATGGAGATTTAGAAAGCTTAGAAACTTGACCTGACTGAAAAGAAGTAAGAAATGGTGGACCTTGAAAATGACTTCAGGTTTTCTCACTGCACAGAATATAGTCAAACACTGTTGCAGTTAAATAGTTTACCCTTTGTTCTCCCTGAGTGATCTACAATAATAATCTGTTTCATGTTGATATTTACTGCTGTGTTGCTGACAATTACCTGAAATAGAAGTTGGGTGCTTCACTGGGCTGGAAAAAATTTAGCTAAATCAGAATGCAGGTCTAATTAAGCAAGTTTATTCTATATATGTAAAAGTCTAGGTTGACTCATGCATGCTTGATACATATAAAGCTCTCACTGGTGCCAATCGCATGCATGTGTTTCAATCTGTCATTGTAGATCATGCATTTGGTTGACACTTCTATTACAGAGAAAGGGCGAATGGCGATATTAAAATATGTATTTTAATTAATTTCCTTTCAATGTGCACAAATTCATGCACTGGGCTACTAGTATAAAAATAATAACTACATAAGAATTATTTAAAAATATAATTATTTTATATATTTTCATGGCGCCTCATATATAGTGGAATTGGAGAAGTGTTCTATTGCTACTATCGATACTTCTCATAAATTATTTTCACATCTTTGTTTTTGTTCTTTTAGATCTTTACTTCTTAATATTTTCATGAGGCTATATAAGGTATTATTAAATGAGTGAATTTTAGAATCAAACAGCTGGATTTGCAACCTGCATAAAACTCTGATCCTTGATAATACCTTTGAAAGTTGTTTAAGTCCTCAAAGCTTTAACTTCATTTACAAACAAAATAATATTAATAATACCTTCCTCAGTTAAAATTACAATAAATCACTTAGTACAATGATTGTTACATCTTAAAGAACCCAGTAAATAGTGGTTTTTATTATATTACAGAGGCCCAGTGCACAAAATTTGTGCACTCAGGTGGGGGGGGGGGTCCCTCAGCCCAGATTGCAAGAGGGTGCAGGCCAGGCTAAGGGACCCCACCAGTGCACAATCAGGGTGGGGGAGGGACACGGGAGGTTGGCCAGCTGGAGAGGAACCACGGGAGGGCTTCAGGGCATGTCTGGCCCATCTCGCTCAGTCCCGATCTGCTGGACCCCAGCAGCAAACTAACCTACTGGTTGGAGTGTCTGTCCCCTGGTGGTTAGTGCATGTCATAGCGACTGGTCTACTGGTCGACTGTTTGCCTCCTGGTGGTCAGTGCACATCACAGCGAGCGGTTGAGCAGCCTTAGCATATCATTAGCATATTATGCTTTGATTGGTTGAGCAGATGACCAGACAACTGGTCACTTAGCATATTAGGCTTTTATTATACAGGATACATACACTAAATGTTCCTTTCTCCTCTACAAACATTTACTGGTATAAGCAGAATTCTCAGACAATCCTACATTTACTTCTAGACAAGTAAAATTTTCTTTATTATCTTCTAGACACCACCCCTCCCCTCACCCCCACACACACATCTGGAACTCACAGGATTTTCCGTAACTAGGTTGGGGGAAAGATGGCAGAAAAGAAGTGGTCTGGAAAGCCCAGTGTGCTCTCTGCTCTGTGGCCATGTTCCTGATGTTTCCTGCCTTAAAAACAATTCACTTCTATTTGCCTAACTAATACTTAATCCAGCTTCAGATTTCTATTTAGAGGACACTGCCAAGTCTAGATTAGGCATCTCTCTCATAAAAGAACTTTTAAAAAACACTAGTTGAGGGCACTTAAACAAGGAACTGAAATTGTGTTTTGACTTGTCAGTCTTCCCAACTCTAAGTTTTTTGAGGGCACAGGCTATGTTCATTACTTTTCACCAGCACCTAGCTCAGTCTTGATACATACTAAGGACTTAAAGATTTAAGATAAAAGAATAAAAGAAAATAAAGAAGAAAGAAAAAGAGGGAAAGGGACAGAGATAGAGCCAGAGACAGAGCAAGAGAGGAGAGAAGGAAGAAAGCAAGAAAAAAAGGAGGAAAGACAGAAAATATTATTTTCATTTCCTTTCTTCCAAGAAAAGGATGTTCAAAGGATAAGACAGTTAGCATAACATCATCAAAATTCATTTCCAATCCAAATCTATATTTTGCTTCAAATCACATGTCAGTGTCTGCTTTTCTCTTCATCAAAGCTGTAGGATATTTATTTTAAATGCCAACTCATTATAAAAGCCATTTGAGACAAAATGGAACAAATGAAATAAGGTAGATTTATTGAAATTTCCATTTTTCTCCTCAAAATTCTCCTTCTTCTTCCATTTTAGAAAAAGGCTCTGATCTGTTTATAAAAAGGGGGGAGGGAGAGCCTCTAACTTTGTAAAATGAAAGAAAAGAAACTTTATCATTTATTTAAATAAACTTGTGCTTAACATTTATGGATTGGAATTAGAGATAAGAAGCCCAGATCTGGTTAGTAACAGGAAAAACAAAGATAAAAATAGAGCTATAGAAAATAAGGAACAATGCAAAGGAAAGTAGAAATAGAAAAAGAGGCCTTAGAGTAGTGTTGTTTAGAGCTCTTCAACTATTTTAATCCTCAATTGTAAATGCTCCCCTCTGAGCATAAACAGGAGAAAGATTCAACTGATTCCAATATATTCTCTGCTACTGAGGAGCAGGACTGGAATGATATCCCTCTGGACTTGGGTGAAACCTAGCTGAAATTAAGATATGGCTATCAAACCACCAACTCACTGTCTTTGGCTAAAGGAATCGTAGATCAGGCATTAATCAATAGCATAAACTAAAGCAACAGGCCTCATTGCCCTTAATTTAAGTAGGCAAGCATTAGATAAGACTTTTCTGTGCTGATTTTTCTATTCTATATATATTTTTTTAAGTAACCATCTTCAAAACTGATTCAAAGAATTCAAGGTAGAAGGAATAGCAAAAATATGGGAAAAAAGGAGGAACTCAGCAATTTTAATTGTCCGTGTGGATCATAAAAATGGATTTGTCTAAGGGAGAACTACTCAGGGCATTCACCATAAAATACACAGAAAATGGCTAGTGGTGCTCTGTTAACATACATTAATTTCTACTATATTGATGGACTCCGATGTGTCTATATCCTTACTTCTCTGGTGTGTTCCTGGCAAACAAAAATCTCTCAATAAATGTTAGTAAATGAATAAACACGAGATTGAATAAATGATCTGTTTATTTATCCTTAGGGTCAGGGCTCGTGCTGAATCCCCAATTTGCACTCAAAGTTGTTTCCTCTGAAAGGGGTGAAACTCAAGGATGACAGCCTACAGAGGAGGAGGGGCGGTTCCCCTCTGCTCCCCGGCGGCTGAGACACTGGTCTCAAGGAGTTCTGCGGCAACAAGTGCCATGTTCACGGGGAAGACAGACGTACAGATGGCTGCCTGGATGCATCCTGGGACTGAATTGCCACCACAGCCCATGGTTATATTTATTGCTGAGAGTGTAATTAATTGGCTGACTCCTTGTTTTTAAATTGGCCGCCCTCGACGGACAGCTGCGCTGGGAGTTGTACTAATCGTGCCTCTGACAGGAGCGAGCTCTGCGGGCCCAGCAGGGCAGCAGAGGTTTAGTGAGGTCAGCCCTCTGCTGCTGCCCGGAAACCCACGCTTCACTCCCTCCCCAGGCCATTGACAGCTTCCTCGTGCCCAGGAAACACACAGCATGCTTTTTTTCCCAAGTGCTTTTCTGTCTCAGGTACATACAAAGGGAAAAACTCACTTCTTCGTTTCCTTTTCCAGTGAGGCGTTTTAAAACTATAGGCTGAAATATCGCCTTTAATAATCAGTGTAGAAAAAGATTGCAATAATTCTGTTAGATATTCTCCAAATTACCAATTTAAAAGAGAAGCTAGAGGTCATGTGGGAGAATAAAAAAGCTGTTTTAACTCATCTCTGAGTTCAGCAATCAAGTACATATTTTTATTTCTAAATCAGGGAGCAGAGAGGAATTGCCCCTCCTCTGTAGGCTGTCATCCACAGAGAATGCTTTTTAATTCATCATCTAGACTGACACACACACACACACACACACACACACACACACCACACTTAGAACTCATATGGGAATTAGTTAAAGAATGCTTGCAGGTAATTTCACATCGAAGAATTCTAAAGCCACTTTTACGATGAGAATGACGAACAGGCTTCTCAGGTAGTAATGCCAGACGGAATTCGTGGCACAGGCAATGGCCTTTCTCCTGATCGCATGCCCCTCTTTCTTTACCTGTAATCTGGGAATCAGCGTGCATCACTAACCACACTCCTACCTGACTGTGTCATCACAGGAAAGTCATGTGACAGCTCTGTCCTTCGGGTTTAATCCAGAAAATGAGAGGACGGAGCACAGCGAATCTCAAAAACTCTGTGACTTTACCTGGATGTTGAGGCAAATGAAAATGCTAATGCAATTATTCCATTTTTAATGTTTAATAAAAATATGTGAATATGCATTAACTGAAAATGAAAGTAATTGTTGACTTTTTCATTTTCACAAATGTCAGTGCCCATGATTTGACAGTTCTCTTGTGAAAAAAAAATCCCTTACATTTCCTTTTCTGGTGTGCTAATTTTCCATTCTGTATTCCAAGGCAGACCAATAGTTACAGTGAAATCAGGTTAAACATTGATCTTCCGCCCTGACATTGCATTAACTTTTCTAATAAACATCTTCACTGTGTTTACATATTGAGCCCAGCAGCCAATTGTCTTGCTTCTCTTAGCCGCTTCTGAATTCCAGAAGGAATCTTATCTGTAAGACTAGAATCATGCATCTGCCGTGCCTTTCAATTTTGTATTTCAGATTAACTGCTCCTTTTCCTCCACATTCTTAAAGCCTTCTCAGAAATTTCCTTCCCAATTCACTGGGTAAGTGCCTGCTTCAGCTGTTATTCTTTAATGAATTCATGTCTTTTCTCCTATTTTGCCCGTGCCGCCCTGGTATCTGGAGTCAGGATTCTGAGCTCTGACCTCCCTCCTCGTCCCACTGCCTGAGGAGAATGGAAGGCAGACCCTGGGACCTCAAATATTTTAGATTTTGAAGATTCAGCTTTGGCTGGGATGAGGCCAGGGTTAGGGTGGAAATAAGCATTGACTTTTTTTTTTTTTTTTTCACAATCTCCTGAAAATTAACTATTTTCGTTCAGATTCAGGGGCTGAGTAAAAGTATGAACCAGTAGGTGAGCCTCAAATGCGCAATCAAATGTCCTGTTTTTTTTTTTAAATATTATGAAGAATACTAAGGGCCAAGTGCACGAATTTGTGCACCTTGAAAGGAACTGTGGGCCACAAGGCTGTGGTGGGCACAGGGGCGGGTTTCCACCCAGCCTCCGCGCCCCCACCCGGCCCCTCCCACCATGGCCCCTGCCAACAGCCCGGCTCCTGCCGCTGCAGCTCCCACACGCTGATGGTGCAGGCTCCGCTCACACCTGCTGAAAGCATGGAGTGATTGTGGCTGGCGTCAGCAGCAGGTGAGAGCGGGGACAGCGCTGTCAGCGGATGTGAGCGGTGGCTGCTGCCCTGATCACCCCTCCGGAGCTGCTTGCTTCACTGGAGTCACAAGCAAAGCTCACCTTTGAGGAGGCTGAGGAGATACAGGAGACATGCTCCCTGAGTGAGGTCCTCTCTCTAAATGCCAAAGAAACAGATCAGAAAGTGTGGTGCTGGGTCTCTAAAGGACTTCTACTACCTCATTCCTAGAGAAATGGTTTCAAATTAAAAGGTTGTAATTATTGGTTAGATCAGAAAATGTACTTCACAATTCTTTTTATTTCAGTGAGAGTATCAAAGATGATGTGACAAAATCTTGGATGCCTGGGAGAATATCCTATCCAGACCTCCTGAATCAGATCAACCAACCAGGAATCAGTGTAGCTATATATAATGAAAAATTCTTTAGACTAACTCCCACGACTTGCTTAAGAGGGTATTACACCAGCCACTATACTAATACTTAATACACATCTCATGCAGAATCCTTATAACAGCTCTATCAGGTACATGTTATTTTTTTTTAAAATTTAGCTTTATGTTGAAAGGTATCCCCCTTCCCCCCCACCTAAATGACCCCTCTACTCCACCCCTCAGGCCTATGACACTATTATCTGTACCCATGGGTTATGCATATATGCATGTAAATTATTTGGTTATTTTCTTTCCACCCACTCCTTTCCCTCTGAGACTGATCAATCTATTCCATGCATCTATGTCTCTGGATCTTGTGTGTCAATTTATTTTGTTCATTAGAATGCCCATATAAGTGAGAACATGTAATACTTGTCTTTCTCTGGCTGGCTTATTTTGCTTAGCATAATACTCTCCAGGTCCCTCCCTGCTGTCTCAAAGGGAAAGAGATCCTCCTTTTTCACAGTTGCATAGTATTCCATTGTGTAAATGTACCACTTTTTTTATCCATTCGTGTACTGATGGACCCTTGGGCAGTTTCCAAATCTTAGCTAATGTAAATAGCACCAACTTACACAATACACAAGAATAAACAGATAAAATGGATAAAAGTCATGAAACCATAAAAATCCTAGAAGAAATCATACCAGTAGGCAGCAAAATTTCAGACATCTCTTGTAGCAATATGTTTACAAATACATCTTCCTAGGGCAAGAGAAACAGGAAAAATAAATGGGACTACATCCAAACAAAAACTTCTGCACAGCAAAAGAAACCATCAACAAAATGAAAAGGGATCCCACTGAATGGGAGAACATACTTGCCAATGATACATCTAATAAGGGGTTAATTTCCAAAATATACAAAGAACTTACGCAACTTAACAAAAGGAAAACAAACATTCCAATTAAAAAATGGGCAAAGGATGTAAATAGACACTTCTCCAAAGATAATATATAGACGGCCAAGAGACACATAAAAAAATTGCTCAAAGTCACTGATCATCAGAAAGATGCAAATTAAAATGATTATGAGATACCACCTCATGCCTGCCAGAATGACTATCATCAACAAGTCAACAAGTGCTGGCAAAGATGCAGAGAAAAGGGAACCCTAGTACATTGCTGGTGGGAATGCAGACCTGTGTAGCCACTATGGAAAACAGTATGGAGTTTCCTCAAAAAATTAAATATGGAACTGCCATTTGACCCCACTTCTAGGAATATATCCTAAGAAACCCAAAACACCAATCATAAAGAATGTATGCACCCCAATGGGCAGGAAAGAAAAGGCTCTCATAATAACTTCTCTAAAGTCACACATCTATCTTATTTACCAGAATTACAACCCAAATCTGCCTGACTCCAAAACTCTCAGCCATTCTGTGCTACTGCAGAATAGCCACACCAGAAGAGAGCAGTAGAGAACATGAATTGAGGACACACAGGAGTCTTATCATAGCATCCCATAACCCAGAGATCCCTCCTTCCAGGAGAGCTTTGCCCCTATTCTCATAGTACTTTGCATAGACTATGTCAGTACTTTCAACTCGTTGTATTGGGGTCTGAAATTTGAGGTGAGGGGGAAAGAGAGACAGGAAGAGAAGGGAGGGAAGAGAAGAAAGAAAAGGAGGGAAGGGAGGGGAAGGGGCAAAGATGGGGGAGGGAAGAGAGCAAATTTCTAAATATTGGCTTGCCCATATTGAACAAGTTACTGAATATCTCTCATTCTAATTTCTTAACCTACAAATTGGAATAAAACTATTGGATGTGTGAGTTATTAAGAGGATAATATAAGGCAAGGGGCTTTAGAATAATTTTTTGCACTTATAGGCACTTCATTCTCTTTACATTTTCATCTTGTCTGATGTCACAAGGCATTTTAGTGCAGAGACCATAAGGTTTCCACATACATGTCTCCAGACAACATGTTTAGCACATAGTTGCTACTCAATGACTTGAAATTGCTAGAATATTATCAGAATTACAATTTCTAAGAGCTATTGTAAAACTTAGGTTTCAGAATATAGATTTAATTTTTAAAAACATGCATTTTTTCTTACATATAATTGTCAGCCTCTTCAGCTCTCTAGAAGAAGGCTGTTCCAGCTTTCCTTGATTGCAGGCCACGAGAATTAGAACACCTCTTAAACAACACAGTTATCTCTGACAAAGGGCATGCTTCTGCTAATAGGTTGATTTTGCTTATCAATTTATAGTAAATCAATCAGTTATTCAATGAACAAAATCATCCATTGATATCTATATTATCTCAGTGATATAAATGTAAATAAGTCAAGTCTTTGCCATGAAATTTTGTGTAGTTTAGTGGTATGAGACAGACATATACACATTAAGTTAAAATTTTTCCCTAACTGGTTTGGCTCAGTGGATAGAGTGTTTGCTGTGGACTGAAGGGTCCCAGGTTCGATTCTGGTCAAGGGCATGTCCCCAGTAGGGGGTGTGCAAGAGGCAGCTGATTGATGTTTCTAACTCTCTATCCCTTTCCCTTCCTCTGTAAAAAATCAATAAAATATATTTTTTAAAAACTTTAAAAAATTTAATGTAACTTCCACAACATATATGAAAAGGGATTATGAGAGCAAAGAGGACATGGTAACACCTTAAAACTTTGTTTCACTTCTGTTACTGAAAGTTACTACTCCCCCAGAATTGCATTCCCTTTCCTTCCCCCTCCCCTCAATATTTTTTAGTAAACTTAAAATTTTTCTTTCTTTTAAAATAAATTGTATTCAAGGGTGTGTTTTTTTTCACTTTTCTTTTTATTTATTTCTTTTGGTTTGTTTATTTTCATGGTACACAAACTAAATTCTTCAATTGTAAAGACAATTCTTTTTTTTCCCAAAGTCAGAAAAAGCTCAATCAAAGTCCTTTTCTCCAACTATTCCATAAGTATTTTTTTCTGTCTTTGTGTCTTTGTCTTGGATTCTCTTCTTGCTGTTGTTTTTGTTGTTTGTTTGTTTGTTTGTTTTGTTAATCCTCACCCAAGGATTTTTTTCAATTTTTTTTTTTTTTTTTTTTTTTTTTTTTAGAAAGAGTTGAAAGGAGGGAGGGGAGAGAGAGAGAAAGAAATATCAATGTGAAAGAGACACATTGATTGGTTGCCTCCCACATGAGCCCTAACTGGGGCCAGGGTAGAATCTGAAACCCAGGTACTTGCCCTTGACTGGGAATTGAACCATTGACCCTCTATGCATGGGCCAACTCTCTAACCACTGAGTACACCAGCCAGGGCTCATCTTTTTAATAACAAAATTTTCAAGGCAACTTAGACTTTTATGAAATACCACTAAACTCTTTTTTCTTTCCACATTAAGTATAAAACTACACTATGAAAAGCTGTCTTTCAAAAATTTTTATCCTTTACTTTCACATACATAAAATTAAAAAAAAAAATCTGTGTCCCCTAGGAAGATATTTTATTTAAGTTGCATAAATATGTTAGCCAGGTATTTATCTTAAATTTCCTTTGCCCTCCTCAACCTAATATGTTTACTTCTGTACTATACTTTGTTTACTATTTAACTATTTCCATCATGTATTTGTTTTGGTTATCTATTGCTGCACAGCAACTCTCCGAAAAACTCAGTGATTTAACATTCCCTTACCTCTCTGTGAGTTGATTGGACTCAGCTGGATGGTTTTTCTGCTCCACATGATATCAATTAGAGCTTTAGTCGTCTGGGAGCTTGCCTGGGCTACAAAATGCAAGACAGCTGTTTCTAAGTGTTGGCAGAAAACTGGTGCTCCTCCACTTATGATGGGTAGGTTATATCCTGATAAAACCATCAAAAGCTGAAAATATCATAAGTTGAAATTCATTTACTTCACCTAGCCTATGGAACATCACAGTTTAGCCTACCCTACCTTAATGTGTTCAGAACACTTACAGTAGCCTACATCTGGGCAATTATCTTGAGTTTCATCTCAAAAGTAATTGTTTTCCTCTTCTCACCAGAGCAGGAGACTCAGATGGATGATTTGTAGACATGATACGATGCAAAAACACAAAATGCAATATCCCCAAAAATGCTGGCAACACAGTACATTGCAGAGTGAGTATCAATTGTTTACCCTCATGATAGTGTAGCTAGACTGGGAGCTGTCCCTGGCTGCTGCTGCCCAGCATCATGAGAGAAAATCATACTGCTATTACTGGCCCAGGAAATATCAAAATTCAAAATCTGAAGTGAGGTTGCTACTGGACACATATCACTTTTGCCCCACTGCAAAGTTGAAAAAAATCGTAAGTCCAACCATTAGTCAGGAACCATCTATACTGATAAGCAGGTCTCCTAAGACCTCTTTATGTATCTGGTTCATCAGAGAAAGTATAGGAGTGATCACTTCAAGAGAAAAAAAGCAGAAGGTGATGGTCCCTTAACGTCCCCTTCCTGCTGCACTGTATTGATCCAAGGCCAGCCCGGAGTCAAGGGGAGGGGAAATAAGTGCTCCTCTTGATGTGATCCGTGGTTCATGCAGAGGAGGAATTAGTGGGTCATCTTTCCAGATTGACTATTAAATATAAAAACGAGTTAACTTTTAGTGTTTTCTTCACAAATGATCCTTTTCTTCATTTTTACTTTTGCACATTTTTTCTATATGTGACCTTTTTCTCTGTACTAACCAAAGGAGCTAAGTTGAATGTGTTTGGTTTTTATCTTTAATGAATATAGTGTATGCTCCTGAAGACCTGATGTTATCTGTAAAACATTTAAATAAGCATTTCACATTTTAGAATTCTGGTCTCTAACTCCTTCTTTATCTTCTGCTTTGGAATTAAAGAGACACTCTCAGACCTGAAATATACCAAATGTTGAAATGGGGTAGTATGGGAGGTAAAAAGTTTTGCAGTTATTGTTTTTCTCTTATGTTCATGTATTTTTAACACTTAAAAATAGGTATATAATACTTTATTACATTTCTCTTGTAGTCTCAATGTTCAAAATAAATATTCAAACTCTAATGAATTTAGCTAAGTAAAATCAATATTAATGCACAAAAGGTAGGGAGAAGTAGTATGTTCTGGATATCCCTTCTCTTTTATTTGTTTGCAAGGGAGCACTGGATAAGAGTTGGGGTAAAATAAAACAAAACAAAATAGCTGGGTAGGGTAGCAATACCTATACCAGACAAATATACTTCAAAGCAAAGGGTATAGTGAGAAACAAAGAAGGACCTAGCAATTCCACTTCTGGGTATTTATCCGAAGGAACCCAGCACACTCAATAAAAATATATATATATGTCCATATGTTTATTGCAGCATTATTTACAATATCCAAGATATGGAAGCAACCTAAGTGTCCATAAATAGATAAATAGATTAAGAAGAAGTGGTGCATATATATCCTATATAATAAAGAGGTAATATGCAAATTGACCATCACTCCAACACACAAGATGGCCGCCCCCATGTGGTCAAGATGGCCGCCCCCATGTGAACACAAGATGGCCGCCAAAAGATGGCCAGCAAGGGAGGGCAGTTGGAGGGAACCAGGCCTGCAGGGAAGGACAGTTAGGGGCAATTGGGCTGGCAGGGGAGCAGTTAAGCGTCGATCAGGCTGGCAGGGGAGTGGTTAGGGGGTGATTGGGCTGGCAGGCAGAAGTGGTTAGGGGCAACCAGGCAGGCAGGCAGGCAGGCAAGCGGTTGCAAGCCAATAGTCCTAGATTGTGAGAGGGATCCCAGATTGGAGAGGGTGCAGGCTGGGCTGAGAGACCCCCCCCTATGCACTAATTTCATGCACCAGGTCTCTAGTCTATATAACAAAAGCCTAACTGACCGATACGGTGGAACGATTGGAACGACTGGTCGCTATGATGCGCACTGACCACAGGGGGCAGACGCTCAACATAAGAGCTGCCCGCTGGTAGTCATTGTGCTCCCACAGGGAGAGCACCGCTCAGCCAGAAGCCAGGCTCACAGCTGGCGAGCACAATAGCAGTGGCGGGAGCCTCTCCCACCTCTGTGGCAGCTCTAAGGAGCAGCTAGATGAGCAGTAAGGATCAGCGAGCAGGCGGGCGGTAAGAAGTGAGGGGTCCCAGTCTGCAAGAGGGCACAGGTCAGGCTGAGGGAGCCTCCCCCTCCAGTGCACAAATTTGGTGCACTGGGCCTCTAGAATACACACTGAGTAGCCAGATCATTATGATCTCTGAACCCATAATAATCTGGCCACTCAGTGTATATCCTATATAATAAAAGGTTAATATGCAAATTGTCCCCTCGACCAGGAGTTTGACCAGCAGGCAAGCTAGCCAACCGCCCATGTCCCCTCCCCCTGGCCAGGCTGGCCAGACCCCACCCATGCACAAATCCATGCACCAGGCCTCTAATATATATATACTAGAGGCCCAGTGCATGATTGAATCATGTACATACAGGGTCCCGTACACGCTTTCGCTTTCGATCACGGGGGAGCTGGGTGCCTGTCCGCTGGTGAACCAGGCCTTTCAGAAGCCTCCGGTGCGGCGGAGGCTTCTGAAAGGCCTGGTGCCTGAGCCGACAGGCACCCAGCTCCCCCGCTTTTGATGGTCCACAGTGGGACGTGAGCTCGCTGTCCCAGAGGCCCCTTCTGTGCCGCAGCACAGCCATGGTGCAGACGCTGAGCTCGAGCCACCACTGGCGATGCTGAGCTTGAGCCACTGCTGGTGATGCGAGCTCAGCGTCCCGCTGGCCCAATCGGCCACCCCGGCCACCCCGAGTCCCGCCCCCCTATGCCTCCTGGCCAATCGCGGGCATAGCGAAGGTACGGTCAATCTGCATATTTGTCTATTATTAGGTAGGATATTGAGTAGCCAGAATATTATGTGTTCAGAGATCATAATAATCTGGCCACTCAGTGTATATATATATATATAGTGGAATATGATTCAGACATTAAAAGGAATGAATTTTTGCTATCTGCAACAACATGGATGGACCTAGAGGGTACTGTGCCGAGTGAAATAAGTCAGACAGAGAAAGACAAATGCCAATGATGATTTTACTTATATGTGGAACCTAAAAAACAAAATAAATGAACAAGCAGGACAGAAACAGACACATAGATATAAAGAACATTTTAATGGTTGCCAGATAGGAAAGGAGTTGGGGGAATGGGAGAAAAAGGTAAAGGGATTTAGAAGTACAAATTGGTAGTTACAGAATAGTCACAGAGATGTAAAGTACAGTATAGGGAATATAGTCAGTAATAATATCAATAATATTATGATAATAATATATGTTGTCTAGATTTATCAGGGTGATAACTGTAAGTTATATAAATGTCTAACCATGGGACTTTACACCTGAAAGTACTATAAAATTACATCAACTATAATTTGAAAGTAAATGTGAAAAGAGTCAGAGTAACTCAACCATGGACTTGAATAAAGTGAATCAGTAAATAAGATGCATAAAAATGCTACCATAATAATTAGCTAGAATTATTAATGAGGAAAGAATCTATTTTTTTATCTGATAGGGAGAATGACATCATTTCCACAGGGAAACATTTTAAAGAAGCTCTCCGAAGACTGAGAACCCCTGGAAGAGAACATGCATTATCCAGATCAGAACTAAAGAGTCCAGCATTGAGAAAGACCTTATATGGCCTCCCTGTCTAGAGATATGTAAAAGTGAATGTTATAATGATGATCTTCACATCAACCATGGAAAAATTTAACAAATGAAAATTACACATTACTGATAAATCTCTTTGGAAACTTGTTGAATTTCATGTGTTTTTTTTTTTTTTTCATTTTCTAATCAGACAGTAAGGATATTGGATAATTAATTGTAGGCATACAAAAGAAGAAATATCTTTATATTATGCATGTTCTTTCATGGTATTCTTTTTCATTGGGTAAATTATATCTGGGTATTATTTAAATAGAAATGCTCAATCTTAATACATTGAAGCAACATTGCATCTGTTACCAGAGTAGTAGTTACAATTAGAATTTTGCCTTTAGATATATAACCTGCACAAAAATAAGAGTGTTGAAGGTAACTGCCCACTGCTCAGAAATGATTTCTTATTTATTTCAAGGAAGAAGATCCAAAGAACCTTTTCAAAGATGGAACCCAAAAGATAAGAAGTGAGTACAATGAAAGAAGACAGCTTGATTTGATGAGACTGGGCATTCAGCATTTGCTGTTACTAGTCTATTGTAGCAGAGATGGGATGTTATTGCTGGGATCCAACAGCATAGTAATTAAGACAACTGGATCTGAAATAAGACAACCAAATCACTTACTAACTTTCAATGATGTTTGAATGTCTACCAGATGGGGATACAAACATTGCTTACCTTATATTGTATACTAGAGGCCCAGCACAGGAAATCATGTGGGTAGGGTCCCTAGGGCCTAGCCTCCTGTGATCAGGGCCATCTTCTGCCTGTTTGCCAGTCCCCAGGCTGAACTCCACCTCTGCCACCAGGCTGTCAGGCAGTTGGGATCGCCAGCTCATCCCCAGCTGCTCGGGGGCTCAGGCCTGCAGAAAAGCAGGTGCCAGTGACTTCACCTCCATGCACATGTGCCGGGCTGGCCTCTGATGGAATGCACTGCCCACTCGGGGCCACTCACGTGGGCACTGCCGCTGCCACTGTTGCCGCTGCCACCACTGCTGCTGACGGGGCTTGAGGCGCTGACAGAAGCTGTGGGGCATTCCCGAGACCTACCTGCCCCAGTGTGAGTGGCCCCAAGCGGGCAGCGCGTTCCATCAGTGGCCAGCCCGGTGCATGTGAATGGAGGTGAAGTCACTGGCACCTGTTTTCCTGCAGGCCTGAGCCCCTGAGCAGCTGAGGATGAGCTGGTGATCCCAACAGCCTGACAGCCAGCCCGGTCCTCTCGCTACTCACCCTGATTCCCCCGTTCACCATTGCTGATCCGTCAGAGCCTGTGGTCTGGGGGCAGGGACCAAGAGATCAGCCATTTGGCCTGCTCACCAGTCCCCAGTCCCTCCCTGCCCTGCTTACAGGCCAGGAGGGAGGGACCAAGAGGTGCTCAATGCACCTCATGGTGACCGGTCATTTGGTCATCACAGTCATCATGGACACTGGCTTTTTAAATATATAGATGATGTAAGGTATGTACCAAACAAAAATATCCACAATATTTGGCTATCCTGGCTGGGTAGCTCAGTTAGTTAGAGCATTGTCCTGAAACATCAAGGTTTCGTGTTATATATCCAGTCAGGGCATATACAAGAAGCAACCAGTGAACATATAAATAACCAAACAACAAATCACTGTTTCTTTTCTCTCTCTCTTCCTCTCTCTCTAAGATCAATAAGTGAAATAAAATAAAAATATCAGGATATTCAGGATATTTAAATAAGAATAGTAGAAATATGAATATTTATGGGAAATATATTAATTTTTAAAAATAGAAAAGATTGAAAGGAACCAGAGGAGGGAAAACCTTTCTTGCAAATGAACAAGGAAATTAAGAATTATTATGTCTCTTTAGAAACCAGAAATCAAGAAAAGAGTGAATTTTAAAATTTAAAGCATTGAAAGAAAAAGATAACCAACCTAAAATTCTATGTCTTGTAAAATTGTTCTCCAAAAGTGAAGGAGAAATAACAACTTCCTCATGAAAAAAAAAATGAGGGAATTCTCTAGCAAAAGAAGAGTGCTACCTCTCATTGTATGAGAATTTACATGTACTAGAAGATATTTAAAAGATGCTCTTCAGGAGAAGAAATATGACATAGGCAAGAATCTCAAGTCTACATAAAAGGAAAACAAATGTCAAAGAGTTATAAATAAAGGTAAAATATTTTTTTATTCTTAAATGATCTATAAAAATGCATTCAAGCAATTATAGTAACAATGTATTGGGTAATTAGAGACTGTGAATAAATGAAATGAATAACAGCAATGTCACAAAAAGTTTGAGAGAGTGAGAAATACTATTTTATAAATTACTTGCACTGCACTTGAAGCAGTACAGTGTTATTTGGATGTGGAATTAAATTGTTTGTAAACCAATTGCAATTGGTTTTATGGCAACCACCTAAATATTCTAAAAGAAATATAGTAGGTGTGCTAATAGAGGAGAGATAAATGGAATCATATAAAATGCTCAAATAATTTTTTAAAGGCAGAAATAAAAGGGGAGATGAAAAAAGAATGAGTACAAAATATAGAAAATAATTATAATCCTAGCAAATATGTATCTAACTATATCAATATTACTTTATGTGTAAATGGTCTAAATTAAAAGACAAAAATTATCAAAATATATTTTATTTATTTCATAGAGGAAGGGAGAGAGAGATGAGAGAGAGAGAGAGAGAGAGAGAGGAGAGAGAAACATCAATGATGAGAGAGAATCATTGATAGGCTGCCTCCTGAATGGCCCCCACTGGGGATTGAGCCCACAACCTTGTCATGTGTCCTGACTGGGAATTGAACCATGACCTCCTAGTTCATAGGTTGATGCTCAACCACTGAGTCACTCCCTCTGGGCATAATATATTCATTTAAAAAAATATCTATCTATATGTTGTTATGAGAAACACACTTTAAATATAAGCACTCATGCAAGTAAAAACTAAACAAGTAAAGAATGATACACCATGCTAACACTAATCAAAAGAAATCTGGACTATCTATATTAATTTCAGACAAAGCAGATTTCAGAACAAAAAAAAATTATCCTGGATAAAGATAACTGTTACATAATAATAATAAAAGAATCAATCTTCAATAAGACATAACAATCCTTAATGTGTATACACTTAACAACAGAGCATCAAAAGACAAGAGTGAAAAGAAATAAAACGAAAGGAGAACTAGACAAATCCACTCTTATAGTTGGAGATATCAACACCCTTTTTTTTAAGTAATTGATAGGTCTCACAGGCGGAAAATCAATAAGGACACTGTTAATATGAGCAGCACTATCAATCAACTTGATCTAATTGACATTTATAGAATATACCACCCAAAAATAGTAGAATACACATTTTTGTCAAGTCCACATGAACATCATTAAGATAGACCACATTCTAGGCCATGAAATACACCTTATTGAATTTAAAAAAATAAAAATCATACAATGTAGTTTCTTAAATGACAATAGAATTAAATTATAAGTCAATAAAAAGAAAATGCTCCACATATATGGACTTTAAATAAACATACTTTTAAATAACACCTGTGTTAGAAAAAAATTCTAGAGAAATTTAAAATATTTTTAACTAAATAAAAATGAAAATACAACTTATTAAAATTTGTGGGACGCGGTAAAAGCAATGTTTAAAGGGAAATTTGTAGCATTAAATGCATATATCTGAAAAGAAGAATGATCTAAATTCAACAATGTAACTTTTTACCTTAGGGAACTGTAGAAAGAAAAATATTTTAGCCTAAGGCAAGCAGAAGAAAATAAATAATAAAAATAAAACAGAAATGCCTTAACCAGTTTGGCTCAGTGGATAGAGCTTCAGCCTGCGGACTGAAGGGTCCCAGGTTCGATTCCAGGTCAAGGGCATGTACCTTCGTTGCGGGTACATCCCTAGTAGGGGGTGTGCAAGAGGCAGCTGATCAATGTGTCTCTCTCATCGATGTTTCTAACTCTCTATCACTCTCTCTTCCTCTCTGTAAAAAATCAATAAAATATATTTAAAAAAAATAAATAAAACAGAAAGTATTAAAATATGAAAAGAAAACATCAGATAAAACCAATACATCTCAAATCAAATTCTTTGGAAAGATTAATAAAATTGATAAAACTCTAGCCAGGCTACCCAAGAGAAAAAGAGAGAAGATGCAAATTATCAGTTTTATAAATGAAAGAAGAGTTATCACTATTAATCTGAGACAGTAAAAGAATAACAAAGGAATAATAATAATATTCCTATAAACTTAATACTTTAGTGAAATGAACTAATTTCTTGAAAGACACAAATTACCAAAACCCATATAAGGAGAAACAACTAATATGAATATTTCTATGTCTATTAAAGAAATCATATGAATAATAAATAACCTTTTAGAAAGAATAACACTAGTCCTACATTGTTTTACTGGTGAATTTTAATAAACTTTTAAGGAAGAAATGAAAACAATTCTTCACAATCTAAAAAATAGAAGGTGAGCAAACATTTCCTAAATCATCCAACATTACCTTAATACTAAAACTAGATAAAGACATTACAAGAAAGGAAAACTAGAGTTCAATATCTTTCATGAACATAAATTCAAAGATTCTCAACAACATGTTAGATAATTAAATCCAACAGTGAATAAAAAGAATTATATACCATGACCAAAGGGGATTTACTTTAGGCATATAAAGCTGGTTCCATATGCAAAAATCATCAGTAAATCCACTACATCAATAGGGTTAAGAAGAAAAATAAAATGATTATATTGGTTGTTCTAGAAAAGTATTTGGCAAAATATAACACCCAGTTGTGACAAAAACCCTCAGAAAACTGGAAATAAAGAACTTCCTTAGTTGAATAAAAATATTTACTGAAAAACTAGCATTATAATTAATGGTGAAAAACTGGGTGCCTTCCAGTTCCTGAGATTAGGAACAATTAAGAAAGTTGTCCTTCCTCCCCACTTCTATTCAACATCATAGTGGAACTCCTAGCTAGTGCAATAAGAAATTGAACTAAACGTATATAGATTGTAAAGAAAAAAAATAACATTGTCTTTTTTTATAGATAACATGATTGTTTACATAGAAAATCTCAAAAAATCAACAAAAAAATTTATGGAATTAATGAGTATAGAAAGGTCATAGAATACAAGGTCAATATACAAAAGTGAATTGCTTTTCCATGTACCATCAATGAACATTGAGAATTATATGTATCAATAATGAAACTAATCAATAATATCAGGAATAAAAGATGAATTTCTTTTTACACATTTTGTTATGAAAGACAAGAGGATACTATAAACAACTTCTTATAATAAATTTTTAGAATTTAGAAAAAATTAGAGAAAGAAAATTATTTTTCAAAACAGACAAAATATTTAGAAAATCTGAATAGTCCTATTTGTTCAACTTGAAATTGGAACTAAAATCCTCCAACCACACCAAAGAAATGTATAAAATAGACAACTTTATAGTAATTCCTTCCAAGCATTTTAATAAAAATAACAACCATCTATTCATAAAAATAGTCCAGAGAAATAATTTTTAAAAAACCCCACATAAATAGCATTTCCCAAATCACTTTTTATGGGCAATGAAATATTCTTTTTTTCAATTTTAATGATTAGTTCATTATAAGAATAGGAATTTTCAAGTCATTGTCTTTTATAAACATAATGTAAAACCTGAAAAATATAAGCAAATATAATTTAAATGTATATTAAAAATATTATAATACAACAAAGTTGGATTTATTCCAAAAAGCAAGATTGTTTTAATATTCTAAAATTAAAGTCACTCAATACATTAACTGAATAAAGAGGAAAAATAATATAATTATTTCAATAGATGCAAAAAACATTTGAATTAATTAAGCAACATGATTAAAATATCTCAGAAAACTATAATTAAAAGAAAATTTATATGATACAAGATATTTCTAAAATACTGTCTACAGCAAAGCTCATATTAATGCTTTGGTATTAAAAGCTTTCTCCCTGAAGACTGGAAATAAGATAAGATGTACTCTATCACCAGTGTTATTCATCATCCTATTGAAGTACCCTACAAGTACAATGAAAGCAAAAGCAAAACAAACAAACAAACAAAAAACAAGAAAAGAAAGAAGAAAGAAGGAAACTTTTCAAGAGTGGGAAATGAAGAAACAAAACGCATTCACAGTTTATATGATAATACATTACAAATCTAAAAGTATATGCAGCTAAATTATTAAAATCAATAAGAGACTTTAGCAACATCTTTGCAAAAAGGACAATATGAAAAACTCACAGGTACTTATATGCACAACCAATTAGAAAATAAAACTAAAATCCAACATTTAAAATAGCAGCAAACATTATAATACCTAAGAAATATGACAAAATATGTGAAAGTTCTCGGCACACACATCAATAAAATATTGTGAGAAATAGTAAAAAAACCTACAAAACTAAGATGTTATGCCAGATTTTTGTATTAGATGACTTGGTATTTATATATTTCATTTTTCTGAAAAGGATTTATCTATTAAATGGAATTCCTGTACAAATTCCAGCAGGTACTATGCTTTTGTAAATGTGGACAATCAGGATCTAATATTAATGGGAATGTAAAAAGCCAAAATGATTTTGAAGAAGAACAAAATTTGAAGACTTACATTGCTGTATTAATGAAAGGAGTAAGGTATTGGCACATAGGTAGGCAATTAAAACGACAGGAGCAAAATAAAAGTCCAGAAATAGATTCTCATTTATATCAACACTAGATGCCCAGTGCACAAAATTCGTGCACAGCGGCGGGGGGTGGGGGGTGTCCCTCAGCCCAGCTTGCACCCTCTCCAGTCTGGGATCCCTCTCACAATCCAGGACTGCTGGCTCCCAACCATTCACCTGACTGATTGCCACTAACCACTTCTTCCTGCCAGCCTGCTCACCCCCTAACCACTCCCCTGCCAGCATGATTGATGCCTAACTGCTCCCCTGCCAGCCTGGTCGCCCCCAACTGCCCTCCTTTGCAGGCCTGGTCCCTCCCAACTGCCCTCCCCTGCTGGCCTGATCACCCACAACAGCCCTCCCCTGGTAGCCTAATCACCCACAACTGCCCTCCCCTGCTGGCCATCTTGTGGAGGCCATCTTGTGTCTACATGGGTGCGGCCATCTTTGACCATATGGGGGTGGCCATATTGTGTTGGAGTGATGGTAAATTTGCATATTACTCTTTTATTAGATAGGATTTGACTCAGGGCAAATATGACACAGTGCTTTGGAGAAAGGATGGGCTTTTCAATAAATAATTCTGGGTTAATTGCATATTATAATGAAAAAATGGTTCTTGACACAAAATTCACATCACACACAAAAATCATGTCCAGGTGCAAAGTAGATTTAAATTTGTATGGGAGAACAGATAGCTTCTGGACAATAACATAAAAGAATACCTTCATAATGTATTAGCAGCTGGGTTTCTTCAACAGAGAACAAAATTCACTAACCATTAGGAAAAGTATTGATAGATTGTATTACAATAAAACTTTATGATTGCATAAATTATTTCAAATATGACATAATAATAAAATAAGATATTAAAATAAAATATTGTTCATCAAAGACCCTACTCATTCAAATAAAGGGGAGAAAATATTTGCAATACATGTAATTGATAAATAATTATATACAGAATATTTTTAAACATTACAAATTAATTTTAAAAGAAGAGTCAGTACAATTTTTTTTAAAGGCAAGACTTGAAGTCATCTTACTAAATGATAAACTGAAATGGCTGTTAAATATATGAGTCACCAGGAAAATGCAATTTGAAACTACAATGTGCTGATAATGTTCTGTTTGTTGATGTGGGTGGTAATTACAAATGTGTGTTAATTTTGTGAAAATTCATCAAACTGTACATGTATAACTTGTGCACTTTTATAGGAATATCATTTTTCAATAGAAACATTTACTTATACAAAGTGAAAGTGAGTGTGGTAATTAGGAGAACTAGGCTGGTAAAGGTGGAAGAAAAAGCTGATTGTACTTAATCTCACGTTTTACACACTATTTCTTTTACTCATCTTTTCTCTTTTCTCTTTAACACACAATTTATAGTGGAATGTTTCAGTAAAGTGTCAGAGATGGCATTAGGGTTGGTGATAGAAAAAGCAAGTTAGAGCATTACTGCCGGAAGCTAATTCCAGCATGTCAGCAGGCTGAATCATCTGGAATGGCAAACCTGAAAAGGATGCATAAATGATTGCTTGCTGCCAGACAGCTGATGGCATTTCAATCTATATGCTATTGCCTCCTACTGGTCAAGCACCTGAACAGTCATAGATAGTTCCCCCAATCTGACAATGGATTCTGTATACTAAACCCTGGCCTTTGATATGTATATCTACCTTGCTTTAGGACAATCCTCCTATCTAATAAAAGAGTAATATGCAAATTAACCATCACTTCACAATAAAGATGGAGGCACCCACAGCCAATAAGGAGGGAATATGCAAATTGACACAAAAAAGATGGCCATGCCGGCTGGAGCCATGAAGCCATCCAGAGAATGGGCAGGAAGGTTTGGCATCCTGGGTCGACCCAGGACACCAAGCCTGGCCGGAGAGCGGAGTGGGAGAGCGAAGCGGGAGAGCGGGCTGGAGTTCCCAGGCCTTTTGGTTTCTGCAGCCCCTGGACCAGAAATGGAAGCCCAGAGTGCGGGGAGCACCAGGAATGCTGGGAATCATAGTTCTGGTGGCAGATGTGTTGTGTGATCTCCAAGACACTGGAGCAAAGTGAGCCTGGAGCAAGTTACTGTTGCAGATGGGGGATGGAGGGAAAACAAAGGTGAGGGACATAAGTAAAGTCAGAGTGTCAAGGAAAAATTAAAAGGAATATATCCTGCAACTTCTAGGAAATCTCCACCAATGGAGCAAAGAAAAAAAAAGACCTCTATTATTCTGTGAGCACCAAATAAGACTGGGCTGGGGTCTCAGACAATTCACTCATATGATTGCAAAGACAGACAGAAACTTCACTCTTTTATGTAGCCAGGCAGATACAATGCACAACATGCACATTTTTGCGGAAGAGGACTTAACAGCACCGTTTGCTATACACCCTTTGGTAAGTCACCTTTTTGGTGTCCATCTGTGTTAGTAAATTGCCATAATCAAGAGTAAAAATTAAAACTTTTCTATCTCTATGACAAGCAGGTCCTTACAGCTTGGAGCAGTGGTTCTCAACCTTTTTAATTCTGGGACCCTTTAATACAGTTCCTCATGTTATGGTGACCCCCAACCATAAAATTATTTTCATTGCTACTTCATAACTGTAATTTTGCTACTGTTAATGAATTGTAATGTAAATATCTATGTTTTCTGATGGTCTTAGACAACCCTGATAGCGGTTCTCAACCTGTGGGTTGTGACCCACAGGTTGAGAACTGCTGTTGTAGAGCTTAAGACTATTGGAAAACACAGATATTTACATTACAATTCATTAATAGTAGCAAAATTACAGTTATGAAGTAGCAACGAAAATAATTTTATGGTTGGGGGTCACCACAACATGAAGAACTGTATTAAAGGGTCGCGGCATTAAAAAGGTTGAGAACCCCTGGCTTGGAGCAAGGCAACTATCTATAATAATAATCTATAATAATAAAAGTATAATATGCTAATTAGACCAGATAGCCAAACGACCTTACGTACATCATTCCAGACATCCTTCCAGATGAATCTGTGGTGGTGGGGCTGGGGCATAGGCGGTTAGAGCAATCAGGCAGGTAGGTGAGCAGTTAGGGGCGATTAGGCAGGCAGAGTGGTTAGGGGCAATCAGGAAGGCTGGCAGGCAAGCATCCCGGATTGTGAGAGGGTGCAAGCAGGGCTGAAGGACCGCCCCCCCCCCCCCCCCCCATGCACAAATTTTGTGCACCGGCCTCTAGTTTGTGTTAATAAAAAGCAAGGGGTCCAGGGAGACAAGAGAACTTGGTTCCTATAGCCAAGCTCCTCTGACCCCCCAAAATGCCTTCCAAAATTATGTTTCGTCTCTGGACTCTTTAATAATTTAAATGTGGCCCTTCTCCAGATTCCTAAAGCCTTCTAGATGCTGGACAAGACCCCCCACAGTATACTTGCACTCTTCCTCCACTGCCTCTTTCAATTCTATGTTCCTTCTCCATAACTAATGAAGGATTGCAAGTGGGAACTTAAAGTGGGAAGACCGAATTTTTCTTTTTTTCTACTCACCCTTGATCAATTATTCTTGCTGATAGATGAACATTGGAAAGGGTAAGGGGCGGAGTTTTGGTGTGGGCAGTTACATTCAGTTATGGGATTCACTGTCATGACAGGAAGGAATTAGAAAATACTTGTTAGTGACAATGGGCAAGGAAATTTAAAAATATAAAAAACTGTGAACACAAGCTGGAAGCAGCGTTGTTCAACAGTGAAGATCACAGGCATTGGAGACAGAGTTGTGTTTGAATCCTGTGTCACCCATTTGCTAACTGTGACTTTGGGCGAATTATTTTTTCAATTATCAATGCCTATGTCATAAGATTGCTGTGATGATTAAATAAAAATTATTCACAGAAAATGTTTAATGGTGCCTGCTGCAGAATAGGCACTCAGTACATTAACTAGGATGCCGATGATGGGGGTGCAGTGTTTCAGAAACCTGTATTGAGAGTTTTCCATTTTAAGACCCAAGTTAACTTAGCCCTAAGGCCAACAATATTTTGTTGGTTAAAGAGAATTCTCAATTTCATCTAATAGAAGTCTCTTCCATAGGCTTGTCTATTCATTAGGTTTATAAAATATGACCTGTTTCAGGTAACCAGTGACAAGACATTTTCACTGAAAGTAATTAACATTTAATCCTTTACCACATCAGAGGCTTTTATCAAAAGCCTGACCCCCTGCATTTTGACATAATTGCATATGCTGTAGTATTTCTTCTACTAACTTTAGGTAACTAAACACTGTGTTGAACAACTATTATCTACCAGGCACTGTATTAAGCATTGATGATTTAGAATTAAAAAATAAAGTTGGGTTCTGGCCAGGTAACTCAGTGGGTTAGAGTGTCATTCTGATATGCCAAGATTGCAAGTTCAATCTATGGTCCAGGCACATACAAGAATCAACCAGTTAATGAATAAATAAGTGGAACGACAAATCAGTGTTTCTCTCTCTCTTTTTCTCTCTCTCTAAAAATCAATAAGAAAATAATAAAAAGTTGGTGTTCTCTGGTATGACAGATAAGCTAAGAGATGAATGCAATATTGGATGATTATGTCTTATGATAGACAAAAACCTAGGAATTTATGGAGGCACCAGAACAAATCTGGACAGAGGAAAGATAAGGAAAAATGCCTGGAGAAGGTGATGGTCAAGCTGAGTTTTAACAGAGGAGTAGGAATTAGGCAACTTAGAACAAGAAGACAGGTGTACTAGGCAGTTAAAGGGGTATAGAGAATATGCTGTATTTCAGGAAATGCAAGTGTTTCCACAAGGCCACCTACTTTTATTTTGAATGACTGATGCTTAGATATCTTTTAATTTAATATTTTACTTCCAAAGTATGATGTTCCATTTGTAGAATTAAAACTGCATATGCTCTTATTGACTCATTGTCAATAAAAAAGAGAACTGGTAGCACATACTTGATTTATTAGACTGACTAAATTCCATTGTGAACAGGAAGTGGGATGTTTTTTAAGCCTGATTTTTGCATTTTGCCTGGTAACCACAATCCTAATCAGCTGGGATATCCTGGAGGCTCAGGAAGAAATATTTATATTGCACTTTAGGAAATGCAGCAATTAGCTCAGCCAAAGTGATATCATATAAAACTTTTAATTCTGTCCTCCAGAAAAATGATATGGTTGGGAGAGAGGATCAAGAAGCAGACCTAGGGACAAATTATTTCTGTCATTATCTTGTTCTGCAACGCTGTATTTTATGCATTTTCATTAAGACTAAAAAAACAACTTTATTCTGGGAAAGTATGAATGATTTTAGGTACAAAAAGTACAGACTGCAGCCTATTTTATCATATACATTCAAGGTTTATGCGAAACCCAACCAGAAAATAATAAATGTCAGTCTAAACAGCTGAAGTGATTCTTTCCTGTATTCAAATCTCAGCATCTGAATCTTAACTACAATTGTTAGTGAGTTGACCCAATTTAAATAACTCTCTTTATAAAGATTTACTTCTAGACCTTTTCCAGGTTTATAAAAATAATCCCCAAAATCACATGAAAATGAATAATTTCACAGCACTAAATACAAGCTACAAAAACTATGTCTAATTTATTAGGAGTGATAGATTTTCAAAAACTCTGGCTAGATTTTCTAAAACTACAACTAATATGCAGAGTGACTCTGGTGTTAACTTCCAGGCCATCCACATTATGGAACCAATGTCTCAAAACACGTGTAGTCTGAATGTTCACATTGTAAGCTGGTATGTGTGTACCATACCAATCTTTACTGATGGTGCCAAATTTTATTCTACAGAAAGTACTGCTCTTCAGATTTTACCAACAGTATATCTATAGCTCTACACCTAATTCATGTAATGCTGAGATATGAGGTGTACTTTACTTCAAAATGATCCGCAAAATGACAGGCGTGATGCTTATTTCCTGGGGATTACATCTCTTGTGCATTTTTCTACTCTGTGCTACGGTGTCCTGTATGAGGTCACATGAGCAGCAGAATTTTTGGCAGAGAGACTGTACCAGATTGGCAATATAGCACCTAAAAGTAGCTTCTCACTGTGAAAAATGTTGGACTCTATGTGGCTTCTCATGAAATTATCAAAGATAGTCTTTTACTACCATCTTTTCTCATTCCAGACCCTACCATGCAATAGTTCAAGGTTTTAATGTTTAAACTTGTGTGCCCACTAGAAGCAGAAGTCACTATACCTGTGTGAACTTGGCATTTACTAACTGAAGATAAAGTAGTTAAATACCATATCTCACAAGAAAGTTACCTGAATAATTTGCAATTAGCAACGCGGCTCATATTAAAGAAACAAAGTAGGTAAGTTCTAAATCAAAGATGCTGTTTTGTATAGTTTACTTCAGCAACTTTGACAAAGATGAATGTACTTGAAATGTGTTTTAAGAATTTTTATACTTTTATATTCCATTACCAAAATCTGTGAACCTTCTTGCCCCAATCGACATTTGCACTGTCGAAATATCTTTCCAGCATGATCACACAACCTACTGAGGTCATATAGAGACTATGAACTTCTTATCAATTTGTGGACCGAGAAAGCTGTTTGCTTTATTTTGTTTTAATATGAGAAGGAAGCCTTTTAACACTTCAAAAACGTTAACCCTAGGAATGATAATTTACATTATTTACTTTCATTATTTTCATCGGTAGATCCAACTGTATTTCTAGTTAGCCTCTTTGTTTCTCTCTCTTTTTTAAATCCTCACCCAAGGACATGCTTAGACAGAGGACAGGAGAGACAGAGAGAGAGAGAGAGAGAGAGAGAGAGAGAGAGAGAGAGAGAGAGAGAGAGAGAGAGAGACATCCACCTGAAAGAGAAACATCCATCAGTTGCCTTCTATATGTGCACCAACTGGGGTCAAACCACAACCCAGGCATGTGCTCTGACTGGTAATGGAACTGGCAACTTTTCTGTGCACAGGATGATGCTCAACCAGCTGAGCCACTCCAGCTGGGCTCTTTATTTTTCTGATTTACTTTCACCTTCCTGATCCTTTCTATAATGTTTTATTCAGATTTTCAAGAATTATCTTACCTCTCTGTGCTTCTAGGGACTTCTAAATTCTTCTAGGGACTGCTATGCAACTGTATAGTGTCAAAACCAATTGTTAAAAGAAAATGGAATTAACATTTATATCTCTAGACAGGCAATTTAAAGTTTCATACAATGATAGCAGTTATCTACATAACCAAATCATAAGATTCATCACATTAGGAGCCTCTGAAAAATGCACACATGTGTATTAATAATTATATGTTTTCTATTGTTTGATGATTTCATTTTTGGGGAAGATACATATTTCATATTTCTTCAAATCCCATACACGTGTACATAATCTAGATGAAATGATGGAGTAGATATAAATCTAGGTGGCTGCTCTTTTGTTCCAGAGTAAAAGGCTCCTTTCACATCTCTTCAGGCAGGAGCAAGAGCTATTCCATGAAAACCAATCCATAGCCATCCTCCCCTCGGAACATGAAATGCTGCGGTGGGTGCTGGGAATGAGACACATCTATATTTTGCTTTCAAGTCACAAACTTTGACATTTTATAGCTATAGAGGCAATCAGCACAACCGAGCAGAACTTTAGGAAGGCTGGCAGGAAGCCTTTAAAAAATCACTTTCTGGTCTCTATTAAATTCTGTGAGAATACTTATGAAGAAACAGGAAGAAACTTAACTCTCCTTTCTCAAGAACTGTCTCATGAGAAAAGGTGAAACTTGGAGTATTCTAAACATCCTCATCTTCTGGCCAAACAATGAATAAATCACTCTTCTGGTAATATAATTCTCACATTGGGCTTTTTACCTCTCTTTTTGTGTGTGTGATAAGACAGTATTCTAATTGTATTTTCTTTCTTTTTTTTAATTTTTAAATTAGTATTGGAATTCAATATTACTTTATATTTGTTTCAGGTGTACAGGATAGTGGTAAGACAACTTCATCATTTAGGAAGTGATCCCCAGATAATTCTAGTACCCATCTGGCACCACAATATTATTGACTATAATCCTTAAGTTAGACTTTACCTATCCATGACTATTTTGTAGCTTTTTAATCCTTTCAACTTTACACCCAGCTCCCAATTACCCTTCCCACCTGGCAACCCTCAGTTCGTTCTGTGTCTGAGTCTGTTTTGTTTGCTCATTTAAGTTGCTTTTTACATTCCACATATAAGCGAAATCATATGGTATTTGTCTTTGATTTATTTTATTTGGCCTCATGCTCTCTAGGTCCATCCATGTTGTCGCAAATGGTAAGAATTTATTATTTTTATGGCTGAGTAATATTTTAATTATATGTATATAAAATATATCCATTTGTCTATTGATGGACAGTTAAGTTTCTTCCCTACCTTGGCTATTATAAATAACTAGAGGCCTGGTGCATGAAATTTGTGCATGGGTGCGGTCCATAGGCCTGGCTGGCAATCAAAGTGTGAGCATCTGGCATGGAAGGGCAGGTCCCAGCTGACCTCTGGGCCCTGGGCAGCACCTGGCACCCCAGGCCCCCACATGTCTCCCTCTGCCTGAGTCATTGGGCACCTGCCCAGCTCCCTCAGTGCCTGGGAGCCAGGCAGTGGCCCTGCCCCCCACCACCACGCTGGTCACCATCAGCAGCGATCGGCAGGGAAATTGGGCCCCACTCGCACCTACCTTGGTCTGGCACCGCCCACTCATTTGCTCCACCAACCCGCCGTGGTCCCGCTCTCGTTGAGGCCCATTGGGTTGGCAGTGCCTCCACTGCTGCCTGCTGCCTGCTGCCAGTGCTGCATCACTGACGCCTGCCATGTTCCATGCCGCCCCCTGGTGGTCAGCGCATGTCATAACGAGCAGTCGAACTCCCAGTTAAACTCCCGGTTGAGGGGACAATTTGCATATTAGGCTTTTATTATATAGGATGCTGCAATGAGCATAGGGGTCCATGTATCTTTTTGAATTAATGTTTTGAGTTTCTTTGAAAAAATACCCAGAAGTGGAATTGCTGGGTCACAAGGCATCCATTTTTAATTTTTGGAGTAACCTCCATTCTGTATTCCACAGTGGCTGCACCAATCAGTGCACTAGGGTTCTCTTTTCTCCACATCCTCACCAACACTTGCTATTTGTTGATTTATTGATGATAGCCATTCTGACAGGTGTGAGGTGATATCTCATTGTGGTTTTAATTTAAATTTCTATAATGATTAGTTTTAATTTTAAGAGCATCTTATTAACAGCACACTTTCTTTATTTTTCTGTTATTTTAATTTTCTGTGACTAATCTTTCTTGTTTCAACTCCAACAAGTTGATAGAACAAACCTGCAAAAATCTTGGAGTAAATGCCTGCAGCGAGGGCTTCTTTACTCCAGGGGTCAAGTCTGTATGACCAACTCTGGAGTGACTGATTGCCAGACCTGCTTTTCATCCCAACCCCAGCACTTGGTCTTTCTAACCCTGCACACAGGCATGTGGAAACCCTAGGCTGCTTGTTCAAACTGTGTCCACACTTATGGTGGCAGCCACTCCTTGGGCCAGGAAGTATGGTGCATTCTAGATCAGGTCTTAATTAAGAAGAGTGGTTCTGTGGGAACTGGAAGCTGGTTGAGCATGGAATTCCAAGGTCTCGTGATGAAAAGCAATCAAGAAAGCAGTGAATGGGCTCTGGGTGATCACATCCCCTGGGCCTCGTGGACTTCTGACCTCATAGAAGAGGTGAGGTTAGCGGAGAGCCAGGGTGATGCCCTAGAAGTGCAGGGCTCAGAGCTAGGCCTCAGTGTTCCAGGTCAAAGGTGTTACTGTGGAGAAGCCCACTGGATACATGTGATATTTATCATTGATATTATAAATAGGATTATTCCCAGCTATGAAGAGGACAACACTGGGGAGCCCTTATTTTAATAGTGGAATCAAAGAAGGAAGTGGTTCTTTCAAGCCAATTAAAATGCTTTGATAATTCTAAATTAGAATCCGCACATTCTATGAATATTTTACAGGTTCTTATTAGGTCTCAAATGCTATACGAGGGGATATAACAATGAATGAAAAGGACAAAGTTCCTGTCCTCATGCAGCTTACATTCTAGTGGCAGAGACAAACACCTAAAAATAGTTTAAAAGTAATCAGATGTCTAACAAGTAATTAGAAATATTGGTAATTTTGATTCATGAAAGAATCAGTGGAAGATGAGCATTTCAGGCAGGGACAAGTAGGTGCAAACTTTCTGCAGTGGAAAATTGCTTTTTTTCGTGTAACAGTAAGAGATGAGGTTGAAGGCTAGAGTATTCAATAATTTGTAAACCATGACACGGATTTGGACTTCATTTCAGGATAAGTAAGAAGTTGTTAAAGTGTTTTAGGTAGAAAAGTTTCAAGATGTGATTCATGTGTTTTGAAAGATCGCTTTGGCTGCTATGTGGAGAGAGACAAGGGAGGCAGCAGGAAGACTAAAGGCTGCAATATGACCCATGAGGAATGAGAGTCAAGAATGTCATCACTGAAACTAGAGCACATTTTATTCAAGAGTCTAACTGACTAAGACAGCATAGCATGTTTTTGGATATTACCATTTGAATGCTAGATTTTCAAAGCCCCGATGAGACTCAAACACAGATGGCAGACTGATGGTTGCTTGGGGCGGGGGGATATGGGGGGAGGGGGTTGGGGAACTGGGAGAAAGAGGTGAAGGAATTAAGAACTACATATTGGTAGCTACAATATAGTCTTGGGGCTGTAAAGTACAACATAGAAAATATAGTCATTAATCCTATATAATAGAAGTGTAATATGCAAATGGACCAAACGGCGGAATGATCAGTCACTATGACGTGCACTGACCACCAGAGGGCAGACGCTCAACACAGGAGCTGCCCCCTGGTAGTCAGTGTGCTCCCACAGAGGGAGTGCCGCTCAGCCAGAAGCCGGGCTCACGGCTGGCAAGCGCAGCAGCAGTGGGGGGAGCCTCTCCCACCTCTGCTGCAGGCAGTCGGTAAGGAGTGAGGGGTCCTGGACTGCGAGAGCCCCGGACTGTGAAGGGGGTGTCTGCCTGCTGGCTTGGGCCCAATCCCGGACTGCAAGCGGGCACAGGCTGGGCTGAGGGACACCCCCCGCCGCCGCCGCCACCCCAGTGCACAAATCTCGTGCACCAGGCCTCTAGTATTGTAATAACTATGTATGGTGTCAATTGGGTACTGAAAATATTGGAGGGAACACTTCGTAAAGTATAAGATTGTGTAACCACTATGCTATACCCCTGAAACAATACAAATAAAAATAATAATTAAAAAAATAAAAATCCCTGTGAGGATTTTGAAATTGTTTATACATGTTTGTGCAGGTGAAAGGTGAGAGAAAAGGCCAAGAGCAAGACAGCCTTCCTTTTCAGCCTCTGGGAATACAGTTTGTCACCTATAGAAGTGATGGGATTAGATGGGTAGGAAAAAGTGAGTTGAGTGGATTGAAACCAACCAAGCTTTTTTTGTTGTTTAAGTTTATTGTTGAAAGTATTACATATGTCCCATTTTTCCCCCATTGACCTCTTCTACCCCACCCGACCCTGCCCCAGGCCTTCACCACCCTATTGTCTGTGTCCATGGGTTATGCATATATGCATACAAGTTCTTTGGTTGATCTCTTCCCACCACCCTCCCCCACCTTCCCTCTGGGGTTCGAAAGTCTGTCCCATGCTTATATGACTCTGGAAATATTTTGTTCATTAGATTCCATATATGAGTGAGATCATGTGATATTTATCTTTCTCTGACTGGCTTATTTCACTTAGCATAATACTCTCCAGGTCTAAACCGAGCTTTTATGTAAAGAATTACAAGGATCCCACTTTCAACTGCCCTGAGATGTCTGCTTTGGGATACAGATTTTAGCCAAATAAAAACAAAGCAGGACGAATAGAACAGTACATTAAGTCAAAAACGCAAGCTGTTTCAGACCTCCCAAGTTATGCATCATGATGGGAACATGTGTCTCTACGTGGCTCTGTACATCCCCTAACTGATCCTCAACTTCCTTACTCTTCTACACTCCAACCCCCCTTCTCCTGCCATCTCTTTTACCCACCTTCCTACTATTCTCTCTGAATCTGTGCTGTTGCCTTTCCTAGCTTGATCCTGCCTGCCTCACAGATCCTGCTGCAATCTCAATGGACTTCAGCTATTTGCAAAGCACTATTGCCTCTCCACGAAATCCCCACCCGGGCCTTCTCTTTTACCTTTGCTTCAGTTTTAAAACAGACACTTCTATTAAATTGGGTGTTAATTCGATTAGAGGAAGTGAACAAAGCAAGGGGAATGGACTACAAGCTGCCTCATTTTAGCAAAGTCTCTAGACAGCTTTCTCAACTCTAGAATGTTATCCATTTCAACCAAGTGTGCTGCTGCATGTACAAAAGTGTGATGCTACAGCAGCTGAGAGTGAAGAAATATACTATTTCCAGTCACTGAGAAAAATAATTATTAAGGTGTACACCATAACCACTCTAGACAGCATTTTCTGCTGTCGGAGAGCAGCAGTAAATGATCTGGTGTCTGCTCTCATCTGGTGTGCCCTGAGAACATGGCCTCATTAATTCCAGGAGGCCCCATTAAAAGGGTGGCAGTGCCCTGCAACCTTGTTTTCTCACCCATTAACCACAGCGCCCTGACCACAAGATGGCCTTGTTCACGTAGGGTTACATGACACCACTACGACTCTCCCAAACATAGCGCACAAAATATAATAAAAAAAACTGTGCCTTTGGCCAAATGAGGCTCAGCTGCCTCTATCCTAAGTGAAACTCCTTGTCAGTAGGGAGTTATGATCTATTGGGAACAAAAATGTACTTGAAATAATCACTGAACAATTTCAAACAACATAAAAATACGATCTCTTTGTCCATAGATTTAGGCTATGAGAATGACGCCTCAACTGAACTCTTATTCTGGCTAACTTAATCACATGTTTAATCCCATGTTGCTAATCAAGTTTAAACATTTCATTCCTTAGGTCAAGATCTCATTGTTTTCCCTTGAGGAAAGTCTAGAATGCTGCTGCTAGTAAAACCCTGGGACAGTTGGTGACGAGTAGCCCATTACTCATGGTGCTGCTCTTTCAAAGCCATCTTGATTCACCACGGAAAAGTGAACATGGGGCAGTTGACTTGGGGAACAAAACTTTGAAATTAGATATGACCATATTGCCAATAAGTCTATTCTGGAAATTCAAACAGTAATATAACTCCCTCACAAAGACAGATGCTATAAATACAGATGTACATAGAGGTACAATATATAGAGATACTTAGATATAGACACAGCCGACTATGTGCAAAGCTCTGAAGCTCCATCAGTGAATAGAAGAGACATACATCCTGCTCATTCTGTGAGGGGAAAAATCATTAAATAAACAAACAATTCATTATATAATTACTATTATGATACACTAGTAGCCCTGCGCATGAATCTGTGCCCAAGTAGCTTGCTGCCTCTTGCCTCAGCAGGCCACCCGCCCACCGCCGCTGGTAGCTCTCCACTGCTTGTAGCTCGCTGCCCCGCCCTCCTGCAGATCCACCCTCCCTCCCTCCCCCCATCTCATAGATTGCTGCCCTGCCCCCTCCTGTAGCCTTTCACCACCCACTTGTAGTTCACTGCCCCACCCTCCTGCAGATCCGTGATCTGGTCGTTATGCCTCAAGGCTTAACGGATAAATAGCATATTCCTCTCTTATTATATAGGATGCCTCAGTAAAGAAATATAGTTGCTTTGAAGTTTATCACGATGTTTTCATCTAGTCTCAGACCTGAATGAGCTGTCAGGATTTAGTTTCAGCACTAACGCTTACTTGGAAGTGTTCCGGCTTCCCTGCTAGGCAGTAACTGACTCCTCTAACCTACACACGGGCGCAGAGGCGCTCTGCCAGTCTCCTGTAGGATGTTCACACTCCATCTTCTGAAACACTGTGTGAGACCAGTCACCAGAAGGAATGTGTCTACATTATTAGTTTACCTGACTCAGCAGCACCAGCCCAAACCTCCCAAGTGACCCATCATGATGAGAATACTTGTCTCTACGTGGCTCTGCATGTCTCCTACAATCTGGCCTAACCTTCTTCTCTACACCACCTTAAACCTTGTTTGTGTCTTCTGGAACTCCTAGTTGTTATCAACTAATCCCTGTATCTCCAGCCTCTGCTCAGCATCCTCATTACCTTTGTGCTCTCACTGAAACTTGAACTTCCCCAAGGCCGCAGCTTCCCCTGAAGCCTTCTCAAGTGTCAGACCTTTTCTTTACAACACCTTACGTCTTTCTGGGTCTTATTATTTATTGTTGGTTCCTGTATGCTCCCTGAAAAATACATGCTTACTTTTACACACACACACACACACACACATACACACAATAAAAACACTACCTATCAGTTTATATCCCAAGCTAATAGAATTTATACAATTGGTCTGTGCCAGGCACTGATCTGATTTGATCCTCACTACAACACCATGAGCCATTCGTGTGCTAATTGTATAGATACAGCTGTGGTACTAGTTGTCTACAGTCAAACGGCTAGAAAATATTAGAGCCAGGATTGGAATCCTGGCAATTGGGCTCCAGAGTCCATTCTCTTACTGTCCATGTCATATTGTCTCCCTCCATTTGATGCCATTATCTTCAGTCTTCCCAGCCACTGCCTCTCGTTCAGTGAAGACTTTAATTCTTACATCACTGGTTCGTCCCTCTATTATTAGTCCTACCATGAGTCTTAGTGACTTCAATAGATCTGAGAAGATCCCTTCAAAACCAAGGCCCCACAGTTTCTTGATGCCAAGCCCTCCACTATCTACCTCTTTGATCTTCCAAATCTCAGTGTCTAACATCCCACAATGTGATAACCACCTCTCATCTTTCCCCTTCAAGCATCTAGGACATCCACTCCTACAATTTTTCTATCACACCACATCCTTACTTTCTCTTTACCTGCTTGGATTCCATTCATTATTATTACAGTTGCTCCTTTGCATACACCATCTATTTTCTTACCTCTTTCTTCTGCAATCTTTCTTGCCTGACATAAATCTAATCTGGTTAAATCTAGTTCTTCACCTACACTCACAAGCCTGTGTAGTTGAAACTGAATTTTAAAATACGGTCAGTTTTACTTTAAATTTATAGAGGCAAATGTCTTCTGCATTGCCTAGTAATTCTGTATTTTACTAATTAACTCTCTTTTCCAGTACAAAATAACTATTCCATTCACTCTCGTCCCTATTTAATCCTGCATAGGTGATAATTTTGCCTCTTGTACCCTGAACAATAAAAATCCGTAAAAAAGGAGCATCCTTATTTTACCACCTGCAAACCTCCAACCTTCCTGTATCCCTGCACACATACTCTGCCTTCCTCCTTTTAAAAGGGAAGGTAATCTAAGCCACTTCCAACCACATATTTTTCTATTTCACAATATAATTAACTCTCAGTACCATTTAGAAATCCAACTATATTCTGAAAATTTAAACAAAATAAAACCAAATGAACCTTTTTTAATGTTTTAGTTTTTAAAATGTTTTCAGCTTAGCTACTGTATTCCTCTTGGGATCTATCTCAGGAGTTTTATTCTCCCCAAAGTAATTGTGCACCCATCAACACAATTGATTGCAGAAATAAGTAATAGATGTAGCATCTTCACTTTCTTATTGGATTCCCATAATGAATTCTGCATTTCTCAGCACATGAACCTTTTTAATTATTAACCATGTACATCATCCAAACCACATTTATAACATACAACATATAATATAGAGCAAACTACACCCTAGTGTCCAATGTGTCTGGTGACAATGCAAACCAGAGGAGGAAAGATTGAGCTGTTTGTCCAAGATAAAAAGATGAAAACAACATTTAAAAAGTAAAGGGACCTTGAGCAAATGTTTATGCACTCACTTTATGCATAGTTTGGTATGATCAAATAATTTCTTATCCCATACAAAAGAAAGCATGAGTCAAGTTCTTCTAGAATGAGGGTTTATGGAAATGTCCCCTCAGGAGTTCAACTGGGAGACTGGGAGTTCAATCGCTCGCTATGACGTGAGCTGACCACTAGGAGGTGGCGCGGAACAAAGGAAGGCCCTGGTTGGCAGCTGAAAGGCCCCGATTGGCCCTGATCACTGGCCAGGCCTAAGGACCCTACCTGTGCACAAATTTTGTGCACCAGGCCTCTAGTTCAAATATCACAAACACTTGCTAAAACCAGTCAATCATCTTATCCTGGTGAAAGTATTAGAGATGTAGATAGAACACCTTGGTTATTTAGGTTGGAAAACTTGGTATCAAGTTTTCCCTTTTCCCTTTCCACCTTCATCTCCTCAATAGACTGGAGCCTAGCAATGCAGGACATACTCTCTATAGGAAGCTTACAAAAAGCTTACAGTCTACTTGGGGAGACTGGACGTATACATACAAACTCAGATGATGGTTTGATATAATTTATACTAAATAGAAAATGATTGTTTTCCAAACTCAGAGATCGGGCATGAATTAATTATGTACAATCAGTTATCAAACTTCTTTTCCTTTAAACACAAGCTTTAATCTTGTTATCAATATTTTAATTACCCATTTCTTGACATCATCGTTCACACAGAGATTATAACAATAGCTTCCTAGCAAGCTTTTTTATCCTCCAATTCATGTTGTAGTTCACTGCCAGTATACACCTCACTAAGCATGGCTTTTGGTACTCTCTGCTCAAAAACATCCTAGATCTCCCTCCTTCAAATCTTATGTAGTCTTAATGACTTTGCTTTACTTTTAAGACATGGCATAAACTGGTCACATCCTTAGTCCCCATGAGCCCCCCACTCTTCTGTCTAATAAAGTCAGTATCTTCATAGCCATATAAAAATCTATGGTTTATGAGCCTTCACAACTCTGTCTCTTTCTTCACCTAAGTAGCTTTCTTCACCTCTCCCACCCCTTAAATTTCTGCCTACCCATTCTTCAAGGCCTTGCTGAGACCCACTCTCTCCATGTTGGCTCCCAGATTGCATTTCTCCTTCCCTGCAACCCCATGCTCCTCTGACATCCATGGCACATACCACATAGACTTGCACATGTACAACAAAATTACTGAAAAACTCATTCATCCCTTTTGGTCCTTCCCATTTTACTTCCTAGGAGTCAGGAACTACATTTTATACAGATTCCACTGCACCAGCACAATAATAAATACACAATAGGAATTCATTAAATACATACCCAGGATGTTTATGAACTTTCTATGTGTTGGTTTATATTTTCTAAAAAGTATACACTTAAATAAGTTAGGATACAAATATTTATTTATTGTTTAATATAATTTCAGTATAATATTGCATATGTGTGTATATGTAGTGTAAAATAGACTTATAGCCTTTACTTAAAGGGTCTTTCTGGAACTCTCAAAAGAATCTAATAAAAATGTATAATGATACAGTTTTATCTTCTCTTTTTCTTTCTATATTGAGAATTTTATCAATATCCTGGATTCAGTTCTAAGAGCAAAAGCTAAGGGAGATATTATATGGCCTATGGAAAACAGAGGATGTACCACACCGAAAGATTATGATTTACTTTGTACCTTAGACAAAGCTGGACAAGTAAGGTTTTCTCTATCACAGTTTCTAGCACAGGCCTGGGGATGCAGGTGCCCACTACCTTCTTGTTAATTGAATGGATTTTTGATAATTCATTCAGTAGAAGATTCCATTTCTGAAACATGCTCATAATATTATTAGGAATTCGATCTAGGCGGTATTTCCCAAGGCAATCCCCATTCTAACTTTGAGAAGTAATGTGATTAATGGGAAGCTGATATTCTAACTTCCCATTTTTAGATTTTTACTATTATCTTGAGAGGTGGCAGGCCCAAAGCCTTGTTGTCTCAATTCCAGCAATTTTCTTTGGGTATAAAATATTTTTAGAGCTAGAAACAGTTTGAGAAACCATTTATTTTATTCTAACCCGTTCACTCTTCAGATGAGGTCACAGACCAGGAAAAATATAGATCACATCACACAGGGAAGCTGGGGCAGGAACCAAGCACTCTCAATCTAGTAACTACCTTATCTCCATTTAAATAGTGAGGAATGGCAAAATACCATCAAATCCTGCGGCTAAATAGAACTTACAGATGGTTCATTATTCTTTGCTTTAACACTTCCAGTAATTGGCAAGCAGCTCTTTCTACAATGGAATGCCTCTAAAAATTAGAAATGTTCTTTGAAAGAGTAATTCTCAGTGTCTTACATTGAGCCCAAAATTTCCCTTCCCACGACTCTGTAGCAACACTCCCAGCCCAGAATTATCAGACAGTAACAACAATCCATTCTCTCTTCCTTGAGGCAGATGTTTCTAAACAAAACATATGACCCATGAGCTTCTCTTTTCCTGAGTTCTTCCAAACTTCTTAAGGAATGGCCTCCCTCTGTTTTAACAATAATCTTCTTAGAATGTTGCCCTTGAATCTGTTAGAATGCTTTCAGTTAAAGGTGATTTAAAAAAATTCAATTTTGCTTAAAGAGTAACTAAAAACCCCAACCTCAGGTCAATTTCAGCATAGTGTGGTCAGAGTCCATTTTCCTTTGGTTTGCTGTTCTCCGCCTTCATCTCTTCTTTAACTTTATCCTCAGGCTGACTTCGCTCACAGTTGTTGAATGCCTGCCAGCAGCAATTAGTACTGCATGATGCCTCTTTCAGCAGGAGAGGCAGGTTGCTTCCCATTAACTGCTGGGAAAAAGAAAACACTGAGATTTACATCAATTGGCCACCCCTGAACCAATCCCTAAAACCAGGGGAATGCCACACACTGATAAACTTAGGCCTGGATTAATTGAACCAATTACAGTGCAAAGGAAGAGGGAATTTTCCTGATTGGTCTTGTCTGGGCATAGCCTACCCTTGAAACCGTGATGAGGTCAAGTCCATTGACACATTGTTGCTGGTATCAATCAACAGGACAGGTGGAATAGACACTGAGGAAATAACTATGTCTTCTGTCCACCATGCATCTATAACTATCTGTAATGCTTAGATTGGATTAGACTAGAGCCCAAGTTCAGTGAAATACTGGGAATCTGTCTTATTCCTCATTTGGGAAACTGTTCCTCTATTATGTAATGCAGTTTTAGTTTGAATTCACTTTCTTTAAGCCAGTGCAACTTTTACAGTTTGTGGTTAACAAAAAGAGCTAAAGTGGTTTTTTATTTTGCTTTTTATTGCTTAAAGATGAACTTTTACAAACTCTTATACCCTAGTTGTTTGGCTCAATGGATAGAGCATCTGCCTGTGGACTAAAAGGTCCCAGGTTCGATTCTAGTCAAGGGCACATGCCCGGGTTGTGGGCTTGATCCCCAGTGTGGAGCATGCAGGAGGTAGCCAATCAATGATTCTCTCGCATCATTGATGTTTCTACCTCTCTCTCCCTCTCCCTTCCTCTCTGAAATCAATAAAAATATATATTTTTAAAAATAAAAACAAAAATTCTTATATAACTTATTTTAAAAGCCAAAACTTAACATGCATTTGTATTGCTAAATCTCAAAGCCCTGATTTTTATGCATTGTCCTATCTGCTAAGACATTTTTAAATTATGTTAATATGTTATCTTACTTCTTCCAGACTGCTGTCTCTTCACCCAGATTGTATTTTAAAATGTGACAAAGTCATGGGACACACCATGAGAAACCTCTCTAAGGAGCTAACACCAAATTACTAATTATGCACAGTCATTCAACCAACTACACATCCTCCTCCTCCTACTGCCCAAGCATATATCTATGTCAGTCGACAAGGACATTCTGACTGATTTCATCGAAATCCTTACCTATATACTAGTATTGCATCTCTCAGGCTACTCATATGAAAAAAAAAAACAAAACAGGCTAATTTGGCAGGGACTTTTTTATTGATCTCAGACAGGATCTTATAGGTAGTTTCATTATTTTCTAAGTACTCTCAATTCCTTGTTAAAGTAATCCATTCTAGAATGCTATTAAAGATCAGCATTGCTGATTTAATAGTTCCTGGTCTCTGTCTTTTTACCATGGGAGAAAACTGGGGTGATATTTGCTCTGATCACATCTCCTGGTACCAGTCCTTTTCTCTATGATTTCTGTAGATTACTGCCAATCATTCTGTGATTACATCTGTAAGTCCTTTCAACACATTGGAATATAATTTGTCTATGGCTGCAAACTAGAATTCATTTAAAATGTCTGGGTGGCTTTTTATAATCTTTTCTTTTTATATATTCTGGGACTTCGATTCACTCTTAATGGTGCTTCTTTATCCATGTCATTTTGATAATAACTTTTTCATAGTGGCAGGACAAATGCAAAATAGGAGGGAATGATTTTGCCTTCAGTCAGTATTTGCTAGCATGTTACCATATTTTCTAAGCAGTGGGGAGATCTATTATATATTCATAATTATGACTTCTAGACTTCACATAAGTCCTCTCCATTGGAAACAGTCTTCCTATTCTCAAACTTTTTGTTATCTAACTTTTATTCATCCGTCGGGTCTTAGAGATAATCTCTTTGAGAAGCCTTCATTGATCCTCCAAACGTAAATTCCTTTTTTAGACATGTGGAGTATATTCCTACAGATGGAAACATATCAAAATAAAAGTCAGTTTACAATTTTTACAAAGACAAAAATGAAATGAATTTCCTGGTTTAGTATTTTTTAAACACATTTCCATCATTAAAATAGATTCAATATTTTGAAAGCTTGGAAAATATTTTTTTATCAGCAGGATTTAGTAAATTTTACATAGTCTATAATTTTTCTGTTTTACCAAGGGTATTTCCTACTTACTTTTCTTACAACAATAATCCTCCTTAACTTCCCATTTTTCACCTGTTTGGTAGTTTATGAAATTTTAAAGCTAATGGTACAACAAATTCAAATAATGATAATTCATATTTGTAAGTGTATCCTGGAATAAATAAATAATGAAGAAGCACTCAGCTTCTATTAAAAGTGTAGAGTAGAGACTGAATGTTTAAGAAATTATCTAGCTACTAGGAGGTGGAATAGTCTTGATTTTATCTGATTTTAAAATGTAAGCAGATTTGATACAGGTCAGTTATTGAACAGGTGATTTAAAAAGGAAGAAAAGAAAAGAAAAGAAAATAAAAGAAAAGAAAAGAAAAAGAAAAGAAGAGAAGAGAAAAAACAACTCTGTAAAATAAATACACATACAAGTTCTGGAAGCATGGAGAGTCCCAAAGAAGATGAACCCAAGGAAGTCCACACCAAGTGTCCCAAGTAGATCCCAGGAAAAGATCTGAGGTGTTTATCTAAGGCGTCCCTTTTGATAAACTTTAACCATGCAGGTATTGGAACATTCAAGTAGTTGCTAGCAAAGGGGCTACTTTATGCAAGCAGGACCAAGGGCAAGCCTAGGACCAAAAAGACGGGACACTTTAATTTCAATTTTAAGTGTACTCTAAATGATTCAACTAACTGCTGGAGGAATTACACCACATGAAACATATACAGTTGCAAATCACACAGCACTTTATTACTCACAAAATTTCCTGATGCTGGAGGTTCAGGCTTAACGGGATCCTGATGGTGCTGTCCTCTGGGGTCTGGCAGCTGGGCTGGTCCAGTCTGGCATGCAGGGGGCCAGCATTCCTCACCCAAGAGCTCGGTCACATCTTGATCGGGAGGTACTAGCCATTCTTCTGTCTTCTGGCAGGGAGAGGAGCGTGGAGCGGCATCACTTGCCAGACTGACAAAAGGATGTGCCTTTGCGGCTGTCTCAACAGACAAGCACAGTTGGCTGGCCAGGACCTATTTTTAAAGCTGTTTCATACCTGCAGTAGTTCAGGTGGCTATCAATGAATTATGTCAATGCACACATGTTAATCTCAAACAGGGCGAGGGGCTGCATGTGGTTATCTAGGGAGAATACATCACTCACACAAATGGTTATCTTAGCAAGTCACTCTGAGTCAGTAACTGAAGTTCAAATCCTTATCTATGGGGTACACACTCTTCAGGGCAGTGGGGAATGTGTCCTTAATATCACATTTTAAATTTCAAGAAAGTTAACTCAAACATTTTAAAAACCTTTTTAACATTTTTAGACATTATTAAAACATTTTTAAGCATTTCTATATATTACTGTAACACCAAGACACATCATAATTAAAATGTCAAAGGTTAAAGACAGATAATCTTAAAAGCAGCAAGAGAAAAGCAGTTAGTTAGATACAAGGGAGCACTCATATGACTGTCAGCTGATTTCTCAACAGAAACTTTGCAGACCAGAAGAGAGTGGCAAGAAATATTCAAAGTGATGAAAAGCAAAGACCTACAACCAAGATTAGTATACCCAGCAAAGCTAACATGTAGAATTGAAGGGCAGATAAAGAACTTTACAGACAAGAAAAAGCTAAAAGAGTTCATCACCACCAAACCAGTATTACATGAAATGTTAGTGTCGTCTTTAAAAAGAAGAAAAAAAGATAAAAAATATGAACAATAAAATGGCAATACACATATATCTATCAAAATTGAATTTAAAAATCAAAATAAATGAAAAAGCAGGACAAAAACAGACTCATAGATACAAAGAACATTTTGATGGTGGCCAGATGGGAAAGGTATTGAAGGAATGAGTGAAAAATGTGAAGGGATTAAGAATAACAAATTAGTAGTTATAGTGTACTCTGGGGTATAAAGTACAGTCTGGGGAATATTGTCAATAATATTCTAACTATATATGGTGTCAGATGGGGATGAGATTTTTTTGGAATGATCACTTAATACGTTTTATAATGTCTAATCACTGTGTTATAAATCTGAAACTAATATAATATTGTATGTCAACTATTATTAAAAATAAAAATGATTTTAAAAAAAGACTAACATTGAGAAGTATGTTGTTGATCCATTTTGTTTCTTTTAAACTAATCTGCTCTTTCTATTAGGGAACTATAAGAAAAGTTTTATAATGTTTTAAAATTCATTCTAATACATTGTTATTTAAATGTCTATAAGATTTGGCACCATTAGACTTTTTAATGTTTATCTTCCTTTAATTCTTAGAAATTCTAGGTCATTATTTCTTCAAATATTTTCTTCCATTTTTCTGGGAAACCTTTAATATGGAGGTTGATATTTGCACTTCCATCCTCCATATGTCTAAACTTTAGTTTTACTATTCTTTTTCTTTAACCTTTCCTGCCTGATAACTTTTCTGAATTCCTCAACTTTATCTTTGAACTCACTAGTTGTATTCATTCCCATACTTTAATCCATCTAGTGAGTTCTTTATTTCATTTTTTTTCTATAAAGCTTATTATTCTGGTTATCTTTTCTAATATTCTCCTATATCTCTTTGAGGATATTGATTATGCTTTCCTTAACTAAACTTTTTGTTTATAATTATTTTAAGTTTCTAATCCACTAATTCTCCTTTACCCGGTATAGGGTAGAGGGATGCACCTCATGTTTGAGATTTTCTAACTTTACAATCTGGGCTAACCCACTCTCTGTGTACCCTCTCCACAAAAAGCAACTCTACCCTTTGGGGGCCCTCCTTTCCTCCTATGTAGTTCTAGGGGGGGTTTGCAGGAGGAGGAAGTTCTCAGGAGCCAGCCAAAATGTCTGGAAAAAATGTTATTATCCACTCACCACCCCAACTAAGCAAAAGTGCCATTCTGCTAGTTCCACCCCATCTGTCATTTGTGGCCAACTGGTGCTGTTTTCTTCTCCTTACTGTAGACAATAATCCATAGAGGGCAATGGAGGGAAAGCAGGAACTGCAAATGTAAAGTTCCTCCCCAAACTTCTGTTGTCCTTATACCTAGCTCTTTTTATATCTTTCTTTCCATATATGAGGACCAATCAACTTATATCTTCCTAAGAATCCTCAGTCTTTTAATTTCAGCTTCCCAGAATCAACTATACCATCACTCTGTCACACGATTGAATCCTAAATATAATCTATAGAATTACATCCAGGGGAAGAAGCCAGCAATGGCCATTAATTTGTCAAAAACTGGAAAAGGTTTTCCAGTTGTTTTATTTTATCTTTATAACAGAGATCAACTCTGCTGCTGCACCACCCTTTTCAACACTCCATTGTTGGCCGTCTTTACATAGTAATCCAGTTCCACAGGATTCTACCTACCAGCGCACTGGGAAAAAGTGTATGCCATGATCCCAAACTTCTAAGCAAAATTTATCTTTGCTAGGGAGTGAGAGGGGGAGGGAAAATTTACTTACATAAATCTCTTAGGAGCAAAAAAGTTGTGAATATTGAAAGTTAAAAAGTCAAATTTAATATAATAAAACTCCTCAATATTACACATTTAGGCAATAAATAGACAAGAAATAAGTAAAGGGCTGAAGCAATGAATCCTATGAATAAGTAGGAGTAGGTAAGTGAGAAAGATAGAGCATCATGAGCCTTCAGCATCTTTATTTCACAAAAGTGCTCTGAAGTAGTCCATGGTGTGAAGTAGTATCTTCTTTGAGAAGGAAAGACAACGCTAACACTGACCTTGAACTTTTTTTAGCTTCCAGAATGCCTTATAAAATGTATTTAAACAGGTTGAAAATTGCTTCTCTCTCTCTCAGGCAGATTTTTAATTACAGATAAAGTATTGCTGTAGGAAGAAAACTCTTTTAAATCAGATTTATTTTTATGTTTACAAATACCCATTTATAAATCAAATTGAAACTATTACTTTGATAGTCCCAATGTCATGGCAAAGTTGTTGACATTGACCTTCATTAACTTGAAAAACTTGTAAATTACCTCTCCCATTCAGAAGTCTATATGCTTAAATTGAGATTTCTTTCCTCCCTCTTACATTATTTCTTTTAGCTCCTCAATACTTTGAAGCCCTCTATTTGGCCACCGAAGAAGAAATTCTTTAAGGATTAAATTGTACAAACAATTTGGTGAAGACTTCTGGGAAATTACCACAAAAGACAGATCATAATAGGTGGTTGCAACAAGCAGAACAGCTCTTAAGAAAAGGCTTTCAGCAGACTCTAAGAGTCAGAATCTCCTAAGGGCTTTGCAAATAGCAGCCCGGGTTACAAATCAAGGGCCTGACTTTGAGTACACAGAACTCAGCCCAGGTGGTAACTGACACAAAGGCTCAGCCGCAAATGAAATGGTGAAGTAAGTGAAATTCACTTCAGTGTGCACAGCAGTGTCTTTCTCCTTCACCTCTCTTCCCCTGAATGCTCCCTTGGTGCTTGAAGCGTTCCCCTTCTCTGACAACACAAATTCATTTAATCATGTATTCATTCAAAGAAGAATCTGTAAGACTCAAGTGCCAGATGCTAGAATTATTAAAACACATAAGGCATAGAGTATACACTTAATAACTCATAGTCAAATGGGGAGAAAGATACAAAATAAATGCATCCAATGGAATGAATACAATAATTAGAGTGAGGTGCTACGTATAAACATGACTTATAGAAAAAAGTTTCCATATTCTCTTAGAAGGCTCAGGGAAGACTTTGAATTGGAAAAAAACAGATGCTTGAACCAGGTCTTGGAGCATTAGGTGTGGAAGATAAGTGTAGGGGGAAGTGTTCCATGAGAATTCACTGAATGTGCAAAAGCAGAAAAAAATTATAGCAAATTACTTCACATTGAAGTGTGAAATTGCTAGAATAAAAGACAAAATTTTAGGTCTGAGGAATAAATCCCTAAAATATGAATTTTCAGAACCTCAGAAATTAGTAATAACATTTGACTTTGCAGGAAAATCTTCCTAGAAACCCAGACAAATGACAGTTTTTCTGCTAACTCTTAAATATAGAAACCTAATCTTTGTTCTAGTCCATATCAGGCTTTGCAATTTGACTCTCTCTCTCTCTCTAATATATTCCCTATGTATTCACATACTAGTATATATATATAAAACATATTTTATCTCTATTCCACAACATACACACACACATTCATTCTCACTCACACACACTCAAAAACACATTCACACATGTACAGTAAACATCACCTAAAATGGATCATCATCCTACAGACTATATCATTCTATCATACTAAAAAGACTATTCAGTCAGAACATTTGTTTGTCATCTCTCTAACCTCTAAGATTTTACTAACTACCGCCACTTGTGTCAGTATATTCTTTCTTGTAATTTTCTGTTTTGCTATTGGAAACATGTGGCTTATGGTACAATTTTGCAAGTCTTTTTCTTTCTATCTCCATCCATATTGCGCTATCTTCTCTGAAGACTACCTCCTTTATGAAGTTATTGTTAACACATCCTTATCAGCTGGTTAATTGTAGACCTTATAAAACATAGAGAAATAGTCCAATTATCAGATGTTTAGTATAAAATCAAGTAATCACTTCCTTATTCACACTGAAACCCTTAAACAGTTTGTATGAGTCCCGTGTGCTTTGACAGAAATTTGCTGACCTATATGTTAAGCAAATAGGCCATTTGCATTTGGAAACTAAATTGATTGTCATCTGAATCAAAAGAGTAAATTCAGAACATGACAATGAGACATAAAGAAGCCTATCAAGATCAAAATTGATTTCAATTTTAAAAATCACCAAATAAATGATATTCATTTTAATAAATTATTGAACTTCAAAATCATCTAAGCCATGGTCCTAACCTGGGTAGGCAAGCATCCCAGGTGGATGCATTGATATTCCTCATAAATTAGGTAATCTCATAATTTTGAATCACTCTACTTGATGTCTTAATTGTATTGTTTAAAAACTTTCACCATAGCAAGCATACATAAATCTATTTTGAGGCAGTACAGAAGGTTTCTAGGTTTGCAAGAAACATTTAAAATTATGGATTAATCTTAAACAAATAAATTCCTACCCCCTGAATAATGAACTAGATTTGGATAAGAAAGAGAAACTAATGTACAAAATATTACCTCTTATTCTTCTGTGGAAACCAATTGTTTTAAATCTTAGAATTTACAAATCAGTATTTTAATATTGCACCAACGAAATGCAGTGGGATGTCCTTCATTCTCATGCCCAGCCTGCCAATGGCCAGTGCAGAGGAAATGTTCTTATGGTTCACACCACCACAGGAGGGGGCTATGACAGCTGCCACTGATCCAGCCCTCACTGCCTTCTGGACCTGACACAGTGCCTATAACATAAGAAGTCCTCTTAGCTTCTAATAAAATTGGAAACATGGGGGCATGACCTATAATAGCCTATACCCAAGCCCTGGCCTGTGTGGCTCAGTTGGTTGGGCATCTACCAGTGCACCAAAAGTTTGGCAGTTTGATTCCCAGTTAGGCTGTGGGCTCAATCCCTGCTAGAGCTGTGCAGGAGATAGCTGATTGATGTTTTGCTCTCACACGGATGTTTCTCTCTCTCTCTCTCTCTCTCTCTCTCTCTCTCTCTCTCTCTCTCCTTTTCTCTCTAAATATCAATAAGAGAAAACTATATAAAAAATAGTCTATATCCAAGATGCTATACAATATTAAAGGGTAGGAGAAATTTGATATTTATAAACTATAACTTTCTATTACTAACAACAAATGTTTGAGATATTATTTCAAGCCTCCTTTTACTTTTCAAATGTTTTATTTATGAAATAGAAGAATGGGTTTGCAATTACTCTAATCATCACTTTAAAAAATTCCAAATTGTGTGTTTTTCTTGCAGCCATGATGCTTTGCAGATGCTTCTCTGACATCATTTACGAGGAGAGAACGTCCTCATGTGAATAATGGCTCTCAAGGTTCTCTGGTAGCATAAGAACCCAGGTCTGGATATCAACCAAAACAACCTGTCCTTTTTCTGAATCGCCCTGTCACTTTGCTGCAAATCAACAGGCTCCTTGAGGGTGGAGGCTGCATCCTCACTATTTAGCCAAAGTCTGAAACAGTGAATATTAAACAAAATGGCTGGATAAACAAATGAATGGCTTTGTTGCTTTTTACAGTATTATAGTTATTTATATTCATGCTATTTCTGAGACTATATTATGTTCTCTAATTACATTTATCATTTCCTCTAATTGCACACATGTGACATGCTTAAAACAGAAATCATGAAATTACAGAAAACCACAGAGAAGTAATTGCCTATAATACCATCGACAAGAGATAATTATTATAAACATTTGGTATGTATTTCCAGTATATCTTTAAATCATATATTTTTAAAATATTATGTTTTGCATATTAACCTGAGCCTACTTGTTTTCCACTTAAAAATATATGGTGATATTTCCCATATTAGCAAGTATCAATCTACAAAATCATCTAATGGTTAATTAGTATTCCATCATTCAGCTGTCCACACTTGTTTATACACATTGTCTAAATAAATACACTGTGCATGTATGTTACTGCTTATTATCTTCTTATAAGCAAGATAAACAATGCTTTGTAGTTAGTAGGTATTCACTGAGTGTACATCAATTGTAAAAATGGCTTCATTAATGATTTTCAACATAAGAGGGGACAAACTGGTGGATTTATTTATTGATATCACAAAACTTTATAAATTTGATGCTGATACTCTCTTTCACCCAAAGTTCAATTCATAACTCCAGTAGGAACTGTTATCTGGTGATATTATTCAAAATTGTAGAACTCCGACTGAAATGCAAATTTCAAAATATTTTTTTCTATGGGGGTTATGATAGGGTTAATGTTTGATAAATATTAGGTCTCACAATAAAGCAGCATTCCACTTTGTAGAGTGCTTAGCAGTATCCATAACAACCACAATTCTTTAAAAAATATTTTAACTTCAGCATTCTTTGGGATTGTTGATGGTTTGTTATGACAAAATGAAGACAATTGATAAATTGGTTTTAACCGAGATGATGGAGGATCAGCTTTATATTCTGCTTTTCTGACAAGGCACTGGTTGTATCTGAAAGGAGAAGGATGCAGGACACTGTTTCTATGCTATCCATCTGAAGAAGAGGATTATGCCAAGCATTTTCGGTAGAAAGAACTGTACCCGCAGGCCCTTAAACAATGAATCTAGTAAGCTAAAGACATTTGAATACATTTTTGGTCAATCAGTCAGAAACGAAAACACTGTAAAAAATCAAAATGACTTCAAATTAGTAAAATTTTAGTACTGGTTTCTTTTGTCACTTAACATGTTATGACATAACACAACTGAATGTGGTCAGAAAGTACTCCTCTTTCAAAACAATATTATTTTTCTGTGCATGAGAGAATGTGTATAGTCATATAATTAACACTAATTAAAGTTCTATTTTTTATTATATTCTGAATTTTGGGGTAAGTATAACTGATAGCTGGAACAGAAATGAAAGCTTATGGAGAAGATGCTGAGGAGTCTACTGGACACCTTAAGAAAAAAAAAGTATAAAGGCAGAATAGAAAAATAGACATTAGGAAGAATATTTTACTTTGTATAGGAGTGTGAATGAAGATGAGTAGAAAGGAGAAGGGGGAAAATCAACCTTGAGCAATAAGTCATGGCTCTAAGATCAATGAAGCTAGAAGATAAAATACTGTTTATTGTTAGTTTTCCTATGTGAAACTAAGAAAATTTATAAAAAGGTGACCGATCTCTGTGTAAAAAGTGATAAGCATGTAAAAATGCTGACTGTTGAGAAAGACAAGTAGCACAATTACATGATCTCACTCATTTGTGGAATCTAATGAACAAAATAAACTGTTGAACAAAATAGATCCAGAGACATAGAAGCATGAAAGAGACTGTTGAATCTCAGAAGGAAGGCGGGGGTGGGTGGGAAGAGATCAACCAAAGAACTTGCATGCATATATGCATAACCCATGGACACAGACAATAGGATGGAGGAGGCCTGGGACAGAGGGTGGGGGCGAGCTATAAGGGATCAATGGGAGAAAAAAGGGGACATATGTAATACTTTCAACAATAAAGATTTTTTTAATCTTCAAAATAAGTTAATTATTGAATTATAAATTTTCCCCATTATTTTTTCTTTATTGATTAAGGTATTACATATGTGTCCTTACCCTCCATTGCCCCCCCACACCAATCAGAAAGGATATATGTACCCCTATGTTCATAGCAGCACAATTCACCATAGCTAAGATTTGGAAACAGCCTAAGTGCTCATCAGGAGATGAGTGGATTAAAAAACTATGGTACATCTACACAATGGAATACTACACTGCTATAAAAAAGAAGGAACTCCTACCATCTGCAACAGCATGGATGGACCTGGAGAGCATTATGCTAAGCGAAATAAGCCAGTCGAAGAAAGATAAATACCACATGATCGCACTCATTTGTGGAATATAATGAACAACATAAACTGATGAACAAAAACATATCCATAGACAGACAAGCATTGATCAGACCATCAAACCTCAGAGGGAAGGCAGGGGAGGGTGGGTGGAAGGGGGAGAGAAAATAAAGATTTTTTTTTTAATGTAAAAATAAATGCTGACTGTCCTTTGTGATGACATACATCTCTACTGATGTTAAAACACACTTCCTCCTAGATATTGACAGTGCTGTATATCAATTTGCCTGAGATCTAAAATTCAGTTGTAAAGAATTTATGAAAATATTTACTTTAGGGGAAAATCTCATCAAAACCTGCTGCTAAATGTAATCACTTGGTGAAAACTTTATTAACATTTTCCCATGATTAATAAGAATTACCTTAACCATCTTAGTAAAAGATAGTAAAAGATTTTTTTATTTCTATATGAAAAGTTATTTTCAGTTTCTAGGAAGTAAGTTCATTTTTGACAATTTCATATTTATTGGTACAGCTATAAGACGGAAACACTATTTTGTGTGCTTCCTTGATTTTTCATTTTAGCATATATTTCACATATCAACCACTGTGGCAAAACTGACTAGATGTTCTCAATCCTTCTTGGAACATAGGAAGACTTCATTTCCCAGACTCCCTTGCAATAAGGGTAGGGCCAAGTTCCTGGGTTCTGTTGTAAGAACATCAGTAGAAGTATTCTATACCTTTTCTAGGACTGCTTAAGAATCCCTCTCACTCACACTTTGTTGCCAGCTAAAAGCAAAGAAAGCTATGGAGAAATTTGAAGAAGGCCTAGGAGACAGCAGTGACATAGATGGAAGGAGCCAGGACCCTTCAATTATCTTGCAAAAGGCCACATATCAAATCACCAAATTGTGAAATAATCCAGAAATAAACATTATTTTGCTTAGTTACTGAAGTTTGGGATTGTTCTGTGCCAACTACCATTACCACCCCCAAATAACAAACATTCCCTTAAGAGGTTACTGTTGACATTACTGACTTTGTATTTAAGTGCTATGTTTGGTAGTTTCAGGAACATTTTGTGCTGATTGTTCTCTTCCAGAATTTAACAGGTTTTATTATTGAGTTCAAAAGAAATAACTAAAATAATAAATGGGTTGCTCACACCATGTTAACTGAATTACCTTGTGATCAACCAAGGATTATCATGTCTGCATATTTGTTACTCCTGGATATCAGTTCTTTACATCAGAACTTACATGTTCTGAAATATGTATGAATAAATTAGAAATTTTATCCTTTTGCTTTTCTCTCTCTAGGTACTCTCCAGTCTTTCCAATTCCTACAGCTTTGATTGACTAGCTTGAGAAGTTGAGGTGACATCACTGAGATCCTAAGGTTAGAAGTGTCAGTGCTTATTGCATACTTCTTCATTAGTACGAGGAACCAGGGTATGTGTGCCCAATGGGCCCTCCTCATCAACTCACAGAATGCTTCAGTTCCTTATCCCTAATCCTGTCACTCCAGTTAACCGCTTCCACTTTTCAAAATAAAGACACCTCAAAGATATCCCAAAGGGATTGTACAGACAAAGGGACAATGCCTATGGACTCCAGAAAGAATGAGAAAACACCCTTCTAGAGTCATATCATCAAGAAATTCCTGTCTATCAAGAGTAGGAGGTGTCACTGCCAGGCTCCCTCACATACACAAGAAACCTCCAGATATGGTAGGATCATCACATAGCCAATATCTCCTACTAAGAAAATTGTTCCCAGGCAGAATACCATTGGGTAGGTACTGGTGTAATTTTGTAGGCAAAGCATGGTTTATGAGTATCTTTAACATAAAACTCCTACTTAGTCAAAGCTTAAAATATTCACATTTAGGCATCTCCTGCTTTCCCTGAAGCATTTTTTCAGGTGTTGTTATGACTCTTCCAGCATAAGAACTGCTTGCCCGAGGTTGAGTTCTGAGAGGGTTAAGACTCTATCCACTGATTTATTGTGGCTTATTTCGGAAGATTGGACTTTTAGAAGATTATATTCAAACAGCCACTGCCTGCTGACAATTTAACAGCCAAGCAATTGAATGCTCTGTGGTCAAGGCCTTAGAAAAGTGAATGGTGGCCTTGTAGAGATGCAAGCCACTTAATCAATAAATAAAGCTTCAGAAAGCCAAATGGAGAAAGCTGGCACCTTGACATTCTATTTTGATGGTGGTTTTATTAAATTTTGAAAAATACATACTTGACTTACGCTATAGTTGCTAAGAGTTGAATGAAAGAGGCAGACACACTGTATTTTCTTTGTGCTAAAGGCATATATTTGATAAAAAAATACCTGATTCTGTAACAATAACCACTATGTATACCCATTTGTGAAATGAGTAGTTAGTTTCATAGATTGATTAATGATTTAAAAAAAGCACAAAGAAATTAGGAGCATAGTTAGATACTCAGTCTATAAATCACTTTCTTTTAACCAACAAGAGCACTTAAAATTTCTGCAAGCATGTTTTCTTAAATTCCTATTGAAATTAATTTGGTTCATTTTCCAATTTATTTTTCTCAGAAGTCAGAGAAAATTTACCTTGCTAAGAAAATCATAGTTACCATGCTAAAAAAAATACAACGTACAGGGTCAACTGAGTAATCACCTATTTTTAAAAGGAGAAATCTTTCTAAATAAGAGTGTTGGTGGCAAAACAGCACCTGCTGGAGTCAGACAGGACATTGGTTCAGCGAACTTGGTTCTCGAGTTCTGGCTAAGAAAAAACTCAGAGTCAAGACTCAAACTATAAGAAAACGTCTGTTCAGAAAGTCACAGAGATAGAAGTGAGCTGTAGAAGAAATGGGCTCAGGAAACAGGTTACAGAGGCAACAGAAGGGCCCTTGAAGCTTAGGAGGAAGAGAGAGACAAGAAACATGTGCCTGAAGGAAGCGGGTGGGGAAAGTACCATGGACATACTCCACAGATAGAGTCCCACTGGGTCTTCTGTCCTGAGTTTTTATCACAATAGAATATTCATCAGCTTTCCAGCTGTGTCCTTTCAGGGTTGTGGTCTCTACTGATTGGTCAGTGGGTCATTAATCAATGCAGCTGGTCCTCAGGTCAGCATGGGTCCCTTGTCTGGTTTTGCAGCTTTTCTGGGCCTGGAGCTGAAACACAACTGAGGTCTAGATATATTTAATGTAGGTCAGAACCTCATTGTCTTGGGGGCTTAATGTTCAAGGGCTGTCCTCTAGCCCCCTTGTTTGTTCTCCCTCTAAGGGGTCTAACCTGCATGACTAGCAACATGCCAGAGGAGGAAGCCTCAGGGAAGGGTCCAAACCACATGATCAGCAATATGCTAGGGAAAGAAAGGTTACCCTTGTCTCCCAGTCTTGCCCATTGCTAGGCACCCAGAGCTTCCCACCCTGGTGACCTTGTGTACCTGGCCTATTGTCCTTGCTCTGATCTTGTCTGTCTGCCTATCACTGTGTACCTCTCACCAAGCTTTATATTAATAACTAGAGGCCCGGTGCACGAAATTCGTGCACAGAGGGGGTTGTCCCTCAGCCCAGCCTGTACCCTCTCCAATCTGGGACCCCTCAAGGGATGTCCGACTGGCCATTTAGGCCTGATCCCAGGGATCGGGCCTAAACGGGCAGTCGGACATCCCTCTCACAATCCAGGACTGCTGGCTCCCAACTGCTTGCCTGCCTGCCTTCCTGATTGCCCCTAACCGCTTCTGCCTGCCAGCCTGATCACCCCTAACCACTCTGCTGCCAGCCTCTTTGCCCCCAACTTCCCTCCTCTGCCGGCCTGGTCACCCCTAACTGCCCTCTCCTGCAGGGTTGATCACCTCCAACTGCCCTCCCTTGCAGGCTTGGTCCCTCTCAACTGCCCTCCCTTGCAGGCCAGGTGCCTCCCAACTGCCCTCTCCTGCTGGCCATCTTGTGGTGGCCATCCTGTGTCCACATGGGGGCAGGATCTTTGACCACATGGGGGCAGCTATATTGTGTGTTGCAGTGATGATCAATCTACATAGTACTCTTTTATTAGATAGGATAGAGGCCTGGTACAGGGGTGGGGTCCAGCTGGTTTGCCCTGAAGGGTGTCCCTGATCAGGGTGGGGATACCCTTGGGGCGTGGGGCTGGCCTGAGCAAGGGGCCTGTGGTGGTTTGCAGGCCGGCCACGCCCCCTGGCAATGTAAGCGGAGGCCCTTGGTATCTGGAATTTATTTTCCTTCTACAATTGAAACTTTGTAGCCTGGAGCAGAGCCAAGCCTGGGGCTCCCTCCAAGGCCTGAAGCCATTTGTGTTGGGGTAATAATTGAAACTTTGTTTCCTTAAGTGGGTGGGCCCGGCCAGGGTGTGTGGAAAGCTTTGCTTCCCCTGTTGCCGGCGGCAACCCTGGCCTGCTCTCTCAAGCTCCATTCTGCCGCCATTTGTTTGAATTTGTTTACCTTCTATAATTGAAACTTTGTAGCTTGAGTGGAGGCTTAGGCCTGCAATAGCTGGCAGAAAGCTTGGCTTCCTCTGTTACCTAGGAAACCTTGCTCTCTGTGGCTGTAGCCATCTTGGTTTGGGTTAATTTGCATACTCACTCTGATTGGATGGTGGGCGTGGCTTGTGGGCGTGGCTTGTGGGTGTGTCGGAGGTATGGTCAATTTGCATATTTGTCTATTATTAGATAGGATATGAATATAAATATGCATAAAAACTATAGATAGCCAACGATTTTCCACAGTTACTAATACTTTTGACAGAATTTTTATTTTGGCATTAATGAAATACAAACTGTGGGATGGCTATTTTATATGCTGTACAAAGAAAAATAGAAAAACAATCTCATTGAATCATGCTCAAAAAAGCACAAATCAAGGGTATATAGTCCTTAGAAATGTGCTAATCCTCAAAAATATGTTAAAACACTTAAAATTAAGATAATTATTCATATGAATTAAGAAGAGTTAATACATAAGGTGAATTGTAACAGTGGATATGCATAATTACGTGTCTACTGTATTGTCTTCTATGTGCTCTTAGGAAGGCAGATAAGAACATAGAGAGTTTGTTTCTTTTGCTAAATAATTTTTCTTACATAGTTACTGGTATTTTTAAATTATCTATTTCACTTTTTATATTGAAGATGAATGCAAATGTTTTTCCTTTTCTATCCTAAAACAATGCACACAAGTAAAACAACTTAGAATATTTTACAATGTGAATACAGTTATTTACCATTACTGTAAATTCTAATTTTTACAAGAGGATCTCTTAGAATGAGAAAATTCCTGAATTATATAAGGGTTAAAAAAATGGAAATACTCTTTTATAAAAGCTCCCTCTTTGGTCACCTGTTTTCTCTGAACTAACCAGAAAGCTTATCGCTTGTCAAAATAAACATGTAAGGTTAGAAAGAATGGCATTGAAAAATGGTATACATTTCTTTATCTGTACTACACAACTTTGAAGGCATACTTAAATTCTTGGCCATTATTTAATTCACCAGGATATTGACTTATTCTCATATAAAACAGATCCTGATAGTTGCACAGTTGTGTAAAAACAATAAAACTGCTACTATCACTAATAGCTAATATTTGAAAGCTTACCATATGTCAGGCACTATGTTAAGTACTATATGTACATTTTTTCCTCTACTCAGCTAAACGCGCTAGGAGGGGGCACTGTTATTATTCCCAGTTTGTATATAAAAGTATTTTAAATAAAGAGCCTAATTAACTGGCACAATGTTACTCCACAGAATCTAGTTATAAATTCACACAGCTGATAGTCTCCAGGATCATACTTTTAACCACTGTGCTATCACGTGGTAGATAAAATATGCTGCATTTGGGTTGATGATGAATGACAGAAAGGACTCAGCAGTGGGAGCCTGTGGGGACTGAGTGTTCCATCAGGGACAACAGCCAATGCAAAGGTCTGCAATTGGGAAGGAGTTTGGCATATTCCTAGTGAAGAAGGATAGCTGGGAGATGTGGAGCAATGGGGAAGAGGAGGGCTAAAGGTAGGCAGGGACTGAATCATGTAGGGCCCTTTAGACAATGGGAAGGAATTTGCATTTTATATTTTTATACTAAGAGGACCCTAGAATGGGTGTAGGCAGGAAATGCACAACCTGATTTAGATTTTAAAAATAACTGGATGGATTAGTGAGGCAAAAGTGTAGCAGCAGAGGGACCAGATGGAAGGTTATTGAAGCAGTTGGCTTGAGGGCTAATGGTGTCTTAAACAAGGGAAGGGAAGTGGGAAGATCGTTATACGCTGCAGTAGGATTTCCTTCCTTACATTAAGTTACAATGATCCCCACATCATCTTCACCTACTACTGTCTTGGTCTGGACCTCTAAGGAAATGCAGAATAGATTTAAATCCCTTCAAGTGCCAAAAAGTAGTACACAGGACTCCTCTGAAATCTCATTTCCACATTGAAGAACCCTACTTCACTCCAACTATCTTCTGATATCTTCCTAACACTCTGGAATACCCTGGCCATCTTCTGCTGGTCACCTTCTTGTCTGGCAATGGCCTCTTTAAAAAGGGATGCCAGCCGAGACCGGTTTGGCTCAGTGGATAGAGCGTTGGCCTGCAGACTCAAGGGTCCCGGGTTCGATTCCGGTCAAGGGCATGTACCTTTGTTGTGGGCACATCCCCAGTGGGGGCTGTGCAGGAGGCAGCTGATCGATGTTTCTCTCTCATCGATGTTTCTAGCTCTCTGTCCCTCTCTCTTCCTCTCTGTAAAAAAATCAATAAAATATATTTTTTTTTAAAAAAGGGATGCCAGTACTGACTGGAGCACTTCGACATCCCCTGGCCACGGTGGAGGACAGTGAGGCTGTTTCCTCCAGAGTACTGCGCTTCTTTTAACAGAGCCTAATGCACCGTGGACCACATGCTTAGTGAAGAAAAGAGGCGGGGGTAGGATGTGAAGGGTCAGAACCAGGATTATCACTTGCCATCCTATGGTTGCAGAATATCTGTGAAAGTGATTCCTTTACATAAAGAAAGCAGAGCTGGGAGAGGAGGGTTTTCTCTGCAGATGACCAGCTCAAGAGAAGGTGCTAAATTGGTAATTAAATACTAGTAAAGCTGCGGCTCAAAATATCCACTAAGTGTAGGGGTGCAGTGAGCAAAGCAGATAAGGAAGCAGGGTAGGAGGGAGAGAGAGAGCAAAATCAGGTTAATAATGAGAAAGCATTCTGAGGTTTTCTGTTCAAGAAGTAGGGTGAGTGGAGTGGAAAATTCAGGTAAACAGAAAATAATTATTTTGAATTGAAAGCAATGGTAAACATGATTTTGGAGTCAAGTTCTCTGCTCTCTTTCATGACCTTAATTGGTTTGGCTCCTTGTTTTGCCTCAGTCATAAGTAATACTCCATGAACCAAATTTTAATCAATTACTACAAAGATAGTGTCCTAACTATGTTTTAGCTCATTTGTTTCCTTTCTAGTTATTTCTGTGCCATGGTTCCACAGGACATACAATAAATCTATTAACTCTGCAGCAGTCTTAGGATGGGAGAATTTGTGGCTTATTAAAACCGTCTCCTAAATGTCAGATCTGATTTTCCATCTTCGTTACATTTCATTTTTATTACTCCATGCAGAATATTGCCCTGTTCTGTGAATGAGCATCTGAAATTAAGGGAAGACCATGACAGGGTGGAGAGGGAGATTTTGAAGAGGAAATTAACCTAATCCCTAGGAGGAAATGTGCCATTTCAATGAATGAAAATATATCATCCCATTTGTTTTCCTCATTCAGGAACAGGAGCATATGCATACAGTTCTCTTCTCAATAAGAAACAGGAAGAAAAGAAAAAAACCTAATAGTTAATATTTAACTCTCATCTTTATTGTAATTCGTGCTGGAAATGTTGAGTTGGTGGTAGAAATAAATAAGAGGCATCAAATAGGGCTTCCTTAACAGTCATTTTTGAGACCAAATAATTTTCTGATGTCCACAATCTAGATTATTGTAGAATACAATCCAGTAACCAAAATAAATATAGCGCTCACAAGAACCAAAACAACAGCAAAACTCACTTTTTTATGTTTTCTAGGATTAGTACAAAGTTTATGAAAAATAATGCATTCATTTTTACAGCTACCTGGAGAGTAAATTTAAATTAAAAATAATTATAAAAAGCTAGCATCTCAAGAGCTTACTATGTGCTAACCTCTATGCCTAGTGGTTTGCCCTGCCTCTATCACAAAAATCATCACCTAAATTCCTTAATAAGATCTCTAAGTACCATACTTCATTGTACTTTCTGAGTAATCTATGGCATCTATATGTTAAATTCTACAGTTTCACGGTAACATATCAGTTCAATGTCTATAGGGGGATTTTAGTTGTGGCTAATGCCTTAAAGATGGTTGATGCTGAAAATGTATTCATATATAAGAAAGAAACATTGAATTTAATGTAACTATATATTCAAAATATTTTTGGCAAATCTCTTCCCCAAAGGTTAGAAGTACTGTTTTATATATCTGGAACTAGTTGACATTTACAAAATAAAAAGTAGAAATCGGTTAATTAGAGACTTTTGTTATTTAACCTGAACTAAAACAATTTTTCTTTAACCTTTTATAAATTAACTGTAGGGAGCTCATGAGTCACAGATAACACTAAGTTCTTCTAGTTAGTGAAGAGGGAAACTGATGGGAATATGTTGTAGCAAGATAACACGAGACTGTGAAATGGCCAAGCTCTTGTGGGAGCAAGTGCAAAGCAATGTGTTCAGCTATCAGTTACATCCTTTAAAAAGACTAGACTTGAGTATCTTTGCAGAATGTTTATTTAAGACATTGGAACAGTTGCTTCCATAGCCAAAAAGGTTAAAAAGGTAAAATCAAAGTGACATTATTTTACCCAATTATAAAGTAAGACCTGTCCTTTACTGAAATGGCATATGAGGCAGTTACCAAGTACTGTTCTATTAAACATAAAGTTAATGTGTTACTTGGAAGTAAAATATGCAGTTTCCAGTCCTGGCTCAATGGCTTATTCTTACATTCAATAAATCATTAATTTACTCATTTATTCAAGGTGAGATTTAGTAAGTATTTATTATGAGTTAGGCACTCTGGTGAGTATAGAAAAGGATATGTAGATTATAAAATTGCATTCCCTATCCTGAAAGATCTCATAATCTACTAAGAGAGATAAACAAAATAGCAAACAATTACAAGGGTAGGGCAAAAGTAGGTTTACAGTTGTGAGTATTCAAAACAGAGTTTATTCTCATATTATTTATTAATTATTGTATTATTTTCCATATGAACAACTGTAAACCTACTTTCGCCGCACCCTGTATAATACATTAAGTGATTAAACATAAATTTATAAAACAAAAGTAATTCATAAAAGATGAAACTATTTTAGATGAGGGTAGAAGTTTTGTTAGTAGCTCACTGTAGTAACAGAATGGAAGAGTGGTGAGAAAATTGCCCTCGTGTGATTTCAGTCATTCACTGGGCCTCTAGTCTTGAAATAAAAAGTTACCACGATAGATAATGATAATAAACAATGTATTCTCTTTAAGATCTGGAACTAGGTAAGGATGTCTTCCCTGATCACTCCTATGCAGTATCATACTGGAAGTCTTTGCTAGTGCAATAAGGCAAAAAAAAAAAAAAAAAAAGGCATACAGGTTGAAGAGGTGAAATAAAATCTGTCTCTCTTTATAGATAACTTCTCAAAGAATCTATAGAAAAGCTCCTATCAAATGAGCTTAGTAAAATACACAAAAATTAATTGTATCTTTACATACTTGCAATGAGTTTGAAATTTTTCAAAATACCATTTATAATAGCACCAAAATAAAGTATTTAGGTATAAATCTAAAAACATAATCTCAAGGTCTGTATGCTAAAAATTACAAAACTCTGGTGAAAGAAATCATAGATCTAAAGAAATGAAGAGATATACTGAATTTATGTGTTAGAGAACTGAAAAATAAATTCTCTCCAATTTAATTTATAGATAACACAATACAAATGAAAAGTCTAGCTGACTTTTGTAGCTACCAACAAGTTGATTCTAAAGTAAGGTGACCAGACATCCCGCTTTTGGCGGGACAGTCCCAATTTTTAACAATTTGTCCCGCGTCCCGCAGCGTTTTAAAAAAGTCCCGATTTTTTGAAAGAATGCACAACAAGCTAGGGAATGGTGGGAGAACGGGAAGGGAATATACAGTTTTCGGCGGCCATGTGGCTATTTAGCCAGGATATGAGTTTTATATTATTGTTGTTAATTTTATAATGTTAAACTTTAATAATAACAAATAATTGTTGAGAACTGATTATCGAGAACTGCTTATCAAAGTTCGCATTGTTGATCAGTTGTTAGAATTCGACCACCATTGTTTGGACTTAATGAACAATGGCATTTTTTGGGATTGGCAACGACAAAAACATTTTGTAACTGTCTCTCAGATGATACACATCGTACTGCGTGCTAGTAAGCTAGTTAAACAAGTGATGTCATTACAAATCAGCTATTCAGATAATTTAGGTGAGTAATTTACTTATTTATTTCATAAACACATACATTTTCTTGAATTTAGCAGACAGTACTCATATTATTTATATTTTATAGTGGCGGCAAAAAGTCTAGCGCCGCCCTTGAAAGTGACACTTACGACTTACGTTACGGCAAATTCAGAGGAAAAATAATACAAGTTAGTACTGTTATTATTTAGAAAGAAATATAGGATTAAAATAACTTTTAAAATATAGTTACTTTATAACAATCAAATTAATTTAATTTATAAACTAACAATAAAATATGTTTATGTAATTATGTACCTACTTACTGTGTTTTTAAGCAATATGTATATAATAATTTATAATATAATTTTAAATTATTTTTTTTTGATTTTTAACATAATGAGTAAGAAAAGAGGATGCAAATTCAACGATGATCTAAGAAGTGAATTTCCTTTTATTAAAAAAAAAAAAGTGATTACAATATAGACCAAATTTTTAATCAAGAATACCCCCCCCCCCCCGGGTCAAAATCGGTTTGGCTCAGTGGATAGAGCGTCGGCCTGTGGACTCAAGAGTCCCAGGTTCGATTCCAGTCAAGGGCATGTACCTTGGTTGCAGGCACATCCCCAGGAGGGGTTGTGCAAGAGGCAGCTGATCGATGTTTCTCTCTCATCGATGTTTCTAGCTCTCTATCCCTCTCTCTTCCTCTCTGTAAAAAATCAATAAAATATATTTAAAAAAAAAAGACCCTCCCCCCACCCCGGTCAATGGTGTCTCGCTTTACCAATGTTAAAATCTGATCACCTTATTCTAAAGGAACTAGAATGGCTAAACAATTCTGAAAAAGAGATACTAAACTCAAGGAATCATTCTACCCTATTTCAGGATTTAATGTAAAGTTACATTAAGCAAGGAAGTGTGGTATTGGTAAAGGAAAGATGTATAGATCAATGGAACAAAATAGAGAGCCTAGAAATAAGCCCTCACAAATGCAAACTGATTTGTCACAAATGTGTAAATTAAATAAAGATTATTTTTTTTAACAAATGGTGCCAGAATAATTGGATATCAACAGACAATCTACATCTTACAAAAAAATAATGTAAAACCAACCATCAACCTAAATGTACATGTATAGCTATAACAGACTGTTGAACCTCAGAGGGAAGGCAGGGAAGGGTGGGTGGGAAGAGATCAACCAATGAACTTGTATGCATATATCATAAAGCATGGACACAGACAATAAGGTGGTGAGGGTCTGAGGAGAGGGAGGACGGGAGCTGGCTGAAAGAGGTTAATGGGGGGAAAGGAGGACCTGTGTAATACTTTCAACAGTAAAGATTAAAAGAAAAAATAAACACTGAAAAAGAAGAAAAAAATGAATATTATTCTTAAACTTAAAAAAAACACAAACGTATAGAAGGAAATACAAGAGAGGATCTGAACAACCTTGGGTTTGCCCATGTTTTTAAATATACCACCAAAGCACACTATGTAAAAGAAAATATTGATAAGTTGTACTTTATAAAAATTAAAATATTTTGTTCTGCTAAGTATACTGTTAAAAAATGAAAAGAAAAAAAAGGCAGAGAGAAAACATTTACAAGTCACATTTTTCACAAATAACTTGTTCAAGCTATAACATAAATTATATAAACACAACAATAATAAACGACCCAAGAAAAAAATTGGCAAAAGATCCAAATAGGACCTTTACCAAAGAGAGAACATAGGAATGGCCAATAAACACATCAAGAAATAGTTAGGGAATGCAAATTACACCCACGTGGTACCACCCATTCTTATTACAAAGGAAGGGAAATAGTACTAAGTTCTGACAAAAATGCAGAACAACTAGCGCTTTCATACAATGCTAGGTTAAAAATGGTACAGTCCATTTGGAAGATAGTTTGGCAATTTCTTATCAAGGTAAACATATAGGACCCAGCAATCTGCCTCTAGGTATTGACTATAAAAAAAAAAAAAAAAGGGAACTTAGTCTTACATAAAAATCTGTGCAGCTTTTTACACATCATCCATCATGTCCTTCAAATGGTAAGTGGATAAACAATATGTGGTATGTTATGCCCAGTGTTCAGGATCCCCGAAAACCCACCAGGAAGGAGCCAAGCCCGATGTAAAAGCATAAGAACCTTTATTCGTGCTAGCATGAGCTCTCATCTCCAGCAATCACCGGGGGAGAGAGGGAGCCTTGGGAGAACAAAGGCTTTAAAGGGGTTCCAAAGCAGTGGGCGGGGGGAACGTTCGTGGCCCAGTTGATTGGTCAGGGGGCAGGGGCAGGGCTCTGGTTACACGGGGGTACTGTGCAGTTTGCCTAATTTGGACTGAGTCCACTTCTCTACATTTCTATTGGCAGGTTTATGCAACTGTTATATTCTCGCGGTTTTCTTAGAAAAAGGAGTCATATACATAGTTACACAGGATGGAGGGTACAGTACATTTTGTGCTGTCCTGCTCTGCCCTTTCAGGTACATCCATACATTGGAATATTGCTCAGCTATAAAAAGAAATATGCAGATAGAAGTATTCATTTTGTGAAACCCATCAAGCTGCACACATAAGGTCTGTGAACTTTTCTACATGCCATATTATAAATTTTAATTAAAGTGAAGTTGTTTTTAAGACAAAGGATTCTTTGGCTTCTCTGTGGTGACTAGACCTTAGGAATGGCAAAATGGAAGCAGGGCGATCAGTTAGGAGACAATTACACATGTAGATGAAAGTGGCCACAAGCTGACCTGACAAGCTAAGGGGAGGCTTGCATGGCAGTCTTGCAAACTCAGAGACCTAAAGTAACCACAAAGGATGATCTGAAATTAAACTTTAACTAAAAGCAGTTATGGGGGCAGTTACGTCCTAGGCTGTTATCTTCACTGACAAGGTCAACCTTTACCTTAACTGAGCCTATCTGTCTTTGCATCTATGATAACATACCCTTGAAGTGTCTGGATAACTTGTAACTTCCCTTTTTCTGGACCCCTGGGGCACAACCAAATGTGCTGGGTGCCAGAACAGATACCACAAATTCCTTCATTATCTTGTTAATTGTTCCTTCACCCACCTAAGTATGTGTCCATCACTGCACTTTTTATCCAATCCCAGGGGTTTCCCCTGCTTTGCTTTCTTCTGCCTCTCTGATCTATCACCAATGGATTTCATGTAACCCACCTATGTCCCTTCCTTTGATTGCAATGTATAAATACAGATGTAACCCGCCATTCTCTGGAGCATTATCTCAATTCGTTGAGGTTCTGCTTCCAGGCATATGTCGACAGTTTGGCTCAAATAAACTCACAAAAATTCTTTACAAGTTTCAACGGTTTTTTTACATTAACACACATTATAAAAAAATAAAATATATTTTATTTACAAGATTTTTCAAAGGAGAAATATAAAATACTGGGCCACAATAGCATATACTAGTAAATGATGAGAGATGATCTCAAAATGTTTTGAAGTCCTAATGTTCTTCAGGAGTGGTTTAAGATTGTTTAACTTTTGTTAAGCATGAACAATAAAATATCAAGAATAATTACTAAAGGAATAAAATAGATTTTATTCATCTAGAGAAGTAGAAGAGAAAAAATGGGGAAAAAAAAACAAAACATCAAGTAATAAAAAAAAGAAGAAAAGTGATACAATTAGAAAATATAGGATAAGACGGTAGAAACAAGCCATAATATCAACCAATATAAAACTGAATGAACTGACCTCCTTCCAAAAAGAGAAAGGTTTTCAGCTTGGAGAATAAAACCAACCTTATGTTATTTCTAAAGAGATACACCTGGAATATAAGCTCTTAAAAGGTTATAAAGTAAAAGGATGCAAAGAGATATACTAAGCACCTATCAACCCAAATTAAGCTAGGGTATCTATATTAATTCTACGCCAAAGAAAGAATTAGTAGAGATTACAAGAAGGGGGCTGTCACAAGTTAATGATAAAAGGTTCAACATGGAAGACCTAAGTACTCAAAACTTGTAGCACCTTATAAAATGGCTTAAAAATTCCAAAACACAAACATAGCAGAACTACAGAGAATTAGATAACCCATCTCCATAATGGGAGGTTTCAACACAACTCTCCATATTATTCTTAGGTAAAGCAGACCAAAACATGGTAAAGATCTCTCAACAAGCTTGATTTAGAGGACATATATTGAATCATGGATCTGAAAACTAGAGCATTTCCATTCTTCTCAGACACATATGAGCCATATTGCAAAAGTGGAGGAGGAGTAAAACTAGGTAATTCTTTACTAATTAAAAATGTGTTATACAGAATATATGCTTTGACTTCAATGGAATTGTTACAAAACAAAAAGAAAGATGAATTTTAAAACATATATTATAAATTTTAAAAACTTCTAAAAAATATTGATCAAAGAACTCATAACTGAAACAAGAATTTTGAACTGATCTTACCTAATAATAGACAAACATGTAAATTGACCATACCTCTGCTATGCCCACAGCCAATCAGAGTGAGTATGCAAATTAGAAGGCCAAAGATGGTGGCAGCCCAGCTGCTCCAGGCGCAGAGTGGCCAGGCGGGGCAGGATGCCTGCTATGAGAGGGAGGGCTGGGGGGTGAAGGGATCTACAGGAGTGGCACTCTGGCCGCAGCGAAGACGAAGACTGCAGACTCTGGCCAGAGCGAAGGCCTGGGTCCTGGGTGATGGAAGCCAAGGGAAGGAAGGCCTATTGCATGAATCTCTTCATGCAACAGGCCTCTAGTTAATAATAAAAGTACTACATATCAAAACTTTAAGAGGCAATGCAAGTAGAAGTCAGAGGGAAATTTTAGTCGTAAATGCTCTGAATGCGTGAGGCTACAATTAATTAGCAAAAAAAAAAAAAAAATGTATTTGGAAAATGTTAGTAAGAAGAACAAAATACAACCAGATCAACTGAGCAGATGTAGGAGAGAAAGAAGTCTTTAAAAAAAGGATTTTGCTTATTTTTATCATTTACAAAAAATGCTGAGTATCCATAGAATTGAGAATTGCTAGAGAAGTCAAAGATATAAAAAACTGTCCCTGCCTTCAAGGAAGATTATATGAATCACAATGAAAAATAAAGATTAGCCAGTAGAAGCAGAGGTTTGTAAACAAACCTGAATAGTCAGAGCTTGGTTGGGGAACTTAGAAGGGCAGCCCTCACCTGCAGCTCTTCAGACTGAGAGAACAATCGACTGCCAGCTCCCATGGCTGGGTACAGGAGGAAGGCATGTGTCCTTCAGCGAGATGCTGGCCTTAGGTGAATAAGAAGGTGGACGAATCTTTCTATGAAGAATCTGAGGGTGTGGGGAGCTTTGTTTACCATTGAAACAGAAATTTTAGGGGGATATAGGCAGGCTTAGGGAATTTTTAGAATTGGGGCCCATGGAAAAACACAGGGCTACAGATTGGGAGAAGGTACATCTCCATTACACAAGGAAGCCAGGTGCAGGGAGCAGCAACAGTTGCATTTATATAAGACAGGGGAGCTGGAAGTAGTCAAAAAGCTCCATATTTACAAGATAAAGAAGAAGGAAGAAGCCAGAAAGAAAAGAACAATGAGGGAGGAGGGCATCACATGTCCCATGTGGTGTTTGACCTTTGAGTTCAGGAGTTACTATAGTAACCAGTCTAAGGGAATAGTGACCAATCAGAGGGGATATCAAGGTACCAGGATCTACAGCCTATATAAGCCATAGGGAAAAGGAACTCAGTGGGACCCTTTCCCCCTCCCTACATGGGAGTCCATTCTATGGGACTTTTTACCCCTTCCCACGTGGGAGTCTGTACTTGTTCTTCAATAAATCTCCACCTTTGCTATACCACTTTCTGTCTGTGGATTCATTCTTCGATTCCGGCAGACAAAGAATCCAGGTTCCAGTCCAAAAATTCCATTTCACCGTGTACCAGAGGAAGGAAAGAAAATGGTTGGGAGGGAGTAAAGGGAGAGAATAAATTTGGAAAGAATCACAGGTTGGTCCTAGAACGAGAGTATATATGAGAGGAACAGGCAGCAAAGACTCTCATGTGGACTTGGGCCAAGAAAAAGAAAATGTGGGGCATGAGGAATTTTTTCTCCTTAAGTGTTTAAATAGAACTCTGGAGGAATTGTGTATTAATGTTCCTGCAAGCTAAAGCTCCGAAAATGCTATAAGCTTGGTGATTCTGGCAAAATGTAGCCTTTGGCCTAAGTTCTAACAAAACACTGTTAGGAAATGATTAAGGGTTTTCTGAAGTTCTGGCAAAAAGCAGCAAATCATAGGAGTCCAGCGACTCTTCGATTAAACTGGAGCCTGATTTGGTCACACATGAGAGGAAACCCACCCCTCCTGCATAGCTGATGGATTAATTGGTTTCTGGGAATCTTTCCTTGAGTGCATCTCTGGCAAGAGTTAATTCTGGCCTCAACTGATAAAGCTAGGTTGGATTGTTCCAACACTTTACCAGTTGTGTGGCCTCGCCTGAAGTACTTATACTTTTTTTTTTTAACTGTTCTGTTCGTTTCATGTATAAAGTTGTGAAAATGATGATAAGGTTCCCGAGATGTCCGATAATGTAGAGAAGTGCCTAACACAGACAGCTTCCAGATTGTAGGCATTTCATAATTTGTAAACCATCATCTATCACTTATTACAGATCACCACTCTATCTCCAAGTTATAAACATACCTAAGTGTTATTAAATCACTAGTCCTATAACACACAGGTACTTGACAACCTCTACCTCTTAGGCAGTGTCTACCAGATCAGTGATTTTACTTGCTCTACTGCTTCATGTTGACCAGTTCAAGCTTCCTCTTAAAGTTGTCTACAATGATACTGTCGACCAGGGAACCTGGGGAGGGACAGTTGGACAGCAGACAGCACTTTATGCTGGCCTTTATATGCTTGTTCTAATTCTATTATGCTGCTCCCTACTTTCCTCTCTTTTATCCTGCTCTTGATTCATTCACTTATCAAACATTTATTGAGTGCCTAGGTGCTCAGTTGGACACTAGGGATATAAAGTTGACAAAGGCACAGTCATTCCCTGAAGGATATCACAGTCCAGTGGGAGGAATAGATGGGAGCAGGTAACCACAGGGTAATTAGGTTAGGTGGTAATGGAAGAGTTTCCATGGTACATTGGGAGCACAAGTGATGAGGTAACTAACTCTTCTGGGACAGAGAGAAGGTTTCACAGAGGACTCTGAGCAACTTTTAAAAAGATGATTAAGGGGCCACCAGTCCATGAGATGGCAGTGAGGATGGATGGAGAAGGAAGCGAGAGAGAAAAAAAGGGGAATTACCATAGACTAGAGGGGTAGAGAGAGGGGAGGGATTCCAGCAGACAAAAGCATGAATATTGGCTTAGCTGCAAGCTTTTAAGGGGACTCTTAGAAGAAAGAAAATGATGAAATTCAGGAAAAAAAATAGTATTTCTCAGATACTTTGATTGGATTAAAGAAACTTTTTTTTTCACAGATGTTTATGATTGCTCAAGGCAAAAGCATATGTGTTCACTATAATTCCTACCAAAAAGTTCAAATCTTTGAGATTCATGTCATACTTTATAGAGATGCTGTGGTAAACAAAGATTATCAAGGCACCTTTATATTATCAAGGGAAGACAATGTAGTTTAGTTGTAGGTAAGCATATTTTTTATTACTTTTTCTTCCACCTTCTCCTTGAGGTATAATTCAATTAGTGTCACCACACTCTCCTTAGAAGAATGTCCTTGGCCCTAGCCGGTTTGGCTCAGTGGATAGAGCGTCAGCCTGCAGACCGAAGGGTCCCGGGTTCAATTCCAGTCAAAGGCCCATACCTTGGTAGCAGGCTCCTCCAGGCCCGCCCTGGTCAGAGCTCCTGTAGGAGGCAACCAATCAATGTGTTTTGCTCACATTGACGTTTCTCTCTGTCTTTTTCTCTCTTTCACTGTCCCTAAAAATCAATGGAAAAATATCCTCAGGTGAGGATTAACAAAAATTTTTTTTAAAAAGATAATACTCCATGATCAAATGGAATTTATTCCTGGAATGCAAGTTTGGTTCAATATCTATAATTCAATTAATATGATATACCACACAAACAAAATGAAGAATAAAAATCATATGTTCATATGTATAGAGGTAAAAAAAAGTATTTGACAATATCTAAAATCCATTTATGATAAAAACTCTCAGCAAAATGGGGATAAAAGGAACATACCTCAACATAATAAAGGCCATATATAAAAATTCCACAGCTAATATCATACTCAATGGTGAAAAGCTAAAAGCTTTTGTTTTTGTTTTTTTAAGATCAGCTCTGGAAGAAGACACACTTTTCTCTCAGCCCCAAACCCTTCAGAACTCCTTGGTAGGTTGATGTTATATTCCAGACCAGAATTTAAAAGAGAAAAGGCAGAATACACTTGTGTATTATTTTCTCACAAATATGTACAAGTTAAACACCCTAATTCTCAGCTTCTGTTAAGGGTGCTCTTGTATGGGCCCGGTTAGTATGAATTTGTTTCATCTGAGATGAAAACTGGTGTCAGCAATTCTAGTGAATATCAGAAACATGTCTGCTTCCCAGATGTTACAGGCCATGCACACACCACATCTCCCTGTCCTGTGGTATTTTACTCTAACACTAGAGGCCCAGGGCACAAATTCGTGCATGGGTGGGGTCCCTCTGGGTGGCCTGCAGGAATCGGGCTGAAACCCTGCCTGCAGCTCCTACCTGCCACTCCTGCTCATCCTGGCCCCACTGCACCTGCCTCGCGGGCTGGCACCCAATTAGTCCCATGAGCCCTGCATCTGACGCCTTCCTGAGGGAAGTGGCCTACAGGATCGGGCTGAAACCGGCTCTCCAACATCCCCTGAGGCGTCCTGGATTGTGAGAGGACGCAGACCAGGCTGAGGGACCCAACCAGTGCATGATTGGGGCTGGGGAGGGACAGTGGGAGGGCTCCAGGGCGTGCCCACCCCATCTCGCTCAGTCCCGATTGGCCGGACCCCAGCAGCAAGCTAACCTACCAGTCAGAGCGTCTGCCCCCTGGTGGTCAGTGCATGTCATAGCGAGCGGTTGAGTGGCCTTAGCATATCATTAGCATATTATGTTTGATTGGTTGAACAGTCACCAGACAATTGGACACTTAGCATATTAGGCTTTTATTATATAGGATTTAGGTTGAGATAGTCACCAGTGATGAGCCCTATTTAGAATTTAAATTATTAGAACAGGAAAGTGCCAATGATAATCATCTAATGAGCAAAATCCCTCACTTTTATGTTGAAATTGAAATTAAGAAATGTTGAAATAGTTGATTACTTTAACTTGGTATCTCATATCAAGAAACAGTCAATGGTTTAGTGTTTATGCTGTGTGAATTACAAGAGTTTCAGTACATTTAAAAGGGGGAAAGGGACATTTTAATTACTGTGAAGTTACTCATGATCACAGAACAAATATTTTCTTACAATTTTGTAGATAACACTCCATCAGCCCCAACCACTTTGGTAACATTTTGTATGCAGACCACTCAGGCTGAGGAGCATTAAATTTAATTTGTGCAAAAGTTAAAGGTGGGAAAGCGTGAAATTAACTTGACGCATTTTTACGGCACTTTCTATCTCCTAGCTTCTCTCGGCCTTTCCAATCCAGCGCGATTTGATTGGCTGTGTCAGGATCTCCCCATCCCTGCAGCTTCCTTCTGCTCTCTGTGCAGTGAGAGTAGAGGGCTTCTGAGTACGTGTCACCTATTCTTCCTTCATCCACAGGCAACCCAACTGAAGGAAATGCTGATTTATGTGTCTTGATGTTTACCTTGGCAGAGCTTCAGTCTGTGCTCAAGGTTCACTGTTCTTGGTGACTCATCTCTCTCAGCCAAAGATGAGTCAACTCATTCAAGAAATAATTCAGCATGGTACAAATGGTTTGCAAAGATTTTGAAAGAAATCTGCACCCTTTATAATGCTGTACAGTACATAGCAATTGATTGCTGGTATAACATCTATAAATTTTCAAGGTTATTACAGACATACCTCAACCTATGGGGATAAAGCCGAGATATCCCCTACTTTATCAATAATGGAAGCACTTCTACACAGTTCAAGAGCTGATCAAAGGCAATTATGTTTAGAAAGAGAGAGACTGATGGAAATGAGACTGGGTTGCCCACTGTAGATTTCATTTAGTGACCAATTATTAAGTGTTATAAGAAATGCCTGCAGCAAACAGTATAAGCACTCTGTTCATTTTTATAAATCTAGAAGACATTGCTATCAATTCTGCTCATCCTTTGCTCTGATCATTCACAGAATATTATTCAAATAACATGGTTGTGCAGAGATTTTGAACTTTTGTCAGGTGAGTTTTTCAAAGGGATATATTGGCAATATTAAAGAAAGATGATAAAAACAAAAATAAAATGTATAAACATCACAGATTGCAAATTCTATAGTATTCCATTATGTCCATTATTATTTAAAAGGTAATGACCAATGCATGTTTTGTGCATGTTTTAAAGGTGCCTATTGAAATTTTCTTCTGCTAATGAACATGTGTCTTTTTCCAGGGCTGGCTAGTTTTCCTTAAGAGAACCTCTTTATTTTTTAATTAATGATTTTTATTTTGTTGTTTTTTATTCAGAGAACCTCTCCTACCAAACCACGTAACTTGTCTCATTGTCATGAGAAAATGAAGTGTTTCTCACCCCAAACAAAACCTGTGCTTTATTCGCCAGCATCCAACATAAAACCAGGTGATCCACACTAATTGATTCTGTCTGCTGTGCATAGACATTTCCATGGGTAATAGGTTCTGACGGTGCAGGTCTTCTGCAACGTTTTGCATTTATATTTTGATAAATATAAATAAATAAATGCATACTGATGCTTGCCCTGATTCTACCAAACAGAAATAAGGGCCTTCCTTTTTCTGAAAGAAATATAGAAAGAAATAATTAAAATGACTCAGGTTCATTGGCTGTATCTTTTAAGGAAAGTTTAAAAGGACAAATAATAAACTTATAATTTATAAAATAGGATCAGCTTTCCATTAACATTGAAAATATAAAAACACTAAAGAGATGGTGAGTAAAAGTGGAGATGAGCGAGCCTTTGTGCGTTAGGAAAGAAGGTGTAGATTTATTTATCTTTTTCCTAAATGATTTAATACTCACAGAAACTCATAAGATAGGGATTTTCATCCTTATTACACAAATAAGAAAACTGAGGATCTGGAAAATTGTTCCTTGTTGAAAGTTATACAAGTGGAATATAATGGAACTAAGATGAAACCCAGTTTTAACAAACTCAGAACTTCTCATATGCTTAAGGAAATGCCTCAAAGAAGGTGATGTCTGTTTGGATTCTGAAGGATGAATTAAAGCCTGTTTTATGAACAGGTAAACACTGGAGGAAAAGTATTTTAGACAGAGGGGTAGTAATTTTAATAATAGCTACCATTTAAGGCATTTACTACATGTTAGATATTTAATGTACAAGGTACATAACTATCAAATTAAAATATATTATCTTACTTGGTTTTCATATCAATCCAATGGAGTAGTAGTAATACATTCACCTTAGATAAGACAAATGGAGCCCAAGAAAGTTTTGAGTAACCTATTGTATGTCTGACCTGTCAGAGCCTGGCTTGAAATCAAATCCAAAAGCTTCCTGAAAGTCCCTGTACTTTCACAGTTTTAGTATTGATTGAGCAGCTGGATTGGAGTGGGTGGGGAGGAAAGTGGTGGACTGAGCCTGGTGAGTTGAACAAAGGCCAGGTCACAAAAGCCAAGCAAGTGTGTTTACACCTTATTCTTGCTTAAAGAGAAAGCTTCGAAAATCTTAAATAAGGAAATGACACAATCATATAGGAGATTTAAGGTCATTCTAGGTAAGAGGTAAATTAGAGACACTCAAATTAAGATGCAGAAAGACGAGTTAGTAGGCTATTTGAATAATCCAAAGCAATACATAATGGTATTTAGTTAAGTAAGCATGGAATTGGAGTAGATAAGGACAATTCTAGATATGTCAAAAAGTAAAAATTACAAGCCATAGGGGCACATAGAAATGAGTCTTTACTGAATCCCAGTCTCTGATTTGGTTACTGTGTAAATCAAAGACATACTACAGCATAACTCTACAGTTACTGAGAAGCACATAAGCATCTAAGGAAGATATACATTTATCAAGCTAGGTTCAAAATTCATGGGAGAGTTTGGTGTAGTGAAGATTAGAAAATGGCACCATTAGAATAAATGTGGAGAAGAAATAAAAAACAATTTGCATTTAAAATTACAAGATAGTTGCTTTCTGCATAGGAGTTGGCAAAGTAGGTTTACAAGTATGAGTACAGGAAACACAGAGTTAATAAAGCTATTGAAGTAATCAAAAGCTGCATGTTTTTTTCCATACAACACACCTGTAAATCTACTTATACCCAACCTGGTATTTAAAAGCATTTTATTTATTTTCATTTATTTATCCCATATACCTAAAATGTAAACTTCTTGAGAGCAGAGTTTTATATTCTTACCACTCTAACCCAGCACATAGAATAGTCCTCAGTGTAGAGTAAGAAGTCAATAAATACATGTGCACTGGATGACTGTCAGTTGCATATGATTCACATCCTGATTTCAGGAATAGTTTACATAGCATTTTCAGCCAAGTTTTCATGTGGTATTTTGTTTCCTGCCCTGTCAAATCAATAAAATTGGGGTCATTTCTGACATTCTAGGAGGACAAAAATGAGAAGTATAATGACAAAACTCCCTGAATGCTGTCTCTGCCTTCATCCTCCAAATAATGAGCACCAAATTAATTTTTCAGATTGCACACTCTTAAAATTTCCTAGAAAATCAATAATACAAAGTGATAAGACTAAGGTTAAATGATTGATTCATCAATTGATTTTCTTTTACCGTTTCTGGCAAGAGATGAGTTTTTCAAGGCCAGTGCTGACTGCCTAATCTCTACCTCCTTTACTTAATCTTTATTCTCTACTAGAGGCCCGGTGCACAAAATTCATGCACGGGGAGGTGTGGGTGTGTCCCTCAGCCCAGCCTGCACCCTCTCCAATCTGGGACAACCCTCTCACAATATAGGACTGCTGGCTCCCAACTGCTCACCTGTCTGCCTGCCTGATTGCCTTCAACTGCCCTCCCTTGCCAGCCTGGTCACCCCTAACTGCCCTCCCCCGCTGGCCTGGTCCCTCCCAATTGCCCTCCCCTGCTGGCCTGATTGCCTCCCAACTGCCCTCCCCTGCTGGCCTGATCACCCATAACTGCCCTCCCCTGCTGGTCATCTTGTGGTAGCCATCTTGTGCCCACATGGGGGCGGCCATCTTGTGCGTTGGAGTGATAGTCAATTTGCATATTACCTCTTTATTATATAGGATATTGCTGCATTTACGTTGAGGACCACTCAATATTGCCAGACAAAGGTCTCAAACTTTCCAACTCAGTCAGCTCTAGAGGGATAGAACTGAGGGTAAAGTTGAGATCAGAAACACTAAGTTGGGGACTTGCCTGGGAGGGAGTCGAGTCAGTAAACAGGAACAAGCTCAGACACAGAAAATCCATACAGGGTTATTAGCCCAAAGTCAGAGATTCAGACGGTGTTTCAGATGCAAGAAATTCAAGACAGAAGCAGATTATGGAAGGAAAAATGGGGTGTTGCAGGTTCATTGTTACCTGACTCAGAGCCTCACCCTTTCTTTCCTACATGTCCCTCTCGGCAGGGACCTTCTGGGAAATCTCTCCACTCTGTGCAGCCCCCCCTCTTTTTTTTTCTCTCTCTGCCTCCAGGTTTTCTTCATTCCATGTCTGTTCTTTAGCATCCTTTAAGGTTTATTCTCATCCCTAATCACATATTCCAAACAGTTTCAAGTATCCCCATAATTATAGCAAAGTACCTTGTTCTTTCCGTGTCATCTTTCCGGAATCCCTATTTCATGACATTAAATGCAAACACATCTTCAGGAAGAAATACTATTAGATTTCAAATTCAACAAAAACTTTTAAAAAGACTTTCACTGGTATTTTTTTTTTTTACATTTGCATTGTTACTGCCTGCATTTGATTGCTCCTCACCTTGTGTTCACATTGCTGTGAGGCATTCTCATCTGGTAGTTCTTCTTTCAATCTCTTCCACTTCAAATCCAACTTGCACCTAACTTCAAAATTAAAGAGAACCCAAATTCCATTTTTATCCTTATTCTTCTGATTTAAAAATAAAGTTTCTTAACTTATGTTGTATAGAAACTCTTGCATTTTTGAGATTTCAAAAGCACTAACTAGAGGCTGTATTATCACTAGACCCTGTTAGTGGGAGCCTATACCCTCAGTGTCACACTTAGCGGCTCCATTTGGCCCTCCTCTGACCATAGATCCTCCCCATCCCACGCCCCGCCCCCCTCATCCTCAGAAAGAAATTTACCAGCCAGACCAGTTACCCATCAAGAGCTTTTTGTTCCCTAATCTGAACTAAGCTCCAGACACATGCAAACCTAATATTTTATTCCCAAATAGCCCAGGACTGCTTCTAGGGACGGTGTGGCCCTCTTCCCTGAGTCTGTCCTCCTGATAGTGAGTCTTGAGGCAAATTTGTGCATGTCTGAGTCCAAAATGTGGCCAAGGAATAACAGTTTGCAGAAGGTGTAGATGAAATTGGAACATATGTGCTCGGGTCCCACACTTCACAGTAAGGGATGGAATTAAGGGTAGGAAGAGATGAGGTATGGGCTGTAGGCCCACTGCAATCTTGTGCTAAGCTAAAACTCTAAGGGTGTTGAACTAGTTTTCTATTGCTGTATAACAAATTTCACAAACTTATCAACTGAACATTCATTACCTCAAAGTTCTGTAGGTCAGAAGTCCAAATGAGCTGAGATGGGGGTCTCTGCTTACAGTCTCAGGCCAAAGTTATGGTGCTGGCTTGGCTAGGGTCTTATGAAGGAGTTGGGGAAGAACCTGCTTCCAAACTCATTCAGGTTTTGGCAGTAGTTAGCTCCCCATGGTTGTAGGACTGAGGTCCCCATTCCCTTCTGCCTGCCACTCAAGGGCCTATCTCTCAACTCCTTAAAGCCACCTGCATTCCTTCCCACATCGCTCCTCCATCCTCATACAAGCAGCAGTTCAGGAAGTTTTTTTTAACCTTTCTGGCTTTCTCTTCAACCAGCAGATGAAGGAAACTCTGTGCCTTTAATGGCTCATGTGATTATGTTAGCCCATGAGGAAAATTCAGAACAACAGCCCTATTTTAAAGTTATCTTGCCATGAAAAACTTACCTGCTATGTGATATATCATCATATTTACAGGTTTTGGGGGTTAGGGCAGGACATATTTGGGAGCTGTATAAATTTGCTCAGGGCTAACATAGCAAAGTACCACAGACTGGATGGTTTAAACAACACAAATTTATTTTCTCACAGTTCTTAAGGTTGGAAGTCTACAGTTCAGGTATCAGCAGGGTTGGATTCCTCACAGGACTCTCTCTTTGATTTGTTCTCTCCCCGTGTTTTCACATCGTCTCCTCTTCATACATGTCTGTCCTTTTCTTATAAGGAAACCAATCATTTTCCTCTCCTTATAATCAACCAATTAGGGCTGACTCTAATGATCTCATTTAACCAAATTATCTCTTTAAAGACTATCTCCACATATAGTCACATTCTGAGGTGCTGGGGGTTATGGCTTCAACATATGAATTTTGGGAGGAAGCAATTCAGCTCATAATAGGGGCTACTTCTAAGTTTTCCAAATTTACTATATTATTTAGATATGTGTTATGGAGGTCTCCTAGTGTATTCCTGCTCCAACACTGCAAATCTGGCAGATAGACCTAGACAGAGAGGCCAGGACTTTGATAGGAAATGAACAGAGACAGAGGCTGACTTCTGATGGCAAACAATGGTGGTGGCAGCAGCCACACTGGAATCTCTAAGATGAAGTCTAAGAAATCTAGCCTAATGATTGGGAATAAAGCTAATGTCCTTAGCCCGTCATTACTAAGCAGAACTAAAGTCACTCAGGTATTCTTTTCTCATCCTTGTAAGATGGCACACCTTGCTTGGCCTCCTTCCCCTCTCCTCCTCCCCCCTCCACACCCCACCCCCACACACTACCTGCTTTGCTCCTCTCTTCACAGCCTGAGACTACCCAACTGTCTTGGTGCATTAGGGCTGCTATAGTGGGTGCCTTATAAAACACCAAGACTGGGTGGCTTTTAAACAACAAAGCTTTCATTTCTCATGGTCTAGAAGCTAGAAAGTCCAAGGTTAAGGCACTGGCAGATTCAGTGTCTGGTGAATGCTTGCTTCCTGGCCTACAGGCAGCTGTCTTTTCTCTGTGTTCTCACATGTCAGAAGAAGACAAGAGATCTTTGGGGTCTTTATACGGCTGCTAATCACATTCATAAGGGCTCTGCCTTTATGACCTAATCACATCCTAAAGGCCCCACTTCCAAGTACCTTTAGTCATTGGCACCAACCTTCTGTAAAATCTTACTCCTTGGACTATATCTCTCTCTTAAATTCTGGGGCACATCCTTGCCTGTCTCAGTTATTTGGAACTCAGCATTTATACTTTTATACCCTTTCAAACTTTTTTATGACATCAACACCATACAATATACATTTTAGATTATGGTCTTGTTGACTTCAAGTAGTACGGTTTACATAGCTACTGAGTATAGAGGGAATGAAACAAACATATTAAATACTCTCAAGAAATTAATTAAAGTTATTTTCCCAATCATTGTGTCATGAATGCTACACGAGAAAGGATTTGGTGTTAAAATAAGTTTGGTCAATTCCTACAAGGTTAAAAACAGTTTTGTTTTCTTATGTTTCAGACAGCTCAGAGTCTTTACTATACATACTACTATATATGGTTAATATCTAAGAGGGAATAATAGTGAAGAATTTACCAAATTTATTGAACCTTTAATTCAAGCGCATATTAGGCAATTAATGTTGCAGACTATATATTTTTGAAGAGACAGGCTTAAGAACTAGTCCTCACCCAACTCTTACCAAATACTTACTTTTTACATACAACATATAAAACTATTCTAAATATCCATATGTATTCAAAAGGTTAGTGATTATCCTGACCATCACCTCAGCAATGGGCCATCGTTTAGGCCCATGGTCGGCAAACTGTGGCTCGCGAGCCACATGCGGCTCTTTGGCGCCTTGAGTGTGGCTCTTCCACAAAATACCACGACCTGGGCGAGTCTATTTTGAAGAAGTGGCGTTAGAAGAAGTTTAAGTTTAAAAAATTTGGCTCTCAAAAGAAATTTCAATCGTTGTACTGTTGATATTTGGCTCTGTTGACTAATGAGTTTGCCGACCACTGGTTTAGGCTATATGAAAATTCCTATTTGATACTTAGATTTTCTGCTCAAGGTCTTCAGGGACAAAAGTTCAGGTATTTTCACAAAGCTTGGTGATGGACTGAACTCCATGTCCACTGAGAAAAGATCCAGAGTAAGCAGTTTCATATCAAAAGATAAAATATTAAGATTCTAGTTATTAACTGGAATGTGATAAGGAGAGGGAACACAGAATCTCTGGCTCTGGTGGGCACTTAACCCTTCATTACCATAGATAGTTTTGATACTTGTGAGGTTGACCTTATCAGGCTTTCTTAGGTTGTAGGCACCATGCAGATGGACACAGATGCTTCCTTAAGTTTTACAGAGTATCCTCAGAGTATATTATCTAAACGTTGATAATAATAATGAGCAAAGTGATTTTTGCTTTCTCCCTCCCAGAGATGCTGGGAATATTCATGACAGGCAGTCTGATAAGTGCTTTGAACTCCTTTGGGGAAGACCATATAAAAAAACAAAGTACTTTCATATGTTAGCTTTTGTCTAAGTACCTGAGTACTTGCATATTAGATGATGGTAAAACTCATAACCAGTGGGACATTACCCTCTTTGCGATGCAGACTGAAGTTCATTATCAGCATGTGTGTCTGAAGGTTAAGAAGCTACTTGGGCTGGGTCCAGTGGGTAAACCCTTCACTTAGTAGTCCTGTTTTTCATTGTTTACAAATATCAACGTGATCAAAGTTTCAGGATGTAACCTCCAGAGTCAATGAGAATTGGAAGTTCTAAACCACACCCCCATTACCTTATCAGGTAACTATATTGGGGAAAACTTTACCTAATTTGTAATAGTGTCATTGAGTTGAATTTTCCATTAGTACTCTCATACAGTGTATTGCACTCAAATACTTCCGCTTTCTTTTTCTAATTGAATTTCTCACTTTTGAAGCCAGAGTTTCTTTTATCAATACTGTTATTAGCATTTGTATTCCTATTTTTAACACCCATTTGAGGCATGCCTTGGGAACATTTTGTTGAAAGCTGTTATTTGCCATGTTTAGAGTGTTGCAGTTCAGCAAAATTGAAAAATACCTCTACAGCATTAGTAGCATAAGAACAAAAATGTATTTTATCATTTTGAGTATGTAAACATGCAAAGGACAGATAATCAAATAATAGAACTAAGAAGAGACATAGCCTAATGGACTCAGCAGGGAATGAGAAGCCAAAAATATCTAAACTCCAACCTTGGCTCCAATACAGGGTCCTTGTCCTTGGGTATGTTCCTTTCTTTTCATGGGGAAAAAAAAAAAAAAAAGCAACAGCACACAAAAACCAACACTAAAAACTGAAAAACAAAAAAAATAAATAAATAAAACACCCTAAAAAAAACCTCATTGTAGTAGAAATAGGGGAGGGTGATTGGAAACATGATAGATATTTCAGTATCCTCTAAGCGAGATCTTCACCTTAGCTATACTGTTTACTTCCTGTTAGTTTTTGTCACAGACTTGATATTGTCTTTGTAATTCTTGTTTTGTCAGTGTACCCCTTGAATTTGAATGCTTCCCTGGCATAAGTAAAGTCATTTGAAAATGCGGAGTCAAAGAGCTTTACCTTTCTTGTCATGACTACAATAGTATACAGTTTTACACTGAGTGGCCAGATTATTATGATCTCTGAATGCACAATAATCTGGCCACTCAGTGTGTATCCTATATAATAAAAGGCTAATATGCAAATTGTCCCCTCGACCAGGAGTTCGACCAGCAGGCAGGCCGGCCAACTGCTCATGTTCCCTCCCCCTGGCCAGGCTGGCTGGACCCCAACCATGCATGAATTCAAGCACCGGACCTCTATACTAAGTGGCCAGATTGTTATGCATTCAGAGATCATAATAATCTGGCCACTCAGTGTATATTCTTTAAAGAGATAAGTAGTCCAGAAACCAGAATATGTGTGCCTTGTGGTTTCAAGTTTCTCTAAGTATTTGACCAGGTTAAATATATTCTATTACCTGTAATTGCCATCTGTGGTATTTGGACAAAAATAGAACACATAGCACCTCACCAGCAACTTGTATAAACTTGCGATTTTAATTAGTCAGAGACCATTTGTGTGAGGGCTTACACATCACCTCATGAAAAACAAGGATCTCTGACATTAGCAAAACACCCCAAAACATGACTGGAAGGTGACGTGTGCTATCCCTCTGCGTTTCCGGCATGTAGCAAAGTGTTTGCTGTATAAAGGGGCCAAATAGGCAATTGTTAAATTGTCTGAAGAAGTTGAAGTTTCTCTTCATAACTATATAAGTAATACTATTTTCCCAGCCACCAGTAGAGAAAAGTGATGAGTATGGACTAAGATTCCCCTCCTTTATGTCCACTTCCCCAGGTTCAGTTGCCACTGTTACATTAGCCACCCCCGCACCATGCATGGACAGGACCGTAGCCTGGTTTTTGTCCCATGGGAACCCTTCTCCAGATCTTGGTGTCCTGGACGAGGTGCAGTGTGAGTCACCTCCTTTCCACGGCTGCTAAAGGCCTGACTTCCAGAGGGAAGTCTCTCCTTTCTTCCCTCAACAATGGGCTCCTCGGGACTTGGGTGGGCAGCAGTGGAAAACACCCCTCAGCTGCTCCTACCTTTCTCCACCTTGCGCGTGAGCACTCCCAGCACTGCCCTTTCCTGAGCTAAATGGGCAGGTAGTCACCTCTGCCGGCGTGCTCCTGCAGCCACTGCAGCCCTTTGTGTTTGTGGAGGCGTGCTCGTCTGCAGTGTGGGAAATACAATTTCAGTAAATCATTACAGCTACGGCCCTAAAAGTATCCTCTCTGGAAGATAAAATATGTACATACTTCCAAATTAAATCCTTTTTAAAATTCATGATAAAATATGTACATACTTCCAAATTAAATCCTTTTTAAAATTCATGAGGTTCTTGAGGTTCTATATATAAACTGAAACTATTGGGGGAATAGACTTTGTCCCCAGAATATTCCTTTGTTGAACCTCTTTCTTTCCCCGTCTCACTCAAATGAGACAAAAGCAACATGTTACTGTCTCCCAGGGAGGTTGGTTTTACCAAATGTACCAGTGGAAAGCCCCACGTAGAACATTCTTTCTCAGACAGAAAGGTAAGCGTAACACATGTTACTTTTAACAGGAAGTAAGTCTGTCTCAGGGTTAATTGCTATGTATAGGCAATGAAAATATGGGGGGTGTTCTGCTCCAGCTGGGCCAGTTCCTTAGTATTTGGCCAAGTTCAAGTCTCTCAGAGCATTTCAAGGTTGGTGAGATAGGGGGATAGAAGAACTCAGAGGGCCCTAACTATGCCAGGTTGGCATCTGGCACAGTTCGACATACACCTGCCCCCATCTAATTCTGCAGCTAGGTGTTGGCTTGGAGAGAATAAATTGAGGGTAGAGGAAGCAAGAGTAGCTAGGACTTCTAAGCTTAGTTCTCAAGGGGAAGAGATTCAGAAAGACAACATTTCACTTTGAAAAACATTGATATAATAGACTCCAACCATAATTCTCTTTGGAAGAGCTTTGACATCTTTCCTCATACTCCACACTTTGATAAGTGAAGGTTTCTTCTATTTTCATCCTGGGATCTATGATAGAGAGACAGCTCTGTAAGGAAAAAAAAAAGAAAAAGAAAAAAAAAAAGGAATACATATGGTACAGGATCTTCACTGAGTCTGGGACTGTTGACTCTCAAGCATTCTAAAAGAGAGAATGTGAACAATTTAGGTATGAGTCCAGCCTAGGAACATGTTACTATAGATAGAAAAGTAAATGCATTTAAAAGCCACAAAGCACAAAGCCCGAAATGCTCGCAAGCTGTTGATCAGATGTTATGGGCTGCATGTCTGTGGCACCAAAATTCAGCTGTTGAAGTTCTAACCCTCACCCTCACTGTGATAGTAGTGGGTGGGGCTTAAGGGAGGTGACCAGGTCATGAGAGTGGAGCCCTCAGCAAAGGGTTCAGTATCCTTATAAAAAGGACCCCAGAGCCCTCCCATCTTTCTACCCTGGGAGGACACAGAGAAAAGACTAGGAACCAGAAAGCGAGCTCTCACCAGATACAGAATCTGCCAGCGCCTGGCCCTTGTACTTCTCAGCCCCAGAACTGTGAGAATTAAATGTTTGCTGGTGAAGCTACTCAGTCTATGGTATTTTTGTTATAGCAGCAGGAACAGACTAAGGCAGCATATATGGACTAGAAAGAGATCTAGACACAAAAGGAAGCAAAATTTGAAACCACTGCTTCAGTGTCATCTAACATTCAAAACAGCCTGGCTGGCATGGCTCAGTGGTTGAGTGTCGACCTATGAACCAGGAGGTCACAGTTCGATTCCCAGTCAGGGCACATGCCTGGGGTTGCAGCCTCAATCCCCAGTGTGGGGTGTGCAGGAGGCAGCTGATCAATGATTCTTTCTCATCATTGATGTTTCTATCCCTCTCTCCCTCTTCTTTCATCTCTGAAATAATAAAAATATTTTTTTAAAGAAGTAAAATAAAATAAAACATTCAAAACAACAAAGGACATAAAACAGAAGATCTGACAAAAATTAGCAAAGGACACTAATCACAGTATGATAGGCCATTGAAAGATTATATTATATTATATTATATTATATTATATTATATTATATTATATTAGTGACCCGGTGCATAAAATTCAAGCACATCAAAAGGGAGTTAATTAGAGGAAATATTTTAATATTGTTATTTGCCCTTTCTCTATAATAGACATGTCAGAGATGAAAGAAAATTACTAAAATGTATATGAAAATCTTCCTCCTGTCAGAGTCTGGGGCACGCCACGGTAACCAGAGTCAAGTCCCCGCCCACTCACATGCGCATCGAAATCACGCAAGACCCAGACCTAGCTGGCCCCACCCGCATTGGGCTAGATCCAGACCCAGCCAACCCCACCCCTGCCAAACCCTGCCAAGTGGGGAGTGTAGCTTGAGGTCCCCCGGCCCGGGCCAGAGGGCATGCCTTGAGGTCCCTGTCAAGCCCCGCCAGGCGGGGGATGCAGCCTCAGTTCCCCTGGCCCAGTGCCGGGGCGGGGGGGGGGTGTGTGCACCTTGAGGTCCCCTGTCAAGCCACACATGGCAGGGGGTGCAGCCTCAGGTCCCCCAGCCTGGCGCCAGGGCTGGAGGCACGGCCTCAGGTCCTCTGGCCTAGCATCAGGGTGGGGGTCTCAGCCTGAGGTCCCCTAGCCCAGCACCAGGGCAGGGGGCACAGCCTGCAGTTCTCTATCAAGCCCTACCGGGCAGGTGGTGTGCCCTGAGGTCCCCTGTCAAACCCTGCTGGTCAGGGGGCGCAGCCTCAGGTCCCACGGCCCAGTGCTAGGGCAGGGGGTGTGGCCTGAGGTCCCCCGTCAAGCTCCGCTGGGCGGGGGACGCAGCCTTAGGTCCCCAATCAAGACCTGCTGGGCGGGGGGACGCAGCCTAAGGTCCCGCAGCCTGGCGCCGGGGCGTGGGGCATGGCCTGAGGTCCCCTGTCAAGCCCCACCAGGCAGGGGGTGCAGCCTCAGGTCCCCTGCCCCAGCCCAGCCCCACGCAGCCTCAGGTCCCTGCTGATTGCTTGTTAAGGCTCATTACGGGAACTCAGCCTCCACTGTGGACGAAGCCATATTGTGTTATGGGATTCCTGCCTCTGTTGTGGGCGCAGCCATCGTGTTATGGCATGATGGTCAATTTGTATATTCCCTCTTTGTTAGATAGGATTATATTATATTATATTATATTATATTATATTATATTATATTATATTATATTAATTATATTATATTATATTATATTATATTATATTAATTATTATATTATATTTATTATATTATACTAGAAGCCCGGCACAAGAAATTCATATGCAGGTATGGTCCCTAGGCCTGGCTTGTGATCAGAGCCATCTTCCCCTGCTGCCAGCAGCTGCTGCTACCCACCCCCAATTCCCTGTTCATCATCGAGGGATTAGAGCCTACCGGCCAGAGGGAGAGACTGAGAGGTGGTCAGTGAACCTCATAGCAACTGGTCGAGTGGTTGTTCTGGTTGTTTCGCTGTTCTGTCGATTTGCATATTACTCTTTTATAGATTAGATTAGATTAGATTAGATTAGAATACACTAGAGGCCCAGTGCATGAATTCATGTACCAGTGGGGTCCCTTGGCTTGGCCTGCGGGATTGGGCCAAAACCGGCTCTCTGACATCCCCCAAGGGGTCCCAGATTGCAAGAGGGTGTAAGCCAGGCCGAGGGACCCCACCAGTGCACAATTGGCGTTGGGGAGGGACGCAGGAGGTTGGCCAGCCACGGAGGGACCATGGGAGGGCTCCAGGACATGTCCAGCTCATCTAGCTCAGACCTGATTGGCCAGACCCAGTCAGAGTGTCTGCCCCCTGGTGGTCAGTGCACATCATAGCAAGCGGTTGAGCGGCCTTAGAATATCATTAGCATATTATGCTTTGATTGGTTGAATGGGCAACCAGATGACCGAACACTTAGCATATTAGGCTTTTATTATATAGGATTATATTATATTATATTATTATTATATTATATTATATTATATTATATTATATTATATTATATTATATATACTAGAGGCCCAATGCACAAAGATTCATGCAAGAATGGGCCTTCCTTCCCCTGGCTGCCAGCACCGCCTTTGCTCTGGCCCGGAGACGCCTTTCTGCCTTCCCATGCTGCCCAGAGGCCCAGAGCGGCTGGGGCGGTGCAGAACGCCTGCATTATCACCATGATGATGATGACGCAAGTGTCCTGCTCCCGGCCACTCAGCTCCTGTGTATTCAAATTAGCCCGCCATCTTTGTTGGGTTAATTTGCATACTCACTCCTGATTGGCTGGTGGGCGTCATGAAGGTATGGTCAATTTGCATTTTCTCTTTTATTAGAGTAGATTATATTACATTATATTATACTAGAGTCCTGGTACACAAAATTTGTGCATGGGGGGTGTATCCCTCAGCCCAGCCTGCACCCTCTCCAATCTGGGACCCCTTGAGGGATGTCCGACTGCCCGTTTAGGCCTGATCCCAATCGGGCCTAAACAGGCAGTCGGACATCCCTCTCACAATCTAGGACTGCTGGCTCCCAACCGCTCCCCTGCCTGCCTGCCTGATTACCCCTAACCGCTTCTGCCTGCCAGCCTGATCACCCCCTAACCACTCCCCTGCCAGCCTAATCGACGCCTAACTGCTCCCCTGCCAGCCCGATTGACCTTAACTGCCCTCCCTTGCAGGCCTGATTGCCCCCAATTGCCCTCCACTGCCAGCCATCTTGTGGCAGCCATCTTGTGTCCACATGGGGGCAGCCATCTTTGACCACATGGGGGCGGCCATCTTGTGTGTTTGAGTGATGGTCAATTTGCATATTACCTCTTTATTAGATAGGATTATATTATATTATATTATATTATATTATATTATATTATATATATTATATATATTATATTATATTATTCAAGAAATAATGCCAAAGACTTGGAAAGGTACAAAAATGGCAACAAAATGATAAATGGTTATCAATGTTTATAACTAGGAAGAAAGGGGGAAAATTAACTTCTTGTTCATTAGAATGGACAAGTTAGAAGAGATAATTATTGAAGTGTCTAAAACTCTGCAGAGTATCAAGAAAGAAGAAACAGGAAATAGTTCAAGAGCAAAAATAAAACATGAGCAGAAAGGAACAAAGAACTGTGCATTAAAGGGAATTCAGAAGCAAGGACTTCACAGAGTAATTACAGTGGTCAGCAGACAAGGCTTCCGACATCAGACAGGCAAACGCTATACCCTGAGTGTATTTTCACAAGGAGTCAGGTGAGTGTTTTGGGGAGGGGGTTGAGAAGGGACTTCTAGAAGGCACAGAACCTTCAGGAAGACAGATGCATTTGTCAGGACAACGTGGCTGCTTTCCTTCCTGAAATGCGAGCTGCTCTCCCTCATTAAGTTAACACACTGATCTGGCAAAGCCAATCCTGGAATCCTGAAATCATCAGCTTCCATTTAAGCTTTTCATTTCTTATATGCTTAATTTGACTTAGTCAGCTTGATGGCAAGTTTGCAATATTATAAATATGCATATGGCATGGTATCTGCCACTATCTAATCCTGACTTATTTGCTTATCAGAGAAAGCATAAGCCAGATAGGATGTGCAGCTGGGCAAACCTCCAGGTCTGGAATTCAAGTTCAGTCTTATAAACATCAGATAAGACTGAGTGCTTATCTAAGCTGGTCAGTTCCAAGGAGCCTCTGCCCTTTCTCCAACCACCATTGGAGGGAGGGGGAAAATTTAAAGAGCAACCCATATCAACCAAAATTTTATAATTTAATCTATTACTGTTATCAATTTTTTTTGCCTGCTTTGGCTTTTATTAAGTCTTTATCAGCAGACTACTAATATCAGAACTGCTTTCCCTTTTTTATTTATTTATTTTTAAATTTTATTTTATTGTTTAAAGTATTACAAGTAGTAGTACATATGTCTCTTTTTTTTTCGCCATTGACCTTCCCCCAGCCTCCCCTACCCCCTGGCACATGCCCTCATCCCACCCCCCAGTGTCTTGTATCCATTGGTTGTGCTTATATGCATGCATACAAGTCTTTTGGTTGGTCTCTTTCTCCCCTTCTCCAACACTCCACAGCCTTCCCGCTGTAATTTGACAGTCTGTTCGATGCTTCACTGCCTCTGTATCTATCTTTTTATTCATCATGTTATAATGTTCTTTATTTTCCATAAATGAGTGAGATCATGTGGTATTTTTCTTTCATTTGACACCAAGTGTTCACAGTTTAGAGGCAAACCAATGCCCGTTCTTCTCTGCGAGAATATAGGCCCTAGGTCACACTCTCCCTGAACATTAAAAGGTAGAAAAATTCAGAAAGCAGTGGGTGCTGAGTCACCTCAGTTCATCCATGGGGAGGAAGTTCAGTCTCATAGGAAGAAGTCTTCTTCCCCCTCCCCGCCAATCTAATTCAACCCTCCTGCATCCACAAGACATTGCTGTTAAATACCTCTTCTAAAACATCCATCTCTTTCTTCCCCTTCAACCTGTAAATATGTTCAAACATCTCCCTCAAAAGGGCCCCTTCCCTGGTTATAACCATGGCTCATCCCTTTACAAAGAAAATTCTCTAGAAAAAGATAAAAGCACAACCTCATGGCTCTGCTTCTTCACAGCCCAGCCCCCATTAAATCCACAGGCCCTGCAATTCGGATTCTGGACCCACCAGTACACTGAAACTGCTTTGGCAAAGGTCACTAATGACCTCCTAATAGCCAAACAGACATTCTCAGTGCGGGCCATTCTTGCAGTTTAAATCGGCTTCACATTCCTGCTTCCTTCCTTTGGCCTCACAGACGTCACTGCCTCCCCGTTGCTCTTCGTCTCCGTGTCTGCATCTTGTTTAGTTTCACGGATTCCTCTTGCTCTAAGTACTCCTTCAAGGTGATGTTTCCAAGATTACCTCGTTACTCTGTTTCTTTCCACTTTACTGTTTCTCTGAGCTTCCTTATGTGATCCCTAAATACCATTTCTCACCCACATTCCAAACTTCCCAAATCTGTATTTCCATTCCCAACCTTTGCTTGATTCCTATAACTTCAAATGAAACTGCCTACAATACATTGTCTGACTGTCCCTCACATACCCCAAGCTTATTACACAGAGAACTGAACTAACTGACCTTAATCCCTTTGCCCATCTGCCAAGTCTCCCATTTCTCCTCTTCCTACTGTGCCTCTATTACTGGAAACTAATAAATGGAGAGATAATCTCAGATTTTTCTTTTTCCTTCAATATCCACATCCAATTAATCAACAATTCTACACATTCTACTTCAAAATATTTTGTTTAGATTCAGTTTCTATTTCTGTTTCATTGCCGTAGTTTTTACTTCAATTATATTCCACTCAATCTATTGAAATGGTGTCCTGATCGGTATTTCAGATGCCAGTTCTACTCTTCTCCAGTCCCTCCGTTAGCAAGGTTTTGTATGAATCAAGTCTGATCCCGTTACTGTCCTGCTTATACCAGGACATTTACTCCATCAACCACCAGAAACAACTCTCTAAACTTTGCTCCCATATTCAGTTTCATCCTCCACTATTATTTCCTACTCCACCCAACCTCTCCTGAGCCTGTCAATGTCCTTGAGGAAAACACACTCCCCTGTCCTTGGTGACACTACAAAGGTCCTCCTCTGCTGAAACACCTTTCCTCCCACTCCGATTATTTACCTGGAAAACCTTTCCTTATGCTTGAAGGCTTATTTTAAAGATCATGTTGTCACATTTTCCTTGATCCTCCCCACCAGTCAGAGTTAGGCATACTTTGAACTATACACCCAAAGCACTTAGTAAAAGTTTCTATTACAGCCGGTCACACATGTGGTCTCCACATGGTTTACAGCATTATTCTCCACTAGATTCTGAGCTTCAGGAGGTCAAGTATGTTGTCTTATCTTTTTTTTGGCTTCCCCTAGTAGAGTGATGAGTATATAATAGATACTCAATAAATGTTTATTGAAATCAATAAAAAGTTTTGTTAATTGTTTCCCATGGTGGTGGGAGGTTCAAGTTCACATGGTACTGATGGCTAGAGAAGAACACCAGGTGATTTCTTCTACTATGAAAAGTCAAGAAGAAGATAGGACTGAGCAACTTCCTCTAAGCTTGCTTGAAAAATTCCCATGAATTTAAGCCACTAAAAAAGTTTTAATCTACACTCACCCTCCCCCCATAAAAGTTGAAAGAATTCAAGTTTTTGAGCAAATGCTTCCTAACTAACCCCAGAAGGTATTTTAGAGGTGTCTAGATCTGAATTTTCTTAGAAAAGTTTAATAGTAGCAACACATGTGGTATATGTAGCATTTTTTGCCTAAATGTTTCCATCTTTATCTTGGCTTATATTTTTACAAATCTAGCCAGCAGATATGAGAATATACTGAGATTTCATTTAGCATATGAAGAAACCAAGGACTCAAGATGTTAGGTAATTTTCTCAGAATTGTACAATGTGTCAACAATTGATTGGTATCCAGCCTCCTAAATTCACATCATGTTCTGACAACCTAAATTTATTATCTTCTTTCTAAAGGGTCCTTCTCTCTCTTGTCATTTTTTATTAATAATATATTCATGCATTATATAATGATTTTATTAAGAGCTATGATAAAATAGAAAAACTAATCAATTTAGAGTAAGGAGGCCTGAACTCGAGCTCCTCATAGACTTTTAGCAGAGGATGAAGAGAGAACTTGGAGCTGGAAGATATGGGCTCAATTTGAGCCCCACTGCTTTAGGGCTAGGCTCTCTTGGGCAAGTCACTTCACTTCTCTGAACTGTAGTCCCCTTAAATACAAAATGGGATAACAATACTTACACAATGTACTACATGATCTTGTGAGATGGAGCACATGAAGCCACTTTGTAAAGTGCAAAATCTATACAGTGATACTGAAAACCTATGTGGAGTGTGTACTGTGTGTAAGGTTCGAGGCGCAGGAAACGGGAGTCGAAGACCAAGATATATGAAAAGGGAGGTTTATTCCACAGTAACGAGTGAGATTCCTTACAGAGGAGGTAGAGAAACCAGGAAAATAGGAGCGGGAGGAGAAGAAGGAGGAACCCAACCGGACTGCCTCCTGCAGAGGAGAAGGAAGAGACAGAGAGAGAGGAGAGCAGTGGCAATGGAGGAGTTGAGATGGCCTTTTGAGGGAACAGGAAGGGGGTGGGCCCAGGGCACTCGGCACGCACTGATTGGTGGTTCAGTGTCTCGGGGATGTTTAGGTGGCAGACGCCGGTAACATCATAACTCCGCCCACCAGTTGCAGGAAGGGAGGATCTCTCATTCCAGGCTTTTTGTGATATTATAAAAAAAATTGAGAGTCCGGGCAAGGTCAGGGGCTGAAGGTCCGTTTTCCGTAGCTACTTCCTGGGGCATCGTTAGGGGCGTTTACCCGGAGTCTCAAGGATTCTGATGCTAGATTCTGAATTCAGGGCCAGATAGATCTCTCCCACCTTCTGGTTGGTGAACACCTGCATTCTGTTCTGCAAAAGACTAGTGAAACAGCACATGAGAAAGGGGCTAAAGAGCAAAATTAAAGGAATAGACACCAGTGGGCCTAATGATGGGTGGCTGGATGAGGGGTGCAGCAGCATAATTTCCCAAGGGACTGGTTGGTGAAGTCTCAAGAGCGATCCTGTTAAGTCACTTGGGAGGTAAAGGCTGGTCCTGAGGCTGCCACAGCGTCACTTGTCTGGTTTTGCTTCTTTTTGGGCCTGGAGCTGAAATACAACCTGGGGGTAAGGTTCTTGAGGAGGAATGAGTCCCCCAGCTGGAGGGCTGGTCTTGGCCTGGGCAGAAACCTGTCAGCGTGTTCCCGGAGCTGTTGCCTGAGTAAGGGCAGGTATGGAAGATAAGTAGCCAGGAGAGGAGAAGGGTCTCCCATATAGGAGTTCAAAAGGGCTTAAGAAGGTGGGGCTCCTTGGTGTAGCCTGGATTCTGGTCAGGGCCATGGGCAGGAGGTCTGGCCAGGAGCTTCGAATTTCTAGAGAGTTTAGTTAGATGGTCTTTAAGGAAGCCGTTGTTCCTCTCGATCTTACCCGATGATTATGGGCGGTAGGGTATGTGCAGTTTCCAGGAGATGCCAAGAGAGGTGCTAACCTGCTGAAGACCCTTGATATAAAAGTGTTATTAGGGTCTCAGCCACAACCTCAGCAGTTTCCTTGCGGGTAGGGAAGGCCTCTACCCACCCTGTCAGGGTGTCTACCATGGTAAGCAGATATTTGGTCTTCTTGTGGGAAGGCATATGGGTGAAGTCTACCTGCCAGTCCTGCCCTGGGAGGTGTCCCCTCATTTGATGGGTAGGAAAGTTGGGGCACATTACTCCCTGGGGTGAGACAGCTGCACACGTGAAGCAGGAGGAGCAGGCACTCGTGACTGCCTCTCGCAGTGTGGGCGAGGTGAAGAGGGGTTCGAAGAGCCTCCAAATTGCCAGTGGTCCAATGTGCAATGACCAGTGAACCTGTGGAGCAATTGGGAAGGGCAATCTTGTTATGTATGAAGGCCGCCTTCAGGGTCCGCTCGAGTGTTACTACCACACAGGAGGCTTTCCAATGTCCCTGGGGGTCTAGACATGAGCTTCCATCCACAAACAGAGTTAAGTCAGGATTAGAGAGAGGAAGATCTGAGAGTCCCGAACGAGGTTGAGTAAGGGCATCTGACGACCTCATAGCAGGAGTGCTTTGCCGCAGGTTGGGTGGAGGCAGCGGGAAGGAAAAGTGGCCGGGTTCAGGGTTGGGGACTGGGTTAGGGAGATGTCAGGATTCTCGAGGAACAGGAGATGGGAGTTCCTGCATGTGAGAGGGGGCAAGGAGAGATAAGGATCGGTGGGACAGAAGATCCTGTAGTCTATGGGTGGAGAAGACCTGTAAGGGTTGCTGGAGGCAAATCTTCTGGGCCTCCTTGATGAGAACAGCAGCTGCAGCCAGAGCCCGGAGGCAGGGCTGCCATCCCCAAACTGTGGGATCAAGCTGTCTGGACAGGTAGGCTACAGGGGTGAAGGCTGGCCCTAGGAGCTGGGTGAGGACCCCCATAGCTATTCCCTGTTTTTCATCAGTAAATAGTTGGAAAGGCTTAGAGACGTCCGGGAGAGAGAGAGATGCCAGAAGGGTATCCCAGAGTTAGAAAAAGCTTGGCGAACGAGGGTGAGGAGAGGAGAGGGGTCCTACTGATGCTTCTTTAGCAGCCTGGTATAAGGGCTTAGCTAGGCGAACAAAGTTTGGGACCCAATGGCGGAAGAATCCTACCAGCAGAGGCCAGCTGTATGCCTCTGAGACGTGTCCAGGGAGGAGCTGCAGAGAAGGAGATCATCTACATACTGGAGAAGAGTGCTGGGTTCTAACGAGCATTGTCGGAGGTCTCTGGGTAAGGCCTGGCCAAACAGATGAGGACTGTCTCTGAACACCTGGCACAGGACCGTCTAGGTGAGTGGGTCCTTTTAAAATTCTTGTCAACAGTTAACTTTAGAACTTCTTTCTTTCTTTCTTCCATTAAATATTTCTGAACATGTCCAGCAATTAATGTTTCAATGCTGTATGCTATTTAAAATATTTAGAAAAGGCAGGGGGAGGAGGGAACAGGCCTCTAACTGCTTGAGTTCAAAACTGACACTTTTCTTTTTCCTAGAGATAAAGATCTAAGTTTAGTTTCTGATAAGCCTGTGCCAGCAAGAAAGTTGTTCTCTAGGGAGGGTGGAGAGGGGGAGAGGGCGGGGTGAGAAGGCGCTGAGGCCAGAGAAGTTTTTTTGCCTCAATACCCATGACTGAGATCATGGAAGGGAAAAATGGCCCTGAAAAGGAGGGCAGGACAGAGAAGGTAGCCCCCTATCGACCAGAAAGGAGACCTGCTTATCCACTACCTTGAGCATTACCCTGGGCTCGGCGAGGGTGATGGGGGTCATCGAGTCTTGGCATCTTCAGTCTTCAGCCAGTTCCAGCATGGCCAGCAGCGGGTCATGACCTGGAAGGGTGGCCCCCTACGCTGAGATGTAGAGGGCCCATCACTTTTCCAGGGGCAGTCACTTTTCCTGTGGCCATTTTGACCTTGCGCCTGGCAGTGCTTGGTTGGAGCCAGGGGCCGGGGCACTGCTTTGCCCAGTGGTCTTCATTTCCACATTGGAAGCATCTTCCAGGTGGCGTTCGTCCTCTCATGGCTGCCGTCGGCCTCAAAGGTAGCAAGGCTTGGGTTTGCAGACTCACCTCCTGTCGAAGGCAGGCTTACTCTGCCTGCTCCTCATGGGCATTAAAACCTTAAATGCCGTGTTTGGATCTCAGACCTGGGTCTGAGAAGGCATTAGGGGAGAGGGGTGGCGGAGTAGGAGGTGGGCCGTGGGCAGGAGGAGGAGGAGGAGCGCAGCGGCGGGTGGCCACACCAGGCTAGGCCTGTGGGCGGGACTTACTGGTTCAAAATGGCGGCCCCCAGGCAGACCTTGTGGCCAGAGAGGGGAGGGGCTTGTCACGCCAAGATGGCAGCCCCCATGGGAACAGCAGCCCATGCGGCCAACATGGCAGCTGGCTGCCCATAATATACAAGGGAAGAGAAACCCAAAACAGAAATCTCACTTAGCGGCTGGTGGGATGGTGGGTGGGTGGCTCTGCGCCGGCGACCTGAGACGGTGATGGTGGCTCCCGCAGCGGCGGCAGCCGCGGGTAAGGGGAGGCCGGGAAAGAGGGAGCTGCAGCAAAGAAGGAGGAGGAAGAGAGGGAGCAGAAAGCGGGCAGCGGGAGCGAGAGGGGTGGAAATGAGACAACGGCTGGGTCCAAAGAGTCAGAGACTGAGGGGCTGTGGACCGGTTTGAGGAGGTTTCTTGAGAACCTGGGCTGTGGAACAGAAGGAGCAGAGGGAGGGGCGGGAGCGCAGATAGACAAAAAAAAGCCTGGCCATATGGAACCTCGGGCCACTTCCCGGCAGAAATTACTGAGGTCAGTGAGGATGTTAAGTCCCGCTTTTGGGTCATCAGGACCCACTGAGGCCATGCCACGTTACAGAAGTAGCCAGATTGGTGAGGAGACACCCTGGAGGTGTCTTTGGTGTTCGCCCATTCCAATTCCTGGGGTCGGGTAGCGAAAGGCCAAGGACCAGCATCCCAATCCTTGATCCAATGCTACAACAGGTGACCCGAGGGACAGTAAGGGACGTCTCCCCTACCCCCTGGGGTCCGGAGTGAGGCCAAAAGGCCAGAGAACCGAGGGGGACAGGAACGTCTTCGCTGCCTCCCCAGGTTCGGAACCTCTCCTGGAGAGGCCCGGAGGCCTATGCCCGGAAGGCAATCTCTGACGCGGGCCTCGGTTTATGGACAGAGACGCCGGAAAAACCACCAGGAATTAGCATGGGTTGAGACTCACCATAGACGTTGCCGAGCTGGGGAGGAGGCTGAGGGGAAATGGGGGGCACCCTGGACCATGAAAGGTCAAACGGGGCACTCGCACCCACCCGGGTTTCAAGGCACCAGATGTAAGGTTCGAGGTGCAGGAAACGGGAGTTGGAGACCAAAATATATTAAAAGGGAGGTTTATTCCGCAGTAACGAGCGAGATTCCTTATGGAGGAGGTAGAGAAACCAGGAAAATGGGAGCGGGAGGAGGAGAAGGAGGGACCCAACCGGACTGCCTCCTGCAGAAGAGAAGGAAGAGACAGAGAGAGAAGAGCAGCGGCAATGGAGGGGTTGAGACGGCCTTTTGAGGGAACAGGAAGGGGTGGGCCCAGGGCACTCGGCAGGCGCTGATTGGTGGTTCAATGTTTCGGGAATGTTTCGGCGGCAGATGCTGGTAACGTCATAACTCTGCCCACCAGTTGGGGGGAGGGAGGATCTCTCACTGTGGGCTAGATGGTGCTCTAAGTATTCTACTCACAGTGATTCCACAAAGTAGAGATTATTACTGTTCACACTTTACAGAAGAGAAACTCAAGACATGCAGGAGTCAAGTAACTTTTCTAAAATCACACAGGTAAGAAATTGAGCTAGGATTGAGCCCACACAGTGAAATGTCCAAGCTCATCTCTAAGCCACTTAATTATGCTGGTTCCCAAGCCAACACACTGAATATTTTCATGTTCTAGGACTGTAGGGTATATTAAGTCACTGAATGGCTCCTCATGTGCATTATCTTAATTCCCTCTACAACCCTATAGGTTTATCCAGAGGCAGTGAATAAAGATAATGAAGTTTCATACTTGCTCCTCTGGTCTATTCTGAACACAGCGGCCACAGGGAGCCCTCTCTGCTCAAAGCTCACTAATGCTTCCCATCTCATTCAAAGTAAAATCCAAACTCTTTTCCATGGCCTAAGAGATCCTCTACAGTTTAGCCCTTTTCTGTGTCCTCCCTCCCTCATTTCTCAATTCCAGACTTTGCTGTTGTTGAAAAATGTCAGACACGCTCCTGACTCAGAGCCACTTTCTCTACTGTTGCCATTGCTTAGAATAAATATCCTTATTCAGGTAATGACAGGACTCATTCCTCTACTTCATTCAGGTCTCTGTTTGTTTGTTTGTTTTAAATGACCTATCAGAGGCTCTTTTTACTATTCAATATAAGATGGGAATTACCTCATCTCCCTCGACAGTCTCTAACTCCTTATCCTGGCTTTTTTTTTCTTTATGGCACCCATTATCATTGGCATCCACTTACAGCACATGATAGGTTTTATATTTATTTTCCTATTACCTTTTCCCCTCTTTCCATATATGCATAAATATACATAAACACTTCCTTTCTTTACACACACACACACACACACACACACACACACACACACACACATACTAGCTACTTACCAAAGTTTTTGGTTGTGTTTTCTGCTGTTACCCTCTGGTACCTAGAACAATGCCTGACTTGTAGAAAAATCCTCCAAACTGACACCTTGTGTGAATAAATAATTATAGGACCTCACAGAGTTTAAAATCTGGTAAAAAAAAAAAAAAAAAGGCAAAGGAGCCTTATTATCGATTCCTCAGAAACAACTGACAGTGACAGGAAAATCTTGGGTGGCATATTTTTGCTCCACTTTTTAGAAGCTTTCTAGAGCTCCAAACACAGTTCTCTGTTACACAATAAGGTTGGGTAAATATGACCAAATCCTATATAATACAAGCCTAATATGCTAAGTGTCTGGTCGTCTGTTCAACCAATCAAAGTGTAATATGCTAATGATATGGTAGGGCTGCTCAACCACTCACTATGACCACTATGACATTCACTGACCACCAGGGAGCAGATGCTCCAACCTGCTGGTTAGCTTGCTGCTGAGGTCTGGCCTATCAGGACTGAGGGAGACTAGCTGGACATGCCCTGGAGCCCTCCCACGGTCCCTCCCCTCTGATCAACCTCCTGCATCCCTTTCCATCCTGATCATGCACCAGTGGGGTTCCTCGGCCTGGCCTATGCCCTCTCGCAATCTGGGACCCCTTGGGGGATGTCAGAGAGCTGGTTTCAGCCTGATTCCACAGGCCAGGCCGAGGGACCCCACTGGTGCACAAATTCTTGCACCAGGCCTCTAGTAATATATAAACAAAACTCTTTCCCACAGAAGTGCCTACCTTTTGCTTCTAGCCAGATAATGGCTTACTTCATTTTCAGTGGCAAATAAGAGATTAAAAATTCACCTGACCAAGACATAAAGTTGAGGCATATGCAAAAAAACTTTTTTTTTTTCATTTCTAATCTGTTTTATGAGAAGTTTTTGCTTAATTAGGAGTCACAATGCAGTTGTATTATCACCATTTCATGGAAGAATTGCTCAGAAACCAGGAAACTGTTCCCTGGCTAGGTCAGGTACCTCAACTTCTTTCCTTTCTATGAAGCATTGGGATCAGAGGGAAAAGCATGGGCTTTGGAATCAGACAAAATTGGTTTAAAAATTTGGATCTGATACATATCAACTATGTGATTTCAGTGTCTTACCTTACCTTCCCCATTCCTGCCTATCTAAAATTGCATTTGTAATATATACTCACTAGAACTTTTGTGAAAGTTCAGTTAAATTATGTAGTAATGTGCCCAAGTGGTCTTGGGGCAGAAAAGTCTATTAGCGTCTTCTCTTTGTCTTAACAGAACAAACAAACAAACAAAAAAAACCACTTTCAACTAATTCTTTTTTTTTTTTTTAATATATTTTATTGACTTTTTACAGAGAGGAAGAGAGAGGGATAGAGAGTTAGAAACATCGATGAGAGAGAAACATTGATAAGCTGCCTCTTGCACACTCCCCACTGGGGATGTGCCCGCAACTAAGGTACATGCCCTTGACCGGAATCGAACCTGGGACCCTTCAGTCCGCAGGCCGACGCTCTATCCACTGAGCCAAACCGGTTTCGGCAACTAATTCTTAATAGAGAATGCATGATAAAAATATTACTTTATCATTTGCTTTTGCAATGAAGATTTCAAATGTTCCTCCAGAAATGTCAAGGGACCTGCGGATCCAGGGACCCTAACAAAAAGGCCCAGTAGGGGGTTCATGACAATTCCTGCATTTACCTTCCATAGATTTAATAAAGCATTTAAGATCCAATGGACAGTGGTTGTCCTTACAGCTTCCATCCCTTAAATTTGGTAAGAAAAGAAGAACTGCTCAAATCTTTAGCCTGTAGGAGGAGATATAAGATAAAATGCAAGAAGAACTTTGGTATAAAGAGCAGCCGAAAACATGACGTGTCCCTAGGGAATGTCAGCTCTCTTCTGTCTGACTCTCTTTTCACTCTCTCTCACACACAAATACTGAGAAACTTCAAAGTCACTGGGTTAAAAGAAAACTTTAAAACAGCCGGGGTACCAATAAAGCAATCCCTTTTCTGCCCTGAGTTATATAGAGAGCAACTTGGATCTTCATATCTAATACAGTGCCAGAGCCCAGCCAGTCCCTGGAATGTCATGAATTTTGCATGTAGGCTAAGTGTGCCTTTAGTCCATCGCCATTTGGGGGTGGGAATTGGAACCCCAAATTTAGCCCCATGTCCTGCTCATGTTTCAAGGGGGTGGGAGCCCTTGAATAAGTTCCTTTGATTGCCCAGGCTGATATCCCAGAATGCAGTAGAGACATCTGTATCAGGAAGTAGCAACAAGAGAAACTCTGATTTTAAGAGGAAAAAAATAACATACCTTAGATGTAATTATACAAGGAAGGAGAACAACAACAAGCTATGAAGCTATATGAAATAAATTTTCTTAAAAATCATGCTATAGATCTCTTGGAAGAAAAATACAGCTAAGTGTTGGTAACATGTTTAGATTTTTTTTGTTTAATTTGTTTTATTTAAGATATGTGTGATGCCACCAAAATAATGATTGGCTCTGATTTTTTTTAAATGTGTTTAAAATTTTTATTTTAAATATTTCTCTGCACTGCTTACCTGCTGCAACTTAAGGACTTGATATATGCAAATCACTTACTTTGCAAGCACCTAAAGCATTGAAGACGTTATGGAGGTATCTTAAGACTATATTCAGCCCTTGCCAGTGTGGCTCAGTTGTTTGGAGCATTGTCCCTTATACCAAAAGGTTGAAAGTTTAATTCAGGTCAGGGCACATACCCAGGTTGTACCCTCATCTCAGGTCAGGTGCACATGGCAAGCAACTGATTGCTGTTTCTCTCTCTCTCTCTCTCTCTCTCTCTCTCTCTCTCTCTCTCTCTCTCTTTTTCTCCCTCTCTCTCATATTAATAAAAAAACATATCCTCAGGTGAAGATTTAAAAAATGTATCCAGCAAAATAAATGCTAGTGTGTCCTGAAAGATTTTTTTTAAAGCTTGGTAAGTTTCTATATAGCAAGTGTATTTGGGCAATTTCTATATTCATAAAAGACAAAATTACGATTAGAGGTTATATTAGTAAAGATTGACACATTCACAATAATTACAATAATATTTTATCTAGTACCTTACAGCACATTTGAACATTTTTTCCAATATTTTGTGTGAACACACAGCACATTTTGTCTATATAACAACCCTGTGAAGTAAAATTTCGTTGAGAATTGGATGAGAAAATTGGGACTCAGAGAATTAATTGATGGTTCTTTTTTGCCAAGCAACATGGCTGGAAGAAAGTAAAGCCAGAACCAGAAGTCAGTTCCTCAGAGTACTGGTCTAGACCAGTGGGCAATGAGGATGAGCGTTATATGCCATGAGTCAGCTCTGGCTCCCGGCCATCCTATGAATGAGTGATATCCACAATGTCCTGTCCTCAACAGCCCTGCTCGGCTCCTGGAAACTCATGTCTCTGGCTTCTTTTGTGGAGTCAATTCATCTCTTATTGGGTCTTCCTCTTTTCCTGTTGCCATCTGGCTTTCCAGCATTATTATTGCCTTTTCCAAAGAATCTTGCCTTCTCATGATGTACCTGAAGCAGGACAGCTTTAATTTCATCATTTTTTTTTTTTTTGCCTCCAGCAATGTTTCCAGATTAATTTGCTTTAAGGCCCACTTGTTTGTCTTTATGGTAGTCCGGGATATTCACAGAGCTCTCCTGCAACACTGTATTTCAAATGAATTGAACTTTTTTCTATCAGCTTTCTTCACTGTCCAATTTTTACATCCATACAAGTAACTGGGAATATGAAGGTATGGGTGATCTAAACCTTGATCTCTGTTGGCACCTCTTTGCTTTTGGTGATCTTTCCTAATCTCCCATTGCAGCCCTTCTGAGTCTCAGCCTTATCTTAATTTCTTGGCTTCAGTCTCCATCGGCATTGATGACTGTACCAAGGTAAGTAAAATGTGGACCCAGTAATCAACCTAAAGTATCCGGGTCTTTTTTTTTTTTTTTTTTTTTAAGTTATTGTGTTCCAGGCCCATGAATCTCTTATCTGAGCTTTCTTTCTTTCTTTCTTTCTTTCCTTTCTTTCTTTCTTTCTTTCTTTCTTTCTTTCTTTCTTTCTTTCTTTCTTTCTTTCTTTCGTCTGTCTTTCTTGCTTTCTTGCTTTCTTGCTTTCTTGCTTTCTTCTTTCTTTTTTCTTGCTTTCTACTATAAAAGTAACATACTTCTCAAATTTATGATTTTACAACTCAGAGACAAAAGTAAAAATGTTTACTGGAAGAAAATTTGATATTATTTTTAAAACTTTTTGTAAACATCTAGTTTGTAATATTTTTAGTTTTATTGGACTTTTATATCTAAAATAAATATTTTAAGCAATACTTTAAAATTATACATTCAGGCCCTGACCAGGTAATTCAGCTGGTTAGAGCATCATCTCAATATGCCAAGGTTATGGTGTTTGATCCCTGATCAGGACACATACAAGAATCAACCAATGAAAGCATAAATAAGTGAAACAACAAAAAATCTCTCTCTCTCTCTCTCTCTCTCTCTCTCTCTCTCTCTCTCTCTCTCTTTCTTTCTCTCTCTCTGTCTGTCTAAAAAAAATCAATACATGAAAAAATAGAAAAAAATATATATATACATACATTCAGTACTTTTCTGCACAGAAGGCAGTAAGTTTCTAATTTTTAAAAGTTACCTCTGAGAACAAGATGAAGTTTTACAACTTCTTCCAATGTCATTTATTGTACAAGAAAGGACCTTAATTTTTTAAATTTCATTTCTAATAAACATTATAATAACATACAAGAAATTCCATGTTTCAATTTTTATGATTTGGGAAAGGGGCATCTGCTTGTCCTATAGTTTTGTGCTTTAGAAATCAAAATTATAAACATGCAGACTTTTTTTTTCAGAGTTTATAAATTTATTTCACATTTAGCAAAAACCTACTCAGATGCAGAAAAACAAAATCAGATATTATGTAGCTGGAAAACTAAGCATTCCATGAAGGATTAAGAAACTATATAGTCAGAATGGTTCAGGACTGCCATTCTGTTTTCCTTTTAAATGCATTGGTAACTAGAAAGTGGGACGGGGGGGGGGGGGCGGGGGTGGTGGTGGTCAAGAAGTAACATTTCTTTTTGGTTCTTTGATTTTGGGGGTGGGGGTGGGGGGACATAGAGCTGAGCCTCCTCACTTTCAGCCAATATTGGCACCAGGTGGGATGTACAAATGTTAACCTCCCCTCCCCAACTTCTCCTTTATAGGAGACTAGAGGCCTGATGCACAAAATTCGTGCATGGGCAGGGGGTCCCCTCAGCCCAGCCTGCACCCTCTCCAATCAGGACCCCTTGGGGGATGTCCGCCTGCCGGTCTAAACTGGCAGACGGCCATCCCTCTCACAATCCTGGACTGCTGGCTCCTAATCGCTCACCTGCCTGCCTGCCTGCCTGGTCGCCCCTAAATGCCCACCCCTGCTGGCCTGGTCACCCCTAAATGCCCACCCCTGCTGGCCTGGTCACCTCCAACTACACCCCTCTGCCAGCCTGGTCACCCCTAACTGCACCCCCCCCCCCCCGCAGGCCTGGTTGCTTCTTACTGCCCCCCCCCCCCGCCAGCTTGGTCACCCCCAACTGCCCCCCCTGCTGTCCTGGCCACCCCAACAGTCACCCCTACTGGCCTGGTCGCCCCCAACTGCCTCCTCTGCCAGCCTGGTCACCCCTCATGGCCCCCCCACCGGCCTGGTCGCCCCACGCAGCCTGCTTGTTCAGTTGTTTGGTCATCCCTCGCCTGGCCGTGGGCGGCTGGGCAGCCAACATCAGAGTCTTGCCTATGCCTTGGGCTGGCCCTGGGCAGCTGGGGGGCTGAGGGGACTAGGGGACTCTGGAGGCAGGCGCGCGGAGTGGCCAGACCCACCTGGGGGCGGGCCCGGCTGTACCACACACCTGCTGCCCCAGTGGGGCTGAGGGGACTGGGTGCTGCCATCTTTGTGAGGGCGTGACAGTCAATTAGCATATTCTCTCTTTATTGGATAGGATTAGAGGTTAAAGAACCTTCCTTCTCTTGATGTGCCCGAAGCAGGACAGGTTCAGTTTTACCATTTTTGCTTCCATCAATGTTTCAGGATTAATTTGCTCTAGGACGCACTTGTTTGTCTTTCTGGTGATACAGGATATTCACAGAGCTCTCCTCCAACACCATATTTCAAATGAATCAATATTTCTCTTATCAGCTTTCTCACTGTCCAAGTTTCACTCCATCCTCAGTAATTGGGAATATGAGGTGGCAAGTCAGACCTCCAGGGCTGTTATCAAGAAGTAAAGTTATTTAGAAACAAGGAAGAAGAAAAGGAAAAAAAAAATCACTAGAAAACTATGTGAAGATCTATTTCAAAATATTGCACTTGAAAATAATTAGGACTGAAAATATGGAGGAGGTATCCTTAAAACTGCCACCCAAAAACATTTTAATAAATATTGTAGTGACTACATTGATGATTGGTGAACATCGTAGTTCTTACCTACTCTTTGAGTGTTTACTATGAGTCAAGTACTCTGCCAGTTGCTAACCACAAAATAATAAAGGTGGTTCATTGTCTTTCCTCAAGAAGTTTACAGTCCAAATGCAATATTGTGAGGTAACTGCTGTGCTAGAGATTTGGTGGAGAAAGGCTTTTAATCCAGCCTCAAGAGAGATGGAAGATTTACGACTGGATTACTTGTCCATATAAACTTCAGGACCAAACACTATACATGACCCCAACAGATTCTCAATGAATTTGATGACAATTTCAGCTGAGTTATATAGAATGAGCAAGAGTTACACAGATCATGGTAACAGAAATGGCTTATCCAAGATGTCCCAGGGTAGAGGCTGCAGGGTAAGTTCTAGAAAGTGTAAGTCAAGTTTTAGATATGGCTACCATACTAAGTGGCAGAAGATCATGAGTGATGATGCTAGATATATATGTAGGAGCATATCTTGATGATTTTTGTAGGTTATGCTAAGAAATATAAACATTTTATAGATAAACATCAAAGTTCTTACTTTAATTACATTACAATGTGTGCCTAGATTACTGCCATGAGAGCACGGAGGAAAGGCAATATAACCAAAATCAGCTGTCCAAGAGGCCTTACCAAAAAAGGGATCCTTGGACTTTGAATGAGCAAAGGGAAGAAAGATCATCTTCTAGGAAAATGCACATCTAAGGATGTGGAGTCATAATGTAGCATGGAGCTTAAGCACTCCAGTTTGCCAGAGTCATGGGCAATGAAACTAGAGAAATGCAAGGGACCAGACCATGATGACTTCTGCATGCTCAGCTAAGTTGTTGAACTTTATTCTGGAAGGCATGGGAAAATATCAAATACTTTAAGCAAGAAAATTACATGAGCAGATTTTCATTTTAGAAAGATTTGTATATGGTGTGGCTGAAAAGTTACAATGAAAATGGTTCTCAAAATTATGGTACCTCCAAGAAGGCATTTTGGAAGTTGAGAAGTTTTTCTGGTCACAATAATTAGAAAGCATTATGAATTTTTTGAAGACAAAAATGTTGGATATCTTGCAATGCTGGCAGGCCTGAATAAGAAAAACTGTTACTGTACCCTACACTACCTTCTGATGTCCCATTGGACATTCAAGTGTGTGAAAAATCTTTTCCTAATTATCTGCATTAGAATCTAACATTATTTCACATATCAAAAACAAAGTGTTTTTCACTGTTTTAATATATACTGAATTTTGCATGAATGCAGGCACCACAACAATTAAGGTAAAATCTTATTTTGTTTTCTTTGGGACTTTGTCAAGAGTGGTTCACCATTTCAGAAAGAAAACAAAAAAATCATCCTTCAAGGAAGTTCTGCTTGTTACCAATAGAGCGCACCTGAATCAGTGAGTTATTATATCTGTTGCATTCACTGTGCTTCCATAGGTACAAGCTTCCAGACTCGAACTTTGACTTCTTTTCTTCCCCAGCAGGCTTCCCTGTGGCTGAGCCCCAGTTCCACACACGAGTTCAGCTAATGGCACCTCACCAGGCCTCAGCCTTGCTATAAAGAGGGATCTTAGAGAAGATCTAGAACTCATAAGAGACAATGTGGTAGTCAGTTATGAGTTGGGAAGATAATTGGATTTGAACAGTGCCTCTCAAACTGACTTATGCATCAGGATCAGAGTTAGCCAAGTTGATGAATTTTAAAGGCAGATTCTCAAGCTCTACTCTCTGAGAATCAGGGTCAGAAAGTCTGGGGTAGAGCCAAGGAGTTTGAATTTTTAACACATTCCCAGGGACACACTGATCAGATGTTTAGACCTTGGAACACCCTTGGGGGACCATCACAGTGGGTGATGTCTCCTCTAAACCTAACATAGTATGACTCTTAGAAGACTATGGCAAAGGGAGTGAGAGGTGGCTCTCCATTCCCTGACAAGGACTACCAAAACTCTAAGCATCTGACCCTGACTCCTACATAAGTGACCACATGAGTCACATGTGTGCGAATGACAACACAACATATGCTATAAGCAACTGACAAAGTAACAACATGCTGTTACTTACACAAAGTACCACTTTTAGTATTCACACACATCTATATAAAGGTCAATGATCAAAAAAGACTCAAAATGTATAATGTACACATAGCAGGTATATAAGAAATAAAGTTTTGCCAAACTGCACTAAAATTTACTCCATGACAAGAGCGGGGCATTTTCTCCACGGCTGTCATAGATTTCATGGATCCTGAGAAATCCAGCCATTTTTAGAAATCCCATGAAATTTACCTTTTCACCCGAATCCACATGAAATCAAAATTTTTCCCTACGAGTCCCCATAAAATTGGCACATTTCCTCAGAAGACCCCATGAAATTATAAAGAATATTGCAGATTCTTTGCTTCTAGCTCTTGTCACACATCTTAAAGAGACAGGTTAGATTGCAGAATTATATTAGTTTTTATTGATATTTACCTAAAATTACTCTCAAAAATAAGATAGAAGTTGCTAAATAGATAATTTCCAAATGAAAATAGAACTTGGACCTACTTTACCTAACCAGAAAATAGAAGGCATAATCTCTTCAAATTAAGCATGAGTAAATATTCCAGGAAATTGACAAAAATATAAAGTGGGCCCAATTTTTTTCTTAAGTAAAATTATCATTGTTACTCATTTTCTAATTGCTCTTTGAAAATAAAGAAACTTCATGTAAACTTTGACAGTGCAAATATTTGTGGTAAACCTTCTGAAGTTAGGAAGTTATGAATGAAAGGACTATCCCTGTTGTTTACACATTCACAAACTGCAGTGTTCAAGGCAAAAATGTTTATCCCCAAAAGCACAAAGCTGCATTCTCATATATGGGTTTGCAATGGCACACATGTCATTGATGACTTCCTGCTTTATAGATTCTAATGAGATCATGAATGTGCAAGCACGGACTATATCGTGCTTTGGAAACAGAATAGTAAGGTGGGAGGGTTTTCAGATTTAGTGAGAAAAAAAATGTGATCATTATAATAAATTAAAATATAGATATTTCTGCTAAAGTAGCATACATATTCCAATTAATGCAAAATGAATACTCAGGCCTTTTAAAAAGAAAAAAAGTGAACATGAAAAAAATTTTAAAAGGGCATCACAGCAACTCAAAGCAAAATTGCAACAGATAGATGGCTTTCAATTAAGACTACTAGTATTTATTCATTATGAAAATAAAAGAAACATGCATGTTTTATATTCCTATAGAAACCATGAAATCTCACCCTCCTGTTTTTTGCCTCAATATTGATTCCCTGGGATTGTTAAATACAACAAGCTCTCCAGTTCAAATCTGTAAGGCTACACTTAAAATGCCGTTTCCCGAATGTGAGCCAGTATTCCACTGACAGGAAGGAAGTTGTGCTGTAGACCTATCCTCCTGAATGGCAATTGACCTAACAGAAATTCGAAGCTGCCTTCACACTTTCATGTTGAATCATGTGAATATTTACTCTTTTATTAGATTCATCATCCATAATCACAAGTCCAGAAAGATGCTGGGGACGGCCACAGAACTCAGTATAATGAGGAGCTACTCCAAGCTGCCAGCTATAAATTTTAGCAACATGTATATCTTCCCCCAAAATAGACAGATGCAACTACAGAGGAGAAAGAGAAATTTAGCTTGTTCTGATATTTGGAATTCTGATTCTCATCTAGATGGGAGAGACTGTGCTGGTAAAAACATCAGTGTAGACAGAAAAGTGGCTCTCCACCAACATTGATTGGATTCCCCTGTAGGTTAATCAATCTGCAGCAGAATTAATTTTCTTTCTATTGTGATGATAACCTTCCCGGCTCTCTGCTAACACAGCAGATAGAACAGAGGATTGGAAATCAGAGGAACGGGGTTCTAATCCTTACTTTGCTATTAAATATCATGTGGCTGTGCACCTCAGTTAACCTCTTTGAGCTTCATTTTCCTTATCTGTAAAATGGGGACAGTAATCCCTGGTTTGACAATTTTTCTGAGTTTTAGTCAAACTCATAGCACGTTTTCAACTGAAAAGTGCTGTGTGCTTATAAAAGCTTTCCTTCGAAAGCCGTTCAGTGAGCAGAGGGCCTCCAGGAGTATCCTCCTGAAACCTTAGCCAAGGGGAGGCCCTCAGGTACCTTCAGCCTGCCCCATATTTGCAGTGAGCAAAGGGAACCCATATATCTGTCAGCAAATCACTGTTTAGGCTTCAGATTTCTAATCTAGAAACAATCTGAATAGTGAAATTGAAACTGATGTTTCTCATGTTATAAGAGGATTTGAACACTGAGTGTTTAAAACAAACAAACGTGAACTGTTGGTAAAATGTCAGTAATCCAGAGCTTCTGACCTGCTGATCAATTAGTCCATTCCTTGGACCTGTTTAATGAAATGTAACAAGATTTGGTTGTCATCCTCAGGTTCCCAGGTAGGAAGTGCTGGAGTAGACTTGAACCCAAGTGGTCTTAGTCACCATGTCAAAAGGTCCCATGAGGCTCCTGTCTTTGTTTCCATTGATATTTGAGAGTGGTCTCTAAAAAGCTTTGTTAAAAAAGGACAGTTGTCTGTCATTTCTTTTTATTAACAAAGAGATAATTTGATGATGGAGAGTGGAATTTGGGGATGGTTAAGGAAAACTTACAAAAAGGTAAAGCAAAAAGACTATTTAGCAAATGCAGTGAGGGTTAAGGATTATTGTAATAAGGAATTTTGTAACTATTCAAAGGTGAAATTGCTACTACTGTATGTTTTCCATATGCCTTTGTCTAGACAACACAAATAAACATACAACAACAAAAACTCACAGGCTGTCATAAAGTCCCAGATGCTCACACGTAGAATCTCAGTGCCCACAGAATTAAAGCTGTGAAATGGAGTGTGGACTATGAAATGACTAGCCCATAGAAATCGCACTCACCCCATTGCCAGGGACAGTTGGTGTTTCTTCAAAGGTACAGGACTACTTATATCTGACTTGAGACATTTAAATAAAATTATCGCTTGGTTGAGTTGTCCCAAAGTCTGTCGGTCACACAAAATCCCCAATTGACAACATTTCCTAAAATTTGATGATATTATAAATGAAGCATAAATATGGCACAAATAATGCTGAATTCATTGGTAGAATTTAAAAAATAGTTAGTTAATATACTTCAATTAAGTAGATATGTATTTTTTCTTTATAACATCATCAATATTTTGGAATTTTTATCTACACTAATAAAAGATGCTAATTGACCGTACCTCCACTATGCCCACAGCCAATTAGGAGTGATATGCAAATTAACCCAACAAAGATGGCAGGTAAATTTGCATATGCAGGTGAGGTGGGCAGCACCTGACACTGCCTGTGGGGTCCAGGCCATGATTGGGACAGGGCAGGCGGAGCAGGCAGTGCCAGACGCTGCCCATGGGGTCCAGGCCACCATTGGGGACTGGGCAGGTGAGGCAGGCAGTGCCAGACGCTGCCCATGGGGTCCAGGACATGACCGGGGACCAGGAAGGTGAGGCAGGCAGCGCCAGATGCTGCCTGCGGGATCCAGGCCACGATCAGGACCCAGAAAAGTGGCCAGACACCGCCCACAGGGTCCAGGCCGCAATCGGGACCAGGCAAGTGGAGAAGGCAGTGCCAAATGCCGCCCGTGGAGTCCAGGCTGCAATCGGGACCAGGCAGGTGGAGGTGGCCAGCATCTCTGGGATCACTGTTTACCCCTGGGCTGCCTGAGGACACCAGTGGAGCAGGCCCGGTTTGAACATTTTAATGAAAATGGGATGCCGCCGAAGCCGGTTTGGCTCAGTGGATAGAGCGTCGGCCTGCGGACTCAAAGGTCCCAGGTTCGATTCCGGTCAGAGGCATGTGCCTTGGTTGCGGGCACATCCCCAGTGGGGGCTGTGCTGGAGGCAGCTGATCGATGTTTCTCTCTCATCGATGTTTCTAACTCTCTATTCCTCTCTCTCTTCCTCTCTGTAAAAAATCAATAAAATATATTAAAAAAGAAAAAAAAAAGAAAATGGGATGCCTGTGCCCCATCCCTCCATGCCACGTCCCTGGCGAGGAGAGGGCAGTGGGCAGTTAGGAGGCACCGGGGCTCAGAAGGGACTGGGAGCAACCTGCAGGCTCGCTACCAGGAAGAGGCACTGAACCATGAGGATGCCGAGGGCTGGCTGATGGATGCGCAAAGGTGCAGAGGAGGCGGCTCTCGCAGGCGCTGATCTTGAAAAGCGCATCGACAGCCTGATGGACAAAATCACCTTTCTGAAGAAGGTACATGAAGAAGATTGCTGAGCTGCAGGCGCAGATCCAGTATGCTCAGATCTCCATAGAGATGGATGTGTTCTCCAATTCCGACCCCTCCACCTCGCTCAAGGACTTCCGTGCCCAGTATGAGAAGCTGGCTGCCAAGAACATGCAGAATGCCAAAGAATGGTACAAGAGCCACTTCACCATGCTGACCAAGAGCATTGCCAAGAACACCTACACTGTGCACGCCACCAAGGACGAGGTGTCCGAGAGCCACCACCTGCTCAAGGACAAGACCCTGGAGATTGAAGCAAGCTGGGGCATGAACAAAGTGCTTGCAAAGCAGCTGCAAGAGTTGGGGGATAAGCAGAATGCAGACGTTAGTGCTATGCAGGGCACAATCAACAAATTAGAAAATGAGTTGAGAACTACAAAGAGTGAAATGACACTATATTTAAAAGAATACCAGGACCTCCTCAATGTGAAGATGGCTTTTGGACATTGACATTGCAGCTTACAGGAAACTCTTGGAAGGTGAGGAGACCTGGCTCAGTTTCACCAGTGTGGGAAGCATAGCCAGCTGCTACTCCCAGAGTTCCCAGGTCTTTGGTTGATCTGCCTACAGTGGTTTAAAGACCAGCTCCTTCCCTTCTTAATACACCAGCCACGTCCAGGAGGAGCAGATCGAGGTGGAGGAGACCATTGAGGCTGCAGAAGCCGAGGAAGCTAAGGATGAACTCCCTTCTGAAGGAGAAGCTGAAGAGGAGGAGAAGGAGAAGGAAGTGGCTGAGGAAGAGGAAGGAGACGAAGAGGAAGAAGGTGCCAAGGAAGAATTCGAGGATGCAAAGGAGGAAGAAGGAGGTGAAGGTGAAGGAGAAGATGCCCAAGAAGCTGAGGATGAGAAGAAAGATGAAGGTGCTGGGGAGGAGCAAGCAACCAAGAAGAAAGATTGAGCCCCCTTTTCTTAATTATTTCAGGAATAATCCTCCTGAAACCAGGTCAGCCCCATCACTAACCAAGCAGTTGAGTTCCCAATACTATATGAATTAAGAAGTCAATATATATAACACTAGTGGCCTGGTGCACGAAATCCGTGCATGGGGGGGGGGGGGGCACGTGTTCCTCAGCCCAGCCTCTGCACCCTCTCCAATCTGGGACCCTTGAAGGATGTCCAACTGCTGGTTTACAGGGATCGGGCCTAAACTGGCAGTTGGATATCCCTCTCACAATCCGGGTCTGCTGGCTCCAGCCGCTCACCTGCCTGCCTGCCTGCCTGATTGCCCCTAACCACTCTGCCTGCCGGCCTGCTCGCCCCCAACTGCCCCGCACCGCCGGCCTGCTTGCCCCTAAATGCCCCTCCTGCTGGCCTGGTTGCCCCCAACTGACCCCCTGCTTGCCTGCTTGCCCCCTCCTCCCCTCCCCACTTGCCTGCTCAACTCCAACTGCCTCCCTGCTGGCCTGCTCACTCCAAACTGCCCACCCCCGCTGTCCTGATCACCTCCAACTGATCCCCACTGACAGCCTGCTCACCCCCAACTGGCCCCCCTGCTGGTCTGCTTACCCCCAATGGCCCCTGCTGTCCCATCCTGGTCTGATCACCCTCAGTGACCCAAGGTCCCAGACCCTCCTTTTTTTCTTTTTCTTTTTTTTTTTTTTTCAGCACCTCCTTGAGCAGAGGCCAGAACCGGCTGGAAGCAAGTATCTAGGATTTATTTATCTTCTATAATTGAAACTTTGTAGCCTTGAGTGGAGGCCAGGGCCGGCCAAGGCGGGTGGGAAGCTTGGCTTCCTCCATAGCCGGGGCAACCCAAGCCTCCTGCTTATTCCAGCTCCATGGCCGGCCACCATCTTGGTTTGGGTTAATTTGCATACTCACTCCTGATTGGCTGGTGGGCATGGCTTGGCGTAGTGGAGTGATGGTTAATTTGCATATTTCTCTTTTATTAGTGTAGATTCTGAGGTGACTCAGGTTGGACATTAAATGTTGTGCTATGACTTTTCTCCTCATGCAGAGTATCTGTTTGCTTGCAGAGTGGCTTCCTGGCTTGCTGCCAGCCTGTGCATGGTCCACACTTATGAGTTCAGGATCTATGACAATGTGAATAATTCAGATGTTTACAATAAAAACACATGAATATATGAATTCACTAATGTTAATGTTAAACTTCATAAAAAAAATAGTCCTTTGAATCCTTGGTGGTTAGAAATTAAAGACTTCAAATCATGTGCAATAAACAGTAAATAAAGTTACACTGAATGACAAAAAAAAATACATTAGGGGCCAGGAAACGTTCAAAGAACTGGGGAACCATTCCCAAATCAGGAAGGGAAGTCACAGGGTGTATATTATTGTTAAGAATACAGTATTTTCTACTACTTACAACATATACAATGTAATATATTAGATGCCTTCCTATTGCATGAAGTACATATTCTCATAGAGTAATACTGGTAGATATGTTATAGTTATGGCAGTATGTCACATCCTATCTATATTAATAAAAGGGTAATATGCTAATTAGAGCATGAGACCTTCCAGATGACTTCCAGACAAAGGCATGGTGGCGGGGCCAAGGCAGAGGTGGTTAGGGGTGATCAGGCCAGGAGGGGAGGGAAGTTGGGGGTGATCAGGATGGCAGGGGGGTGCAGTTGGGGACAAGCAGGCCAGCAGGCAGAGTGGTTAGAGGCGATCAAGCAGGCAGGCAGGTGAGCGGTTAGGAACCAGCAGTCCCGGATTGCAAGGGGGTTGTCCGACTGCCGGTTTAGGCCCGATCCCACAGGGGTCCCAGATTGGAGAGGATGCAGGCCGGGCTGAGGGACACATCCCCTCCCCCATGCACGAATTTCATGCACCAGGCCACTAGTTTATTATAAAAACACATTTGATAATGCATCCACTCACTAATTTGAACCCCTTCTTTGTACCAGGCAATAAGCTAGGTTCTGAAAATTTAGATATTACCATAATGCCCCTGTCCCCTACTTCACTGTCCTCAAGGTAATTTTAGGAGAGTAAGGTAGATAAAAGTCAGCCATCAGGCAACTGAAATGGGATATGTAATTAAAATGGTGCATGGTGCTATACCTGTTGCCTCAGGAGTGGATTAGCAAGGATTGGTGCCTTTCTTTTCATCTAAGAAGTAACTGGGCTTAAATCAGGATGCTGGTACAACACATAAAAAGGCAGAATACTCAGGCATCTAGAGGCAGTGGGTGGAGGGTTCAATAAGAAGGAGCTGAAGAAGGACCACAAGAAGTCAAGCTAAAGTAGATCTCCAGGTCAGGAAACTGTAATGAGTGGGCTCCTGAGGAGTCCACAGGTAAACTGCAAAGAAGTGCAATCACTTGGAAGCCTTGCCACACAGATGGTGTCTATGACCAGTTGAAGATTGCCAGGGGGAGTGGTCTGCAGCCGTGTCCATTAAGAACTAACACCCCCTGTGCCAAATCCATCCTGCCTGCTCCAACACAAATTCAAATGGTGAGGGGAGGAGTTGAGTAGGAGATAAGCTCACCCCCCAAATCCAATTATTGGTCAAACCTGGGCTGGAGAGAAGAAAGTGTTACATTGGGTATGAGGTTGTAATTTTAAATATGACTGGATTGATCTTTTTTATGAGACCTGAAAGTGACCAGCCAGCCATGGGATCCTCCAGGGATGTTACTGGATGGGAAAACCATTTAGAGGTGGTAATTTGAGAAATAATAAAGCTGTATTTTCTTTGTAATTGTGGTGGAGTTGGGGCCATTAAAAGTAATAATGTTACTGATATAATCCTACCTAATAAAATAGTGATATGCAAATTGACCATACCTCCGCTACACCCACAAGCCACACCCACCAGCCAATCAGGAGCTAGTATGCAAATTAACCCAACCAAGATGGCTGCAGCCATGGAGAGAGCAGGAGGCTTGGGTTTCCCCGGCAATGGAGGAAGCCAAGCTTTCCACCTGCCCTGGCCTGCCTTGGCCTCCGCTTGAGGCTACAAAGTTTCAATTATAGAAGATAAATAAATCCCAACAAAAATGGCGGCAGCCAAGGAGCTGGAGAGAGCAGGAGGCTTGAGTTGCCCCCGGCGATGGAGGAAGCCAAGTTTCTGCAGCCCTGGCCTGCTCTGGCCTCTGCTTAAGGCTACAAAGTTTCAATTATAGAAGATAAATAAATCCCCCCCAAATGGCTGTGGCCACAGAGCAAGCAGGAGACTTGGCTCCACTCAAGGCTACAAAGTTTCAATTACAGATGATAAATAAATCCCAGATACCAGGGCCTCTGCTTGGGTTGCTGGAGGGCGTGGCCAGCCTACAAACCACCACAGGCCCCTCACCCAGGCCACCCCATGCCCCAAGAGAACCCCCACCCTGATCTGGGACACCCTTCAGGGCAAACCAGCTGGCCCCCACCCATGCACCAGGCCTCTATCCTATCTAATCCTATCTAATAAAAGAATAATATGCAAATTGACCATCACTCAAACACACAAGATGGCTGCCCCCATGTGGTCAAAGATGACTGCCCCCACATGGACACAAGATGGCTACCACAAGATGGCCAGCAAGGGAGGGCAGTTGGGAGGGACCAGATCTGCAAGGGAGGGCAGTTGTGGGTGATCAGGCCAGCAGGGAGGGCAGTTGGGAGGAACCAGGCCTGTAAGGGAGGGCAGTTGGGGGGGATCAAGCCTGCAAGGGAGGGCAATTAGGGGTGACCAGGCCAGCAGAGAATGGAAGTTGAGGGCGACCGGGCCTGCAGGGAAGAGCAGTTGGGGGGACCCAGGTCTGCAGGGGAGAGCAGTTAGGGGTGACCAGGCCTGCAGGGAATGGCAGTTAAGGGTGACCAGGCCTGCAGGGGATGGCAGTTAGGGGCAAACAGGCTGGCAGGGGAGCAGTTAGACATCAATCAGGCTTCCAGGGGATTGGTTAGGGGGTGATCAGGTTGGCAGGCAGAAGCGGTTAGGGGCAATCAGGAAGGCAGGCAGGCGAGCAGTCCTGGATCCATTGAGGGGTCCCAGATTGGAGAGGGTGCAGGCTTGGCTGAGGGACACCCTCCCCCCGTGCACAAATTTCATGCACTGGGCCTCTAGTCTATACTAATAAAAGAGAAACATGCAAATGACCATCACTCTGCTATACTACCAGCCAATCAAGAGTGAGTATGCAAATTAACCCAACAAAGTTGGCAATGCCATAGCAACCAGGCAATGCTGGAGCTACTGGGGGCCGGATCAGAGACACAAACCCGCAGGCCTGGCACCCAGCAGCCTCAAGCCCCGTGGTCGAGGTGCTGGGGCTGTTGGGGTTTGGGTGGCAGCGGAGACACAAACCTGCAAGAAACCTGTGGAAAGGGAGATAAACTATCATAACTTTATCTCCCTTTCCACAAGATGAGAAAACTGCCTCTGGTTTATTTAGTGATGTGGCCCACACCTACAAGCACAGGGTATGTTATGACCACTCCCAGGAAGGTCTGGTCAGAATACCATCTCCAGGGAATAACGCTACTGTGGCAAATCATCTAAGAGAGGAAACAAACTTTTGTTGGGTTTATTCTGAAGGTCAGAGAACATGCCACCCCAATATATACTGTGTTGTTATATCGATGATCTTGAGTTGTGAATGCTTGAAAAACAGCAAATGCATTCAGAGTCTTTCACTGAAGTCTCCTGATCTGCCTAAAATCAGACCCCCCAAAAGGAGCTTAAATGTCATAGGTCCCCTTGACGGGAGAAGTGTCATCAGGCAAAGAAGACTGACTCCTGTCACAGGAAAGGAGAGTAGAAGTTGACATCATACCCAAACTTTGTTACAAACTATTTCCCCCGACCCCCATTCATCTTTCCTAAATATCATTACTCTCCTCTAAGAGGCCTGTATCTCCTGTCCCCTTTCCCTAGGAAGAAGGTATTTAAATCTACATTCTAAGCCACCTTAAGGAGTAACTCATTTTTCCCTGGGATCTCCCACATATACATGAGTTACACATGTTAATGAACTTTTGTTTTTCTCTTGGTGATCTGTCTTTCATTACAAGGGCCTCCACTAAGAACTCAGAAAGGTAGAGGAAAACTATTTTTCCTCCTTCATAATTCTATCTCAGGAAATCAAGTCCCCAGGTGCACACTGAGGTTGGTTCAAGTACCAAGCAGTTCTGGCTGACAGGAGGGAAGCTTCTAGGGAGAAATAAATGATATTGACATCAAAGTGGGACGGAGAGTACATGCATGGTTGCTGGTGGGAGTTTAAAGTGGTTCAACATTTTTGGAGGATAATTTGGCAAATTCGGTAGAAATGTTCAAGTACATCCAAGAGTCTTCTTATAAGAACCACATCTACTGAGATAAAGCACAAGTGCATAAGCCCTGGTCAACCCAGGATGCTACTGTGGGATCCCCTTCCACGATAGGAAAACCTGGAAACAACCTGCGTTTTTAGGACAAAGTGGCATCTATACTAATAAAAGGGTAATATGCTAATTAGACTGAACATCTTCTGGACGTCCTTCCAGACAAAGCCATGTTGGCGGGCCCAAGGCAGAGGAGGTTACAGGCGATCAGGCAGGCAGGGAGGAGCAGTTAGGGGGATCAGGCCAGCAGGCAGGTGAGCAGTTAGGAGCCAGAGGTCCTGAGGGGTCCCAGATTGAAGAAAGTGCAGGCCGAGCTGAGGGGACCCTCTTCTCATGCACGAATTTTGTGCACCGGGCCTCTAGTTAGCTAATAATAATAATAATAATAATAATAATAATAATGATAGGAAGAAAGCAAAGGGAGGCCAGATATTATAAGCATGGTCATCTGGACAGCTTCACCAGGAAGCTACAATGTCACTCCCCAGGGAACCACTGGCCCATTCCCTGCAGGTCACTGGGGGAAGGGGTCCAACAAAGGGGAGATGGATGTATGCACAGTGAAGTTGGGGTGATGTAGGGAAGGTGCTTGTTTATCAGTCTAGCCTGGAACAAAATTAATTGGCTAGCGGGCGTGGAGCCGCTGCAAGCTTGTGAAATCATAGAAGGTTAAAATCCGCAGGAATTCTCTCTCTCTTGTTCCTCTGACTTTGCTCATGCTTCCTTGAACTCAGCCTTATTCCCTCCATAGCCATGCGAACCTGACACACAATGGACTGCAGATGGGAACACAAGCTAAGCCAGCCAGTTGCTGGACTGGACTGTGCAAATATGGAGGAGAAACTCTAGACACTGGCTTTAACCCTAGCTCTCCTGAAGACAAATGGTACCTTTTTTTGGTGGGATGGAGAGGGATGGCTAATTTGATGCAAGTAAATATCACTCATTCTCCCATGTGAGTCTCAGAAAATTCCTTTTCTCGTGCCATCCCAAGAAGCCCACTTCCACTAGTATCAGGGGGCGACACAGAGAGCTCCCCACTGATAACAATAGCCACAAGTGTTATAAATAGGATATCAGTAAAAACAAGGAGTCCTTAAAAGGGACAACTAACATCATATTGGGATAACAAAGACTTCTCAGAAATGTTTACGGTTATGAGCAGATTATCACCTCTGTTAACCTCCCTGAGCCTTTTTTTTTTGGTCAAGTTACTTGAGTCAAAAGTCATTGAGTCATGTTAATTTTGTTCTTAACTCTAGATCACTGACTTTTAAAATAGCAAAGGCCTTGCTTTACATAATGTATAGTTTAATCTATTAATAGTTGTTGTTTTTTAAATAAGTGAGTTCCCTTTTGGACAGCCATGACTTCATTCCTTTAACTTGCTGACTCACTTTAAAGCATTTTGAGGATGGAGAGGTTTGTTCTCCAGTTGTAAAGAGAAGTGTGAGTGCCTAATGGAAGCATAGATTTCAAAACTCATGTCATTTGGCTTATTTGTGTCAGGAGGGGAAAAGGAAGGTAAGCGGAACAAAAGAACACCTACAAGACATTCTGAGGGACACCAGGGCCAGCACTTCAACAGACTTCCTGCGGAGCTGCTGCAGTTTCATATGCATTAGAATGGCGCTGGCCCTGAGGAGGGGGTGCTAATCCTGGCCTCATTGTTCCCCACCAGGTGTGCCTAAGTGGCTCCTGCCCACCAGCACTCCCCTCTCCCCTTCCCACTGCCTAGTGTGCTTCAAAGACAGACTTCCAGGAACTGAAACAAAGAAGTTGCTTCCTTCCTTTCATTCTTAGTTTCTTTTGCCTGATTTTTTTTTTTTTTTTTTATGTTTGGCTCCTTTTGTCTTGTGCCATGTGACCATGACTATAAGAAGTAAAATTCAAACCCCCTGACACTAGAGTGACTAAAAAGAATAGATTCTTGAACCCAAAGCAGCCATTTTATTCAGGATGCTTTTAGCATGCCTTTCTCTGACAACGCTTTCACGTTCCTATAATTAAGAGATTTCAAAACCTGGAAAACATGAATGGTTCTTGCTCATATATGCATATGTACACCCAGAATGACTCATGTGCTGCTTTGTGCAAAGGACCAAAATGTATTCCTTCGCAGTTTAGAGTTCAGCTTTCTCATCTTCGCTTCTTGCAAAGCTTGGTACCAGTTGTACACTGAGTGTTCCAAAGTGACTTATATGCTACAGTTATTTCAACTGAAAAAATATATATTTTTAAGTTGGAATAATAAAATTGTCTGATTTCACAAACTGAAACTTATTTTAGCTATAAAGTGCTGTTACATTTTTAGCATTGAAGAGTTGTAAAATCATAAAAGCCAGCATTTCAGTAAGGGCCTGAGGTCAGTTGAAGACAAGGTCAGTTGAAGACAATTAGAATAAGTCAGCCAAGAACGTTGAGATAGAAACCAGATAGCCATCTATGGCTGGGGGGAACCCATACCAAGAGCTTGTGTATACCTAAAGAAAAATGTTTGTATGTCAACAGACTTAATTGTCTTAATTGTTCCAGGAAGCAGAAAACCACAGTGGAAAGTTACCGGGTTGTAAAATGGAAAGACCCTGCCCCCTAAAGTGTATTTAACCTGTGTTCAAACCCTGCTTCGGGGCCCACAACCTCTGCTCTGTGTTCAGAGTATGTTGTGGGACCGGGCATGCCTGTACCAATAAACCCTTTGCTTTTTGCATGAGAAGCCTCTTTTGGTGCTTTGTGAGTGCGGCCAGCGTTCCGGGCGTTACATTTGGAGGTCCCACCGAGATTGCTGCAGCCGCCTTCAGGCTCCAACAGACGCTTCTTGGGGTAAGTAACTGCGCCTCTTGGATAGCGATCGCTTGTCCTTGTCTTCTGTTTGCTGTTTAGTTTGAGGGTTAAGGCTGGCAAATCTGTTTGGTCTGGTGGCTGTCGGGGAGGGGCGTAAGTCTCCCCCGACTGCGACGACAGACGTGTCCTCGGGTCGCAGGCCACATCCCCGGGGGACGCCCTGGTGGAATCTGGGGAGGCCCAGGGACGCCTGGAATCCTCCCATCTGGGGAGGCCCAGGGGCGCCTGGAATCCTCCCATCTGGGGAGGCCCAGGGGCACCTGGAATCCTCCCATCTGTTAGAGTACTCTGAAATTCTGTTGCCAGCCAGGTCAATTGGTGCTGTGAGACCTTTTGGATTTTTGTCTGAGCGTGTTGTGTTTGTCCTTGTCTTCTGTTCAATGTTTACTGTCATTTGTATGGTTCTTGTCATGGGTCAGTCCACCTCCACACCTCTGTCCCTGACCTTGGATCATTGGTCAGAAAGCCTTTCTGGCTCCTCAGTTCTCTCCCAGGACCCTGCCGACGATGTCGCAGACCGTGATGTTGCCTGTGAAACCAGCTACCCCTTCCCCGCCGCCCTCGGCCCCTCCCGTCTTCTCGGCACAACCTGATCTGATCCTTTTAGACTCTCCTCCGCCCTGTCCTAGGTTAACAGGTCTCGTGGAGCCCTTAATGTTCTCCCGTCAACCCATTTGGGATGGCTGTCAGCAACTCCTGGGAACCCTCTTCACCACTGAGGAGAGAAACTAGGCTCCTAGAGGCGCGGAAAAATGTTCCCGGGCGGGACGGACAACCAACGCAATTGCAAGACCGCATTGACGACATCTTCCCCCTGCGCCGCCCAGACTGGGACCCTGACACCCCGAAAGGTAGGGAGCATCTGTCCTCCTACCGCCAGGCTCTTGTGGCAGGTCTCCGGGCAGCCTCCAGGCGGCCCACCAATTTGGCCAAGGTAAGGGAAATCGTTCAGGGGCCCCCCGAATCGCCCACAGTCTTTTTAGAGAGGTTAATGGAGGCCTATCGGAGGTTTACGCCCTTTGATCCACAATCAGAGGAACAGAAGGCCTCGGTGGCCATGGCCTTTATTGGCCAATCAGCTGCGGATATAAGGCGTAAACTACGGTGCCTTGATGGGCTCCAGGATTTGACTCTCAGAGACCTAGTTAAGGAGGCAGACAAGGTTTTTCACAAAAGGGAGACAGAGGAGAGACAAGGCATTGACTAAAATCCTGGCCACAGTAGTTAGTAACACAAGAGAAAGGAAGTAGAAAGGGAGGGGACCTGGGTCCACGATGGCGGTCAAATTTGGACTCGGACCAGTGCGCATATTGCAAGGAGAAGGGCCATTGGAAAAGAGACTGTCCCAAAAGGTCCAGGACATGATGGCATGGCTTGAGGAATACCCAGATGCTTGGGCAGAGAAAGCCGGACTAGGGCTGGCAGAAAATCAACCCCCAGTGGTGGTTACCTTGAAGACCTCTGCAGTCCCAATTCGAGTCAGGCAGTACCCCATGAGTAGGGAGGCTCGTGAAGGAATCAGACCACATATTCAGAAGCTAATCCAAGAGGGGGTTTTGAGGCCCTGCCAGTCAGCCTGGAACACACCACTCCTCCCTGTCAAGAAGCCAGGAACGGGAGACTACCGACCAGTACAGGATCTGAGGGAGATTAATAGTAGGGTACAGGACATACATTCCACTGTACCTAATCCCTACAACCTTCTAAGCACCCTCCAACCTGACAGAACCTGGTCTACTGTATTAGATTTGAAGGATGCTTTCTTCTGTCTACGGCTTTGTGAAAGCAGCCAACCATTGTTTGCCTTTGAGTGGACTGATCCAGAGGCCGGGATAGCGGGACAACTGACCTGGACAAGGCTACCCCAGGGCTTTAAGAATTCACCCACCATTTTCAATGAGGCCCTCCACCAGGACCTGGGTCCCTTCAGAACCCGACACCCGGAGGTGACTCTGCTCCAGTATGTAGACGACCTACTGTTGGCTGCACCGTCTCAGGAGGAATGTGAGTATGGGACCCGTTCCCTATTGCAAGAGCTTGCTCAGCTGGGGTACCGGGCGTCAGCTAAGAAGGCCCAGATATGTAGGCGGGAAGTAACTTTCCTAGGATATACTCTCCGGGAAGGAAAGCGGTGGTTGACGGAGGCCTGGAAAGAGACTGTTGTGCAGATTCCCGTACCTGCCTCCAGGAAGCAATTCCGAGAGTTCCTGGGGACGGCCGGGTTCTGTAGGCTATGGATCCCGGGGTTTGCGTCATCAGCCGCCCCACTTTATCCACTTCTAAAAGGGGATGCGGAATTTTCCTGGGGGCCAGAACAGCAGCAGGCCTTTGACATCAAGGGGGCCCTATTGTCAGCCCCAGCACTGGCACTCCCCGATGTTGAGCCGAGAAGTCCTAACTCAGACCTTGGGACCCTGAAGGAGGCCAGTGGCCTATCTGTCCAAATGTCTGGAATCAGTAGCAGGAGGATGGCCCCGCTGTTTGAAAGCTATAGCTGCCGCCGCTCTGTTGGCCAAAGACGCTAACAAATTGACTTTGGGACAAAAATTGACCATCATAGCCCCGCATACTCTGGAAAGCGTCATCAGGCAGCCCCCAGACCGATGGCTCTCAAATGCACGCATCACCCATTATCAAAGCATTTTATTGGATAAGGATCGGGTAACCTTCAGGCCCCCGTCTACCTTAAACCCTGCCACCCTGCTCCCGGACGAAGCTGCGGATCCGGTCTTGCACTCCTGCCAGGACATCTTGGCAGAGGAAGCAGGAATTCGCCGCCACCTGAAGGACCTTCCATTACCCAACTCAGAAGTAACCTGGTTCCCGGACGGTAGCAGCTTCCTGCGAGATGGTAAGAGACATGCGGGGGCGGCGGTAGTCAGCAGAACTAAGACCATATGGTCAGCAGGGCTGCCAGAAGGGACCTCAGCCCAGAAAACGGAGCTAATTGCTCTCACAAGAGCCTTAGAATTGGCTAAAGAAAAAAAAAAAAAGGCTACCATCTATACAGACAGCCGCTATGCATTTGCTACTGCTCATGTACATGGGGCCAAATACCAGCAAAGAGGACTACTAACCTCAGCCGGAAAGGACATTAAGCATAAGGCTGAAATCCTTAGGCTACTGGCGGCCGTTCTGCTGCCCACCGAATTGGCTATAGTCCATTGCCCCGGTCATCAGAAAGGATCAGACCCCATAGCCGCAGGGAACCGGCGGGCAGATGAGGAAGCAAAGACAGCAGCCCTTCGAGGGGCAGAAGTTCTAGCAGACAGAAGTTCAAGTCCACTAGTAACTGAGACCCAAGAGGAGAATCTGACACCCACAACTGTTACAGCATGTTCATCAGCTCACTCATCTAGGTGCCAGAAAAATGCAAGAACTGCTGAGGGAGCAACCCTTTTCCTTAACTGCTACAGAAAACAAGAGGCTGATGGAACAAGTGGCTAAAAATTGTCAAGCCTGCCGGGTTGTAAATGCACATCCGTCCCAAGCCCCGGAGGGAAAGAGGCTAAGGGGGAATAGGCCTGGCCAATTCTGGGAAGTGGACTTTACTGAAATCAGGCCAGCCAAATATGGGTTAAGATTCCTCTTAGTTTTTGTAGACACTTTCTCAGGATGGGTAGAGGCCTACCCCACCCGGAGGGAAACAGCCCAAGTGGTGGTAAAGAAGATTATGGAAGAACTTTCTCCTCGGTTTGGACTGCCCCAGGTAATTGGGTCAGACAATGGACCTGCTTTCGTGGCCCAGGTAAGTCAGGGAGTGGCCAGGGTGTTGGGGATTAATTGGAAATTACATTGTGCCTATCGTCCCCAAAGTTCAGGGCAGGTAGAGAGAATGAATAGAACCATTAAGGAGACCTTAACTAAATTGACCTTAGAGACTGGCGTTCAGGACTGGACCTTGCTCCTGCCTTATGCTCTGTTTCGGGCTCGAAACACGCCCTCGTCCTCTATCTCACCCCTTTTGAAATTCTGTATGGAACCCCACCTCCGGTCTCAAGAATATCACCCATTCTAGGTAAAGACTCATTACCCTATACCCCTCTGCTTGCCAGGTTAAAGGCTCTGGAAGGGATCCAGTAATTTGTCTGGAAGCCGTTGGCCTCCGCTTATCAGCCAGGAGACCTTAAGGTGCCCCACTCATTCCGAGTCGGAGACTCGGTACTCGTAAGAAGACACCAGACTCACAGCCTAGAGCCCCGGTGGAAAGGACCCTACGTGGTGCTGCCGACCACCCCGACAGCAGTAAAAGTAGATGACATCACGTCTTGGATCCATGCCTCCCATCTCAAGCCTGCGCCGCAGCAGCCGGGACCAGAATGAACGGTAGAAAAGACTGACAGTATTAGACACTTGGGATCTGGGAGCAGTAGAAGACCCCACCAAACTCCCCCTGCTCATACGAGATGATGGGCACCATCCCAGCGGTGCCCATACCTCAGGGTGCAGTGATTCCCGCCAGGGGTGTGTTCTCGGTAACATTGAATTTTATGTATGCCCCGAGGAAGGGAGGGAATGAGGAAAAATAAGGACCTGTGGGGGGGCCTGAATCTCTATATTGTGCTGCTTGGGGGTGTGAAACAACAGGGGCAGCCTGGTGGATATGAGGTTCCCCAAGGGACTGGATACAGGTATTGAGGAATATCACGGGAAGAGCCAGTACTGATTGTGAAATACCAGCCCCTTGTGGGACAGGCATTCTATGTAACGGGTTAAACATTTCCCTCACTGAGAACGGGAAAAAATCAGAGAATCTACAGACATGGGGTCTTAGATTCTATACTCCGGGCTATGATTATGGATTATGGTTTACAATAAGACTGAGACAGGAAGCTGTCCCCGTACCTGTGGGCCCAAACCTTGCCCTTCGCCCACCAGCATCACTTTAATCAGGCAGCAATACTCAGCATTAGATGAATCTGAAGGTCTCTAGGATTAGAGACCGGCCACAGAAAAAGGGGGGAATGAAGAGTTGTAAAATCATAAAAGCCAGCATTTCAGTAAGGGCCTGAGGTCAGTTGAAGACAAGGTCAGTTGAAGACAATTAGAATAAGTCAGCCAAGAACGTTGAGATAGAAACCAGATAGCCATCTATGGCTGGGGGGAACCCATACCAAGAGCTTGTGTATACCTAAAGAAAAATGTTTGTATGTCAACAGACTTAATTGTCTTAATTGTTCCAGGAAGCAGAAAACCACAGTGGAAAGTTACCGGGTTGTAAAATGGAAAGACCCTGCCCCCTAAAGTGTATTTAACCTGTGTTCAAACCCTGCTTCGGGGCCCACAACCTCTGCTCTGTGTTCAGAGTATGTTGTGGGACCGGGCATGCCTGTACCAATAAACCCTTTGCTTTTTGCATGAGAAGCCTCTTTTGGTGCTTTGTGAGTGCGGCCAGCGTTCCGGGCGTTACAGCATCTCCTGTAAATTTACTTGTAATTTAGGAAACTGCTATTATTTAGCACAGTGATGGGCAACCTTTTGAGCTTGGTGTGTCAAACTTCGCCAAAAAAACTAAGCATAACTCGGGTAGTGTGTCACTTTGAGGAAAAAACATTATTTCGAGATATTTATAGTTTAAATAACATAAATGTATAATTGTTATATATAATTGTATTTAATAAACCAAAAACTAAATATTTAACTTACCTGCTTAGTGACTTCTTTGTTCATCCGTCAGTCGGTTTCTTTTGTTGGTCTTGATATTATTTAGCTTGTGTGGGGTGCCGTGAACTAAGATAAGTGAGGGGGAGGGGGAATTCTTTAACTAACCTGCCTATTAGTGACTTTTTTGTTGCTGAATTTCATTGGCTAAATCTTCAATTCAAGGTTGGTATTTTGTACATTTCAGGCCTAAGCAAGCGCTACTAACTTCATCTGTCAATCTGTTTCTTTTGTTGGTTTTGATATTATTTAACACTGAGAATAAGGCCTCACAAAAGTATGTAGAGGGAAAAATTGTGAGTAAAGCCATTGCTATATTCTTCAGAGTGCTAAAAGTATCTGGTAGTCGGTTCTAGGTACTCCAAATTTCCTGTTCCTAGTGGCACTCCTCTTGATTCTCCAAGTGGCACCTTTCTAGATTCTTAAGCTTTGACCTCAAGTTGACAAATACCTGAGCCCAGATACTGTCTTGAAATTCTGCAAGTTGCATCTCCAAATCATCAATTTGCATCCATTGGAAACCATTTAATTCCAAACTACTGTAGACTACTACATCAGGATACTTAATTATTTTCATGGTCTGGTCTAGACTTCTAAATTGACTAAATCTATCACTAAACTGGTCAAATAACGAGTCTAAAACATGCTGGTACTTCATATGCAAGAGTTCCATTTCATTTTGTACAGCTGCACTGGCCTTCTCAAAATACTTTGTTACTCGAGGAAAATACTTATAAGTTTTAGTTTCTACATCTCGCTTGAAAATTTTAACTTTACTTTCAAAAGCTTTTATATATCCAAACATAACGTCAATACTTTTGCCAAAACCTTGTAACTTTAAGTTCAGTTCATTAATATGAACAGAGAGATCTGTAAAAAACATCAGGGTGTTGACCCACTTATCATCATTAAGCTGAGGAAAGTTTCCCAGATCCTTATTGTCAAGAAATACCTTAATTTCTTCAAAGCACTCCACAAAGCACTCAAGAACTTTGCCTCGGCTCAGCCATCTTACATTATTGTACATCAGCAGTCCACTGTAGGTGGAATCAACCTCCAGTAAAAGTGCCAAAAATTCTCGCTTGTGAAGGGGGCGAGCAGCTATTAAATTAACTATTTTTGTAACAACTGACATTAAGTCGTTTAAGTCGGTGAATCCTGCCTTGGCACATAAAGCCTCTTGATGGATAATACAATGAAAAGGCACAATCGGATGTCCAATAGCTTCTGTAAACAATTTGACAAATCCGACTTTTTTCCCCACCATATTTGGTGCCCCATCTGTCGTCACTGACACAACTTTAGAGATATCAATGCTTAGGTCACGAAATGTTTGTATAACAACCTTACATATTTCGCTTCCTGATTTACTTGTTGACACTGATACTAACTTGATTAACTCTTCTCTCATTGTGAGACCATCAGAATATCGACCAATAATGGCCAACTGAGCATGTGATGTGACATCAGTAGTTTCATCAAGAGAGATCTAAAAATATTTACACTTCCTTATGTCTCTCTTCAATTGATGTTGTATGTTTGTGTTCAGTCTCATTATTCAATCTTTTATGATATTTCTACTGAGTGGTAACTCAGATATTCTCTTAATAATTGCATCTTTATTCTGCATATCGTGAAATAGAACTGGTGCACATCTTAGGAGAGTTTCTTTAATAAATTCTCCCTCACTGAGCGCTTTTCCATGCTGAGCTATAGAGTGAGCAATGCTCAAACTTGCAGATGTTAAATTTGTAGAGCCTTTCATAAATTTAAGGATGGAATTAGATTGGCTCTTATAAAGGTGTAGCTGCCTGGAGATGTATTCCTTCCTTTCATTCTCACTTTTATCTAAGAGCTGGGAATGATTAGTTTCAAAATGTCTATTTATATTCCACGTTCTACTTACTACCGTTTCAGTACATAGAACGCAAAATGATCTGCCATTTTTTTCTATAAAGCCATACATCTCGGTCCATGTCTCTTGAAAGGGTCGGCCACTGCTACAACCACTTCCTTTACTTAACCTTAGTTTTTTATTTTTTGGGTTCTCCATCACGGGGGGCAGTGACAGAAGATAGAATTATAGATAGCTTGTTAGGCCTGCAGGCCATTAGGGGTTAACTAGCCTAACTAACCACAAAATGGTGCATATAACTGTCTTTTAAGAAAGGGCAGGGTTAATAAGCAGAAATAGGGGTTAATAAGGATGCACAACAGTAATAGCGGTGAAATGGAGTCTGTACTATGGAGCAAGATGGTGTTCCTTATGTGAATTAAAATGGCTGCCGTTATTTCTAATGGCGGGAAACAGCACCCATAGCAAGCCACAAACCCTCGCCTCTTCCAGCCTCCCCCTCACTTATCTCAGTAATGATGGATTAGAAATCCATGACACCCCAGAGCAGTAGATAATGGTTGCTGTGGTTAACTGTTATTTGGTTACTGGGATTGGCAGGGCTCCCAGAGATGCGTCCCCAGCTGCGTTCCGCTGCTCCCTGCTCTGCCAGCGGAAGTGAGGGCAAAGATCCCGGCTTAACCGGAAGTCCCAGAACTAGACGCTCTGTGCGGGACTTCTATTGTTTTGGCCTACGGACCTCCGGCACAGAGTGTCTAATAGGGGAGGATGAAACATTTGCGATTAGAGTCGTGGAGTTACTCCAAGACTCTAGTCGCAAATGTTTCATCCTCAGGAGCAGCAAATGTTTCATCTTTGGCATGTGGCCGCCTTAGCGGCCGCGTGTCATCAGAAATGGCTACGCGTGTCGCCATCACTGGTTTAGCACTTAGCAATGTAAACTAGTAGCAATAACTTTTTTATCATCACAGATAATTAAAATTTAATGTAGTTCATATTATATAATCAGGTATTCCCTTCCGCTAAAATGATTACAATTCAACAGTATAATTTAAATGCATAATGTGAATAATTCAAAAATATTTCAAATGCAATGTTAAGAAAGAATGTTAGATATAAATAAAGTATATTTTTATGTCATAACAGTTATCAGATATATTAAAGAAAAAAAATACTCTGGTTTTAAAGTTTGCATAGTATAGCCCTCTTATATTCTTGTTCTTGGGTTTTGTTTTGCTTTGATTTGTTTGGCAAAAAAAAAGAAGAGGGAAAGAAAAGAACATAGTGACTCTCACACTTCTTGTTACAAGTTTGGAAAAAGTGATCCAACTCTAGTTGTTAAGTTTAACTACTTAACCCAGTGATGGTGAACCTATGACACGCGTGTCAGCAATGACACGCATAGCCATTTCTGATGACATGCGGCCGCTGAGGCAGCCGCATGCTGAGGATGAAACATTTGCTGCTCCTGAGGATGAAACATTTGCGAAATAATGTTTTTTCCTCAAAGTGACACACTACTCGAGTTATGCTCAGTTTTTTGGCGAAGTTTGACACACCAAGCTCAAAAGGTTGCCATCACTGACTTAACCAATACATATTAACAGGAAACAACTTTAATAATGATGATGAACAACCAAAGAAAAAAGAAGAAACTTCATGTTAGATGTAATTTTGCACTTTGGATAGTAAATTGGAGTTTCCTCAAGTTAAACATACATTTACTAAACAACCCAGCAAATCTACTCCAAAGCATCTGTCCCTGTCCCACAAAATAAAAGTCATGGTGGCCACATAAAGAGTTAATGTCAATGTTCATAGTGATACTGAATTTTTGGACTGGAACCCGGATCCTTTGTCCGCCGGAATCGAAGAATGAGTCCATGGACAGAAAGTAGTATAGCAAAGGTGGAGATTTATTGAAGAACAAGTACAAACTCCCTTGTAGGTAGGGGGAAGAGTCCCACAAAACGGACTCCCACGTGGGGAGGGGGAGAAGGGTCCCACTGAGTCCCTCTTCCCTACAGTTTATAAAGGCTGCAAATCCTGATGCCTTGATATCCCCTCTGATTGGTCACTATTCCCCTAGAGTTGGTTACTATAGTAACTCCTGGGACAGGTGAGGTTCTTCCCAGCTCCTTCCTTCTGAATGAAGGGCTTCCTTCTCTTTATTTTGTAAATGTGACCTTTCTTGGCTACTTCCAGTTCCCTTGTCTTATGTAAATATACCTGTTGCTGCCTCCTTGTCTTATGGAAATGTAACTGCACCTGGCTTCATTGTGGTATGGAGATGTGACTGCACCTGGCTTTTGTGTTATGAAAATGTACCTTCTCCCAGTATGCAGCCCCTTGCTTTCCATGGACCCCAATTCTAAAAAATCCCTAAGCTTGCCTGTGTCCCCCTAAAATTCCTGCTTCAATAGCAGCAGCATTCTAAGTTTAAAAGCAATGGAGACAATTCAAATGTCCATCATTACAATGAATAGCAAAACAAACTGGTATACCCATGTGACGGAGTACTACTCAACAATGGAAATGGAATGAATCACTGAAACATGCAGCAACACAAAACCTCAGAAGCATTTCACTAAGTGAAAGAAGCCACACAGAGGAGGATGTATGGTATGATTACATTTATGTGGAATTTCTAGAAAGAGAAAAACTATAGCAACAGAGAAATCAGTGTTTGTCTAGGGCTCATGATGAAGCATCCATCTTATATAAAAACTGCTGTTTGAAATTTTAACCCTGCTATTTGGCTTCTGTAAATGCTTGCTTGCTTAAATAATAAGGAAAATAAGACGACTCCCACTTCAGAGAGGCCATTAAACCTTCTCTGGACGAAATTATCAGTGCTGGCACCAGGCCAAGCTTTTGGTTGAGGTCTCAAGGCCCCAGCACATAGGGGCTCTTTAAGAACTTGCAAAGGGGGCAGGAAACACACCATATTTGGGAGACAAAGAAGGTAAAAACATATAAATAGGGAAAATTCCTCCATGTTGGGGCCCAGAATTTGAGAGACATTTTCCTGTGGACCTGTGCGTAATAAAGTGTAACTCCAAACTCTCCGAGCATTGCTTGATTTATTCTGGTTCTTTGTAATAATGATAGAAGTGAGAATTAGCTGAAATGGCCATTAAGGAAATTTGGGGGGGGGGTGATGAAAATGTTATAAAACTAGATTGTGTTGCTGATGGCACAACTCTAAATTTTATATAACTCCATCAAAGTGTACACATGAAATCAGTAGATTTTGTGGCAAATTACATATGTATACAGTTTTTTAAAAATCTAGGCTTCTTCTATTGTCCTGCTACTACCTCATATATTGCTTGACTTTATTCATGATCAGAGTAGAACATTTTTCATATAGTGATCTTCTACTGAAAACTCACCCAAGTGTAACAGCTCTTCATATCCCCCTCCTTTTGTCTCCCTGGCTGCTCATTGACCCAGTCATTCAATTATTTAACAAAACTATATTGAACATCTACCAAGTGTCAAACCCTTCTAGGTGCTGAAAATGCAAGATGAATAAGTCATCTCCTAACATTCTTTTTTTCTTCTCATTATAAATTTGATCTTCATTTTATTGCCATGCTTACCCTATTTTTCCTATCTTTACTTACTATCTTATTCAGGTTAGTGATTTGTAAGTTGGTTCAAGGCTTTACAGAAGTGCTATCTTGAAGTGTCAATCTTTTATATTGAATGATTATACCTTTAAAACACTTAACCAATTCAAAACTTAGTAATCTATAAAAGTATTTCATCAATAGATTCTTCCAAAAAAAAAAAAAAAAAAAACACACCAAGAAACACTACTGGTTTAGGACAAAGATTTCTACTTTACTCAGCAATACCAACTTTATTGCCCCCATCATTCACAGCTAAGGCAATTCTGGGTTTGTGTAAAGGTTGCACTCCACTCTGAAAAACTGACTTCCAAGCCTGATTTGGAGATGTCCCTAAATCTAATCCTGGCATTTGGAATAGAATCTAATTTCCAAATTAAGTACAGTGAACTTAAGTAGCATCCAGAAACTATTTATGATTAATTATATTTCCTAGATTTATTGATTCATTTTTCTACAAAAATTTGTTCCTAATAACCCTTGTGCGTTAAACATCAAGCTATACACTGGTGTGCACGATAAGTCTAGAGTTCACCCTCAAAGTGTTTACAAAGTAAAATGACAAAAGCAAGACAATAAAAACATATACAGAGAATAAAAACTATATACATAGTATTACATACATAGAACTTTCTCTGAAATTGAGCTGATTTTCAAAAACCAGGTAGGATAGTCTTGCCAAGTAGCTCAGGTGGTTAGAGTGTCATTCCTGTAAACCAAGGTTGTAGGTTTGATGTCTGGTCAGGGCACATATAGGGTGAATGAAATGAAAAAATGAAAAAAATAAGTGAAACAACAAAACAATGTTTCTCTCTCTCTCTCTCTCTCTCTCTCTCTCTCTCTCCTCCTCCTCCTCTCCCTCTCTCACTCTCTCTTTCTTTCTCTTTAAAATCAATAAATAAAAATTAAAATTAAAAAAAAAAAAAAAACAGGTAGGAGTCTGGCACACATACAAAGAGTAAGATGGCAAGGCACCCCAGCTAAGAAAACAATGTACATGAAAGTCATGTTCAGGCAATTATATACAACAGCTCTCTCTCTCTCTCTCTCTCTCTCTCTCTCTCTCTCTCTCTCTCTCCCTCCCCCCCCCCTCCCTCTCTCTCCCTCTCTCTCTCTTCTTTTTCCCCTCTGGGAGGCGGCGGCAGGGTGATCGCCAATAAAGCCTGTGTCCTGGTATCCCATGGTCTCCGGCCCTCTGTTTCATCTTTCAGTGTAAGTGTGGAAGTAACTTGACAAATCCAAACATTTATTTCTTCAAGAGTTTAATAATGAAAGAACTAGTCAAGATTACAGTTTATCTGGTAGATAATGAGTATCCACTGAAGGGTTTTAAGTAGGCAAGTAACATGAAATAGACCAATTTTGTGGTAGTGTGCAGATGACTGGTTTGGATATTTTAGGTGGTGAAGAAGAAATCTGGCAATTTCCTGGCTTTTCTAGAAGTGATAAAGACTTAGTTGGTAAGAAATAATTCTCCTACCACTGACACTTGGAAAGTGACTGTCATTCAGATTTTCATTAGATAAAGCCTGGAAACCTCTGACAAACACTGGTACCCACCATAGCTGGTTTGGCTCAGTGTTGGGAAAGTAGGTCCACAGACTGAAGAGTCATGGGTTTGATTTCAGTCAAGGGCGTGTGCTTCGGTTGCAGGGTTGATCCCTGGCCCCGGCCAGAGCACCCAAGGGAGATAACCAATTGATTTGTCTCTCTCACATTGATGTTTCTCTCTCTCTTCCCCTCCCTTCCACTCTCTGTAAAAAAAAATCAACGGAGAAAATATCATCTGGTCAGGGTTAATAACAAAAAACAATATTGGTATGCCATCCTTGGGAGTCCAGATTATCAATTCAAATTTATTCCTTTATGCATATTTAGGTGATGTTTATCCATTTCTGATTTTATGCATGCTTATCAAGGCTGTGTCTTTCGTCAGTCTTCTATAGTATCATTTGCTGAAGGAATCACTTTATGACTAACCCTGCTATCAATATAAGCACAAGGATTAGATAGCGCTATTAATAAAAATAGTTCTCTCCCCCAATGTTCAATCAATGTTTTTCAATACTCTGATCCTTTTCATATAAAAAAATCTTAATTTAATAAAATTTAAAGTTTTTTAAAAATAAATTTTCATTAAATGCCTGATTGACGTGGCTCAATGGTTGAGCATCGACCTATGAACCAGGAGGTCACAGTTTGATTCCAAGTCAGGGCACATGCCCAGGTTGTGGACTTGATCCCCATTGGGGAGCTTGCAGGAGGCAGCCAATTAATGATTCTCTCTCAGCATTGATGTTTCCATCTCTCTCCCCCTTTCCCTTCCACTCTCTGAAATAAATAAATAAAATAAATAAATAAAAATATTTTAAAAATAAGTGAATAAATTTTCATTTATGCAGAGACTATGAACTTTGCTTCCTCTCCATCAATCCCAGCATTCTGAAGAACGAAGAAGAAACCTATGAGCAAAGGATGCATACTCCAAAAATTGGCACTTGAGAAGGATTCCCTGATGCATGCAACACGGTGCCTCCCATGTGAAAAGTAGGTTTTACGTGGACCATTTTTAATGCTTGTCCAACACTGTTATTCAATGACGAAAGTGGAAATTGTGTTGATTTGAGAATAGTATAGCATCTAAAATTAATTCTCTTATAGTCATTTATAATAAATATTTTATCCTGTTATTGTTTAAAGACTTTTTGTTTCCCTGAAACTGCTCCTCACTCATCTCTTAGTATTATTCCTCTTTAATGAGCTGTTTGACTTCTAACAGAGCTCATGCTATGTTTACATGGATGGTTTCATTTCATGTGGTACTCAGCCTTTGACCCTATCTTCAAACCTGGTCCAAAGCATGAATGCTAAACTCTAGCTGGTTTGGCTCAGTGGATAGAGTATCAGCTCGTGGACTTAAGAGTCCTGGGTTCGATTCTGGTCAAGGGCTGCAGGCTCAATCCCTGGCCCTGGTTGGGGTGTATTCGGGAGGCAACCAATCAACATTTTTCTCTCTGTGTTTCTTCCCCTCCTTTCCACTCTCTCTAAAAATCAATGGAAAAATAACCTCAGGTGAAGATTAACAACAACAACAAAAAAAAAACAACCAAACAAAAAAACACCAAAGCAGGATTCTTATTCAGGGCTATTGGCGAAAGTAAAAGTCCTATATAAATCAGACTTACAGAAATAAAATAAAAAAGAGAGAAACTGTGAAATTTGGTGTCATCTGTGAAATTGTCTGTTTGGTTTGAATTTGTATGGAAATATCTTAAATTCAAGTTCTAGAATGATGTTTTGCTTCCATCAGCTTTAAAGCACCTGAAAGCTACAGACCCTCAGAAAGATATCCATTAATAGGAAGGATTCAGTGTCTGTTGCTGTGACCAAACATTTCATTTAAAAAGAGTTCAAACATGTTATGTTCGAAATATATCTAAATGTAAGAAGAGCCCTAGCCAGATTGGCTCAGTGGATAGAGGGTCAACCTATGGAATGAAGGGTCCCAGGTTTGATTCTGGTCAAGGGCACGTGCCTGGGTTGTGGGCTTGATCCCCATGGGGGTCGTGCAAGAGGCAGCCAGTCAATGATTCTCTCTCATCATTAATGTTTCAATCTCTCTCTCCCTCATCCTTTCTCTCTGAAATCAATAAAAATATATTAAAAAATAAATAAATGTAAGGAGAAACAATTTGGTTGTGCAAAGAACTCAGGTTTAAAACTAGGAGTGGGGTGAATAAAACCAGGCTTCTCTAAAAACACACACGAAATACAATATCTAAGTTATTTTTTCTAAGTAATACTAATTAGTAGTTATTAACAAGGAAAAAAAGAAATGACATAAGTTATTAAAAATATATACTAGGAATTTCCCTCTTCATCAGCAATAACATTGTAAAAATAGCCATCTTTTATTTATTTATTTATTTAAAATATATTTTATTGATTTTTCACAGAGAGGAAGGGAGAGGGACAGAGAGCTAGAAACATCGATGAGAGAGAGACATAGACCAGCTGCCTCCTGCACACCCCCCACCGGGGGATGTGCCTGCAACCAATGTACATGCCCTTGACCGTAATCGAACCTGGGACCTTCCAGACCACAGACCTACGCTCTCTCCACTGAGCCAAACCGGTTTTGGCGAAAATGGCCATCTTTTAAATGGGGGTAAGTTACCTCTGATAACTAGGGAAGAAAGAGCAGAAAGATGGTGCTTTGTCTATATTTCTATTCTGAGAAGGGAATGGGAAAGATAAGGATATAAGGTGATGTAGAAACACAGCAGGCACACGGAGCCTCGAGATGAGTTGCCCTTTCCCAAGTACTAACTGGGTAGGAGACCCAGGTAAGAGGTCGGTGGCTTTCCTCTAAAAAGGAGCTGAAAATAATAATGAGGTGATGCCTGAAGCAGAAGCTGCAGGAGCCAGGCTCTCCGGGCCACAGAAATATTAGCATTTGTGAGCAGAGCAGCAAATAGGTTCAATGTAATGCAAAGAAGGACAATAGATCAATATTTCAGGTTTGACTGAAACAGAAATTAAAAAATAGATCTAAAACATACTTGTATATAGGTATTGGTATTTCTTTCAATCTTGCCTCCAAAATCTAAGATATAAACTCTTATATGTAATTTGCAAAGTAGAAATTACATCCATGTTATCTAAATCAAAATTAAAATATTAGTGAAAGGTGACATTAAATATATATTTCTCATATATAAATATACATCTGTGTGTGTGTTTACAAAACTGTGTGAATAGAAATGTAAATTTTTTTCATTCACACTAAAAAAACAATTCATTCAATCTGAGTTCTACAATCGATAATCTGTCTACTTAGGTTCAGCTACCTACATTGCAGAAATTGTGCCTAGAAGAAATTGATCAGCCTTCATTGAAAACACCCTCATTTTTGTAATGACATTTATAAAATTACTGTCATTTTTGGAACTTAGAAGTAGGTTTTAAAAGTTTTAACATTTGTACACACGGGTTTTTTTTAAAAGGCCGTTTTAGCATAAGGTGGTGGGGAAAGTCTCTGTTAACAAGGGGGAAAGTCATTCAATAAATGTTCTTAATGTGAGTTATCAAATTGGAAGTAACCCCCAGCCATACCACATGCCGTGAGAGGCAGCGAGACTTAGTCCAGATCTTCCTAGTACCCTTTGGTAACAGGCTCTGTTCAGAGGGATTGCATCCCCTCCAGCAGCCTTAATTCACAACTACTCCCCAAAGTCCAAATTTGACCTAGAGGCTTTTGGAACACATGTGGTTAGTAAGTTAAGTACATCATTCAAGCTGAGCAGCCCTTCCTGTCTATGATAGAATTTAACATATTACTTCTGGCTAAAAGAAGCATTTCTAGTAGACTACCTCTTCTCTCTCCACACTCTCTTCCCATATGCATTGGACTTTACTCTGCTCTTTATGCCTCTCCTTCTGGTACAATAAGCTATAGCATAACCACCTAATGCATGTGCTGGCAACACAACCTGAAACGCTGAGGGAGTAAATGCTCTATGGAATACAATTTGAACAGTAAACAGAGGATCCAGGACATAAATTTATCTTTCACCTTCTCCATTTGCAGACAGTACAAGAAGCCAAGGTTCCATATGGTTCCTCTGGGCCATCTCACAACAAGAAGTAAATGTCTGTGTTTTCTTTGGATGCTGTGGCCATTTCAATAACACATCACAATATATTTGCTTTCCCTTTGTCCCTCACTTCTCTTTTTCCTTCATTCTTGCTGCCCCTCAATTGTACTCTAAAATAAATCATTAGCATATACATTTGCCTCAAGTTCATTCTGTTTTCAAAAGCTAAGCGATGATGTCTGGTAAATTTCATTATTTTAATTGAATGGCATCATGAGCAAAAATTATGTCCTCATGATAATATCCAATCAAAAGTCTGTAATCCATTTAGGATATTCCAGAACAAATGTATCCCTAACCTTTTTAGAAACAGAAAAAGGAAAGACACACAAGCATACCATTTTCAGTGGGAGAGTTACAGATGGTACAGATGCTCTACTTTATCTTTAGGAAAGAACAAGAAGATTTTGACATAACTTGATCTGGGAAAATAGTCACTGCCCATTAATCCTATTTGTTTATGTGAGAAGGAAAAAAGTCATTACTTTGAGGTTCAGTAATATTAGGTTCCATAAGAGATTTCCCCAAAGGTCTCCTTTAATACTCCTACACATACATTTTGGATTTATCAAAGTGCTCCAAACATAGCACTAAAAAGCTCTCGGACTTCCATGTCTATGACAGGCTATTCATTTTGCCTGAATATCTCTCTCTCTCTCTCTCTCTCTCTCTCTCTCTCTCTCTCTCTCTCTCTCTCTCTCTCTCTCTCTCTCTCTCCACACACACACACACACACACACACACACACACACACACATTCACACACTCTTCACCTTGAATATTCATGATTCAGATAAAGGACTTCTTGTAAGCTTCCCTCCTTCTCATTGCAAAATTGCATTCCTGTCTTCACTTTTATAATCTCCAATTTATATTTCTATCTTTACATCTAGGTTTAGATAGCACCTATCTATCTTTCTATTTTTTAACTATATTGGGAATTCCCTAAATTTTAAAATTGCATTGCTTTTATTTTTATATTATCAATATGTCTTATGATCCCTGAGACATGAAGGACTCAGTGAAAAGGAACAAAGGGAAAGAAGAAGAGGTGACAAAAAACAAAGAGGAGAAGGAAAGAAGAACATGAGAATGTACATGATCCGGTCTCCTTCCCTTCTTTCTTTCTCCCCAAATTGTGTTTTTGAAGAAAAGAGTCCAAAGTTAAGAATGATGCTACATATTTTTAAAAGTCCTAAAAATCATCCCAGTACTTCAATGCTCTATACCACAAAATATTTTAAGTCAAACTTATGAAGATTTTGTTTTTCTGATTGAAACATTGCTTCAATGGTACCATAAAAAAATCAATAAGGAAAAGTTTTGTTTTCCAGAAATTTGTTTTGAGGGAAATTTAATATGTAAACTAAGAGACATTTGTGTTTAAATCCTGAAATTTGAATGGGGAAAAGGTACTGTATGAATTAGAGTGGATCATTGGATAACTAATAATAAGCCTACTTATTCCAAAAGAGAGGTAGAAACTTGTAAATATAGTGTTTTCAACAACAAATTTGAGCAATAACAGACAAATCTCCTCCTGATCTTGAACCTCTAGGAAGGTGGACCCAGATGCATGGAAATCCTTCCTAAGACAAATAGCTGTGCTACACCCGTGGCCTCAAACACCGTGGGATGAGCAGTTTTCTCCAGAATGGGGTTGTGGTAACCTGACATAGTCAAAAGCCTGAAGAGGCAATTCCTACTTTTTATTGTGTTCATCTGCCTATAATTATGTAATTACCTACTAAAATTTAGTCAGAGCATTGCAAATCTAAATCATTAACTTTAACAATTGACAAGCTGCTTTGATTAGTATTTTCATAGTGTAAGATATACTTCCGTCAGCTTTCACATGATGAGGTATGACTGGGAATTTGTTTATACAAAGTGTTTCCATTGCCTTTTTGGAGAAACAGAGACGCAGATGAGGGCAGGGGAATCATGTGCGTCCCATGTGGTTGAAGTCAGGAATGTCAGTGATGAGAAAATACAGAAGAGGGTACTCATTATCACTCCCCAAACGGCATATAATTTTAGTGTCAGGTTAGAAGGGTATCTAGAGAACGTGACTTGGGAGAATTGGGCTCTCCTTTTGCAAATTAGACTAACGAGGATGTCAGTGTATGTGAAATCAACCCAGACTGTCATGCACAACTCCAGACTTGACCAGGCAGTCCCTCCAATGGTATTGATCAGTGCAGCTGCTCTTCTATGAAAAACACGTCAATATATCTGTTATTTACTTTCAGCGGAAACCCGGCAGCTGCAGCAATTTTTGAGAGAATTCTATGACACATCTCATTTCCTATCCGTCTTAGGTGCTATGACTGTACACACACATTCGTATTAGGCTAAGATCCCTGACTGCAGCTAGCTATTGAAATAGAAAATCCTTTATTTTCTTGGCCATGACAGTGCTGTATGATGCCAAATTTCAACTCCCCGAGCAAATTGCCTGGGTCAATTTGTTTGAAGTAAGCGATTACAAAAAGTGACTTAGAGAAATTTTTAAGTAAAATTAAAAATAAAGAGACTCCACTGGCTATAATGTATGTTCAGTTTTTTCCTCCTGAGGGAAAGTGTTTGCAGTGGAGACAAGAGTAATCAAAAGGGGCTAACATAGGTGAGAGGTTCTAATTTGGAATGGGAAAAAGGTGTATGATCTGAGATCAGAAGGTGAGACCATCTTTCCAAAAGAATTTGTAGAGCAACATGGACCTTTAGCTCTCATTATTCTTGTCTTTATCTCTGCATTTTCATGATATTTTATAGTTAAAATCCCTAAAAAGGAATAGTTTCATACCTCTGTCATTTATTGTCTCCCTATCTAAAAGAGAAAAAACATGCTAAGTGTAGTTCATTTTTCAAGAGGAGAAGAGAATGCTTTACCGAATGAAACATTTTTTCAGTTATCAGATTAGGAATGTAAGACTCCACAATCATAAAGTATTGATCTCTCAGAATCAGACATCTCTGTCGCGGTGTCTCACAGGCACGAACATCTGCTCCATCTTTCGCAATATGACTCTTCCCCACAATCAGACACGCAAGCTTAATTATACTCTTTTTAAAACTTCGTGACTGAGCACACATGTCCCAATACCACTCCCTCACTGAGACTTTAATCTTGTTTTTCCATGTCTCTGTAATTTAAATTTAAACTTTTAAAAATTGTATTTTATTGAATTTCTTGAGGTGACATTGGTTAATAAAATTATATAGGTTTCAGTTATACAATTCTACAATACACCCTATGTATATTGTATTGTGTGTTTACCAACCCATGTCAAGTCTCCTTCAACTTTTAACAATTTTAAATCACCAATCAGTCTTATCATTTTTATTCTATTTTTCACTAAGTCTACCTTTTTTTTAAATTTCTTTATTGATTACGGTGTTACATATGTGTCCTTATTCCCTCATTACAACCCGCTACCCCCCCCCATGCCCTCACCCCCCCTGTTGTCTGTGTCCATTGGTTAGGCTTATATGCATGCATACAAGTCCTTTGGTTGATCTCTCCCCCTTGCCCCACCCTCCTCTACCTTCCCTCTGAGGTTTAATGATCTGATCGATGTTTCTCTGTCTCTGGATCTATTTTTGTTCACCAGTTTATGTTGTTCATTATATTCCATAAATGAGTGAGATCATGTGATATCTATCTCTCTCTGCCTGGCTTATTTCACTTAGCATAATGCTCTCTAGTTCCATCCATGCTGTTGCAAATGGTAAGAACTCCTTCTTTTTTACCACAGCATAGTATTCCATTGTGTAGATGTACCACAGTTTTTTAATCCACTCATCTGCTATTGGGCACTTACGCTGTTTCCAAATCTTAGCTATTGTAAATTGTGCTGCTATGAACATAGGGGTGCATATGTCCTTTCTGATTGGTGTTTCTAGTTTCTTGAGATATATTCCTAGAAGTGGGATCACTGGGTCAAATGGGAGTTCCATTTTTAGTTTTTTGAGGAATCTCCATACTGTTCTCCACAGTGGCTGCACCAGTCTGCAGTCCCACCAGCAGTGCACAAGGGTTCCTTTTTCTCCGCATCCTCGCCAGCACTTGTCGTTTGTTGATTTGGTGATGATAGCTATTCTGACAGGTGTGAGATGGTACCTCATTGTCATTTTGATTTGCATCTCTCAGAGGATTAGTGACTTTGAACATGTTTTCATATGCCTTCCTTCTTTGCTCAATTAATATTTGACAAAGGAGGCATGAACATACAATGGAGTCAAGACAGTCTTCAATAAATGGTGTTGGGAAAATTGGACAGATACATGCAAAAAAATGAAACTAGACCACCAACTTACACCATACACAAAAATAAACTCAAAATGGATAAAGGACTTAAACATAAGACAGGAAACCATAAAAATACTAGAGGAATCCACAGGCAGCAAAATCTCAGACATATGCCAAAGCAATTTTTTCACTGATACTCCTTCTAGGGCAATGGAAACTAAAGAGAAAATAAAAAAAATGGGACTATATCAAAATAAAAAGCTTTTGCACAGCAAAAGAAACCATCAACAAAACAACAAGAAAGCCTACTGCATGGGAGAACATATTTGCCAATGTTATCACCGATAAGGGCTTAATCTCCAACATTTACAGGGAACTAATACAACTTAACAAAAGGAAGATAAACAACCCAATCAAAAAATGGGCAACAGACCTAAATAGATACTTTTTGAAAGTCTACCTTTTTTGACCATATCTCTAATAATTCTAACCAATTTCAGAAATATTTACCTTTCAGAAAATTTGGAGACTGACTCCTACTCTACTTCTCTTCTTTGATAACATTATAAGTTATCTACTCTATTATTTTTTTAAAAGAATGTTGTGTGCTGCTTTACCATATTGTTTTACTTTCCAAATAAAACAATAACTCACAATTTTTATTAATTTTTATATATCCTTTTCATAGATATAAGTGCTTGCAGCAAATTTGGGGGCAGCAATGTGCATTACCTGTCAGAGGAGCCTACCCTATAATACAAAATGCCATGAAATAAAAGGAGTCAGAAGTCACCTGGATATTGTAGGGAGAATGTGTTAAGGAATCCTCCTGCATGGGAACCTCATATTCAATGAGGCCATTTTATAGTCTAAAGAACCATTTGTTTTTTGTTTTTTAAACTATGACATATTTGAGTCCAATTCATCAGTTGAAATTCAAGTATGAGATGATGCTTGGGATCGTGACAGGATGGGTTATGATGGGCATTTAGACTGGAGAGAGATTGGGAATATTATGAGGAATGATGTGAGGCTCAGCAAAGAAGAGAGCAATCGGGTAAACTCTAGGATGGTATACTAAGGAGTGTCTTTGCACTATATATAAGCTGTAGTTATATTGTAACATGGCTGCTGGGGACATTAAGAAGATTGTGTTAAAACAAGTCAAATCAATAACCCAAGCTTTCTTTGTTGTGGATGGCGGTCCTGTGCAGTGTAAGATGTTTAGCAGCACCCATAGCCTCTACCCACCAGACATCAGTAGCCTTTCACCCAGTTGTGACAACTAAAGTCTCCAGGCACAGCCAAATGTCCCCTACTGGGAAACAAAACTCCCACTTGAAAACCACTGCTCTAAACATCTTAAAATGCCTCACTTTATTCTTTTGACTTCACAAGCATCTTTAATATCACCTGTTATATATTTTTCAGGATCCTTAGAGTTCAAACACTTCATATCTATAACCCATTAGTAGTGGTTAACTTGTGCTTAGTTAGCCACATGATAAGAAAAGGAGGTTGATGGCCCAACCCTATCACAGATTTTTAAAGACCCAGTCATAGCTCGGTTCTCCACAATAGAATCTAGACTGTAAGCAAGCAAAGCAGGCCCAGTGTCTCCACATCTTCTTTTCAGGGCACTCTTACATGCACATGATACTCTTTACCTACAGGGTCATTTCTTTGTGCACTAACACTCCATTGACAAAAATATCAAGGATGGTTGATGTTGGAACCCTGAAAATGGAAGCCAGTCCTTTAAGATACACTATTAGAGCCTGTTAATTTTTCTTACAGGACAACAAAGTAGACTTTGGTCTCTGGAAGAAAATAATATTATTTCCATTTTAGCTAATTCAAAGGTCCATGATAAGTTTCATCTTAATGTAAAACTCTCCACCATGAGCTCCTTCAGATTTCCACAATTTTTAATAGTATGTTTTTTGTTTAAAGGGTCCAAGCAAAATTGTATAAAGGTAGCAAAATCTAATAGAATTCTATTATAGTTTTACAGGCAGTAGACTTGTTTTAAATTTGGTATATGACTAAGTACCTTGTAGAAACAGTGATACCTTTTCTATAATTTTACATTTCCAAGGATTTCGTGCCTTTCTCTTCCTGATCTCATAAACTTTTCTAAATTTCTTGGGAAATGAAAGATTCTAAAAATCATAAAAGTTCCTGTTATTTCCTAAACAGCATGCAAAGCTGTTGCATAATCTCAGAAAAGATAGACAGGACAGACCTTACAAATATATTTTAGCGCTCTGAAATGTAGACAAGAATATGTAAATTTAAAGTAAATTTATTTTAGTGAACTGGCAAGAAGGAAAAAATATAAGGCCATATGTTACCATCAGTTTTGCTATGCATATTGGGGGGGTGGAGGGGTTCTTAAGCCAGGCATTTCAGTCCATAAAATGCCTTCCATAGGTAATCACAAGTTGGCAAAAGTAGTAGACAGTGTTGAAAGTTAGAAATGAGGACAATGTTTTGTTAGTGGCTAAGTAGAATTGGGAACGTGGTCTAAGAGGGATGGAGATGAGGGTATGACAATTTTACTTAAGTAAAAATGGTATCATTGAATACAAAAATTCTTACCTGGAAGCAGAGATTCTTTGTTTAATGATCTTTCTTCCTGTTGGTCTCCCTACTCAGAGGAGCAATTTTAAAAATAACCTATAATGTAAAGAATGCATATTGCAGCTCACCTAGATGTTCTAGGCATTAAATAATTTCTTCTTTCATGGTTTGTTTCAATAAAAAATATTACAGTATGTAGGAAATCAGTCTGCATTTTAGCAATGGGCACAAATAATAAATTATGTGGATTTTAATATAAGTAATATGCTACATGAAAACAAGGTTTAATCTGCTCTGACAATAATCTACAGTAACAAGGCCTGGCATGCAATAAGTGCTCAATAATTTTTAAATGAATGAATATTGTTAACAGTTATTTTATACATGACACCAGAAGCTTATATACTTAACATGAATAATTATTCTCCTATGTGTGTGTGTGAGAGAGAGAGAAAATATTTGGACTTTGTATATTTTCTTTTAAAAAAATATATTTTTTTGATTTCAGAGAGGAAGAGAGAGGTAGAGAAAGATAGAAACATCAATGATGAAAGAGAATCATTGATCAGCTGCCTCCTGCACACCCCACAACCCAGGCATGTACCCTGACTGGGAATTGAACCGTGACCTCCTGGTTCACAGGTCAATGCTCAACCATTGAACTATACTGGCCAGGCAGGACTTTGTACATTTTCACAAAAGATTAAAGATTGCTCAATAATGACAAGATTTTGTAAGTATGTACTCTTTTAGCATTTAATAAGCATTTTCCCATGGCTTGTAATAAATGAATTCAGAAGACAGAATTTCAACTACTTCAAAAGACAGAATTCTAGTTTCTAACTGAGACCATAGGCAGACCGAATCTCTAAATTTATATCTCTTAATCTATAAAGTCACAAGAAAACAGCTCTCATAGTGTTCCTGTGAGAATTAAACGGATTAATGTGCACAAAATTCCTTGGAAGAATATGAAGTACTGGATAAATAGAAGCATTACTGAAGCTATTCTCAGAGAACAAAGAACATGGGTGAATGTAAAGATCTTCACAGATTAGCAATGATATGACCCCCCAGGACTCCAAGAGGTTGAAGTTTCATGGCACCAAAGGAAGGTAAACAAGAGCCCTGGGTTCCAAGTCTAATTGTAATACTGACTTGCTGTGAAATTTGCTAGAATTCTTGAGCCTTTTGTGCCTCAGTAACATCATCTGCATAATGGGGCCCTCATAAAACTTGCTGAGGTTCCATTCTGCTATAATGATTTTGGTTAATTGGCTGAAAAACATTAATGATACACCTAGAGCAGAATCAAAATGCAAAACTGGGTTTGAGGGAAATTTTAGGAAAAAAGAGGGGGACACATTGGTCACTTCTTTTGCCCAACCTACAGCTTCTTGGCCCAGCTTTCATTGCTGTCATTACTGCAGCAACCAGCTTGCTTCAGTTGTTATCTCTCTCCACAATGTGGACTTCTCAGGAAACCCATCAGGCATTCACACATGTGCAGCCTGGGGAAACAAGGAAGTTAAAGGCCAATGAGAAAAACTCCCATCCATGGAGGACAATATACAGGGGATCACCTCCCCTCTTCTTTCCCTCAAGCAGACAATTCTGAAGCAAGTCTATAAGGTTTCTCAGAGGGTCCTGGTAGGACAAAACCCTGGCTACCCTCAATGTGACCAATTTAAGATTACATCATTTATTGGCTTCCTCTCTCCCCTGTTTCATGCTCCCTAATCCAGCACTCCTATTGCTTGGGATGACTTCTCAAAATGAACAACCTGAGCACAAGCACTTGTCTCAAACTATATATTTTTGGTAGATCAGACTGAAAAACAAGTGGTAAGCAGACCCTCAGAATGAGGTTTTGGAACTGGATTATTCACCAAACACACTGAGATAAAGACCCCACCATTGCAGTAGCAGATACCTGCTGGCAGGCTATATCATTACAATTATGGAGGCTAGCACCAGAGTTTTGTTGGGAGGCCATAAAAATCATAAGAATCCTAAGGAAGCATTCAGATAGGCTCTTGTCTCCTGCATCTGCTGAAATATAAGCCCGGGATTTCACTGTAAGGGCAGAATTATAAAAAAGATTGAACGCATGGGTTAAATAGCTTATCTAAACCAATGTCAAAGACATGATAGAAAAATCAATGGTATTCCAAGGCTGGAAAATAAAGGTTGCATATAGTATCAGGAATTGTGTCTAATACATAGTCATGTTATTTATAAATATAAATTTAAATTATATAATAAATATACTCAATTGATCTATAATGGGTAAAAGTACATCTTGTTGACTGAGCAAGATAGCAGGATCTGGTCCAAAATTGAGTTCCTGTCACAATAGTCCTGCCATTGACTCTGGAAACCTAGACAGAATAGGGAAATCCATAATGGTAGTATTACATCAAATGCTTAAGACTTGTTTCAAAAGGGTATAAGTGTTCTAGAAATTTCTCCATGTGGCAGGAAATAAAGTTAAATACACTATGTAAGCCCAGGTGGATGGAGCAGTGAGGGAATCAACACCAACAAATGCTTTCAAAGTTTTAGAAAAAAGTGATTGTAGAATCAGAAAGTTGGGCTGTGGAAACATCAATATTTCTCACTTTTTTTTTATTTTCTGCAATTTTGTGGGGATTTTTTGTTCACCTTTATTTCTTGAAGGTTCTGTTTTGTTAACCTTTGAAAAAATAGTATCACCATTTGAGCTGAAGTATAAATAAGACAGCAAATTACCCCCACCTCCAAAAACCAGCTGGTGAAGGCAGCTCATCAAGGTGAGGTACCCCCAAAAGGAAGGTCAGTTTCAGGGTACACAGTGAGTACAGGTGCTGCTGCTATGTGTCTTGTATAAGGCCACACAGAGACCTCCCCAGAGAGATCTTAAGGCTTGGAGATTTCTGTGAGAGTTTATATGAAGGATGCCAATCTCTTTTTTGTTATTTTAATTTTTATTTTTTAAATAAAAATTATTTATTTATTTGTTTGTTTACTTATTTATTTATTTACTTATTTATTTTAAGGCCTTACGATGGTTTTGCAGACATATACATAGTGAAATGATCCTTACATTCAATCCAGTTAACATATCTTCTCCTTACAGTTACCATTTTTGTGGGTGATAAGAGCACTTGAAATCTATTCTCTTAGCAAATGTCCAGCTTTTGATATAGTATTACCTATAGTCACCATGCTGTGCCTTAGATCTCTGGGCTTTCATCCTACATAACTGAACTTTGTACACTTTAATCACTGTCTCTCCTTTTTTCCCCCACCTCCCTGCCCCTGATAACTACTGGTCTACTCTCTGCTTCTTCGTATTTGGCTCTTTTAGATTCCACATACCAGTGAGATAATGAAAAAGAAAAAACTTTTTCTGTCTGGCTAATTTCATTTGCATAACATCCTCTAGGTTCATCCACATTATTGCAAATGGCAGGATCCAAAAGGAGATCAACTTAAAAAAAAAAAAGGCATCAGAATCAGGCATCTGTCATAGCTGTCATTTCTAACTGCCAAGGCCAAATATGAGTCAACACTTCCAAAATACATCAGAAATGTAAGGCTCCATGTCTACTCTATATTATCCCCAAAATGGCAGGGTATTTCATGCAAGAATCATCTCTAATATTCATCTTTTCATTCATCTTTGCATAACTACTAACATTGGTATTAGCCTATGTCAGTGATGTGAAAAAAAAAAATGAAGAGAAAGTATAAAAATGAAGTCAATCTTAAATTATCCTCCACAAATATTACCAGTTCTTTTAAGCAGTTTCTTGCTCTACATTTGTCCTTGACCTCACAGGAAACTCTCCCTAAGGTCCCTTTACTTATTCCTTATGGGCACCCTCATGTCTTTTCCTCCTTTACTATTAAGCTTATACTTCTTATTTCATCATTTAAACTTATATTGTCAAAATCTGCCAGTCCCTTTCTTCGTTTCCTACTCTATGTTACTGGCATAGAGTAACAGCTAACAAAACCCTGGGCTCAGACAAATCCCACGGTCCATCTTTTCCAGTTCTATATGAGGACTGCTGAGCACCACGTGGGTCACTCAACTCTGCAAGCTGCCCTTATGACACACTTGAGGTCTCCAGTCTCTGCTGAGTCCTCAACGCTGCCTTTCCACCAGGTACATCAGGGGTTCACAAGCCTAGCTACAATTAGAATCCTGGGGAGCTTTCTAAAAACCCTGATACCTGGGTCCCATCCCAGACCAACAAAATTAAATTCTCTGGTGGGGGGATCTAGACATCTAGTACTTTTCAAAGCTCCCCTGAATAACTCTAATGCACAGCCAGGGTTTAGGGCAGTGTTCTCATTCTTGGTAGCAAATAATAATCACCTGGAGCCCAGCCAGTATTGGTCAGTGGTTGAGCGTCAACCTATGAACCAGGAGGTCACTTTTCAATTACTAGTCAAGGCACATGCCCAGGTTTCAAGCTTGATCCCTACTAAGGGGTATGCAGGAGGCAGCCGATCAATGATTCTCTCTCATCATTGATATTTCTATCTCTCTTTCTCTTTCTCTCTGAAGTAAATAAAATATATATTTTAAACAAATAATAATAATCACCTGGAGACTTATTCAAAGTTCAGTTGGTCCTGGAACAGTGCCAGGGTTAGGGCTCCAAACTCCCATGCAGTCAAAAATCCACATATAACTTTTGACTCTCCAAAAATGTAACTACTAATAGCCTATTGTTGACTGGAAGCCTTACTGATAAAATAAAGCTCACACTTAATTTGTATGTATGTATTGGGTAAAGAAGTCTTACAAAAAGTAAGCCTGAGAAAAGAAGACTTTATTTAAAAAATCACAAGGAGAGAAAATATCAATTCCATAAGTTTATGTTGTCTGTCTACAATCTGAATCATCTGTCAGTACCTACATCAATATTGTCTTATATGATACAAAACACTGTAGATGTCATGTGTGTTACTAACACTAGACATCCTAATATATAAAAACCCAGGGTCTGTAATGACCGAAGGCTCAACCAACCAGAAGTCAGTCCTACAGTCAGTGCTGGGTTGCCATGGCGATCCAGCACTGACTGCCATTGCTGCAGGCGCAGCAACACAACACTGACTGCCAAGGGGGCTGAGGATCAGGCCAGGAGAGAGGCCTGGGTCTGATCCATAGCCTCCGTGGCAGCTGTTGATCAGCCCTTGCCTCTCTCTTTCTCTCCGGACCTGACCAGCAGCTGTGCCTCTTTCTCTCAGGTCCTCTGCAGAGGCTGTTGATCAGCCCCGCCTCTCTGATCAGGCCCGGAGATAGCCCCAGAAATGCTGACTGGCATAGAAACAGATCAATCAGAACCAAATCTGGGTGAACTGTGAGGAGCCAATGGCTGCCTAGGAGGCGGAGTTTTGATGCTGACTGGCATAGAAACCAACCAATTAGAACCAAATCTGGGTGAACTGTGAGGAGCAAATGGCTGCTTAGGAGGCAGAGCTTTGGATGCTGACTGGCATAGAAACCAACCAATCAGAACCTAATCTGGGTGAACTGTGAAGGCAGAACCTAAGGTGGGGGCTGAGGAGGGGTTTTAAGGGCAATAGCTGTTTGGTGTAAGGTGTAAGAAAGTGGTTCAATTTTTTAATGACCGGTTTGGCAGTATAGTGCATATGGCTGGCTATCAGTCCAGATATAGGGATTATGTATTTTTTTCTGCAAAGAGTATTTCCTCCTGATGAAAATGGCTCCCCACCCCCATTTAAGCAATCCTATCCTATATAATCTATCTATACTAATAAAAGGGTAATATGCTAATTAGACCGGGTTGACTGGCCATCTTCCGGATGTCTGACTTCCTTCTGGACAAAGCCATGGTGGTGGGGGCCAAGGCAGAGAGGGCAGTTGGGGGTGAGATTAAGCCAGCAGGGGAGGGCCGTTAGGGGCAAGATCAGGCCAGCAGGAGAGGGCAATTAGGGATGATCAGGCAGGCAGGCAGAGGCAGTTAGGGGCAATCAGGCAGGCGGGCAGGTGAGCGGTTAGGAGCCAGTGGTCCCAGATTGCAAGAGGGATATCTGACTGCCGGTTTTGGTCGAATCCCTGTGGGTTTGGGCCTAAACTGGCAGTTGGACATCCCCCCAGTGGTCCCCAATTAGAGAGGGTGCAGGCTGGGCTCAGGGAACCCTCCCACTCCCATGCACAAATTTCATGCACTGGGCCACTAGTCAAAAATGAAAAGATAATGTGAAAACAAAATTTATATGTATTTACTTTTATAATGAAGAAGCAGCAATATGATTGCTTTATGGTAGCTGAGTATAACCGATACACTGGAGGGGACTACAAAATTATTACAGTAGGACAGTATTTATTACAGTTAATTTTATGCAGTTATGACTTAATACTGTATCTTTGTTTACATTTCTTTTAACTGCAAATGGCATTGTGTAAGGTCAGTAAGTGTTTGTGTGCATAAATTTTGATAAACTAACATTTTATAATAGATTTGTGTATATTTTATTATAGTAAATAGTAAATGATAAAATAGACTATTATCTATATATATCCTATACATTCATGACATACTTAACTTTTTCTTAAGTTTTTTTTATATTTTTAGGTTATGTAGCTCATCTGCAAGGTTTTTAAATTGCTGCAAATCTCCAAAAATTGTTCCAATATATTTATTGGAAAAAAATCCACGTGTAGGTGGACCCACACAGTTCTAATCCGTGTTGTTCAAGAGTCAAATACTGGTACATTGATTCTGGGCTCTGCCCTCACCTACTCGGATTCAATTTGCCTGAAACTTTTGACAAATCTCCAGGTGATTCCAATGTGCAGTCAAGATAAGACCCACTAGTTAGAGCCACTGTTCTTTCTGCAGGCATCCGACCTTCCCCTCCCAACTCACAGCAAATGGTGGCCTTGCCTCCTTCTTCACAGAGAAAATAGAATCTATCAGAAAAGACTCTCTTCTTCCTTTCTGTCACCAAAGTTATAGACACTTGTCACTCCTTTATATGTGCCATCTCTTCATTCCCCCAAAACTTCAAAGAAACCAGTGACCTTGTCACTAAGTCCAGCATGCAGTCCTCAACCTTTATCTTTATTAACTTCTCAGAAATGTTTGATCTGGTTGACCTCACCCCAATTTCTTGATATCCTCTGCCCGTCCTTGGTTTATATAACCCCTTACTTTTGAGGTGTTCCCCTTAGCTCAATGGGTGCTCTTCCAGCTGCTCTGCTTCCTCTGTCCTTTTAAATGCCGGTGTCTCCTAGGCTTCCATCATTGGCATCCACAATTTCTCATGTCACAAGTTCACTGGCTCTGATGGCTTCCATTTCACATTATTTACTATCACTCTTTTGTGGGTATGAAACTCAGTTCACAAATGCAGATAGTTAAAAATTGGGACTCATTTCAAACTCTGTCTCAGAGATGTTATTCTATAGACTGATAGAAGCAAACTTTAATCCTTCTAGCAATCCCTGGGAGTAATGCCACTGCCCTGGGGTGACAGACATTAGGGCTGGGATGGGGAGCTAAGTAGCACATCCTGTATCTCAAAGGTTTCTAAAACAATCTCCCCATGCCTAGCCTACGTTTTATGTTCAGAGTCCATAGCTTGTTTGCGGTTTCTGTATTACACTCAGGGCACAAGGACTGGTGTCCTCCTATACAGGGTACACACTTCCACTAGAGCACCTCTCTTCCTCTCCTTTGCCCCACCTGTTTCTCTGCCACCTTTGATTCCATTTTTCACCTAGGTGATTTCTCATTGTGTTCCTGTAGGAAATTTTTCTAACCCCCTCAAATGTTTCTTCAAGTTAAGTCACTATATTACAGCTAATAATGATGCAATTAAGGAAATTCTCCCTTATAATAAACTTTGACTCTAACTTTAATAAAACCATACATCGAATTAGTCAATAATATTTGTAAAGAATGTATCACAGTGATAAACTTATAAGAAGCACTTAATAAATGATAGCTATTCGTATTTCACTGTTTAAAATAATTGGAGATACCATATTAAAAATAAATGATTTAAAAGAAAGTTTTGAAGCAAATACTAAAATGTGAATGCCAAGTAGTGGGTTTTATTATTTAATGTTTGGCATAAGGATTTCATGCATAATAACAGTTCAAATGGACCAAAGATTCAGACAGGAAAATCATTCAACTTCTATCAGTGTTTTGTAATAAAAGAGAACATTAGTGAGAGAGTCAGGTGATTTTGTGTGACTATATGAAAAGCACTTAGAAATTCTGAGCCTGGTGTGTTTGTGAATAAAATGAGAAACCAGGTTTGTTTATTTCAAAGGTCCTTTCTATCTCTAAAAGCATTTGATTTCTGTTACAAAATCTGCCCACTCATGAAACCTATATGTTCATGTTGACCAATGTCAGTCCAACCAATTTAATAAATAAAATTTTAAAAATAATTTAAAAAAATTTTGATGCTACAATCATAATTTCAAATTGCCACCACCCAGCTTAAGACAGAGAACATTACTAATAACACTGAACCTCCGTCATGTGCCTCATAGACTACACTTCTCTCCCATCCACACAGAGGTATACTCAGTTCTAAATGTTTCCCTGTTCCTAAGTGTAGATTGTTGACTGGTCTGTGTTTTGAACTTACTAAAATTATATCAGGATGTGTAATATTGTTGAGTTGCTTTTTTAGTTATGCTTATGAGATTCATGTTTAGATATATACTAGTGATGGGAATTTAATATCTATATTCATGAGTGAGATAGGTCTATATGTTCTATATTTTTTTTTACCTGGTTTGGGTACTAAAGCTTATACTATGCATATACAAATACATACATATATGACATACATTTATCATTTTTTATATAGAATAAGATGGCAAGTGTTTATTATTTGATATTTCCTAAAAACCTTTTTATGTATTTGGCATAATTATATCTCTAAATACTTGGCAGAAATCACCTAAAAATCAGTTTGACTTGTTGTTTGCTTGGTAGAAAGATTTAAAAAACCTGATTTATTTTTTAGACTACTTAGAGTTATTTGGTATTACTATTCATGAGTCACATTTAGTACGTTACATTTTTCTAGTTATTTTTATCTAAGTTTTCTTATTTATTATCATTCACATTGTTCATCTTGTTCCTTTATCATTTATTAATTTATTATTTTAACTGTAACTACAATTAAGTTCCTTTTTATGCTTAAAATATTATGCCTTCTTTTTTTTCTTGATCCATTTTACCAATTGTTTGTATATATTACTAAATTTTTTAACAAGTTAATTTTAACATGTAGTATTCCATGTGTATTCCTTCTTCTATTTTCTTTGGGTTTATTCTATTGACTTTCTTCTAATTTATGGTGAACACAGAGCTCATTACCTTTAAGCTTTTATTCTAAGGTAAGTACTTATTCCCACACATTTTCCTCAAAATATTGTTACTTTATTCCAGAAAGGTTGGTGTGTATGTTTTATACTATGTTGGCCATGGAGGTGCACTACTCTGATCTCCTTAAAAAAAAAAGAGCTGTGGGGACATAATTGACTGACAGGTCCACTGTGGCATTCTCCAAGACCACACTTCCCCAGGCTGCTCAGAGCCAGTGACTGAGCACAGCAAGGGTGCCAGGGCAGGGCAATTTTTCTGGATATGGAACTCCTCTGATGGACAGCCCAGGACTGTGAGATTGTCTGAAGTTCTTCCTCTGAAATCCTCCTTCCATTTTTTTTTTCCTTTTTTCACAGATGTCAGCTTTGCATCAGAGTCTGAAGGTTCCATGGCCTACTCCTGCTCCCTCCCTCTTTATCCTTCAAAGACCTTTCCCCAGAGTAGCTCCTGTACATCTAATTCTGCATTAGTGTCTACTTCTTAGGGGATGCAAACTGACAAACTCACACAAGTACTTTTGTTATTATCCAGTTCTAAGTATTTTCAAATTTATATTAAGATCCCTTCTTTGACTTACATGCTATATATAAGTAGTTTTTTTTCTCTAAATATTTGGGAGGTCTTTTACTTTCTAACTTAAATTTGTTGTCTTGTGTCCATAAATTGTATTCTTTGAAATCTGTATTTTCACATGGTACTTGAAGAAGAATGTCTGTTCTATAATTATTGAGTGCAGAGTTCTTTGTAAGTTCACTAAAATAATTTGTTGAGTGTGTTATTTAGATTAAATATTATCACATAATGTGATAAATGTTTAAATATCTCATTCTAATAGTGGATTTGTTCCTTTCTCCTTATAGTTCTATCAAGTTTTGCCTTATAGATTCAAGGTTATTTCATCAAGTATATACAGATTTAGAAACTGTATACAATTTCTATATAGTTATCCTGTATAGAATAACAGGATAACTATACAAAGTGTGAGTTAAGATTAATTTCAAACTCTGTCTCAGAGATGTTATTCTATAGACTGATAGAATCAAACTTTAATCCTTCTAGCAATCCCTGGGAGTAATGCCACTGCCCTGGGGTGACAGATATTAGGGCTGTGAAGTGAAATTGCATCATTATCTATGGAGTTTCCTCTTTCTTGACATTGCTTTTGACCTAAGTCTAAAAATACTATTCTTATCTACATTTTTAGGCTAGTATTTGCCTTTTTCCCCATCTTTTATACTAAAACTAGAGGCCCATTGCACAAATTCATGCGCAGGTGGAGTCCATCTGGCCCAGCCCCAATTGGGATGGATCAGGGCTGGGCCTGTTGGGAGGTTGGCTGGCTGGCCCATCCCAATCGGGGCCTGATCAGGGCCTGGCCAGCTGGGGGAAGGGGCCATGGGCAGTTGGCTGGTGGGCCCCACCCCGATTGGGGTTGGGGGCCCGATTTGGTGTGGGGCCAGGTGGAGGAGGGGCTGCAAGAGGTTGGCGGGCTGGCCTCACCCCCTATTGGGGTGGGAGGGTGATCAGGGGTGGGGCCAGCCAGGGGGAGGGGCTGTGGGCCGATCAGGGTGGTGGGGGCCAATCAGGGATGTGTCCAGCTGGGGGAAAGGGCTGCAGGAGGTTGGCGGGCTGGCCTCACCCCCTATTGGGATAGGGGGGTGATCAGAGATGGGGCCAGCTGGGGGGTGGGACTGTGGGCCAATCAGGGTGGTAGGGGCCAATCATGGACGTGTCCAGCTGGGGGGAGGGGCTGCAGGAAGTTGGCCAGCCAGCCCCACCCCCTATTGGAGTGGGGGGGTGCGATCATGGGCGGGCCTGCCGGGGGAGGGGATGCGGGGCTATTGTGGTGGGGCAGGCTGATCAGGGGTGGGGCTGGCTGGGGGAAAAGGAGGGGGCATTTGGCCAGCAGCCCATTCTTGATCAGGATGGGAGAGTCCGATCAGGGTCAGGCTGGCAGCGGGGAGGGGCCACGAGGTTGGCCGGCCGGCCCCACCCCCTGATCAGGCAGTTCGCTGGCCACAGTGGGCATCATAGCAACCAGTCATTATGGTCATTATGGCCTTTAGGGTCGCTGGCTTTTTATATACAGTATATAGATATTTGTTTGCCTTTACATTTTAGGTGGTGTGTCCTTGGCAAACAGCTTTTGTTGGATGTGGACATTTTATGCATTTTAGAAATATCAGTATTTTAATTGGTGAGTTTAATAGTTTGTTCACTTACATTTATTGTGATTGCTAATACATTTTTTTCTACTTCCTTATTTTGTATTTTCTATCTGTCCTACTTCTTATGCTACCTTTTTTCTCATTTCTTCTTTCTTTTGTGTTGATTGCATTGATTTTTTTAGAATCTCATTTCACCATTTGGCACTATATATCAGTAATATATTTTTGGTGGTTAGTTTTAAAAATTCACCTTGCATTCTTAATATTTTTAAAAATCCCTTTATTATTCCCCCTGCTAAACAATATAAAGATCTTAGAATATTTCAACTTTAAAACTTTAACTCTAAATATCTCCATCCAAAATTACTTTATATTATTGTCTAGTATTTTAGTTTTCTCTTGCTTTCTATTTAATCTTAACTCAACTTTGCATAGTGTCATTACTTTTTATACAGTGTGTGTCTATATTTGTTGACATGCTTAACAGTATATTTGCACACCATTATTTATTGCACTTCAAACCTATGAAATTTGTCTTTATCATATATACATATACAAACACATAAGGTATCCCAAAAAATGTATACACGCTTTAATAGCCAATAAGCAGATAGCTCAAATATTGAAAATGAAATGTATTTTAATAAATACTGCCTTTATAATTTTTCAAAGTGTGTATATACATTTTAGGGGAATATATATATATATATATATATATATATATATATATATATATGCTTTAGAAGTTCTTTTAAAATTTAGAACGAAGTTTCTCATTACTAGTATACTGTCCACATATTTTAAATATATTTTCTAGATTTAAAATTTTTAAGAAGGATAATTCCTGAAGGTTTAAAAATTTTTCTGTGAGTTCATCAATACATTTAAAAGTACGCTTATTTAACATCTAAATTGATTTACATTGAAAGGCTTTTAGAATAATCTAGTCTGCTACAATCTGGAAGTAGCCATCTAATTCTATCATTTTACCAATACTAGTAAACGTAATTTATTGCATGAATGCTAAGGTCACAAGCCATTTTTAGAACATGAGGTCCTGAAGAAAGAGAAGGATCTGTCTACCCTAGATAGGAGCTGATAAGATGCCTCCATGCATGCATTTGTTGTTTAAAATACCTATAATAATAAAAATGTAATATGCTAATTAGACCAGATAGCCGAACAACCTTCTGTACATCATTCTGGGTGTCCTTGCTAATGAAGCTGTGGCAGTGGGGACAGAGGCAGAGGAGTAAGGGGTAATCAGGCAGGCAGGCAAGTGGTTAGGGGTATTCAGGCAGGCAGGTGAGTGGTTAGGGGCAATCAGGCAGGCAGGCAGAGTGATTAGGGGCTATCAGGCAGGCAGGCGAGTGGTTAGGGGTGATGAGGCAGGCAGAGTAATTAGGGGTGATTAGGCAGGCAGGCAGGCAAATGATTAGGAGCCAGTGTTCCAGGATTATGAGAGGGATGTCTGACTGCTGATTTAAAACAGCAGTAGGACATCATCCAAAGGGTCCAAGATTGTGAGAGGGTGTAGGCCAGGCTGAGGGAGCCCCCTCCCCTGTGCACAAATGTTGTGCACTGGGCCTCTAGTCTATAATAATAAAAGGGTAATATGCTAATTAGACCAGAAGTCTTCCAGACTTTCTTCCTGATGAAGCCAGTGATGGAGGGAAGCCAGCCTGGGTCCCAGGTGCCTGTGGGTGGAGGGCGGAGGGAAACCTAGGTCCTGGGTGCCTGCCAGCAGCTGGAGGAGGGAAGCTCGGGTCCCAGGTGCCGGAGGAAAGCCGGTGCTGGCAGCCCAGGGGAAGGAAGGCCAACTCTTGCATGAATTTTTGTGCAGTGGGCCTCTAGTCTATATAATAAAAGCCTAAGTGACCATTATAGCATAACGACCAGTCACTATGATGCGCACTGACCACTAGGGTGCAGATGCTCAATGCAGGAGCTGCCCTCTGGTGGTCAGTGCGCTCCCACAGGAGGAGTGCCGCTCATCCAGAAGCCAGGCAGCCGGAAGCCGGGCTCATAAATGGCAAGTGCAGCGGCAGTGGTGGGAGCCTCTCCTGACTCTGCAGCAGCACTATGGAGCAGCAATCCAAGCAGTAAGGAGCAGCGAGCAGGCAGGTGATAAGGAGTGAGGGATCCCGGACTGCAAGAGGGCGTAGGCTGGGCTGAGGGACCTCCCCCCCAGTGCATGAATTTCATGCACCGGGCCTTTAGTTTATATATATATTACAGTCAAATGGGTCAATTAACCCTTTGCACTCGCTTGCTTTTTTCTCGATTCCTTTATTCTACTCGGGATTTAATTGTTTAAATACCCCAGATTTTACAAAGCGCAGCAGTAGAATAAAAAACTGGAGTTTCTTTTCATACAAACTTATTTATTTGGATTTTTTTATATTTCAAATTATTGATACATTCAAAGAGTAATTTTAATCTCGACATCCGAGTGCAAAAGGTTAAGTCACTTCAGAGAAGAGGAACCAAGATGGCGGCATAGGTAAACACCTGAACTTGATGCCTTGCACAACCACATCAAAACTACAACTAAAAGACAAAATGGATATTATTCAGAACCACAGGAAAGTTGGCTGAGTGGAAGTTATACAACTAGAAGGAAAGAGAAAAGTGCACTGAGACTGGGAGGAGGTGTGGAGGAGCAGAAGTATAGAGGTACAGAGGTGCATGTGGAAATTGGCAGGCAACTGGGTATGCTATTGTCTTTTTCAATCAGGAGGGAGATACAAGCTCCCGAGGGCTCTGAACTTCAGTTCTGGGTGAGACTTAGGGGACCCAGACTCATACAGGGAGAAACTGGACTCTCTAACATCGGGCCGAAACACGAGGGCGGCTTTCTCTCAGAGGTGCTTGCAATGATCATTGTTCCTGCATGGTGCTGTGGGACACAGAGACCTGGGGACCTCTTCGGATAGGGCTGATGGGCAGCCATTGCTGTTTGCTCTGCCCTGATGATTCCCTGAGACCCCCACCCCACCCAATTTACAACCCCACCCAAGCTGTGCATAGAGACTTTTGCATATGAATGGCCTGGCCTTTTGTAATCTAAAATCTAACAAGCTGCAGCTGGGCCAGAGAGCCCCAGAGCTTCTAAAAGAAGGCCCAAGGCTCCACAGCAGCTTGCATTGCTTGAGAGCTGGGCCTCCATCTGGGCACCTCCAAACCCCAAACAAAGAAGAGGAATCTGCAGATCTCTCTGTAGTTCCTGCTGGGTGGCCTCAGGCAGTGGCTGACTTTGCACCTCCTTGGAGATCCAAGAGCCAGTGTACCCAGTGGTCAGAGTGAGACCATCCAGATTACAACTCTTCACATCCATAAGAGACACATTCAGGGGGCAGACTCAGTGAGTGCCAAAGCCCCACTGAAGCAAGTCCTGCCCCATAAGGGTGTCTCCAGCACAGAAGTTCTCCCAGCATAGACACAACTGATGCTCATAGCCAATTGGCCTGGAGGTCAATTCCTCTCCGTGATACCAACAGCAATCAAGGCTTAACTACAACAAGACTGTGCACACAACCCACAAAGGGGTGCACCAAGAGTGTCTAGCTCAGGTAATTAGGGAGGCTGAGCCACTGGGCCCTATAGGATACCTAGCACACAAAGCCACGCTAACAACAAAGAGAAGCAGCCAAAATGCGGAGACAAAGAAACAGGTCACAAATGAAGGAAATGGAGGAAAGCAAACCACTGGATATAGAGTTCAAAACCACAATTATAAGGTTACTCAAGAATCTTCTAGAAACCTCCAAGAAATTTAGAAAGATCCTCAAGGATATGAAAAGGGACCAATTAGAAATTAAGCATACACTGACTGAAATAAAGAATAATATACAGAGATCCAATAGCAGACTAGAGGATCCCAAGAATCAAGTCAAAGATTTGAAATATGAAGAAGCAAAAAACTCCCAACCAGAAATGCAAAAAGAAAAAAGAATCCAAAATATGAAGATAGTGTAAGGAGCCTCTGGGACAACTTCAAGCATACCAACATCCAAATTATGGGGTTATCAGAAGAAGAGAGAGAGCAAGATATTGAAAACCTATTTGAAGAAAAATTGACAGAAAACTTCCCCTACCTGGTGAAAGAAATAGACTTACAAGTCCAGGAAGTGCACATAACCGCAAACAAAAGGAATCCAAAGAGGACCACCCCAATACACATCATAATTAAAATGCCAAGGGCAAAAGACAAAGAGAGAATCTTAAAAGCAGCAAGAGAAAAACAGTTAGTTACCTACAAGAGATTACTCATATGACTGTCCGCTGATTTCTCAACAGAAACTATGCAGGCCAGAAGGGTGTGGCACGAAATATTCAAAGTGATGAATAGCAAGAACCTACAACCAAGATTACTCTACCCAGCAAAGCTATCATTTAGAATTGAAGGTCAGATAAAGAGCTTTACAGATAAGAAAAAGCTAAAGGAGTTCATCACCGCCAAACCAGTATTATATAAAATGCTGAAGGGTATTCTTAAGAAGAGGAAGAAGAAGAAAAGGTAAAGATAAAAATTGTGAACAACAAAGTGACAACAAATACATATCTATCAACAAGTGAATCTAAAAATCAAGTGAACAAAAAATCTGACAAACAGAATAAACAGGTGAATATAATAAAATCAGGGGCATAGAAAGGGAGTGGACTGACAATTTTTGGGGTGAAGGGGTTGTGGGGCGTGTGGGAAGAGACTGGACAAAAATTGTACAGCTATGGATGAGGACAATGGGGGGCGGTAAAGGCAGGGAGTGGGGTGGGAACTGGGTGGAGGGGAGCTATGGGGGGGAAAAGAGGAACAACTCTAATAATCTGAACAATAAAGAATTATTTTTTTAAAAAAAAGTCACTTCAGAGATTGTATTATCTAGCTCCAATGAAGCAAACCTCAGACAAGGAACCAGAACTTTAAAAAGGTATCTGTAAAAAATATATAAAAAATAAAAATAAAAAGGTGTCTGTAGAAAAATTACAGGTGGATAGGATAGTAACACAAACAATAGCAGCATAGAAAAAAATCTAAAGGAGCACAGCTAACAACTCTCCTGTTTCTAGTTCAAGTGCTTCATTGCCCCCTGTACAAGGTAAAAATAATGACAGTCTAATCAGATGTGGCAAGACGTCAGCCAAGAACCTTAACATTATTGAGCAGATGATTTGATATAAAGAGTAACAATTATCATTGTTAAATATAAAACTGGCCTGATTAATTATTGTGGTTTTCATTAATAAGCAAAGGATATATGAAGCAATGAGCAAAATATTTTAAAAGTGAGATTTCTTTCACTTTTGTCTCATCCATTTAAATTTATTGCATTTCTTTTGAATTGGTATATTTTTACATCTATATCAATTACTGTACTTTTACTAGGTCAAAATATTTTTTCCAACAAGGATATGCAATTTGAAATCATTGGGGGCACCAATTTAACAGCAAGTAAGCAACTTGAGGGCCTGAGCCATTTGGGATTTATCTTTTCCTTCCTGGAGACTAACTTTAAATTTTATATATTATAGAAAACTAATAACTATTTGTAGAATTAGTATTATGTTCCTCTCACACATTTTAAAAGCTTCTCTTCCCATCATGTCTATCTTTGTACATGGTAGGGATTTTGAAAAGCATTCCCTCTTGAATTATCTAATCCATACCCAGAATGTTGGTAGAATTGATTTTTATTATTCCTAACTTGTTCCTGATGGGTGAGTGTCAAGTGTTACTTTGAATATTATTAGCAAAGGTGAATTCATTATTTCTCTTGACAATTTGCACAGTCGCTTAATTGTTCTCATAGTTAAAAAGTTTTCTTATATTTAACTTAAATTTCCCAGCTGCAGTTTAAGCCCATTATCTCCTGTTCTGTTTTCACTGACTAATAAGAATTGGTCTATATCTTCCTGGTATTATTCTTTAACATATCTTCAGAAGCTACCATGTCTCCCTTTGGCCTTCTATTCTCCAAATTGGAAAATTCCTAGCTCTACTCACCTTTTATTATATACCCTTTTTTTCCTGAATTCCTCATATTTTGTAGTTTTCCTCTGAACTGTATCAATTTGTCTATAAAGAAAAAAATGCATTTGAAATTTGGTAATTTCCTTAAAATGAGAAAAAAATAAATAGTGTTATGTACAATTTACCTAGTTTGTTAGAAAGCAAGCACAAACTTCTTTGGGGGAATTAGGTTTGCTTAAAGTTAATTTTTATTCACAGTTTCATAAAAGACCATGTAAGATTATTCTTTTGTTTCTGCCTTTATTGGAGAAAGAGATTTCAAGGGTCTGAAATTTTATGCAAGCTTGTAAATGTGCACCCATATGCATAAGATTACAGCTGCAAAGTGCATTTTTCTGGAAAAAGCATTAATAGCTTTCATAATGGAGCTCTGCCTCCCCCAAAAGGGTAAAATCTGACTGGATTCTATTCCTGGGGATAAAACTAAAGTAAATAGAAAACTAAATTATCTTTAACTTTTCCATTACTCAATTTTCCTTTCTGAAAATGAGATAATCATATACAATATATTTTAAATAAATTGATATCTATATCTGAGTGTTTTAAAAGGAATTTGAAATCAATATTGACCCATGAACCAGGATTTGTTTCATAGCATTATTTTCAGAATATTTTTATCCTCCTCAAAAAATTCTGCATATCTTCACAGGGGCGCTGACTCCAAGCATCTTATTTCTGTCCGTTATAATGGTGGCAGCTACACTACTAGCTGCTCCTGCCACTCCCAAGTGTGTCATATACAGCCCTCACATTCATGAATGAGCCTTGTAACAAGGCAGAAATTCTCCATAAAGATTACTCCCAAGAAAGCAATCAAAGGAGAGAAGAATTGTACTTGCAAGCATTCCTTACATTCTTTCCTCTACAGGTATGGACCACACGCCTCTCCATCCATCTTAGAATGTCCTCCAGGCATCGGTCTTTGTTAGCGGAAATCCCATCAGCCACATCCAAAGGGGAAATAAGTCTACTAAGTAGGACACCCTCCGCAGTGCAGAGTGTATGCTCACAAAGTCTCGCATTCAGCAGGGTATGTTCAGATGCCATATGTTTGCAGAAGGAAATGAAGACCTTTTGTATCAGACACCAATTACACTTCTCCTCAGATCTTCTTGGCATCCTTGTTCCAGCTCTCCATGTGTTCTCAGCAGATTTACCAGATGCAACCGGATGATGCCACATCTTCCACCACATCCATGTATCTCTGCCTTCCCACCCCAGGTCTGCCATACTGACAATAGCACAGGATTCTGCTCAGCTCCCAAACCCTGCATGCAAGACCTGTAAGCATGGGGAACTATTATGTCAAGGGCAGATGGATAAATTGTTTCTGCTTTCTCTCTTCCCTCCCCAGGAATGGTCCAGAGATGCAGTTTATAGGCATCTCCAGAGTGTGGTACTGCAGTCAGTTCAATACCACAGCCCCATTTGGCTCCACTTCTTCTGTGAATTACTCCTTTAGTTCCTCACTCCTCCTCCCTGGAATTGTCCTCCATATAAAATAATAGCACCATTGTAGCCCTTTGCTGTGGCTCTGCTTTCTGGGAATCAGGCTAAGAGACTCTCTCAGCTCTTTTGACCAGTGATACATAATTGAAAAGGTCACCTCTTTACTATATTTTTTCTCATATAACAGCTATTTGATGTGAACCCATCTTTCAAATTAAAGACAATGCATCCCTATCCTGATCAGTAAAGATAACACAGTGAATATGGTGAAAATATCTAATCACAATTCAACAAATATTACTGAGTTTCTATCATATCTCAGATACTATGCTATAATCTGACTTTCTATCCTCAAGCTGAGGATTGGAAAATTTTCATATAACACAAAATATTAGCTAATTAATCATAAGAACTTCCCCTTCCCCACTTCCATAACAATGGTTTTTTTCTAACCAGCAGGTGGAATGAGGTTACTGATTTGTATAATAGAACCAATAAGAGTAAAATGTAACTGAACATTAACTCTGAATCCCAATAATCTTGTTAAGGAGGCAGTACCCTTAGAAAATCGTCAGACCCTACATTGCAATAAAACTAGAATTAACACAAAGAGAAGTTCTAATCCATTAAAACAAATTCATTAAAAAACAAACAAAAACAAAAAACACACACAAAAAAAAACAAACAGGAACACGAGCAGAATCAAAGTTCCTCAGAGAGTAATGCATAGAGAAGGAAAACTGGCCCTGGCTGGAGTGGCTCATTTGGTTGGAGTGTCATCCTGTGCTCTGAAGGGTTACAGGTTCCATTCCTGGTCAGGGCACATACCCAGGTTGCAGCATCTATTTCCAGTTGGGGCTGGAAGCAACCAGTCAGTATTTCTCTCTCACATTGATGTTTCTCTCTCTCTGTGTCTCCCTCTCCTTTCCTCTCTCTCTAAAATAGATGGAAACTTATCCTTAGGTGAGGATTTCTTAAAAGAAGAGAAACTGGCTGTCTGCAAAGAAATTAAAAACAAGTGATGACTATATTTCTGATCTTTTTATATGATTAGTAGGGAAAAGAAGGTATTAGAACAAGGCTATAGCTGTTTCTCAACACTTTTAACTACAATCATGAGTGTGTTGAGTATAGTATGGAAAAACTGCTTTGACTTATTATTTGCTTTATTCGAGCCAATGGATATGAAGTCTATAAGACGTGAGAATGATAGTCACTGTGTAAGCGTGGGTAACTGAAGTTTTCAAGGAATAATCAAGGTTGTCTCCCAGGAAACCAGATTTACATGGTGGTTGTCAAAGGACTTGCAAGAGCAGTGAGGTGAGGCTGAGGGCAAGGAGTACTAACGAAATGAGGATTGATGGAATCTACTTTGGATTAGAAACCGAACAGAAGGATGGGAAAGGTGGCTGGAAGGTGGAGGCACATAAAAAGGAGAAGCAGAAGGGAGACAGAACAGAAGCCTGAGGTGGTTCCTCTCAAACTTTTTCATTATGAATTCTCCATTTGCTTAATATAAGAAGAGGAGTCAAGCATACAAGGTGAATGAGAGTTGATGCTAGAAAAAATCACGCTTATAGAAAAGACCCAGGTGTGGGTCTTTGAAAATACTGTGCATGATCACGGAACGTCCTCTTCCATATGAGTTCCCCTTCAGACATTAAGGAACTACTTTAGCCCTGGCTGGTGTGGCTCAGTTGGTTGAGTGTCATCCCATCCACCAAAAGGTCGCTTGTTTGATTCCCAGTCAGGGCACGTGCCATGGTTGCGGCTCAATCCCTAGTGTGGGGAGTGCAGGAGGCAGCTTATCAATGTTTCTCTCTCTCCCTCTCTCTTCCTCTATCTCTAAAATCAATAGCAACATATTTGAAAAGGAAGAAACTACTTTAATAAAAGGTGGGGAAGAGCTATTAGTAGGAAAGAAGTGCTGCTTCCTTGGCAGCTAAGACACTGGTATAGGGTGATGGTGCATCCTGAAAATGGAAGTAATGAGTGAGGAAGAGTGATTTCCCAGGAGACATATCAAAGAAGTGTGACCAACTCACTGATGGGACCTGGAGCTCTATGACAAAGATGCACTCTCTAAAACTGTTCTGCAGAGGCTCTACATTGCCAGCACACCTACGCAGAAACTTACTTATTGGCCCTCCAGTAATTCCCAGCTCATACTACTAACTGGGACCACAGCCTCCCAAGCAAAGTCCCCTGGTCTCCTCTGCATCACTCCTGATATCATAGAGACAAATTGTTTTCACTCATGTTCATTCAGTTTATTGAAATCAAACTTCTAATCTGAAGAACATTGACAAGCTTAGCCTTCTCCCAATTTTTCAAGTATATATTTTAAAAATATATGTTTACTTTAATAAAGTCAGATTTTGATTATTTCATATGAATGAGCCATATCTATAGTAGTCAGGGCCCACATCCAACCATAATGGTAAAAGGCCCTTATGCATTACTGGGATGAAATAGAGAAAAGACAGGTCTGAACACTTTAATCTACTTGAATTCCTTATTTTAGGTTTGTAAGAGTTTTATAAAAACAACTTTAGGTATCATAATAATATAAACCCACTTTAAGCGTACAATGTTAGTAAATTTTGACAAATGTATATGCTGAAATAACCATCAAAACAATAATAATGTAAAATCTTTTTCTTGACTCAAAAATTTCCCTAGTATTCTTTGTAGTGAGGTCCCCACTCCCATCTTGGCCACAAATAATCACTGATCTATTTTCCATCATAATATATATATATATATATATATATATATATATATATACACACAAATAGTATATATTTGTCTTTCTGTTTTATAAAATGAAATAATAAAATATGTACTATTTTGAACCAGTTCTGTGACTCAGCATAATGTTTTTGAACATCATCCCTAGTATTGGGTATACTGGTATTTCATTCCTTTCTATACTGGTAGTTAAACTAGGGGCCCAGTGCACGGATTCATGCATCTTGAAAGGAACTGTGTTCCGAGAGGCTGCAGTAGGCACAGGGGCGGGTCTTGGCCCATCCTCCGCATGCTTGCCTGGCCCCTCCCGCCACGGCCCCCGGTCCCCTGTCTGCAGGCAGCCATGCTCCCACCACTCCCACGCGCTGATGGTGCCGGGCACTGCTCGCACCCGCTGATGGCACAGAGCTACTAGGGCCAGCACCAACAGCGGGCGCGAGTGGCAGCTGCTGACCTGATTGTCCCTCAGGAGCAGGGGGAAGTGTAGAAGCCCTCAGGCGCAATCAGGCTGGCAGCTGCCACTCGCACCCTCTGATGGCGCCAAGTGATTGGGAGCCGTGCCAGGCACAAGCAGCAGGTGTGAGTAGTAGCTCCAGTGCTGGCTGCAGGTGTGAGCAGGGCCGGCACCAGTAGCAGGTGTGAGTGCCGAGTGGGATTGTGGCACGCAGGAGCAATGAATTTTTAGTTACCACAAGAGGCTCGCCCCAATGACAGCAACCAGTGCCCTGCCTTGGTCTGGAGCCCCCGTTCACCTGCTCCACCATCCCGCCACAGCCAACACCTGCCATGTTCAGCACATGTCCCCTGGTGGTCAGCGCATGTCATAGCGACTGGTTGTTCGTTTGTCCGGTTGTTCCGCCTGTTCCGCCGTTTGGTCTATTTGCATATTAGCCTTTTATTATATAAGATGATACAAATAGTTATAGTATAACACCTATTAATAGTGTAAAATAGTATCCCATTATATGAATAAAACACAATTTTTCTATTTACCTGCTGACATACATTTGGGTTCCATCCAATTTGGGGCTATTATGAATAAAGCTGCTAAGGACATTAGCATGGATATATGTTTTCATTTCTCTTGGGTGAATTTCTATTGTTTATCAAAGTAGTTGTAACATTTTGGTTACCTATAAGCAATGTGTACAAGTCCTAGTTGCATCACATTCTTGACAAAATTTGGCATTATTAGTCTTGTTAATTTTAGCCATTCTAATGGATATATTGGGGCAATTCATTGTTAGTTATCATTAAATTGCATTTTCTTGATATTAATGATGTTTTGTGTCTTTTCATGGGCTTTATGGCCATTGCATATTCTCTATATTCTCCATTTAAAAATGATTGTTAAAATATATTATCCATTATTATTAGATTATTTTTTTCTTAATATTGAACTGTAAGTGTTCTTTACATATTGTAGATGTAGCACTCTCTAACTGTAAGTGTTCTTTACATATTGTAGATGTAGCACTCAAATAAATGCCAGTTGTTTGTTACAAATATTTTCTCCCAATCTGTAACTTGTTTTTTCAGAAGTATTTAATTTTCCTGGAGTCCAATTTATTAATTTTTCTTTATTATTCATTTTTTCTGTTTCATACCTAAGAAATCTTTTCATTTCCCAAGGTCACTACCATAACTAATCAAGTTAAGATGAGGTCATTAGGGAGGGCCTGGATACAATATGAGTGGTGTCCTTATATGAAGAGGGAAATTTTGACCAGACACATGAGAAAAATGCCATGTGATAATAGAGGCTGAAATTGAAGTATTCCAGCTGAAAACCAAGGAATATCTGGAGCTACCAGAAGCTGGAAGAGTCGAGGGAGGATTATTCCCTTGAGAGTTTGGAGAGAGCATGGCTCTGCCAACACATTGACTTGAAACTTCTAACCTCTATCATTGTGAAAGAATAAATGCCAGTTGTTTTAAACCAATAAGTCTGGTATTTTGTTATGGCAGCCCTGGAAAATTAATACAATGTCTTTGTGTGATTTGAAAGCCAGAGAAATGCTTGCCACATAAAATAATTAGGGAAGGTATCCTTTTGTGGGGAAATGGCATTGATTCTTCATAATGTATTCTTTATGTTACAACTGCTAGTAAAACCAGCTGGGTCTGGAGGATTTTTGTGAGAGAAGATAATTACAAAAATTTTTCTTTAAGTGATATATAACTATTTGGAATTTCAAAATTTTTAAAAATCAGCTTTGATCATTTGTGTCTTTCATAGAATTTTTTCCATTTTGTCTAAGTTTTCAAATTTATTGTCATAACATTGCTTGTATTATTCAGTTATTATACCTACTAGAGGCCCAGTGCATGATTAAATCATGCACGTGTGGGGTCCCCTAGGCCTAACCTGCCATCCAGGCCATATCCACTGCCCCGCAAAGCCTAGTATGCTCCGCGGACACTGCTAGCAGCCTACTCCCCACTTTTGATGGCAGGGGGGTCCGCTGGTGCCGGAGCGGACACACAGCTCCCTGCTTTCGATTGCGGGGGAGCTGGGTGCCTGTCCGCTGGTGCACCAGGCCTTTCAGAAGCCTCCGGCTCAGCGGAGGCTTCTGAAAGGCCTGGTGCCAGAGCAGACAGGCACCCAGCTCCCCCGCTTTTGATGGTCTGCGGCAGGACGTGGGCTCACTGCCCCAGAGGCCCCTTCTGTGCCACAGCACAGCCATGGCGCAGACGCTGAGCTCACAGCGCCACTGGCACACGAGCTCAGCGTTCTGCCGGCCCAATCGGCCACTCCGGCCACCCCAAGTCCCGCCCCTCCGCGCCTCCTGGCCAATCGTGGGCATAGCAAAGGTACAGTCAATTTGCATATTTGTCTATTATTAGGTAGGATAATGTCTGTAGGATATTTGGGATGTTTATAGAATACAAAGAGGTATACCAAATACCATGCTTCACTTTTTGGTGTAAGAGCATGCAAGATACAGAAATTTGTCTTCTATTTTGGAGTGGACTTCACTGTACCCTGACCACTAGACCTTTAAAATTTTCACCGAAGAAGCAGATCCCTGAAACTATAAAATATTTTTTTCTTAATCTCTGGTGCATATGTCTTTCCAAGGTCTCCAGTTCACTCGCCACATCTTACTCATCCTATCTTATTGGTACGATGCCATGAATTTAATGAACCAGTATGAAGATTGGTGGGATGGTCAAGCAGTCCAGATATTTTCAGACTATAATATAATGGAGAGGAGAGTGTTAAAATGGCCTAGAAGCAAAACTAAAAATGAAAATTGTTGTGTACCTTACATTAATGCAAATTATTCCAGATCTTTTTAACTTGGAGTGAAAAATAATAAATTTGACAAATCAATGGCTACATAACATGTACCTGGAACATTATTAATCTTCTCTGGTTGATATTGATCTAATCTATAGTCATTTTCTAGGATCATTCAATATCTTCAGGGGCAAGAGTAGAAATTAAATAGATATGATAGGAAGGGACCTCCTCCTGCCTTTCGGTATTTAATGGTGTGATTAATCTCTGCCATTCCATCAAGTGTTACATTATTTTTTAATTGACTATCTTAACTGGGGTATTGGGAAAGCAACAGCAAAGACATTACAGAAGCTCTCACCTGGTGTCCCCACTATGGTAGTCCACAGGCAATGTGAGTGTTGCTCCAACTACCAACTATAGCAATTCTACATGGATTGATAGGGGAAACGACTGTTGGGTGATCTGTGGACACACAGAGCCCACCATGAGCCGATTTTATCCAGAACTGCATTTATTACCTGGCCTCTCTAAACTCCCATTCTAAGAAAAGAAAACAATGATGATTCCTTGAGCCTTTATGTATCAATATCAACTCAGACCGTGTATTCAGAGGTCCTCAAAAGTCTGGGTATTTCTCTCTGGAAAGCAGAATGGACCCCCAAAGATACCCATACCCTAATACCTAGAACCTGTGTATATATAGGGTGTCCCCCCAAAATACATTTTTTTTTTTTAAACAACGGGTAGCCAATTTATTAAAAAGCCTGATTTAAGCATCTGCAATGGTGACTCCACTCCTGGTTCCAAGCTGATGGAAGTAATCCGCTTGACAATCTCAGAAGGGCTGTGCAAGTCGATGAGCCACTTGTGGATCCTCATCTGAAACCGATCCCAAGTCTCAGAACCCGCCCCACAGGGAGTCTTCCTTGTAGTGATTCTCAGAGTCTTGGTCGGCATCTGGGCTGGCACTTTGAGATTCTTTTCCTTTGCGCCTCTGATCAAGTCAGCACACACCTTGACATTGCGGCTGGTTAGTGTGATTCTAATTCGATGAATCGCCCCCTCTGGTTCCACGGGTGTCTTCCCAGTATCTTTAAAAGCCATGGCTGCAGGGCGGCCTCCTGACCGACTTGTTCCTGGGCGAGAGCAAACAGCGGTGAGTCAGGAGCCGGAGGGAGGGAGCTGCACTACAGCAACCATGTCTTCCTCAAAGAGCCAAAACTACATTTTTTGAAAGCTCAATTGATGTTTCTTTCTCTTAAGATTTAACCCATTGGAATGAATAATTATTCTAAGTATGTATACATTTTTGGAGGCACCCTGTATTTCATTATATGGCAAAAGGGACTTTGCAGATGTATGAGATTAAGGGTAGGGAGAGAAGCCCGGTTTACCAGGTGGGCCCAATCTAATCATAAGTGCCCTCAATAGCAGAGGGTTTTCTAGCTGGAGTCAGAGCGACTGGGAAGAAGTAAGAGAGATTTTAAGTGTGAGAAGGATTCAGTGCAGTGTTACTGGCTTGAGGATGGAGAGGGCAACATGACAAGAAGTAAATATTTCCTGAAAGAGCTAAGAGAATCTCTTGTCTGACAGCCATAAAAAAAAAAAAGAGGACCTGGGCATTGCAACTATAAAGAAATGAATTCTGCTAAAAAGCCTTAGTGAGATGGAAGCATATTCTTTTCCAGAAAGAATCCTCCAGAAAGGAATGCAACACTACTGACCCTTTGAGTTTGGCCTTATCAGACCTTAAAAAAAAAATCATCTGAGTCACATACTAGTAGTGTTGAACATCTGAGCCTACAGAGCTGCGAAATCATAAATTAGTGTCCTTTTTAGCTAAGTTTGTTGTGATGTGTTATGGGAATCGCAAGACAACAACTAAAAGTAACTAACATCTCTCTCTTCCCAAATGTGCAGTCAACCCAAGCAAATGGCTTTAGGTCCCTTTGGGGAAGCAATGTGAGAATATGAGAATACTACAGCACACATATGCTGTGGAGTTAGAATATTTCCTCCTATGGACTCAGCCTCTTTTCAGTCAATGGGTTCTCGGTCTGAAAACTGACTCAGGTCCAGAAACTGAGCAAGGAGTAGTCACTTTTCATTGGGCTGATCCTCCTCAATCTAACTGCTCCTCCATTCTTGCTTTTTTTATATATATATATAGATGTTAATTAGGTAGCATGCTTCTTTTTTTAATATAAATAATAATTTTAATAACTATAATAATAAGTATTTATTGAGCCCTAAATGTCTTTGATTTTTATGGATGTAAGATGACCATTAAAAATATAGCTTTTCAATTGGCAGTTCCATTAAGTTGGATACATTCACACCTTACCATACTGGCTAAACATTGCTAGAGACACATACCAAGGACATAGCATGCTTCTTGATTACCAAATTATTTTGCCCCAAAGATACCATATTCTATTAACTATCTCCATAATTTCCTGAGGGACAAGTCCCCTTGGCTGCCCCTTTGATCTTGATAGTAATTAAGGTAATGCAGCCTCCTCATTTTTCATGATTAAGTGCCACCTCCTGGCCTCCATTATTTCAGGGCCCCAACATCCTTGTGTAAATTAACCCAGACCTGTGACTCCCTCTCCTATCTCCACCCATGTCCTGCAAAGAAAAACCAGCACAGGACCTAGTGATGCCAGTGTCTCACCCATTAGCACATTTCTAAGAACTTACTGAATATGTCCTCTGTTTTCTCCTGTTGGATGGGTCTTCTGGTTTTACACATCCAATCCAGCAACCTCACTTCCTCAGCATCTTTACCTCTTCCTCTAAGAATGCCAGGACGATTCTGACATTTCCACTTCACTCAGTGCCAACCATCGGTTTTCTTAAGGGCAACCCCACCAGTGAGTTTCCTCCTTCCCCTAGGGTCCTTCCAAAGATAATAAATCCCACTTATTAAGAAACTACCTCCAATTATTTATTTTTTATGTATTTAATCTTTCATTCTAGCCCTCACGATCAAGTACCTATCAGCATGGCAGGCAAGAGAGAAGCTAGGGCAGCTCCTTATGGAAGCACCTTATGGTAAAACCTTCAACAATCATGCCTTGGGCATCTTGTGCCAGAGACTATTCATGCCCAATCCGTTATTCAGGATAGATCCCATCTTGTCTGCCCTTCAGTAAATAAGCCAGTCCCAAAATCTCGATTTACCACTGTTCATTTGCACAATCCCTAATTTGTGTTAGTTTGTGTCTACTGAAAAGTAAATGCCATGATGGAATTTAGGTATGTAAGAGATTAATGGTGGAGCGGACAATGGAAGGTATAAAGAGCTTTTAGACCATGATTCAGATCTGATATCTGTAGAAGAGAAATAAGTTTAAGGTAGAAAAATCTTGAATTGCAATGTATTTCCAAAAAAAGGTTCAACAAGGTCGATGGGGAGAGCTTCAGCCAAAGTTACCTATTAGAAGGGTCTCAGAGCTTGCTGGAATAACCACATTGGTGCCTTCTCCAGGCTCAGGCTTGGGTCGTGAGCAGCCTGAGGGCAGTGTGCCCTCAGCACAAAAATAAAATTGATCCCAGAATGCCAGCATGCTCCCTGCTGCAAGATAAATGAGCAGTACATTTCATGTCCTTCATACTTAATATTTTTCCTGACCATGGTGTTTATTTTCTGCTTATTTGAATGTCTAGTAGTTTTTATTGGATATTGGACATTATGAATTTTATATTTTTGAAAACTGGATTTTGTTTTATTCCTTAAAGAGTGTTGAATTTTCTGGCAAAGAGTTAAGTTCCTTTTGGGTTCCTTTTCAGCATTGTTCCATAATCTCAAATTCTTTGTCCCATGAATTCTAGTCAACTCAATCTCCCTTCATACCAGTCTCTATCTTCTCAGTTTATGAGATCACCAGACCAAGCTTGTGTTCTTTCTTCCTGTGCCACACTCTAGAAATGACTTTAAGTTATACACTCAATATATATTCTCACTCAATGTATAATAGAATATACACTCAATGTATATTCTATATAATAAAAGGTTAATATGCAAATTGTCCCCTTAACCAGGAGTTCGACCAACAGGCAGGCCGACCAACTGCCCATGTCCCCTCCCCTTGGGCAGGCTGGCCGGACCCCACCCACACAAGAATTCATGCACCGGGCCTCTAATATATATATATATAATGAGTGGCCAGATTATTATGCGTTCAGAGATCATAATAATCTGGCCACTCAGTGTAAAACCCGAGTAGTTATAAATTTCATTTGTTTCCCTTTCTTAATTTTGTGCTTCCTGTTGTTCAATTCCTAAAATATTTGTTTCTTAAATTTTGGTACAGTTTTTTAATTGTTTGTAGCAGGAGATTCATTTTATAATATCTTACTCCCTCATGGCCAGATTAGATGTCTGAGATTCTGAAAATTTTTAAAGTAGTGTTATATTTTTAATTTTATGTAAATATGTGCTCAGTATTATCATTCAAATTATTTTACCTGATTGAATTTTATTTCCTTCTCAGTATAGGGAACACTTTCCCTCTGTTCCTTGCCTCTCTTCCTCTTACTTCTTGTGTGTTCTTGTCTGTCACACAGTTAGGATTTCAGTGCAGACATCTCTATGAGTGTATGCCTGATGAAGGGGATCCCCAAAAGTGAATTTGGGTAAATTACAGGGGGAAAAAGCAGAATAAAGTAAAATCTCTTTATTGAACTATAACTCTAGGTCCTCTAAACACTTTTAAGATTAGTATTTTAGATTTCTTATAAGCACACACAAGAAGGCATGAAAGAGTTAAATAGCCACACCACAGTGACAGAAAATGAATAGTGTTTAACCTTAGCTACCAAAAGCAGTGAGGAAATTGATAATATCACACAGGAAGTAAACATCATGTAAAGATATTTTAAAAGTGCAGGCAAAGATTCCTGATAACATCAGTGTTAGAGGTATGTTGTTTCCCTCCAAAAGCAATGGGCTCTTAAAGACTCTCTCTATATATATAGCAACAAAGAAGAAGCATTTACAAAATTTTGTAGTAGGCAGGTTTGCAGAATGTGAAGATAGTAAAATCATTGACAACTACAAGGATATGCATAAAAGCAAGTAAAAAACTAGAAATAGCTCCACTGAGATTAAGTCCTTTGAAGTCAGGAACTATCTTACTAATTTTGTGTACCTTTTAAATATGCCAAACAAACTTGGAACCCAATAAATATTAGTTGAATTAAATTGCATTGACTTAATTTGGGAAATTTTTGCAAGTTATACATGGTGGTTTTTTTTATTACAGATAGTTTCATAAAGTACTTGAAATTTTAATGGAAATAATGGTTAGATTGTAAATTTCCAAGAACAGGAGAAAAATAAATAGAGAAATAATCAACAGCACTAGTTTGTCGCAATGACTGGCTTCCTTTTTTCTCTCCCAATAGATGGAAGCAATTGCTATAGAGTTTCCTGAAGGAGATATTTTGTTCCCAGAATTTTGAAAGATAATTGAAAAGGTTTCTTCCCCTAATTTGCAATTCAATGGGAAGTCTGACAAATATAATTGGGAAAGAATGTTCCTATAAGATGGACAATTTGCAAAATGTCAAATTAGAAAATATCAACATATCCAAAAGGAGAGCCAATATTTTATTTGGAATACTTGTCATTTTTAATACTTATTATTTAATAATAAATTGAAAAAATACTTTTTGCACAAAATAAAGCCACTAAAAGTAGTTATCAGATGAGGGAAAGAATGAACTGTCATTCAGTACCATTTAATAGGGTTGCCAACTGCAGTGTGAGAGTATTCCCAGTTATCCCCAAGATGGTATTCTCTATCTCCAAAATGCTTACATGACATTCCCATCTAAAATATGAATGAATAAATTGGGGAAGCTATAATAAAATGTCTTATTAGGATCATTTGATGCTTATTTATCAACTTCTTAGTTTTCCGAGGTTTTCTTGGTTTATTAACATCACTATCACTTGTAAACGAGTTCGTGTCCTTGAATTTATTTTTACTATTATAGAATTGTTCAGTAGTGAAGTCTGACTTTTCAAATTATACTTAAAAAAAATTGTTATTAAGACACAAAGGTTGTCTTAATCTAAAAAGTTTATATGTTCTAGTGGAAAAATTAGAACCCTAATAAATTAATTTTTAACTGCTATTCTCTGATTTATATAGTCTGTTGGATCATTTGCTATTTATTACATATTTGTATAAACATATACACCCAGTATTTATTCATTTTCTTTTTCAGGGGAAGTCTATAAAGGGAATGTGGACAACTGAAACTAAGTATGGCTAGTCTTGAAGGCTTTATGTAAGAAATGAATATGGAACTTGGCATTTAAGGTCAAGCATTTACGCTACCTGTAAAGCATGTGCAAGCATATTTTATAGCTATTTTCTTTGAGAAAGCACTTTTAACTGGATATTTTAAAAATCATTGTTTGGGTCTATATCTCTTTTCTCATGTTTTTTATATGTTGACAGTGGATGAGAAAAGTGCCCATGACGACTCAGTTCACCTGTGATCAAAACTGGAAGTTGTTATATTGGTTGTCCCAAATAGCTGTATCTTACCAGAAATTTTTGCTTGAGAGTTATATTACTGAGCCATTGCAGAAGTGCTATTGTGGAAATCTATTTCCTGGAAAATTTTGCTATACTTTAGCCTATGTCAAGATGTGAAATAGTTTTTAAAAAAACTCAGGCCATATTTTATGTGAACTACTGATTGGGGATTATGTCAGAGTGGGGACCCTGTCCGAGTACACCGGATGCTCAAGGCCAACTGGAGTGCCGAGACCCTGTTCAGAGTACACTGGATGTTCAAAGCCACTCTGAGCATGGGAATCCTAATCAAAGTGTTCAAGGTTGAGTTGCTATATGCAGGTGCAAAGCAAGGACACAGTAATCGTACTGTACACTGTGCAAGCATGCCCTTCTATGACCCAGATAGTGAGGTCACTATTTGGAAAGAAGCCTCTTTTGTCTAAATAGTATAAAGTATGTTACTGACCAGCAGGCTGCTGCTGTGGGGACAGAGGTTGCTGCTGTTGCTGTGTGGGAAAGATGTATTGTTAACCAGCCAATGTACGGCCACTGAGTGAGATTTTACTTTGAAGAACTGCTTTGTCTAATGGCTCCTTGTTGGCAATGGCTACATGGTCACTGGCTTCTACAATAAAGACTCTCTTACAAACCCATAACTTCTCATGGCTTCTCCATATTCCAATACCCGGTGTCCCAGGAGGTCCAGTCCCTGGCAGAGGGGCTTGGACTCGACAGTGGGCATAATGAAGCAGGATGAAGGAACTGAGTTCCAACAATTGGCCTAGTCAGTAGGATAAAGGATCTAGGTTTCAAGAAGTAAGTATTCCAACAGTCAGGAACTGACAAATTATTCATCAAACCCATTTTCTTTTCTTCCTGATACACAGCAACATTTTCTGGTTTCCCTTGAAGTTAGATGTAATTATATGTTATGCTCTGGCCTATGGAATGTGATGGCCTATAAAAATCTCCTGCATAAATCTCTGTCTCTCAATTCTACCATCTGTAGTCCATATGACAGCGTCTAGGTCAATTTTGGAGTCTATATATTGAAAATGGTAAAGTTTCCTGAAATATCTCTATCCATATGATTGCCCTCTTCACTCCTACATAAGTCCTCACTCCTCACCATCAACTGGACTTTTGAGAAGCAAAAATTAAATTTCTGCTATGTTCAGTCACTGAGTTATGAGGATAATTAATATAGTGGCAGCACAACATAACTAATATAGTGGCAGAAATTTAAAAGACCCTATATGTTGATTGCCACCCTCCTTCTTTCTCTACTAATATTGCTTTTATGTGGATGACTAGTTCATTTTTTAGGGCAGGAGTGGGAAATGTCCTGCCCACAGGCCATATAAGGCTCATGAAATCATTTGGTCTGGCCCTACCAAGGCATTAGGGGTGAGTTAATTAAATGTGTGACCAAATATAGCAACTAATTTTTAAGTTGATAATTTTGTATGGCCCACAAATGATGTTATAAATATCCAAATGGCCCTTGGCAGACAAAAGGTCCCCACCACTTTTTTAAGAGTTACTACCAACAGAATTTTTTAATAAAATTTACCTCTTACACAAGGATGTTATAGGGATTATTGCAATATTTTCATAAATCTTTCAGGGGTCCTTGGAATAAAGGCTCTACATAAAGCAAAATAATGATGCTAATTTTATTGTACACTATAATTTTAATAAATAATACTGCATAATATAAATACAAAACCACTATTTGCAGAAACAATTGTTTCTCTGAAGTAAATACTGTTTGAGAATATATCAGAATAATTTCATGGGACAAATTAAGAAACCACTTGCTTCAATCAATCCATTTTGTTCTCTTCCATTTTCATAGTTATGAAGCATTTTAGCTTAGAAAAGACTAATGATTATTTCTAGTAACATAGAAATCTAATCTTTTTGTTTTTAGTTCAACCAGTTTCTCTTATAAAACATCAGAGAATTTCTCATTCTGATTTTCACCTTCTGTTCTTCCTTTAAAAGTAGATAACTTCCTGCTCTGACCCTCTCTTCTAGGTTCAAAATTGCTTTCTATTACTGGAATATATTCTCCAAGGGTCAATAGACTCCCTTGCTGAAGATTTTCATTGTCATCATAATGCATAGCCAACATGGCATGTATCATGGTAAGGTCTATCCATTGAAGAGCTTTGAAAAGTGCAAAGTGTATAATCTACACAACCAGAGCACTTTCTTGCTTTTAGGTCTTTGTTGCTGATGGTCTTTCCATTTGTAAAGTATTTATCCCTTTCTGTGAATTGAAATATTCCTTGTATCTCAAGGTACCACTTCTGTATATTGTAAAACCTGTCTTAGATGCATTCCATTTCTCTTTCTGCTCCCCCCAGAGAGCCTCCAATCACACAGTGACCAGACTTCCCACCTAGCTAACTAGAAGAACAATATGGCAATACCTGGCAAGATCGTGTGTGAACACAAAAAGTCCACATAAATAACATCCAGTTTGGGGCACCATGGTGGCCACATTGGTGTGCAATGCATACTAGTACATTCAGTGAGCAGCATCCACACATTATGATGTAGACTAGAGCAGTGTAGTGTGCAATTGTATATTGGTGGCCCTTCTCAGTACCATATTCTTAATTCTTTCATTTTCTGAGTTCCAGTGCCCTTCACCCAATCCATGTCTATAATCTAAACCTTTTTCTATCATGTAGAAGTACTACACCTCTGAAAATATCTCCAACAATCCACTCTTTGACTACAATTCTTATTGGTGGGTTTTTCCCCCCTAGTTTTCTTATTCCTCTGACACTAAATCTGTTCTTTAACCTCTCAACTTCTATTCCCTTGTTCCTTTCATCTGTATCCCTTTTTTATTAGGCCCCTTCCTGCCCTCTTTCTTTCCTACCCATATTAGACTCCTTTCTTTCCTACCCATATTAGACTCCTTAGTCAGTCACCTCAGGAACATTGGCACAGGACTTTACAACTCACTATAAACCTGGATCAAGTTTCTCCTACAACAGCCAGCTTGGTTCAGTTCTGTTTAACACACATTCTACTGAATGCCTACCATAAACTAGGCACACATACATGATTTTCGTACTGTGCCTACGTGAGTGTCAGGAACAAGATAAGCACAGGGTACTCACTGAAATAATAGGAAAGAAGAACTCAAGTGACCTATAAAGTCATCAAAGATGGTAAGTGCAGGTAGGAAAAATCCAGCAGCCATGAATATTGATGCCAATACATATGTATGGGCTCCAGACTCCTCTGAGCTCTCAGTGAAATTAACTACCTTGCTGGCTCTTGGGAACTCTTGTTGCACTACCCTCATCATTACTCCAAACCAATGCACTCTCCTCATTATTAACCCCTCTCAACAGGCATCATTACTTCTCACTTCGCAGAGAAAATAGAGGTAGTTACTCATGAACTCCCTCAATTCAGCACTCCGAACCTTATCCATTTTTTGTGCCATTCTGTCTTGTTTTCAGTTTCAGAGAAAGCTTTGTCCTTCCTAACCTCTCAAATCATGCTTTGTTCTTAACCTCTCCTATCTCCCTCAGAGACCTGCTTCATTAACTATCACCTCTTTTATTATACCACCATCTATTCTTCTCTATTAGCATTTTTTTTTCTGCTGAAAATCTAGCCAGATATTAAAAGGAAAAAAAAAAGTCTAAATCCTTTGTCTGCCTTTAATACACTCTTCTGTCTCAATCAACTTCATTTTTTTTATAAAAAAAAAAAAAGGCCTCTGCTTTGTGACCCACTTCTCTTCTTAAGCCATGGTAACTAATCTCATACAAACTCTAGTCCTGGACTGTTTGTTGTCCACTCGGCACCACTACCACTTCTACTAAGACTGAAAACTCACTTCCTAGAACCTCCTACTCTGCATGATTCTAGGTTAAAGTTTATCAGTGTGAGAAACTCAGGTAAGAATTAGGCTGAGGTAAAATGGAAGCTGCTATTCCCTGGAAGCAGTTGACATATGAGAGAGATGTAGAGACATGAGCATGTTATCAGGGCTTTTAGGGAAGCTTAAGATCCATCTGCTTCCCCTCACAGACAGACAGTTTCTGGGGGCTTTCTACAGGTTGTTGAGACATGTAATAGCTTCTGGCAAGCTTTTGAAAAAGACTTACTTTAATGTTTCGGACTGAGATCAATTTCTCTGACCTTTGGGCAACATCTTTCTTATCCTCAGTGGCAGCGTCCCTGAGCTTTTCTCCTTCATTTTTTCCAAGTTCTGTAAACTCTTAATCTTATATCAGACCCTCTATGAACAGAATGCAGTGAATGACATTTTACCTGAGTGAATGCTGATGAATACACCCAAACATCCCTGCCCCAAATCTATACTAGCAAATATCACCAATAATCTTCAAACTTCCCAGATGCAGCATATTTTCATCTTAATTTAATGTCTCTGAAACTGTTGCCAATGTGGCAACTGCTTTCTTGGAACTTACTATCCTTAAGGAACTTAGAGACTAGTAGAAGTGATATTTACAGATATAATATTACATATAATAAGATGTGCTATAAAAAGGAACAAACTTCTATGAATGCAAAGAGGAAAAAGTAACTGGATATGTCTTGGGAAATTATCTTGAAAGATTTCCTCTGAAATCCCCTGACTACATTAAATTCTTCTGGGAGCTCCAAGCAGTACACAGGGCACCTAGGGCACTATTTAATGACTATTAACATATTCAATGACCTTTGTTCTTTTCTCTCTTTTTCTTTTAACCTCTAAGGCATAACTCAACTATGCTTGTAAATAGATGTTCTTGATTTTTTTATTCTTCACATTTTTTTATGTTTCTAAGGCCATAAGCAAGGAACAAAGGGAAAAATGAGCAAAAGAGATTTTATATTAGTAAAGAACATCCATTTACCAAAATGTTTTGTCCAGAGTTAATAGGCTAAAAAGGTTAGATTTGTTCAAAAAATATCTGATCTAAATCCAATACCAAAGAGCTTGAGTTTTCCACCATTAGAGCCCTTTAGAAAGCAATGCCAGTATATAAATATTCTGTATACAATTATACAGAATACACATTTATAATTACTACTTAAAGGAAAAGTGATTAAGTCAAAATTTTTATATACATGCAAAAGCAGTCTTATTAGATTATGTACTGTAGGAAATTAAGGGCAAGTTCCTCAACTATACATATTATTAATAGATAAAACAGTAACAATCAATGCAGTGTGTGAAATCCACTTTCCTGTAATATTTTGAGTATAGTGATATTCTATAAGCTGCTAGTATGGATAGAAAATTTCCATAATTTTATAACATCTAGGTTAACATCATAGAGATATGCTCCACATAATCTAGCTAGCCTATTTGGTCAATATCTTAACTCCAGCAGAAATTTGAATTCCCTAGTACTGTGAAATCAAACAAGAATTTTTAAAATAAAATAAATTGAAAAATGTCCTACAATTCTAAGTTAAATGCAATGAGAAAAATCTGTGTGTACAATAGATTTAAATAAGGAAAGCTGCAGATGAAATAAGAATGTGGGCATCATAGTCATTTTAGTTGATTACATCATGGCCTGGATTTAGAAAATCTATGATGTGCTATGGAAACTATTTTTGTTTAAATGTAATTATATACCTTCTTTAAGAACAAATTAAATTAATTAAAGGCAGGGGTACAATTTTGGAAACATAGAAATTTAGAGAATAATTTATTCTACTTACCTAGAAGTAATAGAGTGATAAAAAAAATAATACATAAACTAGTCTCCTAAAATGAGCAAATCATACAGAAAAGTGTTAAAGTAAATTGTATATACTTAAAATAAAATGAATTCCAAATACCATCCAATCCAACTTTAATGCGATGTTTAGAATCCAATGGCAGTAAAACAATAAACTCTCTGATGCTTGTTTTTAGTTTTTAAAGTGCAGGTGGAAGAACTAATCTTCCTAGAGTTTACCTGGTATATAGGGGACACTTAATCTGTATTTGTTGCCTACATGGATAAATGGAGGAAATAGCCTAGAATGGGACAATGCTACAGCAATGCTGGGACTCAATGAGACCCAGTAGATTATACACTCCATTTCTTTTTCTCCTGAACCAGTTAAAAAACAAGAAAGATAGAAAAGCAAATGGAAGCTGCTTGGTACTAAAAATGTGTCTCCACAAAATTCATATGTTAAACTCCTATATGATGATCCTTGAAAGCGGGGCCTTTTGGAGGTGTTTAGGTTTAGATGAGGTCAGGAGGATGGTGCCTCTATGATGGGATTAGTGCTCTTGTATTAAGAGAACAATACCAGTGCCCTCTTCCTCTTTCTCTGCCATGTGAAGATACAGCAAGAAGGAAGCCACCTGAAAACCAGGAAGACGGCTCTCACCAGTCACCAAGTCTGCTGGCACCTCGATCTTCAACTTCCCAGCCTCCAGAACTGTGAGAAATACATGTCTGTTGTTTAAGCCACCTAGTCTATGGTATTTTATTATGGCAGCTGGAACAGACTGACAGAAAACTTACTACACCTACCTCCTTTAATACTGAACAGTTTAATAAAAAAGAATGAAGCTTAGAGTATCTGCAACAAGTATGTTTCCTAATTGTTAACCCAGATTTTAACAGACACCAACATGGGTGCAGCAGCATAAAGACACTATAAACCTTCCCAGGTGGTAGTCTGCATTTGTAGATCTCACACATAGCGAAGCACACTTTCTGTGAACTAGTTTGGACCCAAAGAGAGAAATAAAAGGAAATAACTGGACCTAGCTGGTTTGACTCAGTGGATAGAGCGTCCACCTGTGGACTGAAGGGTTCCAGGTTTGATTCCCATCAAAGGCACATGCCTAGGTTGTGGGCTCGATCCCCAGTAGGGAGAGTGCAGGAGGCAGCCAGTCAATGATTCTCTCTCATCATTAATTTTTCTATATCTCTCTCCATCTCCTTTCCTTTCTGAAATCAATAAAAATATCTTTAAATAAAAGAAATAACTGAGCTAGAATAATCAACTTATTCTCCCAAAAGTTGTGTCACATAACCTACACTGCCCCATCCCCAAAGAAGTGTATGAGGAGACAGAACTCAATTGTTATATGACTGACATAACAATTGTTGTAGATATAAGCTTCATTCTTTTTTATTAGACTGTTCAGTATTAAAGGAGATATTTGTAATAACTTTTCTGTCAGTCTCTTTACACATGAAATGAATCATTAGAGGTATAAAAAGTGTCCTTTCAATACCAATTATGAGGAGATTTATATTATCTGAAAATCATTAAGCATGGGAGAGGGTTAATTATCTCTTATCAAATTAAATAATTTAAATCAGGGCACTTTCAATCATTTATTTAACACAAATTCATTGATACCTAATAGGTCCAGACATTCTTGTAGGTATTGAGGTTATGAGGAATAATAAGATCAACATAGTTTCCATCCTTATGAAGTTTATAACTTACAAGGCAGGCATCAATTGAATAAGCAATTATCATTCAGAATGGTATCATCATAGAGGAAGTATAGAGTGTTCCAGAAACTCACAGCTGAGATATTTAACCTTGTGAGACTGAGGAATTCTACTTCACTCAACTTTGAAGCAGAGAGCCAAAGATTGGTAAGCAGTAACCAGGCAAAGACATTGAGAAAGTATTTCTAAGGCAAACAGGTAGTATGTTCAAGGGCCTAGAGCAAAGAATGAGAATGTGGTGTAGTCAGCAAACCTAAAGAAATTCTGGAACTAATGTAATGTGAAGATGAGGGAAGAGACAGATTCTGCTAAAGAAGCAAACAGGAAATAGTAATGCTCAGGTTCATGTTTTAGAAAAATCATTTTGGTTTTAAAAGGGAGTAAAAGATAAAATATAAAGTTAAGGACACAGTAAAAGTTTTTCAGTATTTTAAGTAAAAGAAATTGGTGGCTTGAACAAGGAGACTAGACATAAAAATAAAGAGAAATAAATGTCCTTTAGAAATATCTTATAGGTAGAATAACCAAGATTTGGTGATATTGAGTAGATACCCAATATGAGGATGAAAGAAAGGGAGATGAATGCATTTCTACCATGGATAAGTGAGGAAATTCTTGTGTCATTGAATAAAATAGGAGCCCAGGTGAAGATGGTTTGGAAATGGGAGGACTAAATAACAAGTACACTTTGATACATGTAGACTCAGGTCTCTGTAAAATATCCAAATAGAAATGTCCAGTAAGCACTTAGATATGGATCTGCAGTTTAGGAAAATGAGGTGGATTAGAAAGAGAAAGTAGGAATCACTGGCATATAATGTTTCCTGAAGCAAATACCATTTTATTAAGTGGCTTGAACTTGGTGGTGTACAGTCAGCAAAAAGCATTATTATTATTATTTAACCACCACTTCCTTCAGATGTACTTTGTAAGAGTTCCCTTGTTTTTGTTTGTTGGTTGGTTGGTTGGTTGGCTGGCTGGCTGGTTTTGTTTTTGTACAACATCCAACATTTTAGCTAGGTCCTGCAGCTTGTAATCACTTTTATCTATGTGAGGAATTATATTCCTTTAAGACACATGTATAAACTCTACATTCATGGAGATTTCTTTTTGTAACACCTCAAATCTATAGTATAGATGTGAACCCAGCTTAATATTATATTTCTGGTGACAAATGAGGCTGAAAAAAGGAAATTGTTGGAAAACTATTGAGGTCATCTGTCCCAAATATTGAAAAAACATAAGGAAAAGGAATAATTTAGCTATTTTTTTAAATAATTGTAGAAAATATCTTAAGGTAATTAAGAGAAAAATAGCACCAATATCTTGATTTTTTTTCTATCCTCTAGATGTGATTCTTCAAACAATAACTTTAAAATAATAAATCACTTTATTTCAAAGGAAAAATTGATGAAGAACTATCCAAAAATGTTTGAAATGAACATTTATTGCAAAAATTATTTTCAGCAAAGCTTGAAACACCAACAGTAAAAGAGAAAAAAAGCATTTTGTGAAATATCTCCAGCTGTTATCACACTCGTTTAATATTGATGAAATGTCCATAGTGTATAAAGTGTTAAACTTGACACACCCAAAGCAGTTCTTGATCTATAGAACTTTCATTTTACTATGTATATAAATAAACAAGTATAATATTTATATAAATTGACTATTTGAATCTAATATTATATTTTGGTCTTATTTCCAAACCATATTTTGGTTTTGTTTGACAGACCAACAATACCTGAAGAACTACAATATTAATTTTGTCCATTATATTTTCTGAAATAGATTTTTTTCAGAGGGCATATTTTGAACAAAAGCAGTCCCATCCCAAATTTCATCAAGTATGGACTCCTAACCCATCCAAAGGAAACTATTTCAAAAAATAGATAGAAATCTATGACTCACAAACACACACACACAACTGTCTTCAGAAACTAAGCTGAAAAATTAAAATAGAATAAGGTACTAAGAAACAAAGCAGAAAAAATATATAAAGAGAAACTCTGAGTGCAGGCCATAAGGGATCCTAAAAGCCAGAGTTTTAGTAAATCATATAGTTAGAAGAAGCTATAATAGTATTTTTGTTCTTTTTGTTTGTTTGTTTGTTTTTAATATACACAGAGCAGGAGCTTATTGGTAACAGGGAGTAGAAACAGATGCCATGAGCAAGATAACATTAGGAGGGCCACTGAGTCATGCTGTAGGAAAGATACCTAGTAATTTCTTCAACTAGGATCTCAGTGCTACAGTGGATTTAGAACTAGCTTAGATATGTAAGGTTCTGGGACTTCTGTGAGGTTTTGTTTATCATGTGTAGTGTCACAGTGAATGTTTGTAAGAGCTGTGCTTTCACAAAAGTGTCAAGCCTAAGATGGAAGACTACAGAGATCCCCAACCTACATTCAGAACTGTGGTGACCTGGACAAAGAAATACTTCGTAGGATTCATACACATTGCCCTTGCCACCAAAAGTAAACGTTAAAATAACCTTCCCCTTTACTGATTGAATCTGGTTTTTGAAGTAAAAATAACCCAATTTAAATAGTAAGCTACTTTCTTTTCCTCATGGGCATGAAGGAGTATACTCTGGCATGAAATCACTTCACACCTGTTAGAATGGCTATTATCAAAAAGACAAGAAATTACAAGTGTTAGTGAGGATTTGGAGAAAAGGAAACCTGACTACTATTGGTAGGAAAATAAACTGGTGCAACCACTATGGAAAACAGTATGGAAGTTCCTCAAAAAATAAAAACAGTACTACCATATGATCCAGCAATTCCACTTCTGGGAATGTATGCAAAGGAAATGAAAACACTAATTTGAAAAGCTACCTTTTGTTTATTGAAGCATAATTTATAATAGCCAACACATGGAAACAACTTAAGTATTCATATATATATATATATATATATATATATATATAATACATATATTATATATATATGAATATAATTCAGCCATAAAAAAAAAAAAAAAAGGAAATCCTGTCATTTGCAACAACTTGGATGGACCATGAGGGTATTATGTTAAGTGAAATCAGTCAGACAGAGTAAGACAAATACCATTTGATTTCACTTTTATGTGGGATCTGGAAAAAAAATGCTCAGAGATAGAGAACACATTGGTAGTTGCCAGAGGAAGAGTTAGAATAGAGAGTGAGCAAAACGTGTGAAGAGGGTCAAAAGGTACAAACTTCCAGTTATAAAATAAAAAAGTCCTAGGCATGTAATGACAGCATGGTGACCATCCTATATAATAAAAGCCTAATATGTGTGGGGAAGCATGGGACTTGGTTGGAATGTCTGTAAGGAGGATTCTCCAAAATGTCAGGGGCCTCTGGGGACCTTGCTGAAGGTGGCAGCTCCTACTTTGACTTTTCCAAACAAGTCCAATTCTGGGGTGTTTTGCTAGAATCTCTATGTTTAGTCTTTTAGACATGACCTTGTAGAAGCATATACTTTCTGAAGGATACTTACCCTGCTGATTGTACCTAGAAGTTAATTTTAGTTCAAGCTGTTATGACAATAAAAATCAAAGAAGGCAGGCGAACAGGGCTACTTGGTGGTGATAGCCAAGTAGTGCCTTAGCCCTCTTTTTCACAGAAGCCTGTGTTAGAGTAATCTGTTCATCTGTCGCTCAGGGGCTGCTGGTCAGCCCCAGCAAAGTGGTCCTCCCATGTGAGGACCAAAGAATGCAATGAAACTCAACAGAACCCTCAAAAACCAAGAGTAAGAAAATGAAAGTGACTGCGCAGTAAATCATTGGAGCCCGCTTGGGATTTCCAAGTTTGAGGGAATTGTTTCTCAGCTAAGGAATTCACTATCTCTGTTATGCTTCTTAAGAATGTCAGTATGTTTTCCATTAGAAAAATAAGCCTATTTCTAAAAGTAAGGAAAAAAAAGGTTTTTCTGTATTTGCCTAGGAAGCAAAGGTTTAATATATATTATTAAAATAATTGTTATATTAATCAGGAAGTCAATTACTTTAAATGAATAGATTACTTAATAATAATAATAATAATCTACACTAATAAAAAGAAAGATGCAAATTGACCGTACCTTTGCGACGCCCACCAGCCAATCAGGAGTGAGTATGCAAATTAACCCAACAAAGATGGTGGGTTAATTTGCATACACAGGTGCCGAGCAGCCAGGGGGTGGGAGGCAGGTGTTCCACACCTCCCCAGCCACTCCGGGCCCCTTGGCAGTGTGGGAAGGCGGAAAGGTGGCTCCAGCCGGAGCAAAGGCTGTGCCAGCAGCCAGGGGAAAGAAGGCCCATTCTTGCACGAATCTTCATGCATCAGGCCTCTAGTAATAATAATAATCCTATTTAATAAAAGAGTAATATGCAAATTAACTATCACTCCGCTACACCCACCAGCCATGCCCACCAGCCACGCCTACCAGCCAATCAAGAGCGAGTATGCAAATAAACCTTAACCAAGATGGCTGTGGCCAATGAGCGAGCAGGAGGGAGGCTTGGGTTTCCCTGGTGATGGAGGAAGCCAAGCTTTCCGCACACCCTGGCCGGCTGAGGCCTCCACTCAAGGCTACAAAGTTTCAATTATAGAAGATAAATCCCAACAGAAATGGCGGCAGCCACTGAGCTAGAGAGAGCAGGAAGCTAGGGTTGCCCCCAGCGATGGAGGAAGCCAAGCTTTCCGCACACCCTGGCCGGCCCAGGCCTCCGCTTAAGGCTACAAAGTTTCAATTATAGAAGATAAATAAATATCAATAGCAAGCAGGAGGCTTGGCTTCACTCCAGGCTACAAAGTTTCAATTGTAGAAGATAAATAAATTCCAGATACCAGGGCCTCTGCTTGAGTTGCTGGGGGGGTGGCCAGCCTGCAAACCACCACAGGCCCCCCGTCCAGGCTGCCCCACGCCCCAAGGGAACCCCCACCCTGATCTGGGACACCTTTCAGGGCAATCCAGCTGGCCCCCACCCATGCACCAGGCCTCTATCCTATCTAATAAAAGAGTAATATGCAAATTGACCATCACTCTAACACACAAGATGGCTGCCCCTATGTGGTCAAAGATCCTGCCCCAATGTGGACACAAGATGGCCACCACAAGATGGCCACCAGGGGAGAGCAGTTGGGAGGGATGAGGCCTGCAAGGGAGGGCAGTTGTGGGCGAGCATGCCAGCAGGGGAGGGCAATTAGGAGGGACCAGGCCTGCAAGGGAGGGCAGTTATGGGCAATCAAGCCTGCAGGGGAGGGCAGTTAGGGGTGACCAGGTCAGCAGAGGAGGGAAGTTGGGGGCAACCGGGCCTGCAGGGAAGGGCAGTTGGGGGGGACCCAGGCCTTCAGGGGAGGACAGTTAGGGGCAAACAGGCTGGCAGGGAGGCAGTTAAGCATCAATCAGGCTAGCAGGGGAGTGGTTAGGGGGTGATCTGGCTGGCAGGCAGAAGTGGTTAGGGGCAATCAGGAAGGCAGGCAGACAAGCGGTTGGGAGCCAGCAGTCCTGGATTGTGAGAGGGATGTCCCAGATTGGAGAGGGTGCAGGCTGGGCTGAGGATCACACACACACACAAACACCCCTGTGCATGAATTCCGTGCACCAGGCCTCTAGTGTGTGTGTGTGTTTGTGTATATATATATATATATATATATATATATATATATATATATATACATATATATATATATATATATATATATATATATATATATATATATATATAAACAGGCAGTCGGACATCCCTTGAGGGGTCCCATATTGGAGAGGGTACAGGCTGGGCTGAGGGGCAACCCCCCTCCGTGCACGAATTTCGTGCACCAGGCCTCTAGTATATATATATTATATATATATATCTCCTATCTAATAAAACAGTAATATGCAAATTGACCGTACCTTCGCTATACCCACCGCCAATCAGAGCGAACAAGATGGCGGTTAATTTGCATATGCTGAGGGAGGGAGGAGTGAAGAAAGCAGAAAGCATGGTGGCTGCGCGGGTGGGCGGTGGCGCGGGTGGGCAGTGGTGGGCAGTGTGAGTGGCGGCGACGTGGCCACAGCGGTGGTGGCGGCGGCGGCGGTGGGCGGGGCGCGCAGTGGAGGCGGCAGGCGAGGCGTGGCGGGCAGTGTGCGAGGCCACGGTGGCCTTGGAGGCGGTGGTGGCTGCGGGTGGGGCGTGACGAGGCGGGTGGGGCGTGGCGAGGCGGGTGGGCGGGTGGGGCACGCAGCAGAGGCAGCGGCAGCGTGCGCAGCAGGTCAGGGTGATCAGAGGCGGCGGCAGCGCACAGCCACAGAGGCAGCTGCGTCAGAGGGCGCAGAGGGTCGGGAGTGCAGGGCAAGGCGGGCTGTGTTGGGTGGGCAGGATGGGCGGGAGGCGCCCCGCCTGTTCAGCCCGCCCCGCCCCGCCCACCGCAGTGGGAGAGGTGAGGGGGTGGGAGGGAAGCCCGCCAGAAGTCTTGCAGGAAATATTCCTGCAACAGGTCCCTAGTATATATATATATATATATATATATATATATATATATATATACCCACATACACTCTGAGTGGCCAGATTATTATGCATTCAGAGATCATAATAATCTGGCCACTCAGTGTACATATATTAGTGCCCTGGTGCACAGATTCATGCACATTGAAAGAAAATTAATTAGAAGGTGGCTGGCAGGGTGGGACTGGGCAAGATGGGCCAGACACGCCCTGGTGCCAACCTCCCATGATCCCTTCCCAGGCCGGCTGCACCTGGGGCGGTGTCTGTGGAGTGAGTGGGATCCCTCCCACAGGTGAGTCCCTCAGCCTGGCCTGCAGGGATTGGGCTGAAACCGGCTCTCTGACATCCCCCAAAGGGGTCCCAGATTGCAAGAGCATGGTTCTCAGGTGATGCACCCCAGAATCGGGCTTCCTCCTCACTGGTTCCAGGTGCATCACCAGAGAATCGCAGCTACCAAGTGACTGCAGCTCAGCAGCTCCTGTGTTGAGCATCTGCCCCCTAGTGGTCAGTGTGCATCATAGATATCAGTTGGAGCATCTGCCCCCTGGTGGTCATTGCACATCATGGCTACCGGTCAGATGGTCAGATGGTCACTTAGCCTTTTATATATATAGATATGTATATATAAATGTACATATATATATATATTCACAAACACATGTATTTCCATACACATACACAATTTGTAAACATTTCTTTCATAAATTTAAAAATATATCTGGAGAACTTTCCAGACTACTTCAATGTATTTTTCTCTTTTTAATTTAATATTTTAACTGTTTATTTTGAACTAATTTTAGACCTACAGGAAAGTTGCAAAAATATGTTTTCTTCTATTTCTTACTATGCTTTCCATTATGTTAACATCTTACATAACTATAATGTAATTATAAAAAATAAGAAAACATCTGTTATAACATTATCACTTAAATCATAGACCTTATTCTAATTTCAGCAAATCTTCCACTAATGTCCTTTCTTTGTTCCATGATTATATCTAGGATTTCACATTTTATTTAGCTGTCATTTTTCCTTGGTCTTCCTGTCCTGTAAGAATTTCTCAGTCTTTCCTCATCTTACATGACTTTGATACTTGAATAGTACCAGCCAATTATTTTGTAGAATTTCCCTTAATGTAGTTTTATCTAATGTTTTCTCATAATTAAAATGACATTATGCAATGCCCCTAAGGGTGCTTCAATATATATGTGTTTGTGAAACCTCTTCAAGAAGTGGCTGATTCCAGGGCTGGGACAGGGAAAATACAAATCTGGACTCTCTGGTGGTGTAGGAAGGTAAGATAATGCTCAAAAAGATGGGGCTTTTTGAATTAACCCAGGAGACAACAGGATTTATGACCTAATAATCAAATGGTCATACTGAACAAAGTTGGATCAATTTGAGTAACAAAATAAATAACAATTATATTCGATTTTAGCCTATAGAATAAATTAAATACTTTATAAGTATGTAGTGATATAAATAATTGAGTAAATACCTGGGAGAAATAGCTCTTAAAATAAAATTCCATTTAGTGAATTAGGAGGAGAAACAGAGAATCAACATTAGGCAAACATCTCACAACGATTATGACAGACTTGGTCCACCAACGGATGCTAAGATTAGTGAGCAGAAGTGGAGGAGAAACAAAATTGCCTAGTCTCAAAGCCTCTCCCACTAGAAACTATTAACTACGAAAGAAAAAATAACTTTGAAGTGGAGAAATTTGATACACACCAACTTAATCTCATGATAAATGCACCCACCATTTGACTATGATGTGAGCTATTTGATGCAATGCAAGGAAAAAGACACAATATTGTAATTTAAGTTTTACATTTTAAATTCTTCATAATATTTAAAAATTTTTAAATATCATAAATGTTATCTACTTTAAAAGAATGAAGTGAAAGTTTCTACACTTATTTAATGGCCTATTTTATGCATGATTTCCAGCATGTGTATGTCTAGAATAAATTTTCAGACTTGAAATTACGAGATAAAAATGTTTAAGTAATCTGTCATTTTAATATGTATAAACAAATTGCCCTCCATCCAGGTTTTGCCAACAAATGTTATGGAAGATACATTGTGTTTCTGTTTTGTTTTGATTTATATATGTATTAATGTATGCTTTTGAGCCAGGTATACCTTCCTTATCTGTGAATAGATTTTTTCATATCCTTTGTCCATTTTTTTCATTGGAGCAGTCAGTCTTTCTTCTTTTATTAATTTCAGCGGTCTCTTTATATATAAGGCAGATAAATCAGTAATATGGCTTGCAAATATTTTACCACGTAGGAAATTGCTTAAATAGCACACATTTTGAGAAGCAGGTTCTATTATCGTGTCATCATTGTAGTGAGTTAATAGTGGTTTTCCAACTACTTCTATTCTCACAGTGAGAACTAATGTAAGTTACTTTGTGTCTTCAAATAAAATGTCAAAATTTCAAAAATTAACTGTTTTCATTTCTTCTAAATTATTTCTTCTAGTACATTTAGGTTTTAGGCATAAAACTGAAGTTTTGTTTTATATTTATTGGTCAAAAAAGCTATCTAAATCAGGACTGCATGAAATAAGTTTTACAGGATTTCAGTTCTAGCATATTATTTTTAAGAGCTAGGATTTTTAAAAGCTAAATGTAAAACTAGAAATTTTGCAGAAAAATACAGCTATCATCTTTCCTACAACCATAAAATTGCTGAGTTTATTTGACTCAATGTCAGGTTGTCCTAGAATGCCCACTATATCAATCAAATGAGAAACCACTGATAAGCAGCAGAAATTTGAATCCCAACTTATTACAGTAATTCTGGTGCAATGTCATCTAAACATGATCCCCATAACCACATTCTTAGCCAGTAAGGAATGAGTTAGTCTCTGACCCCAGCATATCTACAATGGAGAGTCTTAGACCACACTGTCATTGTTTCTTCTTTTAGTTTTCCTTTTATTGCTAAAAGGAATTTTAAAAAATGTATTGAGTATTTTCTATGGCTCTCTAAAGCAATGGTCTCCCACATTGATTGCATACCCACATCAGGAAAAAGTTTTGAGTTTGCATCTTCAACATGTGTTTTATAAAATTATAAATTATATACACTCTACCTCATTATCAAATGTTAATAAAATATATTATTATCTTTCCTCAGTTTGTGATAAATAACCAGAAGTTCTAATATTTTTCTCATCCCTAATAAATCCTGTTCATTATACTCTAGAGCAGTGGTTCTCAACCTTTCTAATTCCACGACCCTTTAATACAGTTCCTCATGTTGTGGTGACCCCCAACCATAAAATTATTTTCGTTGCTACTTCATAACTGTAATTTTGCTACTGTTAATGAATTGTAATGTAAATATCTGTGTTTTCCGATGGTCTTAGGCTCTACAGTCTCGACCCACAGGTTGGGAACCGCTGCTGTAGAGCCAAAGACCATCGGAAAACACAGATATTTACATTACAATTCATTAACAGTAGCAAAATTACAGTTATGAAGTAGCAACGAAAATGATTTTATGGTTGGGGGTCACCACAACATGAGGAACTGTATTAAAGGGTCGCGGCATTAGAAAGATTGAGAACCACTGGTCTAAAGGATAAACATTACTATACTTTGGAGATAGTTGTAATAGAGAACCTAGAATGGTCTATAACAGTAGCAACATATAATCTATTTGGAACTCATAAACAAAACAAAAAATTAGCATCTAATAAGAAGTAAAAGATCAAATTGTTTCTTAAGACTAACAATATTATAATGGTGGGAATGCAGACTGGTGCAGCCACTGTGGAGAACAGTATGAATTTCCTCAAAAAAAAACTAAAAATTGAACTCCCATTTGACCCAGTGATCCCACTTCTAGGAATATATCCAAAGAAACTAGAAACACCAATCAGAAAGGATATATGCACCCTTATGTTCATAGCAGAACAATTCACCATAGCTAAGATTTGGAAACAGCCTAAGTGCCCATCAGCAGATGAATGGATTAAAAAATTGTGGTACATCTACACAATGGAATACTACGCTGTGGTAAAAAACAAGGAGTTCTTACCATTTGCAACAGCATGGACGGAACTGGAGAGCATTATGCTAAGTGAAATAAGCCAGTCAGAGAAAAATAAATATCACATGATCTCACTCATTTATGGAATATAATGAACAACATAAACTGATGAACAAAAACAGATCCAGAGACAGAGAAACATTGATCAGACCGTCAAACCTCAGAGGGAAGGTAGAGGAGGGTGGAGGTAAGGAGGAGAGATCAACCAAAGGACTTTTATGCATGCATATAAGCCTAACCAATGGACACAGACAACAGCGGGGTGAGGGCATGAGTGGAGGAGATGAGGGGTAATGGGGGGATATGGACACATATGCAATACCTTAATCAATAAAGAAATCCTATCTAATAAAAAAGTAATATGCAAATTAACCATCACTCTGCGACAAAATGGCGGCACCCATGGCCACAAGATGGTGGCGCCCAGTCCTCTTAGCCCCGGCGGAGTTCGCTCAGCAGAGGCAGTCCAGGGTGTCCAGCTGGGAGGCACCAGCGCCCAGCGTGATCCCTGGCAAGCGGCGGCGGCTTGGGCTGGGGTCTCAGACCAGCAGAGCCTGGCACCCAAGCCTCACGATCCCCTGTCCACGGCAGCTGCCTGGGCTTGGGTCTCATGCCTGCAGAGCCGGGCACCCCCACTGCATGATCACCCAGACAGCAGCAGCAGCCTGGGCTGGGGTCTCAGGCCGGCAGGGCGGTGCACTCCCACCATGCTATCTTCAGGCCAGCGAAGGCAGCTTGGGCTGGAGCCGCCCACCCCCACCGGGCTATCCCCAGCCAGGCTGAGATGGAAGCCTGGGCAGGGGTCTCAGCCTGGCCAGGGCCCGATCCCCTTCCAGTGGTGGCAGCCTGGGGTCTCAACCATAGAGTCACACCAGCCAGGCAGATATGGAGGAATCTTAAATGTTTCTTTTTTTATAATATATATTTTATTGATTTTTTACAGAGAGGAAGGGAAAGGGATAGAGAGTTAGAAACATCTATGAGAGAGAAACATCGATCAGCTGCCTCCTTCACACTCCCCACTGGGTATGTGCCCCCAACCAAAGTACATGCCCTTGACCAGAATCAAACCTAGGACCCTTGATTCTGCAGGCCAATGCTCCATCCACTGAGCCAAACCAGTTAGGACTGTCCAATATGCTAAAGAAAAAACCCTATCTAATAAAGAGGGAATATGCAAGGGACGGCATTTGGGGGTGACTGGGGTATCAGGGGAGGGCAGTTAGGCGTTGATCGGGCTGGCAGGGGAGTGGTTAGGGGGTGATCAGGCTGGCAGGCAGAGCTGGTTAGGGGCAATCAGGAAGGCAGGCAGACGAGTAGTTGGGAGCCAGCAGTCCTAGATTGTGAAAGAGATGTCCGACTGCCTGTTTAGGCCCAATCCATAGGAGGATCGGGCCTAAACAGGCAGTTGGACATCCCCCAAGGGGTCCCAGATTGGAGAGGGTGCAGGTTGGGCTGAGAGACACCCCCCCTCATGCACGAATTCTGTGCACTGGGCCTCTAGTTTAAAAAAATAAAACATTCAAGGAGTTTAAGGAAGTCTTCATGAATGAGGTGAGGGTCAAGCTGCGCCTTAAATGAGAATAGGTAGTATAAAGACAAGAAATGTATGAAGCAGATTTTATTGAATGAGAAGTTTCTAAATGTATCATTGTACCATGCACACTAGAGTAACATGGGTTAAGGAGGGAAACGGGGAATGGGACTGGCACATCCTTAGAGCCATCCTGCTAATAAATGAAGATGAATGACCAACCTTTCTGAATTTCTACAACACCTGCAAATGGTGCTAAATACTTTCACACAAATAAAATCCTAAAAATCGGGCTGCTTAGTATTCGTGTGTGTTAAAAATTGCCCAGCCAGCATGGCTCAGTAGTTGAATGTAGATCTGTGAACCAAGAGGTCATAGTTCAATTCCCAGTCAGGGCACATGCTCGGCTTGCGGGCTCAATCCCCAGTGTGGGGTGTGAAGGAGGCAGCCGATCAATGATTCTCTCTTATAATTGATGTTTCTATCTCTCTCCCACTCTCTTCCTCTCTGAAATCAATAAAAACATGTTTTTTAAAAATCACCTGGACATGTTGTTATAATGCAGATCTGATTGAGTAGATCAGAGGGGAGGCATGGAATTCAGTATTTCTAAGAAGCTCACAGGTGATGGATAATGCTGCTGGTTTACGGACCATATTTTGGATGCCAAGTACATAGAGGTCCAATAGCCCTCGGGTCTTGTTTTGTGACTTTTTATTTTGACATAATTTCAAAAATACTAAAGAATTTAAGGGTATATACTATCAACATGACTTATCACTGTTGATAGTAACTTTTGTCACCTAGCTGAGATGGTATTTGTGAGGTTTCTTCACTGAAGTTATTCTTTCTTTCCATTTTCCATCCTTTATTGTTTGGAAGGAAGTCTCTTTGTTCAGCTCACACTTAAGGAATTAGGAGTCATGGCCTACTTCCTAGAGAAGGGAGTATGTGCATAATTATCTGTAATTTTTTTCTACACAGATTTGTCTGTTTTGTTCCATTTATTTATTCACTCATTTATTTGTATCATAATGGACCTGTGAATATTTTTTATATTGTGAGTTATAATCTAATGTTACTATATTTTCTTGTTCAAATTATTCCAGTTTTGACCACTGCTCAATTATTCCAAGCTCTTCCAGTTGGCTCCTACATCCTGTTAACACACACCTTTTCCATGATTTGGATCTGCTTTTGAACATTTCCTTGCTTCCTGGCACTGCAGGATTCTTCTAGTTCATCTTCTATGTTCCTTGCTCCAATTCTAGAATCTGCTATTTCTCCAAAGAATCTTGGGTTCTATTGTTTGGAAAATGGTATTAGAAACCATTAACTTTGTGTTAGATGCTCTCACTGATACAAGATTACCATTGCACTAACCTATGCATATATCAAACAAATCCCAACTGATGGATATTCTACAAAAATTATTGTAATTTCTGTCCCAAGTAAAAATTAGTAAAATTAAAGTTATCCTTAGACAGGATGAATTCCTTCCATTTTCTCTTACCTGAAAATGTTTTTATTTCATCTTCATTTGTTAAAAATATTTTATCTGGATATAAAGTTGATTCTTTTTCTTTTTTCTTTTAGTATTTTAAACTTGTTTTTCCCTTACCTTTAAGTTTCAAAGTTGGCCATTCTTTACATTACCAACCCCTATATAAAAGGTGTCATTTTTCTCTGGTTGCTTTCAAGATTTTCTCTTTTAATCTTTAGCTTTTTAGCAGTTTGACTTTGTAGATTTTGACTTTTGTTCAATTTAGGGCTTGCTGAATTTTTTGACTCTGTAGAATTATATTTTCTTTCAAATTTGAAATATTTTTACTCATTATTTTTTCAAATATTTCTATCCCATATTTTCTTTCTAATTCCCTCTCATATTTTCCCCCGCCCCCCATATATACATCCCTCTGCTCTGTTTTTCTATATTCCTATCCTCCTCTCTCTCTCCCTCCCTCTCCTCAATTATAGGATGCCAATTGCACATATATTAGGATATTTTATATTGTCCCATAGGTGATTAAGTCTCTGTTCATAATTTTCAATCTTTTTTTTCTGGATTTCTCAGATTGGACAATTTCTTTTGAAGTTTACTGAACCCTTCTGCTATTTTCAATAAGCTCATAAGTTCTTTGTTAGTTTTTATCTTAGGTATTTAACATTTTGGTTTGAGAATTTCCATTTTATTTTTGTTTATACAGTTGACCCTTGAACAACACAGGGGTTAAGGATGCTGACCCCCAGTGCAGTTGAAATGCCACATGTAACTTTTGACTCCCCAAATACTTTACATTAGTTGTCCCTTGGTATCCACAAAGGATTGGTTCCAGGACCCCTTCAGATACCAATATCTGCAGATGCTCAGGTCCTCTAGATAAAATGGTGTGGGTCAATACATACAGTTGGTCCTCTCTATCTGTGTAATTTCCACCACTAATTAAAAACAGTGCAGTTATTTGCTGAAAAAAAATGCACATAAGTGGGCCTGTGAAGTTCAAACCCATGTTGTTCGAGGGTCAACTATGGTTTTCATTTATTGGCTGATCTTTCTCATTTGTTCATTATTTATAATTTTTTAAAGTTTTAAACATATTTTTAATAGCTTTATTAGAGTTCTTCTTTGTGTCATTTTGGGGCTGATTTATATGAACTGCTTTATCTCATTGCTAGAAGTTACATTTTTACATTTTGTTGTTTCTTCACATTTCTAATAATTCATTTTAGTGTCCTGGAAACAGTGTGTATTACATTGTGGGAAACCACCTATTATCTTCACTAGCAGAGAGGTGTGGACAAGGATCTCAGAATGCTGGTGACCCTTGAGCCCTGGCAAAGGTCAGAGCTATGCACCCACTGTTTAGTTGAGACAATGGTAGCTGAAGCAACTTCCCCACCAGACAGTCATGTAAATCCTTACTGATAAGATAGTCTGTCTGTTACTGGAAATTGCCGGCCTAAGGGCTATAGGTGTATCCCAAATTGAATAAAAGGATGGCAAGGCCTGAGCCTAACCGGAGTCCTTCCTCTTGAGTTGGGCTCCTGCCTGGTCCCTCAATATTTCCAAATTATTATTTTTTGTCTCATCTCTTTCATTTGCTTGTGGCCCCTCTTCCAGAGCTCGAACCCTGAACCACACGGGACGTGGGTCTTCACATTACTTTGTAGAGTTTCTGGGTTCTATTATCTTCTTCTGAAGTGTGTGTGCATGTGTGTGCGTGCGTGCGTGCGTGCGTGTGTGTGTGTGTGTGTGTGTGTTTTCTCTAGCAAGTATTTACTTTGGTTGTACTTAAATTCAAAACATACCTCCAGCACTAGCTGGTTTGGGTCATCGGCCCTTGGATTGAAGGATTCCAGGTTCGATTCTGGTCAGGGGCACTTGCCTTGGTTGTTGGCTTGATTCCTGGCCCTGGACAGGGCACTTGTAGGAGGCAACCAACCAATGTGTCTTTCTCACATTGATGTTTTGCTCTCTCTGTCCCACCACCTCCCTTCCACTCTCTTTAAAAATCTATGGAAAAATATCTTTGGGTAAGGATTAACCAAAAACCAACAAACGAAAAACATGTCTCCACTGTGGTGGGCAGCAGTTGAAATCGGTGCTTAATCATTTTAGCCTTCAATCTATTTTTTCTTGCCAGGCTCCTTGCAACCCTCTCATTCCTCCTTCTCATGTGCAGTTGAGAGGCAAGAATTTGAGTGGAGTTATTTGTAGATCTAGGAACTTTCCTTTACGCGGCTCCTCTGTTCTCACTTTTATCTGCCCTGGCAGCCATGATTCTATCCTCTGACTGCTCAACCCATTAACTCTGTGCTTTATTGCTTAAGTTCTAGCTTTTTCATGCCCCACAAGCTAGAGAGTAACCTCAGACCAACAGCTATATAAAATCAGATAACACACGATGCAGCATCTTATCTTCAAGAACTGACTTTCCTCTTATTTTGGCTTCCACATATTTGTTGTTATTGTTGTAAATAATTTTTTGTCAAGAGTTTATCATTGTTATCTGTGGGAAGACTAGTTTAATACAAGCTAGTCTGATATTACCAGGATCTAAACTCCCTCAGTACATTTTGGATCTATTGTGTGTGCTTAATTCATTAGGCAATAAGCATGACTAGAGTTTATCTTAGAAGCCCAATTTTATTAGTATTGCATTAATATTGATATGCATGCCTGTGTATCATTTTTAAATGTATTTATTTTTAGATACAGAGTAGCATATTGTCCAAAAATAAAAACTGTCAAGACAATCACCCTAGATTAAAATCTAGATATATTTACTCACTCTCTGTCTTGAGCTATTAAAATTTTCTCAATTTTATGAAGAGAATAGACTGATGGTTACCAGAGGGGAGGAGGGTTGGGGGACTGGGCAAAAAAGGTGAAGGGATTGAGAAGTACAATTGATAGTTAAAAAATAGTCATGGGGATGTAAAGTAAAGCATAGGGAATATAGTCAATAATATTGTAATTACTATGTATGGTTCCAGGGAGGTACAAGAAATATTGGGGGGAGCAATTTGTGAAGGGTATGATTGTGTGCCCACTGTCATATACACCTAAAACTAATACAAAATAATATTAAATGTAAACTTTAATTGAAAAATAATTTTTTTAAAAAAGTTATGCAAACTTTTTTCCCCTAAATCTTTCTTTATTGATAGCATGGAGATAATAAACTACCTACCTATGTGTAGGTTAATTGCACTAAGGTTAATATTTTGTAGATGCTCACTGGAAAGGTCTATTTACAGACAGTTCCCATTCTAATTTATCCTTTTCTGTGCAGAAACAGATATTAAATATTTTTAAATTTACTCTTTCCATATCCATTGCCAAACCCTTGATCTTTTGCCAGCATCCATTTTGTACATCTAGGAGAGGTGAGCAAAAGTTGACTGAGTGTTTCAGGAGAAACTTTGCTTCCTAATGAAAGTGACAGATATTCCTGTGTTAAATTCAGGCACAATAGAGAACTACTAGTACTGCAGCCATTCTAAGTCTATGAGGAGAAAATCAAGGGGATCTCAGTGATGCCAGTTCTAATACCAGTGAGCTCTCAAATCAATGCCAACAGCTACTTTTCTTTAGACTTCTTGTTAAGATAAATACCTTCCTCATTGTTTAGTTCACTATTCATTAGCTATCTAGTTACTTGCAGCTGAATGCATTTCTAACTGACAACTACTGCTTCCTGGTGTTTTTTTTTAATATAATATGGGATAGTGTATGTCAAATGCTTAGGTGAGAGTGTAACACACAGTGAGCAATCAATAAGTGTAAACTATAATTTTATTTAGTCATTTATGATCTAACTTGCTTCAAAAATTATCTGAGATAGCTTATGCAAGCATATACAGTTCAACAGGAAAAAATAGTCAGAAAGAATAAAAAGTTAAAAAATAAAAAAGAGTTACTAAAGTTAAGACATATTAGTAAAGATACATATAATTGCTACAGACAGTTCCTAAATTTGATTTGAGTTTCCTAGCAGTGAAAAAAAAAAAAAAAAAGACACAAGTCATCTGGTATTAAGAATCAATTTTTTGTTGTTGTTGTTGTTCAGTTCAAGTAATAGCACAATGTAAGAGAGGAATTTAAACTTATAGATACTGAATTTTTAAGATATAACCTAAGGTTATCAGTTATTTCCCATGTTCTTAAGTTAATGGGCTTTAATAGGGTACCCAAATATCATATAACACTTTCATCTCACACCTAGTAGAAAAGGAAAGATTTTAACTTGCTAAAAATGAGTTTTCTCTCATGGAAAAACATATATATATTAAAAGCCTAAGCGATCATTACAGCATAATGTGTATATATATATATATATATATATATATATATATATAGAGCCAGGGTCGTAACATCCAAAATGACTGAAGGCTCGACTGAACGCCAGGCTGCGCATGCAGCAGGTAAATGGGCTGAACTGCTGAACTCTCAGAGAGAGAAAGAGGCAGGGCAGAAAGCCAGAAAGCCAGAAGCCAGGCTCACAGCTGGCGGAGAGTGCAGCAGAAGTGGTGGGAGCCTCTCCCACCTCTGCAACAGTGCTTTGAAGCAACAGTAGCAGCTGCTGGTGAGGCCCGGAGAGAGAAGCAGGGTGATCAGACCCTGCTTCTCTCTCCAGGCCTTGCCAGCAGCCAGGCCTCTCTCTCTCTCCCGGGGGTCAGCAGTTCAGCTCACTCACCAGCAGCCTGGGGCAGCTGCTAATCAGCACCACCTCTATGATCAGGCCTGGAGATAGGCCCGGAGATGCTGACTGGCATAGAAACTGACCAATCAGAACCTACTCTGGGTAAACTGCGAATGCAGAACCTATGGTGGGGGGTGAGGAGGGGTTTTTAGGGCAACAGCTGTTTGATGTAAGGTGTAAGAAAGTGATTCAATTTTTTTTTTTATTCAATTTTTTAATGACTGGTTTGGCAGTATAGTGCATATGGCTGGCTATCAGTCCAGATATAGGGATTATGTATTGTTGTCTGCCAAGAGCATCTCCTCCTGCTGAGAAAGGCTTTCCTCCCTCCCCCATTTAAGCAATCTTATCCTATATAATCTATCTATACTAATAAAAGGGTAATATGCTAATTAGACCAGATTGACCAGCCATCTTCCAGACATCTGACTTCCTTCCAGACAAAGCCATGGTGGTGGGGGCCGAGGAAGAGGCAGTTAGGGGCAATCAGGCTGGGAGGGGAGGGCAGTTGGGGGCAAGATCAGGCCTGCAGGGGAGGGCAGTTGGAGGTGAGATCCGGCCATCAGGGGAGGGCAGTTAGGGGTGATCAGGCAGGCAGAGGCAGTTAGGGGCAATCAGGCTGGCAGGGGAGAGCAGTTAGGGGTGAGATCAGGCCAGCAGGGGAGGGCAGTTAGGGGCAATCAGGCAGGCAGGCAGAGGCAGTTAGGGGAGATCAGGCAGGCAGGCAGAGAGGTTAGGGGCGATCAAGCAGGCAGGGGGGCAAGGTAGGGGCGATCAGGCCAGCACGCAGAGGGGTTAAGGGCGATCAGGCAGGCAGGCAGGCAGGCTAGTGGTTAGGAGCCAGTCATCCCAGATTGCAAGAGGGATGTCTGTCTGCCAGTTTAGGCCCAATCCCACAGGCAGTCGGACATCCCCCGAGGGGTCCCAGATTGGAGAGGGTGCAGGCCAGGCTGAGGAACCCCCCTCCATGCACGAATTTTGTGTGCCGGCCTCTAGTATATAATAAAAGCCTAAGCTACCATTACAGCAGAATGACCAGAACAACCTGGGGGGCAGATGCTCAACGCAGGAGCTGACCCCTGGTGGTCAGTGTGCTCCCACAGGGGAGTGCTGCTCAGCCAGAAAGCCAGAAGCCGGGCTCACAGCTGGCGGTGAGTGCAGCAGAAGTGGTGGGAGCCTCTCCCACCTCTGCAACAGTGCTTAGAAGCAACGAGCCAAGTGGTAAGGAGCAGCGAGCACGTGGGTGGTAAGGAGCGAGGGGTCCAGGACTGTGAGAGGGCGCAGGCTGGGCTGAGGGACTCCCCCCCCAGTGCAAGATTTCATGCACCAGGCCTCTAGTACACTCTCTCTCTCTCTCTCTCTCTCTCTCTCTCTCTCTCTCACTTTCTCTCTCTCTCTCTCTCTCTCTCTCTCTCTCTCTCTCTCTCTCTTTTCTCTCTCTCTCTCTCTCTCTCTCTCTCTCTCTCTATATATATATATATATATATATATATATATATATATATATATACCTGCCAATGCTTTATCCACTGAGCCAAACTAGCTAGGGCTATTTATAACTTTTAATACCCTTGCAGTAACAGAGAAAATCAGTCATATAAGAGATAGAGAAATACTCATATATATAAGAAATACCCAAACATTGAGGCAACCAAAGAGAAAGAGAGAGAGAGAGAGAGAGAGAGAGAGAGAGAGAGAGAGAGGACTCACAAAAGAAGCAGTAACATTTTCTCTATTGGTGTATTCTCTGTTTATTATGAAGACTGTCTAACCTAATGAGGAGTTGTAAGTAAGTCTGGAAGAGAAAATCTGCTTTAGGAAAACAGTAACCTCTTCTCTTAAGAGTTGAGAATTCTCAAAAGCAAGGATTTTCTGACACTTTCCAAAGGAAGATTTTAACACGGGTTTTAAAATTTGGGAGTATTGTTTGTACTCTGGAAGTCTGCAAGGCAGGAAGACCTGGTAGTTTATTAGTATTCACTCATTCAAGGTAAATGTGGACAAGAAGACGTTGGCCATCACATCTATTTGAGGGGAAGGTAAGGAGGGATGAATGTTAGCACCAAGGCAATGGGGAGGGAAAAGGACTAGTCTTTGGTCCTGTAGCTTTCTCCTCAAGGTAAGTGGGTAGTAAAGCTCCAAACTGAGCTTGTAAAAGAGCTGCAAACCCATTACATGCCCAAGGCCCTGCTTTCTAGATAACTTCAAAAATGTACCATCCTAATAATAAGCAAAAATACAACAGCTTCAAAGTATGGGTTTCGAATAAGTTTTTAAAGTTACAGATTTATTTATTTTTAAATCACTAGATATGAGGGGTCATTCTTTGAGCATAAAGCTATAGTTGAGTAAATAAATGCAACGGATACCTATTTATTCTGTTTCAAGGTTGCTTTGGGCCCTAATGATAAATTCTATAGATAGAGTTAAATCCTTACACGTCTTAAAACATAATTTGGAAACCATCTCCTATCACATATTCCAATTCCCCAGATCAGCATTTCCAGGCAGAGAGCATTTGGTTTGCCTGAAGCCATGCTGTGCAGACAAGAGATGGTCATGTGTAGTTGTCACAGCCTCCCACTGGGGAAAAGAGCAACCTTGAACTCTGGTGTTAGCTGCTCCAGACACATATTGCTCAGTTTCATGAATGAATGCACTAACTAGCAGCCTATTCCGCTAATTATTTGTAAACCATTTTACATTCACTCTGTTCCCAATTCAGTTTTTGAAGCAATTCTACAGTCATGCAATTCTGCAATTCACCTTGTAGTTATATATATTCTTTCACCTTCAAAGAATACAAGGAGTGTTTCAGCTTACATCTTAAATATGAAGAAGCAAATGTGTGAAGGGATAAAATAAAAATGCACCGAGATTTTTTTAGAACCTATATACTTTCAAAATATGCTTATTTTAACAAGAAAGTAAGCTCCATGAGAACATAGCCTCTGCCTATCTTTTCACCAATATGGCCCCAATACTTATATTGGTGCCTGATATTTATAGACCCTCAATAAACATTCCACATATATATTTCTTGTAAGAAATGCATTATGGTGCATGTAAACCATTCTCCCATTCATGCTAACCTTGACCTTTTCAGAACAATAAAGAAATTAATCTGTCTGCTGTGACAGCCAAGGATGAGCTCAAAATTCTTCCCAGCTTTTCTAACCACCCTTCCGGGACATGGGCATCATCTGTCAGGTGGCTGTCAGACCCCAGCTGAAATTGTTGCTGTGATCTTCATCAACTTCCAGCATTTATGCCTCATACCTTCTCCAGAATTTGAAGAAGGTACGTTTTGTTTTCTAAGTAAATGTGGAATTAAAGTGAAAGAAATGAAGAGTAGTCCCATCAAAGAATTGTATTCCCCATTTTGCTGAAATATTTCATTGAGTTTAAAAGAAAGATCTACCAAAAATAATGAGATGATTGGATTTATTTTTGTTATGGATACATTGAAGGGTACTGGTAATCTTTGAAAGTAAAAGAAATCTCCACGGCCCTAACCGGTTTAGCTCAGTGGATAGAGCATCGGCCTGCAGACTGAAGGGTCCAGGTTCGATTCCGGTCAAGGGCACGTACCTTGGTTACAGGCACATCCCCAGTAGGGGGTGTGCAAGAGGCAGCTGATCGATCTTTCTCTCTCATAGATGTTTCTAACTCTCTATCCCTCTCCCTTCCTCTCTGTAAAAATCAATAAGATATATTTTTTAAAAAAGAAAGAAATCCCCACGCATTTCTAGAGAGAATGTTTAAAATGTGACTACATGTATGAATAAATATATTCCTTGCTATATGATAGTGAAGCTTATGGCTGTGGCAGATTACTTAATTTTAGGCCCCCTCTCAAGCTCTAGGTCATGAGTGGGAAAGGATTGCAGCCTCCAAGAACCTAGACCAAGGTTGGGCCTGCTGATTTTGCTTGGCTAACTGTGACTTCATCTTGACCACCATGTTGCACCTTCCAAAAGACATCCATTCTCCCTACCTACAGAGCTGAATGAGGGCCTCCCTGTAAAACCCCCATGGGTTAAGCTTTGTGAGGTAGAGCGCTGTTGGGTAGCCATTCCTCCCTCCTCTCCAGGGCAGGCAGTAGCATTCAAGCAGTTAACCACCTTCTACATGTCCTGGTAACACATTCCTGCTGCAACACTCCTCAGCGCTCCAGACCCGAGTTTCTGAAAATGTGTCCACATGGTGACATCCACTCTCTGGCTACACAGAAAGGACTCAAGTCAGGGCCAAGGAGAGGAAAAAACAAGTTTACAAGTGGCGGGGGGGGGGGGGGGGGTAGATGAAGGGGAGCAGCAGGACTTGTCTTTTTGTTGTTGTTGTTCTTTGACTCAGAGAACTTAAGTGTCTGTGTGACAGTTTGAATCTCAGGCAACCACCATTCTTTAAAATTCACCTGAAGGATGGCAATTTGTTTCCTGAATACCACTGACTGACAGAGCCCCTGAACAAATTATTTAAAAAGTGGGTGGGATTTGGGAGGAATTAGTCTCATTTATAACCTACTAGTGGCCCAATGCACAAAGATTCGTGCAAAAATGGGCCTTCCTTCCCCTGGCTGCCAGCACCGCCTTCACTCTGACTGGGGCCGCCTTTCTGCCTTCCCACACTGCCCAGAGGCCAGGAGTGGCTGGGGCAGTGTGGAATGCCTGCATCGTCACCATGGCAACAATGCAAGCGTCCCGCCCTGCCCCCGGCAGCTCAGCGCCTGTGTATGCAAATTAACCCGCCATATCTGTTGGGTTAATTTGCATACTCACTCCTGATTGGATGGTGGGCATCACGAAGGTACAGTCAATTTGCATCTTACTCTTTTATTAGCGTAGATTTAAAACTATATACATGCAGCTACAGTATAATCATATATGCTCATTATTATATCTCCAGTTGCCTCCAAGTGCTGGCATTTAATGAGTTAAAGACAAATGACTATGGCAATCAGGGTTGTAAGTAAACTGCTCTGAAGGTATTTGACTGAAGGTATATGCTTGCTCTTTGTGCTGAGTAGGAGGAGCACAGGGCTGGCTGGAAAAGAAGGGGATAGGTTTGAGAGAGCGCATTAAACCAAAATAACACACTTGTCCCGACCATCCTGGGTGCTGTGCCTCAATAATTAGGAGGCACAATACCATTCTGTGGGTTGGGAAAGCCAGTAAGAAGGAGACTTAAGTTAAGCTAGCATACATCAGAAATAATTGACAATGGTTAGGCTTCATCGTAGGGAAGCCTGCACTGGCATTGCAGTCACCAGCCCACCACCCACCTAAGAATTATTATTTGAAAAGGATGTCAGAGGATTATAGAAGATCCTTGTGTCTGCTCCAATTAGGATCAACACTTCTGCTGCTGCTCTCTGAGCATCCAGTATGCAATAATGAAAACATATTGACCCCTGCTGGAACTATGTAGAACTGCAGTCTTTTCCCCCATTGCCAAATTTCACCTGAAAGGAAGGCATCCTTTAACTGTTATTTGCATGTGCCAAACACAAGGGGCTGTGCTGGTTTATTTGTTTATTTATTTCAAAGAAGCCTCTATAACACAGAGCCAATAATAAAATATTTTTAATTGCAAAGATTACTTCAGAATAGTCCATGACTCCAAGAAAATTAAAGCTCCTAATGATATAGCCTTAATTTTTTATGTCGTTCCTATCACTGTGCCAACTAGCATCAAATTTGGGCCCTCCCTATTATCTCTTAGACCCCCCCTTTAGACTCACTTTCCCCAAAATATAGTATTATTTTTAAAGAAACTTAAAATCTGGGAAAAAACACTAATTTTTTTTTTAGTAATGACTTTGCACTCTGATTATTATCCCAGAGTTTGAATCTTCCTAACCATTTCTTTTAAAGCTATTTTCCATATGACTAAGGGTCATAATGTGTGCCATTGTGGAATATTATTGAGAAACTTTACCTCTTAAGAATGCTTATAGGAGAGCTCAGGGCAAAAGAACTTTCACAGCATACTTGGGATTACTGAATTCTTTTCCAGGTAAGTGATTACTGGACTCATAGAATACATGGCTTGCCATTTTGTAGGATGTATTAAAATGGCACAGATACTATGAGAATTCTTGATCTGTGTTGGGAATTAGAAAAAGAAGGATTTACTGAGTAAGTTAACAAAACAATCATAGTTAACTCATAGAATACATCACTTGCCATTTTGTAGGATGTATTAAAATGCCATAGATACTATGAGAATTCTTGATCTGTGTTGGGGATTAGAAAAAGAAAGATTTATTGAATAAGTTAACAAAACAATCATATCAATGTCAGGAAACCGGGTCTAAGCTCTCCAGTAACACCAAGGCAATGGTTTCTTGACAAGCTCTATTAGCTAGCCTGCTCCTGAGGGCCAATGCTTAGCCAACACCTGGAAGTCATTCTGTGTGCAGACCCACTTAGCCTGGCTCCCTTTAATACAGCGGTTTTCAACCTGTGGGTTGCGACCCCTTCAGGGGTCGAACGGCCCTTTCACAGGGGTTGCCTTAAACCATCGGAAAACACAGATATTTACATTATGATTCATAACAGTAGCAAAATTACAGTTATGAAGTAGCAACAAAAATAATTTTATAGTTGGGGGTCACCACAACATGAGGAACTGTATTAACCTTTTGCACTGGGATGTCGAGTGTGACGGTTATTGAATGTATCAATAATTTGAAATATAAAAAAATCCAAATAAATAAGTTTGTATGAAAAGAAACTCCAGTTTTTTATTCTACTGCCATGCTTTGTAAAATCTGGGATATTTAAAAAATTAAATCCCGAGTAGAATAAAGGAATCGAGAAAAAAACAAGCGAGTGCAAAGGGTTAAAGGGTTGCGGCATTAGGAAGGTTGAGAACCACTACTTTAATGGATGCCACAGCACTCCACAGCTCAGCCATCTCTCCTGAAAATGTACACTATTGGCCAAATGGAAAAAATTGAAAGCTCCATTTTTGTTTCATATAAGAATTTTTTAGGTATTTATCAATATAACTTTATTTACAAAATCAGATGTCAGGAAGGATTGGTCTGCAGGCTGTAGATGGCCACTCCCTGCTTTAAAATGAGCAAAAAGAAAACAAATTCAGGTGTCAGCCAGATCTTTTTTATTTTTCAATTACAGTTTACAGTCAATATTATTTTGTATTAGTTTCAGGTGTACATCATAGTGGGTAGTTAAACATATACTTTACAAAGTAGTCCCACTTATTTTTCCAGTGCCCATCTGGCACCACACATAGCTATTGCAATATTATTGACTATACTAGAGGCCCAGTGCACAAAATTCATGCACGTATTGGGTCCCTAGGCCTGGCCAGCGATCAGGGCCAATCAGGTTCCCCACCTCTCTGCCTCCCTGCCTCCCTGCCTCCCCCTTCCCTCACTCCCTCAGCGCCCCACCACCACCGCTGGTCACCTGCCATGTTCCGTGCCACACCCTGGTGGTCAGTGCACATCATAGCGAATGATCGAACTCCCAGTCTCCTGATTGTACTCCCGAGGGGACAATTTGCATATTAGTCTTTTATTATACAGGATTCCCTACGCTGTACTTTACATGTCCAGGAATATTTTGTGACTAACAATTTGCACTTCTCAATTAATTCCTTCACCTCTTTCGCTCAGTCCCCCAACCCCCCTCCCCTCTGGCAACCACCAATTTAAAGACTACAATCCTATATAATAAAAGGCTAATATGCAAATAGACTGAAGGGCAGAACAACTGGTCACTTTGATGCGCACTGACCACCAGGGGGGCAGACACTCAACGCAGGAGCTGCCCCATGGTGGTCAATTCACTCCCACAGGGGGAGCACTGCTCAGCCACAAGCCAGGCTCAAGGCTGGTAAGCGCAGGGCAGTGGTGGGAGCCTCTTCCTCCTTCGCAGCAGCTCTAAGGATGTCAGACTGAGGACACAGGATGGGCTGAGGGACTCCCAAGTGCACAAATTTTGTGCACCACACCTCTAGTGCATGTATAATAGTTCAATGGTCAACCCTTTTATTAAAAGAAAAATAAAAAGAGCTCCATTGATTATGTAAATGATGTTATCCTGATTTTATATTTATAGTGAAGAAAAAATAATCAAAATACCCAATCATGGGATGTGAGGTCTATGAAACCAGTATAGTTTTATTCCCCACCCTATCCCCAATACCAATGACATTGCCTTATATATAGCAGGCATTTATTAATTTGAGAACCACGTCCTTTTAACATAATAATATTAACCAGCTTGTGTCCTAACTTTTTTATTTTCCAAAAATATTACCATGGGCAAATTACTTACTTAATTTTTCTAAACCCTGGTTTCTTCAACTATAAAATAAAGACAATTACAACTGCCACTTTAAGAAAATAAAATGAGAGTAAATTTATAAAGTTTCATTATGAATTTTAAAAGAAAACACAAATTGTGTTATAAGCAGTCTTGAATAAATGTTTCTCTTCTTGGATTCAAGAGCTATTTCAAAATAAAGGCAGAATTAGAAAAAAAAAATGGTTCATAAAGGTGGTAAAATCTGAACCAAACATCAATATATGGAGTTAACTGAGAAAAAAAAAAAATGGTTGATAGCATTTGTTTATAAAATACAATTTCAAAGGAGTCAAAGGGATTATAATATAGATTATCTTAATCAGAAACAAGACCACACAGGAGTGGGGAAGGAGTATGAGTAATCCTTTCAACAAGGAAAGAAAAGTAGAAATTAGCTCATTGCTGTCGGAAAGATAACACAAATAGGAAGCCTAAGCTAAAATGACTGTGAGTCACAACAGCAACCATTTTTAAAAGTCCATATCCGTGACACTTACATTTCATATTTGTTCAAAAAAATACCTTAATGGTAACATATGGAAAGACATTCCATGCTGTATTTATCATTTAGCATAAAAAACATCCATTAACATGCCTATTTGTATTATAAGGAATATTGGATAGGCTTAAAGTCAAAGTTAAATATTTCTCAGAACCTCTCTAGGTTGCCATGAGATTTCCTGTATTTCATTTTCAACGGCAGACATATAATTTAAAAAGAAAAAAAGATGTGGAAGATGAAAGGCTGAGTGTGAGAGCTCTTGTAATAGGTTTTTAAATGTTCCTTCTGCTCTGAGCAGGTTGAGGTAATGCAGTAGTGCACAGTAGCTGGGCTTCATTTCAGTCTCAGAAGCTCAGTGACAGATGTTAGGGAACACCATGTAAAACTACTGGAACCCTTAGCAGGGTGGGGACAGGACCTGGCCAGCTTAGTCAACCAAAGTCCTAATGATCATTCCATCAATTCTTAGTATGTCTGTGTGCTGTGTGGCAACTTATTTATTCTTTAAAACACATGGCATTTCCATAGCTTATTATTTCCAAAAGGAAATTTCATTCATATCCAAATGTTATCCAAAGTTCTAAATGTTTGATTCATACTCATTGGCTGCCTCCTATAGATAGAACCCATTGCCAATTAGTCAATAAATAATATACCCATACTACAGACATATAAATATCCAAAACTTTCCCCTCTTAGATAAAATGTTCAGTGGCAGACACCAAAAGGTAACTAGGCTATTAAAGTTATATTTTATAGGATACTTACTTAACTGCTAGTTGAATAAAACATGAGAGAGTGTGAAAAGCATGTAGAAATTTTAATTATAAAATATGCTTTTTTAAAACTATTACACAAGTTAGAGTTATAAAAGTTGAAAAATCCATCAAAAAGAATGGTATGATTATGATAGAAAAAAAATCAATAACTAAAAGAAATCCTGTAGCTTTAAGCCTTGATTCCTGAACCCAGTCACTTTTCCAATAGTATTCTTCAGGCTGATCCCAAGTCATTGATGGTTCACCTGAATAACGACAATTAAGCATTATTCATCATTCTTCACTTTCAATTATTCTTTATTGTCACTTTAATTGCAATATATTATTATAATTTAGTCATTATTTAAGTGGCTTCTTTGATTAAAGGTTTTGGGAAGATTGACGTAATTTAGTTTTTAAAAAGTGTCATACATGTGCTATAATCATCTTTAACTGATGGTCAAAATTATTTCAATAAAGAGAAAACTTCCCTTCCCATTTTCATTCAACCATCCCATATTCTCTGTTTACATAAAAATCCTGACATTCATGCCTAGTAGGGGAAATAAGAATGAAAATACGTTGCCCTGGCCGGGTGGCTCAGTTGGTTAGAGTGTTGTCCCAACACCAAAAGGTTGCTGGTTTGATTCCCAGCCAGGGCACAACTAATTCATATCTGTATGTTTCTTCTTTCCAGTCTCTAAAATCTCCCATCCTTTTTCTGAAATCAACAAACATCCTTGGGTAATGATTAAAAAAGAAAAAGAATGCAAATTTGTTTTAAAATATTAATCATAAAAATTGCTACACTTGAGAATTTTATAAAGATTACTTTGAAATACACACACACACACACACACACACACACACAGAGGCATACCTCATTTTATTATATTTCACTTTATTGCACCTTGCAGATATTGCATTTTCTAAATAAATGGAGGCTGTGGAAACCTTATGTTGATCAAGTGTTTTTCCAACAGCATTTGCTTACTTCCTGTCATTGTGTCACATGTTGGTAATTCATGCAGTATTTGAAACTTTTTCATTATTATTATACTAGAGGCCCAGTGCACAAAATTCGTGCACAGAGGGGGGTTGTCCCTCAGCCCAGCCTCTACCCTCTCCAATATTGGACCCCTTGAGGGCAGTCAGACATCCTTCTCACAATCCAGGACTGTTGGCTCCCAACTGCTTGCCTGCCTGCCTTCCTGATTGCCCCTAACCGCTTCTGCCTGCCAGCCTGTTTGCCCCCAACTTCCCTCCTCTGCCGGCCTGGTCACCCCTAATTGCCCTCTCCTGCAGGGTTGATCACCTCCAACTGCCCTCCCTTGCAGGCCGGGTGCCTCCCAACTGCCCTCTCCTGCTGGCCATCTTGTGTCCACATGGGGGCAGGATCTTTGACCACATGGGGGCAGCTATATTGTGTGTTGCAGTGATGATCAATATGCATATTACTCTTTTATTAGATAGGATAGAGGCCTGGTACAGGGGTGGGGGCCAGCTGGTTTGCCCTGAAGAGTGTCCCTGATCAGGTGGGGGTTCCCTTGGGGTGTGGGGCGGCCTGAGCGAGGGGCCTGTGGTGGTTTGCAGGCCGGCCACGCTCCCTGGCAACCCAAGCGGAGGCCCTGGTATCTGGAATTTATTTTCCTTCTACAATTGAAACTTTGTAACCTGGAGCGGAGCCAAGCCTGGGGCTCCCTCCAAGGCCGGCAGCCATTTGTGTTGGGGTTATAATTGAAACTTTGTTGCCTTAAGCGGGTGGGCCTGGCCAGGGTGTGTGGAAAGTTTTGCTTCCCCTGTTGCCGGTGGCAACCCTGGCCTGCTCTCTCAAGCTCCATTCTGCCGCCATTTGTTTGAATTTGTTTACCTTCTATAATTGAAACTTTGTAGCTTGAGTGGAGGCTTAGGCCTGGCTAGGGCAGGCGGAAGGCTTGGCTTCCTCTGTTACCTAGGAAACCTTGCTCTCTGTGGCTGTAGCCATCTTGGTTTGGGTTAATTTACATACTTGCCCTGATTGGATGGTGGGTGTGGCTTGTGGGCATGGCTTGTGGGTGTGTCGGAGGTATGGTCAATTTGCATATTTGTCTATTATTAGATAGGATTTGTTAAGGTGGTGTAACCAGTGATCTTTGATATTATTATTGTAACTAGAGGCCCAGTGCACAAAAACTCATGCACTCTCGAGGGGGGAGGGTCCCTCAATCCAGCCTGCACCCTCTCACAGTCCAGGAGCCCCCAGGGGATATCCTACTGATGGCTTAGGCCTAAGCCGCAGTCTGGCCTCCCTCTGTGGGAGGCAACCGGGGCAGGCTGATCAAGGGATGGTGCCACCCCCATCACCCCGCTGCTGCTGCTGCCGGCCTCCTTCTGCAGGAGGCAACCTGGTGGACCTGCCCCCCCCATTTTCCCTCCACCACCACTGGTTACTGCTGCCCCCCCATCACCATCCCGTCCCTCTACCCGCTGGCACACACCTTGGCTGGCCTGGTGCCACCTGCTCACTGGCCCCTTGCCCCACTGACCAGTAGTTCCGCCGTTCAGTCAATTTGCATATTACACTTTTATTATATAGGATTGTTTTGAGGCACCGCAAATTGTGTCCATATAACATGATGAACTTAATTGATAAATGTTGTGTGTGTTCTGACTGTTCCACTGACTAGCACTTCCCCTGTCTCTTTCCCACTCCTTCAGCCTCTCTATTCCATGAGACACAATGCTATTAAAATTAGGCTTCTAAGTGTTTAGGTAATAGAAAGAGTCCCATGTCTCTCACTTTAAATCAAAAGACTCTGCACCAGGAAAAAGATTACAATTCACTAAAGGCTCATATAATGGCCAGCATTTTTAGCAATAAAGTAGTTTTAAATTAAGGTATGTAAATTGTTTTTAGACATAATGCTACTGCACATTTAATAACTATAGTATAGTATAAACATAAGTTTTATATGCACTGGGAAACCCAAAATATTATATATATATGGAGAGAGACAGAAAGAGAGAGAGAGAGAGAAAAAGAAAGAGAGAGAGAGGTCCTGTACCTTTACTCTACTATCAGGCCATGTCAATTTTATTTTCTACAGATTACTTTATTCCCTTTCCTTCTTACATGCCTACCACCAAGCAGGTATAGGTGATTTATGCCTTTTTCCTAAACTGTCCCAGTACTTTCTTGTTGGGACTACCATGCGCTAACCTAAATCTTCACCAGCTCCAACCAATTCTCCACAAGGCAGCCAGAGGTCTTTCAAAATCCAAGGCGAAAGTTCAGTTAAGTCACCTACTTGATTCATACCTTTCAATGGCTTCCCACTGTTCCTAAGATAAAGATGAATTTTTGGTATGGCCTACAGAGCCCTGTATGGTGGGCTTCATACTGACCTTCCCAGTTTCTTCTCCCTCCCATGTGATGTTGGTCTCCAATTCATTGTGCACACTCTCTCTCTCTCTCTCCTGTCTCCCCTGCTCATCCATTTGCTTACTCAACTTGCAGATCTCAGTTAGGCATCTACCTTGAGGAAGCTTTCAGTAAAACCCCAAATATTTCAAATCTCTTCATATGAGCTTTCCCAGTATCTCACCCTCAGAGTGCTTCTTGCAGTTGAGACTATACATATTTGTTGTTTTTTTTTGTCTTGTTTTTATTATTTTTTTATGAGAGAGAGGAAGTAGAGGGAGAGAGTGAGAGAAACATCAATGTGAAAACTAAACATCAATCAGCTGCCTCCTGCTGCCTACTGGGGATCGAGCCCACAACCTAGGCATGTGCCCTGACCCAGAATGAAACAGGCATACTTTTGGTACATGGGATGACACTCAACCAACTGAGCCACACCAGCCAGGGCTCACACAAGTTTGGTAATAAACTAATGCTGTCTTTCCTTCAAGACTGCAAGCTCCAAGCGGGCAGGGGTAAAATTTGGCTTTGTTTGTCATCCCATCATCCAGAATTAGCACAAAGTCTGGAACTTAGAAAATGCTCATGGAATATTTTTTGAATGAATTAATTTTAATGAATTCAGGTTACCTCTACCCATCCATCACCAAACGTGTGAAATCTTACTGTAAAGTTTTTTGACTGTTGAGAATAACCAGGCTCCACTCTAAAATGGACAGAAATCTTGCTCTCAGATTCTAAATCTCCCCAAATATAAAGATTATATTTTAAGTTTTGGTTAAAGTTTGCCATCTTACTTTTTTTTTTTTTTTTTTTTTTGGTGGGCAGGGGGAGGAAATGCTTAATGCAAATATGACTGAATGCTTGGTGTTACTTTGTTTTTAATCTAATTTAGGGGAGGAACAAGTATGTATTCAATATCTATTTTCTGTGTTTGTTTTATTAAACAACTTCAATATTAACTGTTAAGTTGCTAATAATTACTAATTAGTAACTATTACTAATACAATTAAAGGGGTCATCTTGCCAAGCATGCTTAAATTTAAAGAAATATAGTATAATGGATAGAATAGCTAGAGAATTTAAACTTATTAAATATGCTACATATCCTATATAATAAAGATGACCACCACAAGATGGCTGGCAGGGGAGGGTAGTTGTGGGCAATCAGGCCAGCAGGGGTGGGCAGTTGGGGGTGACCAGGCCAGCAGGGGAGGGCAGTTGGGGGTGACCAGGGTGGCAGGGGAGGACAGTTCAGGGCAACTGTGCCTGCAAGGGAAGGCAGTTAGAAGCAACCAGGCCAGCAGGGGAGGGTAGTTGGGGGGGGGGACCAGGCCTGCAGGGAAGGGCAGTTGGGGGCAATCAGGCCAGCAGAGGAGCAGTTAGACATCAATCAGGCTGGCAGGGGAGTTGTTAGGGGGTGATCAGGCTGGCCCGCAGAAGCAGACAGGGATTGGGCCTAAACTGGCAGTCGGACATCCCCTAGTGGTCCCAGATTGGAGAGGGTGCAGGCTGGGCTGAGGGACTCCCCACCCCCACCTCCCACCAGTGCACGAATTTCATGCACTGGGCCTCTAGTCTCTATATAGAAAAGCTTAAGTGACCATTACGACCGAACAACCAGAACACCCGGAACGACTGGTCAACCAGTCGCTCTGATGCACACTGACCACGAGGGGGCAGACGCTCAATGCAGTAGCTGCCCCCTGGTGGTCAGTGCACTCCCATAGCCAACTTCTCACAGCCAGCCAACCTCCACTAGTCCCTCCCCCTGGCTGGCAAATTTCTCATGGTCCCTAGCCCTGTCCAGCAGGCCCCATCTGTCAGGACTGTCCTGCTAGTAGGCCCTGCAGCCAGCAGGCTCCAGCCAGCTCAGCCCCGATCAGGACTGGGCAACACAGCCCCAATAGGCACTGATCGCCAGCCAGGCCTAGGGACCCCACCCATGCATGAATTTCATGCACCAGGCCTCTAGTCTGAAATAAAAATTATCCTAACATTAGAAAGGATTCTGTGTCTTTATTTTTTACCAGAGGCCTAGTGCACGAAATTCGTGCATGGGAGGTAGGGGGGTGGGGGAAGGTGTCCCTCAGCCCAGCCTGCACCCTCTCCAATTTGGGTCCCCTTGAGGGATGTCCGACTGCTCATTTAGGCCCAATCGCCCCCAACTGCCCTCCCCTGCAGGCCCAGTCACCCCTAACTTCCCTCCCTTGCCAGCATGTTCGCCCCTAACTTCTCTCCCCTGCCGGCCTGGTTGCCTCCAACTGCCCTCCCCTGCAGACCTGGTTGCCCCCAACTGCCCTCCCCTACTGACCTGATTGCCCCCAACTGCCCTCCCCTGCAGGCCTGATCCCCCCAACTGCCCTCCCCTGCAGGCCTGATACTCCCAACTGCCCTCCCCTTCTGGCCCAGTCACTCCTAACTGCCCTCCCCTGCAGGCCATCTTGTAGTGGCCATCTTGTTTCCACCTGGAGGCAGCCATCTTGTGTGCTGGAGTGATGGTGAATTTGCATATTGCCTCTTTATTATATAGGATACTTCTGTAAACTTCAGTAAATATATAGAATCAAGAATAAAACATTATGTTACTGGGGACCATACAGCCCAGAAGCAAAATGTAATTTTTCAGTTTATTTCTATTCCATTCTAACATGAAACTACACACTAGCAAGTATGTTGGTGACACATTTGTTTTTAGCACCTATAAAGACACAAAAGAGTATTAAATTAATCCAAAATACCAAAAGAGGTGTTGACTTAAAGGTAGAATATTTGCATCAAAACAGATGTTCCCTAATGTAAATCTGGTCTATTCCTTGGATGGACCTTTTCATTCACTATTTTCTCTTTCTGGCTTGGAGCTACTTTTTTCACCTCTCTCTAACGATGGCTTTCTTTGTTCCATCACAAGGCTCTTCTTATCCATTATCTCTCACAGAGGAAATAGCTAGACAATTACTTTAAAAATTTTTTTTTGTTATTTGGTAAATTCAGGAGATGTTCTTTTAAAAGATTGCATTTCTTTCCCCTATATAGTGTAAAATATACAAAAATGCTAAGACTTAGCACAGACAAATGCAGAAATCTATGACTTGTAGTTTATACTGTCACTCAAATCCATTAGCTCCTGATTATTACTGAAGCTTTGATAGCATTTTACATGGTTTTAAATGCACATCTCTGTTGCTTCTTTGATTCCTGTCTGCATCCAATCACCATACTTTAAAAAATCATTTTATTCTTTGCCTAGAATATTTTATCTTGCTTTTTCTCCAATTTTCTTTTCAGTTCAATCATCTTAACATGATTTTCTAAAAAGGAGGAAAGTAGGCAAGAGGAATCTATATGAATTGAGCACTTTCCATATAACAAACATACTCACTTTCTCTAAAAAAATACAAAATTTAAATTCTTGAACATGAAAGATACAGTAATAAAATGGAGAAGTAGAAGTATCATCTTTGACAATGACAGAAATAGAAAATAACACTAGGAATCCCCACTGACAAAGATCTAACTTGGAACAAGTCAATTAAGATAAACTCCCATAAGATGGAGTCACTTGGTGAATGTTCTAAACATTTCTGTTCATGATTATGGAAGCCACACCTTACTTCTCCACACAAAGAGCATTTTGTATGTGGTGGGAGTTGGGTGAAGTGGGGTTGGGAGGGGTGGGGGAGAGGTTATGGGAACTCGAACAATTTCATAAACAATTTAAAAGGAATTCAGGGCAACACAGTGGAGTGTCTGTTACTTTAACATATATTACATATTGAGGTTTCAAATGTTTCACTTTTTTCAAGCTTTTATGACAAGGATTCTTTCACTTCCTTTTTATTTTTATAAAGCTGATCTTATCACATTAAGAACCATTAATCTACAAATGAAATCAAATTGTGTTCTTGAACTCTTGCATATTAAACAGATCCTATATAATAAAGGCCCAATATGCTAAGTGTCCAGTCATCCGGTCATCCATTCAACCAATCAAAGGGTAATATGCTAATGACATGCTAAGGCTGCTCAACTGCTCGCTATGATGTGCACTGACCAGCAGGGGGCAGGTGCTCTGACTGGTAGGTTAGCTTGTTGCTGGAGTCTGGCCGATTGGGACTGAGTGAGACGGGCTGGACACACCCTGGAGCCCTCCCGAGGCCCCTCCCTGGCTGGCCAACCTCCCGTGACCCTCCACGGCCCCAATTGTGTACCGGTGGAGTCCCTTGGCCTGACCCGTGCCCTCTCTCAATCTGAGACCCCTCAGGGGATGTCAGAGAGCCGGTTTTGGCTCGATCCCACAGGCCAGGCCAAGGGACCCCACTGGTGCATGAATTCATGCACCAGGCCTCTAATATAAGAATAAGATGGTATTATTTTGCTGTTGTTATTACTATTAGCTAACCAGAAACATATTATATATTATTAGAATTACACATTAGGAAATAAAGGTTTTGGGGTCAAAAGGTATAAACTTTCAGTTATAAAATAAGTCATGAGAATGTAATGGACAGCCTTTGACTATAGTTAATACTGTATTATATATCTGAAAGTTAAGAGAGTAGATCTTAAAAGTTCTCATCACAAGAAAAAAATCTGTACCCACAGATTTTAGTTTGTGTGGTAATAGATGTTAACTAGACTGTGGTCATTTCACAATATATACAAATATTGAATCATTGCAATGCACACCTGAAACTGATGCAATGTTATATGTCTTATATCTCAATACAAAAGATTATTTAAAAAGAAAGTAAATGTTTATCTTTTTATCATAATTATTTGTATTCTATCTATCTTTATAAAAATATATTCTTTCACTGCTTCCCACAGAGATTCAAATTCACTTTACTATAAAAAATACTCCCAAGAAGAATTATATCTTCTTCTGGCCATACTCTCCTGCTGGTTGTAGTAATATGAGCTGTAGTTATTTATAGTCATTTGTGTATTTTTTGGCAAATATTATGTCATATGTGTGTTTTGAATCCTCAAGTAGTATGTAAACTTGAAGGACAAACAATAAATTTAAGTGTTCAAAGAAAAATCTATATATTATGCAATGTCTAGATTTAGCTGAGTAGCTGGCATACACTATCTCTATGAGTATTATTATTATTATTATTATTATTATTATTAAATGCCTCAAAATTAGAAACCTAGTTTCTTAGATTCTTCTGCCTTCTTACATATATACTTATCTATTATGGCATTTAATATATAATGGGATATATATAATTTTGAATGAGAAGGACTAAAGATTATTGTTATTGTTATTATTACCAATATTATTATTGGCAGTAATTCTTGTGAACATAGAATTAGTGCTACAATAATCACCTGATTGCAAACAAGTCATCTGACTTTCTTCTGTTTTACTATCTTTATCTGGAAAAAAAATCTTATAAAAGTGTTTTCTGTATTTTGAGGGTTATTACGAGTATTCACTTTGAGTTATTCCTAAGATAAAAATTGAATAAGTACTGAAGGCATGAGATGGCAAATTCTGGGTAAAGAGTTGCTAGAGTCTGGTTTTGATTTTGAGTTCTCAAAATTAGATGCCACAGACAGACAGTTGTTAGGGCTGATCATTAAGATATTTAATGCATTTTCACTGAACACATTTCATGTGACAGGCATTGTGGGGGGTCCTGGGGAAATAGTAGAGAAAAGATAGAAAGTGGTCCTTCTCTCAGAGCTTGTTGTATAGTGTCCGTGCAGAGAGTTGGCAGTGGTGAGAGGACCAGGAAGTACTCCTGTATCTCTAAGTTTTAAGGATCATTGTTCAGCTCTAAAAAATGACAAGGCCATCTTGAATTGATGCAGACAGTACCATCAGAAGCAAATGAGAATGGCTGTGTCATTAGGCCGTATTGACACATTGGATCCACTTGCCTATTTTCCATTTAATAGACTTGGTAATAAATAGAAAAAAATCACTGAAATTTCAGATACTCATTTGGGTGTGGAGGAAGCTTCTTGGAATGAGAAAGCAGGATGGAGACGCTGAGAGAACAGGCTTCTCACAAACACTTCCTGCTCAAACTTGTTTCAGACAGACTGAACATTTTACAAGAACAGGTTTCTTATTATATTCCTCTCAGCCTTTTGGACTAAAATCAGCTGGCTGAGAACCATTAGAAAAGTATCAAGCCTTTTCAAACCTAAAGTAACAAGGAGAGTTTTATTGAAACCTTTTTTTTTTTATTCTATTCATATATCTGTAAGTTGCTTTCTACATAAAAAGTTTATGCATATTTCAGATGCTTTCTTATTTTACAGTCTCCAGAAAATATGGATAAGTCAAACCAAATGTCAAATTCTAACACCTGTTACAAATAAACAGGCTTAAAGCAAACTTCCCTGGTCATGCTTATGGGAAGATTTAACCCACTGCTGAGAATTAATGAAACATTTTAGAGAGCTGTGTATTTTAGAGAAAAATCACCCACATTTTCCTGGGGAGTTAAATAATTTCCAGGCATTGGCAATGAAGTCAAGTCCTTGCTGTATTTGCCCTCAGTATTTCCAAAGGTTTATTTGGAAAAATTTCAAAGAGAAAAAATGAGTTTACCTGTTCCAAATCAAGAAAATGTGACAACATCCTGGTTCAAGATTATCTTCATGATCCTCGGACTTCAGAACTAGGCTAAATTTCTTAGAGAGAGTTCATAACTAGAAGTTCCCAAGGAACATCTAGAAATCACTGACAATTGGAATGCTTTTTTATCATTCTTAGAACATATCAGCAAAGCATCTAGGCCTTTGTGCTTTGTGTTTCCTGTACCTAGAATATTCCCCTCCCCCTGCCCATTCCACACATAGGTCTCATTTCCATAAAGTCTCAACCCATGACCTTGTCTTTCTGGTCCTCCTAATTTACAGCATCCTATTTTCCTTGGCCAGAAGCCCCATGCCTCAGCCATTTCTTCTTCACTGACATTCACACACTTTATATTCCTACACACATTCTTCACATCTCTCAAACAATATCTTCTCTATTGTTTAGTTCCCATTCTTGCCAACCTCGCCTTCTGTCTGGCTTTCCAGGCAACTTTGGGAAAATGGAGACAAAATCAAGGTGGAGGCAATAGGGAAGCGACCCATTTCCTATCATTGCATCACAACAGCTGGTTCTGATAGGATTCAAGGAATATATTCCAAATGAAATGTAAGCTTCTGCTTCTATATTAAATTAAGCCTTTGGCATTCTTAGATCTGATATGTGAGATTTTAAAATTTAGCACATAACTCATAGATACAAAGAATAAATTGACGGTTGCCAGAGGAGAAGGGGTTGGGGAGCTGGGTGAAAAAAGGTGAAGGAATTAAGAAGTAGAAATTGGTAGTTACAAAATGATCATGGGAATGTGGAATGCCCCATAGGGAATATGGTCATTAATCTACACTAATAAAAGAGAAAGATGCAAATTGACTGTACCTCGACGATGCCCACCAGCCAATCAGGAGTGAGTATGCAAATTAACCCGACAGAGATGGCAGGTTAATTTGCATACACAGGCGCCCAGTGGCCTGGGTCCTGGGAACATCCTCGGGACCATCGTCACTCCAAGCCTATAGGCCCGTGTGTAGGCCCTGAGCTGCTGGAGTCCCAGAATGCCCTCGGCCACTCCTGGCCTATGGGCCTTGATACCAAGCGGCCAGGGGCAGGGCAGCAGAGGCTTGAGCAGGGCCAGAGCGGACCTGGGGAACCCTGCCCAAGCTGTGGCAGAGACTTGATTGGAGCCGGGGGCCCTGCCCAAGCCACAGTGGAGGCTTGAGCAGGGCCTGAGCAGAGCCAGGGGCTGCAGAGGAAACACCTTTTCTGACCGCTCATTGGCTAAGCTCCCTGTACGCCACTGGTAATGTTCTTGGTAACTTGGGTAATAAGAATCCAAAAAGGTGATCTAGGGTTTTTCCGCCACACTCCTGGAGGAAAAAACGAAGGTCCACTGCTGGAGGGGCTAAGAAATGTCATATCCTGCCCTAGGTGGTTTAGCTCAGTGGATAATGCCTTGGCCTTCGACCGCAGGGTCCGGGTTCAATTCTGATCAAGGGCATGTACCTAGGTTGCAGGCTCCTCCCTGGCTGGGGCCCAAGTCAGGGCTCATTCAGGAGGCAACCAATCAAAATGTTCCTCTCACTTTGATGTTTCTCTCTGTCTTTCCCTTTCTCTTCCACATTCTCTAGAAGTCAATGGAAACATATCCTCAGGTGAGGATAAAATAATAAAGAAAGAAAGAAAAAAATGTCATATCCTATGAAAGACACATCTTGAAAATGCCTAAAGAAAGTTGTCATTTTTTCATGGTGAAGGGACTGGAGTCCGTGTTGATGAAAACACCTTTGCGGCTGCTGTGGCTAGCAGTGGCTGCAGCAGCGGGGTGATGGGGCTGGCCCCTTCCCCTGATCAGCCCGGTCCCCTCCTGCAGAAGGAGGCCAGACCGTCAGTAGGACATCCCCTGAGGGCTCCCAGTCTGTGAGAGGGGGCAGGCTGGGCTGAGGGATGCCCCCCCGCCCCCCCCCGCCAGTGCACGAATTTCATGCATCAGGCCCCTAGTATTGTTTATAACCATGTATGGTGTCAGGTGGGTACTCGATTTATTGAGCGGATCACTTCATGGGTTATATAAATATCTAATCCCTATGTGGTATAAGTGAAACTAATATTGTAAATCAACCACAATGAAAAATAAAAAATATATATATTTAAAATGTAGCACATACCCTAGAAGTTTATGATATGTGCTAATTTCTAGTTTTCTTGAATTTTGAACCTAAGTCTTTTGTGAGTCATTTAGCCAGTCACAATCTCTCAACCAGCTTTATTGTGTTCTACTAGTAATTGCTTACAGAGCCTATCTTGTTAATGAGATGCTTAAAATTTGGGATTTTAAAGTGTCAGGATATATCTCTTATCTATAACAAGTGTCCACTGCATTTGCCAGTATCATGGCTCCATTTTGCACATTAAATTCTTAGAACTGGCATCAAAAGCTAAGGGCCTTTTTATAAAGATCTGTGCATGGTGGGACAACACAAATGGGTTGTGAAATAATTGACTGCAATAGCTACTCCTTGGGAGAGTGAAATTGAGATAAGAGGAGAAAGAAGAGATATATATTCTGTGGTATTACATAAAAATGAGCCGGGTGCCCCAAACAAAAGGAAATAGAATAGAACTGAACTATTCTAAGCAGTTTAAACCAAGTGATTGTTAAATTATCTTGAGGCAAAAGTGTTGAGGATAAAACATTTTTCTGGCACTTTGCAAAAGAGATAGGATCAAGCCATAGAATTCTGTAAAAATAAAGTGAGGCCCACTGCCATTAGTTGAAAAATAAAGAAGAAAAAAAGAAAGAAATTATTAATGCTCATCTACACTCTGTCCCCAGATTTTGTTTTCTAATATATTCTCAAAAAAAAAAAAAAGAGTCAGAGTTCCATGGAGAAATAGCTGATTCTAGGGCTGGTGCCGGAAATACATAGGCAAGCCAGAGCAATTTACAGTGCTAGAAAGTAAGGAAGTATAAAAAAATAAAGGGATGGGGGCAAATCAAAGGGATATAGGAACCAAATGGAAAGAGCTCCCAATGGCTAAAACTGTGGGCAATTCAAAGCAAGTAACTAATAATGTATTAGATTATAACCCAAACTATAAAATAAGCATCCATGAGTTCATGCTGATACAAATGAATAAATAAGTAAATAAGAAAAGATAAATCTCCTGTATGGAATAATTGAAATAATTTATATAGATTCTCCCCCACAAATAATAAGTGGACCTGAGCTTCCCATTTCTTGACTATCAGTCACACTTAGTGACTTGATTTTGAAGAGTAGAGTATGAAAAGGTGAAAAGAAGGTAACTTCCCAATGGAAAAACCTGACAAAGACTATCTAGGGCTGGGTGGAGGTGGGCAAAGGGGGCAGAAATGGGGTACATCTGCAATAGTGTCAACAATAAAAATTTTAAATTAAAATAAAGGTATGGATATGTGGAAGATGCTATCAAAGTCAAATTGACAGTCTTCAGTGACAAGTTGGATTTTTATTCTTTCAAGGGATATTTATTGAGCACCTACTATGCTTTTGGCCATGGCTCTATATGTAGCAATGTATAAGACAACGTATTTGCCTTATGATGCATCCTAGTAGGGGAAGTGGAAAATAAATAAGTAAATCTATACTAACATATTAAGTAATAATAAATGTAATGATAAAAAATAAAGTACAATAACGTATGCTGATGGTGTGGATACATGCAACAATGGAAAGGGAGGGGAGGGTGGTAAACAGAATCATGGTCTCCCATAGACATCCAAGTTTTAAAACCCCGAATCTCTAAATATGGCATGTTACATGACAAAGGGGAATGAAGTTTGTACATGATATAAAGGAGGCAAATAGCTGACTGCAAAATAGAGAGATTACCTTGGTTGTCTGGATGAGTCCGGTGTAATCACAAGGGTCTTAAAAGTGAAAGAGGAAATCAGAAATAAAAAAAAAGGGAGAGAGATAGCAGTCTGAGAGGGACTTGATGTTTGACTTTGAAAATGGAGGAAAGACCATGGAGGAACATGGGTGGCCTCTAGAAGTTCTATGTGGCAAGGAAACTCTCCCCTAGAGCCAGAGAGGAAGAGAGAGAGAGAGAGAGAGAGAGAGAGAGAGAGAGAGAGAGAGAGAGAGAGAGAGAGATGGAGATTTATGACTTGTTGCACGTATTTATGCCTTCATTGGTTGATTCTTGCATGTGCCTCAGACACTGACTGAGGATTGAGCCCACAACCTTGGAGTGCAGGGGTGGAACACTAAAGATACACATTTTTGAGAAGCAGATCATGAGAGATGCCCATCAAACAGTAGCCTGGTCTCAGATAGGCCTCCTCTTGGGAAATCTCTTGAAAAGAAGCTTTAGTGAGAGGCACACTCCTCGATGCAGTGTCAAAGTCTTGAACCTAAACCTTGGGATGCACAAGAGCCTTGTTTTCTGAAAATAGGAAATTGGGTGTCTGAATAATACATGGGACTCTCTCAGTGTTTTCATTCTTCTGCCACCAAGTTAAATGACATTCATTTTTAACTCTCATCTATTGACAGATATTAACAAAAGCAGATTTAGATATAGTTGAATATTCCATTAAAAGAAAAAGAGGTGCTTTAAAGAAACAAAAGTGGCACCAATTTCTAGAGGAAAAGCAATTAGAGAAAGCCAGTTCTCTTATTCTGGTTTTTCTAACTGGCAATATTACTTGAACAAAATACTTCTCTATCTTTCTAGTTGCTCTCATGTGCATAGTAACATTTGTTGTGAGGGACCAATAAGATAATTTATATAAAAGTAATTTGGAAAAAAATGTAAGCTATTATAACCAAACCAGAATAGATAAGTGCTTTGACCAATTCATATTTGACTCCAAAATGATAACTTCCTCCTGATAATAATGCTATTTTCAGACTTGAAGCTAGAGAAGAGCTCCATTTCCTCCCACTGTTGTAGGACGCAGTTACTTTCCTGTTGTACCAAACAAGTCATTCTCCCTACTCTTGCAGGCTACCTATTGATAACTAACAAATGGCTTTTTGGTCAGTGGATGTTTAGTTGTTATTTTCCAAAAAAAAATAGGCAAATTAAAATTTTGAAAAGTTCACTAAGTTGGATTACAAACTCTACTAGATTTCATTTATATCATTGTTTAGCTACCAAAGCACCAACTCTTTGGAAAAAGAATTGGACATGATATGAGCCAAGTTAAATTAATACAAGCGTTGACTGTTTGTGGATGCATATATGTTCAATCTAAAATTATTTATTCTGGAAGCACTTTTTGAAGTTCAATAAATGTTTTAGAAACCAGTGGGAAGTCCACAAATGGTAATAGTATTTAGCTCATTTCAATGGAAATGGTCTCATTAACATGTCAGCTGCTAAAAATGGATGAGCCCAGCCATGTCCTTTGCCTGCCTCAAGGTAAAAACTCAACTTGAACAGTTTTGCTTTAAAAAATAATCCTTGTTTAAATTGTTTAACAGTTGCTCTAGTGGTGGCCCATGGCAAGAAATTCAAATCCCTCTTCCTCCCTCCTATAGGAGCTTTTTCAAACCCTTCAGCTAGCTTTTATACTGCCAAATGCAAAACAACATTTCTAATGACATTTTAAACTACTTAACCACTTTTAGTGACAGACAACCTCCTCAGTGCAGAGTTTTAAATCTAAACTTCAGAATGCAAAGCAACCACATCTTCTGCAAAATGATCTCAAAAGTCCCAAAAGTAATAAGCAATATCAGTAATCCTAATATATAAAAAGCCAGGTGCCATCACGACTGAAACAACCGGACAGATGACCAAACAGCAGGCTGCATGGGGCAACAAGGCTGGTAGGGGGGTTAGTGAGGGACAACCAAACGACTGAACAGCAGGCTGTGGGGGGTGACCAGGCTGACAGGGGGAGCAGTTGGGGGCAACCAGGCCGGGAGGGGGACAGTTGGGGGTGACCAGGCCAGCAGGGGGAGGGGGAAGTTGGGGACAACCAGGCCGGGATCGGGCCTAAACCAGAAATCAGACATCCCCTGACGGAGCCCGATTGGAGAGGCTGGGCTGAGGGGACACCCCACCCCGTGCATGAATTTCATGCACTAGGCCTCTAGTAATATCAGAATAGATTTCCAGTAAAAGGATAACATGGTAATAACTAAGGAACTTTTAGAATAACTGCTGTATAAGAATTAAAATTAAATGTAAATGTCTGAAATAATTTTGTTCTCAAAGGTATGAGGTTTATTTCAAAGTGGGTGACTTCAAGAAGGGATTTCATTGGTGACTTAAAACACTAGGATTGTTAGGAAAATATCATATAAAATCTGCCTTGAATAAAGGCAATTTCAGCAAACAGAGCTCGGACCAGAATTATAACCCATGGAAATATTTTCAAAAATGGTGACCAAATGGAACATTGAAGCCTACATTTTTATCACCTAAATTTTAAGTCCTTAGAACTCTTCATTTAGCACCTACATTGTTTATTTTGAGCCCTTAGCTAAGCTCACTGTCTATAAGTATACAATCCAAATTAGCACAAATGGAAAGAATATTTTATTTACACTTTAAGATTAAAATGCCAAGAAAGTTCTTCCCATTTCCCAGTTTTTCTAAATAATAAATGCCACTGGTTAACATTTCAGAATACTGTATAAAATTTCTTCTTTCTTTTTCTTGGAAAAATCTACTGTTTACATCTGAAACCTTTGTGACAAGTTCTATAAAAGCAATTAGTGGCTTTTTTTCTGAATTGGACTGTGTGGTTTCACAGGAAATTTTCAAGGCTTCTGCTCCCACCTTGTTTCTAATGCGTCAAGTTCAAACGGCAAATGGCCAGATGGCACAGAGCTGTCCAATGCAGGAAACAAGAATCTCCTAACATCTGGAAAACAGCTCTCCCACTTCTGCTCCTGGCACCAAAGAATGAAAAGAAAGAGAAAGAGAAAACACAAGATAAAAGCAGTGATATTAGTTTAGGCAAGACTTCTTAGGTATTGCACCAAAAGCACAATCCATGAAAGAATGAATTGGCCTGGCCAGTGTGGCTCAGTGGTTGAGCATCAACCTATGAACAAGGAGGTCACGGTTGGATTCCCTGTCAGGGCACATGCCCGGATTGCGGGCTTGATCCCCAGTGTGGGGTGTGCAGGAGGCAACCGATCAATGATTCTCTCTTATCATTGATGTTTCTCTCTCTCTCTTTCCCTCTCCCTTCCTCTCTGATATCAATAAAAATATATTTTTAAAAAAGAATGAATTGCCCTGACCAGTTTGGCTCAGTGGATAGAGCATCGGCCTGCGGACTGAAAGGTCCCAGGTTCGATTCTGGTCAAGGGCATGTACCTTGATTGCGGGCACATCCCCAATAGGGGGTGTGCAGCAGGGAGCTGATTGATGTTTCTCTCTCATCAATGTTTCTAACTCTCTCTCCCTCTCCCTTCCTCTCTGTAAAAAAATCAATAAAATATATATATTTTTTAAAAAGAATGAATTGATCAATTGGTCTTCATTGAAATTAAAAACCTGCTCTATAATAAACACTATTGAGAGAGAAAAATGCAAGCCACGTACTAGGGAAAAATATTTGCAAGTTATATATTTGATGGAGTTGCTTAAAGAATACATAAGGAACTCTCAAAATGTAATAATTAAAAAAACACTTTATTTTCTCTGAGTGTTTTATTTCACTTAGCATAATGCTCTGAGGTCCATACATGCTGTTGCAAAGGGTAAAATGTCCTTCTTTTTTACAACCGAGTAGCATTCCATTGTGTAAATGTAGCACAGCTTTTTGATCCATTCATCTACTGATGGGCACTTGGCTGCTTCCAGATCTTGGCTATTGTAAATAACACTGCAATGAACATAAGGGTGCATCTATTGTTTTGAATCAGTGTTTCGGGTTTCTTTGGATGTATTCCCAGAAGTGGAATCACTGGGTCATAAGGCCTGTCAGAGAAAGGCCTGTCAGAGAAAGGCCTGTCAGAGAAAGTACCATATGATTTCACTCAAATTTGGAAAAAGGTGAAGGGATTAAGCCAAAGTAATAATAATAATAATAATAAATCTCACAGACACAGACAACAGCATGATTACCAGGGGAAAAGAGGCATAAGGAGGAGGTATAGAAGAAGGTAAAAGTGGGGAAAAATGATTATGGAAGGAGACTTCAATTGGGGTGGTGAACACACAATACAATATAGAGATGATGTATTATAGAATTGTACACATGAAACATATATTTTATTAATCAATGTCACCCCAATAAATTCAATTTTAAAAGTTTTAATAGGCAAAAATCTGAACACACACTTCTCCAGAAAAGTCAGGCAGATTGCAAATAAGCAGATGAAAGGATGTTTGAGATCATTAGTCATTAAGGAAATGCAAGTTGAAACCACAATGAGATACCACTGCACAACTATTGAAACAAACAAAATTTCAAATGTCTTCAAGATGGAAGAACTGGAACTTTCATGCACTGCTTATGGAACTATAAGATGTACAACCATTTTGGAAAATAGTGTGGAAATTTCTTAAAATTAGCCTATACCTACCATATAATTCAGCCATTTCACACTTACATATTTACATAAAAGAAATGATAGCATCTCCTCCATAATGTTCATACAGCTTTATTTGTAATAACTAAAATATTTAAAACAATTCAAATATCATCAACATGTAAATGGGTAAACAAATGGGTCTTCATCCATATAATAGAATACCATTCTGCAATACAAAATAATGAACTATTGATACATGACAAAGTATATGAATCTCAAAATTAATATAAAGAGTGAAAGAAATCAAACAAAAAAGTACATAATGCATGATTAGAGTGAAATAAGTTAAATAAAAAAGTACCTAATGCATGATTATATTTGTATAAAATTCTAGAAAATGCTCAGTAATCTATATGTAACAAAAAGCAGGTCAGTAGGGGAAGGAGAGATTGGGGTGGGAGGATCAGGTGTGAATGAATTCCAAAAGATACAAGAAAATTCTTTGGTACTGAATATGTTACAACTGTAATGATAGTTTCATGGATATATATTCTATATATAAATTTATCAGTTGTAAGATTTATGTATGCTGTTTAATATATATCACTTATACCTCAATAAAATTGTTGTTTTTTTTTAAAGAAAAGCAAAAAGAAAGGAAAACACTCTCTAGAGGCAATATTAGGCTACTATGTAGGTATAAATAAATCAAGGTGTCTGCTTTTGGCCCACACAGAAGTTCCCTTTCCCCTTCATATTATCTGCAAGTTTATGAACCAACAAATAAAGTAAGCAGTCTTTATGGACAATATGTTTATACAGGCAAAAGGCAGCCAGCTAGCCACTCTTCCTACTTGCCCAGCAGAACAATAATAATCAATGTTTGATGAGTCGCAAAGCATATGGATTTGATTTACAAGGTTTCCCTCCTATGAGAGGGTGGGCTGGTAAAAGGTGCTTCTATGCTGGAAAATGCTTATTTACCAGGTTTTGCTAAAGGGCCAGATGCACACCTTTTGTTTTTCCCCATGACTTCTACACCAGTAGTTGTCTGTTGTCTTGCAGCCTGGATGGCTCTGTCCACAGAGCAGATGGAGCAGTTCTTTCCTGCTTCTAGTTCGATGTGATACTCACTAATAAAATAAACATTTCCTCCTTGCCGCGTATTCTTGTTCACATGTGCTCATTTGGCACTGTACCTGCTTACAAGATGTTCTGGCAATACAGGTGCCAAGTCATAATTGTTCCACTCTGGGAGCCTCGGAGCCCTCGGGGTACTAATTAATTCTGCCTTGTATTTTAACGATGATAATGATGGCGATTGTGATGATGATGATGATGATGGTGATGATGATGAAACTTTAGACTTTTTTTTTTGCAATATTTTGATATTCTCAGATAAGTTCCGCTTAAGATCTTGTGATAAAGATAGCCATCTTAACGTCCTCAGTGCATAGTGAAGACCAGCTTTTTCTCACTTGTGTTTCTCCCTAAGGAAGGTGCCAACGGCTTTATTAAAAAGAAGGGGCTGTTTGCCAGTTGGAACTGCCTCACATGCCCTGTGAAGCTGCCCAACATAGCTGGTGGGACAAAGAACCCAATTTCCATCCTGGAGCTGGGCTCCTGCCAGAACTCACACCACCTGAGAAGCAGCAGGAGAAGAAAGCCAAGATGTCTGCAGTGCGTATAGCTATTTCCTTGGCACAAGTACAGATCCATTTCTAGCACTTAGAGCCAACCATGTAGAACACTTACCACATATGCACATAGCCAGTGTATATGACCCTTGATAGACATGGCAATAGACTTTGTACTGGCAGGTTGACCCAGAGCTGAATCCTGCCGGTTCCCGGGATTAACTCACTGCACTGGCAGAGGACAAGCGGCTCTGGCTGAACCCTTGGGCTCAGGTTCAGACTCAGCCTCCCAAAAGCTTCAGGGTTACTAGTAAGATACAGTCAATGGACAGTGAACCCAGAGATTTTTGATCTTTAGACCTTTGCCAATCAACATGAAATGGCAAGACAACATCAGTACAAGCACTGATTCTTCTTAAAATGCCACCCTCTGTGGAGTTTGGGTTGTTCTTTTGTGATATGAAGCCCCTTGAAAGGTTTACAATACATAACCAACCCAGGTTCCCAGCATCCTTTGGATTTCCTTGGAGAACACAATGCCAATAATGAGCAAATCCCCTGTCATTCCTACCAGCCAAGGGACTTGGATAGAAACAATTTGCCTTCAGAAATGCCATAGTATAGTGCTACTCAGCAAGTGGGCTTTTCCTTCCTGTGCTGACAGCGTGAGTTGGGTAAAAGTCTCTATTCAGCCTGAAGGTGAAAGGACTCTTAGAAACTTTCCAGACCAACTTAACATGTCTCCAACCTGCACTTTAGACGCAAGTCCACAGCTTAATATTTTAGAAAGCTGTCCAGTCCACATTTACTTAAATTACTGCTGATCTCAAAACTGAATTAAAATGTTGGCTATTTAGATATTCTTTGTCTCCTGTGATTTTGTTTAAATTAAATATTTGCCAAAGTAAAAGCTGTCAAGTATATTAAAATATATATTTGGCGTATATGCTGAGAAAGCTCCAATTACTATGCTATTATTCTTTGAGGTGCAAGATTGAAACATCACTTATTATTCCATCTGTTAAGGAATTGGGAATTTTTCCTGGTTGACAGGGAAAGGAAAAGCAATATTTGAAATTGAAAACCAAGCAAAAGTGTATGCATTTCACAGAGTCTATTTCTCCAAACAGTTCACATTGAGTAGTAAAATAACACTGTTAGAGTCACTCCCCTTCTTGTTCATGCCATCATGCTCATACTAATATATAAAAACATCTGTTTAGTTAGTTAGAAAGTCACAGTCTGAGTCCATTTTGACTGTTCATGGTAGAAAGTGGAGACTGATATGAGCTATCAGTTTGAATATGAGACACAGGTTCCTTTGCTATTTGGTTATTAAACATTTTTTCAATCACCCCGGTTATAAGTGTCAACTGAGAGTAAATTAATGGCACATTTTTGTACCATAGTGCTGTGTTGTAAAGGGGTTCAGGACAGTCCTCCCCAATACATGTCACTTTGATGTGTCACTTTGACATGAGACATCAGAGGCGAGGAGGCTCTTTCATAGGCTGATAAGAAGAGCAGATGATCAGTAATTAGAACTTTGCCCTGCCCTATAGATAGGTCATAAACACTATTTCCTTTGATAGCTCTAATTATGGGCAAGGTCCCTAATTAAAATTCTTTAAAGAAGAGGTAAAAGTTCCTCATAGATGGTCATTGTTTTGCTGTGTCCTCACATGGCAGAAGGGGCTAGGGTGCTCTATGGGGTCTCTTTTATAAGAGCACTAACCCCATTCATGACAACTCCATCCTATAACCTAAGCACCTCTCAAAGCCCTCACCTCCTAATACCATCACATAAGGAAATAACATAAATTTTGAGGGAACCTTAATATTCAGACTATAGCACCTATGGTAAAGTTTGCTCGCTGTTTCTTAATTTTCTTGTCTTTGCAAGCATTTGAGACCTCTAGGCCCTCAATTTGTATCTTCATCAAAATATAAAAGAGTCACAGTCCAGGCTGGTAATAATACCAGTCATGAATTGAACACCTATTTTGTGTCAAATACTCTATTAGCATTTCCCCATAAGTCCATATACACATAATCCTCACAACAGTCCTTTAAGATAAGTGTCATTTACCCCCATTTTACACACAAAGAATCTAAGCTTCAGAGAGGGAAAATTATTTACCAACAGATATCCAGTATTAGGTAGCAGAGCACAGCTTCAAACACAGAACTGCCTCCTCCAAAGCCAGTGTTTCTTGGACAATGGTTTATATTATTCCTTCTAGGAAAGTTATAAAGGTTGTCAAGCTTTCTTAGAGTCAGAGGGTTTCCTCCATTCCTGCCATCTCTTGCTTTAATGAAATAAGCAGCCCTTTCCCACCACTGACTCTGAATCCTAGTTATTTTAATATGATTATGTTTGTGAATGCAATAATGATAATAATATTACTAATAATATTACTAACTAGAGGCCTGGTGCACGAAATTCGTTCACTGTGGGGGGATGTCCCTCAGCCCATCCTGCACCCTCTTCAATCTGGGACCCCTCGGGGTATGTCTGACTGCCTGTTTAGGCCCGATCCCTATGGAGATCCTTTTCACAAACCAGGACTGCTGGCTCCCAACTGCTCGCCTGCCTGCCTGATTGCCCCTAACCACTTCTGCCTGCCAGCCTAATCATCCCCTAACCACTCCTCTGCCAGCCTGATTGATGCCTAACTGTTCCCCTGCTGGCCCAATAGTCCCCAATTGCCCTCCCCTGACAGTCCAGTCACCCCCAAATGCCCCCCCCCCCCGCATATTCCCTCTTTATTAGATAGGTTTTTTCCTTTAACATATTGGACAGTGTACCTGCCGTGGTCTTGACAAACCAGTAAAAATGTAAACCCAAACTAAAAGTGTCATAAAATAAACTCGTTAAACAGGAATTTCATTAGACTTTGAAAAGGTGATATCATGTGGTTGTTCTTCCTTTTTTCCTTCTCTTTCTTTTTCTTGATGCTTCATCTTTTGTCCTTTCTTTCTTTTCTTCTTTTTTTCCTTTTCTGTCTCTAAGCACTCTGCTGGGGGCAAGGGAAATTCCAAGGCTATAGGTGTGTGTGGGGGGATCACTCCATGGGGGCGCAGGCCCTTTGGAGGCTGACACCCCAGGCTGCCCCAGGGAAGGGATAGATCTTGGGAGCACAGCTGCCTCCCAGGCCTACACCCCCCGGCTGTGGATAGGAGCTGATCGCTGGGAGGGGGGGGGGGGAGAATAAGTGGTTGCGGGCGCCTCCCAGGCCCACAGCCCAGGCCAAGGAGTCTAGGAGCAGATCGTGCGCAGCAGTAGGGGGGTAAGGGGGTTGGGGAGATGGGGAGGGATGGCACGGTCATTGCCCAGGCCACGGCTAGGGTTGCCGCTGGGAGTGGATTGTGAGGCGGTGTGCGCCACCTCCCAGGCCTATGGCCCAGGTTGCAGCTGGGACCTGATCATGCCAGGGTGTGTGCCACCTCCCAGGCCTACGGCCCGGATAGGGGCTGGGAGTGGATCTCACGGCAGAGGGGGGGGGGGGTGCCGCCTTCCAGGCCAACAGCCCAGATCACAGGACGGAGCGGATTGTGCAGGGGGTGCATGCCGCCTCCCAGGCCTATGGCCCAGGTGACAGCTGGGAGCTGATTGCGCCGGGGTGCGAAGGCACCTCCCAGGCCACTGCCCGGGTCATGACTGGGAGCCGATCACGCCGGGGGTGCGAAGGTGCCTCCCAGGTCTATGGTCCGGGTCACAGCTGGGAGCTGATCGCGCCCAGGTCATGGCTGGAAGCTGATCGCGCCGGGGGTGCGAAGGTGCCTCCCAGGCCACTGCCTGGTTCATGGCTGGGAGCTGATCACGCCAGGGGTGCGAAGGCGCCTCCCAGGCCACTGCCCGGGTCACGGCTGGAAACTGATCACACCAGGGTCACGGCTGGGAGCTGATCGCACCAGGGTCGCGGCTGGGAGCTGATCGCACCAGGGTCGCGGCTGGGAGCTGATCGCACCAGGGTCGCGGCTGGGAGCTGATCGCACCAGGGTCGCGGCTGGGAGCTGATCGCACCAGGGTCGCGGCTGGGAGCTGATCACGCCAGGGGTGCGCGCCGCCTCCCAGGCCACTGCCCAGGTGGTGGCTGGGAACTGAATGTGCCGGGGGTGCGAAGGCACCTCCCAGGCCAACAGCCAGGGCCTCATGCTGCCTGCTCTCAGCAGCAGCCCTCCCTGGGCCTGAGAGGACTGGGCGCCACCATCTAATGTCTATGGGCGCCGCCATTTTGGCGCGGAGTGATGGTTAATTTGCATATTACTCTTTTATTAGATAGGATAATAATACTCATGTATGACCAATCAAGATGTGTTTTCTTTTCTTACCAGAGAAATGGCTCTGGAATTGGGACAACATAGACTGGAAGAGCCCAGACATAATTGGAAAAAGACAGTTAGATGAAAATAGAGGAAATAATTTTAAAAGCTATTAGTACTATTGCCCAACTCAGTGGTCAGCAAACTCATTGGTCAACAGAGCCAAATATCAACAGTACAACGATTGAAATTTCTTTTGAGAGCTGAAAACCGACTTCTGCACATGGGCCACGAAGTTTCAGTCACACTGTATGTGCGCACCCGCACGTGGTATTTTGTGGAAGAGCCACACTCAAGGGGCCAAAGGGCCGCATGTGGCTGGTGAGCCGCAGTTTGCCGACCACTGGCCCAACCGGTATGGCTCAGTGGTTGAGCATCGACCCATGAACCAGGAGGTCACCAGTTCAGTTCCCAGTCAGGGCCCATGCCCAGGTTGATCCCCAGTAGGGGACATGCATTAGACAGCAAATTCATGTTTCTATCTCTCTAACCCTCTTCCTTACTCTCTCTTTAAAAAATCAATAAAAACATATTTAAAAAGTTATTAGTACTATGCAGGAAACATTCACAGGTAATCCAAGAGTCAAGGTTGCTTAAACTAAAGTGACAATATGTACTTCTTAGTAAATTAGAAAAAAGAAACTCTCAATTTGGGGCAGGAAGATATCTACAGAGTTTTAGATACCTACAGAAATCAGTAAAGACTCTTAGAGCTGGATTCTATCTCTATCCTGTCTATTGTCTTTGGACTAACTTATAGCTAATACATTAATGTAAATTTTTTAAAGCAGTCATGTATCACAATGATGGAGATACATTCTGAGAAATGCATCATTAGGGAATTTCATCATTGTCCAAACATTATAGAACGCACTTACACCTAGTCAGTATGGCCTATTTCTCCTAGTTTATAACCCTGTACTGAATACTGCAGGCAATTGCAAAACAAAGATAAGTATTTGTGTATCTAAGTTATCTAAACATAAAAAACTTTCAGTAAAAATACAGTGTGAAGGACAAAACAATGGAATACCAGCATAGGGCCTTACATGAATGAAGTTTGCAGCACTGGAAGTTGCTCTGGTGAATCAGTGAGTGAGTGGTGAGTTGCTGTGAAGGCCTAGGACATCACTGTCCACTACTGAAGACTTTATAAACACTGCATGCTTAGGCTACACTAAATGTATAAAACAACATAAGATTATTATTTTTACTTGTTTATTTTTTTTATCCTCACCTGAAAATATGTTTGTTTTTTATTGATTGATTGATTGAGAGAGAGAGAGAGAGAGAGAGAGAGAGAAAGATTGATGTGAGAGAGACACATCAACCAGCTGCCTCTTGCATGTGTCCTGACCAGGAATCAAACCCAAAATCTTTTGGCGCACATGACGACACTTCAACCAACTGAGCTATCTGGCCAGAGCACAACATGAGATTAAATCCAGCACAAGAGAAAATGATTCAATCAAGAGACCTAGTATAAGACTGATGTCAGCATAATAGGGAATTCTGTTATGCAGCAAATTATTTTTTATAAGTAGAAAGAGTATACTCTAGAGTAACAATAAATAATATAGTTCAGTGCTTACATAAATCCGTAACATTTATTATCGTTTTCAATTATTATGTACTGTACATGATTGTATGTGCTATACTTTTACACAACTGACAGCTCAGTAGGTTTGTTTACACTAGCATAACCACAAATATGTGAGTAATGCATTGCATCACAATGTTACAATGCCTATGATGTCACTAAGCAATAGGAATTTTTCGGCTCTATTGTAGTTTAATGAGAACACTGTCATATAGGCAGTCTATTATTGATCAAAATGTCCTTATGTGGTGCATGAATGTCCTTAAAAGTATTATTTTTCAAACTTGAGTAATTTATTCTTCCGTGTTAAAGAAAAACAATAATTGGAAAGCCTCTTTTTTATATTACTTAAATATAAACTTCTTATATTTGGAAAAAATTAATAAGATAAATCTTGAATCTCATTAGATACAGTTAACACTATGGATATAATCAAATTAAGTTAACAAGTTAATTTAATATGATAGATGCCATTTTACCAAAACCAAAGTGTTGATTTTATAAATGGTGGATGATATACCTCATCTGGTTCTAAATTTTCACTATTTCTGTATGTTGAATTCAGTAATATCAATGTAGAAAAACATTATTTTCTAACTTAAGCATGCAGCACATAATGGAATTAATAGCTTCAAGTTTTTTTGCTGCTTTAAGATAATCAGACCTTACATTTAATCAAAGTTATAACAATCTACTTTCATATGTCAATATAAATAACTCTATAAAAATGACTAGTTTAATTGATGATAAGATTAGTATTACGATACACAAGATTAGTTTGGAAATAGAGATAAAAAACAAGTGGCTTAAATTTCTTTTTTTTTTTCTTTTAATATTCTCATCATAAAAGAAGTCTAGAAGTAGGCAGCCCGTGACTGATACAGGAAACTATGTTGTCATCTAGAATCCATGCTTCTACATTTCTGCCCCACTGTCTTAAATCATGTCTTCCATTTTGAAGGTGATGGAGCTCCATGAAGGTCCATGGAGCTCATGCTGGAATTCTAATGCATACATATGCTGTCTACAATAGACCCACTTCAGATGGAAAGACACAGATTGAAAGTAAAGAAATGGGGGGAAAATATTATTTCATGCAAATGGAAGTGGGGGAAAAAGCTGAGGTATCAATAATTATATCAAAAACATAACTTAAAACATGGATATAATAAAAGACAAATAAGGATATTTCATAATGATAAAGGAATCAATTCAACAAGAAGATATACACCTTGTGAACATTTATGTATTCAACATAGAAGCACCTAAATACATAAAGCAAAGATTGACAAACATAAAGGGAGAGATGGACAATATTACAGTCGTAGTAGGGGGTTTTAACACCCCATTGACATCACTGACTAAATCTTCCAGACAGAAAATAAAAAAGGAAACCATGGCCTTAAATGACACATTAGACCTCACCCTATGAATCTCTTCATCTGGCTGTTCATCTGTGTCCTTTGTAAATAATCTGGTAAACATAATTAAGTGTTTCCCTGAGTTTTGTGAACCATTTGAGCAAATTATCAAACTCAAGGAAGGAGTCATGGGAACCCTGGTTTATAGCTATTCAGTCAGAAGTACCTGGGACTTGTGGTCGGTGTCTGAGGTGGGGGCAGTCTTGTGGGACTAAGCCCTTAACTTGTGGGGTGTGATACAAACTCTAGAGAGTGTCAAAACTGAATTGAACTGTAGGACACCCAACTGGTATTGCAGAATTGCTTGGGGGTGAGGGAGGGATTTGGTATCAAAGTACTGCTTCTATGAGTAAAGGAGACACACAGGACATACATCCTGTCTACTAGTACTTACAATGTGAACTACAATATAATTCCTCCACAGTGCAGGTGGTCTCGAGTTATACTTGTTTAAACTCTTATGTGTAAGGTGTGCCTTGGTTCTACCATTATTTTTCTTTACTAAACTCTAGCAAAAACTGAGAACCCTTGGTTGTGGGCACATCCCCAGTAGGGAGTGTGCAGGAGGCAGCTGAATCGATGTTTTCCTCTCATCGATGTTTCTAACTCTCTATCCCTTTCCCTTCCTCTCTGTAGAAAATCAATAAAATATATTTTAAAAAATAGTTAAGATAATCTTTAAAAAAAAAAACCACCACAAACAACTGAAAACAGTCATTGGGTTCATACAGCACCCAATGACGGTTTTCAGTTTCTAATATAGCCTCCAGCAACCCGAGGGATCAGAAGTCTCGCCTTTTTTTAAGAGGAAGAATCTGAGGTATAAAGAGATTAGACAACCTGCCTGAGGCCATGCAACTAAATCCAGGGCTGGACCCCACCACAGGTGCTATGCCTCTTCCGGTCTCCTCACCATGATCCAGATGGTTGAACGAAGCTCTTTTGGCACAGAGTCACTTCTTCAGACCCAGAGATCTTTTAACACCCTGCACAGCATGAAACCTTACAGATGTCCTAGAGGCTCAAAAGAAGGAATGTGTTTTTCTTGGCACCTCGATTTCAAGGCATGCTACATGGGTCCCAGGTAGAGTGAGTACTACTCTACCAGTTACAGTGATGGAGGCGTGCTGTTTTACATTGTTAATGGTAAATATGCATGTTTTAGCAATTATTATAGAAAAGTGGCCTGTCATTGTGATTACAAACATTAAGTCTGGATCCACACCACTTGGTGTTGAATCACAGTTATGAAACTTACAGGCTGTGTGATCTTTCTCCAGTTATTCAACCCGGGCCCCAGTTTCCTCATCTGTAAAATGTAGGTAATAATGTTCTTATACTACAGGGCTTTAGAGGATAAATCAGTAAATATCTAGCACTTAAAACAGTGCCAAATACATAGAAATTCCATAGTGTTTGTTACTATTAGTAGTAGTTGTATTATTAATATTACTACTACAGTCATTCTGTAGAGGTGGCAGGAGAGAGAAACTTTCCATAAATAGAAATATGTTAGACTCCTAAAGAAGAAATTTAGAGAATCATAGAAAATGGAAGTGGCACTTGAGAATAAGATCTTAAATGAGTCATGGGAACCCTGGTTTATAGCTATAAATCAAATAAGATCTTAAATTTATCACTTATTTTTGGATAGAGATTTGTCCTTAGCTAATAATAGAGAAAAGAAAATTGATCTGTCTTTTATTCAACTATTGTAGAGCTTAGCAAAATAATGGATCTTTTCTTTTTTACTCAAACTGCCTGGCTCACCTTATAAACTGACATTAGAAACAGGACAACCGGAAGCGGGAGGGCAGGAGGGGATAAACCTGGGGGTTTGGGTGGGGAGGGGAGAAGCACCACACATTCGGGAAAGGCAGGGACTGTTGATGCGGAGCAACACTAACAAGAAAGACAAACAGGAACCAAACTACGCATCAGACACAAAGGCCTGACCATACGTGGGATTTCCTGAGCATCATCCTACTTCTGATGGACCTTCTGCTATCCTCCTGCATTTGCATTTCCCTTACCTCTCCTTTCATTTAAAATTTCTTTTTTTTTTATTTGATGTTATACGTATCATGTTTGTAATATTCCATAAAGAGAGAATAAATTAAACAAATGAGTTTAGAATGCATCACTTTTCTAAGCATGACAGGCAGTAAAGGACAGCTGCAGTCTTCTCCTTATTAAAAAAAAATGCAATATTCACGCAAAAATAATTATTAGAAGAACATTTCTGAGTGGTTTTACAAAAATGTTTTCTTCCCTCTATTTGTACACAGATAAAATCAGGCATAAGGCTTCTGAGGAGGAGGCCTCAGAGTTCACTTCTGCCCCACCCTTCAACCCACCAAAGGAAAAATATTGGAATAAAATAAAAATAAAAATCTTTGGAACTAAAAGCAAGAAATTGCAGAGAAAATGAAAGCAGTTATTCATGAGGAATCCTAGCATACTCTGCCTCATTTGGTAAAACTTTAAGATGGGTACGTACATGACTTACACTGCAAAACTTGCTTTAAAACTGGTTCTTCATGTAAACTGGCATTTCTCACCAAGTTCAGAAGGAACTTCAACTCCTTTTCCTCCTCTCTATGTGCTTTCCTCCTCGAACTCAGCACATCAGACACGCAAACAGGTAGATGTGATTCCCCGTGCAAGGTAATTGATAGAGTTGAACAAAGGATTCTGTCTTTCACCACAAAAAGTATGTCTTTGTGGGGGGAAGGGCAGGTGGGGAGGGATTGAGCAAAGAAGAAAAAACTCAGGGACATGGACAACTGTGCGGTGATTGCTAAGGGGAGGGGCTGGGGACAGGTGGAGGAGGGTAAAGGGGGGCATAAATGATAATGGATGGAGACTTGACTTGACTTGGGGTGGTGAACACACAATACAGTGTACAGATGATGTGTTGTAGAATTGCGCACCTCAAATCTGCATAATTCTGTTAACCAGTCTCACTCCAATCAATAAAAAGTGTGTGTGTAGGGGGGGGGGGGGGGAAGAAGTAGTCCTTTTCTATCAGGCAGAATAACACCAGAGGGTAAAGCTTGAAGAGAAACTACAGGTAGGTACAAGCCACATAGTACAATCACTGTGGGCCCCAACCCCTTGCTCTGTCTAAGGCATCCCCCCATCAATGAGTAGCCCTGACAATCTCTGGACTGTGGCACATGCTTGGACACCTGGGACCATGTTATGCCCTAGTGTGGTTAATACAGTTATTCACACTCTCCCCCTTCCAGCCTCCTTCCTGTTTCTGATCATTTTCTAATGCAATAGCACCCCTAGTAGAGGGCAGGAAAGGGCACGTAAAACCAATAGAACTTTATTAACTGAGTCAATTGAGTTTTGATAGGGAAGGATAAAGATTAAGAAAACCTTTTTTTTTTTTTTTTGCCACAGGATCTGTGGTCCTAATTAACATACATAATAGAGAATAGACATGTAAGTCACAGAATCATTTTTTAAAATTCTAAATTTTAATTTTGTGACTTACTCAAGCTTTTCCTAGTTATTTAATTTGGTAAATTCATTCAGTCCCCTGGACTCTAAATAATACCTTTGATCAGGCTTTCCTGGGCATGTGTGCAAGACCACTCCCATTTTGACACAATGGCAATTCAATTTATTATAACACCCTTCCACTCAAGGAAAAAGGGGACAGTGTAAAAATAAATACGATCCACAAACAATTTTGTACTTTTTCATAAAAAAGTTCTAAGACTTGCCCTTGCTGGTGTGGTTAGGTGGTTAGAGCATCAGTCTGTGCACCAGAGGTTCTTGGATTCGATTCATAGTCAAGGGCACCCCGGCTTACCCCTCTTCCTCTACCAGTCCCCAGTCTGGGCACCTGTGGGAGGCAACCAGTCGATGTGTCTCTCTCACATCAATGTTTCTCGCTCTCTTTCTCCCTCTCCCTCACTCCCTTTTACTTTCTCTGAAATGCAATGGAAAAAAAAAATCCTCAGGTAAGAATTAACTAAGGTCCTAAGACTTAAAAGAGTGAACAAAGTTTTGCTACAAATATGTATATTTACCCAAGCTCAGCATAATATGTAGCTCACTTAGTATCCAGGTTTGACAGAAATAAACAACAGAAAAAAGAAATTAAAGTTGTACATTTTAGAATAGACTCAAAGTTAGTCTAACTATGAAATGTATGTGCAACTTCATAGGGTATGAACAAGTGGTGTCCTTAATTCAGGGGTTGATTTTTTTAAAAATCTAAACTATGTGAGCACTGCCCTTTCTTTATAATATGCAACTGCTGTTTCTATTCTGGATTTCTCATGCGTTAACAGCCATATTGTCACATATGGTTGCTTTTGCACCTCGTTCTGGATAGGGTTAAGTGCCTATTGATTTCTGCCACTGGAGTCTGGATTGCTTGTTGTTGTTTTTTAGTTTATTGTGTGTGTATTTTTTTTTAAGTCAAGCATACTTTATCTGAGAGGTCAAAATGTGGCAGTGCAGCTATGGTCTGGGCATTCCCAGCAGGAGGAAGGTGACAACACACTTTGTCTATGGAGAAAAACTACAATTAGCTTTTGCTGCTTTCCTGTAGAATCTACATTTGCATCTTAAATTAAATTCTGCTATACTCATTTTCATTTTTTTTTTCTTTTGGCTTTTAAAGCTGGAACAGAAACTCCTGACAAAAACACTGCCTAAGATTGGCATTTATTAGGGGAGAAAAACACATCCACATGATTTTTTTCTTAAATATTCCTTTGAGATTAGTTATTTCAGAAAGTCATGTCGACGGGCAGATGGAGAGAGAGATGCAAGATGGTTTCAGAGATTCTAGGAATTTCAAAGCCTGAATTTCCATTTCAACATTTCAACTCCTTGTGAGTCAGCTCACTATATTAAAATGTGTAATATAGTAATATATATTAAACTTGCTCTCCTGATACATGCTGATAATTACATAGTTCACCATGCCAATAAGTTTAATCAAATCAAACTTCTTGTCTCCTAAAACCCCTGTAGAGATGCTCTTTCTACAAATTTGTTAAGCTATGTTTTCTTTCCCCTTGGTTAACCTAAATACTATTAATTAGCAACAGTCTTCTCCCTAAGTGATAGCTGGATATTAAATGTAAAGTAAAATAGAAATTCACCTGAGTTTGGATTGTAAGCTCATTCTTAACATCTTTGAAAAGGCCAATGCCTCCTTATCAAATGGTTAACACATTTGATACTCACATGGACTCTTTGGTCAATGAGTTTATGGGTAGGTAAACAAAAATATATTACATTTTATTACTAAAGAACAGATGCTGAAAACTGAAGATTGAGCCAAGTACTGACTGAGAGGGAATAGAAAAATAGTACAACCAAACTTTTACCTTTCTAAAGGAGATATTAACATGGAAATATACTTCTATGATAAACTCAAGTGGACTTAAAGGTTCTGATATGGTGGGAAATTTTTAGTTCTCTACAATTCTAGAGAATTATAATTTTTTATATCTTACTGGTATAGCTTATGGGTTAAGTTTGAGTACATCCTGATCTTCAGTGTTCTAGCACTCAGTGGTTTCTTGTGATAGTTACTTGTTATGCAATAACTAGAGGCCCGGTGCACAAAATTCATGCACGAGGGGGGGGGAGGGGAGGTTGTCCCTCAGCCGAGCCTGCACCCTCTCTAATCCAGGACCCCTCAAGGGATGTCCGACTGCCCGTTTAGGCCTGAACTGGGATCAGGCCTAAATGGGCAGTTGGACATCCCTCTCACAATCCAGGACTGCTGGCTCCCAACTGCTTGCCTGCCTGCCTGCCTGATTGCCCCTAACTGCTTCTTCCTGCCAGCCTGATCACCCCCTAACTCTCTATCCCTCTCTGTTCCTCTCTGTAGAAAATCAATAAAATATATTTTAAAAAATATTTAAGATAATCTTAAAAAAAAAAAAACACAAACAACTGAAAACAGTCATTGGGTTCATACAGCACCCAATGACGGTTTTTAGTTTCTAATATAGAAATCTGCCAGCCTGATTGATGCCTAACTGCTCCCCTGCCAGCCCAGTTGCCTCTAACTGCCCTCCCTTGCAGGCCTGGTTGCCCCCAACTGCCCTCCCCTGCCAGCCCAGGCACCCCTAACTGCCTTCCCTTGACAGCCTGGTCACCACTAACTGCCCTCCCCTGCCCGCCTGGTCACCCCCAAATGCCCTTCCCTGCAGGCCTGGTCCTCCCCAACTGCCTGCCCTCCTCTGACTGCCTGGTCCCCCCCAACTGCCCTCCCCTGCAGGCCTGGTCCCCCCCAACTGCCCTCCCCTGCAGGCCTGGTCTTTCCCAACTGCCCTCCCCTGCTGGCCTGATTGCCCACAACTCTCCCCTGCCAGCCATCTTGTGGTGGCCATCTTGTGTCCACATGGGGGCAGCCATCTTTGACCACATGGGGGTGGCCATCTTGTGTGTTGGAGTGACAGTCAATTTGCATATTGCCTATTTATTATATAGGATAGCCAAAATCTAGAAACAGCCAAAATGCCCATTGGTCGATGAGTGAATAAAAAAGTGGTGGTACATTTATACAATGGAATATGACAAATACCATATGATCTCACTTGTATGTGAAATCTAAAGAACAAAATAAACTGATGAACAAAATAGAAACAGAGACATGGATACAAGGAACAGACTGACAGAGGTTAGATGGCAGTGGGGTGAGGGTGAATAGATTAAAGAATGTGAAAGGATTAGCCAAAGAACATATATGTACAAACCATAGACACAGACAAGAGTGTGGTGTTGGCTAGAGAAAAGGTTGGGGGGGGGTGAGCTCTGGGTAGAGGTGGGCAAAGGGGGAGAAATGAGGACATCTGTAAAAGTGTAAACAATAAAACATTTAAAAGAGAACAAAAAGAGAAACAGTGAAAAGAACACACACAAAAGTTTTGTTCTTAGTAATTATAGAATTTAAACAGTAGGATGACTAAATTTTTTTAGGGTTACTTCATTTACATCAATTTATATTCATTTTTTGTCTGTTAAATGTGATCTACTACATATGAGTTTTTTAAAGTTGAATTGAGAATCTGCATTAATACAGAAAAAGTGTGATCTAGTAGAAAGGCTCTGGAGGGTTTACTTACTATTTCTGCTTTTGCCATTAAATAACTGTATAAAAATTACTTTAATTCCATGTTTCAGTTTCCTTATCAACATAGCATTATTATTTTAATAACCATGTAATGGACATGTAATGAGGAAAGTACTGGGAAGAAGTTTTTATATACTTTCAAAAAAGTTATGCAGTTTATTATTATTATGAATTCTTCCCAAAGCAACAACAAAACTTTAACTTTAATACACCAGTCTATAACTAAGTTTTAAAACCCCAAAGTAACCCAATATATTATGACTCTTTTTGAGTAGAATATTTTTACTGACATTTTTCTGTCATGGTAATTAACTTGCGGTACTTCACAGAGTTTTGCCAAATCAGTCATCATGTATGAAAACCCACAGCATGGTTAAGAAAACAAGCATTATATGAGAATCTTAGCTACCAAGACTATCTGAGACCTTTATCACAACAGCATAACTATTAGTCAAATTTTGATAACCACTGATAATCATTTTTATCCTCTATGCCCTTGCTTTATATTGAACTGTGTGCCAATGTCAGCACCTTCCATTTGGTGAGAAACTGGGGCAATGGGCACACACACACACACACACACACACACACACACACACACACTGCAAGGTATCTTTCTTTTACTCTTAGCAATATTTCTTTATCCACACATGAATACTGATTGGGCCTATTTCCATTTTGGGTAGTACAAGAGTAGAGGAGTGTTATCTGAATAATCATTTGGTGATGTGGTGTGAATTTTATATTCCTCAGTAGAAACAAGCCAGAGACATCAAAACTACACACACACACACACACACCATATATATAATATATATATATTTCTTCTTTTTTTTTTTACCAAGAGTTATCTGTTAGCTGTCAATGGTGTGCTGTAGATAAAAGAGGATGAAAGTAGCTCTAAATACAGAAAAGCCAGACCTTTTCTCTCCTACTTGCTTTGGGAAACTAATTTAACTGATTTGGAAATGCTTGCATAAAGGCAGGTTCAGAGAACTCTGCTGAATGTCTAAGTAAACTTTCTGATTAATCAAAGATTGAAGTAATGTTTCTGAGAAATTGCAGCCAAAAGACCTTGAGATTTCAGTGCAAGCAGTATTAAGACTTTCCACTGGTGTCATCATTCTTAAAATTCAAGTTAAATAACCAGTGTTCCAAAGCATAAAATTCTAAATGCATTTCTCCCCTCAAAAAAAAAACCAAAAACCCCTTTATTCTTCAGATGGCACTAATTCTGTTAACCACATAAACATGCTCATTTTGCTTTAAGTTTGAAACGTCAGCCCCTTTACTTACACTATGAGTCAGCCCTCACATGGACAATTGCATTGGTCTCCTACCTTTCCCAGACTATGATCTTTCCTTGTACACCCACTAATTCATCCTACCTGGTCTCTTTGCATATTACAATTCTGAAATAAAATCTGGTTGTTACATTGTTAAACATCTTTTCAATATTTATGTATAGACTATCAAATACAGTTCAAAGTCAATCTGGTTCTCCAGGTCAGGGCAATCTCTAGAGAGTATGGGGTCTTTGGCAAATTTTTTTTTTTTTTTTTTTTGCAGAGCCTCTGTCGATATAAACAATTTGATTTAAAAATGCATTAAAATTTGCATTTCTCTATTAGCTAATGAAGTTGAGCATCATTTCATATATCTGTTGGCCATTTGTATGTTTTCTTGGGAAAAGTGTCTGTTCAGAACCTCTGCCCTTGTATAAATTGGGTTGTTTGTTTGGTTTTGAGTTGTATGACTTCTTTATATATTTTTCTTATTAACCCCTTGTCGGAGCTGTTGTTTGCCAATATCATCTCCTATTTGGTTGGTTACCTTTTTGTTTTGTTGGTGGTTTCTTTTGCTAATGATAGCTTTTTAATTTAATATAATCCCATTCATTTACTTTTGCATTTGCTTCCCTTGCCTTTGCAATCAAATTTATAAAATCTCCTCTAAGACCAAGGTCTCACAGACTCACACCTGTTAGAATGGTTATTATCAACAAGACAAGCAATAACAAGTGTTGGAGAGATTGTGAAAAAAGAAAAGGAACTCTCATTCACTGCTGGTGGTAATGTAAACTGGTACAGCCACTATGGAAAATAGTATAGAGGTTCCTCAAAAAATTAAGACTAGAGTTACCATATGACCCAGCAATCCTTCTTTTGGGTATCTACCCAAAAATTTTGAAAACATTTATTCATAAAGATATGTGAACCTCTGTGTTCACTGAAGTATTATTCATAGTGGTCAAGGCATAGAAAGTGGCCTTTGATAGAAGATTGGATAAAGAAGATGTGGTACAGCATGGGAGGGTGGGTGGGAAGAGATCAACCAATGAACTTGAATGCATATATGCATAACCCATGGACACAGACAATGGGGTGGTAATGGCCTGGGGGCGAGGGAGGACAGGAGTAGGCTGTTAATGGGGGGAAGGAGAAGGACAGGAGAAGAGGTTAATGGGGGGAAAAGAAGACCTGTGTAATACTTTCAACAATAAAGATTTTTTAAAAACATTTTAAAAAAAATAAAAGCAAAAACAATAAATAATTAAAAAAAAGAAGATGTGGTACATAGATATTATGGATTACTACACAGCCATAAGAAAAGATGAAATACTGCCATTTGCAAAAATATGGATGGACCTTGAGAATATTATGCTAAGTGAAATGAGTCAGTCAGAGAGAACTAAGAACCATATGATTTCACTAATGTGTGATACAAAACTGAAACTCACAGACACAAACAACAGTATAGTGGTTACCAAAGGGAAGGGGGTGTAGGAGGAATAAAGGGTAAAGGTGGCCAAATATATGGCGATGGAAAATGATTTGACTTTGGGTGGTGGGTACACAATGCAATATAGAGATTATGTATCATAGAATCTGATCCTGAAAAACTAATCTTCTTAACCAACGTTACCCCAATTTTTAAATAAAAAGTAAAATAAACTCAGAACAAATAAATAGATAAATAACATGCATTAAGAATACATGGGCCCACGTGAGGTATAGTGATTTGTTGAAGAAGATTTAAAGTTATAAGTGGAGAAGATGGACTTATTTATTATCCAATCAAGGCAGGTGAAGATTCTTCATAGTGTCCAGGTGCCCCCTCTTCCTGTTCAGGTCTGGTAACCATGTTGTCATTATCTTTCAATGGCAATAGTGCTTTATTTTGTGCTAGCGGGATTAATTCTGTATTTCTTATTTTTAGTCCTGACATTCCAAAAGTTGTTGATAGTCCCTGACCTAATTTGAGGGCAAAAATAATTATGGATTTTTGTTTTGTTTTGTTTTTCTTTTCCCACTGAGAGGGGAAACAAAGTAGCCATGCTGTCAAGATTCACAATGCCAAGACTCTTTGGAGTGTGTTTGTATTGATACGACATAGATCTTGCCTCTGCAGTTCCTCAACATAATTTCTATAACACTGGTTACATCACTAACACAGCTTCCTGAGCCAGCAAGCCACCCATGAATATCAGTTTCTAACGACTCTCTCAAAGGTTGTCACTGTGCTTCATGACGGTGGCCCCAATGCAAGTCTTACCCCGAGTTTGCAGGAAAATATTAATGACAACTCATTTTCTGATCATATTAAAGTTCTGTTTTGAATTTATCACATAAATGTAGAATGACACATCTTTCACCCACCACTTCACTTAAATTCTTTAGTTATCATCACTTCATTCCTAGAGTGTGCTCTTTTTCAGAGCGTGCCTCTACCTTCCAGACAGGGAAAATGGGAGATAGGACTGTGGGCAAAGTGGGAAAAGCTGCCCCACTTATGTAAGGAATGTCCTTTCCTCACCCAGCACGGCTTCTGAGCAGCCTGAAAGGACATGATGTCACCTCATCAATTGCAGGCAAGTGAGGACATGATTCAGAAGGGTTGAGCAGCCTTTACTGATATGTACATTTTGATGAGTGCAACTTTAGATTTCATTTCTGAAATTAGGATGAACTAATCCTCAAATAAAATACCTGGGAATGTTTTTTAATATATATATATATATATTTATATATTTATATATTTTATTTCAGAGAGGAAAGAAGAGAGAGATAGAAACATCAATGATGAGAGAATCATTGATTGGCTGCCTCCTGCACGCCCCCTACTGGGGATCAAGCCCGCAACCCGGATATGTGCCCTTAGCCCAGAATCGAACCCGGGACCCTTCAGTCAGCAGGCTGACGCTCTATCCACTGAGCCAAACTGGCGAGGGCATCTGTGGAATATTTAAATAAGCAAAATATAAAGCACAGGATGGAATGCAGTCTTTCATTCTTGATATTGTATTTTCATCAAAATTATCTAGTGTTATTTTTCCAAAGAGACACATCTACTATAGTAGCGATGAAGTATATAGTGAAACCATTTCCATTCATCTGCCTGGAGCGCACACATAGGCTTCTGTGGACTTGTTTCTCCCACAACCACACAGACTTTCACTTAAACGCGAACCAAACGGTGATCTGGTCCCCGCTTCCAGACTGAGTGATTGTGAAGGCAGCCGCTGATGTTCTAGGTCAGGCCGTCCTGTTCAACTATTTGTAAACCTATTGTGGGAAGGTTACCTTCCAGGACTGCCTGAAGTATGGTTAAGAAAGGTGTCTGGAAAGATGTCAGATGAAGTCTGAGTTTCAAGGAAGCTGGCTGTTGTCCCTCACTCACACCCATTCTGAACCATGCGAGGAGGAACACTGTATATGCAGATGCATCTGTTGCACACTGCCGAGTTCAGAGCACTCTAGCGAGGGTGGGTGATCACACAGATGGTGTGCTTCTCCACCACAACCGCTTGCTGCTTGATGCCACATTCGCTGAGAACATGTAAACACTTGGCACAGTTGTAAGAGTTTTCAGAGGTGTTACACTCATTTAGAGAGTTACAGCTTTGGTGGTGACAGCTTCCCTTTTGGGGCTAACAGGATTAATTCTTTCTTTCTTATTTTTACTCTTGACATTCCAAAAATTGCCACAATTTCCTGATCTAACTTGAATTAGAAAAAAAGTTGTGTTTTTTTTTTTCTTTGTTTTTCTTTTCTCCCTCACTTAAAGAGGGTCACCATACCAACAAGAACGTGCTCAGGAGAATACTGGCCTGTGTGCCACCGTATCTGTGTGCCTCCTCACGCTTCCGTAAACACCACCTGCAGCCAATAGTATTTTGATTTTCTTTCCCACCAAACTTACTATTAAAAGCATCAAGTTTTTAACTGTGTGCTTTCTATGAATATTCACTTGCTCATCCATCTATTTATTGAAATACATTATTAAGTAAGGGCTTGATGAGTGTTAAGTATAGTCCATCTGAGGGTCCCTCTGCAGGGCCCGAGTCTCCCTGCAAAGTAAGAAAGTTGGGGAGGGGACACAGCTGAGGTCTAGAAAAGACCAGGGATGAAACATACCTGAAGAACAGAGAGAAGATCAGAGAGACAAGTGGCATTGGTGTCTATTGGCATCTGGGAAAATTGAGGAATAATATATGACAAGGTATAGGTCAAGTTCAGGACATTCTGCCCAGAGAGCATGTATCTGAGTATGTAATTTATGTGGCCTGTCACCCTTACTGTGGATAAAAGCATGGTTGTTTAAAGAAGCAACACAGATCTAGGAAAGGCCAAAATGACACAGCAGCTCTTCGAAAGGAATTCACAGCCCAGACAAGGATGCATACCAATAAACATAATATGCCATCAATACAAAAATAACCAAAGACTGGAAGAAACAATAGTGTGATGGGAATGTAGAAAGATGAGTTAATCCTCAATGTGTGGGTCACTTCAGATTTCATGGGGGAGCCAGCATTTATGCTGGTCTTACAGAATGAGTAATGTGTGACAGCCCAAAGCAAGGAGGAGTGAGAGAGAGGAGCACACATTTCCAAAGCTTGTTCCTCCTCATTCCGTCACACACAGAACAGAGGCTGGTGCATAACAGCCACTCTACAACATCTACTAAATGAATGAGTGACTATAAGAGAAAATCGGGTGACATTTAGTAACATGTGACCCAACTTTACACTTACAACATCATACTGTGGACTACACTTAACAGGAAAATGTACAGAAAGCTAGCACTTATGAAACAAACAAAAAACAATAATATGGGAAAGAAAATTGATAAGAGGTGAGTTTAGAAAACCAAAGGGAAAAATGAGAGGAAAATAGTGTCAGCCAGAAAAAAAGCTTGCCTTCACATAAAATTAATTTAGTTTTTGTCAGTGCCATTTTATACTTTTTTTCTGTTTATGTATTTTCTCTATAATAATTAGAAAAATAAAGCAAAGCAAAAGAGCACACTCCTAATCCTGAAACTTACAGAAAATCAATAACCCAGGCACAACCACTATTGACCCCTTGTCATACAGATTTAAAGACATATACACTAACAATGTAAGTGAATGATGTTTAACTTAATGATATTAACTTAAAATGGGGTTGTGCAATATGCTCTTTTTCTCCTAATTAGTATATTGTGGGGAAGGAATTTAACAAGAAAGTGAAAATTTTTAGAAATAATTCTTATCTGATTTAGCACAATTTTCTGAAATATCTAAGGAAATGGGAAACTTCTAGGAGTAAGTAAATTCTAGTTAGTTCTCCTGGAAAAAATTAAAGACACACTTTTTAATCAACTAAGAGTGACTTGAAACAATATATATATACTAGAGGCCCAGTGCATGATTGAATCATGCACGTGTAGGGTCCCCTACACGCTTTTGCTTTTCTTGGTGGAGCTGGGTGCCTGTCCACTGGTGCACCAGGCCTTTCAGAAGCCTCCGGCGCAGCGGAGGCTTCTGAAAGGCCTGGTGCCGGAGCAGACAGGCACCCAGCTCCCACGCTTTTGATGGTCCGAGGCCCCCCTCAGTGGCAGCGGATCTGTGCCTCTCAATGGCCATATAGGCCACCCCGAGTCCCGCCCCCCAGCCTCCCACCGCCCAATCGTGGGCATAGCGGAGTGATGGTAATTTACATGTTACTCTATTATTAGATAGGATGTTATTGCAAATAACACGGATAAAAATATATAGACTTAGCTAACTCTTAACAAGGAAGCCAGAGGCAGCAGCCCAGCTGCTACGCAGCTACTCAGTGGCTACCTCTCTCTGCCCCCATCCCCCATCTACAACACTGTGGCCTCAGAAAGGCTGCCCCCACTCATCTTCATGTTCCCATTGTGACAGGAAAACAGGAGGGGTATGTGGCATGAGCTTTGTCTGTCCCTTTGATGAGAAAAGCTAAAAGTTTCCCAATCATTCCACCCCCACTTCACCCAGCAGGCATTTTGATCAGAAGTAGGTCATATGGCTGGAAAATTTGAGGATATAATTATTAAGATTGACTTTAATCAGTGATGCATCATTGTTTGGAGCTGAACAAATCAAGGTACCAAACAAATGTGGGGTTCTATTAGCCAGGAAGGAAGGGATGAAGGAAATACGACAACCAACTTACCTGCTACACATATTAATAAGAACCATGAACTGGTTCATGAAACCACCTTACAACTTCACAGCTGGGAGTGGCATACTTCCCATCCTTTAGGGGAGGGTCAGGATCCATCTCCAGAAACCATCTGCCTCTTCACTAAAATGCACACTACACTAGTCTCTGTGCTCCCTGACACTGTGCTTCACCTGTGCACTTCACATGCCTGACAGGCAATACCCACAGAGCTCTGCTTTCAGTCACATTATCACTGCTTCATGTTCTACATTCTTCTCTTAGGGCCTCTTTATCAGGAAGCCCATGGGCCCAATATGGCCTGCTGCTTATTTCTGCAGTTGTATTAGAACGCAGACTGCTCATTTATTTACATAGTGGCTAAAGCTGCTTTTACATTTATTGGGACTGAGACCATGTGACCTTCATTGCCAACAATATTTACTATCTGGCCATTTACAGAGGAAAGTTTGTCAGCCCCTGGTCTACATGTCTGTACACTTCTCAATGGCAAGATCACACCCTGCACTTCTCTTGTATCTACATGAGCACAACCTTGGAAACACAGTGGGTGCTCCACAACTGCCTTCAGACATGGAAATTGAAATAAAAAGATGGGTACCTAAACTCTAATAGGCAAACTCTGGCATATTAAGTGACACATAGTTGGTGCTTCATTAATTTTTGCTGAATTAATCCAGGAATTAACTAAGTGATTGACTAATTATGGCAAAATACCCTATTACTTAGAGTGTGGGCTCTGGATCCAGGCTTCCTGTATTCAAATACTGTGGGTCCTAAGCAACAAACTCAACCTCTCTGTGCCTCAGTTTCCTCCTGTATCAAATACAAATCCTACCTAATAATAGACAAATATGCAAATTGACCATACCTCTGACACACCCACAAGCCACACCCACCATCCAATCAGAGTGAGTATGCAAATTAACCCAACCAAGATGGCTACAACCACAGAGAGCAAGGTTTCCTAGGTAACAGAGGAAGCCAAGCTTTCCACCTGCCCTTGCCAGGCCTAAGCCTCCACTCAAGCTACAAAGTTTCAATTATAGAAGGTAAACAAATTCAAACAAATGGTGGCAGAATGGAGCTTGAGAGAGCAGGCCAGGGTTGCTGCTGGCAACAGGGGAAGCAAAGCTTTCCACACACCCTGGCCGGGCTCACCCACTTAAGGCTACAAAGTTTCAATTATAACCCCAACAGAAATGGCCGCCGGCTATGGAGGGAGCCCCAGGCTTGGCTCCGCTCCAGGCTACAAAGTTTCAATTGTAGAAGGAGAATAAATTCCAGATACCAGGGCCTCCGCTTGGGTTGCCATGGGGCGTGGCTGGCCTGCAAACCACCACAGGCCCCTTGCTCAGGCCACCTCACGCCCCAAGGGAACCCCACCCTGATCAGGGACACCCTTCAGGGCAAACCAGCTGGCCCCCACCCCTGTACCAGGCCTCTATCCTATCTAATAAAAGAGTAATATGTGATTGATCATCACTACAACACACAATATAGCTGCCCCCATGTGGTCAAAGATCCTGCCCCCATGTGGACACAATATGGCTACCACAAGAAGGCCAGCAGGAGAGGGCAGTTGAGAGGGACCAGGCTTGCAAGGGAGGGCAGTTGGAGGTGATCAACCCTGCAGGAGAGGGCAGTTAGGGGTGACCAGGCCAGCAGATGAGGGAAGTTGGGGGCAAACAGGCTGGCAGCGGAGTGGTTAGGGGGTGATCAGGCTGGCAGGCAGAAGCGGTTAGGGGCAATCAGGAAGGCAGAGAGGCAAGCAGTTGGGAGCCAGCAGTCCTGGATTGTGAGAGGGATGTCTGACTGCCCGTTTAGGCCCGATTGGACATCCCTCGAAGGGTCCCAGATTGGAGAGGGTACAGGCTGGGCTGAGGGACAACCCCCCTCCGTGCACGAATTTCTTGCACCGGGCCTCTAGTCTATAATAATAAAAGCATAATATGCAAATCAACCAAATGATAGAACAGCAGAAGGACCGTCCTGACAACCTTCCAGACGACCACACTATGACCCACACTGGTGCCAGGCCAGCCAACAGCGGGTGCGATGAGATTGGTTGGGGGTGCCAATCGCCCCACCATGGGCCCACAGAGGGAGGCCTAGGCTACCCAGCTGCAGTGGGTAGGCGGGTCCACCCTTTATGGCGATCAGCGACGCCGTGGCGGGTGTGAGGGGCTGGCCAGCAATCGCCCCACAGTGGGAGACCCAGGCCAGCCAAGCTATTGCACCCCACACACCTGTCACTCACAGAGTGAGGCAACTGGTGGCAGGGGAAGAGGGAGGCAGCGCCACACAGATGGCAAGCAGTGGCAGTGGTGGGGGCAGGGCCAGCTGCTGGCAGCCGGAGGAAGGAAAGCCCTGATAGGCCCTGATCACTGGCCAGGCCTAGGGACCCTACCCTGGGAGTCCCAGATTGCGAGAGGGCACAGGCCGGGCTGAGGGACACCCCCCCCCCCCCTGCCTCTAGTGAGTATATAATCTATACTAATAATAGGGTAATATGCTAATTAGACCAGAAGACCTTCCGGACGTCCTTCCGGACAAAGCCATGGTGGCAGGGCTGAGGCAGAGGTGGTTAAGGGCGATCAGGCCAGGAGGGGAGGGCAGTTGGGGGCAAGCAGGCTGGCATAGGGGCCAATTGGGGGTGATCAGGCCTGCAGGGGGGGCAGTTGGGGGTGAGCAAGCCAGCAAGGGGGGGCTGTTGGAGGCGAGAAGGCCAGTGGAGGGGGCAGTTGGGGATGAGCAGGCTGGCAGGGGGGGGCAGTTGGGAGTGAGCAGGCCAGCAAGCAGAGTGGTTAGGGCCGATGAGGCAGTCAGGCAGGTGAGCAGTTAGGAGCCAGTGGTCCCGATTGTGAGAGGGATGTTCCAGAACAGAGAGGGTGCAGGCTGGGCTGAGGGACACCCCCCACCATGCATGTATTTCATGCACCGGGCCACTAGTGACCTATAAAGTGCTTAGAATAATACCTGGCACATAGTAAGCATTCAAAAAATATAAGCTGGTAGTAATGTTGTAAAAGAGTGTCCTTTAAATATAGGGTACTATTTTATGTTTCCTCTCTGCGGCACATCTTTGAACCCATTCTGTAAAAAGACAGGATCATTTTCCACCTTTTCCTGGTGACACTACACCCAGTCTGAACCTAAAGGAGATTTCAGGGAGAAGTCCCAGGGACCTCCGGTAGGTAATTGCCAGGAGAGGGTCAGGGAATAAACTAGCACACATGATGGGGAGAACCAGAAGTCACCAGCATGTGAACGCCACACGGCTGAACTCTGCTTCCGCTGATGAGAAGTGCCAGCGCACAGACGGGAGGTGAATGGCAGGAGGGCGCTTTCCTTGAACTGTCAGCTAATGAAGTGGTGAGAAATTAGCAGGCCCTGCGACTCACACGCTAATTCTCCCTAATGCCACCTGGGGGCTTTCTGCGGCGAGGCGCAGAGGAGTGAAAAATGGGGTGGCCCCGCCAGCAGCCGGCCTGCGCTGCGATTCTCTCGGTGCCAAGCAACCCAGCAGCCCAGCTCGTGCCCGTTCCCTCCTCAGCAAGCGGTTGGCAGGCTTCCCTCCGAGCACGGGCCGGCCTCAGCTATCACAGCAACATGAAGACAAGGGGAAGAATTCTCAAAGGCTTCCGCCTTTTTGCTCCTTCTGTAGGCTCTCTCTCTGAGAGTGGATGCTGGCCGGCCGTGGGGGCCCAGTGGTTGAGCGTGGACCTGTGAACCCGGAGGTCAGGGCTGGATTCCTGGCCGGAGCACATGCCCAAGTTGCGGGCTCCATCCCTGATCGTGCAGGAGGCAGCCAATCAATGATTCCCTCTCTTCGTTGATGCTTCTGTCTCTCTCTCTCTCCTTCTCCCTTTCTCTCTGAAATCAATGAAATTATTTTTAAAATAAATCAATGGAAGTTGACTCTGCGGGCAACCCACGCACTTCTCCGCAGCCCTGCCATCTCCCTTTCAACACAAGAATAAAGCTGAGGCCATGTGCCCCTCGGTCCGGGTGAGGCCTTGCGCCCCTGGGTACGGGTGAAGCCGGATCCTGGGTCCGGGTGAGGCCGTGTGCCCCTGGATCTGGGTGAGGCTGGGTCCCGGGCCCGGGTGAGGCCACGCGCCCCCTGGGTCTGGGTGAGGCCACGCACCCCCTGGGTCCGGGTGAGGCCACATGCCCCTGAGTCCGGGTGAAGCCGTGCCCATGGTTCCGGCCGAGACCAAACCAGAGGGAGTTGTACCTGCATTAGCACCATTTGTCCACCATCCAGAGCTGAGGGGTCAGTGCTGACGTGTACACATAAGGAACCGGTGGACATTGAAATTGGGTCTCAAAAGAACTGTTGGTCCAGAAAGAAACTCACTACAGACTGAGTCATTTGCCTGTCAGCATAACTATTATTGCTCGTCTCACATTCAGTTCTTATAAGTATATCTCTAGTGACACATGATCTCGCTCATCTAGGGGAAATGATGAACAACATAGACTGATGAACAAGAACAGAACCAGAAACAAGGAGGCATCGATCGGACTATCGGGCCTCAGAGGGAAGCCAGGGGAGGTTGCGGGGAGGGAGGAGAGATCAACCAAAGGACTTGTGTGCATGTATATGAGCCTATCCAATGGTTAAGTTCAACAGGGGGTTGGGGCATCCGTGGGGAGGGGTGTGGGATGGGAATGGGGGGATGAGGACAAATATGTGACACCTTAATCAATAAAGAAATTAAAAAAAAAAAAAAGAATAAAGCCGGTGGAAATGGTCCCCATAATGAACACTCTCTGTGAAAGGAAACTCCGGAACCAGACTGGGGAGACAGAGCATCCGGGAGCTGTTACCCCGGCCTCTGTCATCATTACTTAGAGCATTTAGAGGGAAGCCTCCTCCCGAGCCTTCCCCCTAACAGAAGCGCGGCTCCGCCCACTAGCCCGCTCCCTGGACCCTCCGGTTCTGAAAGAAGTAACAGCTCTCACCCCAAAGCACATGCCAGGGGGGAGCAGGGAGCACCGCCTTGGCCCGCTGGCATCTTTCGGGCACGAGGCCAAGTCCGCGCGGAGGAAACAGCGTGTGACTGTGCGGAGAGCTGCCTCCCGTATTGTCATCACGTATCTCCCTGCACATCCTCCGGGCTGTCAGATGAATCCCGCTGCATCTCAGCTCCTTCTGGTGCGCTGGGGCTGATTGTCAGACCCCACAGGAAGCGGGGGGAGTGTTGCCTCCTTCTCCGTCTCTCTCTAGGGTCACCGTGTAATTGTGCGGCGGGAGGAACGGGCCCTGGAGATGGCGTGACAGTCACTTCTCATTACCTCCCACTCGGTTCATTACGTCTGCAGACAGCGATCGCCCATGTGTGGGAACTTCCATTACACGGAAGGATGTCATGTGCTGCGGACCTCGGATGCCTTTCAGAGCGGGAGAAGGCTGTTCATTCCAGGCACATACGATCTTGTTTCCAGGGGCCAAGCCAAAGGGGTGGAAAGCGACTGAGGGAACAGAGAGCAGTGATCAACGTGGGAGAAGCCGCCCCGCCTGGACTTACACCCAGGGAGATATTTGTATGCGTGCACCCACTGACACATACAGCCTCACACAACGGATAGAGGCCTCACTAATCTACCAAATGTGCCTTTAACAAGCAAACCCACTCACTCAGGTATACTTACACAGGCTATTCTGTGTACCCTCTCTCTACTGGCATTCCTCCTGCTGTTCTCTCTCTCTCTCTCTCTCTCTCTCTCTCTCTCTCTCTCTCACACACACACACACACACACACACACACACACACACACACACAAATGCAAAAGACCTTTTTTATTGGCAAGGGTGAGTCCTGGGAACCATGAAATACAAATACACTGCTTCATACCTCTTGCTCAGGGGTGTAAAAAGCCCCAATTAGATTACAAACTAAGGGAGGTAATAAGAAAGAAAACAGAATTACAAAGAATTATAGATTGCTAGAATCAGGAAGGAATCTCCGATATTATCTATAACAGAAATGCCCAGACTTTTTCTTTAAAGATAAATCACTCCCCAAAAGTTAGTAAGAGGTGCCTAAAAAGAGGTATGCATGATGAAGTGAATCGGGGATGCAGCATACTGTATCCTCCTGTTGGGAATTCACAATCATGTCATCGTATCAAAGGTCCTGAGAATTCCTGTTATATATTTTTTTAAAAATCAATTTAACTCAGTGTTTATCTACTCTATTAATTCAAGAATGCTTTCTTAAAAAAATTGCAATCTTAATAGCATCCTGTGGAATAATTATGCAACAGAGAGATACTGTTCTAGTATAGTCCCATTGTTTTGTATACATGTGCTATATAGTAATAATTCTCACATTTTAGCATGCATTGAAATCCCCTAGGGATCTAATCCTTACAGATTATTAAGCAAACTGGATAAGGCTCAGGAACCTTAATACTTACCAACAATCCTAATGCGGAGAGCCTCCTACCCACTTTGGGAAATACCAACTTATACATGTGCTCTCTGTCTAAATTTCTCAGGGATTAACCTGCACATTGTTAACAAGAGAGCTCAACAGTTAATAAGATGAATGTCTGTAGCTTTGACTCTAAAAGTTGGCCAGGTTTATCTCGACTTGCAAGAGCTTTTTTACTAGTAATAGGAAAATGAATGTTTGCCTCTATAAATTTACCAGGACTTATGGTTCATTCACCTTTACACCTGTCTTCAACCCTAGATCCTTTGCACTTTCCCACTCATTTGCTTCCCTAATCCAGTTTTATTAATTTATTCATTCAACAATTATTTAAAAAGCACCCTCTGGGTGTTGAAACACCAGGGATACCAGTGAACAATAAAAAGACAAAAATCCTCACCCTCGTAGGCTAACATCCTAATAAAAAGAAGACAGACAACAAAACATCCACTTAACAGATAAGTAAACAACATAGCAAATTAAAGTTAGGAGATGATAGTGTTATGAAAGAAATAGAGAAGGCTGAGGAAGATCAGGGGTATGGGTGGGCAGGGGGCTGGAAAAGGGCTGCGATTTTTAAAAGGGCAGTGGGAATATGCCTTTTAATAAAAAGTGACATTTGGTCAAAGTCTTTTTTTTTTTTAATCTTTATTGTTGAAAGTATTACATAGGTCCTCCTTTTTCCCTCATTAACCTCTTCCAATCCCTCCCCCCAGGCCCTCACCACCCCATTGTGTGTGTCCATGGGTTATGCATATATGCAGACAAGTTCATTGGTTGATCTCTTCCCACCCACCCTCCCCTGCCTTCCCTCTGAGGTTCAACAGTCTGTTCATGTTTCTATGTCTCTGGGTCTATTTTTGATCACCAGTTTATGTTGTTCATCAGATTCCACATATGAGTGAAATCATGTGCTACTAATCTTTCTCTGACTGGCTTATTTCTCTCAGCATAATACTCTCCAGGTCCATCCATGCTGTTGCAATGGTAAGAGTTTCTATTTTTATTTTTTATTGCCATGTAGTATTCCATTGTGTAAATGTATCATAGTTGTTTCATCCACTCATCTGCTGATGGGCACTTAGGCTGTTCCCAAATCTTAGCTATTGTAAATTGTGCTGCTATGAACATAGGGGTGCATATATCCTTTCTAATTGTTTCTGGTCTCTTAGGATATATTCCTAGAAGTGGGATCACTGGGCCATTGGGCAGTCTTGAAGGAAATAAGGGAGGTGGCCTTTTATGCATGTAGAGTCAGAGTCCAGGCATAGAGAACAGCCAGTGCAAAGGGAGCTGCCTCCTGTGGAGAAGGAGCCAAAGGAGGGGAAGAGGAGGAAAGGAGGGGAGAGGAAAAGAGGAAATGCCATCTGAGAGGTAGCAAAGACCGAATCGCCTAGGTCATGGCTTGGAGTTTTACTCTGAGAGAAATGAGAAGCTGCTGCAGCATTTTAAGCAGAGAATGGGATTACTTGATTTACATGTTTAAAGGCTCTGAATTTATTCAACAGAATTTATTCACCATTGACTGGGTATCTACCGATATGCCAGGCATTGAGCTGGCGCCTAGATTGCAAAGATGAACTGTCCCCAAAGCGCTCACAGTCCTTGGGCTTCTGGAACAGGTTGGTGCAAGTCAGTGTTTGTATATTTAAAATATAATGTCCTGCTGGCTAGCGTGGATCAGGGGTTGAGCATCGACCTGTGAACCAGGAGGTCACAGTTTGATTCCTGGTCAGGGCACATGCCTGGGTTGCAGCTCGATCCCCAGTGTGGAGCATGCAGGAGGCAGCCAATCTATGATTCTCTCTCATCATTGATGTTTCTCTCCCTTTCTCCTTTCCTCTCTGAAATCAATAAAAATATATATTTAAAAAAAAATTAAAAATAAATAAAATCTATTGTCCTTGCCCCTCGCATAACTTAATGATCTCAGCGTCCACATGCTTGCTTGCTGTCCTGGGCTAGAGCAGGCAGACTCCAGCCAGACCAGTCAGGGGACTCAGGTGCCCAGTCCTGCCCTAAACATACTGTGTGGCCTTTGGCAAGACATCAATTCCCCCCCTTTTCTTGGCTTTTCCCTCCGTTTACAGAATTTTATGCAGAAGTATGTTTGCGCGGTCTGATTAGATAACCAGCACTGAGAGCGGTAGGGTGTAATGAAAAACTGACGATTTTAATTTTCCCTCAAATTATCATACTTTAGGATAAATAGAGAGTCACATACATTCTCCTGCTATCCATTCTGGCAGCACTGCCTCAGCTGGAGACCGTCTGCAAGCTGGCAGGCCAGAAGCGCAGAGGAACTTATCTGAGTTCCTGGAGATGAAACCTGCTAGTTATCAACAACTGAAATTCCAAGAGAGGGCCTTCTGGGAAAGAGCCATTTGCAGCGACAATCTCTGTTTAACTCGCGTGCCCTCCTGCTAACTTCTTTCTATTGAGGAAGGATGGGAAAAGTCATATTTAATTTCAGCTTCCAACATAATTCTAAATGATAGACGTGGCTTGCTCACCTCACCTGCCAGTCCTCAATAGATACTTAAGAGATGAAACCTCCATTCTGAGGAAATGGAAAATAAAATGACAGACTTCAAGCAAAGTGGTTCAGGAAACCAGAATTATTTTTATTGCGGCTGTGTTTGCCTGCCATATGCAGATGCAGCCTTGATGAACAGCAACACCATTTTCACCACATGCTTGTGATGTAACCGCATCGACATCAGGCAAACACAGGGACTTGGCAGGCAACTGGGAAAGGAGAAAAGTAACACAATGCCATTTCAGACTGCAGTCTGCACTGAGCTAAACTACTACAGATGTTTTTCCTTTGTCTTCCTTTAACGGTTTCTCTAAATACAATGTCTTACTTAATCACTCAAGGCAGCAAAATTGATGGCATGCTAATTAATAGCAAGATGCTTAGCTAAGCAATTCTATATTTATGCCTCTGAATATGTTATTATCATTTTTAGAGCTTTCATGTTTTTCCTTTTACCTTTCTTCTGTCAGATTTCACTAGTAGAGTAAGAGAGTATTACGAACACATAAAATCTTACGTGGCTTGACATGATTGACTTTACTTAAACAATAGGAAAAGAAATAAGCTATGCTACTTACCCCTAACTATATTGGTTATATTATTAGTCCTATTCGCTATAAACTCAAAACAAAGCCAAGTTGTACAGGGAGCAAGAACTGCAACTCAGAAAGGAGAACTATAGGGGTAAGTTTGCTTCTCATTATTACTGTTAAAATTAAAAGGCAAAATTAGGTCTTTTTCCCTGCTCAGAGATTCCTGAACTTTATATTATCAGCAAAGCATGTTGCTGCACCTGTTCTGCTAATCCCTAGCCCTGGATCAGCTCAACTGTAACTTTCTCAGCTCCTACTTCCAGACAGCTGAGCACAAATTAGGAAAAATCCCCTCACTCTGTTTACTGGCATTGTGTCAAGTCTATGTTCTCCGACATCAGCTGGACCCTCCGGGCTACTGGCAGCCTTTCTGTTTGTCCCCAGTCTGCTCTGTGTCCGATTTCCCTTACAGCTGTTCCAAACTATCAACATGTCCACGATCCCCTCCTCCCAAGTAACTGTCCTTGTCCATACGTCACAGACAACATAGAGGTCCTCTCCTCCCCTCCACCTGCAGCTTGACCCAGAGGGTTACCCACCTTCTCCTCCCTTCCTCCCACCAGAGGAGAGGTATCTCTTCTAGCCCCTGAAGTTGCTACTTCTAGAGAATATTGAACTCCACCTCCTCAGGCTTCTTCTGGGACCTCATTACATTAGTCACTTGTCCTCAGACCTCCGTGTCTTTAATCCATCACGCTCTGTCCTCTGGCTTCTACCCTTTAGTCTGCAGATTTGCTCAACGTTTTCCTTATCGCCAAGCACGCACCTGCGCACACATATGCACGCATGCATAATTCCTTAATCATTTCAGCCTCTCACTCATGCTGCAAATTGTCTTGTAGAGCAATTATCTGTTTACATGACAGTTTTCAACTGGTCCAGTGGTTTTTAATCATTGTTGTGTCACAGATCCCTTTGAGAATCTGATTACAGCAATAGACCTTTTCCCTGGAGACAAGGAAAAGGTGTCTACACACACACACACACACAATGTACATGCAATTCCAGGCTGTTCTTGTTCACTGACCCCCATGGGAGATACGCCTGCTGCTCACCACCAGTTACAGTTTTTCTCCTCTTCCGGGCACACGGGAGAGTCCTACTTCCTTGCTGACATGATTAGTCACTGCATTGGCCAATGGAATGCGAGTGGAAGTGATGTGTGTGGATGGTTTAAGAGCTTGAACTTGACGTGCTATGTTTTCCCTCTCTACTCTGTCACCGTGACCTCTGGGTTCCAGACAGAGACTGCTCGTCAGCAAGGGTCCTGGCGTGGATGAGGAGGCAGAGCAGAGCACCTGGCCAGCCTCCGATGGACATACAGAGTGAGTGAGAAATAAATCTAGCTGTTTAAGGGGGCTGAGACTGAGGACGGTTGGTTAGTGTAGCAGAACTGAAGCTATCTGCTTGATAGCAGGGTACTCTCCATTGGCTATGAAATAATCTAAAAAAGAAAAGTTATTTCCAGGGAAATTTAAGCTACCCTCTCTTCTGTTCCTAATCAACAAGCTCCTTTCTCCTCAGACATCTACCTTTCACTTCTTTCTACCTACAAACTCTTTCCCTGCCTCTCTGCACCATTCCTCATCCTTCAGACCACAATTTACATGTCACCTCCTCAGAGAGGTCCCTTGGACCTTGTTCCCACCCACCTCCAGCCCAATTACTATCATTTATATCATGAGTGTCTGTCTTTCTCAGAGAGCATCACAGCCCATAATGATTTTATTTTCTATCTCTCAAGTTCTGAATTTACAATATTCATAGTCTTGCTATCAACAATGATTCCTAACTAACAAAGGTCATGCGGCTGTAGCCCCATATGAATGTAAGAAAAGAGAATACATTCAAAATATGGAGTGCTTTCATTTGTTTAATATCATGATAAAAATAGAACCACGAATGTTCGGAGCAAGTCACACTTTAAACACTTTTCTAAACTACGCTAATGGAAGAAAAAGCTCTAACCAAAGTGTTGGGCAAGTGTCCCCATGTCTTGATGTTCATCCAGAACAAACCATTGAACCTTGGTGTTCACCCAGTAACCATTCAGAGGTCAGCTTGACATTTGGGTGTTTTTTTCAGATAGTTGTGGCCAATAGCACTAACAAACTTTGGTCCCAACCCAGTTAAATAGTAGTTTTTGTCATTCACTGGCAGGCATTTCTTGTGCTTTTGTGTTTGTCTTGTTTGCTTTGTTTTTCACTTTTACTCAGTATGCACACCAAGCAGCTTTACTTCACAGTGACAGTAATAACTGGTCTTTAAGTTATAGAAACAATTGGGTGACTAAACTTTTGTTATGCATCCAGGAAAGTAGTTATAATACCTTGTCTCAGTAAATTAATTCAGAGCTGTTTGATGAATGAATTAAAAATAGTATTATAAAATTACTGCCCTAGCTGGTTTGGCTTAGTGGATAGAGCGTCAGCCTGCAGACTGAAGGGTACTGGATTTGAATCTGGATCAGGGGCACATGCCGGGGTTGCAGGCTCGATCCCCAATAGGGGCCTGCAGGTGGCAGCTGATCGATGATTCTCTCTCATCATTGATGTTTCTCTCTCTCTCTCTCTCTCTCTCTCTCTCTCTCTCTCTCTCTCTCTCTCTCTCCTTCTCTGAAATCAATAAAAATATAAAATAAAAAAATTGGCAATTACTTTTTTCATTTGCCTTTATTATATGTAACTAATACTAAAAAAAGACAACTATTCTAATTTTAAAATCCAAAGTTTTATAGCCTTATTGTTTTATCTGCATGCATAAATAACATGGTTATTGCTTCAAACTTTCAGAAATGTATAACTTAAAATCAATATAAAATGTTTCTATTTTCATTATCTTTTAAAATTTGTTAAATAGTCTTGATAGTTGATATTCAAAAGTTGAAATCCTATCTTTCCAACATATAATAGATTCTAAAAAATATTCATAGAAATGGACAGCTCTTTTTTAAATTTAAATTCTTTATTATTTAAAACAGGGGTCCTCAAACTTTTTAAACAGGGGGCCAGTTCACTGTCCCTCAGACCGTTGGAAGGCCGGACTATAGTTTAAAAAGAACTATGAACAAATTCCTATGCACACTGCACATATCTTATTTTGAAGTAAAAAAACAAAACGGCAAAAACACCCGCATGTGGCCTGCGGGCCGTAGTTTGAGGACGCCTGATTTAAAGTATTCCATGAGCCTCCTCTTTCCCCCATTGACCTCTCACCCACCGCCCAGCACATGCCCTCACCCCACAACAGTCTGTGTCCATTGGTTATGCTCATTTGCATGCATACAAGTCCTTTCGTTGATCTCTTACCCCTTCACCCCCCCACCCCACCTTTCCTCATAGGTTGTACCATCTGTTCGATGCTTCTGTGACTCTGGTTCTGTTTTTGTTCATCAGTTTATGTTGTTCATTATATTCCACACATGAGTGAGATCATGTAATATTTATCTTTCTCCAACTGGCTTATTTTGCTTAGCATAATGCTCTCCAGTTCCATCCATGTTGTTACAAATGGTAAGAATTCCTTCTTTTTTACAGCAGCATAGTATTCCATTCTGTAGATGTATCACGGTTTTCTAATCCACTCATCTGCTGATGGGCACTTAGGCTGTTTCCAAATCTTAGCTATTGTAAATTGTGCTGCTATGAACATAGGGGTGCATATATCCTTTCTGATTGGTGTTTCTAGTTTCTCGGGATATATTCCTAGAAGTGGGATCACTGGGTCAAATGGAAGTTCCATTTTTAATTTTTTGAGTAAACTACATACTGCATTCCCACCAGCAGTGCAGGAGGGTTCCTTTTTCTCCACATCCTCTCTAGCACTTGTTATTTGTTGATTTGTTGATGATAACCATTCTGACAGGTGTGAGATGGTACCTCACTGTCGTTTTGATTTGTATCTCTCGGATGATTAGTGACTTTGAGCATGTTTTCATATGTCTCTTGGCCTTCTGTATGTCCTCTATTTAGGACCGAGGTCCTCAAACTTTTTAAACAGGGGGCCAGTTCACTGTCCCTCAGACCGTTGGAGGGCTGGACTATAGTTTTAAAAAAACTATGAACAAATTCCTATGCACACTGCACATATCTTATTTTGAAGTAAAAAAACAAAACGGCAAAAACATCCGCATGTGGCCTGCGGGCCGTAGTTTGAGGACGTCTGATTTAAGACATACTCTATTAAGTGTCTGTTTAAGTCCTTTGCCCATTTTTTTTTATTAGATTGTTTATCTTCCTTTTGTTAAGTTATATGAGTTCCCCATAAATTTTGGAGATTAAACCCTTATCGGAGATAGCATTGGCAAATATGTTCTCCCATGCAGTGGGTTTTCTTGTTGTTTTGTTGATGGTTTCTTTTGCTGTGCAGAAACTTTTTATTTTGATGTAGTCCCATTTGTTTATTTTCTCCTTAGTTTCTATTGTCCTGGGAGCTGTATTGGTTAAGATATTGCTATGATATATGTCTGCTATTTTTCTGCCTATGGCTTCTTCTAAGATTTTTGTGGTTTCTCATCTTTTACATTTAAGTCCTTTATCCATTTCGAGTTTATTTTTGTGAATGATGTACTTTGGTGGTCTAGTTTCATTTTTTTTGCATGAACACCATTTATTGAAGAGACTCTCTTAACTCCGTTGTATGCTCTTGCCTCCTTTGTCAAATATTAATTGAGCATAATGGCTTGAGTCAATTTCTGGGTTCTCTGTTCATTTCCATTGGTCTATATGTCTGTTCTTTTGCCAGTACCAGTCAGTTTTGAGAACAGTGGCTTTGTAATAGAGCTTGATATCTGGTATTGTGATCCCTCCAACTTTGTTCTTTCTTCTCAAGACTGCTGTGGCTATTCAGGGTCTTTTTTTATTCCAGATGAATTCTCAGAGAGTTTGTTCTAGGTCTTTGAAATATGCCGTTGGTATTTTAATGGGGAATGCATTGAATCTATAGATTGCTTTGGGTAGTATGGACATTTTAATGATGTTGATTCTACCAATCCATGAACACAGTATATTCTTTGAAATCAGCAGCTCTTAAGTTAAGTAAGACATTCAATTTCATAAGCAGAATGTTTTGGGATCTTCTAAACTAATTGTTAGAATAGGATAAATTTAACTCTTGATGAGAATAACTAAAAAATGGTTTAAAGTTGCTAAGAAGCTTAGTTTGAAAATAAAAATAAGCTTATTTTAGTTTTGATTTTTTTCATAAACTTTGTTTTCTTTTCATTTCTTATATGGCAGTGTGCATTACAAAACTGTATTCCTTAAAATGTGGAGCACATCCATTTCCCTACCTCCTATGTAACATGTGTAATTGGTATATGCTAGCTACATTTTTCTGCTTAGATTTATACTTATACATATGCAGCTTTTAAAAAATACAGATTTTTCAGGTTGGAGTGGAGTGCTCCTTTATTTTTAAATTATTTCCTCTCAACTAACTAATTTTTAAGAGAAGATTATCACCTGCCACTCTGTTTTAAGAAAACATGGGTAATCAGACAGGGCTTAACATCTTTAAAATGGGACATGCATCAAACCTGTGTGCACACAAACATTTTTAATTGTTTTGTGTAAACACAGATTATTTCTCAATTTCTCATCACTACACCACAGCCTTCAAAAAAATGTAAATGCTTCTTTTCTACTGGGGCACTTCATCCAAACGCATAAATTTCATAGAAATAGTTGCTCTAGAAATGCAAAGGGAATAAGTAATAATGAATTATACTAGCAAAAACTGCGACTGATGTAAGGCAGTATCAAGGTTTATGTTTAATAATGCTGAATGCTGACTGCATTTACTCTTGACTTTGTGCATAGTCCAAATTAAGTATTCTGAGTCCCAAATTGGAAGATTCTTTACTAGTAAATATAACACATCTTAATGAAGATATTTTAGCAGGCATTCCAGATTAGGGAATCAGTACATGTCATGAAACATTACTTTGTAGAAAAATAGTAAATTTAATGAATAATAGATTCAAGTGATGCCAATTATTTTCTTTTATTTCAGACAAAATTTTCATATGAAATAAAAGAGCCCTGGCCGGTAGCTCAGTGGTTAGAGCATCGGTCCATGGACTAAAGGATTGCAGGTTCGATTCTGGCCCAAGGCACATACCTCCATTGCAGGTTCAATCCCCGGCTCCAGTCAGGGCATGTGCAGGAGGCAACCAATCGATGTGTCTCTCTCACATCAATGTTTTTCTCTCTCTCTTTCTGTCTGTCTCTCTCTAAAAATCAATGGGAAAAATGTCCTTGGGTGAGGATTAACAAAAGAGACGGGCAGGAGGAAGGGATGAAAGAAAGGAAAGGAAAGGAAAGGAAAGGAAAGGAAAGGAAGGAAGGAAAGGGAAAGGAAAGGAAAAAGGGAAGGGAAGGGAAGGGAAGGGAAGGGAAGGGAAGGGAAGGGAAGGGAAGAGAAGAGAAGAGAAGAGAAGAGAAGAGAAGAGAAGAGAAGAGAAGAGAAGAGAAGAGAAGAGAAGAGAAAGGAAAAGAAAAAAAAAAGAAAAAGAAAAAGAAAAAGAAAAAGAAAAGTGAGATTTCCTACACAAGATCTGCAGTCTGCAGAATAGGAGCTTCTTCAGGTTGATTCATGTCTTCTTTATTTTGCTAATGTGCTTATTTTGAAATCGTGCTCTGGAACAACATTTAGGGTTATTCATTATATTTATTTTAAAAAATCATAAGTTAAATATCCTAAAAACATTTGGCTCTATTTTTGGCTGGTTTAGGATTTCTACTTTAAAACTGAATTACTAACAAGGCATCTGGTAAATGTGAAGGTGGCTATTAAACTTTTGTAGCCTTTGATCTTACTAATTAAGTTTTATAAGACTTTAGAGAGTAAAAGTTCTATCAGTCATCTTACTTAAACATTATTTTAGGAGATTGATATACCCTGTGTTCTAAAACCAAAATTACCCTACTTAAAAAAAAAAAGTAACATTAACATACCCATTCATTTTATAAAATTTAACTCCTAGTTGCCAATAAAATGAGTAGAATCAGTTTAAGAAACAGAAAATGAAGAGGGAAGAAATGGGGGGAGGGTAAGAAATACTCTCTCAGAAAATATTTTAGAAAATTAGTAACTTCTCCATACCATTCTCTCTGAAAATAAATATAGATCTTTTCTATAAGCCTTCTCTTTTACCCTGCTTTAACATCACCACCACCAATCAGCACCTTAGTTAAGTGCACTTTTCAGATTCAGTTTGGAATGGTGGAGGAGCCTGGGTGGTAGCATCCGATAGGTAAGATTTCAAAGCCAAGAGCCAACATTTATTATGGACTTTGGTCAAGATTTAACAACTTCAGTCTGTTTTTCATCCATAAAATTGTTAAGACTCTTCTCCTACAGTGATCTGAATTTTACATCAATGCGCCATTAAAATGATCTTCATAAAGGTCACCAATACCATCTTAATTTTAAAATCTAATAAATATTTGGCTTTTATTATACTGGATCTCTTTGCAATATTTGACTGTTTACCATTTCATCATTCTTCAAACTGTTTACTTACTTGGCTTCTGTGATCTACTCTTTTCTGTAATTTTTCTTATTTTCTGGGTATTTTTTATTGTTCTCTTTTGCCAACTCTAGTCTCTCTGCTCTTAATTAAATGACCTCTGTGCTCTTCTCCCTCTGAATTGTCTTCCCAACAACTTCCATCCACCGCTGCTACTTCCCACAGCTTTAGCCAGCACCTATATATCCTAATGATTGCCTGTATGTGCCTCCTTTCCAGACTTCTCAAGCTCTTAGCCCCCAAACTGCTACTGAATTTTGGACTTCACTGAATTGTTCTGTTAGTACCATTCAAAACGCCTACCACAACAACCAGGACAGAAATCTAGAACTCATCCCAGACTCCTTGCTCTCCCTCATTCTGCTCTCACATCCCCTCTCCTCAGTCTGTGAGAACTGATTGATTCTTCCTCTAAACTATTTATTTCTTCTTAATAGTTTCTGCCACTGCCTTGGTTCAATTTCTTATGTTTAGATCCATGAAATAGCCTCTGCATTATTCAGAGTAGTTGCAATGTTGTAACAACAAATGTGGTGACAAAAACCTCCATGACTTAGCACAATATATTTTTTTCCTTGCTCATGTTACAATCCAGTGCAAGTTGATGGGCAGGATCTGCTCCATTCAGGTAACAAGGTTCCTTCCATCCAATGGCTGTACCACCTCCTCCAGCAGATCCTATAAATGGCAGGCAGGTGAGAGCAGAGAGAAGGTAGTCTTGTTATGGGCTTAGTTTGTGTACAATGGGAGCAGGGAGAGAATAAATGCAGTTAAAACTGCCATTCAAAAAGGGTAATAATGGCAGGCAAGTAGCGTCCACTAGGCCATTGCAATTCTGAAATCCTGCTTGGCAAGCCTTATGAAGCCCCTACTCTGAGAGAGAATGAGTTATTTGATTGAACTTTAATTCTGCTCTCTGGGAATAGTTCCCTTGTCCCTTTCTTCCTTGGCCCTCTGCTCTTAGGAGTTCTTACTATTTATTCCCTTTGGGCACCGCTAAAATGAGTGTTACCAAAAGTTTGCAAGTTAAAAGGTGATGTTACAGTTCAGTCAGAAGTGTGTTGTTGTGTTTTGTTTTGTTTTGTTTTTTGTTTTTTTTTGGTCTATTTTGGATTCTTGACAATACAACTTATTCAAAAGCTTGGTAGACTTCTCTTGTATTAGCTTCCATCTATAATTCTCAGGTCTCTCCTCTCCCTCCCCCTGCCTTCCCATCTCTCTCCTCAACTGCAGCTAAGTTGCTGCAATTAGTTGATTATGGTTTCTTATGGGAAGGCCATACCTTTAATCTGATCTTTGCTCTTGAACTAAACCAAACCATGTGACCAACTAAGAAGTTGTACTGGCCCTTTGTGGCTCCATTTGGAATGTGGAAGCAGCTGGCTTCCCAACCACTTTTCACCCCGATCCTTGGACTCTCTCCCTGTTGTTATCTGTTCAGCTTGTATCCTGGCCAGTTGTTTCTGAGCGTGTCTCTTTTGTGAAACACCTGACCAAAGGAAGCCAATAACAACTGTTACATGCTACACTCTAATTCTTTCAAAACACTTTCCCTAAGGCAGCTGCTCTCAAAGTGTGGTTGGCACAACCCTGAGAAGCCCTAAGACCCATTTAGTGGATCCACAGGTCAAAAATCCTATATAACAAAGAGTTAATACGCTACTTAGACCGAACAGCAGAACGACCATCTGGACGACCTTCCAGATGAAGCTGGGGCTGCGAGGGCCGAGGCCTTTACACAAATTTCGTGCATCGGGCCTCTAGTACTTTCATAATAATAAGGAGGTTATTTGCCTTTTCTCCTGTGTTAACATTTGCACTGATGCTACAAAAACAATGGTGGGTAAAACTATTGGTGCTTTAGCACAAATCGAGGCACTACTAAACCATGTCGTTGGATCATTGGACATTGTATCATATTTGCTGCCGTGTACTTACTTAAACAAGAAAAAACAAATTAGCTTGAAAATGCCCTTGATAAAAAAGTAAAATTATTTACTTTGTTAAATCTCAACCCTTGAGTACAGGTCTTCTGAATATTCTGTGGGACCGAAAGGAAAGAGCACGGAACAGCTCTGCTGCCGACCACAATGCAATGGTTGTCTGGAGGAAAAGCGATATGCGATTGAGTTGCAAACAGAACTCATCTATCTTTTATGGAACATCATTCTTACTTGAGAGAACAAGTGGTAAGCAAAATACAGTTTCCAGACTTGGCTATTTGGCAGTCCTTTCTTGGACAATAAATGAGTGAGCCTCTCACTTGAAGGTGAACAGCCTGAGGGTATTTTTTGCCAATGATAAAACGTGAGCTTTCAAATGAAAATTTGAATTTTGGAAAATTTGCACCTACCACCACAAGCTTGATAGTTTCTGAATTCTGAAAGACATTTCTGAAAAGCTCAATGGTAATGTTAACAAATGTGATTTTTTTAAAAAAATCTATAATAATAAAAGCATAATATGCTAATTATACAGGACAGCTGAACGACCTTCCAGAAGTCCATACAGACAACCTTCTGGATAAAGCCAGGGCTGCAAGGGCCAACACAGCCACCGCGGCACAAGATCCGAGCACCTTGCACGAATTTTGTGCATCGGGCCTCTAGTATTACATAAGGAAGCATGCATGTCAATGATGTAACTCAATGAAACAATATCTTCAAAGTAACCAATATAAGATATTATAAAATCATTCATATATTAAAGATCCCTTTAAAGTGCAAGTAAACCAATGGATTTTTATGAATTTCAAGTTTATTAATATGGTTTCAGATTCCACACTACAATCAACTTTTTAAAAAATTATTATGGTAGTTATTATGTAGTATCAAGTAATATCCACAACTACCTGAAAGACTATTAAAATACTTCTTCAAAAGAAGAAAATTGGTCTTCTAACATGAAATACCTACACATCTGTGTGAGGCCAGCTTTCCTTTGGATACATTCACTAAAATAATGTCTCACAAGAGAATGAATGAAGAAGCAAATGTGAACCTATATGTCTTCCATTAAGCTAGACATAATAGAATTTTTCAAAAATGTAAAAAAATACCATTCTTTTTACTCATTTTTTAAAAATATAATTATAAAATATGTTACTTACGTTAGCATAATGGATTTATAATTATTTTCAGTTCACTGATATTTTTAACTTCTCAGTTTTAATTTTAATATGGTCATTATTACTTGATATAATATGTAAACAAAAGCTTTGTGTGATCTTTAAAGGGGTAAAGGAGCCTTGAGAAGAAGTTTTAAGAATCAGTCTCCTGGAGAAGGGACCGGCTCTATGGCCCACAGGTAATATCCAGCTGCTCGCCTGTTTTGTAAATGAAGTTTTATTGAAAAACAGACACATCTATTTACTCACATATTGTCACAGTTGCTTTCATGCTGTACTAGCAGCATTGAATACTTGTCGAAGAGATGGTATTGCTCCCAAAGCTCAAAATATTTACTATTTGGCCCTTTACAGAAAAAAGTTTGCTGACCTCTGACCTAGAGCTTTGGTTCTCAAGCCTGGCTGCACATTAAAATGATCTGGAAAACTGTTAAAATAATACTAATGCCACCACCACCACCATCCCCCTCCTCCCCTCCCCCTCCCCCCCCGACCCCCACCCAACACTACATACAGAGCAATTAAGTCCGAATCTCTGGGAGTGAGTCTAATATGTATCCGGGGTTAAGAATCACTGTCCTAAAGCTATAAGAATCGTAAGCATGAATCCTGCCTTCCAAATTTATTCCATACAACAGCTTACCTACGGTTTATCCCCTTCACTACATGGGTGACTCTATTTCAAGCCCCTAATGTTAGGGTCCTCACTGCCCACTGGCCAAACACTCTCAATGCCTTATTTGTTGTTGCTACAGCAGCACCCCACTGGGAGGTGCAAATTTCAATATTAGGCAGGTAGGCTATTTCCTCTGGAAGACACTTCTCAAATTTCAGAGGCTAACACAAAGTTTTATTTCTTGTGCAAATCATGGTGCAAAGTGCTTTGCTAAGGGTTTCTGCTCCACAAAGGAACCCGGCAGCTTCTAGCTGGAGACTCTACCCTCCCCCTGGCCTCGGAGTACACTAATGGACGCTCTGGGTCCAGCCAGCAGGGGAGAGAAAGGCTGGAGGATGAAGGGGCCAGGCCTGGTGAAGGCAGACAGCACTCCTATCGGCCAGAACTTGGTCCCATTGATCGCAACTAAGTATAAAGAAGGTGCAAAACATAGCCTATCTTTCTGGCAAAAAGGAAAAGCAAAAACGGTTAGGTGAACTAGCTTTATCCCTGTCACAATTGCCTTACTGGTCTCTTACACTGAGTACTGTGAAGCCCCTTCATGCCTGTGGTAGACCGAATAAGGGCCTCCTATTCCCCAGAACCTGGGATTGTTTTATTTCCCATGGCCAAAGGGATTTTGCAGGTGGGATTAAGCTTAAGAACCCTGACAGGGGGAGATTATATTGGATTATCCAAGTGGACTCAACTTAGTCACATGAGTCATTCCCCCCGCCCCCCCGCCCCCCAAAAAAAGCAAACCTCTCTAGACTGTCGTCAAAGAGAGACGTGAAGATGGAGGAAGGGTCCAAGACAGTGGTGGCTGCAGGAAGCAGGAGGAAGGGGCCAGGAGCCAAGAATGCAGGCAGCCTCTGGGAGCTGCAAGGCCAAGGAAATGGGATATCCTCAGCCCCCACAAAGGAAGACAGCCCTGCCAACACCTCGATTTTAATCCAGCGAGTCCCACATTGGACTTCTGACCCAAAGAGCTGGGAGACAATAAATCTGTGTAGTTTTAAGCCACTAGGTTTGTGGTAATTTGTTCCAGCAGCAATAGAAAATAAACACACCCTTTCTTCCGTGTTCCCACTGCTGTCGGTAATGTTCCCAAAATTTAAATCTTTTTTTTTAATATATTTTTATTGATTTTTCACAGAGAGGAAGAGGCGGGATAGAGAGTTAGAAACATCGATGATAGAGAAACATCGACCAGCTGCCTCTTGCACACCCCCCACCGGGGGATGTGCCCGCAACCAATGTACATGCCTTTGACCGGAATCGAACCTGGGACCCTCCAGTCCACAGACCGACGCTCTATCCACTGAGCCAAACCGGTTTCGGCCCAAAATTTAAATCTTAATTGGATGCTCCTTTTCTCAAAAAAACTTCAGTGGCTCCTCATTCACTTACTTACTTGATACACAGTAAGCACCTCTAATAGCAGGCACTCTCCCAGTCGCCAGGATCGCTGCGCTGAGCGAAGCAGACATGGTTGCTGCTGCATTGACGCTTTGGGTATGCTGACTACAGGACAATCTGAACTCTTTAGCATGCCATTCACACCCTATTCCTTGTCCACCTGGAAAACTCCTCCTTCTCCCAGTTAGGTCATATCACTCCACAACATAGGGTCACTCCTTCCAGACCCCCTTTTCTATTTCTTATTGGGAAGTTTATGCATCGAGTTGGTACTCATTTCACTGAATTGCAGCTGCCCCTTATTATGGTTTTTACCAGATCCAGAGAGAAGTTCCTAGTGAATGTACTTTTAAGTAAAGGGTGACAGTTCTTTCATTCATTCATTCTCTCAAAATAAGTTCATCAAAATGCATACTTCATCAGAACTTAATTTGGCAGGATTATCGACAGTATGAATCCTTCCAATCAGAAAAACAGCCTATCTGAACTTCTTTGGCAATACCTTTCCCGGCATGGATCTCTTATTCATTTCAAAGAGCATTCTTCCTGGAGAAACAGGGTGGAGAGAAAAACAGAATCCCACATGCTAACAATCAGACTGACTGTGGTTCCTACAAAACTGGGACTCTGCATGTTCCTCTTTTAGTATATTTCTGCAATTCACTAAATAGTGGTGAAGGTGTATATGTCCTGTTATTTCAACACATAACTGCAACAAATAATCCCTCAGTGGATTAAGTTTATAGGAACCATTTCATTTGGAAGGATTTATTCTATCAGCCTATAAGACCTGGAGGGGGGAAAAAATCAGTCCTTGTATAAATATTTTGAGTGTAGGACCTTAAACTTATTTTGTGAAACTGTTTAGTTGTAATGTCCTGTTAAGTGTTTCCTAGAAAGTTAGAGGCACTGGTCTGTTTTATGCACTGACATATTTTCCTAGTACGGTCCAGCACTGCATGCAAGACTCACATCCCATTAAACTGAGTGAACAAGAATCTCCCTCATCAATTATTAAATGTACCTGTATCTGGATATTTTGTGTTCACCACAGTGAATATTAATATATTTTACTCAGTGTCTATAATATACAAATTGTGATCTGATAAATAATTTATTATTTAAAGAAAATATTTTGATAAATTCTTACTGTCACCATTGCAGAGCCATTCTGCAGAGCCAAATTTTAACACATTTTTTACCATTTCTTGAACAACAACTATTTTGCACCTACTATGTGTAAGGGAAAGGGAGAGATAAGAAAAGAAACACCTGTAGAATAATTACCAGTTAGTAGGTAGAGTAAAATTTATTCTGGTTATAGGCACATAACTTTCAATATACAAATCCAAGCTGTCAATACATGAAGTTTCCCTGAACATTGTCACGTATCATTCCTTAAGAACTCTCACCCCACATCTAGCAGACATTGGACTCCTGCTGGCCCTGTGGTTTAGTTGATCTGCCCACTAAGTATTAATAGCAATTAACTATGGTCCTCCTCCTCACCTCCCTACACATTATCAGCTTTCCAGGGGGCATTGATTCTGTACCATAGAGTCTAACCTGCTAACCACAGTGGCACACAGTAACCAGGGAATTATCCCCCCAGAGAACAGTTCTTTCTACTGAGTCAATAAGCATGCAAACTACAAATGCATTGTTAGGTTTAACAAATCACAATGGCCAAAGGCACCCATTTCTCTGAGCACAGAAATTACAATGCCGAAGTCACAATTATCCAGCAATTAGGTTTACAGCTGTATTCACCCTTTCAACAATCAAGCCTACAAAAATGCGCCCACAATTCTTTCTGCTGAACTTAACTTGGAAGGTTTCTAAAGCTTTCATTTTCATGCAGGTTTCTGAAACCAAGGAAGCAATTGCATCTGAATGAAGGAATAATGACAAACCTTATGAAGCAGAAAGAACAATAATTTATCCACCTAACGTAAGCCTAATTTTCTTTTTAAAATAGGACATTGCCAAGCTCAGTTTCCAAATGGACTATGCTCTGCGCCACCATAAGAACATTTGGCTGCCAGAAGAATGTCTATTTTAGTAAATAATGAACATGAATAATTAATGTTTTAGGAATGCTTTCAGCTACAAATCACAAACAGCCTAACTAGAGTGGCTTTTTTTTTTTTAATGGGGGAGTGTTCTTCCCCATAGTGAGAAACCCAGAGTTCACAGTTTTAAACTGGTCCAGCTGCTAAATCATGCCAAAGGCTGAGATTTCCTTAACTTTCCCCTCATAATTACAAAAGGGCTGCTGCAGTTTCTACAATGATATGCTCTTTCCACTGGGAAGAAGAAGGGTGAGAGCAAAAATGGGTAGTACCAATATATGAAAGTAAATGACTTATCAGGATGCTCCCAGAAAATGCTTGCTTGTGTCTCTTTGGCCAAAATTTTGTCCCCAAGTCCCTGTGGGCCTAACGGTGGCAAGAGAGAAGGGAGATGGGAAAGAAAAAAAAAAAAAAAAAGCAGCTTCTGACATCTAGAAACTGTCCTAACATTTATACGAGGCTTTGATGTTGTTAGGAGCTAGGGCAGCCCTCACAGAGACCTTGGTGTTCTCCTGTGGACCATAAACTAGCTTCCGAATCCCCATCAGTGACCGTGATGAAGTGAGAAAAATGAGGCCATTCTGTCATCTTCTCTAAGCACAGACACAAGGTCATTGTGCAAACCACGGAAATCCCAAACATCTCCCTACCCTGGCTCATATGGAGACCTGCTGCTACTTCCCATTATAATTTTAGCCTCACTTTAGTTTTTCTACCTTATACATACTATTTTTAAAATATTCAATCATATAATTATCTCCATTTCCTGACAGCAGCCAAGCCAGAGCAACACCACTTCATCTTAAACCTTCTCCCCAAATCACCTGAATCTTGATCTTATAATAATCGGTTCAGACACCTTCTACTGAAATGCCCCACGTTTCCCAGGGTGTGTGGTCTCCTCTTTGCAACCAGTCATAAATCCCACTTGCTCGTCACGGCTGTGCTCCTGGTGGTCTCTGGCTGGAAAGCATTGACAGAGAAAACTGGTCAACAGGAGTATTTGCCACACCTTTGTTTTGTTCTAGTCAATTTTTCATTAAAATGATGCGCCTTAATATGCCATGCTTCAAAATACTTAACTAGAAAAGAAGCCAGGATGTAGTGAACAGAACATAGGATGAATAACCAGGGCGAAGGGCTCTGTGTGGCTAGTTAAGTGGCCTCAGGTAAGTCATTGAAGGACAGGAAAGGAACTGACTTCACAACAGTCTAGTGAACCAGCTAATATTAACCGCATAGGAGGGATGGCAAAACTAAAGCTCCAAGAGATTGAGTACATTTTCCTATTTACTTGCGATAAATGTCAGAACCAGAATTTGAACCCAAGTTCTAACTCTAAAGTATAAAGGTTTTCCGTGACCCCGAGCTGTCTCACCAAGTTTTAACATCTTCTTCTGTGAATTGATTGGCTGTTGGACTAGGACTTTAAAGGCCTTTCTGTTCACCATTCTAGGACTCTGGTCATGAATTATATAATATTTATACTTATTCTTTTTAACCCTTCCTGACCTCTAGATGAAAAGTCCAGGATTAATGAGAGGTATTTTATGTTTATGGAGTTTTGTATTTGAGCAACCCTTTTCTAAATAGCATAAATCATCAATTTGATTTACCATTTGGATCTTCCTTCAAGTCAAATCAACTTTCAGTTCCTTGTAACTTAAAATATGACTACTTCACTTAAGGAATGATAGCTTGTTATGGCAGCCTAAACTGACTAAGATAGATATAAATGCATTTTTTAAGACTCAAATATAATCAGTAATTATCTCTGACTGATGGGTTATAGGTGGTTTTCTTTTTTTTTCTTATTACTTATCTACATTTTTTTTTTAATTTTCTATCAGGAAATTTATAATTTTAAATTCTAAAATGTGTTAAGTACATTTTTTAAAAAATATGAATATAGTTCAATTAATAAAAATATACTGTTCTATATTTCAGGTGCTTAATTTACTTGTCAAAAAAAGAAGAAGAAAAACCTAGACAAAAATATCAGCCCTCTTGTGCCAGAAACTAGCAGATGACAATCTAAGGGCCATCTCAGTTCTGAGAACCATGAATACTCTTGTCCTAAGAGGTTTATTTTTCACATAATTATTTTAATTTTCTTCTCTGCTTTTGAATTTGGAAATCTATGTTAAAAGAAATACTTTATGTGAAAACTTAATCTTAAATTTTTAAAAAGCAAAATTATTAAAATAAGTTTTGTTTATCTTGTACAATTTTCCATTGTGCTATTATCCACATGGACTTTTAAGAGTTATGAAAACTATTTACTTAGCATACTTACTTTAACATGCTACATTTCTATTTCATTTTTAAACTAATACAGTTATAAACCAGCAATTGTGCCATGATATTTGGAGAGAAATGGTATCACAGGAGGTAGAGACTATTTTCAGTTCTTCTTTTTCCTTTGGGTATTTTCTTTTAAGAAACAGAAAAAAATATTTTAATCATTAAAAAACAAGTGCCTTAACTAACTGCTACATTAATGGTATAAACTGTAACCCAAATGAAATGAGAAATTGAAGAATTAATTTGTCCACATAGAAAACATTACAATAGCTACCTTGTATTGGTTACCTGTTATTATTTAGGTTAATAAACACTATCTTACTTAATCCTTACAGCCACCCTGTAAAGCAGATATGATTATCCCCATTGTACAGATGAAAAAATTGGGACTCAGTTTTAACAGTTTGGAGAACTTAAAAGTTGAAATAATTTGAGCAAAACCACACAGAGAAAAAGAGAAGAACCAGGATTTGAACGCGGGCCTCTCTGACTTGGGGCCTATATTCTGTTCACTATGTACACTGAACTGGTACCTTTGGGATTAGATTCTATGATGAGACTGTTTTTCTCATTTGTTGGATATTGAGCACCTTACAAAACATCTCCTCACACCCATAGGGTGGACTATTATGAAGTCATTCAAACTCATGATTCTGGAAAACTTTAATGACTTGGGAAATACCCACAATATAAAGGTTTACATATGTCCTGTGAGTTTGAATATGTAATTAGTATCATCTTCTTCCCCAGCTTGGGATACAACACATGATTCTGCAGGAAAACTTCAAAGTACAACTCCAAGTCTCCCAGCCTATTTTTGAATTTTTTTCCCAGTCTGTGCGATTATTCTCATGGTGCTCTCATCTTGCCCCTAGACTCTCAATTCCAATAATTACAGGCTGTTGTTGTTCCTTGTGATTAAGCCCCTATCGCAGTGGTCAGCAAACTCATTAGTCAACAGAGCGGCAAACTGCGGCTCGTGAGCCGCAGGTGGCTCGCGAGCCGCAGTTTGCCGACCACTGCCCTAGATCCAAACCAAACGCTTCCTCTTAGGCTGGAGACCTCCGTAGTGGCTGTTTTCTTGATGCTGGTTGTTCCAGAAACTCTTTCTGTATTGCTGTTTTGCCTGTCATGCTGGAGATTTGGTAGTCATGCGTGATACAACCTAAAGGTGCCTCCTGAATGGATCACACTCTGGGTGTCCCTGGCGACCTTGCTCATCACTACGGATAGCAGTGAGTCAAGGTAGCCCACAGAGGTAGCCTGCTCTGATTTTGGCCCGAACTTCCAACTCAAACTTTGGCCCAGGAAAAGGAGTTTTCACTCTAAGAGAGGCTACCCTAAGTCAAATCTGGCTTCAACTCCCAAAGTAGCAACTCTCTGGATTCACTCACACACCCACTACCATAACAAAATGATGGGACTCCCAAAGGCTCTGAGTCAAACCTCCCTGGAAACATTTTTTTATCCACTAGTTTAACGTAGACACAGTCATACCTTCTTGATGTATTCCATTTCTATGCACTTTATTGACATCTGAACTTTGTCAGCATCACCCTAGTCCGGTGGTCGGCAAACTGCGGCTCATGAGCCACATGCGGCTCTTTGGTCCATTGAGTGTGGCTCTTCCACAAACTACCACGTGCGGGTACGCACATACAGTGCGATTGAAACTTCATGGCCCATGCGCAAAAGTCGGTTTTCGGCTCTCAAAAGAAATTTCAATCGTTGTACTGTTAATATTTGGCTCTGTTGACTAATGAGTTTGCCGACCACTGCCCTAGTCCATCTTACAAATTTAGATAACCTTTCAGCTAAAAAGGAAAAGTACCTTAAGGCAGTTTCCCCCCTGGGGAGTCCTGCCGTTTCTATGCAATACATGTACAAGGACTGTTCAACTCTCCTCTGGCAGGATGGAAGCTCTGTGCGCCAAGAGATGTGTCCGATGTGTCATTTGACTGTCTCTGTCTTGGATGCCTGAACGCAGGGCACTTGTATCAAAACGTCCTGTGACAAAGTTGTCTATATTTACAAATGTGCATAAGGAAAATGGACGAAGATGGAATAATTACACTTCAGTAGTAGTCAGAACCACCAAGGCTGTCGCACACAGCACAGCTCTGAGATGAGTTGGTCACGTGGGCTCCACCTCCACCAAGAAGAGTGCCCTGCTGTTGTCTCACTCAGTGACTCTGATGGTGGTTAGGAAACCCTCGGTGGGATGAACAACAGTGGGTGGGTTTTATTTGCTTAGAGAGATAGATGCCACAATAATGATTCCATCCATGTTTTGCTTTTCTGTTCCCAGAGAGTCACCCATGGAGGATGAATCACATGGAGGAAGTCAATGTGTAGCCTAAGAAGGAAAGACCTCTGAGAGCTAAATGGACTTCCCAGGGCGGAAAGGACAATGTAGTTGTAGGCCATAGGCAGCAAACCAACCGTATCCCGGGACTTTTGGGGGATAGAGTCCTCCCCAAATAAAATTGATACAGGAGGAGTCAAGTTGTAGGGCACTAAGAACTGTGAATTTTGGACTCCAAGGAGAGGCAACCTGGATTGAAATTAACACTCGAATACACTGTGGGCCATGCCAGGAGCAAGAGCAGCCAAAGCAAGACTCTCCTGCAGTGTCAAAGGGTGGGGCTATCCAAAGAGAGACCATCAGTTTTACTAGTTTGAATTATTAATATGACAACTAATAGTAATTAGATACCTATGCACTCACATATGTTAGTTTAGAAATTAAAGACTATTCTATTCAATTTAAAAAAGAGAAACACATCAATACTTTCAGGCCCCAAAGACACCATATAGGAAATATTACTTCAATGTGCCAGAAGAGATGAGATGCTACTAGAACATACAGAGAAAAGATAGCATTTCTGAAGATTTCTTCTGAGAACATTAATAATAATAACAACAACCTTCCTCCTCTTTCTCTGGATCTCTTTGGAGATACCTGTCATTTATATTTGTGCCCCAGAGAAGTTCTATTTTATTTAATTAAGAAAATAATGCTCTTATACACTTTATTTTATATCCGCTTTTCTAGTTGGTTATGCCAGAATCCAGGTAAGTCTTCAATATATATTAAATTTCTCTTTACTGTTTTTCCCTATAGAGAAGCTACATTTTACTTCGTTCAAAATATTTACTGCCAAAGACTCTTATTACTCTTATGTGAAATAATCAATGGGAAAATTAAACACATACATACATGCAAAGTTGCATTTAGACCATGTTTCAAATAGTACATCCAATTTTACTTGAGCTTCCTTAAAGCCATTCAATAGTTTATTTTAAGTTCTTTTATGCAAAAGACATTAATTGCTCCAGAGAAAAAAAACATAGTGTGATTATAATTAAAGAAAAATCTTATTTCTAGAATAAAGCATGCTATTAAAATGTATCACTTAATTCTTTACTTACATTTTAATTGTGTTTGGTTAAAACCTTCTTTTTATAAACTAACACACTGGGGAAGAGATAGAGATAAATAGCCTAAGCCTTATTTCTCACAATACATATTTTTAAGACTTGTGGTGAATTGATAGACAGGTGGTGAAATAAATAAATCAATCAAAAGCAAAACACTTCAGCTAGACTAAAGTCAGAACTGCCTGAAGGACCTTCATTCCTTTTTCGAGTTTAAACTCTTATACCTCATTTAACCATCCACTCTCATCATGGTGGTGGAAAATAATAGAACTGCAATTTAAAGTCAAACATTAATGTATTACCACAGGTTGGAGAGTAAATCACTGGAACTAGTCAGACAACTTTCTGTGATGGAAACCCACACTAAGAAAAATTAAACTTCCTATGTTTTTATAAATTATAGCAGGAATACCTGTAATTACCCACATAAATTATGACAAAAAAGATGCCCTTTAGGTGTTGGATTACATTTGAAGGGAAGCTGCCTTGTTTGCTCTACTCAGGAAAGAAGGCATGTTGACACACAGGAGGATAATAGCTAATGCATTTCGGATAGCACTGAGAGAAGGGATTTTAAAGAAACCTGATTGGCAAGACATGATTGTTCTCTATGAGATTCATCAAGCCCAACAAAACAATCCTTGTGACAGCCGAAACTACTCCTACACGCACGGGCGTGCACACACACACACACACACACCCTCACCATCCTTTACACCTAACTCCTTCAACACTACATGAGCTGGCAGACTGGGCTCTAGAGTCAACCGGATCTGATGTGCATTTTACTTTTTGGATCCGGTTCCCACTGTAAATCAGATAGGATAAAGTTTTACGGGCTCTGTAAGCTACAAAATATCTGCTCCCAAATAACTTGCAAGGCCTCCCATCACACACACACACACACACACACACACACACACACACACACACACACAAAGCCGTCATTGCAGTCCAGCTAAATTAGACTTATAAGATGATGGAAATGGCATGCATTGTTCCTGTAACCAGTCATCTAAAATAAATGGGTAATTAATATATAGCTTTGCTACTTAAGAGATACATGAAGGCAGACAAGCTTAAAGTATAAGTTAGAACATGTCATGTCAAGCAATTTAGAAAACCCTAACTGGTGTGATTTCTTTTCCCAGGATGTACAGTTCCCATTCATTTTTCCAGGTGGAATTTTCATCAGTGAGTGCCCTCCAGCAAATTATGAAATCCTAATATAAGACTCTTCCATCAATAAGCAAGGTGTTTCTTTTTATTTGCTTTGCACAATACATGGACTCCCGAGAGCAAAGTTCCTCTCGAACACATTATTCCTAAGAAGGCTCTTCACACCACCCCTCCCACAGAATAAGTCCTGAGTCTTTTACGGGGTTTTGACATTTACCTACTTGAATACAAAGGTGATTTGAACATTCTTGCTCCATTTGTTATTTAATTCTAATGGGCCCACACCCTTCATAAACAATCCCATGTTCTTTGAAGCACAAGTAGCTTATTTAGCCTAGCCAAAAATAGAATTTAACAGGAATTATCATTAAATGAAGCTATTCTCTGGGTAGACCCATTAAAATCAGTCACAAGATAAAGAACACATGCAAATGTTCTTTTATAGAGAAAATATTCTTAATTGCCTAGATTACATTCTGTAATTCAGTTGAACACTTTCTGAAACTATATATGTCAGTAAAACAATGTTGTATTGTTTAATTTTGTCACCTAGTACCTAAAAGAATATAGTATTGGAAAGTTTATTGAGTCAAAAGTGGAAAGACCTGATTGTTATTTCTAATTCTATGGTATGATTGTCTCAGTGTTCGGTTTTCTCGTTTGTCAAATATTGTATAACTAGAGGCCCGACGCACAAAATTCATGCAAGGGGCTCGGCCCTCGCAGCCCTGTCTTCATCTGGAAGGTCATCTGGATGGTTGTTCTGCCATTCAGTCTAATTAGCATAATAGGTCTTTATTATATAGGATTCTTAAGCAGTTGTTAAAAATGTCCACCCAACAAAGAATGAATGTGAGCTATTTAGGAAGGAAGAGAGGGAAGGAAGAAGGAGGGAGGGAGGGAGGGAGGGAGGGAGAGAGAGAGGGAGGGAGGGAGGAAGTTTTTAATTACAATGTCACCAGCACTTATATCTCTGTTTATCTGCCATTGCCTCAAGCCTTGGTGTCTGCTGATTAAATCTGTCTTAGCAACAGTTTTATAATATTGCTTCTAGATATGAAATGTCCATAGAGACCTTACTTTCTGGTTAGCATGTCTTAATGAATCACCACATTGTCATATTTTCCCACAGGAAAGGAACATGGTACATTAGGAAAAGTTAATGCATGATGACCTCTCCCCACTCCTGCCCTGAACAAGTCTCTGCATCTTCTCTTTGTATAGCCCTAGATGCTTTCATGTTAGCTTTTAAAACAATGATGCCAGGTTTGGTCACAAATCTTACAAAGATGTAGAACTTACTGCAAACTCATTAAAATCAACAACAACAGAAAGGAAACAAGCCCCCAAAAGGCCAAAACTTTAGTTAATTTACATAGTTAGTAAAAGTTAACACCAAGTGATACTGAAAGAGATGAATGCAATCTCACCACCAAATCTGTAATTCCAATACCACACACATACATATACCCCAAACACATGTGTATTCACTAAACAGAGAAACACATGGTTAAACCCTCAAAGATATTTCTTGGTAGCACTTTTATTAAAAGGAATTTTCCCAAAAAATATTATAAATCATGGCATTTTAGATCTCCCAGCATCTGTCATTTTAGATCAAAGATGATTAGTGTTTTGATGATAAGTTAAATACATTTTAAGAGAAAGTTAATTCAATGAACATTTTAAGCAGAACATGGTGGCACACAGGCAAATTCTGTGTATACAGGTGGCATTCCCAAAAAAACACTATTATTATTTTTGCATCACATTTAAACACGAGGCACTGAGTAGGTATGTGTTGACTGAGTATTTGCAAATCCTCTTAAGGGGAGACAGTCCATGGGATGGAAGGTGAACAGCCTGCCGGTCACTTGTCACTGCCAGATTGTTGGCGATATCTGCATCTCTCTCCCTCAAACTCTCATGGAATTCTGCAGCTAGATAGGCTGCTCCAGAATAAATCTGGCTTCTGGTGAATAAACAATAGGTCCAGCTTGTCTTACATTTTCCTCATTATTCTGCTAAACAGGTTGCAAAAGTTTCCCTCTGTAAGGCCTACTCGGCAAGTATTTCTTCTAAGACATAAAACTGAAATACTTCCCGGCAGCATGGCTCAGTGGTTGAGCATCCACCTATGAACCAGGAGGTCACGGTTTGATTCCCAGTCAGGGCACATGCCCAGGTTACAAGCTTGGTCCCCAGTGGGGGGTGTGCAAGAGGCAGTTGATCGATGATTCTCTCTCATCATTGATGTTTCAATCTCTCTCTCTTTCCCTTCCTCTCTGAAATCAATAACAATAAGTAAATATTAAAACTGAAATACTGAGAAAATTTTCATGATCACAATACAACCTAAAACCTTAGAAGTATTCCATTGTTCCTGACAAGCATCCAATCTATTCATTTGAGACTCATAGGAAATACTACATCTTTATTGATAAAATCTAAACTCCTAAAACTTCCTAAAAGGCCTCCAAGAGTTTGCCACCAACTTTATTTTTCTCCTCCTCTGTGGAATAATGTGAGCTGCCCTCCAGCAGCCAGTTTGCCCTGTTTTTGCTCTCAGAACTCCCGTCTGTATGTGCTCATCCCCATTATGATTATTGTCTTACTAGAGGCCCGGTGCACGAAATTCGTGCACAAAGAGGGGGGTTGTCCCTCAGCCCAGCCTGTACCCTCTCCAATCTGGGACCCCTCAAGGGCAGTCGGCCATCCCTCTCACAATCCAGGACTGCTGGCTCCCAACTGCTTGCCTGCCTGCCTTCCTGATTGCCCCTAACCGCTTCTGCCTGCCAGCCTGATCACCCCCTAACCACTCTGCTGCCAGCCTGTTTGCCCCCAACTTCCCTCCTCTGCCGGCCTGGTTACCCCTAACTGCCCTCTCCTGCAGGGTTGATCACCTCCAACTGCCCTCCCTTGCAGGCCTGGTCCTTCTCAAATGCCCTCCCTTGCAGGCCGGGTGCCTCCCAACTGCCCTCTCCTGCTGGCCATCTTGTGGTGGCCATCTTGTGTCCACATGGGGGCAGGATCTTTGACCACATGGGGGCAGCTATATTATGTGTTGCAGTGATGATCAATCTGCATAGTACTCTTTTATTAGATAGGATAGAGGCCTGGTACAGGGGTGGGGGCCAGCTAGTTTGCCCTGAAGGGTGTCCCGGATCAGGGTGGGGTTCCCTTGGGGCGTGGGGCAGCCTGAGTGAGGGGCCTGTGGTGGTTTGCAGGCGGGCCACACCCCCTGGCAACGCAAGCAGAGGCCCTGGTATCTGGGATTTATTTTCCTTCTACAATTGAAACTTTGTAGCCTGGAGCAGAGCCAAGCCTGGAGCTCCCTCCGAGGCCCGCAGCCATTTGTGTTGGGGTTATAATTGAAACTTTGTTGCCTTAAGCGGGTGGGCCCGGCCAGGGTGTGTGGAAAGCTTTGCTTCCCCTGTTGCCGGGGACAACCCTGGCCTGCTCTCTCAAGCTCCATTCTGCCGCCATTTGTTTGATTTTGTTTACCTTCTATAATTGAAACTTTGTAGCTTGAGTGGAGGCTTAGGCCTGCAACGGCTGGCAGAAAGCTTGGCTTCCTCTGTTACCTAGGAAACCTTGCTCTCTGTGGCTGTAGCCATCTTGGTTTGGGTTAATTTGCATGCTCACTCTGATTGGATGGTGGGCGTGGCTTGTGGGCGTGGCTTGTGGGTGTGTCGGGGGTATGGTCAATTTGCATATTTGTCTATTATTAGATAGGATGATCATTCTAAGACAATAATCATAATGCTGCTGCCTTTTGCCAGATAGCCTTTCCCACCCTCCTATGAAACCAGGAATGAACATATTTCCTGATGAAAGAAAGAGATATGCCTGGAACCTCATCTCTCTGTATCAATTTGATGCCTGGTGTTTTCACAGCCATATTAAAAAACCATGGGCCTTATGCAGAAAAGGAAAAGCCCGCAAATGAAGGAAGACAGAATGGAAAGCCAGAAAGAGCCTATATCTTTCACAGCATGTGAGCATGCAAACAATGCCAGCAATCACCTGTCTCCTTACTTCTTGCTATGTGAGAAAAAAATGAACCCCTATGTAGTTAAGACACGGTTAGTTACATTTTCTGTTACTTGCAGCCTGATAACTTCTGCTTCACACCTGCAGTGCAGTCCCATCGGACAATTTACCATTGTCCCAAACATCACACACTTTCCTACCTTCATATCTTTTTTCCACTTAGCTTTTCATGTGGCAAGTGTTTAATACATATTATAAAATGAATAATGTGAACTGGTTGATTATATTTTACATTTAAATAAGTGGTCTCTGACTAGATCAAGCAATTAAAAATTATTCACTGATGATGGTGTGTAAGGCATGGTATTACAGTTAATTTAAATTTTGAGCTTTCACTTAATCAGAATCATTGTCTTCATTCCAAATGACAATTTCTTGGGATATTGTACTATAGCTTCATAAGATTTCCAACAGGGGGAAATTGGGTAAGGTATCTCTATGTATTATTTCTTACAACTGCAAGCCTAATATGCAAATTGTCCCCTCGGGCAGTCATTTGACCGCGAGTTCAACCACTTGCTATGATGTGTGCTGACCACCAGAGGGCAGTGTGGAACATGGCGGGCATCAGCGATGCACTGTGACCTCTCACTCGCTAGCTGGGGTAGAGGTGACGAGGATGGAGGTGCAGTGAGAATGCAGGGTGTCTGCCGAGCTCAAGCTCACTCTCACACCCCTTACTACCCTCCCCTGGGATGCCAGGGTTTGTGTGCCAGGGAAGCCCCTGTGCTCACGTGCCAGGCACCTACAAGGAACCCACCCTGCTCCTGCAGGGCCTCTTCCAGGTGAGCCAGGCCACAGCTGCCAGGACTGGTTGGGGCCGGTTGGGCTCCCTGGGTTCACACAGGAGCTGGTCTTCGAGGCCGGCTGGGAGAGAGCCTGCTGCCCGCCCAGCTTCTGTGCTGTGCCGCCGGGAAGACCAGAGGCCTACGCTGCACCCTGGCCCGCGGCGTCCAGCCATGTTCACCACATCTTCATGTGGGGACTCGGGAGCTATGACTCAGGTGGAGGGGGGTGCATGAGGGTCCAGGAGGCCCAGGTGCTGCCCAGGGCCTAAAGTCAGCTGGGACCTACCCTTCCATGCCCGACACTCACGCTTCAATTGCCGGCCAAGCCTATGGACCGCACCCGTGCATGGATTTCATGCACCGGGCCTCTAGTGAATCTATAATTATCTCAAAACTAGAGGCCTGGTGCATGAAATTCGTGCACTCAGAGGGGGTCCCTCAGCCCGGCCTGTGCCCTCTTGCAGTCTAGAAGCCGTTTGTTGGACATCCTTAGTGCTGCCATGGAGGCGGGAGAGGTTCCCAACACCACTGCTGCATTCACCAGCCGTGAGCCCGGCTTCTGGTTGAGCAGCACTCCCCTTGTGGGAGCACACTGACCTCCAGGGGGCAGCTCCTGCATTGAGTATCTGCCCCCTGGTGGTCAGTGGGCATCATAGCAATGGGTCATCCTGCCGTCAGGCCAAAATTGGCTCTCTGACATCCCCCGAGGGGTCCCGGATTGCAAGAGGGCGCAGGCCAGGCCGAGGGACTCCACCGATGCATGATCAGGACCAGGGAGGGTTGCAGGAGGTTGGCCCGCCAGGAAGGGACCACAGGAGGGTTCCAGGGCATGTCCGGCCCATCTCACTCAGTCCCGACTGGCCAGACCCCAGCAGCAAGCTAACCTACTGGTCAGAGTATCTGTCCCCTGGTGGTCAGTGCACATCATAGTGATTGGTCGACCAGTCAACTATCTGCCCCCTGGCGGTTAGTGCACATCATAGTGAGTGGTTGAGCAGCCTTAGCATATCATTAGCATATTATGCTTTGATTGGTTGAATGGATGACTGGATACGTAGCCTATTAGGCTTTTATTATATAGAATAAAAAGTTTAATTTTTGCCCCGCATCCCTCTCACCTCCTTATAACAACTCCCACATTTCTTGGAACCACCTCTTCTATTTCCAGTCCATGTAGGTCAGATGATCTAATCAAAGCTTGGGCTTCATGGGTAATGTCATTCAGACCTAATCAATCAGCATAGTCCACCTCCTATGTTCAGGAATGATCCAGTTATTCACATTAGTACAGTGATGTTCAACTGAATTGTGGAGGAGAAGAAGCTTTCTCTATTCAGGCTGCTTAGTTTTGTAGGGTGAAAGGCTTGAACCAGCAGGGCCCATGACACTGAGCCAACCAGAGAATGAAGCCAGTGCAGAGGAGAGCAGAGCCAGGAGATGGGAGACTTGGTCCTGACAACAGTCTGTGTCCCTGAATCCAGCCTCGCCTGAAGCTGGTGTGCCCCCTGGACTTTCCAGTTGGGTGAACCAGAAAATATCATTTTGCTCTCATTGTTTTAAAATTTTTGAATTTCACCCTAACCAGTTTGGCTCAGTGGATAGAGCATCGGCCTGCAAACTGAAGGGTCCCGGGTTCGATTCCAATCAAGGGCATGTTCTTCAGTTGAGGGCACATCCCCAGTAGGGGGTGTGCAGGAGGCAGCTGTTTGATGTTTCTCTCTCATCGATGTTTCTAGCTATCCCTCTCCCTTCCTCTTTGTAAAAAATCAATAAAATATATTTTAAAAAAAATTTTTTTTAATTTAAAAAGAACTTTAGTGAAGATTAGAACCACATTCAGTATACAATACAGAAGTAAGCAGTTTAGTAAAGTTTGAAGTACTTTGCACTATAATAAAAACATCATTCCACCAATGAGAATTCTGTTTTGTATTTTTACCTCTTAAGTGTAATGTCAATTCTTCTCCCCTTTAGATCCTGGGGTCCCATTAATTTTCTTGGACGACCAAAGGGTTTCTGATGTATGCTGTAGTTTATGTATTTTGCCCATTTTTTTCACTGGTGTGTAGATTCTTATCAACTTGTAAGAGATTTTTGTATGTTAAAGATAGAGACCTCTGTCTGTTGTGCATGTGAAAAATACATTTTCCTACTGGCATTGACCTCTCAGTTTCACTTGAGATGTTTATTCAGTACAGAAGCATTTAAACTTTTATACTTAAATTTATCAATCTTATTTTTTTTGTTATTTAAGGCATTTTTTATTAATACTTTAAAAAGATCTTCTCCCACTGTGGAAAAAAATATGGCGTTTCCTCAAAAAAATTAAAAATGGAACTCCCATTTAACCCAGTAATCCCACTTCTAGCAATATATCCCAAGAAATCAGAAACACCAATCAGAAAGGACATACGCACCCCTATGTTCACAGCAGCACAATTTACAATAGCTAAGATTTGGAAACAGCCTAAGTGTCCATCAGTGGATGAGTGGATTAAAAACCAGTGGTATACTACAATGGAATACTACACTGCTGTAAAAAAGAAAGAACTCTTGCCATTTGCAACAGCATGGATGGATATGGAGAGCATTATACTAAGCGAAATAAGCCAGTTAGAGAAAGATAAACATCACATGATCTCACTCATGTGTGGAATATAATAAACAACATAAACTGGTGAACATAAATAGATCCAGAGACAGACCATCAAACCTCAGAGAGAAGGCAGGGGAAGGAGTGGGGTGGGTAAGAGATCAACCAAAGGACATGTATGCATGCATATTAGCATAACCAATGGACACAGACACTAGGGGGGTGAGTGTGGCCGGGAAGAGGTCAATGGGGAAAAAAGGTGGACATATGTAATACTTTAAAAAATAAAGAATTAAATAAATAAATAAATAAATAAATGAGCCTTCTCCAATTGCAGTATTATGCTTAAAATCTGCCCATATTTTCTTGTTATGTTTATAGTTTCTTTTTTAACAAGTATAAATAATGTAAAAAGCACTGTAGGAATGATATTTTTCACCAATGGTTACATGTTGGAGAAACATTTATTCACTAATGCATATTTTTTTCAATGTTTCAAGATTCTAACTTTCTCAAATGCTAAATCCTTAATCATATGTGGGTCTGAGGATGAACATTTTCATTTGGTTATTAACCATCTATTTCTCAGCCAGTACCACATTTTTTTAGTTTCAACAATTTTATGATACATTTTAACATCTGGTTAGGTAATGTCCCTTCTCAGTATTTTTGTTTTTTAGAATTCTCCTACCTATCCTTGCATAATTATTTTTCAAAGTGAAATTTAGAATCATTCTGTCAGGTTTCTGACCACCTTCTCCACAACAAATTGGGATTTTTATTGACAATACACTGTGTCTAGATTAAATTTTGTACCAAATTGACCTATTCAAAAAAATTATGTCTACTTTTTATAGGGTATAGCTTTCCATGTATTCTAATGTGTTGTCATATTCTCAAATATTTTAATCCTACTGTTATGTACAATGCTGTAATTTTATTCACCCAGTTCCTGCATGTTTCTTAAGACTATTCTAGATATTAAGACTATTTCATTGTTAAGGTAAATGGAATATTTTCCCTTTATATTTTCTTTGTAAGAATGTGGTATATCAGAAAGCTACTGAATCTATTTCCTTATTCATTCACCTTAATGAATATCTTCATTGTCTTAGAAGTAAGAAAAGACTTTTACAAGTCTGTAAGATAGGTCATTTTTAAAAAAAATATTTTCTAAGAAACCCCGTTGATTCATAATTCTTCAGGAAACAAGTGGGTGATCAGTATAATTTAAATTTTTAAAAACTGACTGCTGGTGTAAAATACACACACACCTACACACATATATATACTAATAAAAGGGTAATATGCTAATTAGACCGGATAGACCAGACATCATTCCGGACGTCCTTCCTGACAAAGCTGGGGACTGGGCGATGCCGCCCAGGCCTGGGTACTGACCCGGGCAAAGCTGTCCAGGGTCTGGGTACGTACAGCCAGCCTGGGCAAAGCCGGCCCGGGTCCCAGTGCCTGTGGCTGGCCAGAGGGAGGGAAGCCTGGGTCCCGGGTGCAGGGGCCAAGGCAGAGGCGGTTAGGGGCGATCAGACAGGCAGGCAGAGGTGTTAGGGGCAATCAGGCAGGCAGGCAGGCAGGCAGGCAGAATAGTTAGGGGCAATCAGGCAGGCAGGCAGGTGAGCAGTTAGGAGCCAGCAGTCCCAGATTGCAAGAGGGATGCCCAACTGTCAGACATTCCTGAGGGGTCCCGGATTGCGAGAGAGAAGGTGCAGGCCAGGCTGAGGGAACCCCCCCCCCATGCATGAATTTCATGCACTGGGCCTCTAGTGTACATATAAGTTCTCTGGGTTGGGACATGCTTTCTTCTAGAATTGAAGCACAGCAGAGCAGTAAGTTCAGTGGCTTTGGAAGGAAAGCACTGTCTGTTTGCGGAGCTCCTCCACTGCACCACCAGCTTGTTCCTACAACAAGAACATACACCTTCCTTCTAGTGGCTGCTCCGAGAAACCACTCTTTTCAGTGATTCTCAAAAATCAATTCCTGCAGTGTAAAAATCAAGAAAGGAAAACGTCTCATTGGGTGCGTTGTTACATCTTCTTTTACCAGGTTCACAACAGATGCTTAACAATGCACAAACTTGGCTCTGTGGCTTTGTGTTTAGATAATGATCGGAATCCATTAAAGTATCCTTTGATGGTTGCTGAACTGCCCACTGAACATCCAACACTTTCCTTTTTTTATTGGATTTATTGAGGTGACGTTGGTTAATAAAATTATGTAGGTTTCAGGTGTACAGTTCTATAAAACATCATCTGTATATTGTATTGTCAAGTCTCAAAGCCGAGCCTCCTTTCACCACCACTTATCCCACTCTATCCTCTTCTGCCTCCCAACACGCCCCTTTCCTTCTGGTAATCACCATACTGTTGTCTGTATCTATGAGGGGTGTTTTTGCTTTTTTGTTTTGTTTTGTTTTATTTAATCCCTTTGCTTTTTTCATCCAACTCCCCCCAACCCCTCTCCTCTGGCAGCTGTCGGTCTGATTTCTGTACCTATTAGTCTGCTCTTATTTTGTTTGTTAGTTTATTTTGTTCATTAGATTTCACATATAAGCAAAATCATATGGTATTTGTCTTTCTCTGACTGGCTTATTTCACTAAGCATAATACTCTACAGGTCCATCCATGTTGTCACAAAAGAAAATTTCCTTCTTTTTCACAACCAAGTAGTATTCCATTGTGTAAATGTACCACCTCTTTTTTTTTCTTCAGTTGTTTTTTTATTTCAAGGAAAACGATTTTAAATATAATATTATATGCAATAAACATTAATATCTCAAGAAAACTGATTTTAAATATGATAATGTTACTTGCAATAGACACCAATTATTCAAGAAAAATGATCTTACATATACTAATATTAATGCAATAGACATTAATATTTCAAGAATAAAAGGATTTTAAGTATAATATTATTACCAAAACTGTACTAACATAGTATGACATCACAAAAGTTGTAGGAAATATTAAAAAATCTGCAAATAACAAGATTATTTCTATTATATTCTAGAGTACCCCCCCTCCCCACCGGCTCTGTTTTTGTTCATCAGTTTATGTTGTTCATTATATTCCACAAATGAGTGAGATCATAGATATTTATCTTTCTCCGACTGGCTTATTTCGCCTAGCATGATGCTTTTAAAGTCTATTTTGTCAGGTATGAGTATTGCTATTCCAGCTTTGTTTTCTTTTCCATTTGCATGGAAAAATTTTTTTCATCTCTTCACTTTCATCCTGTTGGTGTCTTTTGTTTTGAGGTAGGTCTCTTGTAGACAGCATATAGTTGGGTCAGGTTTTTGTATACATTCAGCTACCCTACACCTTTTGATTGGAGCATTTAATCCATTTACATTTAGGTTTATTGTTGAGAGGTACTTATGTATAGCCATTTTAATTCTGTATGGCTAGATTTCTCTCTCTGTTTCTTCTTCTCAGCAATCCCTTATAGCAATCCCTTTAGCATTTCTTGTAATGCTGGCGTGGTGGTGATTAACTCCTTTAACCTATAGAGTTTCTGATGAGAAATCAGGTGTCAGCCTGATGGGAGCTCCTTTGTAGGTAACAGTTTTCTTTTCTCTTGCTGCCTTTAAGATTCTCTCTTTGTCTTTAATTTTTGTCATTTTAATTATGATGTGTCTGGGTGTGGGTCTGTTTGGGTTCTTCTTGTTTGGGGTTCTCTGTGCCACCTGAACTTGTGTAACTTTTTCCTTTACCAGGTTAGGGAAGTTTTCTACCATTAGTTCTTCAAACACCTCTTTTCTTTTCTTCCTTTCTGCCTCTTCTGGCTCACCTACTATTCTAATATTGTTACTTTTTACATTGTCCCACATTTCCCTTAAGCTGTCCTCTTGTTTTTTAATTGTTTTTTCTTTATTTTTTCAACTCTGTCTTCTAAGTCACTGATTCAGTCCTCAGCTTCCCCTAATCTGCTGTGTATTCCTTCCAATATGTTATTTATTTGTGTTATGTCATTCTTTATTTCAGACTGTTCTTTTTCCATAGTTACTATATCTTTTTTCATACTGTTGAGAATTTTTAGCATTACTCTGAACTCTGTTTCAAATAAATTTTTTATCTCTGCTTCATTTATCTCTTCTTCTGGAGAATTCTCTAGTTCTTTCATTTGGGGGTTGTTTCTTTGATTCCTCATTTTAGTTGTCTGTGTGGGTTTGTGACTAAGTTTTAGGTAGATCCTCTATACCTCCCAATCTCTAGTGCAGGACAGTGTTAAAAACTGTTTTTGACTAACGATCAAGCAAAGACTCAAAGCCTCCAGAGACCACCACAGAGAAACACATGACTCAGATACCAAGGGATGAATCCCAGATGGAACCAATCTTCACTCCCCTTTCCCCTCTACAGTGTGAGCCACCCACCCAGACTAAAAGTTCCTTATGAGAGATGTGTCCTTCATTACTGTGCTCCAGCCCAACCTGGATACAACTGCCACTTGCCACCATACAGCTGAAGCATCTCATCTCTTCCCTTCTGGCCCTGTCCTATTTCTGAGCAGCTTCAATTATAACTCTCCTTTTCTCTCTTCTATTTTCTAGTTCTGAAAGGGGAAGGGCAGTGTGTGCCTTGCTCTTTGTGGTATCCACAGTGTTCAATACAAAGCAAGTCTTTAGTATCATTGACAATTGGTCTCTGTCTATTTGTCTAAATTTTACCCATCAAATGACAATTATGATGGTACTAGAGGCCCGGTTCATGACATTAATGCACGGAGGGGGGGGGGTGTTCCTCAGCCCAGCCTGCACCCTCTCCAATCTGGGACATCCCTCTCACAATCCAGGACTGCTGGCTCCCAACTGCTCGCCTGCCTGCCTTCCCTATTGCCCCTAACCACTTCTGTTTGCCAGCCTGATCACCCCCTAACCACTCCCCTGCCAGCCTGATTGATACCTAAGTGCTCCCCTGCCATCCTCTTTGCCCCTAACTGCCCTCCCCTTCAGGCCTGGTCACCCCTAACTGCCCTCCCTTGCAGGCCTGGTTACCCCTAACTGCCCTCCCATGCAGGCTTGGTTCCCCCCAATTGCTCTCCCCTGCAGGCCCGGTCGCCCCCAACTTCCCTCCTCTGCCAGCCTAGTCATCCATAACTGCCCTCCCCTGTCAGGTTTGATTGCCCCCAACTGCCCTCCCCTGCTGGCCTGATCAACCACAACTGCCCTCCCTTGCAGGCCTGGTCCCTCCCAACTGCCCTTCCCTGCTGGCCATATTGTGGTGGCCATTTTGTGTCCACATGGGGACAGCCATCTTTGACCACATGGGGACAGCCATCTTGTGTGTTGGAGTAATGGTCAATCTGCATATTACTCTTTTATTAGATAGGATAGAGGCCTGGTGCATGGGTGGGGGCCAGCTGGTTTGCCCTGAAGGGTGTCCTGGATCAGGGTGGGGGGTCTCTTGGGGCATGGGGTGGCTTGGGCGAGGGGCCTGTGGTGGTTTGCAGGTTGGCCATGCCCCCCAGTGACCCAAGCAGAGGCCCTGGTATCTGGGATTTATTTATCTTCTATAATTGAAACTTTATAGCATTGAGCGGAGCCAAGCCTCCTGCTTGCTCTGTGGCCATAGCCATTTTTGTTGGGATTTATTTATCTTCTTTAATTGAAACTTTGTAGCCTTAAGTGGAGGCCAAGACAGGCCAGGGCTGTGGAAACTTGGCTTCCTCCATTGCTGGGGGCAACTCAAGCCTCCTGCTCTCTCCAGCTCCGTGGCTGCCACCATTTTTGTTGGGATTTATTTATCTTCTATAATTGAACCTTTGTAGCCTTAAGCAGAGGCCAAGGTAGGCCAGGTCAGGTGGAAAGCTTGGTTTCCTCCATTGCTAAGGAAACCCAAGCCTCCTGCTCTCTCTGTGGCTGCAGCCATCTTGGTTGGGTTAATTTGCATACTCGCTCCTGATTGGCTGGTGGGCATGGCTGGTGGGTGTAGTGGAGTGATAGTTAATTTGACTATTACTCTTTTATTAGATAGGATAAGCCTGATTGGAAATATCTGAAATAGCCCCATTCCATCCATCTTGTAACAATTCTAATGGATAAATCCTTTTCAGGAAACTCAGATGTATGGGCACTTTCTGGGTCGGGTGGGGATGAAGGTAGAATTCTGCATCCTAGAAGCATATTTTCTCCATATCATTGTTTTTCTTCCTTTTGGGACTATGCAAGGATAACCATAAGCCTGTCCTCAATATTCAGTGAATTGAAGATAAGTAACATTTCCCCAGCTCAATGTGGTTCAGACTGAATATGGCCAGTTCCTCTCCTTGCCCCTCATACTAACTTCTACCCACCAGCCTTCCCTTTTCCTTTAACATACTAGTACACCTTCACTCCCTGAGCACAGCTTTCTTACTTACTAATAACACCAGGGAGAGCTGTTATTAGTAAGTAAGAAAGAGAGTTTGATTCAATGCTTATCTTAAGAAAAAGTAAAATATCCATGGGCATTAAATAACTGATATTTCTAAATGAGAAAAAAACTAATTAGGAATATACCTATTTAAAACCCCTTTGAGAAGATTCTTGGAAAAAAATAACAGTTGAATAAAGTTCTGTCAGACTATTTTAATTTTCCCTGACAAATTGACAGATCAGGTGAAATTAGTGGTGAGCATGCCTTTAAATTCTGATCATGGAGCACACTTACCCATAAATCAAAAGGTAAAACTTATCTATCAAGTAACAATTATGGGGATATAAGCCTGATTGGAAAGCTGCACTGACAGTGTGGATGATTCTCCCTTACCGGAGGGACATATAACCATGTGCCACAGACTGGAGTCATGCAGGAATTAGAACTGACCTAGTGAAAATACATGATTTTATCCCTGGGACTCTTACTTATGCATTTTAAGAAGTATATCTGATTGCATACTCCTTTTTCCCAAACTTAAATTTTACATATGGGGATGAGGTAAGTGTGTGTGGGGGGAGCGGGGGAGATCCAAGGGTATATCTTATCTATACACAGAGGACCCAAGTTAAAAATATTTGGCATCTTGCCCTGGCCCGTGTGGCTCAGTTGGTTGGCATTGTCCCATGCACCAAATGTTTTCTGTTGTATTCCTGGTCAGAGCACACAGCTGGGTTCAGTTTTGATGACCAGTAGGGGGTGTGAAGGAAGCAGCCAATCGATGTTACACTTTCCCATTGATGTTTCTCTCCCTTCACCTCTCTAAAATTCAATACATTAATCTTTAATTTATATAATAAAGAGGTAATATGCAAATTGACCATCACTCCAACACACAAGATGGTCACCCCCATGTCGTCAAAGATTGCTGCCCCCATGTGGACACAAGATGGTCATCACAAGATGGCCAGCAGGGTAGGGTAGTTGGGGGTGATAAGGCCTGCAGGGGAGGGCAGTTGGGGGCAATCAGGCCTGCAGGGGAGGGCAGTTAGGGGTGAACGAGTGGCAGAGGAGGGCAGTTGGGGTGGACCAGGCCAGCAGGGGAGGACAGTTAGGGGTGACCAGGCTGTCAGGGGAGGACAGTTAGGGGTGACCAGGCCAGCAGGGGAGGGCAGTTAGGGGCAATTGGGCCGGCAGGGGAGCAGATAGCCATCGATCAGGCTGGCAGGGGAGTGGTTAGGGGGTGATCAGGCTGGCAGGCAGAAGCAGTTAGGGGCAATCAGGCAGGCAGGCAGGCAAGCAGTTGGGAGCCAGCAGTCCTGGCTTGTGAAAGGGATGTCCCAGATTGGAGAGGGTGCAGGCTGGGCTGAGGATCACACACACACACAAACACCCCCGTGCATGAATTCTGTGCACCAGGCCTCTAGTATATATATATGTGTGTGTGTGTGTGTGTGTGTGTGTGTGTGTGTGTGTGTGTGTGTGTGTATACATATCTTTCCAAGTTAGAAGGGAAAAAATAAGACTCATGCTTTTTCCAATCATCCAGCCCTCAAAATGAGCTTTTTAAAGAGTGCAAAAAGTGCACTTAAGGATATGTAATATGAATTTATTCTTTGTGTTTTACTGACATTGGCATGAACAAGTAAATCAAAAGTCAAAATATCCGTCTCTAAAACTAAAGCAACAGTCTTAGTGAGCAAGAATTTACTTTGTAATTCTCTCTCCACAGACAGACGCATTGTTGCTAAGGTGGCAAGTTATTGCTGTTGGTCAGAAACATTCTTGCCTTCAGTGTTGAGGTTTTTTCCTGCCTGAGGGGAAACCACTGAGCTCCATCAGCAAAGCTCTTGGTCTTGTAGCTTTCGAAGGGGAAGCTAATACTCATTGTTAAATCTACAAGGGAATATGTTCACCAAGATAACCTTAGCAAAAATTACCTCATCATGAATATTAAATTAGAAGCTATTCATTCCAACAGTGCCCCCCCCCCCCATGTACATTCTACACAGAGAAAGTTTGCACTGCACCTCTCAACTGAAGTAAGTGGGAGAAGAGACTGGGACTCAAAATAAGAACAAGCTTTCATAAATGAAACACGTAACATGTCAATTGCGAAGAGTGTGTAAATGTGAAGTATTGTGCTGGTCATTCAAGCTGTCCAAATGTGGAAACTCCTGCCTGAAAACTTCGGCATGTCCCATCACTAAATGAGCTCAAGTAGTTCCCAAGGGCAGTGTCAGAGGGAATCCCCACACCAGATGTTTTGGTGAGATTTCAAAAAGCCCTTCCAACACCAAAGAGGTGATCACACTGTAACCTACATTGTTACTCCAAACACATCCACTGTTTTTACTCTCCTTTCTTTTTTTTTTTTAATATGTTTTTACTGATTTAAGAAAGGAAGGGAGAGAGAGAGGAATAGAAACATCAATGATGAGAGAGAATCATTGACCAGCTGCCTCCTGCACGGCCCCAACTGGGGATCGAGCCGGCAATCGGGCACATGCTCTGACCGGGAATCGAACTGTGACCTCCTGGTTCAGAGGTCGATGCTCAACCACTAAACCACAACTGGCCAGGCTGTCCACTGTTTTTTTCAAACCATAGATGCATGTGCATTCCTTATTCCAATTGTGTTCTAAATTAATTTCAAAAAGTCATTTCTAATGAGTTGAAAGCAGATGTTTTTGTTCTTTAAATGACTGTAAAAATTTTTATTAATGGAAAAAAGTTAGAGTACTTTTTTAAAAAAGTAGCATAAAGAAAGGATATAAGCTTTGTAACTAGCACTTATTAGCTACATTACCTTGGGCAGAATGCTTAACCCCTCGGAGTCTCAGTTTCATCAGCTGCTAAAACAAAGAACACAGTCCTGTGAATTTATTGAGAGGACCTCTTGGGGTAATATGCCCAATTCCTATGGCCTAGACAATGCCCAATCAATGGTATCCACTATTACTACTGTTGTTCTTATAAATAGAGAATAAAATAAAGACCTTGTGATGTGAACTTGTTTTTATATTGCGGAAGCCCTAAACACCTTAAAAGGAAGAATTATAATCTTGAATTTTTTTAGAACATTTCTTCAGAAGCATTTTTTATTTAAAAACTTTCCTTGGAAATGGAGGACATGCTACAAAAGAATAAAATCACCTTTTTTTTCCCCAGACAGAATGTTAGACAATGTTACTTGTTTTTTAAATGAAACCTTTTGAGCCATGTTCCTGGGAAAATGATTTGTGGTCTGAGCATCAACAAAGGAATAACCTGTGGCAAAGAGGTCTATTAGGAATCATCCCTCTTGGAGCCCTTATAACTTTCAGTTTCCTGAAAACAAGGATTTGTCCTGAAGGACCTCAAATCAAGATAGAAAATTTAGGGAAAATTAATAGTAACACATTAAAAATCTCATAGCATATTTTTAAATATATTTTTATTGATTTCAGAGCAGGAGAGAGAGAGAGACAGAAACATCAATAAGGAAAGAGAAACATTGAATGGCTGCCTCCTACCTGCCACCCCTACCAGGAATCAAGCCTGCAGTCCAAGCATGTGCCTTGACTGGCAATCAAACCAGGACCTCCTGGTTCATAGGTCGATGCTCAACCACCCAGACACACTGGCCAGGCTCATAGCATAATTCTAACCTCTCAGATGCATAAGTCAAATGTGCATCCACAGTACACTTTTGTGAAATGATAAGCTTTCCCTGAGAAAGAAAACATTTGCAAACTTTTCCCATCATCCCTTTCTCTGTCTCTCTCTCTGTCTCTCTCTCTCTCTGTGTCTCTGTCTCTGTCTCTATCTCTCTCTCTCTCTCTCTCTCTCTCTCTCTCTCTCTCTCTGTGTGTGTGTGTGTGTGTCTCTGTCTCTGTCTCTGTCTCTCTCTCTCTCTCTCTCTCTCTCACACACACACACACACTCTCTCTCTCTCTCTCACACACACACACACACACACACACACACACACACACACACACACACCAGGGATATATAATCAGAGGGTTTTACAACTCCCTGGAAAACAGCCTACACATATAGTGTATCAGCACTGTAGCACTGTCTGGAAATGGAATAGTTGGATGTCTAACATTGTGAGCTCTCTAACAGTGGAACCTGCCGTTTCAGATGTTAAAATACTAAGTTTTCCTGAAGCAGAAGAATAAACTTCCAGATTTCTCCCAATCTCAGCTTAAAGTGTTCAGTTGGTTGTATTTAGTTTTACTAAATTCAACCTGTGAATGACTATTATTCAGTAACTTTGATAAACAAGCTGACTACCTTCACTTTTCAAAGCATCGTTTTACCCCCTTCTAGTCCCAACTCCTCAAAACACTCATCGTTTCTTACTCAAACCAGGAGCAGATAGAACAAGTCACGCTCCGCCCTCCCCCACCCCTGCTACTCAGAACACTGTAAGAAGTTAAATAAAACCTATCCACCTGCCTCTTAAATAAAACTTTCAAATCAGCTGATACACTTGCTACCAGTGGATCTCGCAGAGTGTCCAGGAAGGTGAAAGGAAATACTGGAAAACACTGGAACACACTGAGAGAAAGGCATTCTTCACGTTCATTGAACTGGGAGGGCTAGAGGTGTTGAATCCCCACCCTTCATGTTACTGATGAGGAAACCAAGTCGCACCTCAGCACCCAGCTTGTTAAAGGCAGAGCTTAAAGTAAACCTGATACCCAACCCCTAGTTCAGCTTTCACTCACACATACACACACACCTCGATTTCACTTGAAATTCTTCCTCTTGTTTGATAAAGAGTGAAACCACTAAAAATTGTTGTGAAAAAAACTGGTTTTATAGTTGACTGACTTAATTTCAGAGGAGCGAGACAGAAGGATGCCTCAAAGCAACGTGATTACCAGAATGGCACCTCGTCAGGCACAGTCGTGGGGGATGGGAGAGTCCAGAAGACCCCTGAGGGAGAAAGTAAAGGGAAAAAACATCCTATGACTTAACCGTGATCTAACTATGGGAAAGCCTCTATTTGTGGAGTGGGAGGAGGATGAGTAACATTAATTGCCACTTTGGGCTTCTTCCCCAAAGTACTTAGGACTGGTTTTTCCAGGAAGAGCACAGACAAGCTACAACAGCCCATGGCACATTTCCTCACAGCCCATAGCTGGCCTGGCAGCCCTCTCAGCGCAGATGCGCTCCTGGCCCTGGTCTCCATTTAGAGAGCACAGCCCAGGGCATGGTGCTGGCAGGAGAGGAAGTGGTGGTGGTGGCATTAGAAGACAGAGGAGGACAGGACTAGAGCTCTGGTGTTTCTCAATCTGCACTTGTCCAACATTCAGAGGGAGCTGCCTGCCTGGATGGCATTTGAGAGCAATGGGTGTGCTCACCTGGGACAGCCCTTCCCTCCGATCCTAGCTCTCCTTTCCCTTCAGCATTCAAAAGAGCAGCCCAGGTTGGGAGCTACCACATCAGCGTCCACTCGCAACATTCAGGAAAACCTTGCGTTCACACGTGACCAGTGTTCCCAGTCAAAACCTGTGGCTTCTGTTTTCTTTCTTCATTCTCCTATATCTTTCTGGCCATTTCGGCACGGTTGACATTATGGAGAATTTTGAAGATAAATTAGGACTGAAAGGAAGAGTAGAATCTGTCCCACATTATTCCAGGAAGTGAAAATAACATAAACGACTTTTAAAAAATACTTTTTTTATTGATTTCAGAGAGGAAAGGAGAGGGAGAGAGAGATAAAAATCATCAATGATGAGAGAAAAACCATTGACTGGCTGCCTCCTGCACACCCCCTACTGGGAATCAAGCCTGCAACCTGGTCCTGTGCCCATGACCAGAATCAAACCCGGGACCCTTCAGTCTGCAGGCTGATGCCCTATCTACTGAGCCTGCTAGGGCTAACATAAATGACTTTTTAAAGAATGTCTGCTGTTCATATATCATCTTCACAATTCTTCCATGTTACATACTTAACATTTTATTTAAATTGACTTTTTAAAGTTTTAATATTTACTTTAGTCTCAGTCTAAAAACCAAAAATCTGTCAAATCATGGATTTGAAGTGCATGTGTATTTTTCTAGATTACATTAAATTTAAATATATAACTGAACATTTTTGAAGTTTACTCATATACCACCAAAAGTTACCCGTGAGAAGCACTGACTTGGGCAACACTGAATTAGTCAAATGAAAGCATGCGGTGAAGCATACAGGACAAAGTATTGTCATGTGGAACTTTGATATAGGGGGGAGAGTAAGGAGCAATAAAAAGTGGGGAATGGAATTAAAGCAACGCTGAAAGGAAATTCATCTGCTAGACACAAACAGGATGCACTGCAGGTGAGAAGGCCTAGATCTGAGGAGGCCAGAAGTCTATTCCAGATAGTGGGAGCCTGGACTACACTGACAGGCTTGGGAGAGGGGAGGGGGACAGGATGAAAAGCTCAATTTTAGTAGATAAGCAGACAGGAACCTGCTGACAGAGAAGAAGAAAACTGAAGGCGACAACATCAAGGATGACTGCCATGTTCACAGCAGTGATGGCTCATGCTGTTGGCAGATGACACTGACATGAAAATGTCCAATAAGCATTTAGTAATGTGGTTTAAGGGCTGGATGAGGGGCAGGACCCCTGATTTGGGAGTGAGCAGCAGAGATTTAAAATTGTTGTGGAAAATTTTAAATGCATTTTAGATTAATTTAAGGAATGGATATGCATCCCAAGATACAAAGTAAGGAGAGCAAAGTACAGTCCTGTTCGGGACTCCAGGCTGAAGGAGCGGAGGAGGAGGTCATTGATCAACAACAAAAAAATCTACTCTAGAGTAGGTTCCTCAGCCTTATCAGGGCCTTGGAAAGATTGGGGAACTTTAAAAATTACAGGATCTGGATCCCACCCCCAGACCAATTAAATATGTCTTTCTGGGGCCATAGCATTAATATTTTTTACCAAATTAAGATTCTGAAAAGTATGGAGAATTTGAGGCATATAAAAACTTTAAACCAGGCCTCCTAATCCTCCACTTCAAGAAGCAACACAGTTTTCTAGAGCATTTTCTACATAGAGATAACAAGTGAAATAAAGTACATGAGTATATTAATAGTGATTTTATCTGTGTAGGATTTCTGTTTGTTTTTTAATGTGGGTTTTTTTTCTGAAATCTCCATTTTTTTACATCCTTTTTCCTCCCATTTTATTCAGAACTTTAGTTGTTTCATTTGTGAAGGTCTTTCAGGGTATTCAGTTTGGGCAATCATTTTTTAAAAATATATTTTTATTGATTTTAGAGAGGAAGGGAGAGGGAGAGAGAGAAACATCAGTGATGAGAGAGAATCATGGATTAGCTGCCTCCTGCATGCCCCACACTGGGGATGAAGCCCACAACCCAGGCATGTGCCCTGACCAGGAATGGAACTCTGACCACCTGGTTCATAGGTTGATGCTCAACCACTGAGCCATGCTGACTGGACTGGACAACCATTTTTAATAAAATAAAAAAGTATTTATCTATGTGCACTTTGCCAAGTTTTCTTTTTCTCACTTGTCAGTGCTTCTAAAATTGTAGGGACTAGTACAAGATATTTTTTTTTTGTCCTGTGTATTTTTTAATGATTTTCAAATATTTATTTGGATGCTGTTCATAACTAATGCTTTCAAGAGATCTTTCTTTTTTTCTTTTTTCCCTTTATTGTTTATAGTATTACAGATGTCCCTCCTCCCCCCCACATTGCCTCCCTCCACCTGGTTCTCCCCCCCCACCTTCACCACTCTATTGTCTGTGTCCGTAGGTAATGCATACATGCATATAAGATCTTTGTTTACTAGTAATCTCTTCCTGCCCGTCCCACCCCACATCCCTCTGAGAATCATCAGTCTGTTCCATTTCCATGCCTCTGATTCTATTTTATTCACTAGTTTATTCTGTTCATTATATTTCTTATTCATGTATTTTGATTTTTAGATTCAGTTGTTGATAGGTATGTATTTGTTGCCATTTTGTTGTTCATATTTTTTATCTTTTTCTTTTTCTCCTTCTTCCTCTTCTTAAAGAGTACACTTCAACATTTCATATAATACTGGTTCAGTGGTGATGAACTCCTTGTCTGTGAAACTTAAGAGATGCTCTTAACTTAGGGAATCTTATACAGAGTAGGGCAAAAGTAGGTTTTCAGCTGTTTGTAAGGAAAATAATACCATAATTAATGACAATATAAGAACAAATTCTGTGTTTTGAATACTCACAATTGTAAATCTACCTTGCCCTACCCTGTATTTACTCATTATTTCCAAAACTTTAAAAATCTAACATTAAAAAATAATGAAATGTTTATACAATTTCAGATTTTTTTAAAGTTCTTTTTGTTGTTGTTACTTTTCACATTGGATATGAAAGAAATAAACTTCCAAAAGAAAATGCCCATCCTAAATTCAGCTATATCCTTCAAGTTGTCCTGTGTAATGATGCCTGGTACACATTTGAAATATTTTCTCAGATGTGAATTTAAATACGTAGAGGCAATCCATTCTAAACAGCATATGTGCTGGTAAGGCTGTGATATTGGAAAATTAACTCCATCATTTACCTACAGCCTTTTAGAACAACTTATTCCAGATAGTGAAAAGCATTCTTTCCTAAAACTCAGTAAATCACACTAAAAAATTCAACATTTTTTTTAATGTTTTTGTTAGGCAACAATAATATCTCATATAAAGCTTACTATATGGTAAAATAAGGAAACTGAGTCCAATAAAAGTTAAATGACCTAAGATTATATATAAAAGAAATAAATAGCTCATTATTAAGTTCTATATTAAGTGAGAGACAATTCACTAAGAAATCAACATGTGGAAAAGTATTGTAAATCCTAGAACATCAGAAATTGTTTTCTTGGAGATCAAGATTTAACCAAAGAACTTATATGCATATACTAGTATGTATAACCCATGGATGCAGACAATAGCGCAGTGAAGACTTGGTGGGGTGGGGAGTAGAGAGGGTCAATGGGGAAAAACAAACAAACAGGGACATCTGTAATACTTTCAACAATAAAGATAGATTTAAAAAAAGATCTAGATTTTTATGTCACACATTTTTTTTCTTCTTCACATCTTTTCAAATACACACTATGTTCATAACTTTATAACCTCTTACCTGATAGTATTTACAGAACAAATTGTGTGCATCTTCCACACAAGACCCCTTTAAATATCTGAAAATAGTGATTAGGTACACTGACTGGTAAGCTCTCTTTTTTACATACTGAACAGCCCCATTCATTGACCTGTTCCTCACAGAGATGTCTGTCTTCTGGTTACTCTCCCCAGACCGCCTAAGGATTTTTATATCTTTTTCTGAATTCTATGAACGTGATAATTCAAGTTAAGCCCAATCAAATCTGAGGGGGATGGGGGAATAGCGCCTACTTCATTTTTTGCTACTTCTCTCATGATGCTCATTTCCTATTGAGATTTTTCATATCTAAATCCCATTCTGAATTCACTGTTGATGCTCTCTGTGAATAACTTCAAGTTTTCTCAGGTGCTAAAGCCAAGACACATGGCCCACTCTGATGCTTATAAACTGTTTCTTTTTACAGGTGTTAAAGAGCATTAAAATCCTTTTGAACTCATAGTCAAAGTGGACTAGATGTGGCAAGAGAAAAACACATGGAATCAAGCTCTATATAACATTCATGGAAGAAAATTTAATACAGTTGTCCAACAGTTAAGCCTTAGGGTTCATCCTATATGAAGATTTCAGAAAGTTTCTGTGATTATTTTAATACCAAAAGGATACTTTCAAATGATTCTTCTGTCTCCATAGAAAATTTCTAAAGGCATCATAGGTGCCCAACCAGCGTGGCTCAGTGGTTAAACATCGGCCTATGAACCAGGAGGTCATGGTTCAATTCCCAGTCAGGGCACATGCCTGGGTTATGGGCTGGATCCTCATTGGGGGGCATGGAGAAGGCAACTAATCAATTATTCTCTCTCACCATTAATGTTTCTATCTCTCTCTCCCTCTCCCTTTCTCTCTACAATCAATAAAACTATATTTTTAAAAAATAAAATAAAACCATCATAGGGTATCCTCACAAAATTTATGAAACCAAGCCACATTCTCTAAAAATGCATCCTTTGTCTTAAGGGCTGGTTTTCATTTGATTGGGGGAGGGGAACTGGTATTTTTATCTTTTCATCAGGAGACAAAATTCACACTGCAGTTTACTTGTAGACAGGGATTTGGCAGGATGAATAGAAAAATGGAAGTTTCTCCAAGCAGGAGGCAAGCCTTTATGATCTCAAACAGCAGCTCAAACTGTCTGAATGAGTGGGCAGAACAAAACCTGTGAGATTGTGATGCAGCTGGGTCGCTAATGGACAGAATGAGGATGACAGAGGTTGAAAGAGAGACCAAAAAGTAAAGAAAGGCTAAAGAAGGGGAAGCAGCAAATTGAGGTGAGAAAAGTAATAGTTGCCAAAATGATAAAGCGACAAAGTCAGGAGTTAGGGAGGGACTGAAAGTAGGAAGAATAGAGGATGACTTACAAAAGAGGTGGAACAATTCACGGAAAATTGCTAGAATAGAATAGAACAATCAAGTGTACAATAGCTAAAATCTCCTGTTTCCTAGGAGAATTTTTAATACATAGATATTTTCTCATGTTTAATATTTGCTTAATATTAAATTAAGAAAAGCTTTACTTTCAAGAATTTGGACTAAGTGAGTGAAAGAGGTCATATATCAAGTAAGAAACAGGATTTCTCAATCTTGGAACACGTAAGAATCATCTGGAGAACTTTTAAAAATTAAATTTTTCATTTGATTTCTCTTATAGTTGATTTTTTTAAACTTTACAAGTGAAATTTTAAAAAATATATAGCTATCTTTTCAGTTTAAAGCTTAACTCAGCAGGGAGTCATTACTAGACCTGTGCAAAACTACCTCTCTAGTTTTCTTGAACTTCTCTGGAGTATTTAAATTTTTAGACATCTTCCTTTCCTTGCAACTTCTTTATAACTTTCATTTTGAATTTTCATGATGTCATGGGAAAATGCTTCTGCAGTGTTTGTATGCTAAATCAATACATTGATTCCCTTTTCAAATGATGTCCCCATTGAGAAAGACACACTAATTTCAAGATCTAATGGCTAAACAGAGCCTCAAGTTCAAGTTTCCCACCACTATCAACAGATTGTGGAAGAAAGAAAGCTACTGATTTAAATCCTGAAATGAAATTACTGATTTCTGGGAAAAGCACATGACTTTCAGAGAAAAAGAAGATGCTACTGCATGAAAATATTCCTGCTAAAAATGTAATTTTTCAGGAAAATTATACCTTTGCTACCATATGACTAATGATGAAGAATCCATATTAAGTGGGTTTTTTTTCTAAAGCACTTAAATTTAAATAAAGGTTTTCTATTTGAATATCTAAGGCAGGGGTCCTCAAACTTTTTAAACAGGGGGCCAGTTCACTGTCCCTCAGACTGTTGGAGGGCCGGACTATAGTTTAAAAAAAACTATGAACATATTCCTATGCACACTGCACATATCTTATTTTGAAGTAAAAAAACAAAACGGCAAAAACACCCGCATGTGGCCCGCGGGCCGTAGTTTGAGGACGCCTGATCTAAGGTACAGATAAAATTACATTTAGAATATCCCTACCTTCAAAGAGGGCAAAGACAACTAAGCATTCTATTTTCTTATATCAAAAACTAGAGGCCCGGTGCACGAAATTCATGCACTGGGGAGGGTGTCCCTCAGCCCAGCTTGCACCCTCTCTAATATGGGACCCCTCGGGGGATGTCCAATTGCAGGTTTAGGCCTGATCCCTGTGGAATCGGACCTAAACCTGCAGTTGGACATCCCTCTCACAATCCGGGACCGCTGGCTCCTAACCGCTCACCTACCTGCCTGATTGCCCCCTAACTGCTTCCTTGCTGGCCTGATTGACCCCTAACTGCTCCTCTGCGGGCCTGATTGCCCCCAAATACCCTCCCCTGCTGGCCTGATCACCCCCAAGGCTTTTATTAGTATAGATATGACACTGCACAGAAAATTTTACTAACCCTGCTTTACAATAAGGGCTTGACGATTGAATCATTAGGACCAGACACCAAGATTTCCTTTCTTTGAATAGTGGAGGGAATACTTATCTTGTCTTTAAGTTGCCCGGAAATTAAAATGAGATAATGACTTAGAAAAGTATAAAAGCACCATATAAAGACAACTGTCTTTTTAATGACGTGGCAAAATGAAAAACACTTTTTATTCTCCCCTTCCTTCCTTTACAGCTTTTATTTAAACTTTGAAATTTATAAAAATTTCACTCCAATTTTCATTTCTTTACATTCAACATTATTTTGTATTGGTTTCAGGTTTTATATTAGTTACAGAATAGTGGTTAGACAATCATATACTTTACAAAGTGTTCCCCGATATTTCTAGTACCCACCTGGCATCATACCATCATTACAACACTACTGACTATATTCCCTATTTAAGTTACAATGGGTTTACAGGTTCCTTTCAGTCTTTCTTTTGTGTTTCTCATCCTTCCTTTTCTTTCTTACTTCTTCCCTCAATTTTCTTTATATAGTATCTCATCAAAGCTCAGTGAAGGCACTGGGACACGCTTCATCCATTTTACAGACCAGGAAACTGAGGCCAATTCCAGTTGGCTGTGGAACTTGACTCAGCACACAGGAAGCCCTCAGAGCCATGCTCTTTGCGCTTCCTAAGGGGCAGCGGCCCAGCAAACAGAACAAACCTTCCAGTCAGGCTTCCCAGCCTCTTTCTCAAGCACCTCTTCATTGTGGATGCTCCACATTCTTTCCTCTCCCCCCATTCTTTACTGTCCCCGCTTCTCCGAAGCAGGTGGAAGGCTTCCCACTCACTGCCTAGGCATGCTCTGCTATGGGGCAGGGTGTAGAGAGCTTGCTTTTGGGTCAAGGCAGGAGCAGGAGTCACTGCCTCTGAAGTGTGAAGGCCGCCTGAGTGAGGCCCATTAGCACTGAGAGCTTCTCTGAATCACATCAGTCAGTCCAGTACCCTGCAGTGCAGCACCCCTCCACTGAGGTGGCTCCACCCCTCAACCCCCACCTCAGGGGTGAGGGTCCTTGCCCCTCTGCCAGGAGCCTTCTATGCCCCTTGATCCCTGGCTGGGCCCACCCACGTCTTGGGGGCACTGCAGAACCTCTGTCTCTCTGCAGATGAGGCAGATCCCTGGCCTAGGTCTCAGCAAAGCTATGAATCTGTGGCCAGAGGCCTGGTCTGGGTCTCAGCAACCACATGCCTGCAATGTTCCCAGGGACCCTGGGAGCGGCTGGGAGAGTCCTGCCTCACCTCCCCAGGTTGCCGATCTCCCCAGGGACCCCTGGGAGCGGCTGGGCGATCCCGCCTCACGGCCCCCCAGGTTGGCGATCTCCCCGGGGGAACCCCGGAAGCGGCTGGCTGGGCCCGGCCACGCCCGCCCAGGTTGGCGATCGCCCCAGGGTCCCCCGGGAGCGGCTGGCTGGGCCTGGCCACGCCCCCCCAGGTTGGCGATCGCCCCGGGGGACCCCCGGGAGCGGCTGGCTGGGCCCAGTCATGCCCCCCCAGGTTGGGGATCACCCCGGGGGACCCCCGGAACTAAGAGGATTGGGCGCTGCCATCTTGATCTTCTCAACGGCCGGTAGGCCACCCGGTGTCCCGCCCCCCAGCCTCTTGCAGGCCCAATCATGGGCATAGCGGAGGTGCGGTCAATTTGCATGTTTCTCTATTATAAGGTAGGATATATTTTTTAATTTCTTCTCTTAAGACTTGTGAAACATTCCCTCCATGTGTAAATATAAAGGGATTTCTAATTAGCTGATGCTAAATATTAAACTACCAGTTAAAAATAAATATGTTTCAACATTGTAGTATATAGTAAAAAGGGTAACTGTTACAGAATTGGGGTATAAACAAAGAGCAAACATTTTCAGCCTAATGAATAATTGTGAAACACGTAATTGTTTTCTGAATCACTAAGTTTTGCCATCAAACTTGTCTACCCTTCACTTTACACTACATAGATTGGTAGCTTTTATATCCCCATTGAACTTTCAAAAAATTGCAGATTTGCTCAGCTGGTGTGGCTCAGTTGGTTGGGTGTTGACCCATGAACAAAGAGGTCAAAGGTTTCCTGGTCAGGGCACATGCGCGGGTTGTGGGCTTGATCCCCAGTCGGGGAGGCAGCTGATCAATGTTTCTCTCTCATTGATGTTTCTCTCTCTCTCTCTCTCTCTCTCTCTCTCTCTCTCTCTCTCTCCCCCTTCCTCTCTTTTTTAGTTCAGTTGAGTATCTTCTTTTACTCACCAAGGATGAGCTTCCTCTTAGAGTAACTCTATCACGACATCTCTCAGCCTTTGTTCATGTTTCTCCATTTGACTTGATTACCCCTAATTCTCCAAACCTACTTCTCTAACTGTCCTTCCTTCAAGTATCGTATCTTCCATGAGACTTTCCAACTGTCAAGCTTACTTTCCTTCCCTCTTTATCTTACTAGAATGACAAAACCACAGCCAGTGAGGAAGGAAAGTGGAAAAGAGGCTCCACTGGTATGTTAGACATAGTTGTCCTTTTATGTCATCTGGTCAATCAGATTTAATGACAACATAAATTTTGTGTGGTGGAATTTTTTCCCCACCTTGCTGAGAAAGAAAAGGGATTCCTATTCATTGTGTGTTGACTCTGTGCAGATACTTCCTACACGTCTCATTTAACCCAAACAACTGTCCCCTAGATGTCGCCCCTTAAAGGTTGTCTGCATGTTGTGCCTTACTAAATACTTCTTTACAAGCCAGGAGGTTGCCTTTGATCTGCTGCAGGAATGAAAGCATTGATATACTCTAAATCATCACCCCTAGCCAACTTTCTTAAAATCCAATGAGTCACAATAAGATCATACAACTAAGCAAAGCGGTTACCTGGAAAAGCATATTATGGCATCAGCATGCCTCAACAGCATGATACTTAGAATCAGGTTTTTCCAGCCATCCTATAGAGATTTGGTTTCTCTGTCAAAGTGAATAAAAAACATTGGCTTTAACATCCTCCAGACCAAAATAATTTTTACCCACTCCATAGGACTCCTATAAAAAAGCTGAGAGAATTAGTAGATTCAGGACTATTAATAGATATGTTCTAGGAATCCAATTCATGTGCCTGAATCTTATACCCTAGAAAGCACTCTACAGTAATACCCCCTTATCTGCGGTTTCAGGTACCTGTGGTAAACCACAGTCTAAAGATATTAAATAGCCGAAACCGGTTTGGCTCAGTGGATAGAGCGTCGGCCTGCGGACTCAAGGGTTCCGGGTTCGATTCCAGTCAAGGCATATACCTTGGTTGCGGGCACATCCCCAGTAGGGGGTGTGCAAGAGGCAGCTGATCGATGTTTCTCTCTCATCGATGTTTCTGGCTCTCTATCCCTCTCTCTTCCTCTCTGTGAAAAATCAGTAAAAAAAAACAAAAAACAAAAAAATAAAGATATTAAATAGAATATTCCAAAAATTAATTTAAATTACACACCTTCTGAGTTATATGAGCAAATCTCACACCATCGTGCTCTGACCCACGCTGGACTTGAATCATTCCTTTGTCCAGAATATCCACTCTGTATACCTGCTAGCTAGTCAAAAAAACCTCCACTATCAAGGATCCCCAACTGTTGACATTGTCTGCTCCTGACATCCAGCCATCAATATCATCATTGCTCTGACATAGTCTCAAAAAGTCAGTATTAACTTAACACTCCATCCCAGTGCCTCCCGACATCATTCACTTCCCTTCATCTCATCACATAAGCATTGTATCATCTCATATCATCACAACAAGGGTGAGGACAGTACCATAAGAGATTTTAAGAGAGGCCACATTCACAGAAATTTTATTACAATATATTATTATAATCATCTTTTTTATTGTTGTTAATCTCTTACTGTACCTACTTTATAAATTATATTTAACCATAGATATGTAGGTATAGGGAAAAAAAACATAGTACATGTTTTTTTGGTATTATCCACCATTTCAGGCAAGTACTGGGGGTCTTGTAACGTATCCCCCATGGACATGGGGAGACGATTATATTTAGTCTTTAAGGCTTCTAACATTAAATCTCACTCTATTGTTTGGTCCTCAACTTTTCATAAACACCCCTAAGAACTACCTTTGATCCTGACTGGCGTGGCTCAGTGGTTGAGCATCGACCTATGAACCAGGAGGTCACAGTTCCATTCCTGGTCAGGGCACATGCCCAGGTTGCGGGCTTGATCCTCAGTGTGGGGTGTGCAGGAGGCAGCCAATTAATGATTCTCTGTCATCATTGATGTTTTCATCTCTCTCTCCTTCTCCCACCCTCTCTGAAATCAATAAAATTTTTTTAAAAGAAATCATCTTTGAAACCCATTACCACAATTGCTATAACATGCTAAGGTTGATACTTATATTACCCAGAGCTCCAGTCATAAAAAGTTCCCATGGGATTAAGTCTGAAAGATATTTCATTTCCTGAGTTACTACTTTCTGCTCCCCTATGTTCTTCTTTTTACTTTGAAAGCTTGGCAATTCTAAGATAAGTTTGAAGCTAAATAAAAAAAAACAAAACATAATGACACATTTTTGCAGAGGGATTTTTTTCTTCAAGCCTAATTTTTTATTTATATTTAACAAAGTTGACTAAAGTTATTTGTAACTGCAAGTTTTCTTATACCCTAGGGTAGATTCAGGATACCGGTAAATTTAATAAATAGATGCTAAGCACTTACTATGTTTATGCAACTGTAGTAATTATTTTTTTATTTTGAACAATCCTCTGAAAGTAAACATTCTAAAATGCAAAACTATGTCCGTCCCTGACTAAACCTTGAGAATGAAGTTCAAGTTCCTAAGTATAATTGGCCTCTGGATTCCTGAAAGTTCTGCCCTGTAAAGAAAGTTCTGCCAGGCTATTCTGGATCTTTTAAGATATAGAATCAGGAGGTCAGTTAGACAAGGAAAAGACCAGAGAAGGAGAACAACTTAAAAACAGTAAGTAAACTTACAAAGAGACTAGAGGCCCGGTGCATGAAATTCATGAACGGGGGGGGAGGGTGTCCCTCAGCCCAGCCTGCACTCTCTCCAATCTGGGACCTTTCGAGGGATGTCAGACTGCCCGTTTAGGCCCGATCCCAGTAAGATTGGGCCTAAACGTGCAGTCAGACATCCCTCTCATAATCCAGGACTGCTGGCTCCCAACTGCTCACCTGCCTGCCTTCCTGATTGCCCCTAACCACTTCTGCCTGCCAACCTGATCACCCCCTAACCACTCTCCTGCCAGCCTGATTGATGCCTAACTGCTCCCTGGCAGCCTGATTGCCCCTAACTGCCCTCCCCTACAGGCCTGCTCACCCCTAACTGCCCTCCCCTGCAGGCCTGGTCCCCCCCAACTGCTCTCCCCTGCAGGCCTCGGTCCCCCCCCAACTGCCATTTCCTACAGGCCCAGTCGCTCCCAACTTCCCTCCTCTGCTGGCCTGGTCACCCCTAACTGTCCTCCCCTGCAAGCTTGATCATCCCCAACTGCCCTCCCTTGCAGGCCTGGTCCCTCCCAACTGCCTTCTCCTGCTGGCCTGATCGCCCACAACTGCCCTCTCCTGCTAGCCATCTTGTGGCAGCCATCTTGTGTCCACATGGGGGCAGCCATCTTTGACCACATGGGGGCAGCCATCTTGTGTGTTGGAGTGATGGTCAATTTCCATATTACTCTTTTATTAGATAGGATAGAAGAGAAAGGGGAGAAGGGAAGAGATAGATGAGTGCTGGGTACCAAGAAAACACTGGAGAATGACAGGCACATAGGTCAGTCTTGAAGTGTTAGAATACAGTAAAAATAGCAAGTAGGATTTGGAAGGGGGGGGGGATGAGGATTTTAATGTTTTTTTGTAAAATAAAGAGCAGAACTACTTAATGACTTTTTGTGATAGGACTTAGATTTCTTCCAGGCCATTCCATAAAGAAATGGGGCTATGTGGGACCCTGGGTTCTATTTTGGAGAACACAAGTAAAATGCATAAACCTTTCTCTTTTTGTTAATTTGGCCATTATAACTTATCCTTAGCTCACCACACTCACTCTGGCTCTATGAGTTGCCTGTGGTTCACAGAGCCAATAGTTTTTTTCCTCACATCTGAGTCTCTGCAATTTTCAAACATTGCTCTGTCAACCTAGAACCCTCACTGTCATTCCCTCTTTTACAGCCACCTAAGGCCCAAACTTTCTTCAAAATCAGCTAAATATTTACCTCCAGGAAACCTCCTTCTCACCCCATTTACAGTCTCAGGTCTGATAGATGCATATCTGTGTAACACAGAGAAGGCACATGCCTGCCTCATCAGTCTCTTTACTTCTGTCTCTCCCGCCACACTGAGCAACAGGAGGCAGGATGGTGAACAGCAGGACAATGAGCAATGTCCCAGGTGAAACTAGGAGAAAAGAAACACATGGCCTCAGGAACTCAGAGTGGTTATAAAATTGAACCTCCTTCCAAGACACTTCTCCTAAGACAGTGTTCTCAGACATTAGTGGACATTGGCATCCCCTGAAGGACTTGTTGAGATTTATTGAAAGTCCACCCCCAGAGTTTCTAATAAATGGGTCTGGGTTGGGGGCTAATAATTGGCACAAGCTCCCAGGTGGTGTGATGTGCTGGGGCCGAGGGCACACTTCTCCAAGCCCTACCCTGAACTGTTTGCCATTCCATCTTTCCCCTTCCAGATTCTAAGCACCATTCACTGGCAGGAAGTGACTTGGGACTCTTTAACTCCTCTCTGTGCCCATCCTCTTATTCTAAGCCTTCAGGAGGTAATAAGGCAGTTGCTCACCCATTGGAGATCATTTTGTGGAGTAGGTAGGAATGCACAGGGTCTCCCGGCCAGCATGGCTCAAGGATTGAGCATCAACCTATGGACCAGGAGGTTACAGTTCGATTCCCAGTCAGGAAATATGCCCCAATTGCAGGCTTGATCCCCAGTGTGGAGTGTGCAGGAGGCAGCCGATCAATGATTCTCTCTCATCATTGATGTTTCTATCTCTTCCTCTCTGAAATCAATAAAAATACATGGGCGGGGAGGGGGGGAAGGGAGAGAGAATACACAGGGCCCAAAGATAGAGCTGGATCCAAGTCTGACTTCTGCCATTTACAAACTATGACCTCAGCAAGTTTCTAATTTCTGAGCCTCTGTATATGCCCAGCATTCAACACATTGCCCACATAGAGCATGAACATAATCATTGTCAGTTATTATTATTATTGATGGAAGGGTCTTTCCAGACAAGATCTGCTTCCTGTCTTCTCTTCTTTATGCCCTCTCACTTACTGTAATTTATATAACAGTCCATGTAACCATATAGTTTTTAAGACTCCCGGGTGTTTCCAATATACAGGGCACAAACTGCTAGAATCCTCTCCATCCCAGTGTACCTCCTTCACCTCCAGCAATACAAGCAGAACTCTCCATTCCCTGGAGCTAAGACAAGGTATCCCATTAGGATAAACTACACCTATCTGAGAACCTTGGATAGAAAGTGTAGGAGTCCAGACATGGAAAAGAAAATAGAGAAATGCCAAGTAAACACATGGGTGGAGGTCAGATGAGGGGGTTAAGTTATCACTAAGGTAAAGGAATTATACCCACAGAGCAGAAAATCCATGCAAGCCAGGACAAAGTCAGAGTAGGGGAGACAGAAACTAAGTAATGGGAAAGCCCCCAGATGCTACTTGGATCTAAGGCCCTTCCTCATGAGGCTCCGTGAGGCCTTCTGAAACCAGAAATGTGTTGAAAAGGAGGAATCCCTCCAGCTTTCCGCAAATCAATGTAAGTCAAAGAAGAGTTAGCCTTACCAAGCATTGTGTCCTTAGCTTCAATTACATTCCCTCCTCTACTGATGGTAAGAGTTTAGAAAACACTTCAGGAAAAATCTTACAAGAATCCATAGGCAGCAAAATAGCAGACATAAGTCGTAGCAATATCTCTACCGATACAGCTCCTAGGACAATGGAAACTAAGGAGAAAATAAACAAATGGGACTACGTCAAAATAAACTATGGAGTTTCCTCAAAAAATTAAAAATGGAACTTCCATTTGACCCAGTAATCTCACTTCTAGGAATATATCCCAAGAAAACAGAAACACCAATCAGAAAGGATATATGCACCCCTATGTTCACAGCAGCACAATTTACCATAGCTAAGATTTGGAAATAGCTTAAGTGCACGGCAGAAGAAACCATCAACAAAACAACAAGAAAGCCCACTGCATGGGACAGGGGTCCTCAAACTTTTTAAACAGGGGGCCAGTTCACTGTCCCTCAGACCGTTGGAGGGCCGGACTATAGTTTAAAAAAAAAACTATGAACAAATTCCTATGCACACTGCACATATCTTATTTTGAAGTAAAAAAACAAAATGGCAAAAACACCCGCATGTCGCCCACGGGCCGTAGTTTGAGGACGCCTGGCATGGGAGAACATATTTGCCAATGTTTTCTCCGATAAGGTTTTAATCTCCAAAATTGATAGGGAACTCATAAAACTTAACAAAAGGAAGATAAATAATCCAATCAAAAATGGGCAAAGAACCTAAATAGACACTTTCTGAAAGAGGTCAGACAGAAGGCCAAGAGACGTATGAAAACAATGTCACTAATCATCCAAGAGATACAAATCAAAACAATAATGAGGTACCATCTCACACCTGTCAGAATGGCTATCATCAACAATCAACAAACAACAAGCACTAGAGAGGATGTGGAGAAAAAGAAACCCTCTTGCACTTATGGTGGGAATGCAGACTAGTGCAGCCACTGTGGAAAACAGTATGGAGTTTCCTCAAAAAATTAAAAATGGAACTTCCATTTGACCCAGTAATCTCACTTCTAGGAATATATCCCAAGAAAACAGAAACACCAATCAGAAAGGATATATGCACCCCTATGTTCACAGCAGCACAATTTACCATAGCTAAGATTTGGAAACAGCTTAAGTGCCCCTCAGATGAGTGGATTAGAAAACTGTGGTACATCTACACAATGGAATACTACGCTGCTGTAAAAAAGAAGGAATTGTTACCATTTGCAACAGCATGGATGGAACTGGAGAGCATTATGCTAAGTGAACTAAGTCAGTCAGAGAAACATAAATATCCCATAATCTCACTCATTTGTGGAATATAATGAACAACATAAACTGATGAACAAAAATAGAACCAGAGACATTGAACAGACTGTCGAACCTATGAGGGAAGGTGGGGGGTGAGGGGTTAAGAGATCAACCAAAGGACTTGTATGCATGCATATGAGCATAACCAATGAAGACAGACAGTAGGGGGATGAGGGCATGTGCTGGGGGCTGGGGGCAGCCGGAGAGAGGTCAATGGGGGAAAAGGAGACTTATGTAATACTTTAAGCAATAAGGAATTTAAATTAAAAGTATAAATTAACAGAAAATAAAAATTAAAACACTTCAGGAATCAAATAGTCAAAGTTTCTTATTCTACAATGGGAAAAACGACCCAGTCAAATACAGTAAGTAGCAAAGCCAGAAAAGAATCCAAGTGTTTTAGTTCCAAGTTCATTTTTCCGCTGTACTGTCTTTTCTTACGCTCTAATTAATCTTCTACCATCTCTAATCTGTTCATTTTCCAGCGGGCCAGGCAGCCAAGCCAAAGAATGAATTCTTACCTAGTTCAGCTGGTCTCAAGATGCCAATTCCCAAAACATTTCTTTTTTAAGGCCCACTTGCTTTCTCATCAAAGAGCCCTGGGTTCATCAGACAGAGAGAGAGAGAGAGAGAGAGAGAGAGAGAGAGAGAGAGAGAGAGAGAGAGAAGGAAAGAGATATAGAAACTATGAAGAAATTACAAAAGGAAATAGCAGGAGTGGCTAGTTAATGTCATGCTACCTTACGAATTCCAAGGATTTTCAGCATGGAGAAGCAGGCTCCCAGAGCCATTAGAAGTGCTTGGGGAGGTTTTAAAATTCCCCGTGCCCAGACCAATTAAATCAGAATTTCTGAAGGGGAAATTCAGACGGGAGGGTTGTTAAGGTTTCCCAGGTGATTCCAATGTGTAGAATCACTGCTGTAATAAGCCATATGCCAGTTCCTCTCCCAGACTCTAAGGCTCATCAGCTGGTGTATAAGCTTTCTGGGTGGGAAACAGCTGTGTGTGAGAGAGGGTAGTTCTTGGGCAGTAAAAAGGGAAGTTAAATAGCTAGTAAAGATTAAAGGCACACTTTAATTTTAAAATAATGCCTTTAATTTTATCAAGTCAACCTTTGCTTGTTTTACAGACTTATTTCTCCTCTTCTGTTCCATAAAATTATAGAGCTAAAGCAATAGTGCTATTGGGATCAATGCTGTTCATCACTAGAGGTGAATGGCATGCCTTTTCTTAACAGTCTTCTGTGAACTGGTGGAGCCAAAATAAATTAGGTCTGCTCTGTCCTTCTCTGCTAAGCTGGTTGCCTGACCCATTGGTCCTTCCTTTCCACTCCTTCAGACCAGCACTTCCTCCTATCAAGGCTCACTCAAGGGATCACATGCATGGGCAGAAACTTGGAAGGCTTCATAAGGGAAGCACTGGCCTGGCATTTATCTATCATCACCTCGATAAAAATGTAGTGTGGATCTTATCAGCTGGCTAGGACCTGGATAGCAGAAAAGATTAAGAAGGCAGCTCATAAGGAGGAGAGAAAAAAGAGGTAGAAAACTATAACATACTAGTGTCCCAGTACATGGATTCATGTACATTGAAAGGAAATTAATTAGAAGAAATATATATATATATTTTTAAATATATTTTATTGATATTTTACAGAGAGGAAGGGAGAGGGACAGAGAGTTAGAAACATCGATGAGAGAGAAACATCGATCAGCTGCCTTCTGCACACCCACTACTGGGGATGTGCCCGCAACCAAGGTACATGCCCTTGACTGGAATCGAACCTGGGACCCTTCAGTCCACAGGCCGATGCTCTATCCACTGAGCCAAACCGGTTTCAGCTAGAAGAAATATTTTAATATTGCTATTTGCCCTTTCTCTATAATAGAAGTGTCAACCAAATTAATGAATGACAATGACAGATCGAAACATACATGAGTGATTGAATTGTGATTGGTACCAGCAAGAGCTTTATATGCATTGCGCATGTGCGAGTCAACTTAGCCTTTTATATATATACTAGAGGCCCGGTGCACAAAGTTCGTTCACTGGGGGCATGTCCCTCAGCCCAGCCTGCACCCTCTCCAATCTGGGACCCCTCGGGGGATGTCTGACTGCTGGTGTAAGGATTGGGCCTAAAACAGCAGTCAGACATCCCTCTCAAAATCCAGGACTGCTGGCTCCCAACCACTCACCTTCCTGCCTGCCTGATTGCCCCTAACCACTTCTGCCTGCCAGCCTAATCACCCCCTAACCATTCCCCTGCCAGCCTGATTGACGCCTAACTGCTCCCCTGCCAGCCTGATTGCCCCTAACTGCCCTCCCCTGCCGGCCCAGTCACCCCCAACTGCCCTCCCCTGCCAGCCCAGTCACCCTCAACTGCCCTCCCCTGCAGGCCTGGTTGCCCCCAACTGCCCTCCCCTGCCGACCTGGTCGCCCCCAACTGCCCACCCTCCCCTGCAGGCCCGGTCACCCCCAACTGCCTTCCCCTGCAGGCCCTGTTGCCCCCAACTGCCTTCTCCTGCTGGCCCGGTCGCCCACAACTGCCCTCCCCTACCGGCCATCTTGTGACAGCCATCTTGTGACCACATGGGGGCAGCCATCTTGTGTGAGGGTGTGATGGTCAATTTGCATAATACCACTTTATTATATAAGATTATATAAGATAGAATAAACTGGCTTAATTAGACCTGCTTTCTGATTTAGCTAAATGTTTTCCAGCCCAGTGAAGCACCCCAACGTCTTTCAGGTAATTGTCAGCAACACAGCAGTAAATATCAACACGAAACAGATTATTATTGTAGATCACTCAGGGAGAACAAAGGGTGAAATATTAAACTGTAGCAGTGTTTGACTATATTCTGTGCAGTGAGAAAACCTGAAGTCATTTTCAAGGGCCACCATTTCTTCTTTTCAGTCAGGTCAAGTTTCTAAACTTTGTAAATTTCCATTTTCTGGCTAATGAAAAGAAAATAGGATTCTACCAAGTCTCCTATCTAACTACTCCAGGACTTCTGTGAGGATCAAATGAGATGAGGCATCTGTGTTCATTGGTTAGGCTTATATGAGAGGGCATGAGTGGGGGATAAGGACACATATGTAATACCTTAATCAATAAAGAAAAAAATTAATTAAAGAAATGAAATGAGGCACAGGAAAACGCTTCATAAACATTTGGTTAAACCAGTGATGGGCAACCTTTTGAGCTTGGTGTGTCAAACTTTGCCAAAAAACTGAGCATAACTCGGGTAGTGTGTCACTTTGAGGAAAAAACATTATTTCGCGATATTTATAGTTTAAATAACATAAATGTATAATTGTTATATATAATTGTATTTAATAAACCAAAAACTAAATATTTAACTTACCTGCTTAGTGACTTCTTTGTTCATCCGTCAGTTGGTTTCTTTTGTTGTTCTTAATATTATTTAGCTTGTGTGGGGTGCCGTGAACTAAGATAAGTGAGGGGGAGGGGGAATTCTTTAACTAACCTGCCTATTAGTGACTTTTTTGTTGCTGAATTTCATTGTCTAAATCTTCAATTGAAGGTTGGTATTTTGTACATTTCAGGCCCAAGCAAGCGCTACTAACTTCATCTGTCAATCTGTTTCTTTTGTTGGTTTTGATATTATTTAATGCTGAGAATAAGGCCTCACAAAAGTATGTAGAGGGGAAAATTGTGAGTAAAGCCATTGCTATATTCTTCAGGGTGCTAAAAGTGTCTGGTAGTCGGTTCCAGGCACTCCAAATTTCCTGTTCATAGTGGCACTCCTCTTGACTCTCCAAGCGGCACCTTTCCAGATTCTCAAGCTTTGACCTCAAGTCGGCAAACACCTGAGCCCAGATACTGTCTTGAAATTCTGCAAGTTGCATCTCCAAATCATCAATTTGCATCCATTGGAAACCATTTAATTCCAAACTACTGTAGACTACTACATCAGGATACTTAATTATTTTCATGGCCTGTTCTAGACTTCTAAATTGACTAAATCTATCACTAAACTGGTCAAGTAATGAGTCTAAAACATGCTGGTACTTCATATGCTAGAGTTCCATTTCATTTTGTACAGCTGCACTGGCCTTCTCAAAATACTTTGTTACTCAAGGAAAATAAGTTTTAGTTTCTACATCTCGCTTGAAAATTTTAACTTTACTTTCAAAAGCTTTTATGTATCCAAACATAACGTCAATACTTTTGTCAAAACCTTGTAACTTTAAGTTCAGTTCATTAATATGAACAGAGAGATCTGTAAAAAACATCAGGGTGTTGACCCACTTATCATCATTAAGCTGAGGAAAGTTTCCCAGATCCTTATCGTCAAGAAATACCTTAATTTCTTCAAAGCACTCCGCAAAGCGCTCAAGAACTTTGCCTTGGCTCAGCCATATTACATTATTGTACATCAGCAGTCCACTGTAGGTGGAATCAACCTCCAGTAAAAGTGCCAAAAATTCTCGCTTGTGAAGGGGGCGAGCAGCTATTAAATTAACTATTTTTGTAACAACTGACATTAAGTCATTTAAGTCGGTGAATCCTGCCTTGGCACATAAAGCCTCCTGATGGATAATACAATGAAAAGGCACAATCGGATGTCCAATAGCTTCTGTAAACAATTTGACAAATCCGACTTTTCCCCCCACCATATTTGGTGCCCCATCTGTCGTCACTGACACAACTTTAGAGATATCAATGCTTAGGTCACAAAATGTTTGTATAACAACCTTACATATTTCGCTTTGTGATTTACTTGTTGACACTGATACTAACTTGATCAACTCTTCTCTCATTGTGAGACCATCAGAATATCAACCAATAATGGCCAACTGAGCATGTGATGTGACATCAGCAGTTTCATCAAGAGAGATCGAAAAATATTTACACTTCCTTATGTCTCTCTTCAATTGATGTTGTACGTTTGTTTTCAGTCTCATTATTCGGTCTTTTATGATATTTCTACTGAGTGGTAACTCAGATATTCTCTTAATCATTGTATCTTTATTCTGCATATCATGAAATAGAATTGGTGCACATCTTAGGAGAGTTTCTTTAATAAATTCTCCCTCACTGAGCGCTTTTCCATGCTGAGCTATAGAGTGAGCAATGCTCAAACTTGCAGATGTTAACTTTGTAGAGCCTTTCATAAATTTAAGGATGGAATTAGATTGGCTCTTATAAAGGTGTAGCTGCCTGGAAATCATCCTCACTTTTTTCCAAGAGCTGGGAATGATTAGTTTCAAAATGTCTATTTGTATTCCACATTCTGCTTACTACCGTTTCAGTACATAGAACGCAAAATGATTTGCCATTTTTTTCTATAAAGCCATACATCTCGGTCCATATCTTTTGAAAGGGTTGCCACTGCTACAACCACTTCCTTTACTTAACCTTAGTTTTTTTTATTTTTTGGGTTCTCCATCAGGGGGGCAGTGACAGAAGATAGAATTATAGATAGCTTGTTAGGCCTGCAGGCAATTAGGGGTTAACTAGCCTAACTAACCACAAAATGGTGCATATAACTGTCTTTTAGGAAAGGGCAGGGTTAATAAGCAGAAATAGGGGTTAATAAGGATGCACAACAGTAATAGTGGTGAAATGGAGTCTGAACTATGGAGCAAGATGGTGTTCCTTATGTGAATTAAAATGGCTGCTGCTATTTCTAATGGCGGGAAATGGCACCCATAGCACGCCACAAACCCTCGCCTCTCCCAGCCTCCCCCTCACTTATCTCAGTAATGATGGATTAGAAATCCATGACACCCCAGAACAGTAGATAATGGTTGCTGTGGTTAACTGTTGTTTGGTTACTGGTAATGGCAGGGCCCCAGAGATGCGTCCCCCACTGCATTCCGCTGCTCCCTGCTCTGCCAGTGGAAGTGAGGGCGAAGATCCCGGCTTAACCGGAAGTCCCAGAACTAGACGCTCTGTGCCGGACTTCTGTTGTTTTGGCCTACAGACCTCTGGCACAGAGTGTCTAATAAGAGAGGATGAAACATTTGCGACTAGAGTCTTGGAGTTAGAGTCTAGTCGCAAATGTTTCATCCTTGGCATGCGGCCGCCTCAGCGGCCGCGTGTCATCAGAAATGGCTACACGTGTCAGTGCTGACACGCGTGTCATAGGTTCGCCATCACTGGGTTAAACTGTAAAATGTTTGCACCTGGCTATCAAGCAAGTCAGGTTCCTGGGCTTAAGAAACTCCAAGGAGGCTAGTCGCTAGGAAGAGGAAGCTGGGCATTGCTAGGTGATGTCATTACCTGGCACTCACAGCAACTGTTTCCAGACTGGGCTGAGCTGTGGGCTGCATTTTGCATCATGGGGTCTTGGCAGCATTGTCTGCGATTTGCTGGGCTGTCGCTCTGGGGTGGTGGCAGGGCCTGTGTTGGTTTGTTGGCACCAGGTCCATAGTGCAGTTTATTTTTAAATGGCCAGTGCATGTCATGGCAGCTTCGGTGTTGAGCGTCTGCCCCCTGGTGGTCAGTACGCATCATAGCTACCAGTTGGATGGACTGACAATTAGCCTTTGATATATATAGATGTTTGGAAGTCCACGATATTATACTGGAAGCCCTCAAATAAACAACTGAGCATATCTCTTTGATTCCAGGTAAATAAATGGAACTATTTCAAATGCTCCTTTATCAATGAGTTAGGAGAGACAGCATGGTATAATGAAAGATAGGACTTGAAATCAGGTTCAAATTTCACCTCTTCCACAAACTAACTCTATGTCCATGTGGGAAAGTTTTTTAAGACTTCCTTAACCTCTGCTTACTCACCTGTAAAACAGGGATAATACTACCTATCTTTCAGGGTTTTAAAGACTGTTGTTCTCATATGTATGCACGTAGTATGATGAGTGAAATAATGAGCACTCAGATAATTGTGGCAACAAGAAGAATAAGCATAGCCATCATATTCACAGCAGCAGTTGATGTTGTTATTGGACCATATCAACAGAGAAATAGCTTATATCCCAAATCAAAAGCTCACATTTTATTTTATTCAATGTTTAGGTTTTTATTTTGTGAAACTTTGACATAAATAATATCTATAGGTATAAACTAAAATTTACAGTTATAAACAAAATTTCTTTAAGAAAGTCCCTTTAATTTCTGGTTTTAAGATACTACAGTAATAAGAGAAGGTTTAAAACAACATTTTTACTAGTAGTCCTTAACCATTAATCAAATATTATCTGATTTTCAAAGCAAAGAGGGAAAAAAAAGATATTAATTCTATAATAAATAAAATATTCAGAAGTGGAGAGATTAGTATAAAAGGTAAAAATTTGCAGTCAATAGAAATTCCTTGCCAAATATGTAAAGAAATAAACTATTCTTTACCAGAATATTTAGTAAAGAAAATAATGACCCAACACAACCTGGCAAAAAGGTGCATGAAAACTTTCTACTGAAGGTTCTGAGTGTATCAGGCAAATGACCAACAAATGCATACATTATTTTCCAAATTTTAAAAAAAGAAAGCATTAAATAGCTGTCTGGCCTAAGGAATATCTATTAATCTCTCTAAACATCATTTTCCTCATCAGTAAAGTTGGGATAATAATAATGAGGTTATTGTTATACTAGAGGCCTGGTGCACGAATTCATGCACAGGTGGGGTCCCTCGGCCTAGCCAGCTATTAGGACCTATCAGGGCTGTCTTGCCCAGTCCCAATTGGGGCTGATCAGGGCAGCCAGCCAGCCTGGGGGAGGGACTATGGGAGGTTGGCTGTGGAAGTGCACTGACCATCAGGGGGCAGCTCCTACATAGAGTGTCTGCCCCCTGGTGGTTAGTGCGTGTCATAATGACTGGTCAATACTGGTCACAACAGTCACTTAGGCTTTTATATATATAGATGTGTAAAATTACTAGTTGGTGGTACACATAAAGCACTTAATATAACGTCTGTCACTTGGTTATTATTGTCTATCATTGTAACTCTGCTACTAGGATTAAAGTAACTTAGTAGAAGAATTTTTGAAGACATATCAGAAAATAATAATCTTCCTAATTTCTAATACCTGAACCTGTCACAAGATGAGAGTGATGTTTCAGGTATGTCACAGGCTCCCAGTGTCCTCACTTACTCTGTTTGTAAGTAGGAATTACTAACCTGAGGGAAGTACTGAACAGGAGTTCTGGGCTTTAATAAAGCAAGCTAGTTATGTTAAGAATGACACCTCTTGCCCTAACCGGTTTGGCTCAGTGGATAGAGCGTCGGCCTGCGGACTGAAGGGTCCCAGGTTTGATTCTGGTCAAGGACATGTACCTTGGTTTCGGGCACATCCCAAGTGGAGGGTGTGCAGGAGGCAGCTGATGGATGTTTCTCTCTAACTGTCTATCTCTCTCCCTTCCTCTCTGTAAAAAAATCAATAAAATATATATTTTTTTTAAAAAAAAAAAGAATGACACTTCTTATCACCCACTTGTCATGATTCTTTTTCAAAAACGTTTTGATCAAAAAGCTATTTTACAGAGTTTTACATTTCTAACAGTGGGAGAGCCTTTCTAATTAATCATCAAATTAGCCTGGACAACATTTCGGGAATGTGTGAGAAGTTGTTACTGTGAAGTAGCACATAGGAAGAGCATGGTAGAATGGAGTTTGCCTGTCAGGGCATCCATCCTTAAGCAATGACCTCAGTAGACTTTGCAAAGGGCATGGTAAACCTTTCTATTTTATTGATTTATTCATTGACTATTTCTTAAGCACTTAGGAGTGACCAACTGTTATAACAAGCAAACCTGAAATTTCATTGGTTTTACACTACATGATGTAGTTCTCATACACAGAATCCCATCAAAAATTCTAATCGGATCAATAGCTTTCATTCATGGAAATCCCAGGTAGTTCTATCAGTGAGCCTGCCATGTCCTAGGACCTCTTCAGAATCCTCTGCTGCATATTCCACACCCAGCTAGACAACAGACAAAAAGAGACCTCAGAAATTGTGTGCCTGGCACTTAAGCACTTCAGCTTAGAGTAAATACACATCACTCCCTACAGCACATTGGCATGAACTAGATACATGGTCTCACTGAGATGCAAGGGAAGCTGGGAAAACTAGCTAGGTAGCCAGTTCCCAGAAACAAGTGTCCACTGTGGAAGGGGAGAGTGGTGTGATTCTGTGTTGCTCAATTAACCTTCACTGCTATAGCACCCAGGCACTGGGGATAGATTGATTTCTTTTTAATAAATATCTCTCTCATTATGGAGCTCACAGTCTAATTCATTTACTCTAATTAGAAGCTCTCTCCTAATGACCCAGTGGGCTGAATTGCCTTTTATCAACTTTGCTCTAGTCTCTGCCTATATTATGGAACTACATGTCCCAAAATTCCTTTCCAGCACCAGTCAGGGTTGGCTTCTGCCAATGAGGTGTTCACAAAGATTTGTGCAGAAGCCATTTTCCTCAGCAGCAGCTGCTTGCAGGCAGATGAGATCATTGTTGGCAGCACTCCTTGGCAATCTGTGCTTCTCCCATGAATCACCTGCTGAAAGCAGGCAGCTGAGGTCATCAGAAGCTTCCAGTGGCTCCAGCCGTCCTCCTGAGAATAGCCCTCTTCAGTATTCCTTGCAACTAGGATCATTGATAGTGGCTGTCCTGCAATCCTGCACTTTTTAATTTGATGAAAAATAATCTTCCAGCCTTTCTCTCCCTCAGCAATTTCAAGGCTCTGTATTAATTTTCTTCCTATCCAAAATACTAGTGGGATTTCTGTTTTCTGACAAAACCTGATATATGCCAGGTATTATGCTAGATAATAGAGAATACAATTGACAGACCAAACAGATAAATGTCTGCCTTTATTGTGTTTATTTGTAATAAACTCAGTGAAAAACAAATATAAAACATAATAAACATATACATATATATATATGTATATGTATATATATCCTATCTAATAAAAGAGTGATATGCAAATTGACCATCACTCCAACACACAAGATGGCTGCCCCCATGTGGTCAAAGATGGCTGCCCCCAGGTGGACACAAGATGACCACCACAAGATGGCCAGCAGAGAAGTGCAGTTGGGAGGGACCAGGCCTGCAAGGGAGGGCAGTTGTGGGCGATCAGGCCAGCAGGGGAGGGCAGTTGGGAGGGACCAGGTCTGCAGTTGGGGGCAATCAAGCCTTCAGGGGAGGGCAGTTAGGGGTGACCAGGCCAGCAGAGGAAGGAAGTTGGGGGCAAACAGGCTGGCAGGGGAGCAGTTAGGCATAAATCAGGCTGGCAGGGGAGTGATTAGTGGGTGATCAGGCTGGCAGGCAGAAGCAGTTAAGGGCAATCAGGAAGGCAGGCAGGCGAGCAGTTGAGAGCCAGCAGTCCTGGATTGTGAGAGGGATGTCCAACTGCCCGTTTAGGCCCGATTGAGGGGTTCCAGATTGGAGAGGGTGCAGGCTGGGCTGAGGGACACACCAATATATATATATATATATATATATATTCTCACAAGCACTTTAAAGAAAAACTATAGGGTGCTACAAGATTGTCCAATAAGAGAACTTTTTTCAAGAGGGGTAATATAAAAGTCAGATGAGTAAATGCCCACAATTGCCATCAGTTAGAAAGGGGGTGGGGGAAGGAGCGGAGATTAGGAATAACTCAATGCTACATTACCAGTAGAATGAATTTGGCAGAATCGTTGACTAATTAAATGTTGTTGCCCTGGCCAGTGTCGCTCAGTGGTTGGAGCATCAGCTCAAGCACTGAATGATTGCAGGTTCAATTCCCTGTCAAAAGTACATACCTGGGTTGCAGGTTTGGTTCCCAGATCTGGTCAGGTAGGCAATCAATGATGAGGCAACCAATGATGTGTCTCTCTCACATCAATGACTCTCTCTCTCTCTCTCTCTCTCTCTCTCTCTCTCTCTCTCTTTCTCTTTCTCTCTCTCTTTACTCTCCCTCCCTCCCTTCCAACTCTCTCTAAAAATCAATGGAAAAAATATCCTCTGGTGAGGATTAACCAAACAAAATAAAATGTTTTTAACCTTTTGCACTCGGATGTCGAGTGTGACTCGACACGGTTAGCATTAGAATAAAGGAATCGAGAAAAAAGCAAGCAGGTGCAAAGGGTTAATGTCTCTGAATGATAATGATAAGATGACATATCACAGGAGAGGGTCACAATTTATCAAGGTCACAATAAATATCTTCCAGAGACAATAAACCCTACTTTCTTTTATGTAATATGACAAAATATTTCATATTGACTTTATCATTCAAGGATTTAGATCATTAGTAAAATGAAAATCATTTGGCTATAAATATAGTTTTTAATATACTAGTAAAGTAAATATTGAAATTTTAGAAGGAGGATCAAGTAAAATCAAGTAGATGATTGCTCTGGATAGTTCTGGTCAAGAAAAGATGGTACTTATATTATTTCCACACATTAATTGCACGTATCAGTCAATGGCTAAAATTCTTATTTATTTTATGTTTTATAAACTAATCTAGATTAGAGAAAGACCATCAATATTCACTAATGGGATGTTTATTGATAGTATGAAAATTCTAAGATATAATTATCATTAGCTCCTTTTTCATTATTATTGCTAATGTGAACATAGTTCACAATAAATAATTAATATTATATTAATACTAGGGGCCCGGTGCACGAAATTCGTGCACTGGGGTTGGGGGTCCCTCAGCCCAACCTGCCCCCTCTCACATACTGGGTGCCCTCAGGGGATGTCCTACTGATGGCTTAGGCCCGCTCCCCACTCTCCTTTGTGGGAGGCAACTGGGCTGATCAGGGGAAGGCACCAGCCCCATCACCCCACTGCTGCAGCCACTACCAGTCACCACAGCCACGAAGGTGTTTTCATCAACACGGACTCCAGTCCCTTCACCAAGAAAAAATGACAACTTTCTTTAGGCATTTTCAAGATGTGTCTTTCATAGGATATGCTTTTTTTTTTTTTTAATCCTCACCTGAGGGTATGTTCCCATTGATTTTTAGAGTGTGGAAGAGAGAGGGAGAGACAGAGAGAAACATCAATGTGAGAGGGACACTTTGATTGGTTGCCTCCTGTATGAGCCCTGACCATGGGCGCCAGGCTGGGGGCATGCAGGGACCCCTGGGCCGCACGCAGTGGTGGCCCCCAAGGGTCTCCACACATCCCAGAGGCCAGCAGCCAGCCCCCATCATGTGCGCCAGGCTGGGTGCGTGGACCCAAACTGCCTCTTGGTGCTGGAGCATTCCCAAGCGGCTGGGGGCACTATGGTGACAGGGGATGTTTCCACCCCGCCCCACCCCCAGCCCCTTGGCTCCTGCACCTATAGGCTCAAAGTGGCCAGGGGGCGTTCTGGGACCCCTGCCACTCAGGACCTAAGCAAGGGGCCTACAGGCTCAGGCTGGTCTGGGTCCTGAAGATGTTTTCGGGACCCAGCCCCTTGGCGCCTGCATCCATAGGCTCCAAGTGGCCAGGGGGCAATCTGGGACCCTGCCGCTCAGGACCTAAGTGCGGGCCTACAGGCTCTGATAGGCCTGGGTCCAGAGGATGTTTATGGGACCCAGGCCACTCAGGACCTAAGCACAGTTCTACAGGATCTGAGAGGCTTGGGTCTGAAGGATGTTTCCCAGACCCCAGACTGCTGCAAGTGTTTGGGGGAGGGAACATTCCTGTATCGCTATGCCGACATGGGAATGTTCCCACCCCGCCAAGGCTCCCAGTGGCCAGGGGGCGTTCTGGGGCCCCCGCCGCTCAGGACCTAAGCGCGGGCCTACAGGCTCTGAGCGCCCTGTGTCCGGAGGACGTTTACAGGACTCAGGCTGCTCAGCACCCGCATATGCAAATTAACCGCCATCTTGTTCGTTCTGATTGGCTGTGGGCGTAGCGAAGGTGCGGTCAGTTTGCATGTTTGGGTATTATTAGGTTAGATCTTGGAAAAAGAAACAATCATGATTGGGTAACCATTGGGTTCCATGCTGACCACAACTAGAAACATATAAAATTTTTATAAAAGTCTACTTAACTCTTTATCTCTTCAACCTTCAGGGATAGGTCTCTTAATTTACCTACTCCCAACTTCTGAATATAGTTAAGGAGATTTCTTATAACCTCTGTCCAGTAGTTCAAAGTTTAGCACCTGGCAAGTCTAGCTACCTGCCCTATAATGTTATTGCACAGAATCAGAGACTGGCCCAGTTCTTTATAAACAAGCTTCCAGAATACATTGATCTGGTCAACAAATATTTATTGAACACCTTGTGTGTGTTATGCCCTGGAGGTATAACTTAAGAGGATCTATATGATCCCTACCCCAATAGAGTTTGAGAGTGTTGGGGGTGCGGGGGAGGAGTGCAGGATAGAAGGAGGAGATGAGATGTACATGGAAGAAAGTAAGGGGCAATTCATCCAAACTCGACAAATTTGAGAGTTTCCCAGAATAAATGCATTCTAACCAAGACTTGAAAGATGCTAAAGAAAGTTATCCTGGCACAGAAAAGAGGTAAAATTATCTGCAGAAGAAACAGCCTTGAGAAACCTGGGAGTAAGAACGACCACAGCAGGTGTTCTATTGGAGCAACTGGGAAGATTGGCTAGATTTTTAAATGACAGCATTGAGCAATGCAATACATGAGGTCAGAGAATTAAGAAGATTTTGCAGGACCTGGTAAGCCAAGTTAGAGAGTTTGTACTGTAAGAGCAATTTGGAGCCATTAAAGCATATAAATTAGGGAAATGGTAGGAAATTTTTAACATTTTGGAAATTTCATTTTGACCCCCATATATAGAATGGAAAGGAAAATGAGGAAGATAAGAGGAGGAGGAGCGATAGAAGATTATTGTCATAATTCAAGTAAGCAATTATGCTAGTTTAATCTATGGCAGTAAGTCTTTCTCTGGATTTACTGACTGCTCTTGAGTTTTGTTTAGAATCGGGTTCCACTTACCCCCTTGGGACTGTAAGGGGTAAGTGGAACCCGATTAAAAATAAAACTCCACTTACCCCTTACATTCTACATGTTAAATCCCTACTTTCTCCACTTACCCCTTACATTCTACATGTTAAATTCCTACTTTCTCCACTTACCCCTTACATTCTACATGTTAAATTCCTACTCATAATTAGTCTTAGTAACTGAATTTCTAATACATGATACCAAATATACTTGAAAGTAACTGACTCTCAGACTGTCCCTCTGCCAATTGCCTTAAACATATCTTCCCAACCGTGCCATGCTCTGCTCACCCCTGGGACCTGTATTTCTTGCCTACCACAGACCTTTCCCTAATAACTCCTACCCTACTTTTCCTGATGCTGAGATCTTTCAACTTGCTGTCATTCCTCTGTGAAATTGTTTGCTCTCCAACTCCTTCCCATGTTGCCTTACTCTCCCTATGACTGAAGCTCCAATTAAAACGGGTGGTAGCATGGATCCTAAGATGCATTGACCTAGATCTTAGAATTTTGAAGCTGCCCTGATCTGCAGTCCTTAGACTGGGATCTAGTGACATAGATATTTGCTAAACCTGCGTTTAATAGCTATTTTGACCCAAATAAGCAAATTCACCATCTAAATATCATGAGAGCAATTATAAATTTAGAGGTACATTGATTCATTCATTCTGTTGTCATTGAAGGTCAGCCCTATGCATTGAATTTTGCTAACATCTGGAAAAGATGAAAATGTCAAATGGCACATAATTCTTTCTTCCAAGAAGTTAAGCCAGTTGGAAAGCCAACGAATATAAACACTGAACATTTAGCTAATAATATAATTATCTCAAGATGATAGATATTGATTTAATTGGATGCTTACCCTGTGCCAGGTTCTGAGCCAAATGTATGACATGTCATTTTTTTTAATTACTGTAATTGCCCTGCAAATTTTTTAAAAACTGGCAATGAGACTCAGAGAAGTTAGGTGACTTATCCAAGATCGTGCAGATGGTAAATAGTAAAAGAGGAATAAGTCCCAAGTCTGTTTTACCACAGGGGATTTGCCTTTTACCTGTATGCAGCGGGTACTTGCCTCTAACGCTCATGAATCATTTTATATCCTAGTCTAAAACCCATCACTAATTCCTCCAGTATGGATGGATGCCAAGTCTATATGTGAGATGAAATGAGGACATGAAAAAGTATCTACAGCATGTGATAGCTTTATTTCTAGGTTTTGGAGTCTAATAAAGCAAGCACTAGACCACTATGTGCTTCTCCTTGATTTTTGCCTTCCTCTCATCTCTATTACTCATGTACCTGTGTGGATGGTAAACTTAGGGTAATTGATACTAGAGGAAGATATACACCACAATGCAGGGGAAAGGTTATTAGGTGCCATTTTCTGTAAATGGATATTTATATTAAAAGATTCAAATATTTTTCAGGTTTTTGCTATTAATTCAAGGGTATAGGTATCCCAGCCAAATGACAAAATACTCAAGTTTTCTATGTCCTTGTAGTGAAGATGGGTAGCACAGCTTCATGACAATTAAAAGCATCATTTAGCTTAATTTACCCTGACTCAAGCAAATTTCTGATTTAAATTTAGCTTCAAAAATAGACCCTTCTAACAAAAAGCAAAAAAAAAGAAGAATCTTCAACTAATCAGCTTTTTAAAGTTTTCCTGTCAGTTTCAGTAGTGATACTTTTCATTGAACATGTATTAGCTAGCATTCTAGATCTTAAATGCCTATCACATGTACTTGAAATATATAGCATGTTATAAATCTAACCCATAAATTTCTCCCACTTTCTACCTGCTCCTTTATTTCCTATCGATATAAATAGCTTCACTATCCTCTCAGGTCACCTACACCAAATGCTGAGAAGTTATCTTCAAATTCTTCCTCTCCTTGGTCCTTGCATTAAACTGGTCATTGTGGCCTGTTAATTCACCAATGTAACATTTTTTTTAACACCATTGCTGCTATCTTGGTCCCTCGTCAATTCTCCCCAAATGCTATAAAGTTCTCTCTACCACTTACTATTATTTCAAATCAATTATTGCCTTAAACAGAACTTTTTAAATTCTGACTGACATGACCTAAATAACAAAACCAAAAAAGGGAAATGTACTGGCTCAAGTAACAAAAAATGTAAGAGTACTAACCTCAGTTGCAATTGGATCTATGGACTCAAGCCTATTTTTAGGTTTCTTTTTCCATCCCTCAGCTCTGGTTTTTGTCAATATACTGGCCTTATTCTCACCTATTGCAGGCAGACTTTCTCCACATGGTGGGTTTGGCACATATGAAGATACACCGGCCAAATCCCCCTTCCAGACAGGACCTGCTACCAGCTGCAGGAATGCAGTGAGCCAACAGCCTCCAGGGGTCTGTGTCTCATCTGCACAGAGCCAGCTCATTTGAGGTCACACCTTCTGATGGTAGCATGTGTCTGGCGACTGATTGAAGCTGGCCAGCAACTTGGGTCCATGAAGCACACCAAGGGCTTCATTCACTCCAGACAGGTTGGCTAAGGCTTTGCCAAACCTGCACTGCAGCTCACTATGTATCTTTCCTGTCCTTTGATAGGGGTTAATCCCCAAGAATCACCTCCACCCCAAACTCCATCTCTGTCTGCTTCTAGAGAGCCCAGCATAAACAGTGGGTGACATGGCCCAAGTGATCAGACTTCACATAGCACAGCTGAGCTCTGATTAGAATAATCCTGAAGATGGACTCTGATTGGCCCTACTTGGTTCACATATCATTCTTTGGAGGAATTAATGGGGCCGTGGAATCAGGGACACCACATGGAGCGAGGAGGAGATATCTAAAGGAAGGAAGAGGTTGTCCTTTGTAATCTCCCATGCACCCAACTGAGTGCTCTTTCTAAAACATAGATCTCAGTCTGTTTGTTTGTGTTTTTTTGTTAAACATTATCAACTTTCTCCATTGCTTACAGCAGAATATTGGTGGAAAACACTCATTCTAACACAAAACACTCTAAAGGACACAGCTTCAGCAAAACATTTCTGTGGGGCATGTTACTTAGGAACACTTTCTGACTCAGACAGGGATTGCATTTTGCCTAAGAAGTTGTCCAGAGGAATGCAGCTGCTGCCTTTTAGTGCAGCTGCTCCAATGTGTCAAGGCCGGCCAGCATGCTGGCAGTTCTCATGGCTTTTCATTCTTGGCTGCAACACGGTTGCCAAGACTTTAGCCATCATGACCTCATTTAAAACAGGACAAAGCTGGGAGGAAGGAGGCACACCAAAGCTTTCCCAGAACCACCACCCCAGGTGCACACACATACATATACACACAAACCCACCAGGTTTCTACTAACAGTTTATGGACAAGAAAGGGGTCGTGGGAAAAGTGCTAGCTGCAGGGGAAATGACAGAAAGTAAGGCTCTGAGCTGATGGATGTTTCTAACTCTCTATCCCTCTCTCTTCCTCTCTGTAAAAAAATCAATAAAGTATATATTTAAAAAAAAGAAAGTAAGTAAGGCTCTGTAGGAGTCATGAAGGAATTTAAACTAGAGAAGAGGCAAAGTGAGTTGCCCAACACAAGAGGGTTAGGAATTGACAATGAAAAGGTTGTAGAATTGTAGGTTCCAGCAAGACAAAGGGATGTTTGGAGTCAGAGTACCAGGCAGAAGAAAGGAGGATGATTGGAGACAATGAGTACAGTAGAAAGCTCGAAAATTGGGATTGTGGAATTACTTGAAGTTATGTGTAATGATCAGGTATAAGATAGAGGCATGGGAGTCAGGGGTTAAGTGGAAGCGTGAATACAGAACAAGATCAATGGAGGAGAGGAGGGCAGCCAAGCAAGTGTCTAGCATAGAGCAGAAACTGGGCAAATAAATGATAAACTGACTGACTTTCCAGTCAATATTATCTAGATTTCTTTCCTGAGATGGAAGCCTCCTGTCAAAAAGCTTTCTCCTTTCTGATGCCTATAGGCGCCTAATGTCAACATGTTCAAAGTTCAAATCATAATCTCTCAGTTTTGAGCACTCCACCCCTCTTTTGTGTTCTATGGTTAGCTAAGTGTGCCTGGTTATCTCAGCCAGAAATCTCGTTTTTCTTGACTCCTTCTCTTTCTCGCTATCTATATCTTATCAGTTATAAGCAATAATTGCTAACTTAGAATTAGTATCATTGTTTCTTCTCTTCCTCTGATATGTTGGCCAAACCTACATCCTTTCTTATGAGGACTTTTGTAGAAATCTTTGAAATAATCTCCCTATATGAAAATGACTTTTCTTAAAACTTCCTTTCAATTGAAATTTTCTCAAGAATTCCAAAGTAACATGTTAACCCCAATCTATGAATCTAGAGAAAGATGTGCAAAGTACCACCTGTTCCTCCTGCCAATGCAATGTGAATAAACTATTATCCGTCTTTCACATGTCAACAACAAACATAACTAGTCACTTACATGATTATTTTTACTATTTATTTTTACAAAATGGGGCAGACCTATATGCCCTATATGCTAATTTAGAGGATCCTAAAGCCAGCATCTAACACACTGATGTACCTCAGTAATTTGTGGATTATGTTTGAATTATTTTGTTACTTTTGCTTATCATAGTAAGCACGTATTAATCACAACCTTATTTGCCTGTTAGATTCTTAGTCATGACCTCTATCCTCACAGTGCAATCTTGTTCACTGATATGTTTCTACTACCTAGAGCAGGGTCTAATGTTAAACACAGGTTTTTTTGAGTGAGTGCGTGGATAGTTAAATAGCAATAGCAAATAATGTGTCACTAAAACAAGAGCTGAAATTTGAGAATGTACTCAATGGACCAGTGCTACCAGGACAGACTATGTGCTTACATGTATTATCTCCTTTGCTACTCAAAACCTAGGAAGTAGATAGTGATATTATAACTTCATCTAGTAGATGAAGGAATAGAAGCTTAGAGAAAATTGTTACTTGCTCAAGTCATGATCCAGGTGAAAGATCAAGACTTTAACCAAGGTCTATGTAATGCCATGCTCTTAATGAGTGTGGTACTAACAAATGCATTAACTTTATAACAGTTTGAGCATATTTCAAAATTTTTCCAAAATACATTTTGTCACTCACTTGCATTTTATTAGGCATTTTTTTCTAGTTTTCCGTTTTTATTTTTATTGAGGGAGAATTGACATATAACATTAGTTTACAACATAATGATTCAGTATTTGTATATGTCGTGAAATGATGACAAGTCTAGTTAGTATTCTCATCATACCTAGTTATAGTTTTTTTCTTGTGTTGAAAACTCTTTAAGACTTACTCTCAGCAACTTCTAATTATTCAATACAGTATTATTAACTATAGTCACCATGCTGTACATTACATCCCCATGACTTATTTACTTATTTATTTTATAAATGGAAGCTTGTGCTTTTGACCTCATTCATCCATTTCACCCACTCCCTACTGTCTGCCTCCAGCAACCAATACCAATCTGTTCTCTGTATCTATGAGCTTGGGTTTTTGTTTTTTGTTTTTTAAGGTGTTTTTGTTTGTTTGTTTGTTTTGGAGGGGGTTCATTTCATATAGAAGTGAGGTTATGCATTATTTGTCTTTCCCTGACTTATTTCATTTAGCAATAATTCCCTCAAGGTCCTCTCATATAGTTGCAAATAGCAGGATTTCCTTCCTATTTTATCGCTGAATAATGTTTTATTGTATACACACATGCACATCACACTTTCTTTATTCATTCATTCACCAAAGAAACTTAGGTTGTTTTCATGTCTTGGCTACTGTGAGTAATGTTACAATGAACATGGAGGTACAGAAATCATTTTCATTTTCCTGAGATAAATACTCAGAAGAGGAATTGCTGGAACATATGGCAGTTCTACTTTTAATCTTTTGAGGAACCTCCATACTGTTTTCCATGCCTATTTACATTTTCCTGCACCAGTTTACATTCCTACCAACAATGCACAAGGGTTCCCTTTTCTCCACATCCTCTTCAACACTTGTTACTTTTTGTCATTTTAATAATAGCTACTCTGTGAGGTGATATCTCATTGTGGTTTTGATTTGCATTTCCCTGATGACTTTTTATTTTCATTTACGTGTTGGCCATCTGTATGTCTTCTTTGGAGGGGGTGGGGAGGTCTATTCAGATCCTCTGCCCATTTTTTAATAATTTTTTTGTTATTGGGTTGTATGAGTTCTTTATATATTTTGGATTAACCCTTTATCAGATATATGATTTGCAAATATTTTCTCCCATTCAGTAGGTTGCCTTTTCATTTTGGTGATGGTTTCCTTTACTGTAAAGATGCTTTTCAGTTTGACAGCTCAGCATTTCTCATTCCTGCAATTTCTCTGTTCTCCTCTGTGGCCTGTGGAGAGTAACTTTTACTATAAACTCTTCATAGTGATGAGAATTGTTAATTATCTATGGTAATTTCTTTTTTTGAGATAGAGATTTAAATAATTGGACAACATTTTTATCTGTTCAACAGATCAAGCAATTAATGTTAATACTTTTGCTACAGGAAACCCTATTTTCAAGAATAAGTTTTTTCTAGTAAGCATATTTTACTCTAAGCCTAAAGCAGCTATGACAGGATATACAAAGGTTTCTTAAGTAATGCAAATAAAATCTCCTATTTCTTTTTCTTTACGAACTAACATGAAGAATACTTTGTTTTCTTGACAGGTTGGAGTGAGAAGTAGAGAGTTGGGGACCTCCTGGTATTATTCCTTATACACAATAATTGATCCCTGAACTGCTTTCTAAAGAAATGGGATACACAGGGCTGTGTGATGTTAGACTAGAAATTTTTCTTTTTTTGATGAAGCATTTTGAAAGGGGATAAGGTGGAAATTGTTTTGTTTCACTATGTGGTGTGTCATATAAATCCCCTGTATAGAAGAGAGTTAACATGCGAGACCTGACTTCTATCCTTTGCAAGGCTTACTTACTAAAGTTGACCCTTGGTTAGTGTCTGGGAATTTGAATTTTGAGATGGAGGATTTCCACCTTTTCTAGAAGTGTTAAAAATGGTTCACTGTTCCTAAACTGTGCCATATATATAGTTTATTCTGAAGAGCTGCTTTCCTTCTGGGAGTCTGGAACTTGGGTGCCAGGAGGAGGATGCCTACATCACCAACCTCCCAAAAGCCTGGGCGCTGAGTTTGTTTGTTTTTTTTTAAATATATTTTATTGATTTTTACAGGGAGGAAGGGAGAGGGATAGAGAGCTAGAAATGTCGATGAGAGAGAAACATCGACCAGCTGCCTCCTGCACACCCCGCACTGGGGATGTGCCCGCAACCAAGGTACATGCCCTTGACCGGAATTGAACCCGGGACCTTCCAGTCCGCAGGCCGACGCTCTATCCACTGAGCCAAACCGGTTTTGGCTGGGCATTGAGTTTTTAACAAGCTTCCCAGGTTGGGAACAGCCAGCAATGTGTTGTCTCAACTTGTTGGGGAAATTAAGGGCACCATGTGAAGCTAGCCCCTGATTTTCCCCAGACTTCACCCCATGTACCTTTTTCTTTTGCTGATTGAGCTTTGTGCCTTTTGCTATAATAAACCATAGCTGTGAGTATGAATATATGCTGGGTCTTGTGAGCTCTCTGAGTAACTCACCAAACCTGGGAGTGACCTTGGAGACCTTCAACACAGCACCTGTTGACTTTTCTAAAAAATTTTAGCGTATCACCTATCTATTGAGTTTTCACTGTGTGCCCAACTATTTTTTAAGCATTGGTATTTTAATAATAAATAAGGTACGTCCCTTTTCAGAAGCCTCTGGTGCAGCGGTGTGGTTCTCACGCAAGGCTGATTTCGCCTCCCAGGGGATATTTGACAATGTCCGCGGACAGTTTTGATTTGTTACCACGGGGAAAATGCTGCTGACATCAAGTGGGTAGAAGTCAGGGGCATTGGAAACAGCCTGCAGTATAAACAGAACAGCTCTCCCCCCACCACCCCCACAATAAAGAATTATGCAGTCCAAAATGTCAATAGTGCCAAGGTGGAGAAACCCTGAGCTAGTGGTAGAAACAGACACATAAACAGATAATTTTAATAGAATGTGAAAACTCTTCATTGATTTTCTCTTTCCCAGGGACCTTGTCTTCTGTCCTACCTTAGCCACTCATTCCCAAAACCGGGACCTTCCACCTATGACCTTTTCATTTTCTTTCACACCCCCCCACAACCTCCTATTTCCCCTGAAAAGGTTAAATCCCATAGTCAATTACTGTAACTAGTCCCTTTCATAAACCCCAACACCCCCACACCTAGTTCCCATTGTAGGCCTCACTTGGCCAATCACAATACTATTAAATCCAAGTTAGTGCCTACGCCAGACCCACAATGCAGTTGACCTTGACTGGTTTCACTTTAAATTCATGATCACTAACCATCAAGTGTGCCCTGAATACTGCCTTCCACGATGTCTCTGCAGTCCCCTCATTCTCTCATTCAACAAATTCATACCTTGTTCTCTCTCCTCAAATGTCCTATACCTCCTATCCCTTCTTTACTCTCAAGTTGCTCATGCCATGTCCAGTTCCACGAGATAATAAAAGCAATCAGAAGATAACTTCCATAAGCTATCACGGCCACAGCCACCTGTGTAGAGGCAACCGTCACCAGAATTCTATCTTCTTCCCTTTATAAAGCATGAACTCTGTGTGTCAACCAGATCTGACCCTCTCCCACTTGCTCAAGGACGTTACTCTAGCAACTCTGTCCCACCTTTTCTGCATAATCATTGCTCCTTTGCTCATTGCATCTTTCCTACAAACACAAAAATGTTATCTTCTCTGTCTTAAAAAACTTCCTATCCTGACCCCACTCCCTCTGGTCACTGACCCATTTCTCATCTTCCCTGCAGAGCAAAATTCCTCAGAATTGTCATTTGTATGTGCTGCTTTGAATTTTCTTTTTTCTATTCATTCCTGAGCGAATTCAGGTTCTTACCAGCATTGTTCTCCCAAATCTGCTCTTGTCATACTGTAACATCCTGAAATGGTAAGTCATCTTCTTATAAGTCAGATGGAGGCAGGGAGCCCAGGACATTCTGGTGCCTCAGGGCTATGCTAAAGCTTTCTTGTTGACCTGACTTGCTGATCCCGTTTCTTTCACGGACTGCACAGTTCCTCTCAGCTCTCTGAATCATGACTTCACTTTTAACTCCCTGACTCTTAGCAACTCTAAGCTCAGTTCCAATGAAAAATAATGAAATTGGCCAGTTCATAATTTCAGGCCAGGCTATATCGTGTAATATCTACAAGGCTATAGACTAGAACTGATTTGGCTCAGGTCTACACTGCCAGTTCAAACACTGGCCACACGGAGGCAAAAAATAGCCCATTGTTGCTTCTCTGAGTTAGAACTGAGGACAAGGCAGCTTTATCAAAGAAGGAACGTGTGACAACCAGTGTGTGGCACTCACTACATTTTCAATTATTTCCTCCCTCTCAAGTGGCATGGATCACATTCTGCTGTGTGATAGTTATCCACACATACTACATGTGGCACCTCCTAAATTTAGGAGTCTGCATTCAAATTCTGTGTCTTAGTCATCTCCATATTTTTCAGCCCATTGACTGTGTGCCTAGAACTTAATAAAGCCACATTAGGGCAATATAAAAGGAATATTTACACTAATGACCTGAAGCATATTTTCCCAATTCTGACCACACTTCATTCTGTCCTCATGACTGACTGTCTCTTCTTCTGCTGGTACCTCCTCCTAGTCTCTCCAGCTCCACCCTAGACTGAAAATTCAGTAGGAAGTACAGTGATTCACACATTTACTGCTCTTTTCCCAGAACCTTGCTAGCCCATCCTAGGAGATCTGCAAATGTTAATTGAATGAATAGTAACTGAACATTGGTCCCAGATTCATCACTTTGGCTCCATTTTTATGGCTCTCTGGCTAGACCTTGGTGATACAGTAACATCTGCAGTTGTGTCTATTGTTTAGACTCTTTCCCACCTTCACTCCTTGCCCTGTCCCAAGGCCATGTTGGGAAGCCTGGCAAAGTACAGTGCATTAAAAAGGGGGGGCATGTGCCCTTGCCAGTGTGGATCCATGGTTAGAGCGTCACCCTTGCACTGAAGAGTGTTAGATTCAATTCCTGATCCAGGGCATGTTCCTGGGTTACAGGTTCAATCCCCAGCTCCCTCCAGGGCACTTGCAGAAGACGATGAATCAATGTGTCTCTCTCACATTGATGTCTCTCTCTCTCTCTCTCTCTCTCTCTCTCTCTCTCTCTGTCTCTCTCTCTCTGTCTCTCTCTCTCCCCCTCTCTCTCTCCCCCCCTCCTTTCCTCTCTATCTAAAATCAATGGAGAAGACAAGCCAGGCCAGCATGGCTCAGTGGTTGAGCACTGGCATATAGACCAGGAGGTCACCGTTCAATGCCTGGTCAGGGCACATGCCTGGGAGTGTGGGCTCAATCCCCAGTGTGGGGTGTGCAGGAGGCAGTCGATCAATGATTCTCTCTCATCATTGATGTTTCTATCTCTCTATCCTTCTCTGAAATTAATAAAAATATTTTTTTAAAAAATAAAATAAAATCAGTGGAGAAAATATACTTAGGTGAGGATTAACAAAACAAACAAACACACAAAAATAGCTTTTAAAAAGGGGGGCATGCAATATATTTTTAGCAAACAAATTAGCTTTCTGGAAATGTAACCCACTCCCAGATAGGCCCAGAGCTATTAATATGGCTATCTGCTTTTCCTCAGCCCCCATTACCATGCATAATAGAAGAGAAATAAGCCCAACCAGCCAGTGTGGCTCAGTGGTTGAGTGTCGACCTATGAACCAGTAGGTCAAGGTCCCATTCCTGTTCAGGGCACATGCCCAGGTTGTGAGCTCGATCCCTAGAGTGAGGAGTGTAGGAGGCAGCCAATCAGTGATTCTCTCTTATCACTGATGCTTCTCTCTCTCCCTTCCTCTCTGAAATCAATAAAAATATATTTTTAAAAAGAAAAGAAATACGCTCATTTAATAGTAGTGTGAATGTTACTACTAATAAAGACAAGAGCTATATTATAGCCAAATTGTATATTTTTTTACAGGATGGGGAAATTTTCATATTGCCATATATTTAAGTATATATTATTCAGAAAGGGATTTGGGGCTGATAAGGTCTCTGTAGCATTTTTCTTCTTTCTTTTACCTATTAAAACCCACATTTTGGATAGTTCACAGATCATTGGTATCCCTACCAGAGGAGGAGAAATACAAATAGTAAAGGAACTAAAATTCAAATTTATCAACTGAGTTGTTTATCCATAACTCTGATAGTTTAGAAAGATAAAGATGGGTATTAAACCACAGCAGAAGAGGTAGGAGGCTGAAATCAGTGATTAGAAGTGAAATGTGAACCCTGGCCTATGGAATTCCCTTATAGTATTTCTGGATGCTAGGTCAGTTTCTCAGTCAAAGGGGAACACATATTCTCAGTGGAGCACTTAGCAAGTGTGATAGAGCGGAGGGAGGTGTGACAGAAATGAGCCAGAGAGTGAATTACACACATGTTTGAGTTGAAGATGCTCCTGGCAAGCTGTAAATTATGAAATGGTCATTTACAAGGGAGTCCATAATTGCTAGAGGGATTTTTGTGTCGGGAGACAGATTCAATAAAATAATTTTTTAAAAAAACTACCAGTACCAGCTTGTATAAGATTCTCCCTGCCTTCTCTAATTGATTATTGACCATCCTCTGTTGATGACTAAGGAATGATAACAACTTAATTAACTATTTTTTCGTTGAAGATAACTACATTGCTCTAATCAGAGTGTGCCTATATAAGCTAGCCAGGAGGTGTGTAGCTGCAATGTAGATTTTGAAGAATCTCCAAGCCAACACTATGGTTCAAATAAAATGACAATATAGACCATCATTTTTGCTCCTATTTGATTATTATTATTACTAGAGGCCCAGTGCACAAAATTCGTGCACGGGAGGGGGGGGGCGTCCCTCAGGCCAGCCTGCACCTTCTCCAATCTGGGACCCCTCGAGGGATGTCCGGCTGCCCGTTTAGGCCCGATCCTATTGGGATGTCGGGCCTAACTGGGCAGCCGGACATCCCTCTCACAATCCAGGACTGCTGGCTCCCAACTGCTTGCCTGCCTGCCTTCCTGATTGCCCCTAACCTCTTCTGCCTGCCAGCCTGATCACCCCCTAACCATTCCCCTGCCAGCCTGATTGATGCCTAACTGCTCCCCTGCCAGCGTGTTTGCCCCTAACTGCCCTCCCCTCTAAGCCTGGTCACCCCTAACTGGCATACCCTGCAGGCCTGGTCCCCCCAACTGCTCTCCCCTACAGGCCTGGGTCCCACCCAACTGCCCTTTCCTGCAGGCCCGGTCACCCGCAACTTCCCTCCTCTGCTGGCCTGGTCACCCCTAACTGCCCTCCCCTGCAGGCTTGATTGTCCCAACTGCCCTCCCTTGTAGGCCTGGTCCCTCCCAATTGCCCTCCCCTGCTGGCCATCTTGTGCCGGCCATCTTGTGTCCACATGGGGGCAGGATCTTTGACCACATGGGGGCAGCCATCTTGTGTGTTGGAATGATGGTCAATCTGCATATTACTCTTTTATTAGATAGGATAGAAGCCTGGTGCATGGGTGGGGGTCAGCTGGTTTGCCCTGAAGGGTATCCTGGATCAGGGTGGGGGTTCTCTTGGGGTGTGGGGCAGCCTGGGTGAAGGGCCTGTGGTGGTTTGCAGGCCGGCCACGCCCGCTGGTGACCCAAGCAGAGGCCCTGGTATCTGGGATTTATTTTCCTTCTACAATTGAAACTTTGTAGCCTGAAGCGGAGCCAAGCCTCCTGCTCGCTCCATGGCCGGCAGCCATTTCTTTTGGGGTTTGTGTATCTTCTATAATTGAAACTTTGTAGCCTGGAGCGGAGGCCTAGGCCAGCCAGGGCTGCAGAAGCTTTGCTTCCTCCATTGCCGGGGGCAACCCTTGCCTCCTGCTCTTTCTAGCTTAGTGGCTGCCGCCATTTCTGTTTGGATTTGTTTACCTTCTATAATTGAAACTTTGTAGCCTTGAGTGGAGGCTTAGGCTGGCAACGGCAGGCAGAAAGCTTGGCTTCCTTTGTTACTGGGGAAACCCAAGCCTCCCTCCTGTTCTCTGTGGCTGTAGTCATCTTGGTTGGGTTTATTTGCATATTTGCTCCTGATTGGCTGCTGGGTGTGGCTTTTGGGCATGGCTTGTGGGTGTGGCAGAGTTGGGGTCATTTTGCATATTACTCTTTTATTATTTTCATCCTCACCGGAGGATATTTTTCCATTGGTTTCTTAGAGAGAGTGGAAAAGAGGGAAAGACAGAGAGAAATACTGATGTGAGAGAAACACACCAATTGGTTGCCTCCTGCATGAGCCCTGACCAGGGCCCAGGCCTGGGAGGAGATTCTGCAACCCAGGTACATACCCTTGATCAGAATCGAACCCAAGACTCCTCGATCCGCAGACCAACACCTTACTCATTGAGCCAAACAGGCTAGGGCAATTTTTGCTCCTATTTGAAAAGATTGAATCCTGTTGTATGCAAAACATCTTTCTGTTTTTTGCTCTACATTTACTATATTAGACTGAAAATGTATGTCAAAGAAAATCAGTAAAGATTAGTTATATTTATATGAAGCGTGGACTTGCCTGAATCAGAGCAACATAAGTGATCAAATATCATCCAGATGGATGGAAAGACTAATCATAAATTTTAATACACAAATCAGTTGTTAGACATGTTAATTTTCTCTTCTTCCTAGTTCTTCCTATTTTTGTGTCCTTATTTTCTGTGACTTAAAGTTTAATTTATAAAATAAAGTGGTATTTTTTTTATTTTCAGTAGTCCCTTAAAGAGCAAAACAGACCACTACTATAAGTCATAGCAGTCTGAGATTTTTTTTTTAAAGATATTCACAGAAAAAGTAAGAAAGCCTAAATTTGGACTTTTTTTTTCTGTTTGGTAGCCATTCCAACTGCATTACCTAGGTTAGTACCGCTTTTTAATAATTTTACTGGCTCTTGTTTTCCCAAGTTCTAATTTTGATTTTTTTGTCTTTCTCTCCTCTAATAGAGTTAAATTCCACTTTTACCTACTCAGAACAGTGAGATCATCATAGTAAGCACTATGGAAATGTCAAGTTCATTTAGACAAATATCTATCCCACACTGAGTTTACATTCTAATAAGAATAAATCATGCCTGGCCACTGTGGCTCCGTGATTGAGTGCCAACCTATGAACCAGGAGGTCATGCTTTGATTCCCAGTCAGGGCATATGCTCAGGTTGCAGGCTCAATCCCAGATTGTGCAGGAAGCAGCCGATCAATGATTCTCTCTCATCATTGATGTTTCTCTCTCTCTCTCTTCCTCTCCCTTCCTTTCTGAAATCAATCAAGACATATTTTTTAAAAAGAATAAATTATAATTACTTAAATAACTAGAAAGTAAGATAGAAATAGATACGTGGGGAAGAGTTGTGCACATACATGGCCAAAATTCAGAAAACAGATATATGAATCCTGGATCGGGAGATTAAAGTAGACATTAAGAGAAAGAGCTGAGCCTTAAAGGATAGGTGGGGTTTATATTCACTGGGACAGGAAAATGGCCAGATATAACTGTACGAGATGACCAAATTTAGTAACTAATAGCAGTTTCTATGTTTCCTCTCTCTTCAAACCTTGCTGACCTCATACTTATTTGGGAAAGAGTGGTGTGGCTTATTCACTATTGAGCTTGGTATCCAGCAATGCCTTTATGGTGATGGTGGGTGCAGGAATGTGCCATCAAGAGCTGTTACTCACAGCAATATTGACACAGATACGCATCTTCACCTTCACTGCTTATTATGTGGGAACAAATGGATATGCCAATACATGGTCTGCATAACATGACCTCTTCTCTAAATAAAGAATGTACCTTGTATTCTATTCACAGCAGGAATTGCAAAGTGAGAATTTATTCTTTTTTTGTCATAGAAATGTCTTTTAACTTTCACTTAGCCTTCTGAGTAGCATGCAGTTGTTGGTGGAGGCTGCAATGCTAGGAAGATAAAGAAGGAACGATCACATAAAAGGTAGGTTTTCATTAAAATAATTTCAATAATTTATTAAATACTTTTAAGATGGCTAATATTTTCTGTCAATTTGATTACCTAAAGTACTTTAAATAGTCCTTTAAATTTTAGAACCAGACTTTGAGCCTCACTATTCACCAAGAAGATGGCAGTGATGTGGATGAGAATATTCTTATAATTCTTTCTAATCAAGATATAAAACCCAGAAACCCTAAAGAAAAAGATTAACACATTTGATTACATAAAACCATAATACTTTTATATGAAAAGATACTATAAACAAACGTAAACTGGAAGAAAGTACTTTCAACTTGTATGATAGAGGGTAAATATCAATTTATATGGGAAGCTCTTACAAGTTATTTTTAAGTAACATTACCACCAGTAAGCATATAAAACTACTAGAGGCCCAGTGCACGAAATTCGTGCACAGGGTGGGGGGGGGGGTGTTCTCTCAGCCCAGCCTGCACCCTCTCCAATCTGGGACCCCTCGAGGGATGTCTGACTGCCCATTTAGGCCTGATCCCAGTTGGACATCCTTCTCACAATCCAGGACTGCTGGCTCCAAACCGCTTGCTTGCCTGCCTGCCTGATTGCCTCTAACTGCGTCTGCCTGCCAGCCTGATCACACCCTAACCGCTCCCCTGCCAGCCTGATCGGCTCCTAACTGCTCCCCTGCCATCCCAATTGCCCCTAACTGCCCTCCCCTGCCAGCCTGGTTACCCCTAACTGCCCTACCCTGCTGGCCTGGTCGCCCCTAGCTGTCCTCCCTTATAGGCCTGATCACCCCCAACTGCCCTCCCCTGCTGGCCCGGTCACCCCTAACAACCCTCCCTTGCCAACCTGGTCACCCCTAACTGCCCTCCCCTGCTGGCCCGATTGCTTGTAACTGCCCTCCCCTGCCAGCCTGGTAGGCCCTAACTGTCCTCCCCTGCAGGCCTTGTCACCCCTAACTGCCCTCCCCTGCAGTCCTGATCGCCTCCAACTGCCCTCCCTTGCAGGCCTGGTCCCTCCCAACTGCTCTCCCCCGCAGGCCTGATCGCCCACAACTGCCCTCCCCTGCAGGCCATCTTGGGTTGGCCATTTTGTGTGCACATGGCGGCAGCCATCTTTGACCACATGGGGGCGACCATCTTGTGTGTTGGAGTGATGGTCAATTTTCATATTACTCTTTTATTAGATAGGATTCCCATTACTGCTAATCAATTACAATTTAAACAAGAAGAAATTAATTTACTTATAAGGCAAGCCAAGATTTAAAAGAATAATAATATCTAGTGTTGGTGAATGTAAGAGAAAATTAGCACAATCATGGACTTTTATGCACTTTTTTATATTTTTATTGATTTCAAGAGGAAAGGAGAAGGAGAGAGAGATAGAAACATCAATGATGAGAGAGAATCATCAACTGGCTGCGTGCCACCCACTTGGACGGAGCCCGCAACCTGGGCATGTACCCTGACCAGGAATCGAACCATGACCTCCTGGTTTACAGGTCGGCACTCAACCACTGGGCCACATAGGCCAGGCCAAGTATAAATTATCACAACACTTCAACAAGCTACTTAGTAATATTTATCAAAATAAGTGCACAATTGCTTTGACCCAGCAATTTTACTTCTCATATTTTATCCTACATTAATACAGAAACATATGAAACATAAATACAATCATCTTTTTGTTTGTCATTGCAAAAAAGTTAGAAATAACCAAAAAATATTTCAATGAAATTGCTTACATACATTTCCACAAATTTTACAATAAACATGTATCCATTTTATAATTTCAACAAAAACTTTAAGTATGAAAGGGTAGGAGAGGGAAGAGAAAACTTATTTAAAATGTTAAATTGGAAAATTAACTTTACCATAAATGACACAGACAATACAGGCAGTGCAGCTTCCTGAATCTTAACATTCTTCTATATTTCCTGGTTTTCACCTCATTTATTATAAATGATGTACTTTCTTATTTTAGACCAATAACACTTTATCATCTCCACCATCTCTTCTTGCATCAGCTCTTTTTTTATTCTTGGCAGGACTGACTTCTCCCTTTTTATAATCTAAGTTTACTTAGATTGTTTTAATTCAACAAACAGTAAAGAATGGTTGGAACAATTGCTATAATGAGGGTTTAGACTCCTGACTGATCCACAATTCCTATTTAACCCAGGCAGTAGCTGGAATTAGTTCAATTTTTTTTTTTTTTAGTTTATCTGTTTTCTTTTACTGACTCTGAGACTTTCCTGACTTCCCTCTGCCTCCTCTTCAGTTCACTGCTTCTTCCTTCCCTCTCTCTTCTTTCCTCTCTCCTCTCCCTCCATACAGATTATGAGCACAATTTTTCCTCATCTGCCTGGCTGCAGCTTAGTCTAAAGCAAGAAGAGGACACAGTGACTGGAGGAGGGAAATCATTTACTGGCAGAATTTAGGCTTGTGTATGTTGCCTTCTGCATAAAGAAACCTCTCTGCTTTGATCATTATCTTATGTTAATTTTTTTGAAACATCCTGCTATCCTTTTCGTTAAACCATCAGGATCTCATTATTAATAACTCCTTGTCCCCATGCACATTTCATCTCTTCAGTCATTCAGTAATTTACATCTGTCCAATTGTTACCCTTGCCTCACTTCTGCTTTCACTCATTCCTTTAGCAGTGCTAGCAACATGCACAATTAAGAAACGGACACTTTAGAGGTGAAGGTTTTAATAAAATAAAATGAAAACAGCTTAAATGCAGACAACAGTATGGTGGTTACCAAGAGAAAGGGGGTGGGAGGTAGAAGAGGGTAAAGAGGAATAAATAGTGACAGAAGGAAACTTGACTTAGGGTGATGAACACACCATACAATATACAGATGGTGTGTTATAGAAATGCACACCTAAAACCTATATAATTAGCCGAAACCGGTTTGGCTCAATGGATAGAGCATTGGCCTGCGGACTCAAGGGTCCCAGGTTCGATTCCAGTTAAGGGCATGTACCTTGGTTGCGGGCACATCCCCAGTAGGGGGTGTGCAAGAGGCAGCTGATCGATGTTTCTCTATCATCGATGTGTCTAACTCTTCCTCTCTGTAAAAAATCAATAAAATATATTTTAAAAAAAATAAAAATAAAACCTATATAATTATGTTAACCAATGTCACCCCAATAAATTTAAAAAAGAAAGAAAGAAAGAAAATCAGCATGAGACAAATCTTCAAAGATAAAAGAAAGATATTGACTTTTCAATGTATTAGGTAATACTTCAAAGTTCTTTTTTAACATTTACAACTGAGGTAAATTTTGTTATTGCTTTCCAATAACATGTAAAGGGTGAGATAGAATGGATATATCATGACAAATGAACTAAGATCCTGAAAGATAAAAAATGATTTACTTGTTAGCTCTTAATATTTAGAAGTCAAAAGAAGTCAGATCTGCTATTGAGACATTACACCTGTGAGTCTGCAAAAGGAGCGTAGGTGATATTGTAAAGAGATGTTATTTCATCCCTTTGAAATAGAAAATTGTCTAAGAGAAACACCACAGTCTTAACAGGTTTCTTTACCTCTTGACTCCTTGCTCCATCCACCCTCTCCTTTCTAGAGAGATCTACCTAATAATATTCTATTCTCCAAATTCTAAATACCTTAGTGTGGCATCCATCCACAGTCTGTCCTCCTGCCATTCTCTCACCTTGCATCCACCCCATTGCCTTAGTGACGTATGGGTATTCCCTGGTGGAATTCACTATGATGACCCATACTATCCCCACTGTCTGGAATCCTTTTGCCAACCCGCTGCATAGCTACTTTCCTCTGACAGCTGTTGTCTCAGCTCCAGAGTCACCACTCCGTGTGTGTGCCTGACTCCCTAAGCAAGCATAGGCACTCCTTTCTCGTCTCCTCTGTCTTTGCACATACCTCCATTATAGCGCGCGCGCACACACACACACACACACACACACACACACACACACACTATACATTTATACATACTATTGTAGATACTTTGTTTAGTGTATCTAGTTCCTCACTATATTGTACTTTTCTGCAAGCAGAAACCATATCTTTTCATCTCTATGACCTCAGCATCTAGACTGGCACCTGGCATTTAGAAGGTGCCTATATCAGTGAGAGTTCTTGCTTACAAAAGTCAAGCATGGTTAAGTTATGAGAAGGCTGCATAGAGAAATGGGCTCAGAAAATGGGCAGAAACCAAAGGATTGGGGCTGCAGAACCCAAATAAAAGCCATGTCATAGGAACAGTATAGTTACCTCGCTACCACAGGTCAGTGCCGACATCACTGTGTGGACACATGGTGCTGACATCGCTAGACTCTAAATACTTTTTAATTATTTCTAGTCCTTGTTTCACTGCCCCACACTGAAAATTCTGGGGGCAAGCCTCCAGATAGCTGAGCCTAGTTCATGAATTACAGGTAATGGTGATAGGGAGAGTAAGGAGAAAGAGACCTCACATTTCATCAATCTTGCCATGGATAATCCCCCAACAGTAAGAAAAATTATACCCTGAGCAGAAAAATAATTTTAATGCTCATGACAATTACCAAATATTAATCATGTTGCCATCATTGACTACAACAATGAACAGAATATATTTAAGGTGCACTTAATAATTTTGAATCCAACTTTAAGAACAATAAAATAAATTTTATTACCTCTGATTATTACAGATTTGTGTAACAGAAATAAATTTCACTAGGCAAATCTATTTGGGCAACTTTTAAAAATAACCTGGACTATCAAAAGATTTTTGAAGTAGGGAAAAAGCAAATATAAATCTAATAATGCAATAGGTAAAGCATACTATCCCAACTCAACTACTGATTACATCAAAGCGATCACAGAAATTGCCTAGAAGAGAAATGACCATGTTCTTTATTTAAATGTTATCTACTTAAATGTCTACTAATCAATTACAAAAATGTCTGATGTACATAAAAAATTATGAGACATTGGACAAGGCAGGAATGTTGCACATAACTGAACACATAAAAAGAGACACATTTGAGAATAAAACCCTCTAAGTACAGTCTCACTGTATACGCAGTGAAACTGAGGCTAATAAATGTGTTGCCAGCATACCACACACCAGAAATTCTAGAGAAAGTTATTCAGGCTGCAGGGATGTTATCTTGGATGGAAGACTGAATATGCAGGAAGAAGTAAAAAGCACAAAAAAGTAAATATGTAAGTTAATATAAAATATTTTAAATTTATTTTAAAATAGTTGAATGTTTAAAGTAATAATGATGATGTTTTATTGGCTTTTATACATAGAACATTAAAACATATGTCAAAAAGAAGCACAAAGTAGCCCTAGCCAGTTTGGCTCAGTGGATAGAGCATCGGCCTGCAAACTGAAGGGTCCCAGGTTTGATTCCAGTCAAGGGCACATGCCCAGGTTGCAGGATCGATCCCCAGTAGGGGGCATTCAGGAGGCAGACGACCAATGATTCTCTTGTATCATCTCTCTCTCCTTCTTCCTTCCTCTCTGAAATCAATAAAAATGTATGTTAAAAAAAAACACACACAAAGTATAGGAAGTGGCATGAATGGCATTCCAGATAATGTTCTTACTTTACTGTTGAAATAGTGTAATATGAATTTTGAGCTTGACTATAAAATTTTAATTGTATATATTACAAATGCTTTATACTAACCTATAAAATTATTGCAAAGGATAATCCAGTAGAAAAGCTACACTACAATAAAAATATACTCAATTCAAAATGGGAAGGAAAGGACATAAGGATAAAAACACACAAACAACCAAATGGAACAAACAGAAAACAAAATAGCAAGACAATACTAGTATACTTATACAAATATTGAGTAATTGCATTAAATATAAATGGACTAAACATTCCAGTTAAAAGATCATCAGAATGCATAAAAATAAGACCTAGTCATATGCTATTTACAAAAGATACAATTTAAATGGAATGTCATAGATAATGAGAAAATTACATCAAGGAAAGATATATACCATGCAAACCCTAACTTTAAAAAAAAAAAAGCTATTGTAAAAAAAATAGCTACTTTGTTACATTAATGTTAAATAAAGTAGGCTTCATAATGAAGCAAAAAGAGGAATATTTCATATTGATAAAAAGTCAATTCATTTTAAAAACCTAATTATGAAATGTATGTACCTAACAACATACTCTCAAAACTTACAAAGCAAAAATTAATTTGAATTCAAAATAAATAGACAATCTTACAATATAGTTTGCAGTTGAAGAATTTTTGGAAACTCTAGATAAGCTCATTCTGGAAGGAAATTGGCAGAGCAAATATTCCATATGGATAAAACGTCCTTATTCTGGAAACTGATGCCTGAAAGAACTTTTATCCAGAAGGATGTCAAATCAATGTCCGGTTTCAAGGCTTTTAAAGACAAGATAACAATATGGAATCTAAGTAACAAAATAAACTGGTGAATGGAGTGGATCCAGAGACATGGGAACATCGAACCTAGTGCAAAATCTCAGAGGGAAGGCAGGGGAGGGTGGGTGGGTGGGAGGTAATCAATCAAAGACCTTGTATGCATATATGCATAATCTATGGACACAGACAATAGAGTGCTAAAGGCCTGGGGTGGGGGGAGGGGGGCTGGAGAGGGTCAATGGGGGGAAAAGGAAACATATGTAATACTTTCAATAATAAAGAACTATTTTAAAAAATGAAGACAAGATACAGTCTTGCTTGGGGGCAATGTGGCAGGCTACATTGAAACCCTTTGTGATCTGGCACAGTGAGAACCTCAGGGCTTCAGGCGTATCAGTAAGCACACACTGCCATCCTACTGCAGGAGCAATAAGAAGTCATAGACGATCGAGCTCTTTTTTCCAAGATGCCCTCCTGAATTGCTATGCCAGCAAATGGAGATGTACTTTTTGGAGAATAACATACCTTTCAAGATTCTGCTCCTTGTTGATAATGCTCCCAGACATCCTCCTTTCATTAGTGATGTTTATCCCAATAACAAAGTGGTTTTAATCTCTCCTAACACCACCAATTTGAACCAATAGATCAAGGAGCTCTATTACCTTTTAAGGCCTACTACCTGAAGAGGACCTTTGTCCAAGCTATTGATGACACTGATGTAATTCTGGGAGGATTACATCTATGACTGCCTCGGGAACCTTGTTTGGGCTTGGAGTGATGCCACCAAGGACTGTAGGAATGGCATCTGGAAGAAGACACTTAAGAGGTTTGTCCAAGGTTTCAAAGTAGTTGCCAAGGAGGAGAAGACTTCAAAAATTAACAGGGTTGTGATTCAGGTGGCAAACAACTTTCATCTGGGCGTGGAGGAGGATGACCTAAGGAGGTGCTGTTGGAACTGGAATAGGAATGCATGGCTGAAGAAGAGGCAAGATCAAAGGAAACTTCAGGAAAACAAAAAGAAAACCAAGAACGTTCACAGTGAAAGGGTTAGCAGAAGCTTTTTCAGATCTCAAAAGCTCCTTCAAAGTGTGAAAACATGGGCCCCAACACCAAAGGATTTTTATTAATAGAGAGAAATGTTCACGTTGCATTATCTGCTTACAAATATATGATGAAAAAAAAAAAAAAAAGCCAAATGAAGCCAACCAGCATGGACATATCTGTGAAAAGAGTGACACCTCCTTAAGAAGATCCTCAGACAAGTCCTTCAGGAAGTGTTCCGTAAGAGGGCATTGCTGCCAAAGGAGACAGGACACTCCCATGTGCGTTCTGGCCCCTGAAGACCTACCACTGGGACAAGACACAGAGGTGGAAGACAGTGATATTGAATCCTGACCCCATGTAGGCCTAGGCTAACATGTGTGCTTGTGCCTTAGTTTTTAGCAAAACAGTTTAGAGAGTAGAAAATAAACAATTTTAAATATAGGAAAAAAGCTTATAGAATAAGGACAAAAGGATTTTTGCACTGATGTACAATGTGTTTGTGTTTTAAGATAAATGTTGCTATAAAAGAGTTAAAAATTTATAAAAAGTTAAATTAAGAGCTAATATGCTAATTAGAACAAACAACAGAACAACCTCCGGATGACCTTCTGGACAACCGTCCAGGCGAACTTCAGGACAAAGCCGGGGTTGCGAGGGCCAAGCCCCTTGCACGAATTTCGTGCATCGGGCCTCTAGTAAAGTTATAAAGTTACAGTAAGCTAATGTTAATTTATTGAAGAGAGAAATATATCCTATATAATAAAGATGTAATATGCAAATAGTCATTATGCCGTGATGTGTAACAACCAACCGTGTAATGACTGGATCGTGGATCAGCAGGAAGGTGGGGCAGTAAGCTACAAGCAGGTGGCAGAGAGCTACAGGAGGGGGCAGGACAGCAAGCTATGGGGGGAGCGGGGGGGCAGAGGGAGCTACAGGAGGGCGGGGCAGTGGGCATAGAGCTACAGGAGGGTGGCAGTGAGCTAATGGCTACAAGTGGGCCGAGGAGAGCTACAGAAGGGGGCAGGGCAGCAAGTTATGAGGAGGGTGGGCGAGGGGGCGGGGGGAGCTACAGGAAGGCGGGACAGCGGGTGGAGAGCTACTGGAGGGCGGCAGTGAACTACTGGCAAGCTACTGGTGCATGGATTCGTGCGCAGGGCTACTAGTATTTTATAAATTCGGTGCAACATAAATGTACAATGTTTATAAAGTCTACAGAAGTGTACAGTATGTCCTAAACTTTCGCATTCACGCACCACTTACTCACTGACACCCCAGAGCAACTTTCAGTTCTGCAAGCTCTGTTAAAGGTAAGTGCCAGCTACCAGTGAACCACTTTTTATTATTTATACTATTTTTAACTGTATCTCTTCTATGTTTAGATATGCTTAGATACAAAAATACTTACCATTTTGTTACAGTTGCCTACAGTACTCAGTACAGTAACATGCTGTAAAAGTTTATAGCCTAGGAACAATAGACTATACCATATACTCCAGTTGTGTAGTAAGCTATATTATCTATGTTTGTAGAAGTATACTCTGTGATGTTCACACAATGATGAAATTGCCTAAATGATGCATTTCTCAGAATGTATCCTATCTGTTAAGCTACACATGACTGTACTCTTACTTTACCTCTTCTCAGTGGTGTGAGGGAGCCAAATCCTGCCAGTTCTTACAGGCAAGGACAAGCTTCATAATTTACAGGGCCTAGTGCAAAGTGAGAAATGCAAGCCCATTTGGAGCAAGGAAGTTAATTTCTCATTCCCAAAGGCCTCCCACCCCAACCCATGGCAGGTGGGCAATACCAAAAGAAACACTCTGATACCTCGAAGGGGAATGGGCGAGGGTCCCCAGCCGAGTTGGATGACTTTGATGTTTTTCAGTTCTACTATGATGCACCTAGGTATAAATTTGTTAAATTTTCTTATTTGGAATTTGTTGGATGATATTGGAATGTTTCATCATTTCTTGAAAATTCTCATCTGTAATATCTTCATATATTTCCTCTGCTTCATTCTCTCTTCTCAAACAGAAATTTCAACTAAATATATTTACACACATATGTATGTTTGACCTTTTCTGTTTATTCTTCCTATATTTTTACCTATTTTTTTATATTTTTCATCCCTCTGTCCCTCTGGACTATTAAGATCATCTCTTCAGTTTTTGTTGATTAATTTTTTCTTAGATGTGAATAATTTGTTTTCAACCGGTCTATTGAGTTTTCATTTTAATTATTATAATTTTTATTTCTAGGGTTCTGTTTTGTGCTTTTTCAGATTTGCTCAAATTTCATTTTATTGAAATACTAGAGGCCCGGTGCACGAAATTCGTGCTCTGGGGAGGGTGTCCCTCAGCCCAGCTTGCACCCTCTCTAATATGGGACCCATCGGGGGATGTCCAACTGCAGAATTAGGCCCGATCCTGTGGAATCGGGCCTAATCCTGCAGTTGGACATCCCTCTCACAATCTGGGACCACTAGCTCCTAACCGCTCACCTACCTGCCTGATTGCCCCCTAACTGCTTCCTTGCTGGCCTGATTGCCCCCTAACTGCTCCTCTGCGGGCCTGATTGCCCCCAAATACCCTCCGCTGCTGGCCTGATCACTCCCAAGGCTTTTATTAGTATAGATATGACCCTGCACAGAAAATTTTACTAACCCTGCTTTACAATAAGGGCTTGACGATTGAATCATTAGGACCAGACACCAAGATTTCCTTTCTTTGAATAGTGGAGGGAATACTTATCTTGTCTTTAAGTTGCCCAGAAATTAAAATGAGATAATGACTTAGAAAAGTATAAAAGCACCATATAAAGACAACTGTCTTTTTAATGACGTGGCAAAATGAAAAACACTTTTTATTCTCCCCTTCCTTCCTTTACAGCTTTTATTTAAACTTTGAAATTTATAAAAATTTCACTCCAATTTTCATTTCTTTACATTCAACATTATTTTGTATTGGTTTCAGGTTTTATATTAGTTACAGAATAGTGGTTAGACAATCATATACTTTACAAAGTGTTCCCCGATATTTCTAGTACCCACCTGGCATCATACCATCATTACAACACTACTGACTATATTCCCTATTTAAGTTACAATGGGTTTACAGGTTCCTTTCAGTCTTTTGTGTTTCTCATCATTCCTTTTCTTTCTCACTTCTTCCCTCATTTTCTTTATATAGTATCTCAATTGGCCATCAAAGCTCAGTGAAGGCACTGGGACACGCCTCATCCATTTTACAGACCAGGAAACTGAGGCCAATTCCAGTTGGCTGTGGAACTTGACTCAGCACACAGGAAGCCCTCAGAGCCATGCTCTTTGCGCTTCCTAAGGGGCAGCAGCCCAGCAAACAGAACAAACCTTCCAGTCAGGCTTCCCAGCCTCTTTCTCAAGCACCTCTTCATTGCTGATGCTCCACATTCTTTCCTCTCCCCCCATTCTTTACTGCCCCCGCTTCTCTGAAGCAGGTGGAAGGCTTCCCACTCACTGCCTAAGCATGCTCTGCTATGGGGCAGGGTGTAGCGAGCTTGCTTTTGGGTCAAGGCAGGAGCAGTAGTCACTGCCTCTGAAGTGTGAAGGCCTCCTGAGTGAGTCCCATTAGCACTGGGAGCTTCTCTGAATCATGTCAGTCAGTCCAGTACCCTGCAGTGCAGCACCCCTTCACTGAGGTGGCTCCACCCCTCAACCCCCGCCTCAGGCGTGAGGGTCCTTGCCCCTCTGCCAGGAGTCCTTCCATACCCCTTGATCCCTGGCTGGGCCCACCCACATCTTGGGGGCACTGCAGAACCTCTGTCTCTCTGCAGATGAGGCAGATCCCTGCCGTAGGTCTCGGCAAAGCTATGAATCTGTGGCCAGAGGCCTGGTCTGGGTCTCAGCAACCACATGCCTGCAATGTTCCCAGGGACCCTGGGAGGGGCTGGGAGAGTCCTGCCACGCCCCCCCAGGGTGGCGATTGCCCCCGGGACCCCCAGGAGCGCCTGGCTCGGCCCGGCCATGCCCCCCCAGGGTGGCGATCGCCCCCGGCACCCCCGGGAGCGCCTGGCTCGGCCCGGCCACACACCCCCAGGGTGGCGATCGCCCCCGGCACCCCCGGGAGCGCCTGGCTCAGCCTGGCCAAGCCCCCCCAGGGTGGCGATTGCCCCCGGGACCCCCAGAACTAAGAGGATTGGGCACCGCCATATTGGTCTTCTCTACCGCCAGATAAGCCACCCGGAGTCCCGCCCCCAGCCTCTCGCAGGCCCAATCATGGGCATAGCGGAGGTGCGGTCAATTTGCATGTTTCTCTATTATAAGGTAGGATATTTTCATTCTTTGTATTCTGTGTCCTATAATCCCAAAATATGAAGTTTGAATAATGGTTTGTTTTCTTTCTTTCATAGAATAGCTTATTTCCTTATCCTAATATATAAAAACCCAGGGTCTGTAACATCCAAAATGACCAAAGGCTTGACCAAACCCCAGGCTTCGTGCACAGCAGGCTCTGGTGGGCGGGGACTGGGGAGTGGGCTGAACTGCTGACATCTCAGGGAGAGAGAGAGGCAGGGCTGATCAGTGACTACTGTGGCTGCAGTTCAGACCCTGCTTCTCTCTCTCTCTCCAGGCCTCACCAGCAGCCGCACCTCTCTCTCTCTCCGAGAGATCAGCAGTTCAGCCTGCTGGCCAGCAGCCTGGGGTGGCTGTTGACCTGCCTTGCCTCTCTGATCAGGCCCGGAAATAGACCCAGAGATGCTGACTGGCATAGAAACCAACCAATCAGAACCTAATCTGGGTAAACTGCAAAGGCAGATCCTAAGGTGGGGGCTGAGGAGGGGTTTTAAGGGCAACAGCTATTTCGTGTAAGGTGTAAGAAAGCAGTTCTATTTTTAAATGACTGGTTTGGCAGTATAGTGCATATGGCTGGCTATCAGTCCAGATATAGGGATTATGTATTTTTGTCTGCCAAGAGCATCTCCTCCTGCTGAAGAAGGCTTTCCCCCTCCCCCCCATTTAAGCAAGCCTATCCTATATAATCTATCTATATTAATAAAAGGGTAATATGCTAATTAGACCAGGTCAACTGGCAATCTTCCAGACATCTGACTTCCTTCCAGACAAAGCCATGGTGGTGGGAGCTGAGACAGAGGCAGTTAGGGGCGATCAGGCTGGGAGGGAAGGGCAGTTGGGGGTGAGATCAGGCTGGCAGGGGAGGGCTGTTGGGGGTGAGATCAAGCTGGCAGGCAGGTGAACCGTTAGGAGCCAGCGGTCCCAGATTGCGAGAGGGATGTCCAGCTGCCAGTACAGGGATCAGGCCTAAACCAGCAGTCAGACATTCCCCAAGGGATCCCTGATTGGAGAAGGTGCAGACTAGGCTGAGGGAACTTGCCCCCCCCTCCCCCCCCCCCCCCCCCGTGCATGACTTTCATTCATCGGGCCACTAGTATTTAATAACATTTTTTATTATACACTGTTCATATGCCTTGTAACTTTGTGAAAATGTGTTAATGCCTGGTTTGAAGATATGTTATTCCTTTCAGGTGTCTTGAGGTACCTTAAACTGAATTCTCAACTTGGATTTTTGACTAGCCAGGTAGCATAAATTAGGGTCACAAAATCGAATTGTGGTTATAAATATAAAAAAAAACAAATTTAATATTTTCATTAACTACCAAGTTTTGAGACTGGCACTTTTTCTTATACTTTACCAAAGAGAAAGAGGAGGTAGATTTATTTCTAGTCAATGCACACTGTGAATGTGAAGTCCTTTGTGACTTCAGCTTTATGTAAGGGATTTTTTATTAGACTCTCACTTTAGGTGGCTTCCAGAATGGTTTTTTCCCTTCTAAAATTTCACAATCTCACAAAATCAATGCTCAAGTTCTCATGCTGTGGTTACTGCCCACCCCCAAACTCCCACCCCAAAGCCTGTTTTGAGTGTGTTCTCCATGCACTTATCTGGGTACCCAGGTACACCACTGTCTCTGGCCTGCATGTTTCTTATTTCTTGCCATTAATGAGTGCAATTAAAGAGTATTTTTTTATATTTTATCCAAAACTTCTTTTGGCCTTTTTCACACAATTTGTTAATGCCCTATTGTCTTAAGTGCTCAAAACTTGAGTCTGTTATGAATTATTTGGCTGCAAAATAAAAAAGATAATAATTTAATAGTTGCTATAAATAGTTGTGTCTTTTTCTCATGAAACAAGAAATCTGGAGGTAGATATTCCAGACCAGTGCAGTTGCTCAATGACAATAACGAACACTCAGGATTTTTCTAAGTCTCTGCTCAGCTAAATTTAGCGTTTTCACTTTTATCTTCATTGCTTGTCAACATAGTTACAAGTTAGCTACTGCTCCTTAAGGAATTAGTTCATTTTATCAGCAGAACAAAGGGGAAAAGCCAAAAGAAAAAAACGACTGGGCCAACTAAGTTAGCTCCTTTTTATTAAGAAATAAAGAAGTCCTGGCCTGTTTGCTCAGTGGTTAGAGTGTTGGCCTGCAGATTGAAGGGTCATGGGTTCAATTCCAGTCAAGGGCACCTGCCTTGGTTGCAGCCTCCATCCCCAGTGAGGGGCATGCAGGAAGCAGCTGATCAATGATTCTTGCTCATCATTGATGTTTCTATCTCTCTCCCCCTCTCCCTTTTTCTCTGAAGCCAATAAAAATATATACATGAGGCCACGCGCCCCTGGGTCTGGGAGAGGCCACGCGCCCCCGGGTCCGGGTAAGGCCATGTGTCCCTGGATCCGGGTGAGGTCTCTCGCACCTAGGTCCGGGTGAGGCCACGCGCCCCTAGGTCTGGGAGAGGCCACGCGCCCCTGGGTCTGGGTGAGGCCACGTGCCCCTGAGTCCGGGTGAAGCCGTGCCCCTGGGTCTGGCCGAGACCAAACCAGAGGGAGTCGGACCTCCGTTACCACCATTTGTCCACCATCCAGAGCTGAGGGGTCAGTGCTGACATGTACACATAAGGAACTGGTGGACATTGAAATTGGGTCTCTAAAGAACTGTTGGTCCAGAAAGAAACTCACTACAGACTGATTCATCTGCCTGTCAGCATAACTATTATTGCTCGTCTCACATTCAGTTCTTATAAGTATATCTCTAGTGACACATGATCTCGCTCATCTAGGGGAAATGATGAACAATATAGACTGATGAACAAGAACAGAACCAGAAACAAGGAGGCATCGATCGGACTATCGGGCCTCAGAGGGAGGATAGGGGAGATTGGGGGGAGGGGGGAGAGATCAACCAAAGGACTTGTGTGCATGCATATGAGCCTATCTAACGGTTAAGTTCAACAGGGGGTTGGGGCATCCGTGGGGAGGGGTGTGGGATGGGAATGGGGGGATGAGGACAAATATGTGACACCTTAATCAATAAAGAAATTAAAAGATATATATATATATATATATATATATATATATATACATATATTTTTTAAATTTAAATTCTTTATTGTTTAAAGTACTATATAAGTCTCCTTTTTCCCCCATTGACCTCTCCCCAGCTGCCCCACCCCCCAGCACATGCCCTCACCTGCCCACCTTGTCTGTGTCCATTGGTTATGCTCATGTGCATGCATACAAGTCCTTTGGTTGATCTCTTACCCCTCAACCTCCACCCCCCACCTTTCCTCATAGATTGGACAATCTGCTCAATGCTTCTATGACTCTAGTTCTATTTCTGTTCATCAGTTTATGTTGTTCATTATATTCTACAAATGAATGAGATCATGTGATATATTTTTTTAAAATCAATGAAACATAAAATGATATTCTTGGGTGAGGATTAATTTAAAAAAATAAAATAAAAATTCATTTTCTCTTATATTCTAAGTACAACATGGAAAATAACTTAATTATAAGATATATATGTGTATATGTATGTATATGTACATATTCACTTAAAATTATTAATAAGTTCATAAAAAAGAAATAAAGTAAACTTTCTCATGTTTCTCATTGGCAGAACTAAATTACATGGCTACCTTGGACAAATAAATGGCAAAGGTACATGAAAATATAATTTCTAATTTGGACCAATCACAGCCTATTCCCTGAAGATAGGATAAGACCCTACTCTTCTTGAACTCAGTTCTCCATTGCTATCTGAATAAACGTGAGTTCTGTGAGCAGACAATAGGGAGCTGGGGAATTCACACTGATAGGCATTAGACTCTAATGGTTCTCAACCTTCCTAATGCCGTGACCCTTTAATACAGTTCCTCATGTTGTGGTGACCCCCAACCACAAAATTATTTTCGTTGCTACTTCATAACTGTAATTTTGCTACTGTTATGAATCGTAATGTAAATATCTGTGTTTTCCGATGGTCTTAGGCAACCCCTGTGAAAGGGTCGTTCGACCCCCAAAGGGGTCTCAACCCACAGGCTGAGAACCGCTGCTGATTAGAGTATGTCTAATATTCTAACACCTAACACTTTCTCAGCATCAGCCCTTTCTACCTGGAGTGCCTTGTCTTTTCCTTTATCTGTTTGCATAAGTCTTCATTTTCTTTGCATCCAAGCTTAGGGCTACCTTTTGTTAAGGCCTTTGGCCTAATCCTCTGCCCATGGGGCTTACTCTCTTCCCATGCATCAAGTGGTAATCAACTATTATAGAGTGCAACTTTCATCTGAGTATGAGCATTTGCTGCATTATGTTATTCTTTCCATCTCCAAAATCAGAGAGTAAGCTCCTTAAGAGTATGACTCATGTCTCGTCACTCAGCCTCAGACCTTGAACGTACTATATGCTCAATCAGTCGATGTTAATTGTTTACTAAAGAACAAATTGACTCTCATTACTTCTGTTCTCCATAACTCTGTTTAATGACATCACTTCTTTGATACTTATCCTAAACCCTTATCCCACGACTCTGTTTTATACCTTAATCTTATTTATTTCTGCTTTTTAACTCCAATTAACTACTCACATAGAATCTGTCCTTCCAGATGATTTGTTGTAGGTTACCATGTTCCCCCTTGGCTCATGTGATTCTGTGCTATTCTAGTTATCCTCCTGTTTCTGTCTTTTCCCACCTCTTTTGCTGGTTCCTCTTTACCCATTATTCCTATTACCTTTCACTCTCTGTCTCCTGCGAGTTCATATTTAGACCACCTTTCCTCATCAGCCTTATTCTTTTCAGCAGTCTCATTCTGACTTGGATGACTCCCAAAAGCAATGAGAATAGTTCTATTAATTTCTTTATCTTTACTTATTGCCTCGTTATCATCTCAAGCTCAGAATTTCCAAAACTAAATTTATCATCTTAAATCCAAACATAGCATTTATTCCAATTTTCCTATTTATCCCACTGATACCATCAGACAATAGTCACATGATCTCACTCATATGTAGAATCTAATGAACAAAATAAACTGATGAACAAAACAGATCCAGAGGCATAGAAGCATAGAACAGACTAACAAATCTCAGAGAGCAGGGAGGGGGGCAGTAGAAATTAACCAAAGAACTTATATGCATGACCCATGGACACAGACAATAGTGTGGTGAAGGCATCCTGGGGAGAGGGGGAGGTGCCGGGTGGAGGGGATCAATAGGGGGAAAGGGGATATCTGTAATATTTTCAACAATAAAGATACATTTAAAAAAAAAACTTTTCTAATCTTAGAACAGTAAATATTTGAGGTGTTTCTACCTGTTCCTGTCATGGTGATTCAATCTTTGAAGTGACTCTGAAATCGATTACTTCATTTTTCCTCCTTTAAAGCTCAGGCATATTTACCACAATTAACTAATAATCTCAAGCAATTCTTCTTGTCACAGATGCCTTATTTCTTCAATCTTTCCTAAACAGATTAATTTCATTTTAATTAACTTAAATGAAGTCATAACTCTGAGCCAGAAACCTTCCATGACTCTCCACTATCCACAGCATGAAGTCTAGATTCATGAGGCTGCCTTCCAGAGTCAAGTCTAATCTGATTCCCTTGACATAGTCAAGTTAGTTGTCCATTCCCCCAACATGAATGAAAGTTATACTAGAATAAGTTCATTTCACCTCTGTGGGGTTTTTTTTTTGTTTTTGTTTTTAAATATATTTTCATTGACTTCAGAGAGGAAGGGAGAGGGAGAGATAGAAACATCAATGAGGAGAGAGAATTACTGACCAGCTGCCTCATGCATGCCCCTCACTGGGGATCGAGCCAGCAACCCCAGCATGTGCTCTGACAGAGACTCCAACCGTGACCTCTTGGTTCCTAGGTCGATGCTCAAGCACTGAGCCACGCCTCCCTGGCTCACCTCTGTGTTTTTACTCTGCCAGGCTTCCACCCACCTTTTCCCAGATTAGCAGCTTTGCTCCTGCTTCTCCCACAGAGGACTTGCAGAGATCACCTTGAATGAACAACAGAATCTTATTCCTGATATTCAGGAGCCAATAAAACCTTTTCTCTACTTTCAATAGATTTGACACCCTAATGAGCGTACAGAACAATGGATAACATGTACTATGGGTTCTTTTTAGCAACAATTATTTTCATGTTTTTCTTATACATTCTTTATTGGGGGTTTTGTTGTTGCTGCCATTGTAACTCTCTTGTGTGCTAACACCCCCCCACCTTTTTTTAAGATATGCATTTTATGAAATTTGAAGATGAAAAGAGCTTGCTTGAAACCACTTAGCTGACCGGGGGGCTGTACACCCTTACATGATCCTATTTTTGTTTTCAAAAGAGAGCAACTCCATATGGATATTGGTCTTCTGAGGGGACTTACACAGGTGGCAAGCCACTTAACATGGTGGAGATTTCCTTTTAATTATGTTCAGGTTGGATGCCTCTTACAAAATAAGTAATCTGGACTGATTTCTTTTTGTCATTGTATCAGAATGTTCACACTAATATTTTTTTTTCTTTTGAAGATTGTTTGTTGGAAAACAGTTTTGATTTTTAAGACTCTGTTCCATTTGATTTTAATGTATTTTCTTTCCCAATAGAGCAGAGACATCTCAAAAAATGTTTTTCTTTAATGTTGTTGTTTTTTTAATCTGGAATAATGTCTTGTAAAAGTGAAAAGTGCCTGCATGCTAAAACAAATGTGCACTTGAATGCACAATTGATTAACCAATTTTCAAATAATTAACTTTTTAGATTTTGCATGTGCATTTGTTGCTCATTTGACCATATAATAATTAATTAGCCTAATTATAATGGATTGCACCTTCAAATCCTGCATGCATATTATAATAGAATGACAGCATTTTATATTACTTTTTATATTTTAGTCAAACAGACAAGCACACACCAGCAAAGGAAGAGAGTTTTAAGGTGAGGGACATTTTACATCTGTGGAAGTTGACATTTTGATTAATGAAGTGTTACAGTTGTTTCTAATGTATTTATTTGGTGGTGTATTCAGCAAAATTAATCCTGATAGATGAAATGTGTTTAAAGCATTGCTTACAAAATGAATGGTGTCTCCAAGCTAATAGAGTTATAAATGAACAGAAAAAAAAAATGAAGAAGACTTTAAAAATGAGTCAAGTGAAAATAAATGCCAGATTAAAAAACAATTTACTCTGTGTGTCTGGAGAGCCAAAGAGAACTCAAGTGCAAAGAATTTGACTTATGGTCTAAGTGAGCAGCTGAAATATTTAAATATCAGGCTAATGCTATTCAGTCAGAATGGTGGGAGAGCTGCTTCGAGATGAGCTGCTTACCTTCACTTGTGGTATGTACAGCTGAATGACAAAAAATAAAAGTATGGCCCAGGTGGTATGGCTTGTCTGTTCAGTGGGGAGCATCAGCCTGTGCACCAAAGTGTTGAAGGTTCAATTCCTGGTCAAGGGCACTTACCTGTGTTGCAGGTTCCATCCCCTGGCCCCAGTTGGAGCACATGTGAGAGACAACCAATTGCTGAGTCTCTCTCACATCAATGTCTCTCTCTCTCTCTCTCCCTCTCTCTCTCTCTCTCTCTCTCTCTCTCTCTCTCTCTCTCTCTCTCCCTTCCCTCCTTCTCTTCCACTCTCTCTCAAAAGATAATCAATGAAAATAATATCCTTGGGTGAAGATTAACAAAACAACAACAAAAAACAAACAAATGAAATTCTGTCTTTGGTGGTATATTGAGTCAAGCAAAGAAGTACAACCAAGGCACTCATAAGTGATTACAGGGGGTCATGGTATAACTTGAGAATTAGGCAAGACAAGAGCCAGAAATAATGAGTTGACTCAGGCATCAGAAAAGCAATGGGGATGAGCACAGAAAACTGAGGCCGGCCCCTCTGCAGGAACTTTTGCCCATCTCACTTTTTGGTTTTGAAAGCAGAATAGGTCTATTTAAAGTGATCACCATAGGACACTTATCTACACACAAAAAAATTCTTCATTGCCAAGCTGGCATGGCTCAGTGGTTGAGCATCAACCTATGAACCAGGAGGTCGAGGTTCGATTCCCTGTCAGGGCACATGCCTGGGTTTTGGGCTTGATCCCCAGTGGGAAGCATGCAGGAGGCAGCCTATCAATGATTCTTTCACATCATTGATTTTTCTATCTCTCTCCTTCTCCCTTCCTCTCTGAAATCAATTTAAAAAAATGTTTTAAAAAGAGTTATTATTTTACTAGAGGCCCGGTGCATGAAATTTGTGCACAGGGGGAGGGGTGTCCCTCAGCCCAGCCTGCACCCTCTCCAATCTGGAACCCCTCAAGGGATGTCTGACTGCCCGTTTATGCCCAATCTTGGTGGGATCTGGCCTAAACGGGCAGTCAGACATCCCTCTTACAATCCAGGACTGCTGGCTCCCAACCGCCTGCCTGCCTGCCTGCCTGATTGCCCCTAACCGCTTCTGCCTGCCAACCTGATCACCTCCTAACCATTCCCCTGCCAGCCTGATCAATGCCTAACTGATCCCCTGCCAGCCCGATTGCCCCTAACTTCCCTCCCCTGCTGGCCTGGTCACCCCTAACTATCCTCCCCTGCAGGCCTGGTCACCCCCAACTGCTCTCCCCTGCTGGCCCAGTCACCCCTAACTGCCCTCCCCTGCAGGCCTGGTCGCCCTTAACTGTCCTCTCCTGCCAGCCTGGTCACCCCCAACTGCCCTCCCCTGCCAACCATCTTTTGGCGGCCATCTTGTGTCCACATGGGGATGGCCATCTTTGGCTACATGGGGCAGCCATCTTGTGTGTTGGAGTGATGGTCAATTTGCATATTACCTCTTTATTATATAGGATAATAATAAAGTAATAATAAAATCTTGGGAATTCTCCTAAGATTTCCAAAATATATAGCCAAGGTATCACTCTTTGAAAAGGTCAAGTAAGTATAAATATTCTTTGTATAGAATAGCATAGAACTTAGGAGAGAGCTACATGAATACAAAGTCTGGCTTTATCACTCATTAACTATTTGGGTCAGGGCAAGTTACAAAATCTCTCTGTATCTTGGTTTTATCATCTGTAAATAAAGGTGGGTAATACTTATTGTTTATCTTTAATCTCACTCACCAGAATTTTAGGTGTATGAGAACAAACATTTTGATGGTATTATTCACTGATGTAGCACACATGCTTATAAAGTATTGAACACTTAATAGTTGCTTAAGAAATATTTGTTTACTAAATGAATAGATATATGAAGCATTTTTCATGCTTCCTCGCACTTAAGTTTTCAATAAATGAATGGTAAACAAAATTTAATTTGGTAGCCCCTCTACTTCTAGGTATAAGGAAGTAGCCATAGCAGACTCACCCTTCAACTAAAAGAAGTCAAGAGCCCCAGATAATATTTGATGGTATTAGGAGATACCAAAGCAACCAAGACTTGAGGAGATTGGATCAGAAAAAAGAACTACAGAGAAGTGATATGACATTTTGCCTCTACACTATCAGAGACTGGTATTGGGCAAGAATGGAGGGAAGGATGATGATGGGACCATTGCTAAAAGGCAAAGAATCCAGCAGAGCTTATAGAAATCTAAAGTGTGAAAAAACAAAAATTAAAGTTTGATGTGCCTGATATACAAAGGATTCCCCCAAACAAGCAGAAAGTTATTGAAATAAATAGCAAACACCCTGGCAATCATACGGTGCTGAGAAGAAAGGTATTGGAGTTTAGGACTAACCAATAAGGAGGGTTCCTAGGAAATACCCAGAACTTTAAAATGAGAATGCTACAGGGCTACACCTTAGCAGTGGTAGCAAACTAGAGATAACCCAAGCCATACTCAAAATTCAGTCCAGCCTCAAGTCAGCTCACATCCTGTTTTAATTAAGGTGAGAGGCCCTTACACTAGCTGCCTAAAAGAGGGTAGGGATAATCCTTTTTATAAGGGTATGATCAAAATAGCTTATATAGTCCTCATATATAATCCTATATAATAAAGATGTAATATGCAAAAAGACCATCATCCAACACACAAGGTGGCCGCCCCCATGTGGTCAAAGATGGCCATCCCCATGTGGACACAAGATGGCTGCCACAAGATGGCCAGTAGGGGAGGGCAGTTGTGAGCTATCAGGCCAGCAAGGAAGGGCAGTGGGGAGGGACCAGGCCTGCAAGGGAGGGCAGTTGGGGATGACCCAGGTCTGCAGGGGAGGGCAGTTGGGGGAAACCAGGCCTGCAGGGGAGGGCAGTTAGGGGTGACAAAGCCTGCAGAGGAGGGCAGTTAGGGACAATCAGGCTGGCAGGGGAGCAGTTAGGCATCGATCAGGCTGGCAGGGGAGTGGTTAGGGGGTGATCAGGTTGGCAGGCAGCAGCAGTTAGGGGCAATTAGGCAGGCAAGCAGGTGAGCTGTTGGGAGCCAGCAGTCCCAGATTGTGAGATGGATGTCCAACTGCCCATTTAGGGATCGGTCCTAAACGAGCAGTCGGACATCCCTCAAGGGGTCCCAGATTGGAGAGGGTGCAGGCTGGGCTGAGGGACACACACACACACCCATGCACAAATTTCGTGTACTGGGAACAAAACCACAGGTAACACTTTAAAATTATTGTGATAGCCCAGCCAACTTGGTTCAGTGGTTGAGCATCCACCTATGAATCAGAAGGTCACCATTCGATTCCTGATTAGGGCACATGCCCAGGTTGTGGGCTCAATCCTCTTTGTGGGGCGGGCAGAAGGCAGCTGATCAATGATTCTCTTTCATCATCAATGTTTCCATCTCAGTCTCTCCATTCTTCTCTAAAATCAATGAAAATATATTTAAATAAATTAACTAATAAAATAAAATAGTTGTGATTAACATATATAAGAAAATAGATTATAAGGTGAAAATTTTCATCAGAGAATTGAAATCCAGAAAAATAATCAAATGGATATTCTATAAATAAAAATAAAAAAATTCAACAACTAAAAGTGAAAATACATCAAAAGACTCAGCAGAAGATAATAAAACAAAAAAAATAAGTCATTAGAAAATATCCATGCAAAGTATGGAGAGCAAAGAAGATGGAGGAAAAAGGGCATACGTGACATATGGAGCATTGACTGGAGTCTCATAAGAAGAGGAGAAATAATATGATAGAAGCAATATTTTAAGAGATAATGGCTAAAAATTTTCTAAAACTAATGAAATGTATCAATACATAGATTCAGAAGGTTCTATGAACAAAACAGGATAAATGCAAATATAATCATGCTTGAGAAATCAGAGTCCAAAAAATGCTAAAAGTACAAGATAAGGAGAGATATCTTTAAAACAGCCAGAGGAAAAAGAGAAATTTCCTTTAAAGAAAGAATGATAAGAATGCTAGGTAAATTCTCAACAGAACTATGGAAACCAAGAAACAATGCAATGATATTTTCAAAGTCCTGAAAGAAATAACTGCCAAACTAAGACTCTATACATATTCCATGGTATCTTTTCAGTACATTCCAGGAGAGCATAGCAAGTAAGGCAAAAATTTGTCTTTGCAAATCCTCCCCTCTTTTGCCATTCTTCCTCCAAACTTCCTTCTTCCCCAGACCTTCATTACTCTTTGTTTATTTAGCATTTTAAAAATGAATTTGTCTACAGAAATCTTTTTTTTTTCACATCATGACACTCCTTCATTTATTCACATATTTATGGAACATCTAGTATACACCTTACACTATTTTCACGTCTAACAAGGCACAAACCAGTTCCTCTAGGAGTTTTATACTCTTAGTGATGTAGGCAGATCATAAAGACTAAAATAATATGTGCCTTTAGGTAATAATAAACACCATGAAGAACAAATAGAGAGGGTATGGACGTAAACAATGACAGATGAGCCTGGAGTATGGTGGTACAGGAATCCACAGACTATAATTTGAGAAATTCAGCCTTTGATTTATACCCACGTGCCAGCCAAAGGGAAAGAACATCTATAACAGGAGAAGGCTTGAAAATCCCGAACCCTCTCTCATCACTCCAACTGATGTTTGCTATGAAGATACTTTTTCTTTGACTTTGAAGACCAGCGCTACTGAGAGAGATCACTGGCCAGGTAAGCAGCAAGCAGTGTCGTGGGAGGCATCCAACAAACTCTGAGGTACAGACCCTCAAATTGTTCTTTGTAGGTAGTACTTACTCAATGTACTCCTAGGGCAATTTTCCCTTCTTATAAAATTGGAGGAATGTTAATGGTTACACATTTTGTTGAACTTTAAAAATCTCAGCCGTCCAGTTTACTCTACAATATTGATAATTAGTAAAAAATGGACTGGTGTGATTTTTTTCCTTCCTACAGACATAGAAATTGGATTGCCAGGTTCCATACTACTCCTCATATCATTAAGCAGGCCAATTCATGCCTTTTTTAATTCACTAATTCACCACACCTATTAGATACCTGCTGTATTTGCAGCGCTGTGTTAGGAGCTGGGCACTCAAAAAACAAATTTGACTCAGAGGAACTTACTAGCACCCTGTGGGCAGATGGTTAGGGACTTTCCCTTGTGTTTCCCAGCTTCTGTCTTAAGAAATCAGTAAAATTTCACAAAGAAGAGATGTAACTCATTTGTTTCTCACTTTCCAAAGCCACAGAGAGCACAGTAAATAGATGCAGATGCCTAAGATACATTGTAAGGCTTCACTTGTGAACTCTTTGGATGGCTTTTAAATATTTAGGGTAATCAATGACCAATACAACAAATAGGCCAATCAATAGAAATGAAAGATCACAAAAACAGAACTTCCCCTTTTTTTCCCCCACCCCCCATTCTTCTGGAAAGGGTCCGCTCAGCAACCTAACCTCTAAACAGTCATCAGGCCTAAAGAACAGATACTTGGAACCCATTAAGACAGAGAAAGCAGTGATGCTAATCCACCACCTGAAGTCATATGACTCATCTGAAGCAGAAGTGGTAAGAAACAGTTAGGCCAGGAATCTGAAATTATGAGCACCAAAGAAAGTCATAATGGTTGTACTGATGAGTCATCTGCCATCTGGTTCTCATTAAGAAATGATAAGGCAAGGTACAGATAACAAAGAGTAGAGCAATACCAAAAATGTGAAGCGGACTGTTTTTCTAAAATAACAGAAGGAAAGATGACGTATATGAGAAGCTATCACAAGGAGACAAATATATTTAGAACCTCACTGAGCAGGCTGGGCAGAAATAAGTTTTGTGAAACCTAAAACTACAGAAATCTACATGAAAAGGGAAGACCTGTACTTTAATCAACCAGCAAACTGGAAACCAAGAGATTCAATAGGCAAGTTCCAGTTTACTAATTTATTCTCCCCACTTCACTTGCTGGCTGGACTTGCCATACCCAAGGCAGGAAAATATGTCATTCCAATGAGGAAAGAGAATACTGGATCTCTTCTTGATGCCTCCTTACCCATCAACCCTCTCCTATGACTCCTTTAGCTACCTTACTAAGACAGAGAATTATTCAATGGAATTGTTCTTTGTTCAGTGGAATTTCTCATTCTATTGTTCTTGGTTACATTGCCATTTTAGCACTAAATAACATTGTTTTATGGGGTATTGTTTGTACATCTATTTTTTCTAACAGATGGTAAATTCTTTGAGAGCAGAAGTGACAGTATATGCATCTATGTCTCTCCAGCACCCAGCAAAGTTCCTGGACCAGAACAGGAATTTAAAAATTCTTAATAAATTGAATTTAACTGAACTTTCCCTTGATATTTCATTTGTGGCCCATTGTCCTGTATATGGTTTTGGTTTCTTCTACAAAAACTCTATGAAATTCCATTGAAATTCTAGCTGCACCACTCAAAAATTTAGATAAAAGAGGGGCAGTGGTTGATAGTCATTCATTCTATAAATATTTATTGAGCATTTGCTACATGTTACACAGAGTTCTTGATGCTTGGGATATGTTAATAAACAAACTAGGATCCCTGCCATTGCAGAGGTTACATTTAAGTGGAGGGCAGAAACAGAAATTAAATATGATAAGTAGATATGTTAGAAGGTGGTAAGTAAGATAAGTCGACATGCTAGTAGTTAGAAGATGGTAAATATGATAAGTAGATAATAGTATGTTAAAAGATGATAAATATAAGCAGATATGCTAGTAGAAGATGATAACTGCCATAGAAAGAAGAAAACAGAGTAAGAAAGATCAGGAATGCCAGTATATAGGATTGAAGGTCATGCAGTTGCATCATCAGAGTGGACCTCATTGAAAAGGTGAGACTTGACCAGACCTGAAGGAGGTGATGGAGTCAGCAAAGTGGATATTTGAAAAAAGATGCATCACACTTTCTTCTCTCAACTCAGTAAAGGACTTTCAGCCAGTGATTGCTCCTTGAGACTCAGAAGACATGGTCAGTTTGCCAAGCTGCCAGAGCACTTGCTTTTGGCCCACTCAGTGAATTCTGTAAGGCTTTAGTCATTTAGTTACTGTTATGTGATGTGGGAGGCTGAACAGGAACAGAGAAAGGAGAAGTTCAGGACTCCAGCACAGGGCAGGGGAGGGGTGGGGAGAAGAGGAGACGGAGCTCCACCCTAATCTGAGATCAGGGAAGGTTATGGAATTGTTATGAGAAGCATGAAGTCAGATCTTTCCTATTTCCTAAATGTTTTTCCCTATAATACATTTAAATGATCTAAATCTGACATTTAAACTCACAGAATCTCTTTGCTGGAACCAAAGACTTCTTTTAACTGGTTTTATTTCCTTCATTCTATATTTCTTTGGCAACCAAAGGAGAGCAATCAAAACTACAATTTCTGGCCCAGTAGAAGAAATTATAATTTTGTGGTTTTAACCCTTGCTCTCTACCGGTCTTATCACTTTACATCTCTCTTTTCCTTGGAGCTTTTTCAACATAACTAATCAAAATATAGTTAAAATTTATTCATTCAATTAAATATGTTTAATAAGTGATTGGCAGGTCCCAGGTCCTATGTATCAAGAACACAAAGGTGAGAAGATGTGATTCTATCAGTGGTGAGAAACCATAACCTCTTGGGGTGCTGCTATTCCACAGACCAGAACATAATGGCAACAATTCACAAGAAAACAATAACATATAGTTGTCATGCTCTAGAAATGATTCAGTAAAAAAAATAATAAACATATTTTTCAACATTCTCTAAAGGGGTAAAACTTCAGAAAACTCATGTTCTTACCAATAATGATTTTACAACTGTCATTATCTTCCCCATAAAACTCTGAAACCCCAGAAACATTTATGTATCCACTTCTGGTTCCTGTTAGTAAATCTGTTTCACTGAAACACCTTAATCTCCCACATTTGCCATATTATTACTACACCGAAAGAAAGGAAGAGGATGGAAGCTTCCCAAAAATTAATAAAGAGGAACTAGAGACAATAAAGTTAGGCGGAGCCTTGAGGCAGGAACTAAGAACAACTATAACTGTAGAGGGTAATGTTTGTCAGGTTGTCAAAAGACCACAGACCTCTTGAAGTGGTTCATTTGGAGAGCATGCTTTTTCTGCTGTGGACTCCAGGGAGGCCTACCCATTTGGTGTTCATGGTGTGATCTGTGTAAGATGTAGATCCGTTGTCTGACAGGTAATTTTCCTTCAGCATTATTGGTCTTAACTAAAGAATCTCCCAAAGGTTCCTCAAAAAAAATTAAAAATGGAACTGCCTTATGGACCAGTGATTTCACTTCTGGGAATTTATCCAAAGAAACCTAAAACACGAATTTGAAAGAATATATGTACCCTTATGTTCATTGCAACATTATTTACAATAGCCAAGAAATGGAAGCAACCCAAGTGCCCATCAATAAATGAGTGGATAAAAAAGCTGTAGTACATAAATACAATGGAATATTATTCGATCATAAAAAAATGGAATCTCTCATTTGTGACAGCATAGATGGGCCTATAAGGTATTGTGTTAAGTGGAATAAGTCAGTCAAAGAAAGACAAATACCCCATGATTTCACTTATATATGGAGCATAAAGAACAATATAAATGAACAAACAAAACAGAAATAGACTAAGAGATACAGAGACTGATGTTTGCCAGAGGGGAGAGGGGTTTAAGGGCTAGGTGAAAAGGTGAAGGGATTGAGAAGTACAGATTGGTAGTTACAAAACAGTCATGGGGATATAAAATACAGCATAGGAGATTTAGTCAATAATATTTTAATAACTATGTATAGTAAGTGAGTACTGGAAGCACCAGGAGAAATACTTGGCAAAGTATATGGTTGTCTAACCTCTATGCTGTACACCTGAAACTAATAAAAAAAATAGTACTAAATGTAAACTGTAATTGAAAAAAAATTTTTTAATTTAAAAATAGGATCTCCTAAAATTCAAATAACAACATATAAACTACATGTGCATGGTGTGTGGTGTTTGAGCAGGTAGCTACTGACTGGTGATGGGGTTTCTCTTCTGCAGTAGGAATTGCAGATACGTGAGAATGGGAGGAGAAAAGTAATTATATCACAGACTTTCCTTGTTTTATTTATCCAGGAGACTCATTATTCCAAGGAAGATTTGGTACTGCTTTTTTGTTGTGGTTCTTGTTACTGGGCCCATCCTGTTCTGTACCCAAACGAAGTATTCCTGGAATTTAAGGTGTCATTTTACCAGCCTGACCACAGGTACCACATTGTTTGCCTTGCTCTGCTCTCCCTTTAAATAATACCTCTCTCTCAATTCTAATTTCAGTGTCTCAGTCTAAAACCCAGAGAAGAAGGAGTCCTCTGCCCCTGCAGGGCTTCCGAAAAGGTAAGACAGACCAGAGAAGCAGTAAAATGACGGGCCCATTGTTTAAGCCCAAAGCAGGGACTTCCCTTTTTGCATAAGCTGAGTCACACTTTTCCTGTTGTCAACTTGAAGCCTGTCCGTTGATGTACGATAGGGCTATCTTGCTGATGTATGAAGCCAAGCAGACAGGTTTCCTTGCTTTTGTTTGCCTTACCTTGGACCCTTACCAGTTAGAAGCTGTCCACTGGTCAAAGGAGATAAGACATGGTTTATTAAAGCTCGAATACTGTACTGAATGAACTCATTTCTGACCATTTTCGTCTGTTAAAATGCTATCCGAGGATCCTGCCTTGTGCAATCTTACTGATTTTGACACAAGTCTTTTGGAATGTATATGTGCATTTTATTCTTGATATCTGTTCAGTTGACACATGCTTTAAAACCACAGATATCTTTGATTGGCTGGCAAATTGTGAAAACAGGAAGTTAAAGGATGGACTCAACTGTGAAACAACCATAATAAGTGAAGCTTTCTGCTTACGTGCCAAGATGGAAAAGCTGCTATACTAAACAAACAAACAAACAAAAAATGAAATGATAATATCAACAAAATTTCCACAGGAATCGTGAACAGCCAGAATGTTCTAATTATTAAACTTTCAGGGGCTTACACCCAATGAAATGGTCTTCAAATCTTAAATCACAATATTGTTGCTAGGCATAATAAAATCTTAAACATTAGAAGGGGTGTGATAACATTTGCTCGCTAGGAAATATTTGTGATGGTACTTTTTTTGTGACAATCACCATTCAAAGTGAGTTTAAAAACTTGCTATTGTAATTGAATCCTTTCAGATATTTAGCAAATATCTACTGAGTGCTTACTCTAGGGCAGGGCTATGACAGTCATGGCATATTTTCTTCTTGTTTATAAGCCTTCTCACCAAGATTTTTCTATTTTTTATTTTATTTTTTTAATGTATGTTTTTATTAATTAGAGAGAGAGAGAAACATCAATTATGAGAGAGAATCATTGATTGGCTGCCTCCTGCACATCCCCTACTGGGGATCAAGCCACAACCCGTGCATGTGCCCTGACCAGGAATCGAACGGCGACCTCCTGGTTCATAGGTCGATGCACAAACACTGAGCCAAGCCGGCTGGGCACCAAGATTTTTCTTGTAATTCCTCAAGGTTGCCAAGCATCAGTCCTCATGTGATAGTCTTCCATGGCAAATTCTCAAAACAAAGGTTATCACTAGTGTAAGGAATAAAAATCCCAAACCAGTGGATGTAAAGAACACAAACAAATATTAGACTGAATGAACGAGGCAATTTTTAGACAAATAAACCAGAATTACTACTTTACTACTATGTCATAAGTTTAGGACTTACATTACTTTTATAATTTCAGAAATGTGAATGGATTTTTAAAATACTTGGATAAATTTTGAGGCAGAACCACTGTGGGCAGTAGAATGGGAAAGGACAGAGAATGCACCACATACTAGTATATGGTAAATACTATCCATCCGTCTTTCAACTATTTCTTTATAAAATGTGCTATATAAACTATGTCATGTGCCATCTATTCAGATAATTAGCTTTAAAAGTATGATCAATATCTCTCAAGGTCTAACTCTGCCAGAAAAGAATTAAAAATATCACAATAGGACATTTTAATGTCATCTTGCTGAAGAGAGAATAAAGAATTAATAATGAAGACTTAGCACAATTGATTGTTAGTTAGATGATTGTCACAATGCATTTACTAACCTTTTTAACCTTCAAACACCATTGTAAAAGATTGCTTAAGAAAGAAATACTTAGGGGGCAGTTGTAAATTCATTTCGGTCAGCCTTAATTGTATTTTAAAAATCTTGTTTCTAGGCCCTGGCCAGTGTGGCTCAATTGGTTGAGCATTATCCCGTGCACCAAAACGTCACTAGTTTGATTCCCAGTCATGGGCTGTGGCTTGATCCCCAGTAGGAGGTGTGCAGGAGGCAGCCGATCAATGTTTCTCTCCTTCTCCCTTCCTCTCTCTAAAATCAATAAAAACACTTTTTTTTTTTTTACAAAATCTGATTTCTAGACATTTAAAATCAAAATTAAAAAAATAAATCTAAATGTCTCTTTTTACAGATAAGGAAACTGAAGCACAAACAAATTGAGTGACTTCCAGAGGTCACAGCATTTATCCAGTGATGAAGTCAAGCCAAATCCAGGTCACCTAGACACCTAAGTCTGTTTTACATCTCTGAGCTGATGGAGGTAGGGTTAGGGGGTGAAATAAAAAACTGCATTCTAGAATTATCTTCTATCCCATATTGTGAAATTATTCCTTTTGGGGACAGAATCAGTCACTAATTGGAAAATCAGTGCATTAAATTTAAACTCATTGCATCTCTGTCTTAAGAGGTGTTACACATGTCATAGTTTTATCACATCCCTGGAGCATTCCAAAGGTGCTCACTAACCTGGACTATAAAATAGTCCCTTTTATTGTCTAATTGAAAGACAAAGAGTAAAGGAAAATTAAAAGTATAAAGACCCCCTCCAAGGAGAAATCCAGAGAAACTAGCAATAACAATGCAAAATTTTCAACTATGTAATTTCCAAGATTTTTATTTAACTGTAAAGTCAAATAACACTATTATTCATTTCACAGCTACAGATCAATTTGCTCAAGTGTGAACCCTATGGAATAACAACCATTTTCTCTTCAGGTGAATGATCCCGGTTTGAGTTACCCATACAATCTGATAAAAATACATTATTCCAGATGGACTACAGTTGCTGGGCAGGTGGAAATTTTTAATTAAAAGACTACAGACTTAATTATCCTAAATTAGGTGGTCAGAGAGAGAACGTATGAGAATAGAACTTTACCCCAAATCATTTATAAGTATACCAAATTTTTAAAAATTATTTTAGGAGAAAAAAACTTCAAAGAATATATAAATCTTGACATGTATGTAAGTAAAGTAAGTGTCAACTTTTACAGTCAAATTTTTATCTATAAGCTATAGCTACATTGAATATACTTATAATACAGTAACTTTCCATTTTCTCATACTGAGTCAACTCAGCTATAAATCAAGCTCAGGTGTTTTCACTCTCCTTTAGTTGATGGTACAGTATCCACCCTGATTCCCTTAGGCATAAGTGTAAGCTAAGGGTGAGTGACTGTGGTGAGTGACATGGAGGTCTGAGCTATCTGCCCATGCAGCTTACTTGTGCTGCCTTACTGCTTGTGAAATATCTGGATATACATTTTTATCTAATGAAAGACTGATGCTGGGCCCATCCTTGGCCAGTCTGACAAAAATTAGCTCATAATTGACAATTCAATTAGCATCCGATGGTCAAGAGTTCCATGTCTAGTAGGACCCAATAACATTCTAGGAGCCGTTTTTCAAAGAGCATGTGAAACAGCCTTCTGAGTAACCAAGTGTATGAGCTACAGCCAACATTCCCGGTTGTAGAAGGTTCGCTGTGTTGGGGATGCAAGATTCAGCAATTCAACTTTTACATTGGGGGACATATTCCACCATGTCCCTGACCTCTGGGCATCTATAAACCTCACTGATGTGGCAAGTCTCTGAATCTTCACCTACCACATTGAGGGATGGCTGACTCTTACTGTAGAGGAGTGGACTATCTTTGTAAATGTGGAACATTCAGGAAGGTCGGCAGAGCCAAAATCCACCAGAGGCATCTATCCTGACATCTCCATCTCCAAAACAGACCCCTGGTTTTCCCCATCAGGGCCCATAGGAGACCTGCCTTGATGGGGCATCTAAATATCGCTGAGCTTCTAGAACCCTATCAAGTTCTGAGCCTGCTCTTCAGCAGTTCACTGTTCCACTGTGGGAGGTCAGGGCCTCGTAACAAGCTGCCCAAGCGTTTCTCTGGCTTTCACTTTTAGCACAGGCATACCTCATTTTATTGAGCTTGGCTTTATTGTGCTTCACAGATGTTGCATGTTTTTTACAAATGGAAGCCAAAAGCCTCCACCAACAAAAAGATTAGTACTCACTTTATTGCTATACTTATTTTATTGCGGAGGTCTGGAACCAAACCCACATCTCCTGTACTGTATTCATTTGTTTGTTAATGGCCCCCAAGTTTCTCATTATCCACTGAAGAGCATCAGTATAGCTTAGCAATAACCAGCCAACTCTGCTGTCCTTGCACACCCCATCCCCACGTCTTTCAAATCCCTGAAACTAGCTGTTTTTGCTCAGTGGATAGAGTGTCGGCCTGCGGATTGAACTGTCTCAGCTTCGATTCTGGTCAAGGGCACATGCCTGGGTTGCGGGCTCGATCCCCTGTAGGGGGCATGCATGAGGCAGTCAATCAGTGATTCTCTCTCATCATTGATGTTTCTATTTCTCTCTCCCTCTCCCTTCCTCTCTGAAATCAATAAGTATATATATATATTTAAACCCCTGAATTATCACAACTGCAAGAGTGTTCTCCATGGTGATGTTTCTGCAAGTCACTGCTGGTGAAATGTTCAGCAATGATGCCAGGGACTGTCTGTGTCCTACATTCCTCTCAGGATGTAGGCCTGGGTGAAGGGCCTGTGGTGGTTTGCAGGGCAATGAGCAAGCCAGGCCCTAATCCCATCTGACCTGATTGATCAGAACACTTTTGGTATCAACTATATCAATTCCAGTCTACCCAGAAGCAGGTGCCAAGACAGGATTTCACACGCAAGGTATTTATTGGGAGAAACTCCGTGAATGATAAAGAGAGAGGAAGCAGGAGTAGGCAGAGTCTTTAAACCACAATGAGGAATTGACATCTGTAAAAAGAGAAACAGAAAGTTTCTAATCCTGGCTCTGAGGATCTTTATCTCTGTAACTTTCCCATTTGGCATCTTTTGATCACAAAGATGTTAGAAGAAATGACATGAAAAGGCTTAACTCAGAGTCCAAACAGAAAGGGCCCTTAACAACTATTAATTTACTAGAGGCCCGGTGCACAAAATTCGTGCATGTGGGGGGAGGGTGTCCCTCAGGCCAGCCTGCACCCTCTCCAATCTGGGACCCTTCAAGGGATGTCCGACTGCCCTGGTGGGATCGGGCCTAAACGGGCAGGCGGACATCCCTCTCACAATCCAGGACTGCTGGCTCCCAACTGCTTGCCTGCCTGCCTTCCTGATTGCCCCTAACCGCTTCTGCCTGCCAGCCTGATCACCCCCTAACCACTCCCCTGCCAGCCTGATTGATGTCTAACTGCTCCCCTGCCAGTGTATTTGCCCCTAACTGCCCTCCCCTTTAGGCCTGGTCACCCCTAACTGCCCTCCCCTGCAGGCCTGGTCCCCCCCCCCCAACTGCTCTCCCCTACAGGCCTGGGTCCCACCCAACTGCCCTTCCCTGCAGGCCCGGTCACCCCCAATTTCCCTCCTCTGCTGGCCTGGTCACCCCTAACTGCCCTCCCCTGCAGGCTTGATTGCCCCAACTGCCCTCCCTTGCAGGCCTGGTCCCCCCCACAACTGCCCTCCCCTGCTGGCCATCTTGTGCCGGCCATCTTGTGTCCACATGGGGGCAGGATCTTTGACCACATGGGGGCAGCCATCTTGTGTGTTGGAGTGATGGTCAATCTGCATATTACTCTTTTATTAGATAGGATAGAGGCCTGGTGTATGGGTGGGGGCCAGCTGGTTTGCCCTGAGGGGTATCCTGGATCAGGGTGGGGGTTCTCTTGGGGTGTGGGGCAGCCTGGGTGAAGGGCCTGTGGTGGTTTGCAGGCAGGCAACGCCCCCTGGCGACCCAAGCAGAGGCCCTGGTATCTGGGATTTATGTATCTTCTATAATTGAAACTTTGTAGCCTGGAGCAGAGGCCTAGGCCAGCCAGGGCTGCAGAAGCTTTGCTTCCTCCATTGCCAGGGGCAACCCTTGCCTCCTGCTCTTTCCAGCTCCATGGCTGCCAACATTTCTGTTTGGATTTGTTTACCTTCTATAATTGAAACTTTGTAGCCTTGAGTGGAGGCTTAGGCCAGCAAGGGCAGGCGGAAAGCTTGGCTTCCTTTGTTACCAGGGAAACCCAAGCCTCCCTCCTGCTCTCTGTGGCTGTAGCCATCTTGGTTGGGTTTATTTGCATATTTGCTCCTGATTGGCTTGTGGGCGTGGCTTGTGGGCGTGGCTTGTTGGCATGGCTTGTGGGTGTAGCAGAGTTAGGGTCAATTTGCATATTATTCTTTTATTAGGTAGGATATGTTCACTGCATAGGAAATATAATCAATAATATTATAATAACTATATGATGTCAGGTGGAAATATCAGGGGAAAACTCTAAGGTATATGATTGTCTAACCACTATGCTATACAACTGAAACTAATATAAAATAATATTAAATGTAAAGTGTAACTGAACAAATAATTTAAAAAAACAAACTTGCATTTCTCCAATGACTAATACTATTGAGGGGAAAATATCAGGGGAATGATCAGCAGAGCCCTTAACTATCGTTCCAAGAAACACAGTGCCATTAATTCCACGTGTGCCCAGGTATTCACGGAGGCTGCCACTCTCTCATTTACAACCCCTGTTTCTCACTAAAGCCAGTGGTAAGCATATATGAAATAGCACAAGGACTTAAATAGGATACACTTCTCTCTTACAGACATGACCTCAAAATGTATTTTGTTTCACAATCATTATTAGCAACTAACATGCACCTTTCCTATTTTTAATCAGAATAAAGAAAAATAGGGCTGGTGACAGAAAGTCAGATAAGGCAAACTTATACTGAGTGCTGTCTTATGCTGGGTACTACTTTACCTTACAGCAGCCCTCTGGAATTGGAATCATTATCGACATCATCTGTGAAATCTAAGGCTTATAGAGGTTAAAGTAACTTGTCCTTGGTAACTCAGTTAATTATTAGAAATAATCAATCACTGACTCCAGAAACTATTTGTGGTATATTTTGTAAAAGAAATATATATTTACTTTTTTAAACTTTATCTGTAAAATAGGCCTTATACAAGAATTATAGAATTTTTTCAGTTTAAATTATTTCATTTCCAATACAAAAAAAAAAATTCTATATTATATATTTAAGGTATGTAATGACTTTTGTCTCAACCCCTGTAAACATTACATTGTTTGAAGTAGTTAGTTGTTTATAGATATATTTATCACACCTAAATTTTAAACACCTTGAGGGCAGCTATCATGTCAAATTTATCTCATCCCTAGACAACTAGAGCAGGCCTGAATATCGCATGTACTTAATTTACGTATGTTGAGCTGAAAAGGAAATCTTAAACAACTCAGTTAATTTTCCTTTTAATTCTCCAGTGGTTCTGATGTAACAAATTACAATATTAGAGAAGAAAAGGCATTCTCTTAATTAATCTACTAGAGGCCAGATGCATGGATTTGTGCACATTGAAAGGAAATTAATTAGAAGGTGGCCAGTGGGGCAGGACTGGGCTAGATGGGCTGGACACGCCCTGGAGCCAACCTCCTGTGGTCTCTCCCTGGCCAGCCGCAAATGAGGCGACACTGAGGCTCAAAGTGTGTCTGTGGAGTGAACGGGATCCATCTGGCAGGTGGGGTCCCTCAGCCTGGCCTGTGAGAATTGGGCCAAAATCAGCAGTCTGACATCCCCTGAGGGGTCCCAGAGTGCAAGAGGGCACTCTGCAAAGTTGCTGTTGCTCAGCAGCTCCTACATTGAGTGTATGCCCCTGGTAGTCAGTGTGCATAATAGCTACTGTCCAGTTGGCCAGTCAGCCGGTCAGCCAGTTGCTTGGCCTTTTATATATAGAGACTAAAGGCCTGGTGCATGAAATTCATGCACAAGGGGATCCCCTAAGCCCAGCCTGTACCCTCTCCAATCTGGGACCCCTCAGGGGATGTCCAACTGCCGGTTTAGGCCCAATCCCGGAGATCGGGCCTAAACCGGCAGTTGGATATTCCTTTCACAATCTAGGACCACTGGCTCCTAACTGCTCACCTGCCTGCCTGCCTGATTGCCCCTAACTACCCCCCTGCCAGCCTGATCACCCCTACCTGCCTCTGCCTGCCAACCTGATCGTCCCTAACTGCCCCCCACTGCCAGCCTGGTTGCCACCAACTGCACCCCCTGCCAGACTTCTTGCCCCCAACTGCCCTCCCCCTGCTAGCCTGGTCGCCCCTTACTGCCCCCTCCAACAGCCTGGTCACCCCCAACTGCCCCCCCTGCCAGCCTGGTCACCCCCAACTGCCCCCTTTTGCTGACCTGGTCACCCCTAACTTACCCCCTGCTGGTCTGGTCGCCCCTTACTGCCATCCCCTGCTGGCCTGGTTGCCCCCAACTGCCCCCCTGCCAGCCTTCGTCACCCCATGCAGCCTACTGTTTACTGTGACAGCATCCCGGACAATTTGCATATTCCTCTATTATTAATATAGATGGGACCCACAGCATAATAGAAGGGCCCTCTCAAAAGCCCAAGAACCCTTCTATTTGTTGAGAAGACAAAGTTATTTAACTCGCTTTTTTTTCTTGACTAAAAGATAGAGTGGGTATGGAAATCAGCAAGGATCCCTCTCCCAGAAACTCATCCCCTGAGTGTCCCCACTATGCAGAGAGGTGACCAATGATAAGCGTAAAAGTAAACAGTGCATATGAATTGTGGAACAGATCATGAACGGAAACTTCAGAAAACAGGGCCTTGGCAGTGGCTTTCAGAGTTCACGCTGTGGTGAAAAGCCCAGCCTTTGGAGACATACCAGCCTCAGTTAGAGTCCTGTTTGCGACACTGCGCTGTGTGACCTTGGGACAAGTTGCTGAACCTCTCTAACCACAGTTTCCTTGTGTGTAAAACAGAGATAATCATGGTGCTGCGAGGATGAAAAGGAAGAGCAAATGTAAAGCCCTTAGCACATGGCCAGCACATGATAAATACTTATTAAACAGGAATTTATACTCATTATTCTTTTTACTATGCAGGCAACTAGCTGCTTCATGTGTCTGAGCCGAATGATAACCGCATTTGGAACTCACAATTGAGATCTTTGCATTTCCACAGCACCTTTCATCTCAGAGGAACAAAGCCCTCCAAAGTATTAATTCTTCATTTATACTAGTAAAGGCAGGAGCACATACGACGGCCTAGTTATTAACAAGGACTGTAGGCTAGAGAACTAACTCCACATACACAGAGTAAAACCCAGGAAACACTTAGCAGTACCTAGATTTCTCGTCTTCTAGAATTCCTCTTTAATTGGATCAGTTAGTTGTTTTCAGTGGCTAAATATTATTTATTGGCAGTGTGAGTCAATGCCACTGATACATTACTCTTTCCAGGGGTGGGGGTGGGGGTGATGTTTGTTTCTTGAAAACTGCTCTCAAATTTTCTAAATGTGAATCTAAAAGTCTGTCAGTCTATGCACCGATAACAGAAAACAGATTGTAAATGTAACGAGATGCAATCAAGTCAAACAAATCCAATGAGAGCGCCAGAAGGCTTAATATTAGGACTGCTCTTGTTCACAGGCTTTTGCTAATGACGGAACAATTGTTTGTGCTGATTTGTCGCTGGCATTGATATGCAGAAAGCAACACTTTCATCTCAAATTCAGCTCCAAATTTTCTAGTCCTGTCAATAAATTTGCTGTGTCTGGAAAGAGCAACTCCAAAGAACCTTTCTAATTAATAAGAAAAAGGGATCTGCAAGCATAGCCTGCAATTCTAAATACAGGGTTTTAGTTGAAATACACAATGATTTTCCTTCTTGTCACTGTTTTGTCATCTGGGATGCCGGCATCTGAATACCTTGTATGCATTTATAACCAAACAGAGCTTTAAAATATTGGAATTGGTCAATGTTGAAGGGAGGTGGTTCGTAAACTGCTGAAGGATGTTGCAAGATTCCAAACTCATCTAATATTTCCTTCAAAAAATATATTTTTTTAAAAAAAGCAAATGTGCTCTGACTGCTGTTCACGTTTACTGCGGGGACCAGTTTTTTATCAAACAGCACCTGCCTCTCTATTCAGAGACGTCTGCATGCTAGGATAAGTGCAAACAACAAAGGCTTCGACTGTGGCAGCGGCTGCATCATTTTCTTGGAACTTGCCATTATGTTTCAGGTCAGAGATTGAGGTTTGGTACAGAGAACGGAGCTTTTAATATCTGGTGAATGGATTTTTATAAGAGGTTGGGAAGCTTCGGGTCTTGGAGAGAAAAATGGTGCTTTAAAAATAGTCCCATTTCCTTTGTACCGTAATTATCAGTGCATGACAAATCGTTTTTATTCTGTTCCATGTGGGCAAGAGGAAATATCCTCTACCCATCTCTGAGGGCTGGCCATTTTCAGAGGTCAAAATGTTCCCATGTTTAATCAGTTTCTTGATAACATGGAATTTACCTAGAAGATTGATCCTGAAACATCACTTTTAAGGGAGGATGAACAAATGATACAAATTCATTAATATTTCCAGGAAGTCAATGTCATATATTCATTGTTTAAACAGGTAATATTGAGTAAATTGGTAGCTTTTCCATAATTCCTATTGGAAAAAAACCTCTATTGTCTAAGTGACCAAACATCAGAAATAGAAATAATCAGCCTTGTTGAAAATAGAAAGAATGATAAAAAAAAATTGAAGGAGTAAAACAATAGTCCAACATGGATGATGAGAGCCCAGTCAAATCATTTAATGCCGCTGAGCTTCCATTTCTGTCTATAACATGGAAATAGTCAAATGTTTCCTTACAGGACTGTTATGAGCAAGAAATGGGAAAATGTTTGTAGACAGCTTTACAAATCCTAAACCCTTTTAAGAGCATTAGGAAGAAAAGGAGCAAGTGTAATGACAATAGTAACAATTACAAAACAATCATACTATTAAATATAACAATGATGATGATTATTATTACTGAAAATAAATAATCTTGCCCAGATAAAATAGTGATAAAATCGGTAGATAGTGCCGCTCACACTATGTTGTTCTTTTTTATAGTATTTTTTATTGATTTTTTTAGAGAGGAAGGAAGAGGGATAGAGAGAGAGAACATCAAACAGCTGCCTCCTGCATGCCCCTTACAGGGATAGAACCTGCAACCTGGACATGTGCCCTGACCATGAATCAAACCGGGGTCCTCTTGGTTCATAGGTCAATGCTCAATCACTGAGCCACACCGGCCAGGCTATGTTGTTCTTCTGCTCTGGACTGGAAGACAAGGAGACACACAGGCCCTACAACCCTGTATAAAAAAGTGAAGTCTACTCTGACTGAAGTGGACTCCAAACACATTAACACATGTTCTTTGACAAAAACTCTGCAAACCCTGTATTAAGGTCACATCTTTCTGAGAGCCTTTTTCTAAAGCAAAGGGTAGGCTGATAGAGGATGCTATACTTCAAAGAGCTGGCAGGGTTTCAAATGACCTTTGCCCGCAGAACAGGGGAGTCACCTTAACATACCAAGGTCGTATTTCTCTCAATATCAATTGCCCACATGTTACATCAAGTCACCAGTCAATGTCAAGCATTCATTATCATATCTCTGCTCCAAAATTCACAGCTTTCTTTATTACAGAAACTAAAGATTTTTAAATAGCATTCTAAAAATGTGGCAGGAGCCTGGCTGGTATAGCTCAGTGGTTAGGCATTGAGAGATCTTGGTTCGATTCCCTGTCAGGGCACATGCCCGGGTTACAGGTTCGATCCCCAGAAGTGGGCATGCAGGAGGCAGTCAATCAAAGATTCTCTCTCATCATTGGTGTTTCTCTATATATATCCTTCTCCCTTCCTCTCGCTCTAAAAATCAATAAAAACATATTTAAAATGTAGCAGAAATTATGGGTTGAAAACTACTATAGATTTTTGTTTCTGAAACCAACATCCCAGGAAAATAAATACACTTTTAACAGTTTACATACAATTTCCCACACTCACTACCAGGTGATAAGTTTTGTGGTGAGAAGGTAAAGTCACTTATTGTAAGTCTATACACACAACAGTTCCTCTACTCAGGGCTGTGAGAAAGATGCAACCAGCATACATACATTGCCATATGTAAGTATTTTTCTCTTCCTTTGGTGGTTGCATACTGTATCTGACCAATAGCTACCACCAAACCCTTTTTGGTGAATTCACAGAGGTATCCCATTTCCAATTCTACTCCAACAACTGGACATGACTGGCTTCCTGAAAGCTCTAATTTGTTTACCCACTAGAGAGCTGGTTTAAGTCAGGTTCAGACATCAACACAATAAAGTCATTTGATGACATGTGGTATCAGAGAAAAGCATGAGCTTCTAAGCCTTACAAATCCATGTTAACTCTTTTTGTAGCTGTCTGACCTTAGTGTTCTTAAGACTTCATTTCTGCCTTCAGGAGAAATGGTAAGACATTGTGCCTTCATCCTGCATGAAAAATAAAGAAAGTTCTCCCATGAGAATTCTTAATCATAAGCTAGTCTTCACATAGATTTGGGACTCATGCACTCTGTGCAAGCCATAAAAATTCCAAGCTGAGCATTTAAGGTGACCCATGGTTGTTAATGCCTCTGACACATCTGGAAAGAGAAAATGTAGAAACTTCCCAAAGGAAAGCACCTTAAACCCAGGACACAACATTTCCCAGATAAAGCTCTAAGACACATGAGCTCACAATAAGGAAAAAAAATCACAAAACACCCAAAGAAACAAGCTGCCAGTCAGCAGATACAACACATAATAGAATTTGACCTGCAAAGATTGTAAATAATAAATTTAAAAACAAATATTTATAGATTTCCTACTTTGTGTCAGACTATATTTGGGCTGGAATCAAGCACATTGAGCAAAACTGACTTTTTGACATTCGGTGGTATTTATTATCAATGTTTAAAATGTGAAAAAGAATGTCTACTGAAACTTTTTAAATAAATAAGTAGGATGTCAAAATTATAGTCAGTTTTGATTAAAAAAAAACAGAACTTGAAGAAATAAAAAATGATAATAAGGAAATTAGAAACTCAATGGACAGGATAAATCATGGGTTAAAAATAACTGAAGAGATGACTCAAGTTTTTATCCAGAATACAGCACAAGAGACAAAGGATATGAATAGGAGATTATAGAACATAAAAAATAGAGAAGGCCCGGCCAACATGACTCAGTGGTTGAACATCGTAGCTCAGTGGTTGAACGTCGACCTATGAACCAGGAGTTCATGAGTGGGGGGCGTGCAGGAGGCAGCCGATCAATGATTCTCTCTCATCATTGATGTTTCTATCTCTCTCTCTGTTTCTATTTCCTCAATGAGATCAATAAAAAAATTTTTTTTAAAAAAATAGGTAGAGAAGATCTAATGTATACTCATTCAGTTTTGCAGAAGAAAAACACAAGGGAGATAGAGAGGAAATATTCCAAAAGACAAGAGCTGAGAATTTTCCAGAAGTGAAAGGAAGCAATCTCACACTCAGGAAGCCCAACAAATCACATTAGGATTTTTTTTTTTAATCTTCACCCAAGGACATGTTTTTATTGATTTTAGCGAGAGAGGGAGGGCGAGAGAGAGAAAAACATCAATTACCTCCCATACACTCCCCCACCTTGGATCAGATGGATCCTGAAAACCAGGTATGTGCCCCGACTGGGAATCTAACCCACAACCTTTTGGTGAAGGGACGACATTCGAGTCACCCAGCCAAGATTCACATCAGGGTTTTTATATAATTTTTAAAAAAATATTTTTATTGATTTTTAGAGAGAAAGAGGAAGGGAATGGGATAGAAAGGCAGAAACATTGATAAGAAACACAATCATCTGCCTCCTGTGTGCCCCCTCCTGGGAACTGAGCCCACCGCCTGAGCATGTGCCCTGACCTGTAATCGAACCCACTGAGCAGCACCAGCAGGCTCATCAGGATTTAAAAAAAAAAAAAAAAGAATTTATTTGGCAACAAAATTTAATGACAACATACTCTATAACATTTGGTGTAAGTACCAAATGTATGTTAACAGCTCTAGCCAGTATGGCTCAGTGGTTGAGTGTCAACCTAGGAACCAGGAGGTCACAGTTCAATTCCTGATCAGGGCACATGCAGGGCTGTGGGCTCAATTCCTAGTGGGGGCCATGCAGGAGGCAGCCAATCAATGATTCTCTCTCATCATTGATGTTTCTATTTCTCTCTCCCTCTCCCTTCCTCTCTAAAATCAATAAAAATAATATATATATTTTTAAATCAATATAGTGGCTAGAGGTATTCAACTGTGTGACGAAATCACAAATGTAATCATCTTATATCCAGTGATTGGTGTGCAGGGCCATTCAATACACTCTACAAGACTCCTAAAGGGGTTAGTTTTGAAAGAAAATATAACAATCCTATTATTATTTAACTTATACATTTTTAAAACAGTAACTAGAGATTATTAAGTTAATTTTATACATCTCTATTATTTTATTTTTAGTGGAGATTTATTACATTTGAAAATCTTTATAAATAGTATTTAAATAAATATAAATTTAACATACTAGAAACCAAAACAGATGCCATTACCATTTTTAATGATGAATCCCCTATGACATTTCACAAACTTTTGAGGATCTTCAAACCATCATTTGGGAAGAAAAAATTGATCAATGTTTACAGGCCTCTCATGGCTCACTAATTACTGCATGTCACCAAATAAATTTTTTTCCAGTCACTCTTCCTGAAGTCTCTGCGTTATTTTACACCATTTATCAGACCTCTCCTTCCTTATTCTCCTCTCATATCTTACTTCAAGTCAGCATTGCATTCTTGCTTCTCCAATCTATCTGGCTGATCCATCCCTGCTTCTTGGTGAGTTCCTCTCATTTCTTCATAACCACAACAGGACTAAATCCTCTGCTCTTCTCCCCAACGTCGTGCTTGCTTTCCTTTGTTTAATCTACTGATCCTGGGCTTGCTTCCCCAGTTCTACTCCATTGGCAGGCACATCCTGGGGTCTCCTATCAGCTGGCTTCATTTCATTAGACCAAACGGGGGCGCTGCAGGGAGAAAAGAGGCACCTGCAGGAAGCAGTGAGGAAGACAGAGGATAAAAGATGGGAGAAACTGTGAGTCAGTGGTTAGAGCATCAGCCCACACACCAAAGTGTTGCAAGTTTAATTCCCGGTTAAGGGCACGTACCTGGGTTGCAGGTTCAATACCTGGCCTGGTTGGGGCCCATGCGGGAGGCAATCAATCAATGTCTCTCTCTCACATCCATGTCTCTCTCTCTCCTTCTCTCTTGCTCCCTCATCCTCCCCCACCTTCCCCCATCCTTTCACTCTCTCCAAAAGTCAATGGGGAAAAACATGCTTAAGTGAAGATTAATTAAAAAATAAATAAATAATAAAATAAAATATGTAGAAGCCAGGGTATCTCCCTCCCTTCTGCTCTCTGGCTTGGATGCCATGTTTGATGTCTTGACTGGAGCTGGCTGGTTCAAGATGGCTTCATTCACATGTCTAGCAATGTGTTTTGGTTATTAGCTGGGTTCTCCTCCATGTCACCTTTCTTCTTTCAGAGGGCTATGCTAGGCTTTCTCACAGCATGGTGATCTGAAGGTCTCAAGAGGGCTGGAATTTCACGACCTCCTAACACCCATAGGTTTCAGAATTCACACAGTGCACATCGACCACATTCTATCAGTCAGAGCAAGTTACAAGACTAATCCCTATTCACATGGATAGAAGAAACAGACTTTGCTTCTTGGTGAGAGCAGAAATGTTACATTGCAAAAGGTTTGGGCACAGAGAAATGTCATTCACTAGGACCATTATTATAACAATCTACTTCAGAAACACCACCTCCATCCAACCACAGCTTAGGATCCTAGCCAAATGCTACTCCTAATCTCTGGTTTGTCCCATTTGTCTCCTTAGCTCCTTTATCACCTGTTCAATCAATTCTTTGCACTATATTGCTTCTGGTTTCTGTGTTCCTGCCTTGACCCTAAAAGCACAGCTACTTTCTTACTTTAACACTGAATAACTCAAATCAGAATGCTAGCTTGAGCTCTCTTCCAAAATCAAATCCTAAATTTCCATATTTCCACCTAGATTTCCCCTTCATCACTTAAACCTGGTACATCCAAAACAAACTATAATCCTCTTTCTTAAAGTATGACCCTTGTCATTTTCTCTATACTCTAAGCCAGGGATTGAATAACTACAGCTGGTGGGCTAAATTTACTACCACCAGTTTTTTTGTGTGTGTTTTCTTTTTGTGTGTGTGTCTGTTTTTTTTTTGTTGTTGTTGTTAATTCTCACTTGAGGATATTTTTCCATTGATTTTTAGAGAGAGTGGAAGGGATGGGGAGAGACAGAGGGAGAGAAACATTGATGTGAGAGAGACACATCGATTGGTTGCCTCCCATACGTGCCCAGACCAGGGTGGGGGATTGAGCCTGCAACTGAGGCACATGCCCTTGACCAGAATCGAAACCAGGATCATTCAGTCTGAGGGCCAACGCTCTATCCATTCAGCCAAACCGGCCAGAGCACTACCACCAGTTTTAATGGAACACAGCCATGCTCATTTATTTTTGTACTGTCTATGGCTGCTTTCTGTCTACAATGGCAGAACTGAGTAGTTGCAACAGAGATCACATGACCTGAAAAGTTGAAAAGTATTTACTACCTGATTTTTACAGAAAAATTCAGCAATCTGCTTTCCAAACCTTTGATTCCTTCTTTTTTTTTTTTTCTTAATGTACTAGGGGCCTGGTGCACGAAATCCATGCACTGGGGGTCGGGGGTCCCTCAGCCCAACCTGCCACCTCTCACATACTGGGAGCCCTCAGGGATGTCCTACTGACGGCTTAGGCCCGCGCCCCATGGGGAGTGGGCCTAAGCCGCAGTCTGGCCTCCCTTTGTGGGTGGCAACCAGGCTGATCAGGGGAAGGCACCAGCCCCATCACCCCGCTGCTGCAGCCACTGTCAGTCACCACAGCCACCAAGGTGATTTCATCAACATGGACTCCAGTCCCTTCACCAAGAAAAAAATGACAACTTTCTTTAGGCATTTTCAAGATGTGTCTTTCATAGGATATGCATTTCTTTATTTATTTTTTATCCTCACCTGAGGATATGTTTCCATTGACTTTTAGAGAATGCGGAAGAGAAAGGGAAAGACAGAGAGAAACATCAGAGTGAGAGGAACACTTTGATTGGTTGCCTCCTGCATGAGCCCTGATCTGGGCCCCGGCCAGGGAGGAGCCTGCAACCTCGGTACATGCCCTTGATCAGAATCGAACCCAGACCCTGCTGTCTGCAGGCCAAGGCATTATCCACTGAGTCAAACAGGCTAGGGCAGGATATGACATTTCTTAGCCCTCCAGCAGCAGACCTTCATTTTTTTCTCCAGAAGTGTGGTGGAAAAACCCTAGATCACCTTTTTGGATTCTTATTACCCAAGTTACTAAGAATATTACCAGTGGCATACAAGAAGCTTAGCCAATGTGCAGTCAGAAAAGGTGTTTCCTCTATAGTTCACACCAATCGAGGGCTGGGCCCTGCCCAGGCCTAAAGCCTCTGGCTGAAGCTTTAGGCCTGGGCAGGCCCCTCCAGCTCCCTCTGATCACCAGCTCAGCCCCTGCCTAGGCCTGCCCAGACCGAAAGCCTCTTGGGCAGGAGCGGACCCCCAGCTCCCTATCGCAGGGGGTCCGCTCCTGCCCAGGCCGAAAGCAGAGCCCCAGATCCCTGTGATCAATCTCAGGGGGTCCACTCTTGCACCAGGCCGAAGCAACCCCCAGCTCCCTGCGATCGATTGCAGGGGGTCTGCTCTGGCACCAGGCCAAAAGCCTCCACCAGAGGCTTTCGGCCTGGTGCCATCGCAGGGGGTCTGCTCAGGGTGCCTATGTATGCAAATTAACCACATCTTGGTTGGGTTAATTTGCATACTCTCCCTGATTGGCTGGTGGGCGTGGCTTGGGCGTAGTGAAGGTGCGGTCAATTTGCATATTACTCTTTTATTAGGTAGGATAATCAGGGACCAAGTGTTATTCATCACAATTCAAGCTCTCTTCATTTCTAATTTATTTCCATATTCTCTTATCTCTCCCTGTCTTCAACCTCCTTATCTATTCTACATATCTCAGCTAAATTGATTGTTACAACATTCAATTTTAATTTTCACTCACCTACTAACATTTGTACAATGATTTCTTTTTTAAAAAATATATATTTGTGTTGATTTCAGAGAGGAAGGGAGAGGGAGAGCGAGATATAAACATCAATGATGAGAGAGAGAGTCATCCATCGGCTGCCTCCTAAACACCCCATACCTGGGATTGAGCCTGCAACGCAGGCATATGCCCTGACCAGGAATTGAGCCATGACCTCCTGGTTCACAGGTTGACTCTCACCCACTGAGCCAGCGAGCTGGGCAACATTGACTTCTTTAACCCTACCAGACCGCTGTACCGATTTTTCGGTAATTTCCGAATCTGCCGCTATACTGCTGTACCTAATTTTCGGTACTTTGCCTAGTACGTGAAAAAAATGCATCACAAACTAAAAATAACCAACCAATCATGGTCAAACCTCATGGTTAGCCATTGCAAATGTCTGTCCCATGTGTTTGAATTGACTTTGTGTGGTTTGACGTGAAAAAATTCTGAAAATTCACAATGAAACGAGCAGCTGATGAACCAAGCACTTCAACAGGAAAGCGAAGTAGGTCTAGGCTTATCACAGTCCAACAGGTGATCGATACTTTGGTTGATTCAGACGCTGAGGAGTCAGAATTTCATCAAGAATACGTTTCCAGTTCAAGTGACACAGACAGTGAGAGCTCGAGTGATGAGGAGAATCTTGAACCTTATAGATCTAGAGCAAGATGGATAGTAAGAGAAGGGGCCGTGTCCCTCAAACAGCTGATGGGGGAGATCTAGGTGGTGATGAAGGTTGGACAAGGAATTTTGTATCACCAAATACAGATCTGATTTTCAATGAGGATGGAAAAGGCCCAGTGAACATTCCTGGATCTATCACAGAGGAGAGTGAACCGATTGACTTTTTATCCTTGTTTTTGGATGATACTTTCTGGCAAAAATTTGACAGAGAAAACCAACCTCCGAGCCCACCAATTGCATATAGCAAAGCCCAACTCCTACAATGCCAAAAATTTCAAGGATGCCACAGTGGGAGAAATGAAGGCTTTTCTTGGACTGAGGATCTATATGGGATACTTATGTATAAAGCCCAGCTATCGGGATTACTGGACAAATGAGGGCTCTGACTTTGTTGGGTTTACTCCCGGATTTCGAAATGTTATGACTCGAGACAGATTCTTGGCCCTTTGGAGTTTTTTACACATAATTGATGAGGAAGACACAGATATCGATAAGACAGAATATATAAAGTTAGGCCTTTCTTGGAAAGTCTGCTCCCCAAGTTTCTCCACTTCTATCTGCCAAAGCAACATTTGAGCCTAGATGAGGGGATGATCCCGACAAAAAACTGCTTGGCCATCAAGCAGTATATCAAGGATAAGCCCACAAAGTGGGGCATCAAGTCTTTCCTTCTCTGTGAAGGTGAGACTGGCTACATTTTGAATGCAGAAATCTACACTGGTGCTGCACCAATGCCTATAAAAGACTTGGGCGCAGTAGGAAATACAGTCGTTCGTCTCCTGACCTCATGTGCAATGGAAAATAAATCTCATGTGCTTGTCATGGACCGGTTCTACAACTCTGTAACCTTTGCTAAATATGCACTGTCAGAATTACACACAGGAATTGTGGGAACCCTGCAGCAAAACAGGAAGCAGTTTCCTAAGTCGCTGAAAAGTGTAGAAAAACTTGCTAGGGGTGACAGTCGCTATCTATGTCGAGAAAGTGTAACATGTTTAGTTTGGCAGGATAGAAAGCCCATCGCATTTATTTCGAACTACCACAATCCAGCCCAAAATGTAGTAATAAACAGAAGAAATAAAGATGGCAGTGTTCAAGAAATACAGATGCCACAACTGGTGAAGGACTACAATAAATATATGGGTGGCTGTGACAAAAATGACCAGATGACCCGCCTTTACTGGTCTCGTCGTCATTACTGCTGGCCCCAGCAGCTTTTCATAAAATTTTTTATGTGGGCCAGATATAATTCTTATATCTTGTATGCCTCAAAGCAGCAAGCTGCTTCAAAAAAAGCCAGTTTATTTCACCAGATATATTCAGAAACTGTGCCGGCAACTTATTGGTGGATACAGGACATCAGCCCACCGCCACCCACAAAAGGAACCCTGCCCTCAATGGATGACCCCAGGCAATCATTTTCCAGAGATTCCCCCTGGGACATCGTCTAATCATATCTGTGTTGTGTGCATGGAAAAGCACTCCAGGTACAACAAGCAAAATCCTGGAGTGTCTTACAAAGACAATCCATGCAAGAAGGTGAAGAGCAACATCTGGTGCTCACTTTGCAAGAAGTACCTCTGCGTGAAACAAGGCTCATCCTGCTGGGTGGATTGGCACACAAAGGTGGAATATTGGCGCTAGATGAAAGGTAGACCTATTTTCTACAATGTCTCCAAGTTCCATCTTATTCTAACCACTTGTTTGCATGTAACTAACATTTTTCTATATCATGTTGATTTTTTCTCTTTAATGCTCAGGAGCCCAGGTATAGGGGACAGTTAGGTTCAGGGCCTCAGGTCTGGTAGGGTTAATGTACCTGATAATTACAAACTCTACATCCTTCCCCCACATTACCTCAATTTACCCAACATTATTTAATTGCATTTTTCCCAAACCATCTTCAATCTAGTGTGTCTTCTCTTTCTTGATTTCAGAGTCTATGAAAATAGGAATTCTGTCTCGTTGCTTTATAGCCCTAGCACCAAGTACAGTATCTGGCACAAGACAACCAGGGAGTGTTGAATGAATGTTCCCCTTGAACATCACTGATTTTATTTACACTTCTGTTACTTTATTTATATACTCCTTCTACCTAGCATGCCCTCTCCATTCTTTTCTACCTATCCTACTTATTTTCTATAGTTTTAGCTACTCTCTAACTGTCCTAAGCTTAAAGACCTCTTCCTTCATTTGTATTCGTGACACAAAAAATCCATGCTATCCATCTATCCCTGCCTTCATGTACCAAGTTGATATGAAATTAGCCACAATATTGATTCTGGAGACCATAAGAACATGACATATATTTAAATATGCACAGTTTATAACATCCTTTTTCATAGCTCACAGCTATCCTTTCAGACATTTCTTATTATTTTTGCCTTGGAATTTGTTCACAATTACAAGGGTAGTAACTTTGAAGATCCAGAGCAACAATCTAATTTCTAAATATATAATTTTAAGTCCAAGGCTCTAAATTTATAAGGCTTTCTAAGAAATGTCAGTTGAGTCGTGTAATATAAGAATTTATTCTAAAATCTATTTGGCACCGACAGACATATGAAAGATATTCAACATCACTAATAATCAGGAAAATGCAAATAAAAATCACATAGAGATATCATCTCACACCTGTCAGAATAGCTATCATCAAAAAGTCAACAAATAACAAATGTTGACAAGGATGTAGAGAATAGGGAACCCTCATTCACTGCTGGTGCAAATGTAAATTGGCACAGCAATTATGGAAAATTCCTCAAAAAATTAAGAATAGAGCAACCACATAACTCAGCAATTCCACTTCTGAGTATTTATCCAAAGAAACAAAAACACTAACTCAAAAAAATATATGCCCCCCCCACTATGTTTATTTTAGCATTATTTACAATAGCCAATAAATGGAAGCAATCTAGGTGCTCATTGATAGATGAATAAATAAAGATGTGATATATAATGGAATATTACTCAGCCATAATAACGAATGAGATCTTGTCATTTGCAACAATGTGTATGGGCCTAGAGGGTATTATGCAAAGTGAAATAAGTCGGATAGAAAATGACAAGTACCATATGATTTCACTCATATGTGGAATCTAAAACCAAAACAAAACAAATGAACAAACAAAACAAGACATAAATAGACTCACAGATACAGAGAACAAAAAAATAGTTGCCAGAGGGTGGGTTAAAAAGGTGAAGGGGAGTAAGAGGTACAAACGTCCAATAATAAAATAAATAATCCTGGGGATGTAATGTACAGCACATGGAATATAGCAAATAATAGGGTAAAAACTTTGTATGGCCCAGCAGGCTTGGCTCGATGGTTGAGTGTCAACCTATGAACCAGGAGTTCCGGTTCAATTCCAGGTCAGGGCGCATGCCCAGGTTGCAGGCTCAATTCCCAGTGTGGTGCATGCAGGAGGCAGCCAATCAATGATTCTCTCTCATCATTGATGTTTCTACCTCTCTCTCCCTCTCTTTCTCACTGAAATCAATAAAAATATATTTTAAATAATAATAATAATAATAAAAATTTAAAAACAAACTTTGTATGGTGTCAGATGGTTACTAGACTTATAGTGGTGATCACATCATAAGATATAGAAATGTCATATCACTATGTTGTACTAGTATACCTGAAACAAATATATTTCCTCAGCTATACTTTAATAAATAAATAAATAAATAAATAAATAAATAAATGTTAAAAACAAAAACCAAATTGCCCTGGCCAGTGTGGCTCAGTTGGCTGGAGTGTCATCCAGTATACTGAAAGGTTGTGGGTGCGATTCACAATCAGGGCTCATACCTAAGTTTCAGGTTCAATCCCAACTCAAGGTGTATATGGAAAGGCAATTGATCAAAATTTCTCTCTCTCTCTCTCTCTCTCTCTCTCTCTCTCTCTCTCTCTCATTCTCTCCTCCCTTTCTTTAAAATCAATAAGCATGTCAGTTGATGATGATTTTAAAAAAATATTTTTTGGTAAATTAAAAGTTTAAATTATTCTAATAGAAAAAGAAGGAAGAGTTAGGGAAAAGAAATAGAAATTGCTTATTCATAGGATATTACTCAGAAGAGAAAAGGTTCACTTGAACAAAACCTAAAACTTATAACCTGTCCTTTCAATGCTTGTGAACAAAAAATCCTAGAGACAATACAGACATCACTGGAAACCAACTCTTACAACACTTGTGTGCTGAGCAGTTTACTACTGTCTTAAAAGGACAGACCATTAAATCAGGAATTTTGCCAACCAGGTGTAAATCTACTGGTAGCTTCAAATCACCCATTGTACACACACCTGGAAATTGGGAAATGATGCAAATAAAGACTTTTTTTAAGAGTTTTTCAGCACATTGCTGATGTATGCATATTTACATGCATAAAGGAAGAAGAAGAGACAGAGGACAATAATAATTATAATAGTAATTAATAATGTTTGATAAAGAGACACACAAGTTTAGAATTTACTACGTTCCCAGCCTTGTTCTAAGCACTCAACATATTTTCAGTGGTGTGCTAGAGCTGGCTAGCACCAGCTTGCAAACATTGATTATGCACAACTCTTCCCAACTCTGCATTCAGTGACTTCACATTGGTAGCTTAAAGTCAGGCAGGGTGGGAGTATTTACACCATGAAAAGCAGCAAATAGTACAAATCAGGACTTTTTACCCAGAGAGCCAGTCATTAAACATCACTGGTATTAAGCCAGACTTTTATAAGACAGAGTACTCACTATTGGTCTCCTAATATATTATTCTGTGTTGTTTCATCAGCAGTAAACCTATGTTTGAGCAGGGGAAGAGGAAAGAAAAAGATCAGATTACAAAAAAAGTAAGGCAAGAATTGACTATAATACATACAACTGTGACAATAGAAAGCCTCAGAAATAATTGCAGAACCTTTCCTCCACCATATGAGCTTCTGGGAAAAGTTGGCAGCATATTCTTCTCATCATGCTCGCCATCATTCTTGCCCTCTCCATGAAAACAGTTCAATCACTTTACTTTAGCTTCTGAGAAACACTGGCTATTTCTGATCAGACAACACTCTTAGCCATCAATAAGTAGATACTTCTTAAACCCAGACAACCAGCTATAAAATATGACCTTGGGCAAGTTCAAAGAAATATTCCAGTACTAGTGAATCAGGGGAAATGGTGGGATAAATGAGAGAGAACCAAAATAAAAAAAAGAAATTAGAATGGCACCTAAGAGGAGTGAGTTCTGTAAGAGTTAAGTTTCCATTATTTTAACAGGGTTCCACTGATGATTTGAAATGACAACACAGTGCCTCTGATTGCCGCTCCTTCCTTCCCTAACAATTCTCAGTGTAACCCAGAGAGTAATCCGGGCTAGTGCACAAAAGGAAAATTATGACAAGAGTCTCTTGTCATATCTCCACAAAAGGTTAAACTTCTCCACTTCCAAGGCTCAGAAGCAAAAGCTGGTTTCAATGCAAGTTTATGCTTTGCTTAGGGCCGTGGTCAGCAAACTGCGGCTCGGGAGCCACATGCGGCTCTTTGGCCCCTTGAGAGTGGCTCTTCTACAAAATACAATGGCCTGGACAAGTCTATTTTGAAGAAGGGGCATTAGAAGAAGTTTAAGTTTAAAAAATTTGGCTCTCAAAAGAAATTTCAATCGTTGTACTGTTGATACTTGGTTCTGTTGACTAATGAGTTTGCCGACCACTGGCTTAGGGGAAGAGCTGTCCAGTAATTTAGATAATTTTTAAAATTTGCTAGCAGAAATAAGAATCCAAAAACTTGAAGAAAGAAAATGAAAACAATAACAAATGATAAATTATCTGTCCTAAGCAGCCACTGCTGGGTCTTGAGAGCAGGAAAGGGAGGTGTACCATGTAATCAGAAAGTGTCCCCCTAAATTGTAATGGCCTCCCAGGTGCTCTTCTTAGCTAGCCATGGGCCATTGTTTTTGCTCTGTAAATTTAAATTAGCATCTGCTGCCATTCTCTTAGAAGTAAAGACTTTAGCTCAGTGCTTCATTTTTAGCACCCATTGGTCTGGAATAAAATTAAATCACAAATGAGGTATTATTTACTAGCAAAGGTTGCCGATCTTCATGCAACATCACTCCAGCAATGAAACTAAAACCCCTTGAACAAAATTCTGCTGTCTAGCCAAGAGTGCCACGGTTAGGTTCCAGTTTTATTAAATTCTCCTGCATTTGTAACTTTAAATGCCTTTAGGCATGTTTTTCTAGGTGGTATTGTAAACTGTACAACATTGAACATAAAGTGATTAAATAATGAAACCTTAAGTTGCTGTGTGTGTGTGCATGTGTATGTGTGTGTGTGTGTGTGTGTGTGTGTGTGTGTGTGTGTGTGTGTGTGTGTTTGTGTATTGGGGGGAGAGATAATAGAGTTCCATGGGAAGTCTTGCCATGGTTCTGCTCAAATTCGGGGAGAGGGAGAAAGTCTCTTCTCTGTTCCACTCTATCATCAAACAAGAAGCGACTCCTCTGTCCCAAAGGGGTTTTTAAGTCCTCATCCGAAAGAAAACACTGATTCCACTGAGAAATTTTAGTAGCAAGTGAGATCACAGAACCTAAGGCACACATGCTAAGAAGAAATTCTAAGTGATGCCCATGGTCAACAAATTAGCTCCTTTGTGTGACATCTACTAGGTGTATGGGTTAATAATGCGGATTTTTTCAATAGATAGGGTTACACATATGTTGATATATGTGCAATTTGATATGTATGATATTTTGTTGTATTGACAACAAGCTTCAAAACTTCATATGTCAAATTTTCTGAAGGTGTTGACATCATAGATATTTTTACGCTTAAAAATGTAGAATTTTGTGCCAAAAAAAGAACACTGGCGGGAAGTTTTAATTCATTACTTTAGTTTGAAGAAAAGTGCTAGCGATGGACATTATTATGAATGGTGCACTTTTGATGCTTCTCTTGAAATCATTGTGTTTTCTTTGATCACAAAATCCGCATTACTAACCGGTTAAGAATCAATCCGAATAATTAACCAGTTAATATTTGATCTGCATAATTAACTGGTTGACAATTTTAACTGGTTAATTATGTGGATTAATCATTAACCAGTTAATTATGTGGATTGATCATTAACCAGTTAGAAAGGCAGATTTTGTGATCAAAGAAAACATGATGATTTCAAGAGAAACATCAAAAGTGCTTTATTCAAAGTAATGTCCATCGCTAGCTATACATTTCCCCCATCTTTCAGGTAATTTGTGGATACCATCCCAATAGAACTTTTCTTGTTTTGAGGCAAACCATTCAGAGACCCAATTTTCCACTTCTTCGTACATTTTGAAGTGCTGCTCAGAAAGTGCATGTGCCATCGATCAGAACAAGTGGTAATCTGAAGGAGCAAGGTCTGGTGAATACAGCAGGTGGGTTAATACTTCCCAGGCAAGATCTTTTAACGTGTCTTTAACTGGTTTTGAAGTGTGTGATGGTGCATCATCATGAAGCAAAATTACTTTGCCGTGTCTTCTGGCACATTCTGGGCATGGCTCAAATTGATTATTTGTTGTCGGTAGCGATCAGTATTAATGGTTTCACCTGACTTTGGAAGCTCATAATACACCACACCTTCCTGATTCCACCAAACGCAGAGCATTGTCTTCTTTATGAAGTGATTTGGCCTTGCAGTCGATGTGGATGGTTGACTTAGATCAACCCATGAACTTGTGCATTTGGGATTCTCAAAATAAACCCACTTTTCATCGCCAGTCACAATTCTATGCAAAAAAGACTTTCTTTCATGCCATTGAAGCAACATTTTACTGATGACTTTTCAGTTTTCCTTTTGTCTTTCATTCAGTTGATGTGGCACCCATTTTCCTACCTTTAAAATCTTTCCCATTGCTTATAAACAATCGGAAATTGTTTGCTGAGCAACGTTTAATCTTTCCACAAGTTGTTTTTTGAGTTTAACACACATCCTCATCCAATAATGCTTGTAATTGTTGGTCTTCAAACTTTTTCAGTTGAGCTGGATGTTCTTTGTCTTTCACATTGTAATCATCACTTTTAAAGCATTTAAACCAGCGTTCACAAGTATCTTGAGGTGGAGCATGTTCACCATAAGCTTCCCGAAGTATATAATAACTTTCAGCAGCACTTTTCTTCAAAATAAAGTAATGAATTAAAATTTCATGGAGAAACCAAGATGGCGGCAAAGGTAAACACCTAAACTGCCGCCTTGCACAACAATTTCAAAACTACAACTAAAAGACAAAACGTCTATCACCCAGAACCACGGGAAAGCTGCCTGAGTGGAAGTTCTACAACTAGAAGGAAAGAGAAAAGAGCACAAGTGCTGAAAAGCTGAGGTACGGAGGCATGCGAATCGGGCTGGCGGCAGGCGACTGGGTGCGCTGCTTTTTTTCAACCCAAAGGGAGACAAGCTCCCGATTACTCTGAAATCGAGTTTCTGGGGAGACACAGGGGACCCAAACTCCTACAGGGAGAAGCGGGACTGTAGGCCATCGGGTTGGAAAGTGAGGGTGACTTTCTTGCATAGGTGCGCCCAGCAATCATTGTTTACTGCGCTGGGGCGCGGGACGCAGGGTCTTGGAAACGTGGAAAGGCAGAGAAGGCTGACTGGCAGCCATTGCTATTTGCCACACCCTAGCCTAGTGACGCCCTGAGTCCCTGCCCTGCACAATCTACAAACACACCCAAGCTCCAAGCAGTGGCTTTTGCATATAAATGGCCTGCCCTGTTGCAGCTTAACCAAATAAACTGCAGCTCCAGTCAGACAGCTCCAAAACCTCCAAACCCCAAGCAAAGAGGAGAAAACTGTAGTTCTTGCTGTAGCTCCTGCTGGGTGGCCTCAGACAGTAGCTGACCTGAACCCCATTGGAGATCCAGGAGCTAGTGTATCTGGTGGTCTGTGTGAGACGACACCAGATTTCAACTACTCTCATAAGGGACATATTCAAGAGGCAGACTCAGTGAGCACCAAAACCCCACTGGAACAAGTCCTGCCCCATAAGCGTGTCTCTAACATAGCAATTCTTCCGTTATAGACATAGCGGGTTCTCACAGCCAATTGGCCTGGAGGACAATTCCTCCCAGTGACACCAACAACAATCAAGACTTAACTACAACAAGGCTGTACACACAGTCCACAAAGGGGTGCACCAAGAGTGTCCATCTCAGGTAACTGGGAGGCTGACCCATTGAACCATATAGGACACCTAGCACACAAAGCCACCCTACCAACTCAGGAAAGCAGTGAAAATGAGGAGACAAGGAAACAGATCACAAATGAAAGAAATGGAGGAGAACAAACAACTAGATATAGAGTTCAAAACCACGGTTATAAGGTTTTTAACAAGACCCTTGAAGATATGAAAAAGGACCAACTAGAAATTAAACATACACTGACTGAAATAAAAAATATTATAGAGACCCAACAGCAGACTAGAGGAATGCAAGAATCAAGTCAAAAATTTGAAATACAAAGAAGCAAAGAACAATCAACTGGAAAAGCAAAAAGAAAAAGGAATCCAAAAAGTTGAAGATAGTGTAAGAAGCCTCTGGGACAACTTCAAGCGTACCAACCTCAGAATTATGGGGGTGCCAGGAGAAGAGAGAGAGCAAGATACTGAGAACCTATTTGAAGAAATAATGACCAAAACTTCCCCCACCTGGTGAAAGAAATAGACTTACATGCCCAGGAAGCACACAGAACCCCAAACAAAAGGAATCCAAAGAGGACCACACCGAGACACATCATAATTAAAATGCCAAGAGCAAAAGACAAAGAGAGAATATTAAAAGCAGCAAGAGAAAAACAGTTAATTACCTTCAAGGGAACACTCATATGATTATCAGCTGATTTCTCAACAGAAACTATGCAGGCCAGACGGGAGTGGCAAGAACTATTCAAAGTGATGAATAGCAAGAAACTACAACCAAGATTACTCTACCCAGCAAAGTTATTCAGAATTGAAGGTCAGATAAAGAGCTTCACAGATAAGAAAAAGCTAAAGGAGTTCATCACCACCGAACCAGTATTATATGAAATGCTAAAAGGTATTCTTTAAGAAGAGGAAGAAGAAAAAAAAATAAAGATAAAAATTATGAACAACAAATACATATCTATCAACAAGTGAATCTAAAAATCAAGTGAATTAAAAAATCTGATGAACAGAATAAACTGGTGAATATAATAGAATTGGGGCATAGAATGGGAGTGGATTGATAATTCTCAGGGGGAAAGGGGTGTGGGGGGTACGGGAAGAGACTGGACAAAAATCGTACACCTATGGATGAGGACAGTGGGGGAGGGTAAGGGCAGAGGGTGGAGTGGGAACTGGGTGGAGGGGAGCTATAGGGGGGAAAAAAGGAGAAACAATTGTAATAATCTGAACAATAAAGATTTATTAAATTAAAAGAAAAAACTTCCTGCAAATGCTCTTTTTTGGGGCACAAAATTTGACATTTTTAAGTGTAAAAAATATCTATGATGTTAACACCTTCAGCAAATTTGACATACGAAGTTTTGAAGCTTGTTGTTAATACAACAAAATAGCATACATATCAAATTGCATATATATCAACATATGTGTAACCCTATCTATTGAAAAAAATCTGCATTATTAACTGGTACACCTAGAAAAAGCAGTTGCAGGTGCAGTTTGTTATGTGGTGGAAGGGTGTGGTCGGGAGGGATAATACTATTACTAGACAACCACAAATCTGCACAGCCCCAGACATGGCACAGATCTCTCTGTTCTAGTCCATAGCCCCATTGAGAAAACCAACAGGTTTTTGTACTGCTTGTTCCCTAAAGAAGTACATCCTGCAGATTCTTCAGCTAAGATTGAGTGCCTAAAATGTTATACTTCTGATGTGTTAGTATCTTCTTCTTGGGTGGGAGAGAAAAGGGGGATCTAGCAGAAAAAAACCTACCCTGTCGACCTAGGAAAGACAGAACTGCCCAGAGGAGTCAAAGAGTGTTTAACAGAATAAAAGTTTACTTCATTTTTATTTTTCCTTCCCATTTAAAGATTTCACCAACTCAGTAATGTCCCTGAAGCATGAAGCAAGCATCTCAACTCAGGGCAGACTATGATCTAAGAACAATGGGCAAACAGACACCTGACAAGTGTGTGCCAACCTTCCTCACGGTCCTCACAGGTGAGCTTATCATGGACTAGAGGCCTGATGCATGAAATTTGTGCAAGAGTAGGCCTTCCTCTCCCCGGCTGCTGGCACCGGCTTCCCTCCAGCACCCAGCAGGGACCCAGGACCCAGGCTTCCCTCGAAGCCCTGGCTTTGTCCAGAAGGTCGTCTGGAAGGACGTTCAGAAGGATGTCCAGTCTAATTAGCATATTACGCTTTTATTATTATAGATGATGCAGGTGTCCATGTGAGCAGTTCCAACATCTTCCAGAAGCCCTATTGGGCATTAATTAGTTAACCTTTGTATCTAATCTCTGAGAGTACCTAATATCCTAAAAGTACATTGTATAGCCAGGACAGTATGGTTCAGTGGATGAGCATCAACCTATGAGCGAGGAGGTCACAGTTTGATTCCCGGTCAGGGCACCCGGGTTACAGGCTTAATTCCCAGTAGGGGGTGAGCAGGAGGCAGCTGATCAATGATTCTCTTTCATCATTGATGTTTCTATCTCTCTCTCCCTCTCCCTTTCTCTCTATGAAATCAATAAAAAGCTTAAAAAAAAAACGTAAATTTTTTTTCTTAAGTACATTGTATCATATACAACATTGAACATGAAGTGACTAAACAATAAACCCTTAAATTGATCGGGGGCAGGGGGGATAGTGTCCCATGGTAGGTGTCATGATCCTGCCTAAATTTGGGGAGAGGAGAGACTCTTTTCTCTCCAACATCAAATAAGAAGCAACTCATCTGCTTCAAGTTACAAATGCTAAACGATTTTATTAAGCTGGAACCTCACCATGGCACTTTTGGCTATACAGCAGAATTTTGTTCAAGGGGTTTTAGTTTCATTGCTGAAGTGATGTTGCATGAAGATCATCAACCTTTCTATAATACTCCATTTATGACTTAAATTTAGTTCAAGACCATTGGGTGTATAGCAAGCACGAATGTTTTACTCACTGAATGTTCAGACATATATGAAAAGTAGCTACTGTGCTCTCAGAGGAAAGCTTCAGGGGTGGTTGAATAGTTCTGGACTTCAGGGAAATAGACAAGCCCATTCTGTCAGAAACAAAACAGAAGCAGATCCTTTTTTAAAAATAGATATATGTTTTGATTGATTTTAGAGAAGAAGGGAGAGGGAGAGAGAGCTAGAAACATCAATATGAGATAATCATTGATCAGCTGCCTCTTGCATGCCCCCTACTGGGGATCAAGCCTGCAACCAGGACACCTGGCCTGACTGGGAATCGAACCCATGATCTCTTGGTTCATGGGTCGACACTCAACCACTGAACCACACCGGCTGGCAAGGCAGATCTTTTGGTGAGTATGCTGAGAATTGCTAAGGAAGATGAGACTAAGAAGGAAGGTTACTGCCAGACTATAAATAATTGTGGCATCAACAAATTAGTAAGCGGTTTGAGGAACCTGTGATATATATAGATACAGATAGACACACAAGGTCTGATATAGGTAGAATTGAAACAAAGGTATGACTATTGTCATCAATCAATCAGTTAGAAAATAATATGGCAAGTTCACTATTGCTCCTAGTTCAGTTTCATGTACAGAGTAAAAGTAAGAAAATATTTATGAGAGTCAATTTCCATGTTTCCATCAATGATATCATCTTTGATCTTTATTCCAAAATAGCACAGAAGTGATCATTATTAAAAAAAAAGACACCATAGGGTTTTATAAAAATTTAAATAGCTTCTTATGTGTTATTAATTTCATAATACCCCTGTGATAAAAGCAGGCTATCAGGGCAGACACAGTAGCATTTAGAAGGAAGAGGGAAAGAGAAAGAAGAAGAAAGAAAGAAAGAAAGAAAGAAAGAAAGAAAGAAAGAAAGAAAGAAAGAAAGAAAGAAAGAAAGAAAGAAAGAGGAAGGAAGGAAGAAAGGAAGGAAGGAAAGAAAGAAGGAAGGAAGGAAGGAAGGAAGGAAGGGAGAAAGGAGAGAGAAGAGGAAAGGAGAGATCAGTCTTAATCTTAAAATTATCTCCTAATGTCTCCTAATAAGTGTCTCAAGGATTAAGAGCCACATTGTTCTTTGGACTCCCCAGTAATATTGTCCTATACATTCTAAGTAGTATTATCATCATCACCAATCTTAGCTATACATTTTTTTTTATAAACTAATATATGTAGTTGGGGAACTTCAGAGAAAGCAACACTAAGAGCACAGTAAACCACAAAGTCAGGAAAGTTAGGTAAGAAAGACAGAAACAAGCACTAACTTTCCCTATAGGCCCCTAATCTTTCTCCACGAGGCACTCCAACCAAGCAGTAAGCTCACATTAAAAACGGGGTGTGTGAAAAGGGAGTTCTTGGAGACCAGCCTAGGGAAGGGAAATCCCTCCCATTTTGTCCTCAGTTCAACTCCCAAGATTCCCAGCCTCACCGTGTGAGTCACACTGCAGTTGCCTACGATATGATATGATATGCATCTGCACAGACGCCTTCGGCTGCAGCAAGGAATTTCAAGCTCCTGCCTGCCTATAATAAGGGGGTAAATCAGTGCAGCATGTGACCGGATGCTGAAAAGCTGGCAGCCAGGGGAAACAAGTCGTGCACTTGGCTCATTTTCTTTTTCAAGGCTTTTTACTGTGAAGAAAGTTGGCCTCTGTGTATTAAGGGAAATTCAACACTTGCATCCCTTTCTTGAATTTGATCTCTTTGTTTCCATTTTAATATGTTGTGGGAAGTTTCCTGTGAACATGTAAACAAGCCTTGTGTTTATTTTAATCAATTTTCCCTCCTGTTTCCAGGCTCTAGACAGCCCCGGCCCTCACTCAAATGCTGGTGGTTAGAGTAGAGCACAACCAGGTGGTCTCTCCTTTTATAAGAGGACGTGGTGGGATAAATAAAAGGATGGCCTTTCCTAAAGCAGCTGAGACTCCTGGGAACTGGCTAATGAACTCCTCAATAAAGAATTAGTCAACTCAACAAGTTAAAAAAAACACCTTTGAGGTGAGTCATTTATAGCTTTGAAACCTAAACACCCACCCAAGAATCTCTCCCTTTCCTGTTAATCCTGAGTACTGCTCATCTACTTTGCCTCTCAATGAACCACCTTAAAAAAGTTGCTTTATTCACTGTCTCTGCTCCCTTTCATCTGATCTATTAACCCACTGTAATCAGGCTTCTGTCCTTACTACCTTACTAAAACTTACAAAGACGAGGGGCAAAATGACCTTCCTGATAAATACAAAGAATGTGGCTTAGTACAGATTTTATTGGATTTTTCCATGGTATTTAAAGATGTTAGCCACCTTCTTCTTTGAGGAATTTCTTTTCTTCTGTTTTCGATTATACCAGTCTCACTTGGTTCTCTTACATCTCAGATCCATTCTTTTTTTTTTCTTAATTAAATCTTTGTTGTTGGAAATATTACATATGCCCCCCTTCTCCCCCCCATTAGCCTCTTCTAGCCCACCCCAGGCTCAGATCCATTCTTAGTCTTCTTTTCTGAAATCTCTTCCCCTGTCCTTTTTAAAAATAGGTGTTCTTCTGTGCTCTCCACCTCTTCTTTGATTATCTCATTTATTCTTATGTTTTCAATACCACCTCTACATACTTTTTATATCTATACTAGAGGCCCAGTGCACGAAATTTGTGCATGGGAGGGGGGTTCCCTCAGCCCGGCCTGCGCCCTCTCGCAATCGGGGACCCGTCGGGTAGGGTCTCTAGGCCTGGCCGGTGATCAGGGCTTTCCTTCCCCCAGCTGCCGGCAGCTGGCCCCGCCGCTGCCACTGCTTGCCATCTGTGCAGCACTGCCCCCCCATCCGCCACCACCAGGTCACCTCCCTCTGCAGTCAACAGGCATGGGGTGCAATCGTTTGGTTGGCCTGAGTCTCCCTCTGTGGGGTGATCGTGGGGTGATGGCGCCCCCTGCCCGCCCCCCCCCCCCCCATCAATCGCATCGCACTCGCCTTGGCTGGCCTGGCGCCAGTGCATGTCTTAGTGTGGTCGTCCAGAAGGTCGTCCGGACAGGACGGTCATTCTGCTGTTCAGTCGTTTGGTCGATTTGCATATTATGCTTTTATTATTATAGATCCCTAGCCTTGACTTTCTTCCTAAGTCTACACCTTCACCTTCCCATTTGCTTGTAGCCAGCCATGGTCATTATGGACAATTCCAATGTAGCTCCTGCTGCCAAAGTCCCACCTCGCCTGCTGCTGCTTCATGTATTTTTGTGTTCTGCCCCGGGGCATTCTATAACGCCATTGGAGCTGGCTTAAACAAAAGCAACCCACAATGGAGGAGTCATAGATAAATGCTGCAGACACCCATATTTCAGATGCTAATTCTTGGAGGCATTTTTGTTCTTATCCAAAGTCTTCTGCTGCCCAGACCACTGATCTTAATAAAGTACCCTTACACTGGATCTTCCTCCACTGCTAATTCACTCTTCTTACTTGGCCATTTATGCTTTGTAGGATCACATTCCAAATAAACTAAATAAACTACCTGTACTCAAGTCCTTGTTTCAGGCACTGTTTTTAAGGAAACCCAACAGCATTTGTTACCAGGAACAGTTCTGGAAAGCAGACCCTCAGAATGAGATTCTATACCTGAGTTATCTTTAATTAGTTGATACCAATAATTCAATTACTGGTGGTAAGCAGAATGTGATAAAACCTAGCATTCTGTAGCATTCAATTAGGAAGACTCTCACCCATGGTAGATGTGAGGAAGTATAAGGGGAAGGAAAATCATTGGACTGCACAATATGGGGCAATGGTAATGATATCATCCTTACCTGAAGATCTTGTGAAGACCTCACCTGAGACAGATGCCTAGCCAGATGATGTTGCCTCCTTATGACTCACCATTACCTCCCCTTATAGTATACAAAACAATAACTAAAGTCATGGCTATGCCTTTACTGAGTTGAGAAATACAGTCCTTGCTCCAAAAGAAAATAGCTTTATTACAGAAAATAATAGTACTGGCTTTATTATAAAAAAAAAATGTAGTACTGGCTTATATGTACTGTCAGGAATTGAAAAAATAAGTGTGAGTGGATTTTGATAATAAAGATGAGGAGGCAGTATATAAACCTGAATACAGGAGATTCGTTGACATCAAAGTGCTCTTCCCTGACTCAGGATTTAATGTCTTAGCAAAAACACCGGAAACCAATCCTAACCCAAAGCTGGGGTGCAACCTTGAACTTCAGTCACCATTATGGCCTCTTGTTAAAAAGGTGGAGCTACCAGAGCTGCCTTGGCAGAGTATTGGGGAAGGATTTGGTAGGCTCAGGATAGTGAACAAGAAAACTCATCCTAACCATGTTTTGCAGGAGGGCCCAAAGCATACCCCCTTTAATAAGACAAGAAGGAATAAACCTCTTAGGAAATTCCATTATATCTTTGAGAATTTAAGTGCTAATTCTTCTCTGTAGGCCAGGGGATATGGTAGGAAATGATGCCACAATAGAACTCATTTCTTTTGTACAAATGGGTATGACAGAACTTTAAAAAATCAGATACTAAGTGGTAGCATTTAATAGTCAGAGGCAAGATGGGATTGATTACTCATAATGGGCATTAAATCCAAAATGGCAGAGGACCTTCGCCATGGTGTTCATAAGGGTAAGATAGATGGGCAGTTGATCAACGGCTGGCAAGCAGAAGGCTGATGTCAACCTCCACAGCAGAAAATCATCATTATTCAACCAGCTTTAAGATGGGAGCCTGTTCTCAAACAAAGAGCCAGTCATTGAAGAAGAGAATAGCCTTCCTTAACCTTTTGCACTTGGATGTCGAGTGTGACTCGACACGGTTAGCATCGGTAGCAGCTCGAGAAAAAAAGCAAGCGAGTGCAAAGGGTTAAAGAAAGATCCTTAAGGACCTCCTTAATGAAAGTATATTGTATAGACTGCCACAACAAGCATATACAATAAACCTTCCCCACTTTACTACCAAAGGGACCGGTGGCCATTTACTAGAGCAGATTGTGCACGGCAGGGAAGAGGAGCACTCTAATTTTTCAAGGACAATTAGACATACTTCTGAGCTGACACAAATATAAGGAGATGTGAAATGCCCTCATGCCCTGCTACCCTTTTTAGAGTGAGGTTTGTGAAGGTCAGATGAATTTGGACCAAACATTATCTCACAATGGTTTATAGACTCGTCCTGTTGTTATTTCCGCTGCCCCTTAGTGTATAATTGGGATGGATATATGCAGCAGCTAAGTAAAGCTCGTGTAGTTCCCTGAATTGTGCAAGAAGAGTCATTATTTTATGAAAGGCCAAGGATAAGGATTGAAACTACCATGCCCAGCCAAGATAGTAAATCAGAAGCAATACCATAATTCATATGAAAATGCAAGGTTAATACAACAATCAAGATGTAAAGGACACAAGTATTATGGCTCTCCTATCGCTGTCAAGATAACATCATTATAGATGGTGGTTGATTAATTTAATACTCGAGTGAGGATTAACAAAAAAAGAAAAATGAAAAGCTTAACATTAATTTAATAAATGAGAACCACAATTCTGTGTCTGTGTGAGATATGGTATCTTTACTGGAACTGGTCAACACTGGAACTGATCAAATGCTGTCACTTGGTATGTAGCTATTGATCTGGTGAAGATGCGCTTTGTAGTCCCCATCAATAATGAGGATCAAAGAAAATCACATGCGTGTGGAAAGGACAAGAGTATAGACTCACTGCCTTGTCCTAGGGCTACATTACTTCTCCTGTTTTCTATCAAAATGTAGTGCAAAAGGAGTGGATCATCTTGACATTCTGCAGAACATTGTGCTGGTCCACTATATTTATGACATTATAATGAACAGGAAATGGTAAGTACAGAATTGCCAGTTAAAATCATTCATGCCAGAGAATAAGAGATAAAAGCTACAAAGGTTCAGGGCTTGCCACATATTTTGAAGATTTGTAGAGAGCCTATGATATGATATATGTCAGGACATGTCCTCATGCACTCTAAGATAAAGGACAAGCCATTGTACTTGCAACCCTGCCATTAATAAAGAGTCACAACATTGATGGGTAAAACAGATGTGCTCAATGCCTTACACAGGGTACCTTATCATTTTCCATTTCTGTACATATAGACCTGACTTCTAACTGCCAGTACTGCAGTGTCTGCTTGAGGGCTCTCTCCATAGCCAGCAGAGTATGGGGAAAGCCAGAAGGACAGGTAATGAATGCCTTTCCAGGGCAGCGCTCCGCTAGTTGGTGAACACTCCCTCAGCCCTTAAGTGGGATACATTCTACATATTTTGTTTCACGAAGTCTCCAAGAGTCCCCCAGTGGATTAAGTCCACTTGCCCTCAGTGGTAACTTGCTTGAAAATTAAGTCGTTATGGAATACAACTAAAATAGTGCGCAGAGAGAAATAGATAGCTGTAAACAATTGGTTTTAAAGCAAGGCCATACTTTCTGCAGTAGACTGAGTCACTCACCATGGCACATGTGCTCATGCACCCAGACCCTGAGCTGGATGTTTGAAAGCCGGCAAATTTTGTGAGCTAGATGTCAATTCCACGGCTCCAATCAACTGTATAATGAAAATGGAATATTGGGAGTTAGGCCTCAACAGGTCTAGAGGACACAAGTATATGAATATGTGGTCGTAATCCCTCTATCAATTGCCCATATTGAACCCGCATACCAATGACCCTCCCGTAACACACAGCTCTGTCCTGAGTCCTCCTTCTCACAAAGGAAGAGAAATCTTGGGCCTGTTCACAGTCAGCTCAATATGTTGATGTGGGACAAAAAGGCCTGCCTCTGTGCTACAGCTCTACTCACGGTTATCCCTAAGGGACCATAAAGAGGGAAAATGCTGTTTGGCAGAGTTTGATCTGTATTTTTAGCTGCCCACATTTTATGAAGGGAGAAGTGGTCTGAGGTAGAGGTGTATAGAGACTCCTGTGCAATGGATTACTATTACCAAAAGGTAATACTAGGATTGGCCCCTTGCCATCACTGCCAATAAAGCACTTGCAAAATGTGTGCGCTCTTTCCCTGCAGTCTCAGGCTTTGTTGCATTTGACGTCCTAACTCTGAAAGGGGTGGCACGATCCAAGGGAATTCTTCCACCAGGAAATATTTTTAACTATTCTATGGAACCTGAAGCTGTAGTTCCTCATGCCAATGGGCCAGTTGACAAAGAAAGGGGATATTCTACTGATGGCAACATTCAAACCTGATTCTCTTGGGGAGTTAGAATTGTTACAAAATAGAGACAACAGGAACTATATCTACAACCTGGAGCATTCACCAGTTTGTGTGGTGCTTCCATGTCTGGTGATAACAGCTAACTGGTAATTGGCACAATCGCAGCCTCACAAAGGCAAAGTTACCTAAGACTCAGACCACTCAACTCAACCAGGCATGCAACCTAGACCAGCTTAAGTGTTGGCTGAGGGTTTTAAAAATCTAGCATTGGTGGTGGAAGAGGAAGAAGATAAAAATCAATTATAGTCTGAAGACCAGCCAAAATAGCAGAGACTAGCTTGTACTACTAGTAACCTGGGCATCTTCCTGCCTTCTCTCCCAGGGCCTTCTCGAACATAGCAGACACTTTGGTGGCTTATAGAACTGCAGTGCAATTCACACTTTTGGAGGCTTCCTTTGCCTCCACTCATCCAATCAATTCTTATATCCAGTTGACTCTACTTCCCAAGAATCTGTTGAATCTATTATTAAACTGTATCTCTTTGTCAGTCTCCCTGCCTGCAGTCTTAGTCCTCCCAAACTTTCTTCTCTAATGCAAAGAGGATCATTTTAAAAGCATGTATCTACTCTTTCTTAAACCTTTCAATGGCTCCATATCACCGACAGGTTAAGGATCAAGTTTTTCAGCACAAGATACAAGTCCCTAGATTGTCTTTCTCTGCCTATATCTCCAGCCTCATGTCCTGTCATTTTTCATCCTTAAGCCATTTCACTCTCTAGAAATTTCAAGTAGCTTCAACCATCAAATACCATATAGTAAGCGTTTCATATCCATTCTACTTTCTGGAAACCATATTCTAAGTTTTCCCTTACCTAGACTAAGTGCTTGCAATTGGGCCACAGTGATTGTGCCAGGAATGGACACTAGCCAACCAGAGCCAGTGATTCATGATGGAATTTACCTTTTCAGGAATCCTGGGAAAGAAACTCTAGAGCTTATCTATTAAACACAAACCAAGGAATTATTTAATTAGATCTACTGGCGGCCATCTGGGACCACAGCCCTAAAGAACAGAGCCAACACAGAGGAAGCAAAGTGAATGATGGAAGGAAAGGAATTGGATACTGATTATTTCATCTGAGACCCTGTGTGCAGCCAAACCAGAAGCAAGGTCTCCCCAAGGCCATTCATGTGTATAAACCAATTCCTTCCATGTTTTGCTTAATCTAGTTTGGTTCAGATTTATTCATATTGTCCATCAAATGTATCCTAACTGATACATATATACTGCTTCATGCCTCCATATTCTCGTGCATACAATTCCCTCAATCTAAAATGCCTTATTTAAATATGTTGACTAAATGTTTATCTCCTCTTAGAGAAGTATTCTTTCCCTAATTCCCCAGAAGGTATTCATCATTTACTTCATTGTGTTCTCTCTGTGCATGATATGCAGCTAATTAATTTGATTACCATATATAATATGCATAGTTAATATGTAGGTTTCTTCCACTAGACTATTAATTCTGTTAGTTCTTGAAAAAGAATGTGGGTCTTTTTTCAACTATCCCAATGACAGGTACATAGTAAGAAGTTTCAGTTATATATTGCTGCTTAATAAACCTTTCCCAAATTCAGTGGCTTAAAGCAACAAAGATTTGTAATTTCTCTTGATTCAAAAGCTTTACTGGGTAGATTTTCTGTTTCACATAGTGTCATTCATCTGGGAGACCAGGACAAATGGAAGATACACAGTGGCTTCACTCACATGACTGTCAGTTGACAGGCAAGGAACTTAGCTGGGGTTGTCAGTCAGGAGACTTGTGGGACTTGATTCTTCTTCACATGGGTTACTTCTGAGAGATACTTGAACTTCCTTACAGCATGGTGGCTGGGTTCCAAGAAACAAAGGCAGACGCTGAAGATCTTTTAAATCCCAGCCTCAGAAGTTATGCAGCATCACTTCTGCTAATATGTTGGACAAAACTGACACTGACCAGCCAAGAATCAAGGGAAAGAAAAACAGATTCTACCTCTTCATGGATGAGTAGCAAAATTATATTTCTAAAAGGCATGTAAAATGAGAAATATTGTTGCAGTCATCTTTGAAAACAAAATAAGGTAACTTATTTTGCAGCACTAAATTTCTAAATGAATAAATAAATGAGAAAATAAATGAATAAACTATTGTCACCTTTTATTCCTGTTGTCTTCCCATTCTACCATCTTTCTATTTAGGATTTCATGCTGTCACTATATCTGCTTCTTGAAATACTCATCTTGTCTTTTAACAAGAGTCACAAAAATTCTAAACTAACAGGATAAGCATTTAGATTATTTCATATAATTTCTCTCTAATATTCTCTTGGTAGAAAAAAAACAACCCCTTTTTTAAGCCTAAGTTTCAGGACTGCATTGTTGTGGATGTGGATGTGTGTGCATGTGTGTGTTTGCTTAGTTTATATTTTCAATAGTTCTAGAATGCTTTCATATTCTGACTCAAATTTTAAATTCAGTTTCAAGGTCCATGCCTAGTTTTACCACTTTAAATAATACTCAGTACAAAAATATGTAATAAATGTGAGGAAACTTGAACTGGGTTTATTATCCTGCTTCTAAGTTAATGCTACAAAAGTCTATGAATAGTGTAGAAATAACTACAAACATAATGGGCATTGTTTATTGCCATGTATAATAAAACAGCTCCAAAGTGAAAACACTCATTTTTTGAGGATATGTGAACATTGCTAAAGTCCTCATAAGTTTCTTCTATCCAGAGAATTTATTTTAAGAACAGATGGCCCCAGTCACAGGACTTTTGGTTCAATTACTCATTTCCTGGGGACACATCTCTATGGTTTGTCCTTTTCAATTCAGTTCCTCTATTCCTCTATCTTGTCTTGTATTGGAGTTTGTTCTAACTTCTCTTTTGACTTGAGCATTCCAAGACCTCATCAGATCTTGTCTCCTGTAGATCTTTATAAATTGCTCTGCTTGCATTTTTGCATATTCTCTCCTCCCACCCAAGCTTCTAACTTGATCTTTCTAATCCTTTTATTTCTCCTAGTTCTGCCTCATAAACCAAGCCATAAACGCAATAATAAACTCTCTGTTTTCAACATCTTTGAATCAGAAGTATTAGCAACCACATGAGCCATCACGTGCCCTGTATCCACCAAAGCAGGTCCAATTCCCATGGCCAAATCTGTGGATAAAACTATTTGGATCTTGGCATATATATCTTCACAATATCTATGATTAGGTTCTGTGAATCAAAGAAAGTCTAATAAGCTCAGATATAGCTAAAAACCTACTAATTTTGGAAAAGAATTGCTACAGGTCAGCCAAGATTCAAGAGAAAGAGAAACACCTCCTGATGGATAAGTAGCAAGATTATACTGCAAAAGAGCATGTAAGATAGAAAAGACTTGAGTTTAAGTGCGAGGTATGTTTGAATCTTCAGTTACTGAGAACTCCTAAGGTAGGAAACCAAGGGAAAGCAGCTTTTTTAGTAGCCCAGGAAGATGGTTCTCATGACAACAGTCATCTGTATACCATGTGTAGTTGTCCGGGAAACATGCTTCAAGTGCAAGCTGGAATTTATTTTCCTAATACCTAGAATGGCACATCTTTCCTTCATTTGTCCTAGGAGTTGAGCTCATGTAATCAGGGAATTGGTACTAGTTCACTACTTCAGAAATTTTGCAAATGCTTCTTAGAGAATATAAGAAACAAGGACTTATTTTCTGTGTTAGGCCCCTGTTCTGCTGGTTAATGTATATATAGAATATATATATTCTATGTTCCTTTCTTTTAAAAACAAAACAAAACAAAACAAAACATGTTTTTATTGACTTTTTAGAGAGATAAGAAAGGAGAGGGAGAGAAAGAGATAGAAACATCGATGAGAGAGAAACATGGATCAGCGGCCTTCTGCACTGCCCCTACTGGGAATTGAGCCTGCAACCCAGGCATGTGCCCTGACCAGGAATCGCCCGGGGACCTCTTGGTACATGGGATGATGCTCAACTGAGCCACACTAGCTGGGCTGTAATCTGTGTTTCTTAATCCATTTTCACACTTTAGAAACCAAATAAGATAATAATGACTGATGCTGAATATGAACTTTTTGATGTTGCCTGAAACCTAGCCAGAGGCTCACTCCACCTCCTTCTCTTCATCAGCTGGCCATTAATAAAGTGATATGTTACCTGGTTCTAAGTAGTAACTAATGGATGCAAGGAAGGAGTGATAAAGACATAAACTTGCAAAATCTAAAAGAATTGAGGTACACCAGGTAATTCACTGAAGTCACCAATGCCATAGAATAAATCCTATGCCGCTGCACTATCAGGGTGCCAGCAGAGCATTAATTTTCATTCCTGGGAGCGCAGTGAGGACATCAGTGCTGACATCGGTAGGATAGGGTAGTAGTGACATGTAAAGGAGTGTCTGGGAGATCTGAATGGCTAAGAGATATTTTGGAACTTTCTCTGGGCATTTTTTTGTTAATTAAAGTAATAAATCTCATTTAAATTATAAGTTGTTGTCATATTTGCTTTTAGAAATCCATAAATAGGAAAATTGTCTCACTTGATCCAAAGGGAGAGATTAAGTCAAATGATAGGACTGAGGTATATGATTACTTTGGTGTTAGCCAGAAGTAAGGAGAGCAAGCATTGTCTTTAAATAAACACTCTTCCACAGGCCCAAACAAGCACAGCATCTATAGTTCCCAAAATAGCTGTATGTGATAGAGAACAACATGTTGCATGTCTTTTATAAACACACGAGGAGACTTTCACAGAAAATGAGAATAAAAACAACGTGTTCCAAAATACACTTGAAAATCAGTGAATTGGAATTGGAACTTTTTTCCCCCTCAGTAAATCCATACCTTAGGTTCCCGGGTGAATCTGAGAAACTCTACATAAAATCATGCAGCTGAACATCTGGACCATCCAAATGTTGAGTACTACATCCCTAGGTCTTGGAGTCCTAAGTCACTGTGCACTCCAAAGGTGGGGACCAGAGGAAGAGCAGCTCACTTATAGCCTAGGAAGATAGTTCCCATGACAAAAAAAAAAAAAAAAAGTATGAATGTGCCATTCATAAGTCAAGAATTATCAAGATATACAGCAGAGTGCCCATGCTCTCAAAGTCCCAAGCTGACATATATCAACCTAAGTTTATGCGATTTCATTTATACTAGAAAATGAAAAATATAATGCTATTTTAAATAAAACTACTTCCCATTCAGAGTTTTCATTCACTTGTTCTATCTGAACCCTATTTTCCTTTCTAAGACTAAAGCATGAGTTTTTAATATGAGTAGTAATTTTCCCCAGGGCCCCAGGGCCCCCATGGATAAGACTTATAATATAACACAAGTCACCATAAGAAACCATTAGCTTTTGCCTATCTTTTCCTAACAGAGGTTCTCACCTCTGTTGTCTCCATTATTACCCTTCCCTTGAGAAATAGTTCCTGATAACTTGAAACCACCGCTTACTCAAGTGCATTAAACTGCTTAATGTGTGTGTTAGGATACAGCCTCAGCCTCTGCCACAAACAATAAACTTATATTTTGATGCTCTCCAATAATAAATTCTCTCAACCAAAATGTGTCGTCAGCTTACATGTTTAGACTCAGACATGGGTTCCCTATACAATTTGTTTTATGATAGACATGGAGTGTAAGATTCTGGAATTTTATGTTGTATCTAGAAGACCAAAAAAGGTTGTATTTGGCATTTACCTTTCCTATCACTCTCTCTTTCTTGCTCTGTTCTTTTACACAGAAACTTGCTCAGCCATGCACTCTCCCTGAGTCAGAATTATGTACTTCATTTTTCAAGCAAGACATGCTGTTGAGATAAGGTCTTAACCAACTTACATTATAGTCCAACTATAATTACCTATTGTGTAGGCTACCCTGCTCACCACAAAAAAACAAAACAAACAAACAAACAAACACAAAAACAGTAGGGGGAATTTTATTGAAGGTACCAATGATTTTTGTATGAGATATTTTGTATGAATTTTGTATGAATTCAGATATTCAGAGATGTTAGTGACCATTCTCATTTCCCAGATTGTCAGGGAAATTTATGTATTGGTGTCAAACTTACCTAAAGTCCTTGGTCCCTAGAGAGTTTCAAGAGGCCATCAGCCTCTTCTAATTTTAAGGCATTCTTCATCTGTTAGCCAACACATAGTTGAGAAGGAGACAGACAGAAGCAGAGCCTCATGAAATTCAGACCAATTTTCCAACTTTTTAAGTATTATTTCCTACTTGCCTAAAATTGAATGGAGGGTTACGATGGTATCATACATTATTCATCAAGCACAATAAACTACAGTTCCTCTTTCCAGTGATGTCTGAAACATTCAGGACTTGGGTCATCAGCTCACAATTTATTCCATTATCAGGTCAATTCTACTTGACAATTTAGTTCATATATCAGACTCTTGGCCAAAATTCTATTTTCTATTATCCACTTAGTTATTTACTATACTTAAGTTATTTCTAGCCTTAACGACCTTTTAAAGCATTATTTGATAGTAGTAGCTATACTAACTTAATATAAGGATTACATTAATCATACAGTAAATGTGGAGTTTAATTTAGTGTTTTTTATTTTTAAAAGGAGATTGTTAATTAGTTATTAATATCTAGTCTCTAACAAATACAAGTGTTTTAGTTCTGTACAGAAAAAGAATTCCATAATTAGAGATGACAGAACATAAACTACAGGCAGCCATCTCACCAGTTCACATTGGCAAGAAGAAACAATGTGACAAATTAATGTAACCTATTAAAATTCCTATTGGAAGTCTCACCAACAATTCTTGTAGAATGGAGATTATAACATACTAGAGGCCTGGTGCATGAAATTTGTGCATGGGGGGAATCCCCTCAGCCCAGCCTCACCCTCTCAAATCTGGGACCCCTCAGACATCCCTCTCACAATCCTGTACCACTGGCTCCTAATCACTCACCTCTATGCCTGCCTGGCTGCCCCTAACTGCCCCCCACCCCTGCTGGCCTAATCACCCCTCACTGCCTCTGCGTACTGGCCTGATCGCCCCTAACTGCTCCCCCTGCTGGCCTGGTCAACCCAAATGCCCCCCTCTGCTGGTCTGGCCACCTCTAACTGCCCTGCCCCCCGCTAGCCTGGTCGCCCCCAACTGCCACCCGCCCCCCCCGCCAGCTTAGTCTCCCCTCACTGGCTCCCCTGCCAGCCTAATCACCCCCAACTGCCCCCATACCAGTCTAGTCACCCCTCACTGCCCCCCCCCCCCCGCCAGCCTGGTCACCCCACACAGCCTGCTTGTTCAGTCATTTGGTCATTCCTCACTAACCTCCCTGCTGGCCTGGTCATAGGCAGCCATTTGTGAAGGCATGGTGGTCAATTTGCATATTTCTACTTTATTATAGAGGATTTGTGATACTGAAAAAAATCCCAATTTGAGGAAAAGGTAGTTTTGTATAGCTATTGGCATCTCATTGGCTGGGTAACAATAAAAAAAATCATTCAAACTTACCAATGCCTCAGTTTCTACTTCTGTGAAAGAAAATAGATGGTATTTGTGTTTGAAGACCAAGAGAGACAATACAGCATAATGTTAGGTGCACAATCCTGGAAACTGAAGAGTTTTCAGCCCATTTTGGTACCATCAATAAATAGCCTAAGACAAGTTACTCAAGTGTTTTTACATTTGTAAAATGAGGAGAATAATATACCAACTTTTAGGGATATTGTAAAGATTAAATGAGTGAATGCAAAATACTAAGAAAAGTGCCCAGTGCAAAGCAATAATTCAGTAAATGTCAGATCTGTAGCCACAGCAATAAAAGCAAGATTATGTTTTTGGTGTTTCTTTAAAATATATTTTTATTGATTTCAGAGAGGAAAGGAGAGGGAGAGAGAGATAGAAGCATCAATGATAAGAAAGAAATATTGATTGGCTGCCTCCTGCATGCCCCTACTGGGATCAAGCCCACAACCCGGGCATATGCCCTGGCCAAGGAATCAAACTGTGACCTCCTGGCTCATAGGTTGATGCTCAACCACTGAGCCACACCAGCTGGGCAAGACTATATATATATACATTTTTAAGACTATATTTTTAAAACAATACAGTTGATACAGAAGATACAGTTGATGAGGTTGTTACTGGCCCTCTTAATATTTCATTGTTTCCATTTTCAAGTGTTTTTCAATTATTTATATTCATCCAAATATTACTAAGAAAATATTAAATTGAAACACAATGAGAGCAAAAGAAATAAATTTGAACTGAGAATTGGGATATGGTGGCTGTCTCTGCCACCAACCAAATGTGACTAAATTATTTGGGCTCTCTGCCTCCTCATTTGAAAACTAAATAGAGTAATTAATTACCTCAGAGGCCCCATCAGGTCTTACATGTTCTCCAGTGAGACTGCATTTCATAGTATTATCTTCAAATAATCAGAATGTAATTTTATAAGAGCCATTTTTCAGCAGGTGTGTTTGCTTAGGTATGTTAAGCTTATTTTTCTTCCTTTAAACTTTAAATCCAAGGTTCGTGTTGACCAAAATAGATAGAATCTCATGTATGCTGAACCACAAATATGACAGAATCTATTTTTCTACCAAAGAGCGAAGAATAGCATAGTATCTCTAAATTAACATAATTTTAATAAAAGTAAACTTTTAGTTTAGGGCAACTTGGAAAATGAAAACTTCAATGAGACCTGCATAAAGGAAAGAGTTCTGGGGAGATGAGTGAAAGCAAGTATAACTCTAAAAGGAAAATTTAGATTATGCTTTAGAAAATATATGTTTAAAAAAATTGTCTTTGCAGAACAAACATAGTCTTGAAGGGAGGTGCTAAAGAGTCAGAAAGAAGACAAATAATACCAGGCCACTTACAATGTTTAAAAATACCATTATCTGAAGGAAACAGATGAGTGCATACAAGAAACGGGAAAGGGAAAAAACAAAAGTAAAATAAAAAAGTGTCCCAAAAACTGATGAAAGAGAAGAAAGGGGTTTTTCTGGATAAAGGCTAGTGCAGATACCTGGGTAAATACTAGTAAGACACAAAGAGAGAAATGATATCAAAAGTAGATTGGTATGACAGTCAGAAAGACAACTTTCATATTCCAAAATGTAGAGGGAGGAGAGGCCTAGAATCTTCAAATATTTCAATTTCATGAAAGATTAAAAAAAAAAAGAATGAGGGACTGTTCTAGATTAAAGCAAGCTAAATAAAATACATGATTCTTGATAGATCCCTAGATTAAAAAAAAAAAGTTTTAGAGCCATTGGGACAATCAGAGAAATTTGGATATGAATTGGGTACCATTACATTAGACAATAGTATTGATAATGAGTATTAGACAATGAGTCAATGATAAATTTTATGTAGTGATAATTATATTGTAGTTGTATAGCAGATTATCTTATTATTAGGAGATATATGCTCAAGTATTTAAGGGTAAAGTGATAAGGTGCATCTTACTCTAATGCAGAGGGAAAATGTAATAGAAAGAAAAGGAGATAGAGTAAATATGGCAAAACATTGACAATTAGTAAATATCGATAAAGAATTTACAAGTGTTCAATGTATTAGTCTCATAATTTGACTGTAGGTTTCAAGCTTTTCAAAATAGGAAAGTTTCTCAAAATTAAAAAAAAAATTCACTATTCAGATAACTTTTGAGTAGATAACTGGTGATACTGTTCACAAAAAGTGAGTTATCAGCCATGCTCCCTCCACTCCCATCCATCATTCTCCTCACTAGAACTTTATCAAAGGGGAAATGTTGACCCTGGCCAGGTGGCTCAGTTTGGTTAGAGCATTGTCCCAGTACACCAAGGCTGCAGGCTTAATCCCTAGTCAGGGCACATATAAAAAGCAATCAGTGAATGCATGAATAAGTAGAACAGGAAATCAATATTTCTCTCTCTTTCTCTCTTTCTCTTTCTCGCTCTTTCTCAAATCAATCAATCAATAAATGACTTTTAAAAAGGGGAAATGTGTGAAACTGAATCAGTACTAGTTGCTGATTATTCTGTACTTAGGAATACACTGTGTTCTTTGGAGGTTAGGTAACTTCTTATAATTAGAGCCACAAGAGTTTTTCTCCAGTTACTTTGTGGTATCTATTGGGTAACATGAGGAGAAAGAAAATGGGAACCTCTGAATGCAAATTCAGCCTGTGGTAAAGAAAAGAGAAAAGGCTAGCCCAGGGGAATTTCTTTTCCTAGACTTAGGTAACAGTGTAAAGTCTTGAGTGAACAAGCAAAAATGGATGCTTTGACAGATAGAGCCAAGTGTGTTATAGCTCTTGGGCAGATATAGATGGTGGAGCATAAAATGATTTTGTTAATCTATCTTTAAAAAGAGAAGTATATTGAACATTTTTAATTACAAAAGATTAATTTCTCTAATAATATAAAAAATATAAAGCTCTAAAAGGAACCCGCCCCAAAAGGTGAAACATTTGCTAATGTGGAAACATTCTACTATCTTACCTTATAATAGACAAATATGCAAATTGACCGCACCTTCGCTACGCCCAAGCCACGCCCACCAACCAAGCCACGCCCATCAACCACGCCCACCAGGAAACCGTTGCAGGGATGTTGGGGTGTGGCGGAGCCCAAGGCCGGGAAAGCCGCCCGAGGCTTTCCCGGCCTTGGGCACCAGCAGGGAGCCTGCACCGATCGCAGGAAACCACTGGGGGTCGGCTCCTGCGATCAGTAGCAGGGACGCTGGGTGCGGCCGAGCCCAAGGCCACTGCCTGGGGCCAAGCCCCGACCCTGAAAGAAGGCAGAAGGCGGTGGCCACAGCCAAGGCCTGGGTCCCCGGTGCAGGCAGCCAGGTGAATGAAGGTCTATTGCACGAATCTTCGTGCAAACGGGCTACTAGTTTAAATTTATAATGAACAACTCTGGTAAGGATGAAGAAAATAGTTTATAGATTAATGATTTCAGCATAAATTGATACAATATTTTTGGAAAATACTTTGGCTAGAAGTTTCAAAGTTTGCAAAAATATTCTTCTCCTTTGATCATGTCTCACAATTTATCCTAAGAAAGAGGATGACACAAAGAGAGAGACAGAGAAAGGAAAATGGGAAAAGAGAGGGAGGGAAGAAAGGAAAGGAAAGGAAAGGAAAGGAAAGGAAAGGAAAGAAAGGAAAGGAAAGGAAAGGAAAGGAAAGGAAAGGAAAGGGAAGGGAAGGGAAGGGAAGGGAAGGGAAGGGAAGGGAAGGGAAGGGAAGGGAAGGGAAGGGAAGGGAAAGGAAAGGAAAGGAAAGGAAAGGAAAGGAAAGGAAAGGAAAGGAAAGGAAAGGAAAGGAAAGGAAAGGAAAGGAAAGGAGGAAGGAAGGAAGGAAGGAAGGAAGGAAGGAAGGAAGGAAGGAAGGAAGGAAGGAAGGGAAGGTGAGCTACATATAACAAGACTAGAGGCCTGATGCACAAAATTCGTGCAAGGGGCTCAGCCCTCGCATCTGCGGCAGCTTGCCTCGGCCGCTTGCAGCCCCAGCTTTGTCCAGAAGGTCGTGCGGGAGGTCATTCGGCTATCCGGTCTAATTACATAGTATGCTTTTATTATTATAGATAGTCATTTCAGATATACTAAAAGAAAAAGGGTAGAGAAGATGGTTGCCGATGGGAAGGCAGACTGCAAGATAGTGCGTGAGTGAGAGAACAAAGGGAGAGTGTGTGGTCGCATGGGGAGTGTTTGTTGGTGAGGTGAGGGACAGCTATACTCCAGGAGACTGTGGGGGACGGCTGGACGGGGTTCCCCTGACTGGGCAGCTTCCACTGCTGCTGGGATCCCTCAGGGAGCAACCGGCTCAGACGCGGAGACCGTGCCATCTTAAAGAGGAGAGTGGATGTTGTCAGAAGCCTGAAAATCCCGGGACTCTACAACAATGGCACCCAGCGAACAGCTGCGAACCTGGGAACACCGGTCCCCAAGTGGCATGAGCACCTGGATTTGGAGGAGCTCTGCACTCTCTCACAGTAAGGTCAGATTTCACCTGGGGTAAGATGAGGTTTGTGGTCCGGGAAGGAGAGAGAAACGCGCACGCAGGAGCTGGAGGACCCAGGGAAGTCTGCGTCCATAGAAGTCCGTGGCCTTTGGGGTTGGGGCGTGATCTTCGAATGTGGACGGGGATCTGCAGGGCTGCTAACAGAAGGGAACTCTAAAAAGCAACCCATAGCTGAACTGGGCGCAAAAGGGCAGCCTAAAAAAAAAATTTTAACAGTGTGCCGGCTGCTTAGACCCAAGGGGCAAAAAGACTGCACAGACTGCAGCGCAGAGTTCACGCACTACTCTGGCTCTTTTTTCTCTCTTTTTTTTTCCCTCTTTAAATCCATGCTTTTCATTACTAAGCCCAATCCATAGGATCACCCAATTGGGGACACTCTAAGAGACTGCAGCGGAAAGTTGTTTTTGTGAAACCTGGGGATCAGAGCAGGGAATAACAATCAGAGAACCAGCTCTGGGGCAGCCCATTCCCCCAAACCGATATTAAGCGCCACAGGGAAAACAAAATATAAACACTAGCTAGAGAGGACCTATACACCCAGAGGTCAATCCAGAAACACTGCCACCCAGAGGTTGAATCACAAATTGACTCTTGTGTAAACACAAATAAAGGAGTATAAGAAACAGAGAAGTACTGTCTGCTTGAAAATCAGGACTGTGGCCTACAACACTGAGGAGCAGTGGAACACAAGGAACTTCAATACTGTCCTGACTAGGAAATAGGCATGCCAAACAGAACAGTAGAGGAAGTGAATGACCGTCACTACTGCACATTTTTATTATTTTTATCTTTTACTTAAGAAACCAAATTTTTTCTCTCTTTTTTCCTCACTTGATTTTACCTTTTTAATTATTACATTTTTATTTTCAATCAGTATTATTACTACTACTATTTTACCTCTTTTTAAAAAAGTGTCATTTTGTTTTCTCTTTATTTTACTTTGGGATTAGTGTTCTAAATTTTATTTTCATCTTTCCTTTAGCATCATTTTACTCTATCTCAACTTTACCTTTATGCCAACACTCTCTTCCTCACTTTTCTCCTTTTGTTGTCCTGTTTCTCTTACCCTCTTCCTGCTTTAGATTTTCCCTATTCCTTCTTTTTACCCATTAAAATTTCACCCTACTTACATATCTAATTTCCAATTCCCTGCACTAAGTCCATACACACCTCTTTCTTCTCTTTCTTCACTATCCAATTTTTTTTTCTATCTGTCCTTTTCTTGTTTGCTTGATTGTTGATTATATTGTTTTTTTTAGGCTTATTTGTGAGATTATTTTGCTTTTGCTTTTTGATTTTTTTATTTGTTTTTGTTTGTTTTTTGCTTCTGTTTTCCCTTGCCTCACTTGATATTAGTTGTTGTTTGTAGTTTGCATTCATCTTTAGGTATTTGTGGCTGGCATTTGTTGGGATTAGTGACTGTTCTATTGGAGTTTTCTCCCCATATAAATAGTTTTCCCACCTCTTCTTTTTTATCCTCTTTCTTTTCTCTCTTACTTTTTATTTCCTTTTCCCGATTTCATTTTTGCTCTTCTTCTTTTTCTCTCTCTTTTTGTTTTTTCTTCTCTTCTTCTTTCTTTCTTATCCCCTAATTCTCTTTTCTCTGGTTGTCACCTTTATTAGGGGTTATTAGTATCATGAATACATTTGTGTTCAGTGCCTTGTGCATTGTACCTTGTTGTGTTGTATTCTGTGCCTTTAAATCAATGCAGGAGAGAGATAACAACATAACCAGACATCCAGAGAAGAGAGTTCATGGGGAGACAAAGAAACAGCCCACATATGAAAGAAAAACAGGCATCACCAGAAAAGGAAGTAAATGAAGTGGAGGCAAGCAACCTGTCAGAGAAAGAATTCAGAGAAATGGTCATAAGGTGGATGAAAAGAATGGAAGACAAATTTGACAATATGTGTAAGAACCAAGAAGAAATGAAGAAGAACCAAGAAGAAATGAAAAATGACATCAATGCTATAAAGAACTCAATAGAAAACATCAACAATAGACTAGAAGAAGCAGAAGACCACATCAGTGAGCTAGAAGACAAGGTAGGAAAAAATACCCAAGCAGAGCAGCTTCTAGAAAAAAAATTAACAAGCAAGAGAGGAGCCTAAGAGAACTTTGGGCAACACGAAACAAAACAACCTACGCATAATAGGGGGGCCAGAAGGAGAGGACACTGAGCAAGGAATAGAAAACCTGTTTGAAGAAATAATGACAGAAAACTTCCCTGATATAGGGAAGAAAAACTCACACAAATCCAAGAAGCTCACAGAGTCCCAAATAAAATGAACCCCAAAAGACCGACGCCAAGGAACATTATAATTAAATTGGCAAACACCAATGACAAAGTAAGAATCTTAAAAGTGACCAGAGAGAGACAGAAAGTTACCTACAAAGGATCCCCCATCAGACTAGCGACAGATTTCTCAACAGAAACACATCAGGCCAGAAGGGAATGGAATGAAATATACAAAGTCATGAAAATGAAGGGTCTGGATCCAAGAATACTGACCCAGCAAGGCTATCAATCAAAACTGAAGATGAAATCAGGAGCTTCACAGACAAAAAAAAGACTAAAGGAGTTTATTACCACCAAACCAGCAATGCAAGAAATGCTAAAGAGTCTGCTGTAAAAAGAAGAAATAGGAAGTAAAGAAGGAACACAGGGGTAAAGAATAAAAATAGCAACAAACAAGTACCTATCAATAATAACTTTAAATGTAAATGGATTAAATGCCCCAATCAAAAGACATAGAGTAACGGATTGAATAAGAAAACATGACCCATATATCTGCTGTCTACAAGAAACCCAGCTCAGAAAAAAAGACGCACACAGACTGAGGGTGAAGGGATAGAAAAAGGTTTTTCAGGCGAATGGAAATGAAAAAAAAGCTGGGGTAGCAATACCTATATCTGACAAATTAGATCTCAAAGTGAAGGACATAACAAGAGATAAGGAAGGCCACTTCATAATACTAAAGGGAGCAATCCAACAAGAAGAAATAACTCTGGTAAACATATATGCACCCAATACAGGAGCACCCAAATACATAAAAAAAACTCCTGGAGAATATCAAAGGAGAGATTGACAGCAATACAGTCATAGTAGGGGACTTTAATACCCCACTCTCACCATTGGACAAATCCTCTAAACAAAAAATCAGCAAAGAAACATCAATCCTAAATGACTCACTAGACCAGAAGGAATTAATTGACATATTCAGAACATTTCATCCCAAAGCCACAGAACATACATTCTTCTCAAGTGTGCATGGGTTATTTTCAAAGATAGACCATATATTGGGTCATAGGCAAAGTCTCTTCAAATTCAACAAGATGGAAATCATATCAAGCATCTTCTCAGATCACAATGGCATAAAACTGGAAATCAACTACAATAAAAACAATCCAAAAAAATCAATCACATGGAGACTAAACAGCATGCTATTAAACAATGACTGGAGACCAAAAAACAATACAAAATATCAACAAAACCAAGAGCTGGTTCTTTGAAAGAATAAACAAGATTGATGAACCTCTAGCCAGGCTCACCAAGAAGCAAAGAGAGAGGACCCAAATAAACAAAATCAGAAATGAAAGAGGAGAAATAACAACAGACCTCACAGAAATTCAAAGGATTGTTAAAAAATACTATGAACAACTCTATTCCAATAAACTAGACAACCTGGAAGAAATGGACATATTCCTAGAAAAATCAAACCTTCCAAAACTCAATCAGGAAGAATCTAAAAATCTCAATAGGCAATAACTATGGAAGAAATTGAAGCAGTCATCAAAATGCTTCCAGCAAACAAAAGCTCAGGGCCAGATGGCTTCACAGGGGAGTTTTACCAAGCATTCAAGGAATGTAATGCATTTAAAACATATCCTCCTCAGACTATTCCAAAAAATTCAAGAGGAAGGAACACTTCCAAGCTCCTTCTATGAAGCCAGCATCACCCTAATACCAAAGTCAGATAAAGACAACATAATGAAAGAGAATCATAGGCCAATATCCCTCATGAACATAGATGCCAAAATCCTCAACAAAATACTAGCAAATTGGATCCAGCAGTACATCAGAAAGATCATACACCATGACCAAGTAGGACTTATCCCAGGGATGCAAGAATGGTACAATATCCGCAAATCAATAAACATGGTACATCACATAAACAAATTGAGAGATAAAAAGCATAGTCATATCAATTGATGCAGAAAAAGCATTTGACAAAATCCAACACCCATTTTTGATAAAAACTCTCAGCAAGGTGGGAATAGAAGGATCATACCTCAACATAATAAAAGCCATATATGACAAACCCACAGCCAATGTCATACTCAATGGGCAAAAACTAAAACCATTTTCCCTAAGAACAGGAACAAGACAGGGATGCCCACTCTCACCACTCCTGTTCGACATAGTACTGCAAGTATTGGCCACTGCGATTAGTCAAGAAGAAGAAATAAAAGGCATCCAAATTGGAAAAGAAGAAGTAATACTATCCCTATTCGCAGATGATATGATATTGTACATTAAAAACCCTAAAGACTCTATCAAAAAACTATTAGACTTAATAAATCAATTCGGTGATGTAGCAGGATGCAGAATTAACACCAAGAATTCTATGGCATTTCTATACACCAATAGTGAACTTACAGAAAGAGAGACTAAAAAAGCAATCCCATTTACCTTTGCACCAAAAAAATTAAGATACCTAGGAATAAACTTAACTAAGGATGTAAAAGACCTATACGCAGAAAACTATAGGACACTGAAAAAAGAGATAGAGGAAGACATAAACAGATGGAAGAACATACCATGTTCATGGATTGGTAGAATCAACATCATTAAAATGTCCATACTACCCAAAGCAATCTATAGATTCAATGCACTCCCCATTAAAATACCAATGGCATATTTCACAGACCTAGAAAGAACTCTCCAAAAATTCATCTGGAATAAAAAAGACCCCAAATAGCCACAGCAATCGTGAGAAAGAAGAACAAAGTAGGTGGGATCTCAATACCAGATTTCAAGCTATATTACAAAGCCACTGTTCTCAAAACAGCCTGGTACTGGCACAAGAACAGACATATAGATCAATGGAATAGAATAGAGAACCCAGGTATCGACCCAAACCACTATGCTCAATTAATATTTGACAAAGGAGGCATGAACATACAATGGAGTCAAGACAGTCTCTTCAATAAATGGTGTTGGGAAAATTGGACAGATAGATGCAAAAAAATGAAACTAGACCACCAACTTACACCATATACAAAAATAAACTCAAAATGATAAAGGACTTAAACATAAGACAGTAAACCATAAAAATACTAGAGGAATCCATAGACAGAGAAATCTCAGACTATGCCTAAGCAATTTCTTCACGGATATCACTCCTAGGGCAATGGAAACTAAAGAGAAAATAAACAAATGGGACTACATCAAAATAAAAAGCTTTTGCACAGCAAAAGAAACCATCAACAAAACAACAAGAAAGCCCAGATGTTGGAAGCCGCCCCTTGTCTTCACTAGCAGAGAGGTGTGGACAAGAAACCCGGAAGGCTGGTCAACCTTGAAGCTCTGAAAGGTCAGAGCCAACCACCCACTGTTTAGTTGAGACAATGGGAGCTAAAGCAACTTCCATCTTTTAGTTTTATGTAAATCCTTGCTGATTGGCTATTACTGGAATTGCCTGCCTAAGGGCTATGGGTGTATCCCAAAACCTGAATAAAAGGGATAGTGAGGTGAGAGCAAAGCAGAGTCCTTCCTCTTGAGCTGGGCTCCTGCCTGGCCCCCAATATTTCCAAATTAATATTTTCTAGTCTCTTTCATTGGTGTGCGGCCTCCTCCAGAGCCCAAACCCTGAACCTGAACCACGCGGGACGTGGTGGGGACACTTGCACCCACTGCATGGGAGAACATATTTGCCAATGTTATCACCGATAAAGGTTTAATCTCCAACATTTACAGGGAACTCATACAACTTAACAAAAGGAAGATAAATGATCCAATAAAAAAAATGGGCAACGGACCTAAATAGATACTTTTCTAAAGAAGACAGAAGGAAGGCCAAGAGACATATGAAAACATGCTCAAAGTCACTAATTATCCGAGAGATGCAAATCAAAACAACAATGCAGTACCATCTCACACCTGTCAGAATGGCAATCATCAACAAATCAACGAACGACAAGCACTTGCGAGGATGCTGAGAAAAAGGAACCCTCCTGCACTGCTGGTGGGAATGCAGACTGGTGTAGCCACTGTGGAAAACAGTATGGAGTTTCCTCAAAAAACTAAAAATGGAACTCCCATTTGACCCAGTAATCCCACTTCTAGGAATATATCCTAAGAAACTAGAAACACCAATCAGAAAGGATATATGCACCCCTATGTTCATAGCAGCACAATTTACCATAGCTTAGATTTGGAAACAGCCTCAATGCCCATCAGCAGATGAGTGGATTAGAAAACTATGGTACATCTTCTCAGTGGAATACTGCACTGCTATAAAAAAGAAGGAATTCTTACCATTTCCAGGAGCATGGATGGAACTGGAGAGCATTATGCTAAGTGAAATAAGCCAGGCAATGAAAGAAAAATACCACATGATCTCACTCATTTATGAAAAATGAAGAATATTATAACCTGATGAACCAAAAGATAGATACAGAGGCAGAGAAGCATGGAACAGACTGTCAAATTACAGCGGGAAGGCTGGGGAGTGTGGGGAAGGGGGGAAAGAGATCAACCGAAGGATTTGTATGCATGCATATAAGCACAACCAATGGACACAAGACACTGGGGGGGGTGGGATGAGGGTATGAGACGGGGGTAGGGGACGCTGAGGGAAGGTCAATGGGGGAAAAAAAAGGAGATATATGTACTACTATGTGTAATACTTTAAACAATAAAATTAAATTAAAAAAAGAAAAAGGGGAAAAGAAAGAAAACTGTACATTGAAATGTTTGCATAATGCACATCAACATTAAGTAGATAAAAATTTTGCAAACCATAAGACTATACAAGAAGGAAAAATGCTACCATATAAAGACAAGTGAAAAATATATAATTAAATATTGCATCTATATTATGATTCAACTATGGAAAGTCATGATGTACAAGGAGAATTTGATCTGTTGGACTCAAATCAGGATAGGAAGTAGTGTTTATCTTTTCAAAATCCCCATTGCTATTGTTATGAGACTAGAGTTATGTTAATTGCTCTCTCAATAGGATAGGGTTTGCATGCAGCAAAATCTGCTCTAGGGTTAGGTAAATCTGGGTTTGAATCCCTTTTGTGCATACTAGTTGAGTTTCCTTGGGAAAATTTCTTAACATCTCCCTGTACCACTGATTCCCCATCTGTAAATTGGTACAAAAATTATATCTACTATTTATGGTTATCACGAAGATTAAGTGAGTTGATGCACATAAACTTTTCAGCAGCGTGCCTGGTGTGCAGCGGTGCTAGGTGAACAACAGATTTATGCAACAAGCAGTTGGGTCTAGAGGTGGTAAGAATAAGGCACATCTTTTAATACTTAGGTTTTGGTTCTATATTCAAATTCATTTCTATTATAGCCATAATATTTATGAGTAATATTCCTTGAAGACATTTTCGGCGCCCTAGTTTTATCACTCTATAAGATAATTATATTAAGTAATATAATCAAAGGGGTGTGGGAGATTTTTCAAGAAAAACTGTGCAATGTTATATCTAGATATGTTACTTCTTCAGTCTCATAGAACATAAGCAGTTGAGGGAAAACTGAAAAGTAAATTTTGGTCCTCCAGAAACCAATGTTGATGGAGTGCAATTCTTTAATGCCTCCTTCTGAATTCTCAATACAAATGATCTGGGTTAGGACTAACCAGAAGATATTCAGGCAGTTTATGTAATCTACACTTTCTACAAGAGTCAATTGTGGAATAATCAGAATTTTCCAAAGTTCTTTGAGTGTCTAATTCTAATTCAGCCATTATCAGGGAGGCACAAAGAGGACCAAGCCAACCTCTTTGGAATAAGCAGAGCAAGTCTGATGCTAATAAAGAAAATAAGTATGCAGATTGTGTCCTATTATCATTCACCAAGCAGATCTGAGCTCTTATCATGAACAAGGCTGTATATGGGCACAGTGGAAAAATAGGTGGCACTATTTTTGCTCACAAGTAACTTACACTTTACGTGATAAAAAGATATTCATGAATAAATTATAGTGAACTAGTAAATGCATACAAAATATAATCCTAATAGCATGATTGTGAATAAGCTTTAAATCCTAAAGACTTTTTTTACAAGTGGTATTCTTTTGGATCTTGTTAGTTCCACCAATAACTTATGTCTTGAACTTACGACATTTCATTAACTGAAAGAAGATGCTGGGGCAATCACTGTTGCAATAGCATGACTGCTATTTTTTTTTTACTCTCACAGCCACCAACTGATAGCTAAAAAGCTGCACCTCCTAAGGATGTGTTGAGAGAGTTTCAGGGCTCAGCAAACTTCACCCTCTTGCTGTCAGGGGTACAATTAGACATTTGATGTAACTCCCAGGTTAATTACCAAGTGAGCATCTCATTGGATTAATAAATGGTGAAGTTGTTGCCCTTGCAATGAAGAAAGACAGTACCGAATAATTCACCTCATTCTTTCTAGTTGACATTCAGCAATATCTGTTATTGGGCAGGTCAACCTGACCTGGCTAATGTCACAAAAGACCACATGGATTGCACAAAGCATTCTATGCACATTCAACAAGTTCAAGTGCCATACAATATAAGCTGTGTTTCCTCTGTGGACTGAAAGTAAAACATGTCTTTCCACTTGTTTAATTGGTGAAACATTTTACTAAAAGTAGTCTCCAAAAGTATTTCTCAATTCTGGGAACTTGATCAACATATTGACACAGTAAAAGAGTCTTTTGACTCTTTTATCATCTATCTATCTATCTATCTATAGATAGATAGATAGATATAGATAGATAGATAGATAGATAGATAGATATATAGATATATATAAAATCTATGCCCAAAGGGTATTAGAAAGCAAGTTGCTTGGGCATATCAAAAATTACTTCAGAATAAGCACAAATTTGGTGCTTTGTTTTATTATAATAATAGAAATGACAGTAAACATTTTATCTTTTATTTTTCTAGAGTAATACCTACCATATTATAAGTTCTTGATAAGTATTTATTGAGTAAATGAATAAATCTTTGGCAATCCTGGGAAAGTAGAATTCATTTGGCATTTATACCTACTATTCATTTCCTGGTGATTTCCATTGGTATTTTAGGGACACATTTTGATACCCTAATTACTTGCTATTCACAGTGTGGCCCCCAGACAAGCATCATCATCCTCATCTGGGAGTTTATGAGAACTACATCATCTCAGACCTAATCCTATCTAATAAAGACAGAATATGCAAATTGACCATGACTCTGTGACAAATATGGCAGTGCCCACAGCCAATAAGGAGGGAATATGCAAATTGACGCAACAAGGCGAGAGGCAGAAGGCGGCTCCTGGCCAGAGCGAAGGTAGTGCTGGCAGCCAGGGGAAGGAAGGCCTATTCTTGAATGTATCTTCGTGCATTGGGCCTCTAATAAATCATAATCTTTTTCTTCTTTTTTTTTTTTTTAATCCTCACACAAGGATATTTTTCCATTGATTTTTAGGGAGAGTGGAAGAAAGAGGGAAAGACAAAGAGAAACATTGATGTGAGAGAAATTCATCGATTGGTTGCCTCCTGCATGAGCCGGACCAGGGCTCAGGCCAGGGAGGAGCCTGCAACCGAGGTATGTGCCCTTGACTGGAATCAAACCTGAACTCTTCAGTCCACAGGCCAATGCTCTATCTACTGAGCCAAACCAGCTAGGGCAATAAATCATAATCTTGACATTAAAGTTTGAGAAAACCTGACTTAAAACAGGTAAAATAGTTTTAAAATTAATATAAAATCCAGTCTTGAAAGGAAACACAGGGAAGTAGATCTTATAAATGGTGACAGAAGCAGAGGTGAGGTTTCGAAGGTCCAAAATATTACTTGCATGTATAGCGTGGTAGATACATGCACACTAAGTGGTAGATACATGCACACTTATATATTTATAAATCAAATGGTTGTACTCAAGTAATTATGAAACTTGGGGTAAGTTTCTTAACCTATCTTAGAGTTATTTGTAAAAATAAATAAGTAAAAGCCAAGCTAGAAGTCTTCTAGCTCTAATGTGACTTTCCTCTTGTCTTCAGTGCCTTAGGTTTCTTTTCCCACAAAGGGATCGGAGCATCTCTTTCACCCTAGGTCATTCCAGTTTGGCCACTCTATGCGCCTCCTGTTCCCCTGCCACTCACCCTCACTCTGCCAGTTGCCTGAGATATACACTTTATGTTATATGCATTATATACTTCTAACCCATGAAATGTGAAAACAGCATTTATTGTGAAAAGTCCTTGGCATTTCAGATAGATCAGCAAAGAATTTACTCATATGCATTACACCCACATTCATTGATTAATGAGGCACAATCAAATAAATGTCTAATCCTTGTCATATCCCCTCTTTGACATGTACTCAATCCTATTATGCCTCATACTATCAGGCCAGATGTATATTTTTTCTCCTCTGCACAAATTTTTTAAATATATTTTTATTGATTGCAGAGAGGAAGGGAGAGGAAGAAAGATAGCAACATCAATGATAAGAGAGAATAATTGATTTGCTGCCTCCTGCATGCCCCCCTACTGGGGATTGAGCCCACAACCCAGGCATATGCCCTAACTGGGAATTGAACTGTGACCTCCTAGTTCATAGGTCAATGCTCAACCACTGAGCCACGCTGGTCTGGCTGCACAAGTTTTTAAAGGAAACATCTATATAAGATCTGTTTTGTATTTTTTTTTGTTTCATATTTTTATTGTTCTATTAACTTAGGAGTTATTAGCACATTTAAAAGGGATTCCATAGAAAATAATTGCTAGCAGAGCTTTAAAGAAAGTTAAAGTACTCATTTATATCCTTAAACTAGAGATGCATTGTGACATAATTTAAGCAAATTACCCTTACCCTTCCCTTGAATTCAGGCAAGCCCCTTCACATACTTTGGCAAATAGAATGTGGCAAAAGTGATCACATTACTTTCAAGGCTAGGTCTTCAGAGATCTGTATATACTGCTTTGCCCCTCTTGGAATGCTTTGTCTTAGAAGCCAGCCACCATGTAAGAGGACAACCACTCACAGACCACCACACTGCAGAAGGAGAGAGTATTCCATGTGGAGGAATACTGAAGTGCCATATTTTGGAGTAAAGCTTGCTTGGAACTTCCAGCTCTGCTCAACCACCATTGTGAGTGCAAATGAGTGAATGAGACAGCTAATGACAAGTAGAGCAGAAAAAGGACCCAAGCAAATTCTACCTTAATTCCTGACCCACACGATCACCTATATATAAAAGGTTAATATGCAAAGTGTCCCCTTGGGAGTTGAACCAGGAGAACGGGCGTTCAATCACTCGCTATGAAGTGCACTGACCACCAGGAAGTGGCATGGAACATGGTGGGTGACCAGCAGCAGTGGTGGGGTGCTGAGGGAGTGAGGGAAGGAGGAGGCAGGAAGACAGGGAGGCAGGGAACCTAATTGGCCCTGATTGCCGGCCAGGCCTAGGGACCCTACCCATGCATGAATTTCATGCACCAGGCCTCTAGAAAGAATATAAAATTGTTATTGGAAATACTAAGTTTGGGGGTAATTCATTACACAGCAATAGGTAACCAAACACTTTGGGGCCAATTATTTTCTCTTTCATTACCTTGTGGTCTTTCTCTTAGCTCTGTTTTTCCTAACTGGCCTGCCCATTCTGCTCTCCCACCTTTACTGAGAAATTTTTCTTGAAATCTCTAGACCAAACTCTGGAAGGAGATAGGCTAATTGACTTAGTGAATTACCTCACCATCTTGGGAAGAACCTTTTGTACCAGTCGGTCTTCTAGGTGATTGATATTTTATGGGTGGACCTTAGTTAGCCAGGTGCCCACTCAGGTCAGATTACTGTCTGACTACACAAAGAACCTGGTGCTCCTTTCCTGAGCAGGGCAGTTCTGAGGACATTGAGCATGCCTGGCACCTAACCTGATTGTTCTGAACATTTCATGATTAGATCTTCAGTCCTTTGTATAAACCAGTTATCCCATGTCCAAATGCAGATACTCCCTGCACAAGTGAAACTATCCATTAATTATTTAAATTTTAATATATCTGAGAGGTTTCCAATATGATCTAGCTTAATCTGAGCCCTAATGTTGGAAAAGAAAGAGAAGGCCTAAGATTTATAGATACTTGATAGAATAGAGGTGCTAAAAAGAAGTCAAGGAGGACTTAAAGGGAAGATTAAAGGACTGTGAAGGATCATTATTCCCAGTTTTGTCTAGAGCTTGACTTAGTGGTAAAGTGTTGATAAAAGACAGGACTTTTTCTAGATATGTGGGATCACTTAAAAGACGGTGCAAAGGCATGATATGGTGATTATGATCATGTGACAGTAAATGAAGAGGAAATATAACAAGAAAATACATGAGGAATGTAAACAAGAGATTGGAGCCTAGAAAAAGAGGACGAGAGCAGAAATTTGGGGAGGCATCCTATCTAATAATAGACAAATATGCAAATTGACCATACCTCCGACACACCCACCAGCCACACCCACAAGCCACGCCCACCATCCAATCAGAGCGAGTATGCAAATTAACCCAAACCAAGATGGTTACAGCCACAGAGAGCAAGGTTTCCCAGGTAACAGAGGAAGCCAAGCTTTCCAATAGCCGTTGTAGGCCTAAGCCTCCACTCAAGCTACAAAGGTTCAATTATAGAAGGTAAACAAATTCAAACAAATGGTGGCAGGATGGAGCTTGAGAGAGCAGGCCAGGGTTGCCACCGGCAACAGGGGAAGCAAAGCTTTCCGCAAACCCTGGCCAGGCCCACCCGCTTAAGGCAACAAAGTTTCAATTATAACCCCAACACAAATGGCTGCCGGCCTCGGCCTCAGAGGGAGCCCCAGGCTTGGCTCTGCTCCAGGCTACAAAGTTTCAATTATAGAAGGAAAATAAATTCCAGATACCAGGGCATCTGCTTGGGTTGCCGGGGACATGGCCGGCCTGCAAACCACCACAGGCCCCTCGCTCAGGCTGCCCTACACCCCAAGGGAACCCCCGCCTGATCCGGGGACGCCCTTCAGGGCAAACCAGCTGGCCCCCACCCCCGTACCAGGCCTCTATCCTATCTAATAAAAGAGTACTATGCAGATTGATCATCACTGCAACACACAATATAGCTGCCCCCATGTGGACACAAGATAGCCACCACAAGATGGCCAGCAGGAGAGGACAGTTGGGAGGCACCCGGCCTACAAGGGAGGGCAGTTGGGAGGCACCCTGCCTGCAAGGAGGGCAGTTGAGGAGGACCAGGCCTGCAAGGGAGGGCAGTTGGAGGTGATCAACCCTGCAGGAGAGGGCAGTTAGGGGTGACCAGGCCGGCAGAGGAGGGAAGTTGGGGGCAAACAGGCTGGCAGCAGAGTGGTTAGGGGGTGATCAGGCTGGCAGGCAGAAGTGGTTAGGGGCAATCAGGAAGGCAGGCAGGCAAGCAGTTGGGAGCCAGCAGTCCTGGATTGTGAGAGGGATGTCCGACTGCCCGTTTAGGCCTGATCCCGGTGTGGGACATCCAGGGCAGTCGGACATCCCTGGATTGCAGTCAGACATCCCTCCAGGGGTCCCATATTGGAGAGGGTACAGGTTGGGCTGAGGGACAATCCCCCTCCGTGCACGAATTTCGTGCACCGGGCCTCTAGTAGAAAGTATAAGGCCCTAAAGAGTTGTTCCCTGTATATGCTTCTCTAGTAAACTCTAATACTTAAAATCAGCATTTATACAATGGGCATATGTATATCACCATTATAGGCTTCTAGAATTTGATAGTTTGTATGCTTCTAGAGGCTTTCAGAATTTTTGACATGGTATATTTCTTTTATAATGTTTTGAGGAATTCCCAATTTGAAATGTACATCAGGGCTGTTGCTAGACTTGCAGATGATTCAACATGTTGAGTGCAAAAAATAGAGCAAATTGCCCAAATGATTACCCAAAAGTCAAACCAAGTAGCCTCATGCATCAGTGAATTTCAAAAGCTAAATAAAGCATACATTTCTCACGCAAGAGAAAATTTCATTTGTTCCCTCGAGCTTATATAATATAAAAGATTTTAAAGAACAACTTTTTTTGTATTAATTGGATGAAACTTTATTTTAATCAAAGACTATACAATCAAGAAATAAAGAATTTTAATTTTTAATGTTTATCCACTTTATAAAACTATAACCAGTAGTGTATCATAGCATTCAAAAGTGTAAAAACAAATTCAATGAAATGGATTTCAAGATGTCTTGCACTCATTAAAACAAGAACACAAGAATCTGATTTCTGTATGATAAATCACCAGGAAAAAGGATAGGGACACCAGAGAAGAATCCATATATCAGAATTTGGTCAAGTGTATATTTTGGTGAGGGTAATACCCAAGAGATAGTTAGTTGTTTGAAATGTCTCTCATTCACTTAAACCCTCCAATAGAAGATTCCCATTGCAATTAAAATGAATTCTAAATTCCTTCTCTTGATCTCAAGTCTGTTTACTTTTCTGACCTCACTTCTATATGTTTTCCTATGCCACAAGCTAGTCCTGCTGACCTCTTTCTGTGTTGTTGCTTTTTTAATAATTTTTACTTTTCAATTATAGTTGACATATAATATTGCACTAGTTTCAGGTGTACAACCCATGATTAGACATTTATATAAATTATGAAGGGATCACTCCAATAAATTTAGTACCCATCTGACACCATACATAGTTATTACAATATTATTGACTATATTCCCTTTGCTGTACTTTACATCCCCATGACTGTTCTGTATCTACCAATTTATACTTTTTAATCCTTTTCCCTTTTGGTGTTTTGGTGTGTGTGTTTTCTTACATTTAATTAATTAATTCATTAATTTTTAATTGAATTTATTGGGGTGACATTGGTTGATAAAATTATACAGGTTTCAGGTATACAATTCTACAATACATAATCTGTATCTTTCTGTTTTTTGAATAAGAAAATCTCTGCCTTGTCTCAAGGTCTTTTCTATTTTTAAAGAAGCTAGAGTTATTGAATATTTTTAAAAATATTCTTTTTGATTTCAAAGAAGAAGGGAGAGGGAGAGAGAGTAAGAAACATCAATGATGAGAGAGAATCATTGATTCGTCGCCTCCTGGGGATTGAGCCTGCAACCCGGGTATGTGCCCTTGACTGGAATCGAACCCAGGACCCCTCAGTCTATAGGCTGACTCTTTATTCACTGAGCCAGAGCAGCCAGGGCATGTCTCAGGGTCTTGACTCTTTCTATTCTCAGTGGTTAGGATGTTCCCCCCCAATCTTTTTTTTTTTTTAATCTGATCAGTGACTTTTATCCAGAATACTACATAAAGAACACTTACAACTCAATAATGAAAAGATAGCACATGTGAAAAGGCAAAAATGATTGTAATAGATATTTCTAAAAAATATATATATATATATATAAAATGTCCCAGAACTCATGTGAAAACATGTTCAACTTCATTAGGGAAATGCAAATCAAAACCATGATGAGATACCACTTCACACCCACAAGCATGGCTGTGACAGGCATTGACAAGGGTGTTAAAACATTGGAACTTTTATACATTGCTGGCAGGAATGTATGAAATTCTGGAGCTACTTTGAAAAATAATTTTTTCATGAAAAGTTAAACATAGACTTATCATATGACTCAGCAATTCCACTCCTAGGTATCTATCCAGGAGCAGTGAAAATATATATCCACACAAGGACTTGTACATGAGTATTTATAGTAGCATTATTCATAATATCCCCCCAAATAGAAACATTGAGAAATGGGTGAACAAAACGAGCTTTATCCATACATTACAATACTATCTATACTAATAAAAGGGTTATACGCTAATTAGATGGGGTCAACCGACTATCTTCCGCATGTCCGACTTCCTTCCGGACAAAGCCATGGTGGTAGGGGCTGAGGCAGAGGCAGTTAGGGGCGAGATCAGGCTGGCAGGGGATTAGGGGTGATCAGGCTGGCAGGGGAGGGCCACTGGGGGTGACCAGGCGTGCAGGGCAGAGCCATTGGGGGCAACCAGGCTGGCAGGGGAAGGCAGTTGGGGGCATTAGGCAGGCAGGCAGGTGAGTGATTAAGAGTCAGTGGTCCCAGATTGCGAGAGGGATGTCTGACTTCCAGTTTAGGTCCACAGGGATCGGGCCTAAACCGGCAGCCGGACATCCCCCGAGGGGTCCCAGATTGGAAAGGTGCAGGTTGGGCTGAGGGACACTCCCCTGTGCATGAATTTCATGCATTAGGCCTCTAGTTCTACCATAAAAAGAAACGGAGTACAGATATATGCTTACAACATGGATGAACCTCAGTGAAAGAAGCCAGTCACAAAAGGATGCATATTATATGATTACATTCATATGAAATGTCCAGAAAGGCAAATTTATAAAGATAGAAAGTAGATTAGTGGTTGCCTGGGGCTTGGTGTTGGGAATGAGGTTATTAAAAACCACCTTATAGGTGATGGAAATGTTCTCCAGATCTTTTTAGGTCTATTTCTTTCTTATCATTCAGGCCTTAGTTCCCAGGGAGGCTTTTTCTTTCCTGACCATCTTTGTAAACAGAATTCAAAGATATCCCCTCAAGATTCCTGGCTCTGATGTACATGCGTGCCTTGCTCCATTTATTTAATTAAGCACTAATCTATCCCCTGCTATAAAGAGATTTTGGAGATAGAATCAAAGTCCCAAATCTGTTGATCTTAAAATAGGGATATTAACAGGGTTGATTTGACCTAATCAAATGAGCCTTTTAAAAATAGATAACTTTCTCTGCCTGATAGCAGGAGTCAAAGATTCAAAGCCTAAGAAGCATTTCACATGCCATTGCTAACTTAAAGATGGAGGAAACCTTGCCAAAACCGGTTTGGCTCAGTGGATAGAGCATCGGCCTGCGGACTCAAGGGTCCCAGGTTCGATTCCGGTCAAGGGCATGTACCTTGGTTGCGGGCACATCCCCAGTAGGAGGTGTGCAAGAGGCAGCTGATCAATGTTTCTCTCTCATCGATGTTTCTAACTCTCTATCCCTCTCTCTTCCTCTCTGTAAAAAAATCAATAAAATATATTAAAAAAAAAAAAAAAAAAGATGGAGGAAACCCAAGAATGTGGGCAAATCATGGGAGGTGAGAGTAGCCCCACTAACAGCCTGCAAGGAAACAAGGATCTCAGTCCTACAACCACAAGGAACTGAATTCTACTCATAACAGCAATGAGTTTGGAAATGTGAATGAGAAGAGGGCTATAGAGTAGACCTGGCAAGCTCAGTGACTGAAGGTAACCACACAGGATGGTCTGATCATAAATTCCTAACTGGGCAGGTCATGGCGGTAGTCCATAGTCATGTCCCAAGCCTATTGCTTCCTTAGCAAAGGTCAGTCTTTACTTTGCGAGCCCTGTCTATTGTTTGTATGCATCTAGGATAACATACCATTGAAAGGTCAGAGTAATTTTCTTTTTCCAGACCCCTTGAGGCACAGCCTCAGGCACCAGAGCATGACACCACTAAACTCATTGTTATCTTGTTGCCCTCATATCATTTCTACTTACTGTTAATGTTAAATGTTAACTGTCTTATACCCACCCATGTAAAAGAAGTGAGTACGGGTCTCCTCATTTGGCTTTTTTTTTTTCTCCCCTCTCCATTTGGCTTTTATCCAATTCTAGAGACTTACGCACTTTGGTTTCTCTTGCCTCCTTAATCTATCATCAATGGGTTTCTGTAAACTTTCTTATGTTTTCTCCTTTAATTCTAATGTATATCTATAAAATGAACTGCAAAACTACCATTCCCTGAAGATATTCTCAAACGTTGAGATCTTGCTTCTAGGCATGTCCTTATTTTTTGGCTCAAATAAACTCATAACATTTTTTGATAGGTTTGGATGTTTTTTCTTTGACATAAGCATATTTTTTCCTGCAGAGCCTTCACCTAAATAGTGAATCCCAGCCAACACCTTGATTTTTGCCTTTGAGAACCCAGTCCCACTGTGCCAGACTTCTGACCAACAGAGTCATAAGGTAATTATTTGGTGATGTTCACACTGCTAAAATTTATGGTAATTTGTTACACAGCAATAAAAACTAATTCACACACACACACACACACTAATTCACCATCCTAATCTATAAAAATAATCTAAAATTATCACTGCAGTCATTGTTTATACATAGCCTGTTTTCCTTCCTTCTTAATATATTGAAAAGGAAAATAGGGGGAGGGGCTTGCAACCCAGTTCAACATCTGGTTAAAACTGTAGTCTTACTTCGCCGCTCTGACTGACTTGGTGGAGCTGCAGAGCCTAACCCCAGGGCCTCACCTCAGGGGCCCACCACAGGAGGAGATATATAGGTCAGAGCCTCCCCACGAGTGCAGTTCAGCCTTTGGATCCAGAATTCCCCTGGACTAGCAGATCTGTGAAATAAAGGTTAAACTGACCTCCCTCAGAGTGCTGGCTGATTGTTCTCCTATGCATTCTGCCACAACAATATGAAACTTCATGGAATTAATATTATTGACTTGCTTGCTTACTTTCTAAATATTTCCTATATTAGACTTTAAGCTCAATGGTTGAATATAAAAGATGCTAAAATTTAATATCTATAATAATAAAAGGGTAATATGCTAATTAGACCAGACATCTTCCAGATGTCATTCCTGATGTCCTTCCTGACCAAGCCGGGGCTGGAGGGAAGACAACCTGGGTACCAGGTGTCTGGGGGTGGCTGGAGGAGGGCTGGCAACCAGGGGAAGGAAGGCCTACTCTTGCACGAATTTTTGTGCATTGAGCCTCTAGTTTGTTTAATAAATAGATAAATGACTAAAATTAAAGTTTTCTCAACAAGATTTTTTAATCAAATATATTTATCTAATAATTTTTACTAAAAATGTTTAATCATATCAAATGTTTTTATCAAAACACTATCCTGAAAAAACATCTTAATGATGGCTTCTACTTGTCAGGACTGCTATAGCTATTTTTTAAAGACCTAAAGATACTTCCATAATATAAATTTCAACTTATAATTAGGGTTTAGCAAGATGGAACATGCACAAAAACTAAAACTTATAATTCTAAACGACTCATCTGATTATTTGGCCCACCCCAATGCTGTTCTGAAGAAATGCTGGTCTTCATTGATGTGGAAAATGCTAACAAGTTTGATAACGATGATTCTGCAGGTCAACAATAGAAATCACCACCAAAAATATCCCCTTTCTTAGGAAAAATCTTTTTAATGTTAATTTTATTAAAGCCTTAGCCAGATATCTTCGTTGGCCCCTCCATATCCACTTGCCTTTTTTCTCTATCCCACTTTCTGCTGTAGGAGGTTGGCCTGTAATTAACTGCATAGAGGTTGTAATTAACTGCATCAATAGACTTCTATATCCTCTCATTTCTGGTGGGTTTACTTCAGTGCTTTCCAAGAGAAATGATGCATTTATTTAATCCTTACCAAAGGACATTTTCCATTGATTTTTTAAAATTATTATTATTAGAGAGAGGGGAAAGAAGAGAGAGAGAAATATTGATCAGTTGCCTCCCTCATGCACCCCGACTAGAGTCAGAGATCAAACCCAAAACCTAGGAATATGCCCTAAGTGGAGGTAGGGGGAATTGAACCGGTGACCTTTTGGTGTATGGGACAATACTTCTACCAACTGAGACACACTGGCCAGGGCTGCATAAAGATATTTTAAAATTTTTAATAATGTATTTTCCGGTGTATAAGACAACTTTTTAACCCAGGAAAATCTTCTCAAAAGTCGGGGGTCGTCTTATACGCTGGGTATCATCTTATAGGGCAGGTATATCCCAAACTCTATATTTTAACTGGAAAAGTTGGGGATCGTCTTATACGCCCAATCATCTTATACGCCGGAAAATACGGTAGTTATATAAAAATTTTAAATTTTTCTAGTAGCACATTTTTTGTTTGTTTGTATTTTTGTTAATCCTCACCCAATAATATTTTTCCATTGATTTTTAAACAAAATGGAAGGTAGGGGAGAGACAGAGAGAGAGAAACATCAATGTGAGAGAGACCCATCGATTGGTTGCCTCCCTCATTGGGGATCGAGCCTTCAACTGAGGTTTGTGCCCTTGACCAGTCTCAAACCAGGGACCCTTCAGTCTGAGAGCTGATAATCTATCCACTGAGCAAAACCAGCTAAGGCTAGGAGCACATTTTAAAAATTAAAAAGAAACAGGTGAAATTAGTATTAAGAATATATTTTGTATATTATTTTTATGTAACATATTGAATGTACTGATAAATATATATCTACTAGAGGCCCGGTGCACGAAATTTGTCACTGGGGGAGGGGGGTGGTCCCTCAGCCCAGCCTGCACCCTCTCACAGTCCGGGAGCCCCCGGGGGATGTCTAACTGATGCCTTAGGCCCATGGGATGCGGGCCTAAGCTGGTAGTTGGACATCCTTAGTACTGCCATGGAGGTGGGAGAAGCTCTTGCCACCGCCACTGTACGCGCCAGCCGTGAGTTCAGCTTCTGGCTGAGCGGTGCACCCCCTGTGGGAGCGCACTGACCACCAGGGGGCAGCTCTTGCACTGTCTGCCCGCTGATGGTCAGTGCATGTCATAGCAACTGCTCATTCCGCCATTCAGTCGATTTGCATATTAGCCTTTTATTATATACTAGAGGCCCAGTGCATGATTGAATCATGCACGTGTAGGGTCCCCTACACGCTTTCGCTTTTCGCAGTGGAGCTGGGTGACTGTTCGCTGGTGCACCAGGCCTTTCAGAAGCCTCCGCCGAGCCGGCACCCAGCTCCGCCACTTTTGATGGTCCGCAGCCGCTGAGGGGGCTACCCTGCTGTTGAGAGGCACAGGGGGTGGGACTCGGGGTGGCCTATCCCGCCATTGAGAGGCACAGATCCGCTGCCACTGAGGGGGGCTACCCTGCTGTTGAGAGGCGCAGCCGGGTGTCCGCTGCAGGCCCCCTCAGTGGCCCCGGATCTAGCCATTGAGAGGCACAGGGCGCGGGAGTCCCGCCCCCTGTGCCTCTCAACAGCAGGGTAGCCCCCCTCAGTGGCAGCAGATCCGTGCCTCTCAATGGCCGGATAGGCCACCCCGAGTCCCGCCCCCCAGCCTCCCACCGCCCAATCGTGGGCATAGCGGAGTGATGGTAATTTACATGTTATCTATTATTAGATAGGAAGGTCCTATCTAATAAAGAGGGGATATGCTAATTGACCCTCACACCATCACAAAAGATGGCGGTGCCCACAGCCGATAAGGAGGCAATATACTAATTGACTTCCCCACCCTCAAAGATGGCAGCGCCCACAGCTAATAAGCTTGCCATACTAGCAGAGACAGCAGTTGTGCACCGCTGAAGGATGCCCAGGACCAAACCAGAGACAGTCGGACCTGCATCACTACCATTTCTCCACCACCTAGAACTGAAATATCATTGCTGACATGTACACATAAGGAAATGTTTGGCATTGAAATTGGGACTCAAAAGAACTGTTGGCCCAGAAATAAACTCACTACAGACGGATTCATTTGCCTCCCAGCAAATAACCATTATGGCTTGTCTCATTTTCGGTTCTTATAAGTGTATTTCTTGTATCACATGATCTCACACATCTAAGGGAAATAATGAACAACATGAGCTGAAGAACAAAAACAGACCCAGCGACAGGGAAGCATCGACCAGACTGTCAAACCTCAGAGGGAAGGCAGGGGAGGGTGGGGGAAAAGGGGAGAGATCAACCAAAGGACTTGTATGCATACATATAAGCCTAACCAGTGGTCATGGACAACAGAGGGGTGGGGGCATATGTGGGGAGGGGTTCAGGATGGGAATAGGGGGATGAGGACAATTATGTGATACCATAACCAATAAAGAAATTTAAAAAAAAAGGAGGGAATATGCTAATTGACTGTCACGCCCTCGAAGATGGTGGTGCCCACAGCCAATAAGGAGGGAATATGCTAATTGACTGCCACATCCTTAAAGATGGTGGCGCCCACAGCCACAAGATGGTGGCGCCCAGTCCCCTCAGCCCTGCTGGCCTGGCAGGCATGTGGCAAGGCTGAGCCCGCCCCCAGGTGTGCCTGACCGCTCCACACACCTGCCTCTGGAGTCCCCCAGTCCCCTCAGCCCCCCAGCCACCCAGGGCCGGCCTGAGGCGCAGGCAAGCCTTGGACGGTGGCTGCCCAGCCACCCAGTGTTACCTGAGGCTCAGGTAACCAGGGCTGGCCAAGGCTTACGCTGCCAGCAGTGGCAGCAGCAGAGGTGTGATGGGGCATTGCTTTCCCCTGATGGCCGGATCACCTCCTGCCCCTTGAGGGCTCCTGGACTATAAGAGGGGGCAGGCTGGGCTGAAGGATCCTCCCTCCAGTGCATGAATTTTCATGCATCAGACCTCTAGTCTACTCTAATAAAAGGGAAAGATGCAAAATTGACCATACCTCCGCAACACCCACCAGCCAATCAGGAGTGAGTATGCAAATTAACCCAACAAAGATGGCAGGTTAATTTGCATATGCAGGCGCCAAGCCTGGGTCCCGGGGACTGGCGCCACGCCTGCAGCCTCCCGGGACCATCGCCACCCCAGGAGGCAAGGGCAACTGCGCAGCTTGACAGCAGACAGCGGGGTCTGCTTGGCCGTAGCCACGGTGACCTGCAAGCAAGCAAGCAGGCCTGCAGGCAGCACCCAGCAGGGCCTGCTTGCCCATTGCTGTGGTGTGGAGCAAGCAGACCCCGCAGATAGCAGAGAACCATGGGGAGCGGGCTTAAGCCATCAGTAGGACATTCCCTGAGGGCTCCCAGGTTGGAGAGGGTGCAGGTCAGGCTGAGGAACCCTCCCTCATGCACTAATTTCGTGCACTGGGCCTCTAGTATATAATAAAAGCCTAAGTGACCAGTCGACCGTTTGGTAGACCAGTTGCTATGACGCACACTGACCACCAGGGGGAAGATGCTCAATGTAGGAGCTGCCCCATGGTGGTCAGTGGAGGCACTGCTCAGCTGACCGACAGGCACTAGATGCAGGGCTCACAGCTGGAAACCGCAGCAGAGTGGCAGCAAGCCTACTGATTAGTGGCGGCAGGAGCAGCAGGGCCAGGATAAGCAGGAGTGGCAGGCAGGGGCAGCAGGCGGCATTGGACTGCAGGTTTTGGCCGATCCTCGCAGGCCACACTGAGGGATCCCACCAGTGCCCGAATCCATGCACCAGGCTTCTAGTTTAATAATATATGTTAATATTTAATATGTGCCTTAGTATGTTCAAAATATTATACTTCCTATTTTTAATTCGTATAAAATTGTTAATGTGATATTTTACATACTTTTGATACTAAAGTTTCAAAGTCTGGTGTATGTTTTACACTTACAACCACATTTCAAGCACTCAGTAGTCATCTGTGACTAGACTGCCATGTTTCACAGTGCAGTTTAGCTGATTGGAAAGCCTGGCATCGGGTCAAAGAGAAGGCAAAGAGTAAATTTGGGATATTTATTTCCTGACTCCTTCTCTGTGGAGTTACCTCAATCTTGTTTTGTCCTTCATCCTATAATTACAGCTCCTCTCACAGTGGCCTACTATATGCATTGCTCCCTCTGAGTTCTGATAACCATTCCCTCATCCTGCCCCTTTAATATTAGGCATGATAATAGTGCTCTCCTTTGTGATTTCCATAAACCTTCTCCAAACATCTATAGTATCTCTATTAAGCCCTTCTCAAATTATCCTCTTATTTGAGTATGCCCTCTGTTTCCTGCTGGGACCCTTTCCAACTCACAGCTACTAGTATCTTACTGGGATGCTTCTAAACGGTTTAAGGAGCATGTTCTGGAAGAATTATTTCAGGAGTAATCAATTCCAAATATGGACCTATCAAATGATAGGGTGGTATGCCTAAAAAGTACATTGATAAGCAGAAGAATTAACTGGAATTTAATAAGCTAAATTATTTCGAGTAACTACAAAGGTACCTTCCGTATTCAATAACTATTGTTCAATAAAAATCAGCATGATAGGAAAGTTGCTTCTTTAAAAAGTTGAAACTATCTAAAATCTTTAAATGTCAATATTTTTCCATGTTCCAGGATTTCTGTAGACAGTATTCTAGCAAGAATAAAAATCTGGAAGTCCTGACAGGTCTTATATTTTGTGGATTAAAATAACCTCTTTCAGAAGAATGTGGGAAACAACATAAAAAGTTCCACTTGTGCAACATAGATATTGACTTGATTAGCTTATATTACTGATTTCTAAAGTTTGTCTTGATTGAGGACTATTAATAGTAAGTATACATAAATTTCTTTTTAAGTGGTAAACAATACGTAGATTTGGAGGAAAAGAAAACTTTGACACAAGTTTTTAATAAGAAAACTTACTCTGGCCTTTGCCGGCTTGGCTCAGTGGATAGAGCGTCAGGCTGTGGATTGAAGGGTCTCCGGTTCGATTCCAGTCAAGGGCACATGCCCAGGTTGCGGGCTTGATCCCTAATGGGGGGCGTGCAGGAGGCAGCCAATCAATGATTCTCTCTCATCATTGATGTTTCTATCTCTCTTTCCCTCTCCCTTCCTCTCTGAAATCAATGAAAATATTCTTAAAAAAAGAAAAAAAAAAAGAAAACTTGTCCCTTTATGGAAGAACAGAAAAGAAGTTCATCCAATTGTGTAGTGTAATCTCTCCTGTAAACTGTTTGGGGAGATTTTCATTGTTGTTGTTAATCCTCACCTGAGGATATTTTTCCATTGATTTTTAGGGAGCGTGGGAGAGAGGAAAAGACAGAGAGAAACATCGACATGAGAGAACACATCGATTGACTGCCTCCTCCCAGGCTAGCGGAGGAGCCTACAACAGAGGTACCTACTCTTGACCGGAATTGAACCTGAGATCCTTTGGTCCACAGGCCCATGCTCTATCCACTGAGCCAAACTGGCTAGGGCAGTATGAGTTTTAAAATAAATGCTATCGATATAGTTTTTTTACTTTCAAAGTAACTAGCATTTCCCCCCTTTACTGTTGCCACCACATTGCCACCTTCTAGTTGTAAAATCTCATTATCATTACAAAATTTTAAAACGTTTTGATGGTATAATGTCAGCTGTGACTTGCCATTATAGTCTTCCTGTGTTAAGATACTAACCTATACATATATTTTGGTTTGTTACTCACCTTTTATCTCACAATACCTCTGACTCTTAAGATTTTCCTGATTAAAACAATGTTTCTTTTTTCCTCTATAATTCCCAATACATTTTACTGAGGAAGAGTAACCTAAAACTTTAGATCACTGACTTTTGTAGGTGAAATTTTGCTTAATGATTGACTAAGACATATTTGCATTAACAATTTTGAGAATATCTTGGGTAATTCATTGGACCCATTCCCAGAAAATACTCTTCTTGAGACTATTTATTCAACAAGTTCATCTCTTACCATTCTTAATGACTATTTCCTTTGGAGCAGAAGCAGAAGATGGTAAGCATGAAGCCAAATTTACTGTTTGACTGTTTGTTATTCAAAACCAGGCTTCTGTGGCCAATTCTATGTGGCCGAGGTTTGGGGTAGCGCTTCTGAGTTTTTACAAGGATTGTCCTTACAATATGAGTTTCTTCTGATGAATCCACATATATCAATGAAAGCCACAGCTAAAGAGTAAATGTCCCACTCCCCATTCTATTTTAACCAATATCTAAGAGTGAGTTTAGCCACAAGAAAATTGGCTGCACCCATAATGTCATGATGTTGCCAACTATTTTAAAACTTAGAGGGCATTGGATGGCATCTGTGTTGCCAATGGCATTTAGCTTTTAAAACCAATTTTGGAAGTGTTTTTGTTTTTACTATGCCTCCTGGAACCTCATTGGAATACGTTTTTGCAATAGTGTGGTTATTACCATACTCTTCTCTATAAGTAAAAAGACAAACAAACAAACAAACAAAAAAAGATAAGCATATTACTTTTTAGAGGAGAGGAGAAAGTGTTTCCCTCACATTAGATTAAGGTCAATTTATGAAGCCCAAGTTTTCATTTCAGCATAGATGGTTCCATCTGTCCCACGAACAACTTTTTGGCCAAGAAGAACATCTACAAAAACAAATATTTTATTAAAATGTCTGGATTTCTCTAGAGGAGAATACATAATTTTCTCTGTTTCATAAAAATTTGAAATTATGATCACAGTTGTGATAAAAGAGACATTTACTTCTATAGATCCAAAACCTCCCCAAACACGCCCTACCAGGTTTGGCTCAGTGGATAGAACATCGGCCTTTGGACCAAAGCTGTCTCAGGTTTGATTCCCGTAAAGGGCACATACCTGGTTTGCAGGCTCCTCCCCCAGCCCAGGCCCTGGTCAGGGCTCATGGAGGAGGCAACCAATCCATGTGATTCTCTCACATTGATATTTCTCGGTCTTTCCCTCTCTCTTCCACTCTCTCTAAAAATCAGTGGAAAAATATCCTTGGGTGAGGATTTTAAAAAAATAAATAAATAAAAATCATACAAACAACCACATAAAAAAGCTGGCTTACTCTTCTCAAAATTATCTTTCTTAAAAGTCTTCAATATGAAAGATAATATATTAATGGTACCTAGCCAGTGTGGCTCAGTGGTTGAGCATTGACCTATGATCTAGGAGGTCATGGTTTGATTCCCAGTCAGGGCACATGCCTGGGTTGTGGGCTCAATCCCCAGAGAAGGGGGCAGCCAATTGATGTTTCTCTCTCATCTATGTTTCTATCTCTCCCTCTCCCTTCCTCTCTCTCTCAAAATCAATTAAGGAAATAATATATGGCCCTAGCCAGTTTGGCTCAGTGGATAGAACATCAGCCTATGGACTGAGAGTACCAGGTTCGATTCTGGTCAAGAGCACATGCCCAGGTTTCGGGCTTGATCCCCAGTAGGGGGCATGCAGGAGGCAGCCGATCAATGACTCTCTCTCATCATTGATGTTTCTATCTCTCTCTCCCTCTCTTTTCCTCTCTGAAATCAATCTATATAATAAAAGCTTAAGGGACTGTTATGGCAGAATGACCAGAACAACTGGTCACTGTGATGCACACTGACCACCAGGGGCAGACGCTCAATGTAAGAGCTGCCTCCTGGTGATCAGTGCACTTCCACAGGGGGAGCAGCCACTCAGCCAGAAGCCGGGCTCATGGCTGGCAAGCACAGTGGAGGTGGTGGGAGCCTCTCCTGCCTCTGCAGCAGTGCTAAAGAGCAATGAGCTGAGCGGTAAAGAGCCTGCCGGTAAGGAGCCTACTGCTAAGGAGCAGCAAACCGAGCAGGAAGAAGCAAGCAGGCAGGTGGTAAGGAGCGAGCAGGCGGGTGATAAGGAATGAGGCATCCCGGATTGCAACAGAGATGTCCACCTGCCGGCTTAGGCCTGGGGGGGATCAGGCCTAAGCTGGCAGGCGGACATCCCCCAAGGGGTCCCAGTCTGTGAGAGAGTGCAGGTCGAGCTGAGGGACCTCACCCCGCCCCCCAGTGCATGAATTTCATGCACCAGTCCTCTAGTCTATAATAATTCTATAATAATAAAAGAAAGCATAATATGCAAATTGACTGAATTACCGAACAGCAGAACGACCATACAGATGACCATGCTATGACACGCACTGGCACCAGTCCAGCCAAGGCAGGGGCGATGTGATTGGCCCAAGCCACCCTCTGCGGGGCAATTGATGGGGGGGGGGGAGCGGCTCCATGATCAGTCACCCCAAAGAGAGAGGCCCAGGCCACCCTCTGCATGGTGATTGATTGCGGAGCCCAGACTGGTGGATAGGATCTCCCTCTGCTGGGCAATTGATGGCGGAGCCCTGCATTTGATGGCGCCCCAAAGAGGGAAACCCAGGCTACCTGGCCAGTGGTGCTGCAGCGGGGGGGGTGGGGCCTCCATCTGCAGAGCCAATGATTGCGGAGCCCTGTGATCGATTGCCCCACAGAGGGAGGCTCAGGCCACCTGGCCAGCAATGCTATGGTGGGTGTGCAGGGCCAGCCAGTGATTGCCCCACAGAGGGAGGCCCAGGCCAGCCAAATGATTGTACCCCACACAAGTTGCCTGCAGAGGGAGGTGACTGGTGGTGGAGGAGAGGGGGCAGCACTATACAGATGGCAAGCAGATAGGCCCTGATCGCTGGCCAGGCCTAGGGACCCTACCTGAGGGGTCCCAGATTGCGAGAGGGTGCAGGCCAGGCTGAGGTACACACACACCCCCATACCCCCCCCGCCCCCATGCACAAATTTTATGCTCCAGGCCTCTAGTAAAAATTTATTTTAAAAAATATAATAACATTTATGTATCTATATCTATCTATCTATCTATCTATCTATCTATCTATCTATCTATATAGATATAAAGATATATCTATGTGTAAATCCCTACTTTTTCATTTTTTTGCTTTGCAACAGAAAATAGAGAATAGTGTTTTACCCAAATCCAGATACATACGTGACAGGTTGTCAAGAAATTTTATATTGTTGATTGGTAATCTTTTGAATTTATATTTATACCAAATAAGACTTCAAGTTCTATAAATCTGTTTCTACAAAGTAATTCTTGAGTCTCTTAAGAAGACAGGTGTATACTCAGTAATAGTGTTAATATCAGAGAATAAAGTTCATTCTTATCTCTGCATGAAAACATGGAGAGAGCATTGTAAGATCTTCATCAAAGCAAATTGCTTAACTATTTGAAAAACTACTGGGAAAAAAAAATTAATGTGTGGTAAGTGTCACCTCTTTGGTGTTGACTTGTGTAGCTGTGAAGCCCCAGTGTGTCCTCCTGAGTGAGAGAGGCACGTGAAGCCACTTGTCTGGGGGAGGGGGAGGCTCCTCTGTTGCAGCTCAGTTCCAGCTGGGACAGCTGCCTCCTGCCATGAACATGGATACCTACCTCAAAGGAAAACTGGTGTTAGGTCATAATTTTCTTCGTTTTGTATTTTACTCGCATTCTGAGGAAGTGGAATAAGTCTTCAGCTTACAAACAGACCCTCTTTTCTTCATAGCTAATATACATTAGAGGTAGAAGACAAGTACTTCAACGAAAACAAAAGAAGAGTTTAAACCTGTACAGCTTAGTTTCCTCCCACCCCCCAGGGTGGCTCTTGTTTTCCTCCAAGGCATTCTCAGATATAATTTTTTCTGAAACCTTTTTTAGATTAGAGGATTATAACTGAGAGGAGGTCAAGGTTAGTATTTCCTTTCCTTTTTCATATCTGTTTTCATACCTCTTGCTGCTTCAGAAAGGTGTGGAAACATCCATGAAACAAGTACTAACCCTATCATCCTATTCCTAAACTGATGTTTGCTTAATCTGAAGTTTAGAACTTTTATTTCTTCCATATAGAACTTAATGTTGCAGCAAAAATTCTGTCTCTTGCATATATTTTTCTGATATAAATTATAGATTCTAAATCACTCCTCATAATTTAACTAGTAGCCCTGACGATGAATACGTGTGCCAGTAGCTCTCTGCCACCCTCCTGTAATTCCCCCAACTTCCCTTCCCCCCTCATAGCTTGCTGCTCTGCCCACTCCTGTAGCTCTCCACCACCCACTTATAGTTCGCTGCCCCACCCTTCTGCAGATCCATGATCCAGTTACTCCTCAGGGCATAATGGATAATTAGCATATTCCTCTCTTATGATATAGGACTAGAGGCCCATGCATGAAATTCATGCATGGGGGGCGGGGGGTGTCCCTCAGCCCAGCCTGCACCCTCTCCAATCTGGGACCCCTCGAGGGATGTCCAACTGCCCGTTTAGGCCTGATCCTACTGCCCGTTTAGGCCCGATCCCCTCCAGGGATGTCCGACTGCCTGATCCTACTGGATCCAGCCTAAACGGGCAGTCGGACATCCTTCTCACAATCCAGGACTGCTGGCTCCCAACTGCTCGCCTGCCTGCCTTCCCGATTGCCCCTAACCACTTCTGCCTGCCAGGCTGATCACCCCCTAACCACTCCCCTGCCAGCCATCAATGACTAACTGCTCCCCTGCCAGCCTGTTTGCCCCTAACTGCCCTCCCCTGCAGGCCTGGTCACCCCTAACTGCCTTCCACTGCAGGCCTGGTTGCCCCCAACTGCCCTCCTCTGCTGGCCATCTTGTGGCGGCCATCTTTGACAACATGAGGACGGCCATCTTGTGTGTTGGAGTGATGATCAATTTGCATATTACCTCTTTATTATATAGGATTATTATTTATAATTTTAGCATATTGCAAAAGCATTTTTAGAACATGTAAAATTAATTATTTCAAGTTCTATACATATTTAGGTAGAATTAAATTGTGTGTTTTTTTAAAATAAGCTATCCAGGAAATTCTTATTCATCCTATTAGTAACAACCACACTCAAGGACAGACAAATTAAGAGAATAAATCTCATTTTGGCCGAAACCGGTTTGGCTCAGTGGATAGAGCATCGGCCTTCGGACTGAAGGGTCCCAGGTTCGATTCTGGTCAAGGGCATGCGCCTTGGTTGCGGGCACATCCCCAGTGGGGGGTGCGCAGGAGGCAGCTGATTGATGTTTCTCTCTCATAGATGTTTCTAGTTCTCTATCTCTCTCTCTTCCTCTCTGTAAAAAATCAATAAAAATATAGAAAAAATAAAAATAAAAAATAAATTTCATTTTGGTATATCTGCACAAAGCTGATGAATATGAAACCAGACAACCAATGGTCTGGGCTACTGTCACTCCCTGAGCCAATTAAGCAGAGACAGGGTTGGATCATATATGAGCATTTTTTCCAATAATGCCAGTAGTATGGGAGAGCAGCACAAAATCTGCCCTAACCTCCATCCCACCCCCATAAACCAGCTGCTTATATTGGGTAGGACAAAGATTAATGGGGAAGTAGGCAAAAGGAATAAGAATGGGTATAATGGTTACAGGTTACAGGCAATGTGGAGGTGATTCCATTGTTCCATTGTTTGGGCAACAAGGTTGTTGTTAATCTTTCCATGATAATAGACTGAATTCCAAGGCTGACTTCCAGCTCCAAGGTGACTCCCAATTCCTTGGGTCATACAACTCCCAGTCAGGTTATCAGAACAAAACAATCACTGTTAACAGAACATGATTTATATTTCTTATAACTACAGCTAGTCCCCAATATTATATTTCTGACCCTAACATATATTCTATTGCTCTGCCACTAAGACCTCCCCTAAACACTCAGACTTTAAAACCCCTGAAAATGAAGGTCCCTATGCACTCTCCCTCCAGAGAGCATGCCCTTCCCCCTCTCCTTCCCACACAGGCATGTGTCCCCTACCCACTAAGGGACCCCATGAGATTTGCAACCAGGGGAGTATTGGTCTTGTTTCACTATCCTAAGTATGTGTTTGCTGTGGTCAATAAATTCTTGCTTGATTTTTCTATACTTTGTCTCTCTCTCTCTCTCTCTCTTAAAAAAAATTATATATATTAATTTCAGAGAGGAAGGGAGTAGAAGAGAAAGATAAAAACATCAATGATGAGAGAGAATCATTGATCAGCTGCCTCCTACACAGCCTCCCACTGGGGATCAAGCCCACAACCCAGGCATGTGCCTGATCTGGAATTGAACCTTGACCTTCTGGTTTGTGACCTTCTGGTTCATAGGTCGATGCTCCTGAGCCATGCTGGCCGGATTACACTTTGTCTCTTGATTGAAATCTTTCCTTCAAGAAAACAAGAACTGAAGTCCCTGTCTCGCTGGTAGCACGTGTATGAGGAGGAAACAAATTATCATGAAAACTTCTACTTAAAAAAGGGGAAATGGGAGGCAGGTGGCATGCAATATACTCTCTGCGTGTACATTACCCTGCAGGACAGGAACAGAGTGAATTGGCTTCAGAGTGAATTTCTTGTGGAGCCCTTCTGTCTGCTCTTGGAACTGTCTTCTAGAATGATTTCCCTTGTAATTTGTCCTTTGTGGCCACAGCTGAGAAAGGCCCTGATGAATATTTACTTTCTAATTATCATACTCCACTAATCTGGCTGTTTCTGTTGGTGTGGCTTTAGGATCCTGACTGAGTATTGCCTTTGAGGTTGAGCAATCACAACCCTGAGGTTATGGGTGGTTGAGTTTCTCTGGAAACACAAGTTCCTTAAATGCTTAGTAAACTCTACAATCTTTTTGTTTCCAGTAAACTCAATGAGTTACCAATAAAAGTCAGAGTTAGTGTTGATGCCTAACTCTTGAATCTAGATGCCAGAGGGGTTTTTACCTTGGTGTTCTGTCAACAGGGATGAGTGGGGCTCTTGGTTTCAATCTTATTTTCCAATTTCATTCACTGTTGTGTTAATTTCTCAGAAAGAGGGGTCCTCATAGTTACTTTCCTACCTGGATTCAGCTGATTACACATTCCATACTTCATTTCTTGCACCATTAAAAATAAGTAAATAAATGAGGGCCCCTCCAGGTCTCAGTGAGCAAAACATAACTTCAATGGGCTTGCTTAGTAAGAGGGATTTACTGGTTCACAAAACGGAAAAGTTATAGAATAGATCTGTTCCATGATGCCAGCTGGACTCCTCTTCATCTCTCAGTTCCTCTTCTCTCCACGTTGGCCACACTGTAGGAGAAAACATTGCCTTGGAAAGAATTCAACTTTTTTTCCTCCTGGTTGCCATAGCTTTAGGTTTACATCCCATAGTACCTACAATCCCAGCAGAAAGGGAATACTTTTCCCCAGCACCATCAGCAAAAGGCTGCGAGTTAGTCTTATTGGTTCTGATTGGCCTGACTTGGGTTGTAGGCTTCTGCTTAATTCCCGCAGGGATGAAGGGGATAGGTGGAGGTTACTCTCTCATTGGACAAAGTTTATTTAACACTAGAGGCCCGGTGCACGAATTCGTGCATGGGGGGTGGGGTCATGTCCCTCAGCCCAGCCTGCACTCTCTCCAATCTGGGACCCCTCGAGGGATGTCCGACTGCCTGTTTAGGATCGGGCCTAAACAGGCAGTCAGACATCCCTCTCACAATCCAAGACTGCTGGCTCCTAACTGCTCCCCTGCCAGCCTGTTTGCCCCTATCTTCCCTCCCCTCCAGGCCTGGTCACCCCTAACTGCCCTCCCCTGCAGGCCTGGTCCCCCCCAACTGCTCTCCCCTGCAAGCCTGGGTCCCCCCCAACTGTCCTTCCCTGCAGGCCCAATCGCCCCAACTTCCCTTCTCTGCCAGCCTGGTCACTCCTAACTGCCCTCCCCTGCAGGCTTGATGGCCCCCAACAGCCCTCCTTTGCAGGCCTGGTCCCTCCCAACTGCCCTCCCCTACTGGCCTGATTGCCCACAACTGCCCTCTCTTGCAGGCCTGGTCCCTCTCAACTGCCCTCCCCTGCTGGCCATCTTGTGGTGGCCATCTTGTGTCCACATGGGGGCAATCATCTTTGACCACATGGGGGCAGCCATTTGTGTGTTGGAGTGATGGTCAATTTGCATATTACTCTTTTATTAGATAGGATGTGCTCACCCTTAAAGCTGACCAGATCTCCCTGATCCTCATGGTAGGAAGGTTGGTTCCCCAAGGATATATCATAGTGTCATTATCTGACAAAAGGGACAATGGATCCTGAGCAGATGAAATCCACAGATAATGACTCCATATTTAATGTGACGTACAAGGCCCAATATCTTCTGGCCCCTGCCTGCCTTACCAGCCTGTCTGATTGCATTCTCCAGCCACTGCCCGCTCTGCTCCTGGACCTCCCCTGCTGCAATCCCTCTGCCGAGAACAAGACTCCTCCTCAAGCCCCATTAGATCGGTTCACTTCTACTCATTTTCCAAAAGCTTTTCAAAGCTCAGTTATATCTTCTTCCAAGAAAGGTTAAATTGACTTCTAAACTGAGTTTTAGCCTTCCTTTTAACTTCTCCCCTCCCAAGTCTCCAAAATTCTCTTTTGCAGTGCTTGTTATAATTGGAATTGAGTATGTAATTATGTAATTACTTTTAGCTTTATGGTGACAAAACAACTCTGTAAATTTTAAAACAGTGTTCACTGAATGAAGAAATGGAGAGCATGAAAGAATGGGTGAGCTGAAGGACTGTGTGGTGCTGGAGATTGTTTCCCCCCTCCAATAAATCTCTATATTTCTGGATCCAGTTTTCCTCCAACTCTCTCCCTTATATACCAATTTTTTCCTATGTTGTGTTCAGTGTTGCATAACAACACATGGCTATGAGGAAAGTGTGGAACAAAAATAATTTTTAATTAGATATTTCTGAAAGATACATCATGTTGCTCAGGTTACAGTGCTCACACTGAAATAGACAAACCTGGGTTCCAGTGTTAGTTCAGCCATTTACTAGCTCTTTGATTGTAGAAACTTATTTATTCTTTCTGAGCCGTTACTTATCTGTAAACGGAAAATAATAATATCTAACTTCCAGGATTCTTGTAAGAATATAAAAGTAATACATACTTTGTGTCCAGTACTCAGTAGGCAATCAATACTTGGTATGTAACCTGATGATTATTCCTGGATCACAGAACTGCCACTCATATAAGAAGCATGGATTAGAAACCACAGCCATCACGTTACATCACCCGGATGGGGAGTCTCCCACCACCATAAGGAAACCTTTCTTGTTTATCACTTGTAGTGTTTTAAAATACACCCTTGTGTTATAAAGGAAGCTCTGACTTCTAGAATTATATATGATATTACAGACATCACCTCAGCCTTGGCCAAACCATCAGCATTTAATTCATAATACATTTCACAGACCCCATTTCCCTCTCTCCAAAGCAATGATAAAACTGGTGAAGAAAGTCCACAGGCCCAGTAGAGAGGAAGGGATGGAGGGAGGGCACCATGAAATGACTTATTTTAGCCTGTGTGACTCATGATAGACTATATCCTACCTGAACCGTAACAATGTAAAGAAACAAACAAACAAACACTTTACACTGAACAAATTAGCCTTGCTCCTTTATAAGCCCTCATCTTGTCAGCAGAATAATCTTGTCAAAGACCCCAGCTTTCAGAGACCTTGTTTAATACGTTTTCTTTTTTTTTTTTTTTATCTTTAACCACTCACCTCAATTTGCTGTCTCCCAGCAGTAAACAGGCTCAAGTGTCTTCCATCTTAAAAAATTCTTTCCTTGATCCCACCTCCCTGGGCAGCTACTTCGCTAACTCCTTCCTCCTCTCTTTAGCTAACGTTCTTTAAATAGTCCTCTGCACTCCCTATCTCCATACCCGCCCTTCCTGTTGATCCTACAGCCTGGCCTTGGTCACGGTCACGGTCACCACTGCTCCTGTACTGAAGCTGCTTTGCCAAGGATGGCAATGAATGCACCACAGCTGTATTCCAGGGGCACGGCTCGTTCTGGTCTCAGGTGACCGCCCAATAGCCTGTGCACTGCTCACCTGGCCAGACCGCCTCCGGGAGGCTTGTCCTCAGGGGCTCCCAGGCACCAGGCACCTCCGGCTGCCTCCTTTCGGGGCTGCGCTTCCTCCTCTCCAACCTCCAGGGTGCTGCTCCTGGCGCCCCCTTTCCTTCTCACTCAGAGCCCAAGGCTGTCTGCCTCAACCGCCACCTTCATGCAGAAGACGCACACGTCTGTGACTCCCTTCTAATCTTTCTTCTAGGTTTCAGGCTCACGTCTCCAACTGCTTGCTGCACCTTGGATGGCCCTCGGGTGCCTCAAACGTAACGTTTTCATCACCGATTTTTTTTTTTCTCCGACAACTCCCAAACTCTCATTTCTGGGTCTTCTTCTCTTGCTGTTATTTCCAGTCCTGTGGAAGTCCCCACCAACCACCTCCTTGGCCAGGGCCGAAAGCTAGGTGGCATCCTCCAGCCCTGCCTCTGCCCGCCCTGCCTGTGCTCCCTTCTGTCTCCCTCGGTGAGACCCCCCGGGCCCGTCCATTTCTCTCTTCCTGTGGCCTCATCTCCAGTCCACTCTCATCTTTCCTAAGCGACTTCCCGTTTCCTTGCTGGTGTCCTGGCCTCAGCTATTGTGTCCTCTCCATCCGTTCTCGCCGCTATCACGCAACGATGTTTCCAAAATCCAAATCTGATCATTTTCTTCTCTTTTAAGATCCATTAGGATGTCCCATTGCTCCCAGGCCACAATGCAAACCTCTCGCTGTGATTCACACTAACCCTCACAGGTCTGCCCACTGCTGCCGCTTGGGCATTCACACGCTCCCTCTGGACTTTTCCCCCAACTCATTTGGAACGTGTTTGATTTCTTCAAGCATGCCACCCGCTGCCGTGCCCCTGTCCTTCATGTCCTGTTTTATCTCCACCAGTGATCTTCTCTGACCTTCTTCTACTTGGCCTGAATTAAGTCCTTATAAGCTTGCAGTTTAAGTGTTACTTTCATGAGAAGTTCTCCCTGCACCTGCGACTATGAGCTTCCCACGGCAGCTGGCACCCTTCGCTTCACACATCTCAGAATGATTTATAATTGCCCATCTGCACATGTGTTTTCCCATTTGACTTGTAGCTCAGTGAGGGCAGGGGACACATCTTGTTCACTATTACATCACTTAGTAAGAGAATAAATAAGGTTATTAAAGTGAGACGAAAGCAGTGAGCCATCATAACATGAGTTTAACGTTAGCATAGAATAAGGCTGAGAAAGCAGAGCATGGGAAATGCCACCACTAACTGAAACAAGAAGGAACAGATATGTCATTATTCTAACACTCTTTTGAGGGTTGTTCATGACGGTATTTCCATCCAGTTCTGGTCCTTCTGTGTTTTGAGGGTTTCCTGAGCAGACCCCATCGCGACACAGTTTGACTTGGTTTGGTTACGCTCATGCACTGATTGAAATGCCTCTCAAGAATGTGGAGACCGAGACATGACTGACACATGGGTGTCCTCAGCGCTACCGTAAACTACTACAAATTAGAAATTTAGACTTGAACAACCATTTATGCAATGGAAAGTAAGACTGGCAAGCCTTTATTTTTAAAACATTTTGAAAACATTTCTGAGAAGGCATCGTGATTAGGCTCGTTTTCATTTATCTCAAATCCTTTGCTTAGCTTCTTCCCAACCTCTGAATTTACTAGTATAGTACAACATTTCCTTATGAGCAAAAGTCCCAGCTAAAAGGTGGGACCTGTAATTATTTTTCTTGTCACCAACATTGCTTTTGAATTTCATGCATTACCCTGCATATAGGCTGATGCATGAAGTCTCTAACAGCAAAAATGTGAGCTACAAAGTAAAATGATTATTGTCACCAAGAATGAACAACTCTATAATGAATTCACTCCATTAGCTTTTTTCCTAAAGATATAGGGTATGTTATAAATTGTTATTGCTTGGCAAGCAGCCCTGTTGAAGAGCATTGTTCTTAGCTAATATTGTATGAAACATATTTTTGTGAAATAGTTTAGGGAAAAACCATTTTACTCATTCAAGATTATGTTGCATAAAGTTTCATTAGAAAATTTGTGATTGTGAAAATCTTATTTAACTTAAATCTATCAAACCCCATTCTCTCCAGCCCTATAAAAAATACTTCAATTTAACTGCAGATATTTTTTAATTAATTTTTGATGAAAACGTGAATCTATGTCTTCTTGTCCAATGATTATGATTCTTTACACACACACACACACACACACACACACACACACTCCAGACAACTTTCTCTGTGGCTTGAGAAGAGAGAAATCAAAAAGAACTCCAGTATGTTATATTTCAAGACTTTCAGTAACTTGTTCTTTCCTCGATAAGTAGTTTAGGGAATAGGTTAACTTTCACTTCACATTTAGAATGAACAGAATTTCTACACAGTGGTTGACCTTCTTAAAAAAAAAGAATACCTTAAATACGCTTTTTCTAAATGTTTCTGTCATTGTACCATCCTCTTCTGTCTGTGTGAGCACAGGCAAGAAATGACAATATGATCAGCCTGATACAATGTTGCAAGCTGATCAGAGCTTCTTTTCCGCCTCCAGAAAGGAATTAAAGTTGGTTTATTTGTTTCCCTTTCGTTTGTGGAAAGAACATTGAAGAAGGTTTACGTCTGAGAATGTATCACCTGCTGTGTGACCCTGGGCAAGTTACTTACTCTCTCTGACTCGTCCCCTCATGTGTTAGACACATGTTCTCTAGTGTTTAAAAATAAAATAAGTTGGGTCACAATTGTCTTACCTCTTTTCAAGATTATTGTATATAGTAAATGAGATAATGGATATTAAAGTTATTATTTTTGGCAGGTTTTCAGTAACTGCGTCTAGACTACAATTCTGGACTGTGTTACTTATTTATATCAAACTTAGTTTCTTTTTCTAAATTTTACTTTTAATAGCAGCCCTCTCATCCATCAAAATTATGACTTTACCCTTTTCCTGGGTTTAGAGAGAGACTCTTAGTTCTTGTTCACTAGAAGGCAGTGGCTATTGATGTTTTATGATTTAAGATTCAGGAAAGTTTCCTTCACTAAAATGTATTAGTATCACCACTAGGATCACACCCACCTGACAACCCACCCCTCCCCCACCATGCTAACCTAAACACACCCTTCTCCAATATTTCTTACTTCCTTACCTCTCCCTACCCAGTCCAACTAGGATCAGAGATGATATGATTCTAGAGAAATAAGTTAGAAGCTCCCAATAAGATGCTCCTTTAGGATTTGTTTTTGTATGTTTCTTTTCACCTTCTATCCTGAATATTCTTTTGGGAGCCCCTATTTTATGGTCATTGTCTAGATGTAACTTACTCTCTTGAGAATAAAAGTCATTGTTGAAATGCAGAACAATTGTTTGGCAATCAACCCATGTTCAACATAGAGGCATGCCTAATTACCCACAGATCAAGGAGATTTTCTGCCAAGTAGTAATAATATTGTGCTCTAAGATATGAAATGAGAAAACAAATGAAACAGAGGTCGGTAGTGCAGAGCTTTGCAGGAAACTACTCGGCCTCTCGTGCTCCCACAGTCTCTGAGTTGGCACTGAGTCAGAACTCATTAGATTTTCTCACACATCTCTAGGCAGTATGAAAACATACCTTAAAATATATGAAGAAAACTGGAGATCAAATAATAGCTACCCTATTTCCTTTGTTATTTTTCTTTATTTTCCTGTGGGATTGATTCAATTTATGGGGGTGAAAAATGTGTTTGTTCTTTATAGCTCTTGCACTAATATCTATCATGATGCTATAAAATATACTCATGAGGACTACTGCATGACCATGATTTTGGAAAAAGAAAGATATTAGAATCAATTTGTCTAATTGTCTAGACTAAAGAATGTTTTTAAAATGTTTAGAAAAATATGACAAAACTCAACCAATAGAACTTTCTCTTGAGAACAAAAGTCCCTAAATATTCTTCACAAATTGAACTTGGGCAACTTCCAATACCTCTTTCTCCCCAGTGCCTCAGGGTATCAGTCCTAACACTTATATTTTCCCCTAATCTTTCTTTTTCACTACTGATAATCTGAGTCATTCTTTGGCTGCTAATTATTTATCCCCTTCTCCAAAATACTTATTTATTTTTTTTTACCTGTCACAAAATAATTTAAAAAGGATTTAATCAACCGAAAATATGGAAAGGGCAGCTTTGCTAGACATCTCTCTATAAAGGTGTAAGGGTTCAACCAGATTACAGAGAGATACATTTGCTCCATGAATGACAACGTTGTGTGCCTGTTAATATTAAGTATAAAAATCAATTGTTTGCGTTGTATTTTTACACACGAAGCTATCCTGGTGATTTTTAAGCAGATTTGTGCATTTGATTGTCACTGAATCTTTCAAAAAATATTGTTACTCCAACCCCACCCCAGAGGTCATGAATCAGGATCTCCAAGAGGCTGTGGGAAGCAGAGGAGTGGAACCTAGTTATGCATGTTTTTCAAAAGCTACACCTGTGATTCTGACTAGCTTTCCCAGTGGAAACATTTCCTGCCTTCCCTGCTATCCTAGCCTGAGGCTTGTATCCCCCAAGATCCACGCACTATTAGCGCTTTCAGTAGGTGGCGCTCATTCCACCTGCCAGTTTTCTTGTTTGGCAAGATTGAACCCTAAGTCATTCAAAGAAGCCAGGAGCTGATCAAAGGTGCTACAGTCCCCTTTCACCACACCTATTCTGAAAACAGATGGCAGAACTTATCTTTATAAACAATATGTTAGTGGGGCAAAGCGGTGGGGGTGGGGGTGGGCAGAGGCGTGCTATCCCATTGTTTATTCCACAAATGCAATTATTGTTCCAAAGAGTTCATGCATGCCCACGTTTTACCATAAAATTGGAAATAAACAAACAAAAAAGGGTAGAAAGCAAATGATAAGAAAAACCAAGTAGAGACTTAGACAAAAAAAAAAAAAGAGTATTTTTGTTTGCTTGTTTTAATTTTACATGAGGAAGAGATGGGAACACGGATGCTATTGCTAAAAATAAATAATAAATCATAAAATAAATAAACAATAAAACAAAAGAACAAATAATTGTGGGAAAAACTTACCATGACCTACATAAAGATAAGTATATCTACTAAAGTAAGGAGATAGCATAGTGTAGCCTGCAAGGACATGAGCTTTAGAATAAGATAATCCTAGATTTACACCTTGGTTTAAGCTCTTTGTCTCAACCAAGTTACTCAACTCTTAATTCTGAACAAGATATTACCTACCTTATTTGGTTACAATAAGCATTAAATTCAAAGAAAAAGTTTAAAGCTATTATCCCAATACTTGGTGCATAGCCAGTATTTAATAAATAGTATTAGATTAGCTTAGGAGTACTAAGTACTAAAAATAAGAAAATCTAAAAAAAAAAAAATAAAAAGAAATAAAAATAAGGAAATCTAAGTGCTGAGTTGTTGGATTTTTGTTTTGTTTTATTTTTGTAACAACGAATAATGGAAAATTATTCTGAGTGTTGAAGGGAAGATTTCTATGTCAGTCAGTACTAACAGTAGGAAGACAAACTTAGAGGAAGATGAGCAGGAAAAGATATGAGGCTCATTTTGTTATAATGAAAAAGGCCTGATCTTGAACTTACAAAACTTGGGTTTGAGAGGTGTGTCCCTATTTATAGGTTGTATGACCTTGAGAAAGTCACTTAACCTCACTTTTCATTTTCATAAGATAGGAATTAAATCAAATGCCATCTTGAATATGCATATGATTTTGAATATTAAACATAATGCTGTACATTTTACCATAAAAACACAACAGCATACAAAAATGTTACAGAAACTATAAAACCCTAAATAAATGTAAAATGGTACGGAGGTAACTTCTAACAGTTAAAATTTATTCTTTATTAAAGTTCATTGTTAAAGTTGAAAAATTATTCTCTCAAAAGAAAGTGGATATTAAGTGAGTTACCAAATTTGGATGAGAATAATAAAAGTAGTTACTAGATTGTGAAGTCAGGATTTATGAAAGGAAAAGAAATTGATATTAGCAACATGTTTCCAACACATCATTTCCATGACGTTTTTCCCCACAAATGATCCTAATATTCTTCTTATAATGGACATTGGCACTATTCTAACAGGATTAGACATTTGAGTTTCAGAGGACATTTCATTTTGCCCCTATTGAATCAGCACACACGTTAAGTAACTCCTGATTTAAATAACTTAGAATTATGTCATCTGTACCTGTTTCTTTAAAAGTTCCAAATTATAGAATGAGAAATTACAATTTGAAAGAAGGTTTCAGAAAAAGTAAATAAAAATCATATTAATAAAAGAGAATCTATCAAGACCTTCCTAATATTATGACCCCTGGCTCTAGATTATAAAGGTTTTTTTTTAAAAAAAATAATTAGTAATAATTTGTATCAATAAGTTAAAATGTTACATCTAAATGTTTCATCTATTAGAGGTTTTTAAAACTAGCCTTCTGCCTTTGTTAAACACATACCTCTGTATGGTGTACAGGAATGTCACCAGACAAAAGGAAACAGGAAAGCCCCTTCACAGCCATGACTGCTGTGCTGTTTGAAGGTCAATTGTCTTTTCAGCGTGCAGAGAGTCTGTATCATGTCATACTTCAGAAATATGTGTTCAGAGATGGGAGAAAACAGGCCATGATTTAACGCTCTTGTTAAGGCACTAGAATCCTTTCAGAGCAGTGTGTATCACAATGATTTCTCTTGGTTAGAGAGAACATCAACTCCTCAAAGAAAACTTCCTCTTCTGCAAGTGGGGAGGAAATGAAGAATCACCTATTGTGTTTTTTTTTTGTTGTTGTTAGTACAATATAAGAAATCTGCATTGTAAAGCAAGCTGCTGTTGGTCGGGTCTTTACTGGACAGCACAGACAGGAAGCTGCCTCTACCCTAAGAGGCTTAGAGACGGAGCAACTGAGTTAGGCAAGCAGGTGCCCTGGCCAATCAAGTCAGTTTTCTAACACGGAATCTCCTGTCCTGGAACCTGTCCTGTTCGTCTTCTTCCTCTGTTACCGAAGCAATGATTTCTCTAGGGGAAGCAGTGCTGCTATTTCTGTTCTGAGGGGAAAATGAGAAGGGATTTCATAACAATTGACTGTTGTTAAAACAGCAAATTATCTTTTTAAAATAGATGATCTGCACTTAAAGGAGGAATCTCAAGAAGGCACACAATGAAGAAGAGCTGGATCTGAATGACCCATACATATGTGCATTCATGTCCAGTAAATAACTGATTATATACACAATGTCTTTTCTTTCCCAGAAATAGCAACTAAGAAACAGGTGATTTTTTTTAAATCAACAATACAAATATCTCACTTAAATAGTTTACACTTGGAGACCTTCAGAATTTTTCTTCCTTTTTGCTGTTAAAAAGTCACAATAGCCTAGAAAAGTAATGTATTTTCTTTTAAATTAAAAAAAAAAAGCCATGTGTTTAAAGGTGGGGTCGGGGTGCAAAGAAAGAAGTTGGCAAGAAAATGTGTAGGGCCTGTTGCAAAACCAACTGCAAGCCAAGTATGATTCCAGAGAGGCCAGAACCACCTGTTACAATGCAGAGTCAAAAGATGAAAGGAGAAGGAGGTGACCTTAAGGATCACTTTTCCAATCATCATATAAGTAACTAAGGAAATGTGCAGATGTTTATATGAGACCCATGTGAATACAATACCTGCCACATGTTATTCAATGTAAGAAGACATTATACAGGGTGTCCCCCAAATATGTATCCACAACTTAACACCTGATTGCTCAATTTTGAAAATGAAATGTACTAGCATTTTAATAAACATTGCCTTTATAATTATTCAAAGTGTGTGTATAATTTTTTTTTTTTTTTGGAAAACCCTATAGATTTCTAGTCAATCAAGAAAAACTCCGAGAAGAAAATGGCTTATGATTGCTAATAGGAATAACTACCTGGGCATTTACGTTTTTAAGTTTATTTTTTAATCTTTATTGCTGAAAGTATTACAGATGTACCCCCTTTTCCCCCATTGACCCCTTCTAGCCCACACCCACCCCAGGCCTTCACCATGCTATTGTCTGTGTTCATGGGTTATGCAAATATGCACACAAATTCTTTGGTTAATCTCTTCCCACCAGAGTGTTTTATTTAATCCTCACAACAACCTTGTTGTTTTAGAGGGTGTGTAGCAGGTGAGAAAACTGATACACAGAGAGTTCCGGTAAGTACCATGCTCAAGGTCACACATTTAGTAAGGGATAGAGGTAAGATTCACTAGGTCTGTTGAGCTCCCAAACCCATGCTTTTTATTTATTTATTTATTTTTAACAATTCTGTACTGTGTACTGCATAAATGTATATCATAATCTTTGGAAATTTTTACTTTTTGGACTTGAAAACAAATCCAAGAAATCTCCCAAACAGCTTAAAGTCCATTAGCAATTGCCAAGACTTTGATGACACATTAGTGTACAGTTAGAAAGGACGCAAATTCATTTTCACAGAATGAAATGCTTAGGAGAATACGAACAATTTTGCTGCGCCTATGCAAAATCAGAAATCTGAGTCAACTTTGTCTCAAAATGGAATAAACAATGTTTCACTAAACACACTTTAAACATTCTTCTTAGTAACAACGTGACACATAGAAAGAGTTCCCTTTTTAAACGTTTTTTCCCAAAGAGAAAATATTCCGATTTCATGAAATTAGCAAAAGACTACCTGAAAAGAAATTACAGACACACACACACACACACACACACACACACACACAGGGATACGCGAAATAACCTGTGTTGATTTAAGAGGGTCACAATGTAGCGACCCTATAAATGATGTGCCCAAAGTATGTATTTAAAACTTGAATGTCAGAAACGCGAGAATTTCTTTAAGGTAGAGGGCAAATCCCAAAAACTATTCGAAATCATCCTTTATCTCGTTTTTAAGTAAAAATTATGATTAGAAAAAGGAACATTAAAAAGAGAAGTAAAACTACTTGGCAACGGAAAAGAAAAACTTTCAATGGACCAGCGCCGTTATCCAGTCCGGAACGTCAGGGGAAGTCGAGCGCCCGTCATTTGGAATTTTGTCCTTTATGGGTCGATTTCTTGTTACTTAACTAAACGGATGGAAATATATATATATATATATATATATATATATATATATATATATATATATATATATATATATATATATTTAACAATAGAGGCTTTTATGGGAGAAAACGTAAGCATTCGAAGCTTCAGGCTTATTTCGTATGGCTGAATCTAGCGAGAAGTAGAGTCCCTGAGAAATCCCTCTTGGATCTGGGAGAATCCCGGTCCTTCCCAGCCCACGTGGCAAAGTAAACAGAAGGTGGGCCGGGCGGGGAGCGGCGGGACTCCGCCAGTTTCCCGAGGTGCCCGGTCTGTAGACCGCCAGGCCCTGCCTGCGAGAAGGGCACGGCCTCGGCGAAACCGGGGAGTGCTTCTGCTCGGCGAGGTTCCAGTGACAGCGGGGAGAGGATGCCCACACCTGGGGGAGGCGGTGGCCCCGGGACCTACCGGGGGCCGAGGGTGCGGGCCTTGGCGGGGGGAGGATGGGTGAGCGCGGAGCGTGTGCTCCGATGCCCGCGCGCGTGGGGCCGTGGGGTGCACAGACACCTCTCAGCGGGTGGCGGAGCGAGGCAGCAACAAAAAGTTTGAAAGGTTAACCTGAGGTCTCGCATCCTCGCGCCAGGCGCCCACGCCACCTCCCCCTGCGCGTCGGCCCCGCGCCTGCACTCGGGGTGGAGTCGCGTCCCCGCGTCCCCGGGTGCCCCGGGGCTGGCCTGGGCTCCCGGGGCTGGACCTTCCCCCCCCCGGCGCCCGGCTCCCCCCGCTCCGCTCGCTGCCCTGCGCGAGGGCCACCCGGCCAGGACCGCGCGCCCCAGGGTCCGGCCCCGGGTGCCGCGGCCTCGGTGCGTGCGCCCCGGCTCGGGGGTGACTTCTTGGGAGCGGGGGCAGCGGGCCCCAGGGCGGCGGCGGAGGCCGGGCCGAGGAGGCGGAATCCGGGCAGGGGGGGAGGAGGAGGAGGAGAAGGAGGAGGAGGAGGAGGAGGAGGAGACCGGCGGCGGCGCTGGAGCGGCGGCGGAGGAGGAGAGCTGGGCGGCCGCCGCCTCCCCGCGAGCGCCGCGCGCCCAGGCCCGGCTGGCATGCGAGTCACGTCCGCCCCCTCGGCGCGGCCGCCCCGAGACGCCAGCCCCGCCGAGTGATGAGAACAGACGTCAAACTGCCTTATGAATATTGATGCGGAGGCTAGGCTGCTTTCGTAGAGGAGCAGAAGGAAGCAAGATGGCTGCCCTTTAGGATTTGTTAGAAAGGAGACCCGACCGCGACTGCTGCCTGGCTCCGGGGCTGCGCGACGAGAACGAGGTCAGAGCGCTCGCCTTGCGCCGCGAACCCCCCCTGCCCTCCCCCCCGCGCTTTCTCTCGGGCTCCCGGGGACCGGGGCGCCCACCCGGCAGTGTCACCCACAAATACCAAGAGGGAAGAGGGAAGCTTCACAAATTACTGGAGCCTCTTCAACATGGCTGACAAATATAGTTTTAATTCCCCTCCGCCCCCTTTAAACCTATGGTTCGGTGTCCTCTCCTCTCTCCGCCTGCGGCCGGGCCGCTCGGGACCCGGAAAAGTTACCTTTGTGACTCCGAGCAGCCGCTTTCCCGGCCTTTTATCCGCAGGAAAGTGGTTTTTCTTGGCTCTCCTTTTCTCAAAGAGTTCAGCTTTGGGGGCCACTACGTTTCCTTCTAGCCCTCCCGCCCCCCTCCCTGCGGGTCCGTCCGAGGAGTCTCCGCTCCATCCCGACCCACCCCGGGAAGCACACGGACCGGGGTTTTCGACCCTTTTATCGGCTGTCGCTCCGGGTCTGGGGCTGGGTTTGCATTCGCCTCTCCTACCCCGTGTCGCCCCTTTTTTTTTGGGGGGGGGGCGTATGGGCGAATGTCACAGGGAGTGAAACTGGAGTGCGCCAAGTGGGGTTTTGTGTTTCCCCCCCTGAAGTCCGCGCGATGTGTGAGTGGCGCCGAGTGGGAGAGGCAAGAATAGTTTCTGTGGTCCCCCCAACAAGACCAGCACCCACTTTCTCCAGACACACCAGCCCCGCCGCGGGCTGTGCCCTGCAGCCCGGGGTGTGAGTGTGAGAGAGAATTTGCGTGCAGCCCTGTGCCCTGGCTTTGTGCTTCTCCCGGACCCGCTGCGTCGGGCTCCCCGGTAAGTGACAGGCAGACACAAAGGCAGGCGCAGGCCCGGGGAGGGGGCGGCCGGGAGGGGGAGCGCGGAGCTGGAGGACTGCAAGGTCAGGGGCGCCTAAAGAAACGAAACCCAATCCCAGCAGAGAAACGGAGAAGTCGAGGGCAGATTTTTAAGAGTCCCGTCCAAATTTATCCTTTTCTCCGGGCTGCTCTTTCCTTGGGTCTTTTATCTCTCTGCCTTTCTGTATGGGCTTTTCTCTTCCTCCCCTCCTCCTCCTCCTCCTCCACCACCACACACACACACACACACACACACACACACACACACACACACACGAGTCGAATCTTGATCTTTTCACTGGGGCTGCCTGTCTAGTGTTAGTAAGCTAACAGAGTTTCTATGGAGAGTTTTCTACCTATGGCAAAATAAAGTGTGGCCTGGCTAGACTCCCGGGAAGGTTAGTTATTTGCAGGCAGTTGCCATCATGACATACTTTTAATTGCATTGAGTTGATTTCCACCCTCTTCGTCTCGTGTGCAAGGAACTGAAAGAAGAGTTGTTATTTTCCAGTTGTGTGCTTAAATTTTAGTGAAATGTTTTTACATGTGTTTGTCCAGGGAGTTGGATACATATATGGATTTAAAAATCTCAAATCACATATTGTAATTTTCCCTCTTCAGTCAGGGTTAATAATGCCAGGTCCAAATCCAAAAATAATCATTCACAAATGAGCCATCATAAGAGTCAGGTTGTATCTTAGGGGAAGTTGAGCTGTGTAAGGAGAAGATATGGATTTCGTTTGGTTTAAGGTTGTGAATATTGTTGCCTGACTAATGAAAACATGATTTGCATTGTAATGGACACTTTGAAATACTGGTGGGGAGTTATATAGTCTTTTACATATTTGTATGTGTGTTTCATAATAGGTTTGAAATAGAATATGAATCTCAACATAGTAAATATTGATCTTCTTAGTGTCTTCTTAGTGTTAGTGAAGGATTGGAAAGTCAAGCTTAAGTTTGTCAGACATGTATGTGATTAAAAGGTGGACAGAAGAAAAAGCACAAGAGTAGACATTATTCCATAAATAAGATCTCTAAAACCATTTGTCCTCAGTAGTTCACTTTGTAAGTCTTCATATTTTGATCTCTGAAAAAGCAGTTAAGTGTACTTGCATCACTGATACTAGAGGTTATTTCTCATGAACAAGGGATAAGTACTACTCATCTCTGTGGAATAGAAATAGCTCATTTGGTTAGTTATATCTCATAAAACATTAAAGAAAGAACACAGGAATTTAGCATAAATGCTTACTGTTTGATGATAAAACTATGGTTAATTATTTCAGCAATTCAGAATTAAAAATAAATAATTCCCTTTGCTAACAGACTAGCATCTAACTACTTTTGGGGGACTTTTCTTCAAATGTTGTGGTTTATACTGTTTTCAAGCTATTCAAATAATCACAGACATAGTATTTTCCACTCACATTGATAAATAACACTACCTAATTTGGGTTAATAATTTTGATTAAGACCATGAAGGCTTGTTCTTTTCTATGATCAAATTTAGACTTTTTTTTGTTATTTTATGCGTCTTATTTGCATGTTGAAAATAGCTACTAATTAATGTTTTATGAGAGCGTCAATGATTATAAGGAGATGTGCATATAATTGACAATCTGAACACACGTACCACCTTTTCATATATTAGAAAAGACAAATTATTTGAATCAGTATGAAAAATATATAATAAAAAGCATAATCTCAGTTTTTCATTTGCCATATTTGTGAGAGTTTGTACCACCTGGATCCAAAAATGTCAGAGACAGAACTGTCTTGGGTAATTGAATTTTAGGGAAGTGATAGCGGACAACCACAAGATAGACAGTTTTTCTTAAACTACAATATTGTTTCAATTATTCTTTTTACTGAACTAATGGTTAAAGGAGAAATTACCTCAGAATGAGGGACGTCCCTTGCTTTGTTTAAATTCACACATTTACCAAACTTAATGCCTTAATTAGATGTGGCATTGTGCTGGTGTGTGCCAGGAGCCAGAGGGATTGCTCTGATTTTGATGCAGTGGCACAAGGGCCTAGACAGAGGCAGGTCAACATCACTTCCTGAACAAGTGAAATGCACCTGCCGGGGACTTGTTATGACAGACTTCCAAAGTCCTGTTTGGGCACTGGACTTGCATTAGGTAATAAAAACTGGAGTTAATGTTTTGGTTTCACTTGCTGAAGTTAGAATTTCTCTATCAATCTCTCCAAGGCTCCACCCACACACAATGTTGTGAGCCAAATGTCACCATTGAAATGTCTTTCCTTACTTGCTGACCTCATTACAAAGCCCTTCTTATGATTCATTCACAGACACACCTTAGGCAGGAACTCCCTTTTGCTTCCTGCCCCAAATCCAAATTGGTAAATTCTTATGGGTTCTTATGAAATTACCTTGAAATAAAATGTCTTCAAAAGCTATAGATGTTTGACATTCTAGAATGTCCAATACTTAGAAATACTAGTTCTGCTTTTTTTATGCTCTAATTGCTTCTACTACAAGTTCAACTGTTGCTGATTAATAGAATTTAATAGTCTTACCTAGCCTCTCAAATTAGTAGAGGGGGTTTTCTTTGTTTTATAAACAACCATATAGATTGTTGTACTGTAATTGTTTCCTATCAGGAGGACAGGCTAAAACTCTGGACAGCGGACAGGGTTGGTGGGTTGGTTGGTTGGTTCATCAAAATAACATTTTTCTCAACTATGATGCCACCATTGCACATTAGTTCTTAAGAGTAGTAATGGCACCAAAGCCAGTAGCAGGAAGCTATCTCACACGCCAACTTTAAAATGGGAGTCTTTACTGTGGGAGACTCAGGTTGCCAAGTAGAGCTGGTGATAATCTTGGAAACTTTGTTGAAGAACACACCACAAATGCTTTTGCCAAATATACAGTATTTCCTTGGTCTCTATCTCCACTTTCTATTTTGACTCACTGTAAAAGCTCAGTGAATACTGTGACATTGTTTCAGGAGGTTATCCAGTACATTTGTTGGTTTGGTGTATTGTAGGAGAGGAGACTTCCAGAAGGGGAGAGGGTAAAGTGAGCACTTGAATCATTGTAACTACAAGCCCAAAATAATTGTATCTATGTACTGATTTCTAGCATTATTCTGATCCTACATTATATGTTGCTGAAAATCACTGACTTAAAATAGATATATAATCTTTTCTCAATAAAATGCATTTTGGTTTCCTATTCCAGAATAGAAAATTTTATCAGCTTTGATGTATGCTTTCTCCACTTGTCATGAAATTCAGTTAAATGTGCCAAGCTTTAAGAAGTAGAAATAGATAGTGGATGGGTTTTCAATATTTTGTTTAAAAATAAATTCAGTGATGTCAACTTATCTGCAGTCCTAGGAATTTAGAACTCAATATTTTATACTTACTAAGGGTTGTTACTCAAACTGACTTGAAATTAAGCTCAAAATAATCTGAAAATTCAATTAAGAGATGAATAAACTGGGATGAAGTGTTTTTGAAGGAAAGGTTAGGAAATACAATGAACTGGCTGCTTCACTAAAAATACTATAAGTGTTTCTTTTAAATAAGATTTGCATCTATTGAGATAGAGTATTAAATCTGATTTCTGTGTCTTTTTATTCCCTAATAGAACCTAGTGGTATCCTACTCAGTCAAGATTTAATGAATGAGAGGGAAGTGAGAGTGGTATAAATGTGATCTAAGAGTACAAACTTCCATTTGGAAGATGCATAGGTTCTAGGATGTAATGTATAGCATCCTCTATAGTTAACAATACAGTATTGTATATTTAAAACTTGCTAGAAAGTAGATCTTAAAAAGGTCTCACCATACACATGCACAGAAATTGTAACTGTGAGGTGATGGATATATTAACTAACCTTATTGTGGTAATCATTTTCATATACACTGAGTGGCCAGATTATTATGATCTCTGAATGCATAATAATCTAGCCACTCAGTGTATATCCTCCTATATAATAAAAGGCTAATAGGCAAATTGTCCCCTCGACCAGAAGTTCGACCAGCAGGCAGGCCGGCCAACCGCCCATGTCCCCACCCATGCACGAATTCATGCACTGGGCCTATAATACACACACACACACACACACACACACACACACACACACACTGAGTGGCCAAATTATTATGCGTTCAGAGATCATAATAATCTGGCCACTTGGTGTATATATTCTATATAATAAAGAACTAATATGCTAATTAGACCGGTTGGTGGAACAACCTTTTGGAACCTTCGGGACAACCTTCTGAATGACTAGTAGGTGGGGCTGAGGGGCCGAGGGGCCTCAAGGCAGCCAGGCTTCGAGGGCCGAGCCCAATGCACGAATTCCACGCATTGGGCCTCTAATACATACATATCAAATAATTATAGTGTACACCTTAAACTTATACAATGTTATATGTCTATTGCATCTCAATATATACTGAGGAAAAATTTAATGAATGACATAAAACCAGCAAAAAATAATATTGTTTAATTAGAAAGTGTGTAATGATTCTCAATCATAAGAGAAAAATAGTGTACAAGATCTTGGTGATGGTGATAATGGTAGTAATGATGGTGCTTTTTCCCTAACTAGAACTTCTAAAGGTTATGGCGATTGTCTCATAAAATTCATCCACTGTCTGCATACAGTTTAATGAGGCTAAGCATATTTTTCTAGAAATAGGATGCTGGTCAGTTCCAAGTAGTTGCCTTTCTCTCATGGATGAGAAGGATACCTAATTACACAAAAGTTTACCATTGTGTTTAGTGGCAAATAGGAGCCTTTAGTATTTCTCTGAGATGATTCATTTGACAGGTGATAGGTTAGGTGACTAGGGAAACAGGGCTTAATATCTAATTGCAAGAACCTTTCTTAAATATATTCAATTACTTAGGAATTTTCCAATTAATTCGGGAGATGTAATCCAAATGTTGAAAGGAATGTCTATAAAAGTTGCCATTCTTTTTTTTTTTTAAATATATTTTTATTGATTTCAGAGAGGAAGGGAGAGAGAGTGAGAGTGAGAGAAACATCAGTGATGAGAGAGAATCATTGATCAGCTGATTCCTATACGCCCCACACTTGGGATTGAGCCCTGGACCAGAATCAAACCCAGGACCCTTCAGTACACAGGCCAATGCTCTATCCACTGAGTCAAACCAGCCAGGGCAAAGTTGCCATTCTTTATCCTGCTGCCAAATGTGTAGTTTAATCTAGAAACAAGGACAAATTCTAGGTGATTTTTTTTTTTTTTGCATTAACATTTCTTGTCTATGTGAAAACAGAAGGGCACTGGAAGATACATAGAGCTGACTTCTAAATTTTTATCTTAACTCTTTATATCTCCACTTATTATCATCTATCCATTTTTTAAATTAAAATGACAAAATATTGTATTGGGTTTAAGCAAAGAATTTTGTTTCTGTGTAGTGATACTGTAGTACATTATAGATGTAAAATAGGGTTGAGAAAGAAATTGCTCTGCGGCAGTCTTTGTGATGTCAAGACAAAGTAAGAAAAAGTTAGGGTCACGCCCAGCTGTCATGGCTCAGTGATTGAGCATCAGTGACCTATGAACCAGGAGGTTAAGGATTGAGGTCTGGTCCGCGCACTTGCCCAGATTGCCTACTCGATTCCCAGTAGGGGGCGTGCAGGAGGCAGCCAGTCAATGATTCTCTCATTGATGTTTCTATCTCTCTTTCCCTCTCCCTTCCTCTCTGAAATCAATAAAGATACACACACACACACACACACACACACACACACACACACACACTACTCGGTGAGCATCAGCTTAAGAACTGAAGGGTCCCAGGGTCCCAGGTTCAATTCCAGTCAAGGGCACATGCCTGGGTTGAGGGCTTGATCCCCAGTAAGGGGCGTGCAGGAGGCAGCTGATCTATGATTCTCATCATTGTTGTTTCTCTCTCTCCTTCTTCCTTCCTCTCTGAAATCAATAAAAATATATTTTTTTAAAAAGTTAGGGTCAGAATGTTGATGCTCTCCATGGTTTGCTACATGTGGCCATAGTCTTTACAAACACCAACAATTTTTATAGGCTTTTTTGTGTGTGAATTACTTATTATTTTTTTACAGATTTATTGATGCTAAAATGAGTACAGATTTTTAGGACTAGTGCCTTTGAAATTAGGACACAGGGTGAATTACTCGGGGTTGGTTTATTTGAATTTCTAACTTTATGTAATTCTAGATACCAGACATTCTTCTTGTTGAGCAATGCTTATCTCCCTTTTTCTGATGAGAATGTTGGATTGCTGCCAATTGGGTCCCATAGCTTGGGGACATGAGTGATAACTGAGGTGGGGGAGATTCAGTGATATGGAAGTATATCACTTTAGTAATGTATGCTTGTTATTCTACTCAAGGAAATGGTTTGGCTTCATACAATTGCTGTGATCGTTACTTTTTCAAGAAAGAGCTGTGGAAATAACCCAGAATTTGACTTTTTTAAGAATATGATTATGACACTTACTTGTAGGTTTGTTATATATTCAGGCATAGACACTCATGTTAGAACCTCTAACCCATCAAGAAGTTGACATACTGATTATTGTGGAAAGCAATAATAGAATATAGGTCTGGGTCTCCTTATGGGAGAAATGAGTAGCTTACTTGTATTTACCTGTTCTTGTTTCTCTTAACACTTTGTGAACAACCTCAGCTGGCAATAGATGTATTTTTTAAAAATATATTTTTATTTATTTCAGAGAAGAAAAGTGGAGGAGAGAGAAATAGAAACATCAATGAGAGAGGATTGAAGTGGTGATCTTTGGTTCCCGGGTCGTTGCTCAGCTGCTGCGCCACACATAGCTGGGCTGACAGCAGGTTTTTATACAAGTATCTCCACAAGATTCAAATAGGAGTTCACTGGCTTCGAGTGCAGTACTCCATCTTTGCTTTTTAAATGCACTTCTAAAATTATAATTTTTTTAAAAACAAATTAGATATATAGGAAATGAAATATTTTGATTTGTTATTTATATTTCCGGCTTTATTTTTTACAAATAATTACTACAGAAGGTACAGTTGTTACCGGTGAACGGAGGAGACCTCGGTTCTTGTCTTCTTGAAGAAAACATTTCGATCAAGAGACAAAGTGCAAAAAAGCAAGAATTTATTGACCACAGCAAAAATATACTTAGGCTGGGCTGCTGTGGCTCACAGGGAAGTCAGAGAAAAGGGGGCCTTGGAGGTAAGTTCAGAGGGTTAGCCCGAGATGAGCTGCTGCTGTCCACTGCTCCCCTGGTTGCGAGTTTCATGGGGTGCCTTAGAGGTTAGAGGACACGTGCCTGTGGGGGAAGATAAGGGGGGAAGAATGGTACAGGCATGCTCCCTGGAGGAAGTGTCCCTTTGGACCTTCATTTTGGGTGTTTAGGGGAGGTCTTAGGGGCGGATTAATAGAATATTCATCAGCTTAATCTGATGTGCCACGACGATATTTAGTCTTTTTATTTGACTGTGTTTGGGTGTGGTTGTCAAATGGCACTTAATTGTATTTCTGTTGTCTGCCTCCCTGAGTAGGGTGATTTAGGCTATTTACCCTCTGTTTGGGGAGCGGTGCAAACCATTTACTCTTTTTTTAAAAAAATATTTTTATTGATTTCAGAGAGGAAGGAGGAGAGAGAAATAGAACACTAATGATGAGAGAGAATCATTGATCGATCGGGGATCGAGCCCACAACCCACGCACGTGCCCCCGACCAGAATGGAACCTGGGACCCTTCAGTCCGCAGGCGACGTTCTGTCTACTGAGCCAAACCAGCGAGGGCGCAAACCATTTACTCTTAAGTGTCCTTAGATTAGGGAACATAGGATTTACTAGGTGGCTGCAAACTGCTGTTTAGCTATCTTGTCTTAGTTTCCCCATTCCACTTGTTCTGGCTTCTTACTATTCTATAACACAATATATTCAAAAGAAAACCATAGGGTTGTGAGTTTTTGCCGGTGGACTGCTCTCATTAGAGAGCAGAATCATCTGTGATCAGGCACAGAAACAAGAGGTCTTCCATTCAGGCAGGCCATAGATAGTATTGATATTTTTATTTGCTACTTTTATGATTTAGAGAACCATAGTTTTGTGGATGTGGCAAAGTAATAATAATTTTAATTTCTGTTGTCATGTCTAATTAGCTGTTGCTATAACCTGCCTTACCAAGTCACTTAATTTCTTGATAGAATATTAAATCTAGTTTCTATGTCCAGATTATGCTTTAATGGGGACTATTCACTCAACTCTCAAGATGGTTTTTTTATTATAGTTTCCTTAAATTGGTATATATTTTTTGTCTTTCAATATAGAAGAAAATGGGCTTAAATAATGATAGTGAGCAGAGTGTACAACATGATCTATCTGTGAGTTATTTTCCTTGTGTTTTTTTCCCTGTCTGCATTAAGAAACTAGGGCGCCCATTAAAATTGCCTTAATTATTAGTTGTGCTGCTTCCACAGTAAAGCACCAGAACCTGAAAATAATGCAATGATATCACACCCTAAAAGACTGTCTTGTTCCTATTAATTTACTTTTTAATCTGTTTGTTCTTCCAGCACTTCTTCCATTTTTGTTTGAAGTCTCTTACTTTGAAGTTATAGAATTTTTATATTTGCCACTAGCTATAAAATTCAGCAATTTTATAAACTTTCATGATTTTTGCATGAGAAGGATTGCTTTTAGACACTCTCTAATTAGTTTGGATAATTATTAGCTTTTTGTTTGTTTTACTGCATACTTCATAACAGAACAAGAAATCATTTCTGCAAATAAAGTGTCTGGTAGTTCATAAAATTAGAGTGAGAAATGAGAGGTTTCTCTTTAGAGCTGGTTGATTTTTTTTTTTTTTTTCTCGCCTTCTGATTACATGCGGTCACATCAGCATTTGACACGTGGGTGCGCAGAGCATGGCAGCGCTATTTACAAACACCATCCTAGAATTCCAGAGACTCTTATGTAACAGCTGAGAGAGTACAGGGCTTTGTGTCTCTGTGGGCAGAGGAGTCAAACAGTTTGATTCATAGTCCGGGAGCCCTTGTCTGGCTCTGACAGGGTCATGAACCAAAGATCAAGGTGTCTAGGTCGGGATTCACCCATCCAATAACCAGTTTTTCTACCAAAGCTTCAAAGGCTGATTTTTTTTTTTTTTAACTCCTGCAGCCAGCTATGCTAAACTTTTTTGTGATTTTGGAAAATGTGGGCAGATTGTGCCTTAGTTCTGGTTGCAATTACGGTGCCTCTGTGACTGCGTGCACTTGCCTGCTGCCCAGTCTCACAAAGCCTTCTCTAAAAAGTGTACGTTCATATTTGTAAGCATCTTCAGATGCAAGAAAATTCATAATCTGACTTGCTGAGCTAGACACTCCGACCTCAGAACACGGGAGGAAAGGATTATTTGATCACCCTCCGCCCACCTTTTCCCCTCCCTTCCCCTTTTTCAATTTCTCATCACCACACCTCCCCCAATCTCCCTCCATTTTTAATTTCACATCAAGACTTGGAGTTTTAAAAAAAAATTTTTTTTTTAGGTATCCATACTTAGGGAATTGTTTTTCCTTTCCTTAGATTGACTTTAAGAGTTTTTCATTTATGTCTATCAATAAAAAGAAAGTCTTGAGTTTAAAAACACCAAGAATTTAAATGTCTAATCCTGTGTATCTGGTATATGTTTCCTGGTGCTTTTCATTTTACATTATCAGATGACTGGTTGGAATATTTAAAATATGAGTAAATTTTGAGTTCTATTTATACTGCATTTTAGATGGGTGTCATAATTGATTATCCAAAAATAGAACCCTTCTTGCCTAACAAAGAATTCAGATTAAATCATTGAAAGATAAACTGTAGTTAATGAAAAAGTTGGCTTAGTTGAGCTCTTCTTTCATGACCCTGTCAGAACCAAGTTTGGCATAGCTGGCTGCAGGAGTTTAAAAAAAAAAAAGGAATCAGCCTTTGAGACTTTGGTAGAAAAACTGGTTATTGGATGGATGATTCCCAACCTAGACACCTTTGGTTCAGGACTGTGTCAGAATATAGACATTTTAAAAATTATACTGCCTTTCTAAAATGAGGAAAGATCAGAATCTTTGAGAAGTGATACTATAAAGGAAGTGAATTCAACTTTTAAAAATGAAAGTTCTTTATTCTAAGTGATAAACCAAGCAACAAATTTATTTTATATTAAGTAATGTTTGGTATAAGAGAAATTTAGATCTGTAATAATTTAGAGATTATTTGTCCAAATCTATAAGTCACATATGAGGCTTAGAAATCAACTTTAAATATTAAATTTCTTTAAATAAATTTAACTATTTAACATCAGAGTGTCTTCTCATTTGAAAGAAATTACCAAAAGAACTCATTTAACTACACAATGAAATCTGAAAATGGACATTTTTTTATTTCTGTTGCTGAGTAAAGATTCCTTCTGGATTTGAAAAAATAGGACTTAACATAGTAGTGTTTATTAGTTATAAGATACTGTACACTTCTGATACATTGAATTAAGATATGTTGGAAATAGATTATAGACGTAAAAGGATTCTTTTCATTGGCTTGTTTTATTTGCTTGCTTTTCATTATTTTGCTTGGAAGATGACATTTTCTTAGTCACCCTAGGGCCTAGGCCCACATAGTCAAAGTCTGTGTGAGATTTCTTATGAGTATACAGTACTTTTCTACCCAAAGCAATGCTATGTCTGAACCCTCTTGCTTTCACAGATATCATCTATCCTATATTGGAACATTAATATTTTCTCTTCTTCTTATACCTTTGTTGGATACTAAGTTAAATGTGGTTATAAGCCGAAAGTAGTCAGAATTTGACAAAGACGATTAAGTTAACGCATTTCTAAGAAATGGATTTAAATATCACTTTCATTTGACTATACAGTAGTTTCACTTGAAGAGGCAAGCATGCAATAAAAATTGATTTATTCAATGGACTATCCTCATAAAGATGAGACTTGGAATTGTTTCTGTATTATAAAATATCGAGTGTAGAATGAATGTGAAATATACATACAAGAAGCAACGTGGATATTTTAGGCTGTTTATCCCTTTTCAATTACTGCTGATTGTATGTGTTTGTATTCTGGACTTTTTTGATACATGAGTTCTTAGTAGAAATAGTTAATTAAATAAACTGTTGTCAAAGTCTCTGTCAGTGAATATAAAATGAAAAAATACTGATGGCATGCATTTTTTTCAAATATGAAGTTGTACAAAATCCTCAGGGTTCTTTGTATTAACTGCTTTTATACAGGTCTTTTAGAAGACAGCTGAGGAATTGAATAGGAGCTCATACATGAAAACAAACAGCTGTCTTGGTGATGTTAAGATTGGCGCCAGGGTGCTCCCTCTTGCATTGGAGTTCCAGGTCAACCTGACGCCCTCCCATGTGGTCAAGCACACATGGCTCTGATGTTCATACACACTGTTCCAGAATTCTGAACACCAGTGATGAAACAATGGAGGGAGGTGGGGAAGGAGTGGCCTGCAGCTCATAAACGGTTTAATGGCCTGGATCATGAATACTGATACAGAATAAGGAAGCACTGGTTGTAGTAAAACTTGACAGGGGATGGAAGGGAGAAGCATGGGACATGCTTAAAGGAGGCTTTCCCCAACACCCCACATTGTTTATTTTAAACTATCATTACCACCCGAAAGAGGCTTTCTAATTTGAACTTAAAATAGTAGCATCGAACTGGGACGAGTGAGTAAGTGCTTTACTATCCAAGGGCTGGAGGTGATGAAGCTCTTTAAGAGTATCACCCTCTTTCGTAACCAAGCTGACTCAGACGCTTTTAGAAGTTATGGCAGTTTAACCATCCCTCGTAATGTTACCACATACCTGCATGGGAACAGACAATTGGGAGTTAAAGCTGCCATGTTCTCTTGTTTTAAAATTGTTTCTCACCCATTAGTTGTTTTGTTTTTGAAGTGTAGCATTCCTACTGCAATAGAAATGATTTCCAAAATTACTGAATGTTGGTATAGAACTACTTTGCTTAACATTACAATCTGTGTAAGATCTATATCTTCAACAGTATAGTGGGGGACCCCTTATTATCTGGTAGAATCATGATAAAGGGGGAAAAAAAGATAAAAGGAAACTATGTAATAATAAAGTGGTGTTATTCATTTGACTAAATATTAGCAACTATGCTTAACAGGGAAAAGTGCCTAAAACAGTAAGGGGGAGACATGCAAAAAATAAGGAGGCTGTGAAGAGTTTTCAGTGAATACATGTTCCAGTTCTCTTTCCTCTTTGTAACAAATTATCAGAAACTTTTCCATTCACCTTCCTTTGAATTTAACAGCTTAAAAAAACAACAAACCTGTGTGTTTAATTCTGTGTGCCTATATATTTGTGTTTGAATGTATTTTTGAACTTTAGATTTGCTATGTGAAGTAGAGCTGTTTCCAACTTATAATATATTGCTACCTGGATTCCCACTACCTTTACTTCAACATTTCAGTAAATCATCAGCATTGCAAAAATGTAGTACATTTTCAAACATAAAATCATATATTGTTATGGGCTGGAAAGGACTTTAGAGACTCTAACTTATCTGTTGCATTTACAAATGAGAAAATGGAGGCTTGGGAAGGGAAAGACAGTTGCTTCAAATTGCATACTAAGATATTTATCACACTAATAATGACCAATATTGAATACGTCTTTACATTGTGTTAAGCACCATGGTAGGCACTTTCCAGAAATTATCTTATTTAATTCTCACATCACCTCTATTTTTGTTGGTATTATTATCATCCCCATGTTACTAAGGAAGAAATTAGGACATAGGGTTAAATAACTTCCCTATTCATTTTGAATTATCTTTGCCCTCTCTCTATTTGCAAATTTTTTACTAAATCTTATAAAACATTTTACTGTGTTATTTGCTTTGCCCCTTTTCATTTCTGCTTCCCTCACCCATTCTTTTTTGCTTCATTCTGTTGTGACTAGTTTCTTCCTCCTTGATGTTCTTACCTGTATGACCTTTCTTTCCCATCCTCTTGTAGGTTATTTTTGCTTTTTGCCATATAACCCTTCCCCCAAAGGAATCTATATTGCCTCCTTATTTCTAAAGGATCAAAATCTACTCCTAAAGAGCTGATGCCATCAAACAGTCTGATCTTTGGAGTTAGGGAGATCTAGTCTTGAATCCTAACTTTCCTTCGTATAAGTTGTGTATACTCTTACTCAACTCTTTCACCTCTCTGAATCTGCTTCTCCATCTGTAAAATTGGAACAGCTAATAAAACTTATCTCATGTGCCCTAGCTGGTTTGGCTCAGTGGATAGAGCATTGGCCTGCGACTGAAGGGTCCTGGGTTCGATTCCAATCAAGGGCATATGCCTGGGGTTGTGGGCTCGATCCCCAGTAGGAGAGTGCAGGAGGCAGCCAATCAATGATTTTCTCTCATCATTGATGTTTCTGTCTCTTTTTCCTCTCCCTCTCTGAAATCAATAAAATATACATATATTAAAAAAACAAACACAAAAACAAACTTAACTCACGTGTTGCTGAGACAGTCAGATGAGTTAACATAAGTCCAATATCCAGCGTACTGGCTGTTAAAGGGGCAGTGATTGGATAAATACTTGTTCATCTCTCCAGCACATGTTGAACATCAATGTATTAGGAAAGAGGAAAGCCATCATCCTGACCCTTGTGGAGTATATAGACTCATAGGAAAGAATCATTACTATGATTTTTTCAAAAATCAAATGTGATGGAAGTTGTAGGGCTCACACACTGGTTAAGTGAGGAATTTCCTTGGATGCTTGGCTCAAAGATGTGACTCCTCACATATCTAAATGGCCCTCGGTACTACAGTTGACATAGTTTTCTCAACATTGGGCCAGACAGAGATTACAGAAGTCTAACAGCCTAGTCTCTGAAGAAGAGATGAAAGATTATTTTCATCGGTTGTATTGTTTCAATCAGGATAGAAACTATGAGCCCCATAGTTTCATCTGTTCAGTCATCTTTTACTGTCTTCATTAGGTAAACTAAATGACAAGATACACGCTTGTTCATAGAAATCTTGCTTGAAGGCGGACAATAGTCTTGTTGTTTTCCTCCCAGGAGTTTCCTCTGGGAATGAAAATTTCTTACGTGGTGGTGTCCTGGGATTTGGGACCCATGTGAAAAATATTTTGTAGTGTCTTCAAATTAGTTAACAGATTAAAATATATCAGCTATTTATGTGTCAGCCACTGTCTTCTTTCATCAAGATTGAGTTTTGTTGAGAGCCAAGATCACATCTTGTGTGTTTGTTTAATCCCTCACAATAATTGGTGTATAACCAAGTGCATAGCAAACCCTCAACCCAAATACATACATACATGCATTTATACATACATACATACATACTGATACATTGGTTGTCAGTGTAGGTTGGAAATACTCTTGAGTACCATTTTAAGTCTGAACTATCATTTCTGGGAAATAAGGAACACAGAAGGGTACTAGTATGTGTGTGACTGATTGGTTATTTCTACATTGACTTTTCAAAAATTATAAGTACATGGTGACAACAAAACCAAACAATTTTAAATAATACAATCAGAAGTATGTCTTTATTCTCTCCTATAGTAATACATTTAATTTTCAAAATTACCGATATCAGACCATAGCTTTCTGAGTTCCCACCATGTAACTTAGGAAAAATGGTCTTCCTTCCTTCCTTTCTTCCTTCTTTCCTTCCTTCCTTCCTTCCTTTCTTCCTTCTCTCTCTCTCATTTTTTTTGTTTTGTTAATCCTTACTCAAGTATATTTTTCCATTGCTTTTTTAAAAAATATTTTTATTGATTTCAGAGAGGAAGGGAGAGGGAGAGAGAGACAGAAACAACAATGATGAGAGAGAATCATTGATTGGCTGCCTCCTGCATGATACTTGAGCTGGCATGTGCCCTGACCAGAATTGAACTGTGACCTCTTGGTTCATAGATCGATGCTCAATCACTGAGCTACGTCAACTGGGCTCCATTGATAATTTTTTTTAGAGAGTATGAAAGGGAGAGACAGAGAGAGAGAGAGAAACATTGATTGGTTGCCTCCCACATGCATCCTGTACAGGGCTGGGGATTGATTCTGCCACCAAGGTACAGGCCCTTGACTGGAATCGAACCCAATACCCTGCTGTTCTTGGGCTGATGCTCTAACCACTGGGAACATTGCCCAGGGCTACAACCGCTTCTTGATAAAGAATGCTGGTCCTTGTTGCCAGTGTTAGTTATGTCTGCCCATTTCCATTGGAAACTACAATGTGGCACCTGGGATCTTGAAAAAGTTAAGGCAGCACTCATACCTCAGAATAGACCTATAGGAATAGACTCTGCTCTTTCCTCCAGGTGGCATTGTTTTCATATGCTTGTCTTTGTCTGTTTTAATGTTTTCTAATCTTCCAAGGCTTTATCATCTCCTTCACATGTCCATAGCATGCACCTCTCAAGACAGGCCAAACAGGGTTAGTACATACTAGGTATTGCAAAAAGGAATTGTTGACTTTAAATGAAATCTTTGACTTTTGATGAGATGCTAGGCAGGATGCTTACTGCATACATCCTCATCTATTAAATGAAAGACTTAGACAAAATAACACTTCTGAAATTTCTCTGAACTTCAAATCCAGCATAGTTAGGTATATATTATACATGACTACTTGCAGCATATTACAAATGTTAAATAAATATCTGTTTCATTGCATTTTGTAAGTGACCTTTCTATTTCCTTCCAAGGGGGGAAAAATAATATTACATTCAAATGCCTATATAAACATTTCAGAACTATGAAGGTTTAATTCTGGCTTTCTTATAGATTATCTTTATACTTTCTGCAGTATTTCTCATAATGTGAGAATATTAGTGTCCTTAAAAGGTGAAACTTACTAATTCTTCACCCAACTTAAAAAAAAAGAATCTTTTGGTAAGGGAAAAAAGTATTCATTAGAACCGTTGTATTAAATGATATATTTTGGGTAATGAAACCGATAGGGACAATTAACAATTTTTTTTTCTAAGTTGTCTGTGCTACTGTTATCTTGTTATGCAATAATATTACTTTCATGATAGCACAAAGAGCAAAGTTACTTTGGTCTTATTTCCATAAATCAAACTTTAAATTTTTTTAAATTTATTAACAGTTGACATACAATATTATATTAGCTTCAGCTGTACAATATAGCAATTAGAAATTTATATAATGTTCAAAGTGACCCTCAATAAGTCTACATAGTTATTACAATAATATTGACTATGTTTCCTATCCTGTACTTTATATCCTCATGACTATTCTGCAACTACCACTCTGTACTTTTAATCCCTTCCCCTTTTTCACCCAACCTCCCAAATCCCCCTCTCATCTGGCAGTCATCAGTTTGCTGTATCTATGAGTCTGTTTCTGTGTTGTTTGTTCATTTATTTTGTGTTGTTTTTTGTTTGTTTGTTTGTTTGTTTGTTTTGAGTACAGGAAACAGTTTATTCTGTATTATTATTTATTAATTATTGTATTATTATTTTTTATTGTTTAAAGTATTACAAATAGTAGTACATATGTCTCCTTTTTCCCCCCATTGACCTTCCCCTGGCCTCCCCTACCACTTGGCATATGCCCTCACTCCAACCCCCTCCCCCAGTGTCTTGTGTCCGTTGATTATGCTTATATGCATGCATACAAGTCCTTAAGTTGATCTCTTACCCACCCCCCCAGCCTTCCTACTGTAATTTGACAGTCTGATCCATGCTTCTCTGCCTCTGTATCTATCTTTTTGTTCATCAGGTTATAATGTTCTTTATTTTCCATAAATGAGTGAGATCATGTGGTATTTTCCTTTCAATGCCTGGCTTATTTCACTTAGCATAATGCTCTCCAGATCCATCCATGCTGCTGCAAATGGTAAGAATTCCTTCTTTTTTACCACAGCATACTATTCCAGTGTAGATGTACCATAGTTTTCTAATCACTCATCTGCTGATAGGCATTTAGGCTGTTTCCAAATCTTAGCTATTGTAAATTATGCTGCTATGAACGTAGGGGTGCATATATCCTTTCTGAGTGGTCTTTCTGTTTTCTTAGGATATATTCCTAGAAGTGGTATTTCTGGGTCAAGTGGCAGTTCCATTTTTAAATTTTTGAGGAAATGCCATAATGTTTTCCACAATGGCTGTACCAGTCTGCATTCCCACCAACAGTGAAGGAGGGTTCCTTTTTCTCCATATCCTCTCCAGCACTTGTTATTTATTGATGATAGCCATTCTGACAGGTGTGAGGTGGTACCTCATTGTTGTTTTGATTTGTATCTCTTGTATGATTAGTGACTTTGAGGATGTTTTCATATGTCTCTTGGCTTTCCAAATGTCCTCTTTCAAAAAGTGTCTATTTAAATCCTTTGACCATTTTTTTGATTGGATTGTTTATCTTCCTTTTGTTAAGTTGTTTGAGTTCCCTGTAAATGTTGGAGATTAAACACTTATCGGAGATAACATTGTACATAGAAACCGACCAATCAGAACCAAATCTGGGTGATCTGTGAGGAGCCAATGGCTGCCTAGGAGGTGGAGCTTTTGACGCTGACTGCATAGAAACTGACCAATCAGAACCTATTCTGGTGAACTGGTTTGGCAGTATAGTGCATATGGTTGGTTATCAGTCCAGATATAGGGATTATATATTTTTGTCTGCCAAGAGCATCTCCTCCGGCTGAAAAAGGCCCCCTCCCCCCATTTAAGCAATCCTATCCTATATAATCTTTCTATACTAATAAAAGGGTAATATACTAATTAGACCAGGTTGACTGGCCATCTTCTGGACGTCCAACTTCCTTCCAGACAAACCCATGGTTGTTAGGGGCAAGATCAAACTGCAGGGGAGGGCAGTTGGAGGCGAGATCAGGCCAGCAGGGGAGGACACTTGGGGACAAAATCAGGCCGGCAGGGGAAGGCAGTTGGGGGCCATTGAAAACGCCTACCTAATAATAGACAAATATGCAAATGGACCATACCTCTGCCATGCCCACAAGCCACGCCCACCATCCAATCAGAGCGAGCATGCAAATTAACTCAAACCAAGATGGCTACAGCCACAGAGAGCAAGGTTTCCTAGGTAACAGAGGAAGCCAAGCTTTCCACCTGCCCTTGCCAGGCCTAAGCCTCCACTCAAGCTACAAAGTTTCAATTATGGAAGGTAAACAAATTCAAACAAATGGCGGCAGAATGGAGCTTGAGAGAGCAGGCCAGGGTTGCCGCCGGCAACAGGGGAAGCAAAGCTTTCTGCACACCCTGGCAGGGCCCACCTGCTTAAGGCAACAAAGTTTCAATTATAACCCCAACACAAATGGCTACCGGCCGGCCTTGGAGGGAGCCCCAGGCTTGGCTCCGCTCCAGGCTACAAAGTTTCAATTGTAGAAGGAAAATAAATTCCAGATACCAGGGCCTCCGCTTGGGTTGCCAGGGGGCGTGGCCAGCCTGCAAACCACCACAGGCCCCTCGCTCAGGCCGCCCCACGCCCCACGCCCCAAGGGAACCCCCACCTGATCCGGGACACCCTTCAGGGCAAACCAGCTGGCCCCCACCCCTGTACCAGGCCTCTATCCTATCTAATAAAAGAGTAATATACAGATTGATCATCACTGCAACACACAATATAGCTGCCCCCATGTGGTCAAAGATCCTGCCCCCATGTAGACACAGGATGGCCACCACAAGATGGCCAACAGGAGAGGGCAGTTGGGAGGCACCCAGCCTGCAAGGGAGGGCAGTTGAGAAGGACCAGGCCTGCAAGGGAGGGCAGTTGGAGGTGATCAACCCTGCAGGAGAGGGCAGTTAGGGGTGACTAGGCTGGCAGAGGAGGGAAGTTGGGGGCAAACAGGCTGGCAGCAGAGTGGTTAGGGGGTGATCAGGCTGGCAGAGGAGGGAAGTTGGGGGCAAACAGGCTGGCAGCAAAGTGGTTTAGGGGGTGATGAGGCTGGCAGGCAGAAGCGGTTAGGGGCAATCAGGAAGGCAGGCAGGCAAGCAGTTGGGAGCCAGCAGTCCTGGATTGTGAGAGGGATGTCCCATATTGGAGAGGGTACAGACTGGGCTGAGGGACAACCCCCCTCCGTGCACGAATTTCGTGCACCGGGCCTCTAGTATGAAATAACAATGAGTCATTTTAGTAAGTAAGGGAAATAAAGGCTAGTTTTGAAAATGACATAAGGGCTGAAATAAATGAGTAATCAATAACACAAAATAATAGAACATTTTAATAAAAATTAACATTTTTATTAAACTGCCCACCCCTGCAGGCCTGATCTTGCCCCCAACTGCCTCTGCCTGCCTGCCTGATTACTCCTAACTGCCTCTGCCTGCATGCCTGATCACCCCTAACCTCTCTGCCTGCCTACCTGATTGCCCCTAACTGCCCTCCACACTATTGCTTTTCAACATATTTCTGGAACTCCTAGCTAATGCATTAAGAGGAAATAAGAGATTGGGAAGAAAGAAATAAAACTGTCTTTATTCCCAGATGGCATGATCTATGTAGAAAATCTAAAGTAATCAACAAAAATACTCCAGCAACTAATAAGCAGTTATAGCAAATTGCAGGGTATAAGGTTAATATATAAAAATCAATTACTTTTCTATGTACCAGCAATGAACAAATGGAATTTGAAATTGAAAACACATTACCACTTACATTGGTATCTCCCAAAATGAGATACGTAGGCATATATTTTTTAAAAAAGTATAAGATCTATATGAAAAAAATGAAAAACTCTAATGAAAGATATAAAAAAAAACAAACTAAGTAAGTGGAGTGATAGTCCATGTTCATAGATAGGTGGACTTAGTATTGTCTCAAGATGTTAGTTCTTCACAATTTAATTTATAAATTCAACACAATTTCAGTCAAAATCCCAGAAAGTTGTTTTGTGAATATCAACAAATGGATTCTGAATTTAAGTGGAGAAGCAGAAAAGACAATATTCAAACACAATATTGAAAGAGAAGAAGGTGGAGGGCTGGCACAACCTGACTTCAACTCTTACTATAAAGCTACAGCAGTCAATACAGTATGACATTAGTGAAAGGATAGGCAAATCAGTGGAACAGAATAGAGAACCCAGAAGTAGACCCACATAAATTTGGTTGACTGATCTTCGTTTGACTAAGGCAAGACTAGGAACAAAGACAATCATTTCAACAAGTGGTGCTGAAACTATTGGTCATCCACATGCAATGATACTGAAAATATACAGAGAACTTTTCAAACTCTTAAAACAATAAAATAAATGAGTAACCTGATTTTAAACATGAGCAAAAGACCTGAACAGACATCTCACCAGAGGAAATGTACAGATGACAACTTAGGCCTATGAAAATATGCTTAATATCATATGTCATTAGGAAATTGCAAATTAAAACAACAATGAGATTCCACTACACAATGATTAGAATGGTCAAAATCCAAACACGGGAACACCAAATGCTAGTGAGCATTTAGAGCAACAGAAATTCTTCATTCGTTGCTTTTGGGGATGGAAAAATCATACAGCCTCTTTGGAAGAAAGTTTGGCAGTTTCCTACAAAATTAAACTTACTCTAACCATGCAATCCAGGCATTATGCTCCTTGGTAGTTACACAAGGGAACTGGAAAGTAATGGTTAGACAAAAACCTGCACATGGATGTGTATGGCAGCTTTCTTTATAAAATTGACAAAATGTGGTAGCACTCAAGATGCCCTTCAGTAGGTGAGTGAGTAAATAAACTGGTATTCAGACAATGGAATATTATCAGCATTAAAACAAAATAAGCTCCCAAGCCATGAAAATACATGGAGGAACCTTGCATGCATATTACTAAGTGAAATAAGCCATTCTTTAAAAGCCACATACAGCTTGATTCCAATTCCAAGGCATTCTGGAAAAGGTGAAACTACAGAGAGCAAAAAGGTTAGTGGTTTCCAGGAATTTAAAGGTAGGAAGGGGTGAATAGGAGTACGGGTAATTTAGGGCAGTGAAACTATTTGATAATATACATGCCATTTTACATCTCAAAATTCATAGAATGTATAGCACCAAGAGTGACCCCTACTGTAGACTTTGGGAGATAATGATGTGTCAGTGTAGGTTCAGCAGCTGTAACAAATGCACCACTGTGATCAGGGATGTTGATAGTGGGGGAGGCTGTGCATGTGTGTGGACAGAAGTATATGACTACTCTCTATACTTTGCTAAATTGTACAGTGAACCTAAATTTGTTCTAAAAAATAAAGTTTATTAATTTAAAAAAATGTAAAACAACCTGAAAAACCTTAAACTTATAAAAAGAAAATAAACAAGGCAATAAAAGCATGTCTTCTCTTTCTTATGGGTAGCTATAGTGTTTCAATTCAAGTTCTCTTTCTACTCTCAGTTTTCCAATCTGAGGTTAAGGAAAATAACCTAATCTCCTTCTTAATTGGCCTATAACTTTATTTGCAATGAACTATCATTCATAGAAAGGCAAGTGGAGGAGGGGATAGGGCATACCCAGCAGGGAGTCAGTTAACGGGCACAATTCAGTGCCCATGGTACCTCAAAGGCTATAAGCCATTCATGTACCTACAGACAACTGCCTTTTCCCAGAGTGTTGAAGATGAGTCTTGTTTGGTTTTATGTGAGGATTTCCCCCCTCATCACTGCTCAAAAAGTGACGAGTATATATTCTCTTTATTTAATAAATGACTACTTTCAGTAGAAACTTATTTTTAACTAGTCACTGCACTTTGATGATTTACGTCACCTCTGATATGCTCTCTGATAAAGCATGATGTCATTTGTGGCTCGAGATGACCTGGAGACACTGACCTCACAGGCACTTGGAGGGGAGATTGGCATCTCACTATAAGGCTATCTACAGTGAGGTTGTCTAAAGCAGCTGCATTCCTAGCGGGAGCTGATTAAGTTTGTCTCACTATTAGGTTCTTTCTATTATTATCATTATTATTATTATTATTATTATTTATTGTCTAAAGTTTTACATATGTTTCCTTTTCCCCCAATTGACCCTCCCCCCCCCCAGCCATTCCCACCCCGGGCAAGCCCCCACCACCCCAGTGTCTGTGTCCATTGGTTATGCTAATATGCATGCATACAAGTCCTTTGGTGGCTCTCTCACCCCCCTCCCCTACCATTTGTCTCTAGATCGATCTATTCTTGTTCATCAAATTATGTTGATCATTATATCCCACATATGAGTGAGATCATGTGATATTTATCTTTCTCCGACTGCCTTATTTCGCTTAGGTTCTTTCATTTACTCATTTTTTTTTTTTCCTCAAAAGGAAAGAGGTTGTTCTGGCATGCAAAGTATCTGGCTTTCAATGGCTACTGAGCTGAAATAACATGCATCTATTAATGGTTGTTCATTTGTTTCTCTTCTCTGCTTTTTCTGGTTCAGTGTTGGAGGTTAGAGCTGGTCAGCTGACAATTGATCTTTCTTAGAAATGACACTTTTACATTCTCAAGTATAGGGGGTTAGATTTGTTCCAGTTTCGTTTAGCTTCTTACCTATTCTGAGTCAAGATGTTTAACATTGATTTCCGTGGCCTGTGAACCCAAGTGAACCTGGCAGAAAGGGCTTTTCCTAGATATCATTTTCTAAAGGCAGAGCCAGTGGCTCCTTTATTCCCAAACTCCACATTGCTCATTGATAACTTTAAAATTGTGATTTTATTATTTCACTATCTTAAAAACACTGCCCATGTTCCAAAACCCCAGTCATTAATACATAGAGGAAAATACCAATTCTCACATGCCTGCTCTTTTCTGCTGTCATATTTGCTAAGTATAACGTGTATGCACACATGTTCCATAATGATTGAGCTCTTTGGTATTAAAATATATTGTGTTTTACTAGGGAGCAAAGTTATTGTTATCTCAGAGCTAATTTTTTGCACTCTGAAATATGACACAAAGGAAATTTTCTGAAATATAAATATTCCTTATGCACCACTATCAGAAACTGTATTTCACATTCTAATTGCTGTTGTCCTGTTATAATTCTTTATAACTCAAATTTTTATACCCTGTTTGCCTCGATAAAAGTAAGCTTAAAAATAAAGTCACTGGTTCTATAAATTATTATTATTATTATTATTATTATTATTATTATGCTCTTTTATATTTTTGTATAGAATATTTTAAAGACCTTTAAAATGCTTCTATTATCAACCCCCCTCTATATATTCTTTGGTCAAGTCTTTTCTTATTTTCTTTTTTGAGTGTGTATGTTTCTGTCTGAGTGATTAGTAAACTCTCAATGTAGTTACAATTATTATGCTTATAGAGGCTTTCTTTTTCCTGGAAATTTCTTGATGATTTTTACTTTGTCATGTCATGAAAAATGTGTGTCAAAACACCATTGCAATAACAGTGTTTTTCTACTTGCTTGTACACTTCTGTATTAGAGGAACTGGTGGTAGACAACCAACTCTTATTTTGGTTTCTACAACACAGGTTGCTAGGTAACTTTAATTCCTTTCAACAAGAGGAGAACAACAACAAATTCCTGTCCCCTTTAGATTTGTATATTTCACCTAGATGATCTAGTAAATAAAAAATGATTTAAAACGTTTTTCAAAAATGTGCAGTTCTATACAACCTCTAATGTGGCATCAGCATTTTTTAATTATGCTGCCATTTCTTCATCATTATGATATGCTTGTTCATAAGAAATCATTTTTAAGTAGCAATAGTTATAAGTATCTCCAGGAAATTTAATATATGAAAATCCAGTGTAAATGAAAATGATAATTTTATGAAAAATATGTCAAAATTTTGCTATTAAAAATATTTACATGGATTTCTCATTTATAAGTGTGATTGAACTTATAGTTTTTTTAATACTAAATGTCTTCTTTGTTTAGGGAAAAGTATATTTCAGTTCTGCCTTAATGATTTAATCACTTAAAGGTTTAATCTCATATTTGTATTTTTAAATAGTTTTAAAATTGCCATAAAATATTTTATATAATTTTCACAGTTAATTTTGAAAAATTCAAAAAAACTTTCATTTTTAATTTTTTATTCCTTCTATCAAATTTCCCCATGATGTTGCTTTCTAGCTATTGCCAGTGTTAATAGTTACATTTTCTTCAATAATAAGTGGTAGATTTGCAAAGACTTTTAACATTTGCTTAATGCCTTTTTTTATCCCTTATAAGAGTCATATAAACAGCCAGAACTGCTATGCAGCAGGTGTACATGAGTGTGGCTATGCTGATGATTACTGAAACATTGCCAAGGTAGCTGGAGAATTTTGCTGTCTAAGCCACTGTGGCTCTCTCCTCATGACTCCCTGAACCTCCCCACAACTATCATAATCTCGGCTTGTAGGTGGCCTCTAGGACCCTCCTGAAGCACTATAACCCATGTTGTTGACATGCCAGCTATTAATATTTTGATTGTCATTCATGTGTATGGAAAGAGAATCACCATTTGTCTTAACTTGATGTTTACTAAACTTTTTTTTTTAATTCTCACTTGAGGATTTGTCTTCATTGATTTTTAGAGAAAGAGGAATGGGGGGGGCAGAGGGAGTAAGAGAGGGGAGTAGAGAGACAGAATATCAATGTGATAAAGAAACATCAATCGATTGCCTCCCATACATGCTCTGACTGGGGATGGAACCCGCAACCTTTTGATGTAAGGAATGACACGCCAACCAACTGAGCTCCCCAGCCAGGGCTAAACTGTTTTTAAGAATATCTTATGATAGAAGTATTTTGTCATTTTAATTCCTCGATTTTGCAAATTGCATAATTTATTTTAACCATCCAGGTAATCATAACACTGGAGTTTCTCTATGTGTTCAGAAATCTCTTGAACATAATACTCCATTTTAAGGAACAAGATAAAGTTAGAATCTTGGGGGAAATTTGTGGAGTTTTCCTCTCTCCTTTGCCTTTTTATTGGACACTAGAGGCCGGATGCACGAAGATTGGTGCAAGAATGGGCCTTCCTTCCCCTGGCTGCCCACACCGCCTTTGCTCCGGCCCAGAGCCGCCTTTCTGTCTTCCTACGCTGCCCAGAGGCTGGGGCAGTGTGGAACGCCTGCGTCATCCCACCCCTGGCTGCTTGTGCCTGTGTATGCAAATTAAGCCGCCATCTTTATTGGGTTAATTTGCATAGTCACTCCTGATTGGCTGGTGGGTGTCACAAAGGTACGGTCAATTTGCATCTTTTTCTTTTATTAGTGTAGATAAGATTTGATGAATTCTCCTTGTTTAAATTTTTAGAGTACAAAATGTTTAGAGTACAGTATTATAACTGAAGTAATGTTGCTTTTTAAAAATATATATTTTTATTGATTTTAGAGAGGCGGGGAGAGGGAGAGAGAGATAGAAACATCAATGATGGAGAGAATCATTGATCAGCTGCCTCCTGCATGCCCCACACTGGGGATCAAGCCCACAACCTGGGCATGTGCCTTGATCGGGAATTGAACCATGACCTCCTGGTTCATGGGCTGACACTCAATTACTGAGCCACTCCAGTTGGGCAGTAATTTTACTTTTTAAAAATCATCATGAATCAAATGTTGGAAGTTTTATATATAGCCTAAAATGTTCCTTTCTATAACATTTGCCATCTCATCAAGCATTAGAATTTTTCTCATCTTTTGATGTTTGTATTGATGTTATTAATGTACTGGCTTTATACCTTCACTCATATAGCTCATATGACTTTACAGCATCTTTGCATAAAGATATTCTCTGGGCTATTGAATAATTTAAAATGTATCCTTTACTTACCATCTCTCTTAAAGAAATGGGAAGGTGGGATTCATATATACCTAATAATTTTCCTCAAAAGTAGAGAAAATGAACTAATTTTTAAGTATCTATGTTAATGTTATAGGTTTGAAGTGTTTCTTTTGTAAAGCAGTTACAGTCTGCCAGGTTATCGATCTCTCAATCTATTACTGTTATAAATGGATGCAATTAGCAATTTAATCTAAATGAACCATGGTAGTGACCTCATTACTCTGAAAAATCCCATTACATCTATACTAATAAAAAGGTAATATGCTAATTAGACCAAACATCTTCCAGATGTCCTTTCAGACAAAGCCATGGTGGCAAGGCCGAAGCAGAGGTGGTTAGGGGTGATCAGGCCAGCAGGGGAGAGCAGTTAGGGAGGTCAGGCTGGCAGGGGAGAGCAGTTAGGGAGATCAGGCCAGCAGGGGAGAGCAGTTAGGGAGATCAGGCTGGCAGGAGAGAGCACTTAGGGAGATCAGGCCAGCAGGCAGGTGAGCGATTAGGAGCCCGTGGTCTCAGATTGTGAGGGGTCTTGGATTGGAGGGGTCCTGGGTTGGAGAGGATGCAGGTCGGACTGAGGGACCTCCCTCCCTCCCTCCCTCCCTCCCCATGCATGAATTTTGTGCACCGGGCCTCTAGTCACTTATAAAATTACTATATCTAAAGGAGTAGAATATACATTATAAAAATTCTTTGGAATAAATAATGGGCATTGTGACTATCGTTACAGTTACATATTAGAATTTAAAGATTATTCATTATAAAGTTTTAATATTATTTAGGTGTATTTAAATTGGTATAATTCTACCAATATAATTTTGCTCATGTTTTTATATCTTATTCATTTGTGCAATACCTCCTTTTTTACATATGTATTTTTTCATTTGTATTACATTAGATATCTAAGTCATAGAATCATAAAGCTCTAAATCTGGTTTGGAACAGAGATACTATAATTCAACTTTTTATAGGCATCTGTAGTCTTCAGTTTCCTTAAGTAATTGGCTCAAGGTCATGAAGTTATGGAGTATCAGTGTCAGAATTAGAACCTGAAATGGACTTACACTTTACCTCTTTTGCCTGCCTCCTTTCTTAGTTTGCTTATGAAAGTTATGGGAGAGAAGTTTCTTCTGAGATTCAGCTAAAAACTTAGCTCCCAGTAGAATTAGTGTCCTGCAGTCAGCCATATAATTACAATCACCAATACCTAATATTCCTTGTATGGAGAAATAGGAAATGATAGACGAACCATTAAAATGATTACACACTTTTCTTTATCCCTTTCTTCTCCTTTATCCCTTTCTTCTTCTTCATTACATCTAATTTCTAGAGGAGATCATCAAAATACTTGGGCGTTGGGAATGGCAATTCTGTTTTAGAGAATTGTTTCCTGTTTTAGTTAATGAAAACTAAACCATACTCTGTATTGGCTTTCAGATTTAAGATACTGGGCATCGCCCTAGCCAGCTTGGCTCAGTGGATAGAGCGTCGACCTGCAGACTGAAGGGTCCCAGGTTCGATTCTGGCCAAGGGCACATGCCTGAGTGTGGGCTCGATCCCCAGTAGGGGGCGTGCAGGAGGCAGCCGGTCAATGATTCTCTCTCATCATTGATGTTTCTATCTCTCTCTCCTCCTCCCTTCCTCTCTGAAATCAATAAAGAAATATATTAAATTAAAAAAAAGATACTGGGCACATCTCCATCTATAATAATAAAAGCATAATATGCTGATTAGACCGGGCATCCTTCTGGATGACCTTCCTGACGAAGCCAGGGCTGTGAGGGAAGCCTGGGTCCCAGGTGCCAGAGGGAAGCCGGTGCCGGCAGCCGTGGGAAGGAAGGCCTACTCTTGCATGAACTTTGTGCATCGGACCTCCAGTTGGCTTATAATAGCCAGGTCTCTGACTAAAGAGGTCAAGTATTAGCAAGTGTAAGAGTGTCATAGAAATTTGTGTTCCAGATGCAAGAATTTATATATGCTTTTTCTGCTTGGTTTTTATCCATGTTTTCATCTAATATGGGTTTTCCATCTTGATTTTTTAAAAAACACACGTTTCCTTGTCTCCCCCCCCTCCCTTTTTTATGATTTGTTTCTGGAAGATAATAGAAGTTGATCTGATAATCTATAAACATTGCCAAGTGAATTCATATCTGTACCTCTCCATTTCTGTGTTTGGTTCTTAAATAATTTCTTCGTGCAATGGAAATACTATATTACTAGTAAACAGTTTATAACTGCTGCCTAATATTTCAGCTTTGATTGACAATTTTAACTCTATAAAGGCTGTTGGTTAGAAACAATCTTGTTTGGTGTATATTTGTTTTTATCTTAGTGGAACTTGTTCTGTAAATGCTTACTGGTGACTGAGGAAAAATGTGTTAGAAAGTGCAGAAAGTAAATGTCCAAGAGGCCTTCCTTTAGTTTTCTTAGAGCTTTGACTACTAGAGTGATTTTTTTTCTACAAGCACTGCTGTCTAAGTACCGCGCGCTAACCTATTGCGCCACTGGAGCTCCTGATTTTTTTTTTCTAAATGCATTAATAGAACAGCCATTGCTGCCAAGTAACTGACATTCTTGAAAGAGCACTTCCCATTGGGCACCATACAGGTGGGACCATTTATTTGCAGAAAGAGAGTGTGGGTGTGTATGTGTGTGAGTGTGTATAAGAGACAGTGAGGAGAGGGAGAAAGGGGAAGAAAAACATTTTGTGGGCATGTTCTGTTGAGGTCAATAACCTGTTATTCAGTGAACTCCAGTCTGACCCCACTTGGACCTGAAGGAGGATCCCTTTGAACTGGGAAGCAGCCATGGCAGCATTACAACAGAAAGAAATAGCTATTACTTAGAAGCTTTGAAGACACTGGGGAGCCCTGGCTGGTGCGGCTCAGTGGTTAGAGCGTCAGCCCGTGCACCAAAGGGTCTTGGGTTCAATTCCCAATCAAGGACACATATCTGGGTTGTGTGCGGGAGGAAACCAATCTACGTGTCTCCCTCACATCCATCTCTCTCCCTCTCCCTCTCCCTCTCCCTCTCTCCCTCTCCCTCTCCCTCTCCCTCTCCCTCTCCCTCTCCCTCTCCCTCTCCCTCTCCCTCTCCCTCTCCCTCTCCCTCTCCCTCTCCCTCTCCCTCTCTCTATCCCTCTCCCTCTCCCTCTCCCTCTCCCTCTCCCTCCCTGCCTCCCATTCTCCCTTCCACTTTCTCTAAAAATCAATGGAAAAAAAGTATCCTCAGGTGAGGACTAACAACAACAACAACAGACAGGGAAGGAAGGACTAGATCCCACAGGATACAGTCCCCTGTTTGTAACGGAAGTGTTTAATGTTCTGATCATGGAGGGATCCAGCTGTTGAAAGGACAATGTATTTAAAGCCCAAAGAAAGATTTCTATACATGGTGCACAGCTCACATTGATACACACATGCTCACAGGTGGAGCGGCTGGTTTGTAGAGAAAAGTTGTGTTTACTTTTTGAGAGAAAGTATCTGTTTCTGGGGTTTGAAATGTAGGATAACTGACCTTCGACCAAAACGAGGTGTTTTCTTCATTGACTCTCAGCGGGTGGAGGCCGTGAGGCATGGTGTGGAGCGCAGGCACCTGCAAAGTGTGTGCTAAGGGGCATGACCGATAGAATTTGGAGGAATAAGTGACTAAGACATTCAAGAAATCTTAGCTGTTTTTGTTCTTTTTCACCTACATTCTGAAAAGTATTGTAGAAAGTACACATTACCCTTTTAAAACACAGTGAACAGTTGATGAAGATAAAATATACCAGAATAGGTTTCAATTTAGGGGAACAAAGAAAAATCGGTCTTGGAACCACATACCCTTAGTAAGATTGCAACTTTTACAATGAGGTTTATTTCGTTTAATTAAAAATGCAGACATGTGTGTGGGAGTAAGAACATTTAAATGAACTCATACGCTTCCATTCTTAGATGTCTCTCAACCTCTCTCACGGGCTCTTGTCTGAACCTGTCTTAGCAACAGTTACCCTCATGTTTATTCTGCTTTGCATTCTAAGTGTTTTTGTTTTTGTTTTTTTCTATAATCTCAGTATATTGGGCCAGAGGGAAAACTCAGTGTATAAGCTGACTGCCAGTATTTTGCATCTTCTTTGAGATTATTGAGCATAGCATCATAAATAGTATCACTAAACTTCTCTTTCAAAACAGGTGCCCAAACACACAAGTCATCACGGCACTAATTTCTGAATGGTATCATATTGGAGCCCTTCCACACCTGAACAAAGTGAGATTGTTGACCACGGAGGAACTGTGCTCTCACAGTAGGCCTGTGATCTTCACAGGTGCACATTCTATTTGCTGAGATGGCCTCTTTTTATAAGGGGGTTGTTGGAGGCATAGAAAACGGGAACTTCACATCCCTCCTTGAGAGTTTGCCAGTTTGGTTCATAGCCAACCCGATAACTGCTTGTAGTGACACTCATCTCTCTAGGACAGTGGTCGGCAAACTCATTAGTCAACAGAGCCAAATATCACCAGTACAACGATTGAAATTTCTTTTGAGAGCCACATTTTAAACTTAAACTTCTTCTAAACTTAAACTTCTTAAACTTCTTCAAAATAGACTAGCCCAGGCCGTGGTATTTTGTGGAAGAGCCACAGTCAAGGGGCCAAAGAGCCGCATGTGGCTTGCGAGCCGCAGTTTGCCGACCATGGCTCTAGGACTTCCGATCCGATGCCAGCCCTCAGAGGGCAGTGCCACTCAGCCTACTCACACTGTCCTGGCCCAAGGGCACCCCTGTCCTGAATGCCCCAAAGTATCAGTAAAAATCAAATACCAATTCAAGGGACTTACAGCTAAAGTTCCAGTAAAACTCGGAGCGTAAAGCATGCTATTTTTACTATTTAAATTTTGTGTTACCATTTTAAACAACAGCAACAAAAACTACAGGAAGTCAAGTGTGTAGTTTTGTTCCTCTGCCTTCCTCAATGTTTGGTCCATAGTTGCTAAGCCCAGCCTTAGGAATCTAAGCATATACAAGGATGCTTTTTCAGTGTTACTGAGGCTTCTTTGATCCTTCCTAAAAGCAAGACAAATTTCCTTGTCTCCAACCCTGACCTCCTGAACTTCACCTGCCTGATAACTACTTATTTGTTTGGATTATATAGCTTCCTCAAAGATAGCATGTCAATATGTATTTTGTCATTTCAGATTCCTTTCTAGAATTATCTGTTTTTATGATTAATACCACCATTCTTTCAAGCTACCAAACTCAAAGCTTTATTATAATTGTCTTTTTTTTTCTTCCTACATCTAGAATGTTACTAAAGTCCATTTCTCAATCAGTAATATTTTCCTGCTTGATCATTTTGTCTCATTTCCTCTGGAAACCTCTTATTCTCTTGCCATTTTACATTTGAACTATTGCAATGTGCCAGTACAGTATCATGCTTATAATAAATTATAACACCATAATCTTCTGCTACTTTGCTCCCACTATAATAAAAAAGACAATAACAAGTGTTGGTGAGGATGTGGGGAAATTGGAACATTCATACATGGCTGATGGAAATGTAAAATAGTACAGCCACTTTTCAAAAACAGTTTGACAGTTCCTTAGCAGGTTAAACATAGAATTACCATATGATCCAGTAATTCCATTCCTCGAGATTCCACTCCCAAAAGAATTGAAAACATATGTTCACACAAAAACTTATAATGAATTCTCATGTTCAAAACAGCATTATTCACAATAACTTAAAGGTGGGAGTAACCCAAGTATCTATCGACAAATTAATGGTTTAAAAAAATGTAAAATATACTATTCAGCCTTTAAAAAGGAAGGAGCTGCCCAGACAGTACGGCTCAGTGGTTGAGCAGTGACCTATGAACCAGGAGGTCACAGTTCTATTCCTGGCCAGGGCACATGCCTGAGTTGCAGGCTGGATACCCGGCGGGAGGGGGAGGGGCACATGCAGGAGGCGGCCGATCAGTGATTCTCTCATCATCATTGATGTTTCTATTTCTCTCTCCCTCTCTCCTTAAAAAAATTATGCTAAGTAAAGGAAACCAGATACAAAGAGCTAAATTTTACATGATTGCATTTATTAGAAATATCCAAAATAGGCAAATCCATAGAGACAGAAATTCAATTAGCTGGAGGAGGAATGAATGATTCCTAATGGGTACTGATTTATTTGGGGAGTGATGAAATTGTTTTGGAATTAGATAGTGGCAGTAATGGTACAACTTTTTGAAAATACTAAAAATGCTGGATTGTATATTTTAAAAAGATGCATTTATGGTATGTGAACTAGATCTCAATTTTTAAAAACCTACACGATGCCATATTTGTTAAGAAAGAGCACGCCCCAGTCTCTGCACACCATTTCCAGCTCTGTGTCAGAAAATCAAGTGACCTCTCTTCTTACTCTGTACAATAGGGACAATAACTCCTTCACCAGCTGTTTGTGTTAAATGAGGTAACATATGTAATGCATCCAGCACTGTCTGGCATGCACTAAGAACCCAGTAAATTTATTAAGACCTGTTGGGACATCAGCCTTCAACAGCTTCCAATACTGTTCCAGATAGTATTGTCAGATATTTGGGGAAAAGGCCCAACTCCTTTAGCCATTTTAACAGTAATCTTCATGTTCTGGCTCAAATCTGCCTCTTTGAATTCTTACGATGTTCCTTTAAAGAATGGGCTTTTTATTCTCTCTCATTTTGCTGTTCAGATTCTTACAGCTCTGAATGCCTGAAAAATGTTTTCTTTCTGCTCCTCTTTGTCTTTCTCTGAATCCCACCGTGCTCTCCGAACTCAGAAGACTTTCTGAAACCATGCATTCAACTTTCTCCTTTATTTCATGGATGGTAATCTCCGCTTTTTGTAGCACCCAAGATTTTTACTGTATCTTTGACCAGTCACTTTGGTTATATTTTTAAAGTGTGTGTTTTATTGGGTTATAGTTTTAAGGTGTGTGTGTCGTTACGTTTTACCTTCTCCGTAGCACTTAGCACATTGCTTTGCTATGGTGTTCTGAATAAACATGGGCTATTTATGGGTTAAATTAGTGCTACATCTCAACAAGTACAAGGGCTTAAACGAATGAGTCTCAATCCTGGCTGTACCTTAAGATCCCTGGGGGAATAAGGCTTCATTTTAGCCCAACAAATCAGAATCTCTGAGCAGAGGCCTCCGCTTCACACCCAGGTGATACTGTGACAGCCCAGGCTGAGAGCTATTGGATTAAACAGATGAAGGACTAGAAGCCAGGGGGCCCCAAGCCTAATTGATTTTCACAGTCAAGATGTGAGGAGCACTGAAGCAGGTGGAGGTGCTCTGGGCACTGCAAAGTGCGCTACAAATATTAGATAATGTTATTATGGTGCATTTGGGAGTGTCACTGCTTCGAGGAATATCCTCCAACCTTAATTTTCTTTTTTTTTAACAGCCAACGGTGTAGTGGAAATATCCAATTATGGTCATCTTAAACCATTTAAACTCTACGTAATAGCTTTCATACCAGATGTGCATGCCTTGTTCCTTTTTGCTAACTTAAAAATATTCACTCTGTGTCTTTCCCAGGCTGGCCAACATTCAGCAGCAGACCCTCTCAAGATTGTTTACTTGCCCTTGTTCTTGTTGAGTTACCACACTTGGAAGCAGGAGATGGGCTCAACAGCAGCCAACAGGCCATGATCCAGGAGGAGCCGTGAGGGATAGAGCTGCTGGTAAGACACTGGGGACCGCTGGTGCTTGGTTTGCCAGAAGCTTATTCCCAATGTAATGGTCAATGTCTCTTCCAACCTCAACTCTAAATTACTCTGTACTCTCTCAACTGTCTTTGGACACATAGCTTAGATCAGTGGTCGGCAAACTCCTTAGTCAACAGAGCCAAATATCAACAGTACAACGATCGAAATTTCTTTTGAGAGCCAAATTTTTTAAACTTAAACTTCTTCTAACGCCACTTCTTCAAAACAGACTCGCCCAGGCCGTGGTATTTTGTGGAAGAGCCACACTCAAGGGGCCAAAGAGCCGCATGTGGCTCGCGAGCCACCGTTTGCCGACCACGGGCTTAGATCTATGAATTCCCTAAAATTACGTGCTGAGAATTTACATTTTTTGGTTTGTTTCTAGAGAAAAGATTTTCATCAGATTCTTAATATCTGTGAATTGAAAAAGAGAGATAAGAGCCACTCAAATACCACAATAAGCATGGACAAATGTCACACCACGAACCACTTGTCATGGCGTCTCTCCTGTCCACTTTTACCTCGCTGTGGCCACTTGGTCTCAGTCTTATTCAAGACTGAAAGAATTCTGTCCATTGTTATTTGCTGGGCTGAAAAGGGAGCACCGACTGAGCCTAGGCAGCTGGGTTCCGTGACAGTTTGGCTGCACAGAACTAGTGGAGAACTGAAGTATAGAATGATAGGACTCAGGAAAACCTATGTGATATTTCACATGATTTTTTCCCCCCACATGATTTTTCTAAAAAACACAAATAGAGGTACTGACAGAGAGGGAAACACCAAACACTTTTTATATCCTGTTCTTATAGTTGATCTTAATGAAGTTCAATTTGTTCTGAATGCCACTGACTTGCTAATGGAAATCCCGGGCGAATGGTTATTTATCAGATCATTATCACTTATATGGATGAATAGAAGTAGGGAATTGGTGTATTCCTCCCCCCCAAAAAAATATATTTAAGATGAAGACTACCATGAATTCTATCATATATAGTTTTTTTCTTTACTATAAGCCAGTTACAATAATAGGGGCCTTGTAGGAAAGAAAATAAGAGGTTAGAGAAAAGGAAGAATGAGGCTTTTCTTTTTCCTTCGGCAACTCCTTTAGGAGGTAGTTCAGCTTGGGTGTCCCTGAATTTTGTTGATACAGTCACATAACAAATCTTCTAAAAAGCCTGTGTAGCTGTAATCTCTGCTCTCACTCCAGACGCGAAGTATGCACTCTGCCACTTGATCCTTCTGAGAGACTGACCTGGTGCTGAGAAATCCTTTCCAGGGTGTCCTCAGTTCAACTCCCATGATTCCTGGATGTTGCCATTTTCGAGACATGGGGCAAGTGCCTCTGCCTAGATTACCTCTCTGCCCTGGGAATTCAAGTCACTCTGCAAAGGAAAGAGAACTCAGCACCGTAGTGACTCTCAGAATGAAAATTTTCCCTTGCATGTTCATGTTTTTAGAGTAATCATTGTCACTGAAAATAGACTTCCTCTTTCCCCTCTCGTGCTGGAAAATCTTAGGTAATCATGAATAAAGCGTTCTTAGCGTTTCCCCTCCTCCCCTAGTGAATGCGTGGCCTCTCTCGCCGTGAGGACTGTGACTTCTCACTCTGTACTTGACCTTACATGAGAACTGAGAGTTTTTTAAAATGGAATTTTTATCTCTTTAGTGAAGTCATAAGATTGTCACTTCTTGGAGGTGAAGGGTGGGTAAGAAAGTGCAGAAGCTTAGGGAAAAGTGTAAGATAAATTACTAACAAGATATGTAGTCAGGAATTAATGTATTGGATGTGTGTAAAAAAATAAAAAGGTTTTATAAGTGAACTCCGAGAGGAGTTCTTCCCTCATGTCCAAAAAAATCTTATTTTGCCTTTATTTTCTTATAGTTGAATAAGCTCAGTCTAGGACTTATTTTCAGTGACAAATAAGCCTAGTGCTTATCTTTTAGTAACATTTATTAGCTGTATGTCCTTTGAAAAATTATTTAACCTCCTTAGATATTATTTTACTGGGCAAATATGTCATAGTTAATACTAATGGGATCATATAATATTTTATGGACAATATGTGGATGGCCTGGCACATAATAAGTTCTTAATTTTGTATTTTATGTTATTAATTACTATTATTAACGCTGCTTTCAGTTCTTAATAGGGAATTTATTTTAAAGGTATTTTTTGAGTATCTATCAAATACCAGGCACACTTTAGGAACTATAATGCATTAATAAGCCAATCAGATAAAAGTTTTTCTCCTTGTTTAGTTTAGAATCTAGAGTGTGACTCAGACATAAACAAGATAAATAAATAAAAGTGTGCAGTATGTTAAACATCAAGAAGTGCAAAGCATAAAAATTTAAAGTAGGAAAAAGAAATTGGGGGCTTGTTGAGGTAGTAGTTGAAGATGGGGTCATCAAGAAAGACCTCATGAGAAGACTATTTTTTATATATATAATATATTTTATTGATTTTTTACAGAGAGGAAGGGAAAGGGAGAGAGAGTTAGAAACATCGATGAGAGAGAAACATTGTTCAGCTGCCTCCTGCACACCCCTTCCTGGGGATGTGCCCGCAACCAAGGTACATGCCCTTGACTGGAATCGAACCCAGGACCTTTCAGTCTGCAGGCCGACGCTCTATCCACTGAGCCAAACCGGCCAGGGCGAGAAGACTATTTTTTTAGTAAAATTGTGTATAAGGAATACAAACACACCATGAAGTTACACGAGGGAAGCACATTGAAGGTAGAAGAGCAAAGCCACCCCTAGAGCAGTGAAAGGTTTTCCAGAGAGAGTCAAAGGGAGTCGGAGTATCGTATGCAACAAAATCGTATCCCACCAATAAACAGCCACCCATGTACCCACGTGGTACAGATAAGAACTTTGGACGTTCAAGGAATGGTACAACAGTTTGTCTAGACTAAAACAGAGGAGACTTCACACACAAAACGTGGCAGGTCATGGCCTAGATCTTAGACAGAAAGAATGTGGATACTTGGTGAAAGGGTAGAAACTTTTAGTTATAAGATGAATAAAGTCCGAGGAATTAATATATAACCTGGTGACTATAATAACACTGTGTCATATAATTGAAATTTGCTAGGGAGTAGAACTTAAATGTTCTCACCCCAAATAAGAAAAGTTTAAATATGGGAGGTGGTGAATATTTTTCTTAATAACTTCATGGGAGGGATTCTTTCACAATGTACATATATATCAAGTTATTATATTGTACATCAGGTATATGTATCTTACAGTTTTGTCATTTTTACCTCAGTAATGCTGAAAAAAGAAACTGCCAAGGAAAAAGTTCTAATTAAAGTTACTTTTTATAGACATCACAGTTGCATAGCCCTCACACTCTCTGCCATGAAACAACCAACACACACACACACACACACACAGATGATGTGCCAGTAGAGACAGGTGGAAGAGAAACTACATGAGGTGAAGTGAAATAAGGATGTTGGCTTTGAGGGCAGGGGTCTACTAGGCATAGAACAAGGGGAAGGGGCAGGGGTAGGCAATCTTGTGTAGAGTTGGAAAGTAGTGAGAGAAAAGATGGTAGAGCAGGTGAGGGCAAATTTTTTTAAAACACTAAGGCCAGGCTTCAGATTATTACATGCTATCCCTACAGATATTGAGGAATAATTGAAGCAGTAAGTAACAAGGTGGCCCAGGTCTTTAACAATTATTTTGACAAGTGTGGAAGAGCAGGGAGATAGAGGAAGTGATTAGAGTGATTTAGGGGGTTGACAACATGGATTATGATAATAAGACTGAAAAAGGAAGATAGATTTGATATCCTTTAAGGAAAAGTCATGAGGATTTAATCACTGATTGCACATGGGAGATACAGGAGAAGAGTCAAAGTTTCTCTTCAAATTTTAAAATGACCAATTTAGTGTTGGTGCTAAAAGAAATGGGCAAGTTAGTATACCCAGAGATGAAACATGACTTCCCTAAGGTCATGCCATTAGCTGTTGGCAACACCTGGACTGGCCTCAGGTCTTCATGTTGTGAGCTCCTTTCCCACCACTCCCCATGCTGGCTGTAAAAAGGGTTAGTGATTAAAAAAAAAAATACATTTTTATTGATTTCTGAGAGAAAGGGAGAGAGATGAGAGAGATAGAAACATCAATGATAAGAGAGAATCATTGATCGGCTGCTTCCTGCACATCCCACACTGGGGATTGAGCCCATAACCCGGGCATGTGCCCTGACCAGGAATCGAACCGTGACCTCCTGGTTCATAGGTCGACACTCAGCCACTGAGCCACACCTGCAGGGCACAAGGGTTAGTGATTTGTATTTCTCCAGCTTGCTTATGGAAAAGAGACCTGGGAGGTTTGGATGTGCCCATTAGCGCTGTGTTTAGCTGTTCTTCTAAAAATGTGAACATTTTTACCCTCTCTCACGAAACAGATCTAACTTGTTTAGAAAGGGTCAAGGAAGTACTGGTAGGACTAGAAGAGGGTCATTACCTGCATACACTTAGATTCTCCTTCCTAGTCATTGTTGATGTTTCCTGATTCAAAATGTCATCTTTCTATCTCTCCAATAATTTGAGATGGAATAGTATTTCTATTATTGTACTTTTTTTCTGCTTATCTTTCAGAAGAAAAATGGTTTCTGTTATCTCAAATTTAAATCACTACCTAGATTTTAAAATTAAGACATCAAATGTTGCTTTCTTTTATTTATTGAATTTATTGGGGTGACAATGGTTAATAAAATTATATAGGTCTTAGGGGTACAATTCTATAATACATCTGTATATTGTATTGTGTGTTCATCACCCCAAGTCAAATCTCCTTCCATTGCCATTTATCACCACTATACCTTCTTCCACCTCTCCCCCACCCCTGTTCTCCTCTGGTAATCACCATGCTGTTGTCTGCTATTATCTGTGTCCCTGAGGTTTTTTTTTGTGTGTTTTTTTTTTTAATTGCTTAATCCCTTCACCTTTTCACCCATACCCACAAACCCCTCTTCCTCTGACAATTGTCAGTCTGTTCTCTATCTATGAGTCTGTTTCTACTTTGTTTATTACTTTATATTGTTTATTAGATTGCACATATGAGTGAAACCATATGGTACTTGCCTTTCTCTGACTGGCTTATTTCACTTAGCATAATGCTCTCCAGGTCCATCCATGCTGTCACAAAGGATAAGGTTTCCTTCCCTTTTACAGCTGAGTAGTATTCCATTGTGTAAATGTATCATAGCTCAACATTAATAATCATCAGAGAAATTCATATTAAAACCATAATGATATATCACCTCACACTTGTCAGAATCACTACCATTTATAAATCAACAAACAACAAGTGCTGGTGGGAATGCAGACTGGTGCAATTACTGTGTAAATAGTATGGAGTTTCCTCAAAAAATTAAAAATGAAACTGCCTATGACCCAGCAATTCCATTTCTGGGAATATATCTGAAGAAAGCTGAAACATTGATTTAAAAGAATATAAGTACCCCTGTGTTCATTGCAGCATTATTTACAACTAGAGGCCCGGTGCATGAAATTTGTGCATGGGGGTGGGGGGGCCTCAGCCCAGCCTGCATCCTCTCCAATCCGGGACCCCTCGGGGAATGTCCGACTGCCGGTTTAGGCCCGCCCGGGATCGGGCCTAAACTGGCAGTCGGACATTCCTCTCACAATCCTGGACCGCTGGCTTCTAATCACTCGCCTGCCTGCCTGGTCGCCCCTAACTGCCCCCCTCTGCTGGCCTGGTCGCCCCTCATGGCCCCCCTGCTGGCCTGGTCTCCCCCAACTGCCCCCCTTGCCGGCCTGGTCACCCCTCCTGGCCCCCCTGCCAGCCTGGTTGCCTCACACAGCCTCCTCTTCAGTCATTTGGCCACCCCTCACTAACCCCCCTGCCGGCCTTGTCATAGGCAGCCATCTTGTGAGGGCGTGAGGGTCAATTTGCATATTACCTCTTTATTATATAGGATAGCCAAGAATTGGAAGCAGCCCAAGTGTCCATCAGTAGATGAGTGGACAGATGTTGCTTTCTTAAAGATCAATCTTGAAATCAATGGTCATTATTCTAACAAGGCTAAATCAATTTATCTTTTGAATCATAGGACTTTGAATAAAAATCATCTAATGCAGTGCTCTTCAATCTGCACTCTTCAAAGTGTTCTGCTACCCATCTGCTTGTTAATAAATGTCTTCTTTTTTAAAATAAAATATAATTATCTAGCAAGTGAGAATAAGTGTATTTAAGGGAGAAAATGTTTTTCTATTTATAATTCTTTATACATTTCCTTACTCTCTCCATTACATATACCACATTATGATGTAAGTCATGACTCAACTCTGTAAAAACAAAATTTTTGTTATCTGTGGTGGTGTCTTATGTATATTTTAAGTCCCAGATTGTTCTCATAGTCTCTATGTCCCAAGAGGTTGAATTATGGAAGACAATTGACACTCTCATGGGATTCTCCTGAGAACTTTGGCAGTTCCTAAATTCACTATATAAATAGCACTATAGCATTGTTGGTATTAATGTCTATCTGCATATGACATGTACTTTGAGTTTAGAACACGTAAGCCATGCTAAAATAGAACACACCCTGTGAAAGTTATTTTCACCATTCTTGTGTTTCAGTTTCCCCATTGAAAGGTGAAGTATCAGTTGCCTCCACTGATCTCATAGGATATTTAAAACAGAAATGAGAGTCTTGGTGAATACACTTAGTATTCTGAAAGAAAGTTTTTTTTCTTTTCTATTATACTTGTATAAGTTTATTTTTTAGTGTTCCATAATATCTTTGTTATTTTATTTTTTATTGGATTTATTTGGATGACAAGGTTTCAGGTGCACAATTCTACAACACATCATCTGTACACTGTATTGTGTGTTCACCACCCAAAGTCAAGTCTCCATCCATCACAATTTATCCCCTGTTATCCCCCGTATTCCCTCCTCTAACCTCCCCCATCCCACTTCCCCCCAGCAGTCACCACGGTATTGTCCATGTTCATGAGTTCTTTCTCTTTTTTTTTTTTCACAATTCTTCCACCCCCCAGTCTCCCAACAGCTGTCAGCCTGCTCTCTATGCGTCTGTCTCTGTTCAGCTTGTTAGTTTATTTTGTTTATTAGATATGAGTGAAATCATATGGTACCTGTCTTTCTTTGACTGGTTTATTTCACTTAGCATGATGTTCTCCAAGTTTCAATGTAAATAAAGGCATAGAAATGTTTACCCTTCTTTACAGATGTTACTCTGGCCTATACTTTCCCTAAAAATGTCAAATTAGCGTGCTATCTTGGCTTTTTTATGTTGAAAAGATTAGAAGAACAAGTAATGGATTTCTGAGAGACTGATCATATAGGTAATGTTGTATATGCATAAAACACTTGTAATTCTCAAACCAAACCCTTGAATCTTAGTGGGGGTCTTGGAGAGAAACTTAAAACAAAAACAAAAACCTTGGCCATCTTTCCAAGATCTTGACTCTCCCTCCACACTTAACACTCACACATGTGCACACACACACACACACACACACACACACACACACCCCACAGCATCCTTCCTTAAACCCTCCCAGCCATCTGGGCTCCTACTTTGTTGAGAATGTTGAAATTATTGGGCTCGAACTTTTACCTTTCTTTCTCCCCCATACTCTCATTAGATCCAGCTAATCCACACCATCCCCTTTTGGAATTTCCTTTTTCCATGAATTAATCATGTTCTTATTGTTCTACTCCTGTTCTTCCTTTGTTTTTTCCCTGATGATCAATTTAATGTATTTGATGTGCCCCAGTGTGCTCATTCTTAATGCAGATCTAACCATGCACACCCCTTCTTAAAGACCTTTGGATAGATACCCACTGTCAAACTTTGTCAAAGCAGTAGAGGCTCTTCCTCCCCACCCTACAGAGTTTTGACAATTAAAATGGAGTTTATCTGGTCAGTGCAGAGATGGTGGGTGCAATTTGGGGATGCTACCTACCCCTCGTCAGCCAGTGTGGCCCTGCACAACTCTGTGGACCTTTGGTATGTAAAGAACTCAGGCTGAAAAACCATTGGCCCACAGGAAGTAGGCTAAACTCTGTGCTTGATATTCCTGTCTGCCTCCTGATTACTCTTCATCCTCCCTGTCATTCTGTTATCCCTCACATTCTGGGATGTAATTATTCCTACCGTAAGTCTTGAACAAAACTTATTTCAGTCATCTAAGCCTTTGTATTTTCTGTTCCTCTCCTGGTTAGCTGCTCTTTTTCCTTAAACAACCCAGCTCAGGTTTCGCATCAGCGAAGCCTCATATTTGTGGCTCAATTGTCTCAGCATCACACTTATTGTAGTCATCTGTGCTCATCTTTTCTGAAAGCCCTAGGACAGTGGTCAGCAAACTCATTAGTCAACAGAGCCAAATATCAACAGTACAACGATTGAAATTTCTTTTGAGAGCCACATTTTTTAAACTTAAACTTCTTCTAACGCCACTTCTTCAAAATAGACTCGCCCAGGCCGTGGTATTTTGTGGAAGAGCCACACTCAAGGGGCCAAAGAGCCGCATGTGGCTCGCGAGCCGCAGTTTGCCGACCACTGCCTTAGGACAAGGCTGTGTCTTACCTTCTTACACCTGACATTGTGCACAGTGGTTACAGAGTAGGCACTTAATCACACTCTTCAAAAGGATGAAGTCACTTTGTGATCTTTTTTATATCTTTTATTTTTCTATGTCCCCTCTTGCCCCTTCTTAAAATTGATACAGCACATTGTGTGTGTTGCAGGGAAGGGCGGGGGGAGAGGACTATGGAGGGTGGACAGTTGGAACTTTCAGAGCTTGAACCTCAGAGATGCTCAATTGTAACAAACACTTGTATAAGTAACATTTGATACTAAGTTGTTTTCCCAAAAGTATCCAACCCAAATTAAATCTTTCACAGTTGGCTGTTTTGGAGACTTTAGGGATGCATTCCGTGTTCTAATTCCAGTAGTACTGATGAACATAAATGTTTCACTATAGGAAATGTGAAAGCTGTTGTGGATAGTTGATGTCTGTTGGGTGACAATCTTGATGCAATTCCTCCTACTTATACATCCTTGAAAGGAACCCCGACATACCTGCTGCCATAAAAGTGTGCGGGAATCTTCTTAGATTGTTCAACATATTCTTTTAGGGGACCATTTGGAACATTATCACTGCAAACATTTTTCTATCTGTTGAAAATATTCCTTAAGAGATCAGATCCTGGCATCATCTTCTCCCCCGCAGCCCCCCACCACCCACCTGCCACCATGTCTCTTTTACTTATCGTAGCCGCTAGTCCAGGTGCATACTTTGGTTTTCTCTGATGTTTTGTGTGCTTCCGCCCACTTAGTTGGGGAGGAGCTCAATCCCTTTGAGGCCCCCCTCGAGCAGTGAACCCTCCCAGATGAGGAAAAGGAGCCCACTCTGAATGAGAAGCCAGGTAAGAGAGGGACCCCCACGCCGAACCTCTCCAGCTGTTCAGTTTGGGGAGATCATGCATGTTTTATTCCCCAACGGTGCCTCCTTTGGCCGCTTCTGGTTCCATAAGAAATACCTCTTTCTCCAAAGGCTCCCTCACCTTTAGCTTTTGGTGTTCTGCGTGAGGAGGGCACCGTTTGGTTAGGAAGACAGTTTTCCTTTGTCAGGGTAAGCTGGCCAAAAGAGTATGTAGCTCAGAGAAGATACCACAGCACTGCTGGGTTTCTAGTTTCCTCTCAGCCATGGGACAGGGGATGGGGGGCTTCAGTTATAAAGTCCCCCTCTTTCCTGTCTGCACTGTCTACCGCAAGCCATACCTAAAATAAGGGGCATTGGGCAATCACATTGGCATTTCTTATTCTCTGCAGCATTCCGCAACTGACTTAGGAATAGGGGCCGTGATTAGACTTTTAGTGATGTCCCTCAATAAGGATTCATCCACTTGTTATATCCAGAAAGTTTGAGAACTTTCTGTCTCTTGGCTAGCACTATTCCCTGGTATTTTGGTGCTAATGCAGGATATGTTTCCAGTTTTTAAAAATAATTATTATTTCAGTCATTTCTGGATGTCCACTGTTATATTACCACTTCTCTACAAGTCCTCCAATCTAATTTTGTTCATGAACATAATGAAAACTAGAGGCCCGGTGCATGAAAATTCATGCACTGGAGCGGGGGGGGGGGGGGGGTCCCTCAGCCTGGCCTGCTCCCTTTCACAGTCTGGGAGCCCTCAGGGGTGGGAGGCGACCCGGCAATCAGGGAAGGCGCCCCATCACACCTCTGCTGCTGCCACTGCCGGCAGCGCAAGCCTTGACTGGCCCTGGTTACCTGAGCCTAGGGCGGCCCTGGGTGGCTGGGCAGCCAACATCTGAGGCTTGCCTGCACCTCAGTCATTGGCTGGGCAGCTGCCATCCAAGGCTTGCCTGCGCCTCAGGCCGGCCCTGGGTGGCTGTGGGCTGAGGGGACTGGGGGACTCCAGAGGCTGGTGCTGGGAGTGGCCAGGCCTGCCTGGGGGCAGGCCCGGCCTTGCCGCGTGTTTACCACCCTGGCGGGGCAGAGGGGACTGGGTTCTGCCATCTTGTGGCTGTGGCAGTCAATTAGCATATTCCCTCCTTATTGGCTGTGGGCACCACCATCTTTGCGATGGTGTGAGGGTCAGTTAGCATATTCCCTCTTTATTAGATAGGATTAGCTCCTTAAATGGATTTAATAATGGAAGACATTTTCAAGGCAATTCAGAATAGAAAGTTAGCTTTCAAGAAGAAAGAATAAACTGTCAGCCAGTCTCACAAAGACAAAAATAAGCCAAACCTTAAAAAACAGGTTTTGGTGTAAACTTTTTTTACAGTTTCAATTCAGGTTAAACTCTTCAAATGAAGTTGAAGAGCTAGAGTCTTTAGCTGATAAGGATTCTAAGTATTAATTTATGGGACTCTATAAGCCCACTGAAAATTTTACACCAATTTTGCTAGGAAGGGGGGACCAGGTAATTTTATAAGCTTCTCAATAGGATCTCAAAACTCAGGAACTAATGCTGTGAATGTATAAGAAAATTAAAGCAAAAAATTCACCATCTTATGAGTTTCTACTTAGGATAATACACTTCATTCCCCAAGAGACTGCTTTTAACACAAACACGAAAACTTCAGGCACGGAAACGCTCCTTAAAAGGAGAGTCAAGCCTGAAGCTGGAGTTCAGAAAACTGGATTTAAGATGGTCTGAAGTGTATCCAGAATAACCAACAGAGTTTAAGCGAGATCTGGCTTTGCATAGTCCCTCAGGTATGCTGCCGGATGAGGAGGAGTGCGTTTTAAAAGACAAGAGGTGAGCACTTTTGGTTGGCTTCGACCATGGCTTCAGTTTTAGTGTCTGGATTAAGGGAACATGAGAAAACTTAAATGATTGGTCGTGGTGGCAGCTCTGTACTCCTGTGTTTTCAGAGGGGGAGGAGCCAGCTTTTTCCCACCTAGCACACCTTTTTCAGCTGTGGAAATCACTGTGAACACCTTTGTGACACAGTGAGGCATGAGCAGAATAAATAAAGCTCACTCTTCAGATGGATCAGAACATTTTCATATGTTCTTTTATTTTGGTGGTAACAGGTTGGACCATGTTCTACAAAAAAAATTGAACAGTTTGTGAACAATCCAACTGCCTAGCACTGAGCAGGACTCTCCAACATATTCCTCCTCGTTACATTTTGAGTCCTCTGTAGAATCAGTTTTCCAAATTGGTCAGCTCTGGTTTTCTCATTTATTTTTACCATCTAGTTATTTTTCTTGCCATTAATTGAAGAATCAGGGACACAGACAATTTATTTTTATTTGCAACACGTTTAAAAACCTAATTAGGGCATCTTTATTTTTACCACTTAACCCTTTTACATTTCCTAAAGTTTTTCCAATCATAGAAAAGTTGCTGAGCATGCCCAACTTTGTTTACTGGCTTATAGGACAAAGAAGAGTAAAATAGGAGTGCATCAAGGCACAGTGGTGAGAAGATAGTGTTTCCAATTAATCTCAAACGTTTGGGGTTAATTTAGTATTAATTCTATTCTTTGATGTCTTCCTGTTTTTTTGACATGGTGACCTGCCATAACAAAGAGGAAAACAGCAGGAAACTTGGTACCAATTAAAACCAGTCTCCTTCCACCAAAGAATTAAACTGTCAGCAAATGTAATCTCAAATTCAAATAGTGATAAGTGTTTTAGAAATAAACAGGAATAAAGGGACAAAGCTATTAAATTTCAACATCTGCTGGAAAATGATTAAAATTCACGCCAGTTTCATTAAGCTTGGAATTTGATAAATGTAGCTAGCACGGCAGAATTTCAAATAGATGCCTCATGCCTGGTGTACATGTTTGAGTGGGGGCTGTATCCAACAAAACCGGATACACTGGAATGAATGTGTCCGTAAACATCCCTTATACATTCACCATTGGTGTTCATATTCCAGTTATGAGTTTACTCAACTGGGGTGATTAGGTTTATAACAGGATAATTTCAGGTTTGCATCTGATTAACAGCATTTGAAGTTTGAATTGGTCTAGGATGAGTCGAGTGTAATAATAGGTTGCTGGATCAAAATGAGTCTTCAACTTTGGTAGGAAATTTCTATTCTTATCCTGAGTGAGATGTTCTGATGATCCTGGACACAGAACCCACTGACTTTGGATCATCTGAATTGACTTCCAGAGTTAGAAGTCTAAATACTCCATGCCCATTGATTGAAGTCTATGGATGACCTGATGCGCTTCTAACAACTTTCTTTTAACTAAAATAGTATATATGTCAGGTTGGTTTGTCACAGTGGGACCAGAACAGAAATCACGATTTTATACAAAAACAGAAAACTTGGAGTTTATTTCTGGTCATCTGGGAACATCGATGCTAAAAGTTTCCCCTGTGGCTGGCATAAAATACTTAGTTATAGGTATTTTACTGATATTTCAGATTTCTTTGTTTGTTTACAGTGGAGCCTATCAAGAATAATCATCCCCATTCTCTTTTATTCAGCCAACAGAAAAATTTTGAGTGCTTGCTGCATACCTGTGCTAGGCATTAAGTTGGAGAGGAAAGGTAGATAAGACATGGAATTTGCCTGTAGGTAGTTCAGAAATAACTGAGTCTAAGGACAAACATGATAACAAGGGAATCAGGGAATTTAGGGCTCCAAATTCCTATGTAAGGTCTTTTTACTGTTATCCAATTTGCTTTAAAAAGTAACTGAGTCATTTATATTGTAGTCAAAGTAGTTTTTTGTGTATTGGGACCTAGGTTGAAAATAAACATGTATGGGAAGAAACTTTAAATTTGTTTTTCTTCCATTGCTAATTCAATGAATAAATATTATTTTTTAAGTAATTTTTTTCTTTGTAAAAATTTTGCTCTTTGTAAAATTTTTGTGTGTTTTAATTTTTAGTTCACTTAATCACTGAAAGAAATGTGTGTTAAAAGGCATACTTGCTAAATGTGGATCTTAAGATTCCTATAAACCAGTAGCAGAGAGAATATGTATGTATACATATTCATTCAACTAATACTCTCTGCCAGGTACTGAGTTAGATATTATGGTTATGACTAGGAAACCAGTAGACACAGCTCTCACTCTTCATCCTAGTGGAGGATGCAGATTAGGGAAGAAGTAGATACAGCATAGAGTAAGTGCTATGGGGAGGAAAAGTAGAAGGTGTTCTTGGGACATCCAGGAGAGCACCTAACACCCTCTTGAATTACTTCCTTCAAGGTTTTTTTTTTTTTTTGCCCTAGCCTGTTTGGCTCAGTGCATATAGCGTCAGCCTGTGAACTAAAGGTTCCCCAGTTCGATTTTGGTCAAGGGCATGTACCTCGGTTGTAGGCTTACATCCATTTCTGTCTCTCCCCCTCCCTTCCATTCTCTCTAAAATCAATGGAAAAATATACTGGGATGAGGATAAACAAAAAATAATAAATAAATAAATAAACAAACAAACAAACAAATAAAATAAAAAATGTTTGTTTTCTTAAAAAAAAAATCTTTGTTGCTGAGAGTATTAAAGATGTCCCCCCATTTTTTGCTCCCATTGCCCCCTTCCTTCCAGTTCCCACGTGCCCCAGGCCTTCACCACCCTATTGTCTATGTCCATAGGTAATGCATATATGCATGTAAGATCTTTGATTAATCTCTTCTCAAACCCCTGTCCCCATTCCCTCTGAGATTCGTCAGTCTGGTCCATGTTTCCATGCCTCTGATTCTATTTTATTCATCAGTTTCTTTTGTTCATTAGATTTCTTTTTTTAAATTTATCTTTATTATTGAAAGTATTTTACAGATGTCTGCCTTGTTTTTTATTTGTTTGTTTGTTTGTTTGTTTTCCCCCATTGACCCCCTCCTCCTGGCACCTGCCTCTCCCAAGCCTTTGCCACACTATTGAATGTGCCTGTGGGCTATGCATATATGCATATAAATTCCACAATTAATCTCTCCCTCCTCCACACCCCACACTTCCCCCTTCCCAGTGAAATTTATCAGTCTATTCGTAGTTCTATGTCTCTAGATCTATTTTGTTCATCAGTTTATTTTGTTAGATTCCACATATGAGTGAGATCATGTGATATTTATTTTTCTCTGAGTGGCTTATTTCGCTTAGCATAATGCTCTCCAGTTCCATCCATGCTATTGTAAATGGTAAGAGTTCTTTCTTTTTTACAGCAGCTTGGTATTCCATTGTGTAGATGTACCACAGCTTTTTTATCCCCTCATCTGCTGATGGGCACTTGGGCTGTTTCCAAATTTTAGCTATTATAAAATGCACTGCTATGAACATAGGGGTACAGATATTCTTTCTTATCTGTGTTTTGGGATTCTTAGAATATATTCCCTGAAGTGAGATAACTGGGTCAAATGGAAGTTTCATATTTAATTTTTTGAGGTAACTTCATTCTGTTTTCCATAGTGGCTGCACCAGTCTGTTTTCCTACCAGCAGTGTACTAGGGTTCCCTTTTCTCCACATCCTCGCCTGTGTTCTTCTTTTTCTATTTCTTTGTCTTACACCAGTCCTTTTGGTGTGGTGCTAATAAATTGTTTTAGTTTTTTGTTTTGTTTGTTTGTTTGTTTGTTTTTGTTGTTTGTTTTGTTGTTGTTGTTTTGGTCTGTGAAGCTCTTTATTTCACCTTCTATTGTGAATGATAGCTTTGTTGGATAGAGTAGCCTTGGGTTCACTGCCTTGGTTCTCATTATTTTGTATACTTCATGCCACTCCCTTCTGGCCTGAAGTGTTTCTGTTGAGAAATCAGCTAATAATATAATGGGAAATCCCTTATTGGTAACTTTGTCTCTTGCAGTCTTTCAGATTCTTTCTTTGTCTTTAATGTTTGCCATTTTAATTATGTGTCTAGGTGTAGGTCTTTTGGGGTTCATCTTGGCTGGGACTCTGTGTTTCCTGAACTTATGTGACATTTTCCTTCAAAAGGTTAGGGAAATTTCCTGCCATTATTTCTCCAAATAGGTTCTCTATTCCTTGCTTGAATTCATCCCCTTCTGGTACCCCGATGATGCGAATGTTATGTTTCATGTTGTCCCAAAGCTCCCTTGAACTCTCCGCCTGCTTAAAAAATTTTTTTTCCATTTGCTGCTCTGAGTGGGTATTTTTTTTCTGCCTTGTCTTTTATTTCACTGATTCAGTCCTCAGCTTCTTCTAGTCTACTGTTGAATCCTTCCAGGGTGTTCTTTATTTCAGCTTTTTTGTTCCTCATTTCCAATTGATTCTTATTTATTCTTTCAGCCTCTTTTCATGTCAGTGTAGCTATCATGAAGTCCCTTAATATGCTTATTAATTTCCTTATAATTCTCATTAAATTGCTGTAGTTCTCACTGAATTGTTTGGTTCCCTTATTACCATTACTCTGACTTCTTTATCTGACAAATTCTACCTCCATTTTATTTAATTCCTTTTCTTGTGATTTCTCCTTTTCTTTCATTTGGGGGTTGTTTTTTTGTCTCCCTATTTTTGCTGTCCTTTTGTGTTTGTTTCTATGTATTAGATCAAATTGCTGTGCCTCACAGATTTTTGGGGGTGATCTTATGTATGAGGTGTTTTGTGGGACACAGTATGCAGTTTCTTAGATCACCTGAGCTGGGTGCTCTAGGAAAATCTCTTGTTTGAGTTATTTGGGATCTCCTGTTGTTGTTATTGTCCCCTTTGTGGATGGACTCTCCTCTCAGGCTGGCTGACTATGTGGCTCAACCCTGACCACATTGAACGAGCTGTTGTGGATGTGCTGAAAGAACAGGATGAAATAGAATACAATAAAATGTGAGACAAAAGAAACAAAACTAAAACATACACAAGACCCCCTACAGCAACAACAAAAGCATTAACCAAAGAGAATTAGGAAAGAAAAAGAGAGTAATAATTATAGAAGAAAAGAAAGAAATAATACAAAGAGAAAAATAGCAAAACAACCAACAAACAAGACAATATAAGGGGGAGTAGTAGGTGCAGAGCTGAAATAAAGAAAATAAGAATTAGGAATTAGGGGAATAAAAAAAACAAATTAGGGAAATAGGGAAGGAAAATGGTTTAAAATAAAGGAGGAAGAAAGTAAAAGTTAAAAAAAATTTTGAGAAGGAAAATAGAGAACACAGATAGAACCAAAATAAGAAAAAAAAGTGACATAAGAGGGTAAAAGAGAAAAAGAAAAGAAAAAGAAGAAAAGATTGTATAAGGGAAAAAGAAAATTAAATATATGAATGAAACAATAGAGACTAGAATAATAACAAATCAATAAAGCAGATAAAGAAGATAAATAAAAAAGGAAAAAAGAAAAGAAAGAGAAATAATTTTAAAAAAGGAAAAGTAAAGTAAAAAAAGAGAAAAAAAGAAGGAAAATAAAGAGGTGAAGTGGCATTCCTTTCAGCGGAGTTTAGTGCCCCAGGGGAGCTCCCTTTGGATCCTACTCCTCTGGTGACTATTGCTAACTGTTCTGTCTGCCAATTCTGGACTTTCCGTGAGATATTTAGATGCTAACTACTGTCAGCAACTGTCTTCCTTTCGCTTCAGCAACCTGTTGAAACTCCAAGCGATCCAGTTTGTGTCTGTTCCCACAGGACTTGGCTGCAAGCAGGAGGGGCCAATCTACCCTCTAACGTAGGTTTCTCAGCAGTGTGGAGCCCAGGGCTGTCATCAAACTTGCCCTGGTTCTCCGGGCTCCACCTCTGTGGTGAGCCGGCACGGCCATGGCATACTCAGCCCCACATTGGGCACCTTATGTGCCGCACCAGCTCAGCCAGGTTCAGTGACCCTGAGAGGGGGCGGTGAAGAATTGAGAAAAGACAGACAAGAGAAGAAAGCTGGGTCTGGGTAGGACACTGTCCTCTCTGATGGAGAGCTAGCGACAGTGCTACGGACTACATTTCTTTATTTTATAGCCAGATTCCAGGAGGCAAAGTAAGGGCATGGTCAAGATGTTTACAACATTCTTGTGTGTTTCGATCCTACTCAATTACATGCACCTGAACTCTTACCAAGCCCACATCACTTAGGCACGTGGGGGCCACGTGTTCGGACCATAGGTTCAAGCTTACAACTATAGCTTTTGGCTATAATTGTGCTAGGAGGGCTTTGCCCTCCATGCTGGGACTTGCACGTGGCAATGAGAGGACTGTGCCCTCTCGTTAGTCTGAGGCTTGAACCTATCCAAACACTGTAGCCACTCTCCACACACCTCTGCCTACCTTTGCCGGCTACATAGCTGTCAATCTTAATCACTCAAAAGTCTGTTTCTGGGAGGGCTTTAGGCAGGGGAGGTGCTGTTCAGCTTTCAGGGAATGTGTTGGGTGTGTTTCCCTGTCCCAGGGCTACTCCTCTGCAAATGGCCCAAAATATTACTCTGTCCTTGGCTGGACAGAGATCCTTGTATGGAGACCAATGGGGTCAGCTGGAAATCTGGAGTTTTTATTAGCTCTCCCGTGCAGGAAAAGTACCAGACTAGACTGGTGCCCAGGATTGTGGGATGGACAAGCCCTCCCCCAATCCAGTCACTGAGGGCTCCTGAGACTGTTCAGACCCATAGGCTTGGCCTCTGCTTTTGTTTCCTCTGAAAAGGTTGAAATGCAGGGTGTGGCAGGCAGGGCTCCTGAGGGTGGGGGTGGCTGTATCACCTAGGCCAGGGTTTTTGTTTTTTCTTACCTGTCCTGTGCTGCTTGGAGAGGCTGGCTCCACTCAGGAAAAATGGCTGTTTCAGTTTGGACACGTATGAATGACCAAATGCAGGACTCCTGGCCACTACTTTTCCATGTCCCCCTGCACTGCTTCCCACCCAGCCTCCTCCTTGCAACAAAGCCTTGGGTGAGTAGTTGCAAATGAAAACTCCTGTGCTCTGGGATTCGGGGGGGGGGGGGGGGGGGGGGAGGGGGGGGGGGGAGAGAGAGAGAGAGAGAGAGAGAGAGAGAAGGAGGAGGAGGAGGAGGAGGAGGAGGAGGAGGAGGAGGAAAAGAAAAGAAAAGAAAAGAAAAGAAAAGAAAAGAAAAGAAAAGAAAAGAAAAGAAAAGAAAAGAAAAGAAAAGAAAAGAAAAGAAAAAAAAGAAAAGAGAAAAGAAAAGAGAAAGGGAAAAAAAGAAAAGAGAAAAGAAACTGTGGCTTTCTCTCCAACTGGCTCTGGTCTGCTGGCTCCAGACTCTGCCCATCCAGCAGCCCTGCTGCCTTTCCAGGCTGGATGTTATGTGGGCAGTGGGTCTTGGCTCTGGTGCTCCAGGTTTTGGTGTCCAGCCTGGGTTCTGGGACTCTGTCTTTTGAGGGAACAGACCTCCCATAGCCTAGCGATCCCTCCTCTCTCTCTCTGCCGCCCCTGGGAGCTGGATCAGCTTCTCTCACGATCTTACCCTTCCTACTGGTCTCCAGTGGGATATAAGTCTCCTCCTCTATAATCTAGACCTCAATTGGTAATTTCAGGTGAATGTTATCCAATTTAGTTGTATTTCCTGTCTTGCCTATTAATGAGATGCATGCCAGGTCTGCCTATTCGGCTGCCATTTTCCCCTCCCTGTCAACTCTCTCTTCATTAGATTTCTTGGTTTATTTTTATTTTTAGATTCAATTATTGATAGATATGTATTTATTGCCATTTTATTATTCATATTTTTTATCTTTTTTTTCTTCCTCCTCTTCTTGAAGAATACCCTTCAACATTTCATATAATACTAGTTTGGTGGTGGTGAACTCCTTTAGCTTTTTCTTATCTGTGAGGCTCTTTATCTGACCATCAATTCTAAATGATAGCTTTGCTGGGTAGAGTAATCTTGATTGTAGGTCCTTCCTGTTCATCACTTTGAATATTTATTCCCACTTCCTTCTGGCCTGCAAAGTTTCTGTTCAGAAATCAGCTGACAGTTGTATGGGCACTCTCTTGTAGGTAACTAACTGCTTTTCTCTTGATGCTTTTAATATTTTTCTATTTGTCTTTAACCCTTTGCATTTTAATTATAATGTGTCTTGGTGTGGGCTTCTTTGGGTTCCTCTTATTTAGGGACTCTCTGTGCTTCCTGGACTTGTAAGTCTATTTCTTGAATCGAGGTAGGAGAAGTTTTCTGTCATTATTTCCTTATTTATTTGTTTGTTAATCATCTCCCAAGGATATTTTTTCATTTATTCTTAGAGACAGTGGAAGGGAGGGGGAGAGACAGAGACAGAGACAGAGACAGAGAGAGATCAATTGATTGCTTCAAGCCTGAAACCAAGGTAGATGCCCTTGACTGAATCAAACCTGGGACCCTTCAGTCCTCAGGCTGATGCTCTATCCACTAAGTCAAACTGACTACGGCTGTCATTATTTCTTCAAATAGGTTTTCAATATCTTTCTCTCTCTCTTCTCTTTCTGACACCCCCATAATGTGAATGTTGGTACGCTTGAAGTTATCCCAGAGACTCCTTACACTTTCTTCAAATTTTTGGATTCTTTTTTTTTTCTCGCTCTTCTGATAGGGTGTTTTTTGCTTCATCATATTCCAAATTGTTTATTTGATTCTTAGAATCCTTTACTGTTGAATCTCTGTGAATTATTCTTTATTTCACTTAGTGTATGCTTAATTTCTGACTGGTCTTTTTTCATGTCTTTGAAATTCTCACTAAGATCCTTAAAAGGTCCCTTAAAGCTCTCATTAAGATACTTGAGTAACCTTATAACCATTGTTTTGAACTCTATATCTAGTAGTTTGTTTGCTTCCATTTCTTAAATTTGTAACATGTTTCTCTGTCTCCACATTTCTCCACATTTTGGTTGCTTCCCTGTGTTTGTTTCTATGTATTAGGAAGAGCTGCTATGTCTCCTGGAATTGGTAGAGTGGCCTTGTCAGTGGGGCTTTGGTGCTCACTGAGTCTGCCCGTTGAGTGTGTTGCTTGCGGATGTGTAGAGTTGTAATCTGGTATGGTCTGCACTGTCCACTAGATACACTGGTTCTAGGGCCTCCTGGGAGGTGCAAAGTCAGCTACTGACTTGGGCCACCCAGCAGGAGTTACAGAGAGATCTTTAGATGGCTCTTACTTATATTGGGCTTGGAAGTGCCCAAATGAGGCTCAGCTGTGAAGCAAGGCAGACTGGTGCTTGTGCTAAATCTTGGGCCTTTTATTGATAGGTTTGGGGCATGCTTACACCAGCTGCTGCTCGTTTGAGAGAATTTAGCAGTCTGAAGCCTCAGCCAAGACAGGCTATTCATATGGAAAAGCTGCTGCATATGGCTTTGTTGGCACTGCAAATTGGATGGGGCAGGGTTTCAGGGAATCACCAGGGTAGAGCAAACAGTGTGCGCCATGCTGATGGAGACTCAGATATGGCTGCCAATCAGCTCTGCAAGATGGAAAGTCCCAGCACAGGAACAATGACCCCTGTGAGCACCTCTGTCTGGGAGAAAGCTGCTCCCAAGTTCTTGCCCTGTGATGCCAGACAATCCAGTTCCTACCTGTATGTCCCTGGTTCTCCCAATGTTGCCACCGAGTGCTCAGAGGGAGTGGGACCGTGTTAGTTCGTGCGCCAGCCCTTTAAGAGGGACTGCCTGAGCCTCCAACAGCCTCTTTGTCACACTTCCAGAATCCCCACAATCCCCATTGGTTTTCACAGTCCAAAGTCATGGGGACTTTTCTTCCCATCTCTAGAACTCTGGGCTGGGTGTCTGTTGTGGGGCTGGGATCCCTTGCTTCTTATGGAGGCCTCTGTATTGGAGATATCCCTCCCGATTAAAAGAACGCCACATGTGGGTGTCGGACCAGCCCATTCTTCACTTCAACCCCTCCTACCAGTCTCGGTGTACTTTCTTCTTTACTTTTCTAGTTGTTGGACTTCCATTCAGCCAGCTTCCAGGTAGTTCGGAGTGATGATTGTTCTGTATTTTAGTTGTAATTTTGATGTGGTTGTGGGAGGTAGCAGGTATTGGTGTTTACTTAAGCCACCATCTTCTGTATTTTCAAGATTTTCTTGAAGAATTATTATGTATACTAAGTCCTTAAAAGAATAAGTAAGAGTTAATTTATCCAGAGTGGGAAGGGTAAAGAGAGAAATAGGTAAAATTTATTACAGTGAGAGGGACCACATGTGCAAAGGCATAGGGGCAAGAGAGAAAGTGGTGTATTAAAGGAACTATGTATTATAAATAATATCAGTATGAGGCCGGGGGAAATTGACATGAGATTAAAGGTTAGTGAAAAGGCCATAGGGATATGGAAAGCTAAAAGGGTCTACTAAAGGTTGTGAAGTAAGTAGAGAAGTAATGGTTTTCACCACTGGACTTTAGTACAGAGAAGGAGTTAGAAGATGAATAAGACTAGGGGTAAGAAGTCCATTTAATGGACTGTTGTTGAAATCCAGGAACAAGATGGTGACAGAAATTACTACATGGTACTAAGAGTATGGATGTTGATAATTTATAGGTTTCAGAGACCATGAGAACATAGAATCAATAATACCTGGTATTGGATGATATTAGTAAGAGAGAAGAAATAATGAAAGACCCAAGTTTACTTCTTAAGTAACTGGGTAGATTATATTACCATTCACTCTGATAGGAAATAGGCAACAGAGGATAAGTCTGGAGAGAAAGATAATGAATTCAGTATGGATGTACAGATGACTGGGAGACAATTACAAATTTAAATGGGAAACTCTGCAGAGGACTAGAAATATATATATTTAAATATATTTTTTATTGATTTCAGAGAGGAGGAAGGGAGAGGGAGAGATAGAAACATCAATGATAAGAATCATTGATCAGTTGCCTCCTATATGCCCCCGAGCCCACAACCCAGGCATGTGCCCTGACCAGGAATTAAACTGTGATCTCCAGGTTCATAGGTCGACACTCAACCACGGAGCCAAGCCAGCTGGGCTAGATACCTATTCTTAATTTTTTTGAATGATGTAAGATATGTGTCTACTTTCTCTCTCTCTTTCTCTCTCTCTCTCTCTCTCTGCATGTGAATATCCAATTTTCCCAGTATTGTTTTGAAGAAAATGTCTTTTCTCCATTGAGTATTCTTGGTTCCCTTGTCAAATATTAGTTGACTGTGTAATGATCACTTTATTTCTGGGCTCTTGATTCTCTTCCATTGGTCTACGTGTCTGCTCTTGTGCCAGTACAATACTGTTTTAATTAACATCCTAATATATAAAAACCCAGGGTCCGTAATGTCCAAAATGACCGAAGGCTCAACTGAACCAGGCTGCGCATGCAGCAGGCTCGGGTGGGCGGGGACTGGCGAGCAGGCTGAACTGCTGACCTCTCAGAGAGAGAGAGAGAGGTCGGGCTGATCAGCAGCCACCCCAGGCTGCTGGCGAGGCCTGGAGAGAGAAGCAGGGTCTGATCCGCAGCCAGAGGTCAGCAGTTCAGCCCACTCACCAGCAGCATGGGGCAGCTACTGAACAGCCCTGTCTCTCTGATTAGGCCCAGAGATAGGCCCAGAGATGCTGACTGGCATAGAAACTGACCAATCAGAACCAAATCTGGGTGAACTGTGAGAAGCCAATGGCTGCCTAGGAGGCAGAGCTTTTGACGCTGACTGGCATAGAAACTGACCAATCAGAACCTAATCTGGGTGAACTGCAAAGGCAGAACCTAAGGTGGGGTTTTAAGGGCAACAGCTGTTTGGTGTAAGGTGTGAGAAAGCTGTTCAAATTTTTAATGACTGGCTTGACAGTATAGTGCATATGGCTGGCTATCAGTCCAGATATAGGAATTATGTATTTTTGTCTGCTGAAAAAGGCTTTTTGCCCCCATTTAAGCAATCCTATCCTATATAATCTATCTATACTAATAAAAAGATAATATGCAAATTAGACTGGGTCAACTGGCCATCTTCCGGACGTCCAACTTCCTTCCAGACAAACCCATGGTGGTGGGGGCTGAGGCAGAGGCAGTTAGGGGCGATCAGGATGGCAGGGGAGGGCCATTGGGGGCAAGTTCAGGCCTGCAGGGGAGGGCAGTTGGGGGTGAGATCAGCCCAGCAGGGGAGGGCCAATGGGGGTAAGATCAGGCCTGCAGGGGAGGGCAGTTAGGGATGATCAGACAGGCAGGCAGAGGCAGTTAGGGGCAATCAGGCAGGCAGGCAGGCAGGTGAGCGGTTAGGAGCCAGCAGTCCTAGATTGCGAGAGGGATGTCCAACTGCCAGTTTAGGCCCGATCCCACAGGGATCCCCGATTGGAGAGGGTACAGCCTGGGTTGAGGGAATTCCTCCCACCCATGCACGAATTTCATGCACCAGGCCACTAGTAGTTTTATAATAGTCTTGAAATCTAGAAGTGTGATGCCTCCCGCTTTGTTCTTTTTTTCTCAGGATTTCTTTTGCTATTCAGGGTCGTTTGTGTTTCCATATAACTTTTAGGATTTTTTTTTTTTTTTATTCTGTAAAAAATGACATTGGAGTCTGGTCAGTGTGGCTCAGTGGTTGAGTGTCCACCCATGAAGCAGGAGGTCAGGGTTCAAGTCCCAGTCAGGGCACATACCTAGGTGACAGTTTTGATCCCCAGTTGGGACATGTAGGGGCAGTCACCAATAGTCTTAGTCAAAATAACACCCTAAGTACTATCACATCAGCACCCTTCTCACTCTAAGGTTTTACTAGTACATACTAGGTGTATCTGTTAATAGTGCGGATTTTGTAATCAAAGAAAACACAATAATTTCAAGAGAAACATCAGAAGTGCTTTATTCAAAGTAATGTCCATCACTAGCTACACATTTCCCCCATCTTCCACGTAATTTATGGATACCATCCCAATAGAATGTTTTTTTGTTCTGAGGCAAACCATTCAGAGACCCAATTTTCCACTTCTTCATATGTTTTGAAGGGCTGCTCAACAAGTGGCAATCTGAAGGAGCAAGGTCTGGTGAATACAGCGGGTGGATTAATACTTCCCAGGCAATATCTTTTAATGTGTCTTTAACTGGTTTTGAAGTGTGTGATGGTGCCTCATCATGAAGCAAAATTACGTTGCCATGTCTTCTGGCACATTCTGGTCGTTTCACGATCAAAGCATGGTTCAAATTGATTATTTGTTGTTGGTAGCGATCAATATTAATGGTTTCATGTGGTTTTAGAAGCTCATAATACACCACACCTTCCTGATCCCACCAAACGCAGAGCATTGTCTTCTTTTCGAAGCGATTTGGCCTTGCAGTCGATATTGATGGTTGACCTGGATCAACCCATGATTTTGTGCATTTGGGATTCTCAGAATAAATCCACTTTCATCGCCAGTCACAATTCGATGCAAAAAAGACTTTCTTTCATGCCATTGAAGCAACATTTTACTGATGACTTTTCGGTTTTCCATTTGTCTTTCGTTCAGTTGATGTGGTACCCATTTTCCTTCCTTTAAAATCTTTCCCATTGCTTGTAAATGATCGGAAATTGTTTGATGAGCAACGTTTAATCTTTCTGCAAGTTGTTTTTGAATTTGACATGCATCTTCATCCAATAATGCTTGTAATTGTTGGTCTTCAAACTTTTTTGGTTGACCTAGAAGTTCTTTGTCTTTCACATCGTAATCATCACTTTTAAATCGTTTAAACCAGCGTTCTCAAGTATCTTGAGATGCAGCATGTTCACCATAAGCTTCCCGAAGTATACGATAACTTTCAGCAGCACTTTTCTTCAAAATAAAGTAATGAATTAAAACTTCCCGCAAATGCTCTTTTTTTGGCACAAAATTCAACATTTTTAAGCGTAAATATATCTATGATGTTAACACTTTCAGCAAATTTGACATATGAAGTTTTGAAGCTTGCTGTCAATACAACAAAATAGCATACATGTCAAATCGCATATATATCAACATATGTGTAACTCCATCTGTTGAAAAAAATACGCATTATTAACTGGTACACCTAGTATACCTATGCTTCACGAAATGAATTTCTTGTTACTTTAAAATCTGTGTTTTAAGTCTTCTTTCTGTAAGTTTTTTCAAGCATTTCTCTTCACCTAGTTTTCTCACCTTCCACTGCAACTCAAGAAATCCTAAAATTCTTAAGTCCCTCTATCAAAATTATCTAAATTTTGATGTATGTCTTAAAATTCCATGTGCGTATGAGCCTGATGGCACTTACCCCCTTAAAACTCCATGATATACCTCTAAATTTTGGTACTAAGCTCCCTGAGAGCACTGTGGCCAATCATCATTGTGTTTCTCATGGCACCTAGCACAGTACTCAACTCACAGGCTCCATAAACAATGAGCTGAACTACAGATTTGAAAATACCGGTATGTGCCAAAAGTATACCATAAAGGTTTGCCATGTATAGTAGTAATGATCATAATGCTTATTCTAACAAAAAATTCCATGAAGCCTTTTAATAAAATCTAATTGTCTTTAACTAAATAGCATGAAAACTGAAAAAGAAAGGGTGATTTCAGTGTTTTTCTATAATAACATCTTAGGATCAATTGCCAGAGCATGAAATATATGTTTAAAAAAATAAATGAAAGGACTTTTAAAACTTTGTAATTTTTGAGTTATATTTATTACAAAAAGCCTGAATTCTTACTCAACACATTACACTTTTAACTAGAGGCCCAGTGCACAAAACTTTTAACTAGAGGCCCAGTGCACAACACATTACACTTTTAACTAGAGGCCCAGTGCACAAAAGCCGGTAGGGTCCCTAGCGGCTGCCAGCTGCCGGCCCGGTACTCCCTCCCTTCCCCTGGCCAGCCCCGCCCCCTGGTCGAACTCCCAGACAACTCCTGGTCAAGGGGACAATTTGCATACTCTACTTTTATTATATAGGATCATTTGAAATTTAAATTAGCTGGGAGTCGGAGTACTTTAAATCTTTACAAGATTGGTGGGTTTGTAGCAGTCTTCCAACATTGGAAATGCTGGAGTGGGTTCTGAAGAAAGACTTAGAATTTTTAAAGTATTTCCAACAGGGAAACAGAAAGAAATACATTTTCCCAGCATTGCTTCAATAATGCAATTTTAAACATCCTCTCAAAGCATTAGCTGCAGTTAAGATGAGGCAGTTGTGTATGTGTGTGTATATCTGTGTGAGTGCACAAGCGTTTGGCTCCAGTGATTTCACCATCTTTTTTATGCTGAATGTTGCCCCCCACACACACACAAAGAGAGAGAGAGAGAGAGAGAGAGAGAAGAGAGAGAGAGAGAGAGAGAGAGAGAACATTGAAACATGGGAAAGAATTTGCCTTGAATTGTAGGAAACTGAAAGGGGGTCAGAATGCCCACTCAGTTCTGGGATTCTAACCCATAGGCTCTTCCAGCAGAGCAGTGTTGAATTTTGATGAAATGCCATAAACGGGTGGCCTGGGTAATATTGGAACTGTAAGTCAGGACCTTCGAATAGAAACATCTGACAGTTCAGAGTTCTCCTTTCTTCAGATGTGATTTAAGCAATTTTCCCATTAGGACATTAACCACCATTTTCTTCTACCCTTTGTTCTCTTCTCATGTGAAATTAATTTAGCTTCAGCGTACTTTATGATCTTTATTGCTAACCGTGAGCTTAGAAGGCAGTGTAAAACATTTCCACACTGTGAATATGAGAGTTAGTTAGTGGAGCTGGAATTTGTTTAGAGGCTCTGGGGGAGATGGAAGAGGACAAGTAGAGTAAAAAGTAAGATATTTAAAGCCAAAGACTAAAACAAATGAATGTTCAAGTGTATTTATTTCACTGTAGTTCTTCGAAACAGGTGAGGGGGAGGAAGTTCAAAGGAAATACGGTTTTGAATTTTAACAAAGCCCTTTCAAGGAAATGTTGGTACTTCTGGTTACTACAGCCCTGTAACCTTTAAGAGTTAATCTGAGAGGTTCTTTTTCTTCATCCTAATTCAGTGCTTACTTTAACTGCTGGACTTATCTTATGGTGCCATACTTATAAGATGGAAATTAAAACCAGAGTTCTTATACCCATGGAAACATGGGAAAGAGACGGAAACAAGGGAAAGCTACTTTTAGGGGGTTGGTGACATTTTGAGTGTACATTGCTTCAGATTTATAGTGTATATACCATATTCAAATATAATTGCAGTGTAAAAGTAATGTATTGTGGGATTTTTTGTTTGTTGTTGTTAATCCTCACCCAAGGATATTTTTCCATTGATTTTTTTTCTTTATAGAGAGAGTGGAAGGGAAAGGGAGAGGCAGAGAGAAACATTGATGTGAGAATGACACATCGATTGGTTGCCTCCTGCACACACTCCAACCAGGGCCAGGGAACCTGCAACCAAGGTCCGTGCCCTTGACCAGAATCAAACCCGGGACCCTGCAATCCATGTGCCAATGCTCTATCCACTGAGCCAAACTGACTACGGCCAAAAGTAATGTTTTGACACAAGAAAATTCATATGTAATTTTAAGCAGAAAATTGATGACATTTTCTATTAGATTTTTTTTTTCTCTAGGAAACGATATTGTTCTATGAAAAATGCCATAAACTTGGATCATTCCGTAATCTATTCCAAACAAAAAGCTAATTCATCTTTTAACAGATATAGTTAAAGTCATGATAACAGATGTATAGCTATGCGTGTTGGGCAAACCATTGGCCAAATTAATTTTAAATGCACCATTTGATTTGACATGTAAATTTGGAACATGTACATTTGTGAGACCTAAATAATGCAGTGGTTATGTGGAAATTATTTTGCAGGTAATTAGGTTTTACTTTGAATTCAAATAGTATTTTTAATGCAGACATATGTGGAAGTATATTTTTAGTTTTTCTCAATGCTTAGATTTAGTGAGTTTACAATCTTTTAAAACTATTCTTTTTTTCTCTCCTTATCGTTCCTGGTGAGTCCTATGAAGATAAACATCAGTGCAATGCTACCTTTAAAAAACAATCACCAGATTACACCCTGAGAGCATACTTTTCTCTTAACTTTAACTCATAACTTAAAAAATTAAAAAAATTAATGCTTTTCTGTGTATTTTGGGATAGTAAAGAGTTACACAGGATAGTTTAAATAAAACTTTTGCTGGGAAACTGAATTTTCCTGTTTTTCTTATTTTATTTTTTCAAATTATGCTTCAGGGTTGTTTTATAAAAACTCTAATTCATGGCATAAAAAATTTAGAAGAAAACAGGGATTTTTGTGGTCACATTATCAAAATTTTAATTGTTCACTTCAAAGCTGATGAAATTTTTGATGTATGAGCATAATAGCATTTCTGATATGTAGAAAATTATAAAAGGCTAAGTTTTTTATTCTTATTTTATTTAATAGTAACCTTAATTGCAACTTTATGCTAGTGTAGTCTCTCAACTCTGATTTTATTTCTGTTATTTAGTATATAAAAAGTTACCATATGCCAATCCTCATGCTTCCATTACATTTTTTATGTGATTTGGTATTGGACAATTAGGAGTGGCTTTCTTTATGTGACAGGTGGGAATGTAGAGATCACAAAAGCCAGCTTTTAAGATTTAATTTGAAAACTAAGTACTCAGATGGAAGGGTGTTGGGGTGGGGTCTGGATGAAATAAATAAAGTAATTAAGAAAAAACAAACACACACCTCCTAGACAGTATGGTGATTGCCACAGGGAAAGGGGGTTAGGAGCAGGTAGGAGAGGGTAAAGGGGAGATAAATGATGATGGAAGAAGACTAGACTTTAGGTGGTGAAAACACAATACAATATACAGATGATGATGTATTATAGAATTGCACACTTGTAACCTATATAATTTTATTAACCAATGTTACCCCAAGAAACTCGATAAAAATATATTAAAAATGAATAAATAACACAAAAAATTCTAAGTACTTACTTATCTCTTAACATACAGTAAGCCCTTACTTAATGTTGTAAATAGGTTCTGCAACTATAAATGAGAAAACATATAAGGAAACTAATTTTACCATACGCTAATTGATGTAAACAAGAGTTAAGTTCCTACAGCATCTCATCAACATTGAGCGAAATGACATTATTCGAGGTCTTGCTGTATGTATATATGATGAAAATCACTTTGGGCATTAATTAAATGACTGCTACTTTTAAAGTTATCAAGGAAAAAATGTTACTATTAATTTCAGAGTTATGAGTTACTGTTTCAAAGCTTTTATTTTAGGTTGAAGATTTGTAACTGTCTCTGAATATTTTCACCAGGACAGAAGAGATTTTTGAGCTAAGGCAAGAATTTTGAACAATTATATAATTGGAGGAAATAGACAAAGAAAACAGTTCAGTGTTGACATGCTTAATTTGACAGTAAAGCAAGACTTGCATATATACAGGTCCTTGGTTCTTGGAGATGAATACAGAGCTCTTTACAGATAAGTTATAGTGATGACATTAATTTATATTCTCCAAGACCACAAGTTCTCGTTAATGCCTCAAGGTCCATGTACATATTAAAACTGTATAAAATGATCACGTACATCTGACTTGGGGTTTTCCAGTGCATGCTCGCCATGGAATATTGGATTACGGGATACTCTGTAGACAGTGCATCTGTATCCAGCCTGTGTGTGTGCAAAATGCCCCATAGCACAGTGACATTTTAAAGGTCCCATCATTCATATTAAGTGCTTTGAGGCCTTTCATTAAAGAAAGTTTTCCATTTGTCTTTAACCCAGTTTTTCTTACTCCTCCTTAGTCTGACCCTTTTTAAAAATGCATATGAATAGCTAATAGAACCAGTGTTTCATAAATCACATATGATGTGACTCTCTTCCAATAGTGTGGTTGTGTACTTGTGTTCGTGCACCAGTGTGTACATATTCATCTCTAGTTTATTAGCAATGCACTTATAAAGAGATTTGATAGAGTTGTGAAAAAGATTTCACTTTGGGGCAGACACCACTGCCCAGGATCTGCTTTTTAACTTGAAAAACCAGAGCCCAATTTTATCTTGCCTTTAGAAAGTCATTTGTTCTAATCAAACTCATAAGAGGTTGATGTTTAAACAGATTTATGCATTTATCAATTCATAATCAGAAACTCACAATTCCAGTGATCAAACTATGATTTCTGTTCATTGTCCAAAGTACTTGCATTAAGGATACCCAATGTTTCTTGGAGGCAAAGAGTCTTAAATAATATTTTATTATCTAGAACGCAAAGAAGAAAGCTCCTTAGTCATTTATTTCACACAGAAGAATTTGCTTGCCTAATAACTGTACTCATATCAGCCAATCCAGAGCTTCCCTTCCCAGGACAGTAAGGATAAGGAGTGTCAAGTCTGCATCTCTGCCCTGAGCTGCCCAACCCCTTCTATTCACACTGTGGCTCAGCAGCTGGACAGCCCTGCATTTCATATCTACCTCTGGCTTGGATCAGCTATGCCAAGCCACTTTACTCTTTTAGCTTCTGCTTACTTATATGTAAATGAGGTGAAAATTATACCTCCCAGACCAAAAGTAGTCTTTATGATGGCATTTCAATGACACCCCGGTACATATTTATTCCTGCCAGTGTTAGAGAATTACAGCATTGTAGGACTCATAAAGACCTTTGATGTATTCTTGTTCATTTCCCTTTATGACATTAGAGATTTTTTTAAATTGTGATTTGTGGAGGTTGTGACTTGCTCAGAAATTCATATCTAGAACTAGAAATCAGCCTTCGTGTTTGGAATAGCTGTTCTCATATACCAGTGTATGTATCTTATCTTCTGCATTAAATAATTAAAAATCTGTGAAGATAGAGACCATATTTACTTCTGGATCCCATAAATTGTGTTCCCAGAAGAAAAAAACCTCTCCTGTGCAAAAAAAAAAAAAAAGTATCATTTTTCTATTTCTCTTTTGATAACACTTAAAATGTGCACTACAGTTTTGGGTGATCTAAGATATTTATCGGATGTTTTAACAGAACACAGAAGATAAAGATGAGAGTAATCTTCATAATGATTGAGAGAACATGTTTCCAATGAATATGTGTTCATATAAAGTCCTTTTAAAACATCTATGTAGTTGATGTTTCTTATTTTCCTAATGCTTTAACCATTAGAGAAATTATTTTAATTTTTTTTTCTTCTGGATGTACTAAAGTTATTTCACTTATGTTATGAAATAATGGTGGCAGTTTTCTTTAGGACTGGCACATATATTAAATTGATAGCTCATTGAGGTTTAACAGCATCTTCATCTTCAAGTTGAATATTTATTTTACCCTCAAGAATAATTTTGTAACACCTTATAAAGATAACTGAAACACAGTAATCACTAATTGTTCCAAAATAGGAGGAAGAAAATGACTAGATTGTCATGGCAACTAGCAGATAAGGTCTAGATCAGTATGAAGATGGAGCTGTTCAAGGGTGTACTAAACATTTCAGAAACACAGGGACATGCCTTTTAAGACTGTCATAGGAAAGGACCACTTTGATAAGGACCAGATTCCATGAATATAGTAAGTGCATAATTGCCAAAATGCCTGTGTTGCAAGGATTCCTAGTATAGAATTTCTCAGTAAAATGTTAGGTGTGTTATTAGTTTCATGTTAATACTTTAGATGCTCTTGGACATAACACACAATGGAATACTACTCGGCCCATAAAAATAATCTTACCTTTTGGACAGTATGAATGTACCTAGAGAATATTATGCTAAGTGAGATAAGTCAGTCAGAGAAAGACAAATACCATTTGATTTCACTTATATGTGGAATCGAATGAGCAAAATGAACTAGCAAACGAAACAGAAATAGACTCATAGAAACAGAGAACAGACTGAGAGCTGTCAGAGGGAAGAGGGTAAGGCAGCTGGGTGAAAAAGGTGAAGAGATGAAAAAAAAATCTCACAGACACAGATAACAGTATGGTGATAACAAGAGGGTAAAAGGAACTGTGAGAGATAGAAGAGGTTAAAAAGGGGATAAATGATGATGGGGTGGTGAATACACAATACTATATGAAGATGATGTATTATAGAATTGTACCCCTGAAACCTATATAATTTTATTAACCAATCTCACCCCAATACATTCAATACAAAAATAAAAATTTAAAACAGCTGACACCCTAATATAGTTGTCTTCTATATCTTGATAGTTTTGTTTCTTTTTCCATTATTATTTTAGGGCTGAAGACATGGGACAGTGTATCCAATAACATAAAATTAATACATTGATTAATTAAGATCATCTTGGCGAATTGAATGTTTATTATATAATTTGGCTCCAAGACTTTGTTCATATCATACTATTATCAATGAGACTTACTCTGATGATAGTACTTAATACTGCAACCTACAACCCCTCCCTGGTACTCTTTGATAGTTTTGTTTCTTTTTCCAAAAAATCCAATAGAATGGATTACCTGCCCTGTTATTTCTTCATTTTCCCCTTAGCACTCAATGTCTTCATACTATACTAGTGGTCGGCAAACTGCGGCTCGCGAGCCACATGCGGCTCACGAGCCGCGGTTTGCCACTCTGTTGACTAATGAGTTTGCCGACCACTGACCTAGACTCTCAATTCCAATAATTACAGGCTGTTGTTGTTCCTTGTGATTAAGCCCCTATCCCAGTGGTCGGCAAACTCATTAGTCAACAGAGCCGCAGTTTGCCGACCACTGTACTATACCATACAATTTATTGTTTATTATGTTTATCATTTCTCTCCCCACTAAAATATCAGGTCCAGGAGGTAGGATGGTTTGTCTCTTTTGCTCAGTGCTGTTGTTGGCTACAATAGTGGCTAGCACATAGGATATATTCAATAATATTTGTTGAATAAAAGAATAAGTACATGATAGGTTATTTTTATAATTGCCACTGTTATTATATTAAAAAAAACATTGATTATGAACCCTGTCATAAATAACATGAAGTTCTTATATATTATTTGAAATCATTCTATTGGATTTTTTGGAAAAAGTATACCTCAACATATAAAAATGAAAGCATCAAATATATTATGGTAGTCTCCCCCCACCCCATTCTCCCTATGTTGTCTTCTTGACTAGATTCCATAATTTTTACAGCATCATCTGGTTATTGGAATGATTTTATTCCAGTCTTTGAAACTCAGTCCTGTTTATCTTAAAATTTACAAGTCAAGCCCGATTCAGAACTCTACTTCCCCCAAACAGGCTTAACCTCTGGCTGCAATACTTTACTTGGAGAGCAAGAGAGTCTCACTCTAAACATGTGCCCCCACCTCACCCTTTCTTTTCAGCACCAGACACTAAGAGGTTGGGCTGGTCTAAGGGAGAATGAAAAATGCTTACGGCCCCATATTCACCTAATCAAGGCTGCAGGACATTGGGTGTTTCTATTTTGGTAGCTGACATTGACTAGCCATCAGAGGCCCTCTGTGGAGCGGGCCAACAAATACTAGCTCTCCCTTGGCACACATGGGCTCTTCGAAGGGGCCTGCAGGGCTGGCATGCATAGCTCCCTGATATGGGAAGTCTGTTTCCCATTCATCTCTTCTATCACCACACACACTGCAGCTTTGCCTGCAAGGAGTCCACCTTTCTGCTGGGGTCTGCTTGCCCACTGGACAGATTCTCAGGTAGGGTATTAGTGAGATCAAACCCAAACAACTACAGTTTCTGCAGTCCTTTTTTTTTTTTTTATTGAAAAATGTAAAACTTTTGATAGAATGTATGCTGTGCCCTAGAGGGTGTCTGAGTAAGGCCAACCAGCTCGCACTTGTCCATTATAATGATGGCACTGATTGAAACTGAAAAATTATTCAGATAATTGTTATAATTCATGAGAAACAAATAATGCTTGTGTCAAATCCCATGTCTAATTATGTTTGATGATCTTTTTCCTTGGCACATATTAGTTTGATGAAAGAGACCAAGACTAAGCTCAAATTTGAAAAATAATCCCAGGATTAACAGACATGTTGAGAACTGACAAAAAAATCATGCCCATCTTATCAGCTGGGACACTGGTTGACTAGAGCTGCAAACTATAAGCAGATTTATTTCTAAACTGTCAGGTGTCTCCACATCTTAAACTCAGACTTCTGTCTGTAAGCCTCTTCTCTAATCTTCAGTGACATTTCTCCTGACTCTCCTCCCTCAAATAATCTACACATTATTAAATTTTGTCTATACTGTTATTTTAAGATAAGAAACAAATTTTAAAACTTCACACATTGGAACTAAACAGTATCTACTGAGGACTATGAAAAACCTGGCAAGGCCTCCCTGGTAAGCGTGTAACACACCGAGGCGCTCGCAATGGACATGTTTGCCATACGTGTGCGGCTACTTGTGTAATTAATGCACCTCTGGAAATGCAAGAACGTTGAGACTTTGATGTGCTTGTGTATTCATTGGCTCCTTTTTAAGAGATGTGAAATACATCTTCACAGATTTTTTAATATTGAGGTTGAAATTTCTTATCAGATGAGAAATATAAACGTCAGTTTTGCCAAAGGTTAATATTCATCTCATATTGCCCATACTTAATGCATATATATGAAGCTTTATATTCCAGACTTAACATGTAGCTTTGATACACTAATTAAGCTGTTGAAAATGTATGTTTTGGATTGATGGTTATTTTCCTTTTAAATTTTAGCTTTAATATTACATTTTAAAAGTTTTTATTTCATAAGTAATGCCCTATAAAAAAAACACTTTGCTTACTATCAGAGTGGGACTTAAACACCATACTAATTTGATGTATTAATTAAGAAACAAAAGTCAAGCTAAATAAAGGGAATTTGATAGATACAGAAGATAGAGATTGAAACCAACATTTTAGAGCAGCCCTATCTATAGGGACATTTAATAGACAATGCTGAGGCCCATCATCCTGCACATATCTTGAAATAAATGTAAAATTGACAAATTATGTCCCATTTTGGTAGAAAGAATCTAAAACAATTTTGGAGAATAGTGCCATCTATTCAGTAGGCATTGTCAAATATATCATCTTTATTTAACATTCCCCACATCAAGAACAAATTAATTCCTAACAGCCGAATTACTGATAGGGGCAGCGCCTGTCAGTGGGGGTGCCAGAGACATATATAGTAATTTCCTAAGGAGGATGCTGGAACACCTGGCCTTTAGGAGATGCAGTCCTTACAAATAATGAGTCTCAAGAATTCACCTCCCCCAATAATTTGCATATATCAATAAACAAAACTCATTTGATGATGGCAGAGTATTTTATGTATTTTTAATATTAGAACATGAAGTCAGTTTTTTATAGAAAAAAATGTATTGCCTTATAGTACGGCCACTATACAGATCTATAAATTGACTCTTTTATCTCCTTGAAAAAAAGCTGACAAGAGAATTAAAGGATGTGTGTTTTTTCTCTCTTAGAGCGGTAAAAGACACACCACCAACAAAATCAATAAACCAAAAAATAAAAGCAAAAAACAAAAGCCCTCTTCACAAATTTTGAGCATCATCTACAGCTTTATGTGGGGAGAGATACAGCCTCCATTCTTGAGTGATTCAGAGAGAGTCAAATGGTCCTGAGCTAAATTACAACCCTAAATGCATATTGGTGAAATGAGATGCTGATCCATTTGCACACTAATGTGCTATTTTTAAGTCATGCATCATAGCATCTTCAAAGAGGCCTGTCATAATTATGATGGATTAGACTGCAGAGTCAGTCCTAGATGCAGTAATTGTTTCACAGATGCTGCCGATGTGACTTGACTTCATAATAAATTACTGTCAGAGAGGTAGGAGAAGGAGCAAAATCAAATACCAAAGGAAAACTGCTGTGGCTAAAACCTGTTTTAGTCTTAGGAAACTTAAATGTTACCTACTAGTCAAAAGGCCAGTATTTTCCACTTAGATAAACATGCTTCATAAATGAATTCCTCTGACATAGGGGATGAAGGTTGACATACTTGGCATTTTTAAAGTTCCCAATTCCTTCCTCAATCTCTCTCATAGATTATGAAAAATTATTCTGGAGCATTAGCTGAAATCATTGAGTGGTCATACTATATTATTGCATAAATGCTATTTATATTATACTAGAGGCCCGATGCATGAAATTTGTGCAAAGGGCTCGGCCCTCACGGCCCTGGCTTCGTCTGGGAGGTCGTCCGGCTGTCCAGTCTAATTAGCATATTATGCTTTTTATTATTATAGATTTCCTGGTTATAATTTGACCTTTGGAATTTCCAAAATTATTGGTGGTATTTATAACTAATAGAACTACTACTCTTTTTGGTTTCTTAGAAGGCCAAACTTTAAGGGGAATATTAGACTAGAATAAAAGGATAAACATAAATGATATGACTAGTAGGCTCTAAATTATAACATTTGAAATTGTGATTTAAATAACATGTCATTGTGGTAAATAATTTCTAAAACTGCTTCTTTAGGCTTTAAAAAAAATGCCGAAGCTGGTTTTAGAACTTAAGTGTTATATTTTTTTCACTCTTAAAGTCTCTTTCCTTTTTGGCAAATCTATGAAGAAACCTCATGCTGTACCATGTAATCAGAACCCCTGAGCATATGTGTGTGTGTGTGTGTGTGTGTGTGTGTGTACAATTTAAATAATAAACTACTTACTACATTTTAATTAGCAAAGATAACTATTAGAGTAAAGCAGGTAAACACATGCCACAGTTTTTCTAGGTTAAGAGTTCAGTAAGTAGCCTTGGCCAGTGTGGTTCAGTTGGCTGGTGTCATTCTGTGCATGGGAGGGTTTTGGTTTCACATCCATGTTTCTCTCTCCCTGTCCTTTCCCCCCCTCTCTCAAAATCAGTAAAAATACTGGGGATCAAGCCTACAATCCAGGCAAGTGCCCTGACTGGGAATTGAACTGTGACCTCCTGTTTCAAAGGTAGATGCTCAACCACTGAGCCATACCAGCAGATTCAACTACTTCTTGACGAATAAACTGTGACTGTGTACTTCACACAGATGAACTAATGTGAGCTCCAATTCTCTCAATGACATTATCAACAGACTTATAAATTGTCCTCAAATATTTCATTAATTTAAAATTAATTTTAAAAAATCTTTATTGTTGCAAGTATTACATATGTCCCCTTTTTTCTCTCCCATTGACCCCTTATAATCTGCCCCTGCCCTTCGCCCAAAGCCTTCACCACCCTATTGTCTGTGTCCATGGCCTATGCATATATGTACAAAAAGTTCTTTGGTGGATTTCTTCCCACCCACCCACCCCGCCTTCCCTCTGAGATTCTACAGTCTATTCCATGCTTCTATGTCTCTGGATCTATTTGGTTCAACAGTTTATTTTGTTCATTAGATTCCACATATGAATGAGATCATGTGATACTTGTCTTTCTCTGTCTGGCTTGTTTTGCTTAGCATAATACTCTCCAGGTCCCTTCATGCTATCTCAAAGTGTAAGAGATCCTTCTTTTTTACTGCTGCACAGTATCCCATGGTATAAACGTACCATAGCTTTATTATCCACTCATCTACTGATGGGCACTTGAGCTGATTTTCTGATTTTAGCTATTGTACATTGTGCTGCTGTGAACATAGGGATGCATATGTTATTTATTTATTTCATTTTTTATTAAATTTATTGGGGTGATATTGGTTAATAAGATTATGCATATATTATTTCTGATTGGTGTTTCGGGTTTCTCAGGATATATCCCTAGGAGTGGGAGCACTGGGTCAAATGGCAGTTTCATATTTAATATTTTGAGGAAACCCCATACTGTTTTCCATAGTGGCTGCACCAGTCTGCATTCCCTCCAGCAGTGACCTAGGCTTCCCTTTGTTGATTTGTTGATGGTAGCCATTCTGAAGGTGATACCCCATAGTCGTTTTAATTTGGTGATCAGTGACTTTGAGAATTTTTTCATACACATTTTGGCCTTTGTATGTCCATTTTCGAGAAGTGCCTATTTAGGTCCTTTGCCAATTTTTTAATTGGATGGTTTGTCTTCCTTTTGTAAAGTTGTGTGAGTTCCCTATAAATTTTGGAGATTAACCCCTTATCAGATGTATCATTGCCAAATATGTTCTCCTATAAAGTGGGCTCTCTTTTCATTTTGTTGATTATTTCTTTTGCTGTGCAGAAGCTTTCTATTTTGATGTAGTCCCATTTGTTTATTTTGCCCTTAGTTTCCTTTGCCCTAGGACCGTGGTCAGCAAACTGCAGCTCGCGAGCCGGCTCTTTGGCCCCTTGAGTGTGGCTCTTCCACAAAATACCATGGCCTGGGAGAGTCTATTTTGAAGACGTGGCATTAGAAGTTTAAGTTTAAAAAATTTGGCTCTCAAAAGAAATTTCAATCATTGTACTGTTGATATTTGGCTCTGTTGACTAATGAGTTTGCCAACCACTGCCCTAGGAGATGTATCTGCAAACATATTGCTACAAGAGATGTCTGAGATTTTGCTGCCTATGGTTTTGTATAGGATTTTTATGGTTTCATGTCTTACATTTAAGTCTGTTATCCATTTTGACTTTATTCTTGTGTTTGATGTAAGTTGGTGATCTAGTCTCATTTTTTGCATGTACCTGTCCAATTTTCCCAAAACCATTTATTGAAAAGACTGTCTTGACTCCATTGTATGTACTTGCCTCCTATGTAAAATATTAATTGAGCATAATGGCTTGGGTTGATTTCTGGGGTCTCTGTTCCATTGATCTATATGTCTGTCCTTGTGCCAGTACCAGGCAATTTTGAGAATAGTGGCTTTGTAGTATAAATTGATATCTGGTATTGTGATCCCTTCAACTTTGTTCTTCTTTCTCAAGATTGCTGCAGCTATTTGAGATCGTTTTTGGTTCCATATAAATTTTTGGAGTATTTGTTCTAGATCAAATATGCCATTGGTAATTTAATAGGGATTGCATTGAATCTGTAGAGTGCTTTGGGTAGTGTGGACATTTTAGTGATATTAATTCTACCAATCCATGTACATGGTATATTCTTCCACTTGTTTATATCTTCCTCTATCTTTTTTTTTCAACATCCTGTAGTTTTTTGAGTAAAGTCTTTTACCTCCTTGCTTAAGTTTATTCCTAAGTATCTTACATTTTTGTTGCAATGGTAAATGGGATTGTTTCTTTAGTTCCTCTTTCTGAGAATTCATTATTGGTGCATAAAAATGCCATCAATTTCTGAGTGTAATTTTGTATCCTGCTACATTGCTGAATTTGTTTATTAAATCTAGTAGTTTTTTTGGTGGAGTCTTTAGGGTTTTCTATGGACAATATCATGTCATCTGTGAATAATGAGAATTTTACTTCCTCCTTTCCAATGCAGATGCCTTTTATGTTTTCTTCTTGTCTAATTGCTGTGGCTAGTACTTCCAGTACTATTTTGAATAAGTGTGGTGAAAGTGGACATCCTTGTCTTGTTCCATTCTTAGGGGAAATGGTTTTAGTTTTGTCCATGAGTATGATGTTGGCTGTAGTTTGTCATATATGGCTTTTATTATGTTGAGTTATGATCCCTCTATTCCCACTTTGTTGAGAGTTTTTTATCAAAAATGGGTGTTGGATTTTATCAAATGCTTTTTCTAGGTCTATTGATATGATCATGTGATTTTTGTCTTCCAGTTTCTTTATGTGATGTATCACGTTTATTGGTTTGCGAATATTGTACCAGCCTTGCATTCCTGGAATAAATCCCACTTGGTCATGGTGTATGAACTTTTTAATATATTGCTGGACCCAACTTGCTAATATTTTGTTGAGGATTTTAGCATTGGATACTGGCCTATAATTCTCTGTGTAGCATCTTTATCTGACTTTGGAATTAGGATAATGCCAGCCTTATAAAAAAAAAAAAACAAAAACCCTTGGAAGTGTTCTTTCCTCTTGAATTTTTGGAACAGTTTGGAATAGTTAGTTCTTCTTTGAATATTTGGTAAAACTCCCCATGAAGCCGTCCAGACCAGGGCTTTTGTTTGCTGGGAGTTTTTTTATTACTGCTTCAATTCCCTCAATTGTTATTGGCCTATTCAGGTTTTCTGATTCTTCCTGATTCAGTTTTGGAAGATTGTATTTTTCTAAGAATTTGTCCATTTCATCCACATTGTCCAGCTTGTTGGCATATAGTTGCTCATAATATTTTCTTACAATACTTTGTATTTCTGTGATGTCAGTTGTTACTTCACCACATTTGTTTTCTGATTTTAATTACTTGGTTCCTCTCTCTTTGTTTCTTGGTGAGTCTGGCTAAAAGTTTATCAATCTTATTTATCTTTTCAAAGAACCAGCTCTTGGTTTCAGTTATCTTTTGTATTGTTTTTTAGTCTCTATGTCATTTATTTCTGATTTAATCTTTATTATTTCCTTCCTTCTATTTACTCTGGTCTTTTCTTATTGTTCTCTTTCTAATTCTTTAAGTTGTAGGGTTAAATAGTTTATTATTAATTTTTCTTATTTTTTGAGGTAGGCCTGTAGTACTATGAACTTCCCTCTCAGGACTGCTTTTGCTGTGTCCAATATATTTTGGGTTGTTGTGTGTTCATTTTTATTTTTTTCCTGGAATATTTTTGTTTCTTTCTTGATCTCATTATTGATAATCCATTCATTGTTTAATAACATGCTATTTAGCCTGCATGTGTTTGAGTGTTTCTGAGTATTTTTATTTTAGTTGATTTCTAATTTCATTCCACTGTGATCTGAGAAGTTGCTTGATATGTTTTCTCAAGTTTCTTGAACTTGTAAGAGACTTGTTTTGTGTCCTAACATATGATCTTTGAGAATGGTCCATGTGCACTTGAGAAGAATGTATATTCTGCAGCTTTGGGGTGAAATGTTCTACAAATGTCAATTAAATCCATCTGATCCAGTGTGTCATTTAGAGTCACTGTTCCTTGTTAATTTTGTCTGGAAGATCTAACCAGTTAGCAGGCTGTTGAAGTCCCCTACTGTGACTGTATTGCTGTCTATCTCTCCCTTAAAGACCTCCAGAAGTTTTTTTAAAATATATTTAGGTGCTCCTATATTGGGTGTGTATATGTTTACCAGGCTTATATTCTCTTGTTGGCTCGATCCTTTTAATATTATGTAGTGACCTTTATTCTCTCTTGTGATGGCCTTCATTTTGAAGTCTATTTTGTCAGATATGAGTATTATTATCCCAGCTTTCTTTTTGTTTCTATTTGCATGGAAATTTTTTTCCATCCCTTCACTCTCATCCTGTGTGAGTCGTTTGTCTGAGGTGGGTCTCTTGTATACAGCATATATTTGGGTTATGTTTTCATATCCATTCAGCTACCCTATGTCTTTTGATTAGAGCATTTAATCCATTTGTATTTAAGGTTATTAAGGTACTTATTTAGTGCCATTTTAATTCCTTGTACCTATGTTTCTCTCACTACATTTCTTCTTCTCATTACAACAGTTCCTTTAGCATTTCTTTCAGTGCTGGTTTGGTGGTGATAAACTTCTTTAGCCTTTTTTTTTTTTTTTTGTCTTGGTCTCTGAGAAGCAAAAGCAATGTCACACAAAAATATCTCTATAGCAAAAATTTACATTCATTAGGAAAACACCTGTTTAACTTTAGAAAAAGTTTTCTTTTCTCCCCCCTAAATTTGTAAAAATAACCTATCAATTCTATTTTCACTGATTAGCAGGTAGATATCTATAACAATTGGAATTTTTTGTCTTATACATAAATTATTCAATATATAAGCTTGAAAAATACTTTGTATAAATAACTAATAATTACAGCATGAAAACTTTTCTAATATTTCTACAATGTGCAAAATGAACAGGTCTCATTTCTCTTTTTTATTAAAAATAATGCTTGTCAATGTCAGCATGAAAGCAATAGGTCATTTAAAGAGTGCTGTGGGTTAGTATTTTTAAATGGCTATTGAGTTTAAAACTCCGTATTAAAATACATTTCATTGCCCAGCTGCTGTGGCTCAGTTGATTGTCATTTCATGCACCAACAGGTTGCCAGGTGGATTTCTGATCAGGGCATATGCCCGGGTTGCAGGCTCCATCCCAATAGGGGCTGTGCAGAAGGCAGCCAACTCATCGATGCTTCTATCTCCCTCTTCCTCTCTCTCTCTTAAAAAAAAAAATCATTGAAAATCACCTTTATTTCTTCTTAGGAGGCAGTATGCTCATAAAAGATTTGCAAACTCCATCTGTTGTAATTCTGCCTTTGACATTTTAAAGAATGTCCAAATTAATGTGGAATGGATCATAATAGAGAATAAAAATGCTTAAAATATTTTATATCTAGAAAATCAAATAGGACAATCTACATCATATACAGAGCATGCAAGTATCATATAGAACATAACATAAATGTGTACCTACCTATAAATACCTTTTGGCTGGTGAATTGATTTTGCATTTGTCAAAAGAAGACATTTTTTATTGTACTATTTGGAAAGCTAATTGATCTAGTTTGGGCTTATTTTTATACTCTTTAATTTTCAAAAACTAGTAGAACCTCGATTTTTGAGAATCCTCTCACATCAAATTAAAAAAAAATCAATTGTTATGATTCTAGAACCTAGAATTTTTTCTTAAGGTTATCAATGATTAAGCGTATTAGTCTAGCTTTGAGCTGTCCAAATTGCAGCATAAATAACATGTGGAATTTAAAATTTTTCAGTACACTAAAATAAGTAAAAAGAAACTAGTGAAATTAATGATATTTTACTTAATATATCCAAAATAATATACTGTATTTCAACATGTAATCAATAGTTTTTATTTTTATTAAATTTATTGGGGGTGACATTGGTTTATAGGATCATATAGGTTTCAAGAGTGGATTCTTATGTTACAAGATTTATATATTTTACTGTGTGCCCACCACCCAAAGTCAAATGATAGTTTTAAAAATTGAGTTATTTTATTTTTTTGACCACACTAAGGGCTTTAAAATGCAGTGTGCATTTACACTATAGCGCATCTCAATTTGGACTAACCACATTTCATTTGCTCAATAGCAATATGTGACTAGTGGCTATGCATTTATAGGCCATCTCTTAATTATTTACAAGCAAAGAGATCTCTTAGAAATGAAGACATCCCTTGGCTCTGTTTTTTCTTTTCTTTTGTCCCGTAGGAATTATGTAATTTTATTTATTAATTAACTAGAGGCCCCGTGCAGGAAATTCGTATACTCGTAGGGTCCCTAGCAGCTGCCAGCTGCCAGCCGGGGCCTCCCTCCCTTACCCCGGCCCGCCCCACCCCCTGGTCGAACTCCCAGATGACCTCCCTGTCAAGGGGACAATTTGTATACTATGCTTTTATTATATAGGATATACATGATTAAAAGTTATAGAAACAGCAAACAGTTCAAAGCAATCTTCCTCCCAGTGTTTTTCTTCTAGCCTCCCTAGTCCTTTTCCTGGAGGCAAAATATTATTACCAGTTTATTGTATATTCTCCCAGAGCTGACTTTATTTTTTTTTAATTTACAGTTGTGGCACACTTTTTTTAAAAACATATTTTATTGATTTTTTACAGAGAGGAAGGGAGAGGGATAGAGAGTTAGAAACATTGATGAGAGAGAAACATTGATCAGCTGCCTCCTGCACACTGGGGATGTGCCCACAACAAGGTACATGCCCTTGACCAGAATCGAACCTGGGACCCTTCAGTCCGCAGGCTGATGCTCTAGCCACTGAGACAAACCAGTCAGGGCTAGGTGTGGCATTCTTATACATACTGTTCTGCAGCTTGCTTTATTTCATTAAATTAGTTGGAGATATTTTAATCTGAAAATATAGATTGTTTCCTTTTGCTATTGAAAAAGATTGTGCATACATCATTTAACATATATATGAGCATACTTGCTAGGTAAGTTTCTGAAACTAAAGGGTCAAAAAAAGTTCCAATGATATTCTGTAGATGTTGCTAAATTGTCTTCCATTGTATTAGTATCAATTTTGACTCCCAAGAACCATGCAAGAGAGTGTCTGTTTCACTAAATGTTAGTCAACATAGTGTATTATCAAACTTTTCCAACTTCAAAAAAAAATGGAATCTTGTTTGCATTTTTAATTTGTACTTATTTTTATTAGTGATACTGCATATTTTCTAAATATTTAAGAGCCATTTGCATTTCATTTTCAGTGAACTGTCCACGTCCTTTGCTCATTTTTCTATTGGATGGTTGGGGTTTTTGTCATTTTCTATGAGTTTTATATATTAAGAAAAGTTTTATGTGACTTTTAACTTTGCTTATGGGCTTATTTTTGCATGCATAAAATTTTTTAAAAAATATATCTTATTGATTTTTTTACAGAGAGGGATAGAGAGTTAGAAACATTGATCAGCTGCCTCCTGCACACCCCCTACTGGGGATGTGCCTGCAACCAAGGTACATGCCCTTGCTGGAATCGAACCTGGGACACTTCGTCCGCAGGCCAAACCAGTCAGGGCTGCATGCATAAATTTTACTGTACTTTCTAGTATGTTATGCCTTTGAGATTTTGGGTCACAAATAACTTAGTCATTAGATAATTTTTAGACAGTTTTCTTAGACTGCTTTTAATTTAGCGGGGTTCATATTCATATTTTAAATCCATCTAGAATTCATTTTCATATAGGATATAAGGGATAGATTAAACTTTATAATTTTTTTCAGAAAACATTCTGCTAGAATTTTTATTTAGAGTACATTAAATGAATACATTGATTTGACAGTATAAAAGACCATATAGCTTTCTACTTGTTTTAAACTTTTATTCCAATAGATTTTCCACGTTTCTTTTGAAGTATACTTCTGATGTTTTATATATTTTCTTCTATTACTGTATTTTATTCCAGTAACATTTCTGACTGGTTGTTGCTGTTATATATCAAGGCTATTGTTTTTTTTTCTTCAGCTACTTTATTGAATTCTGATCAATTCTAACAGTTTTTTCAGTTGATTCTCTTGGTAGACCAGTGTACAATCTTATTATCTGCAAATAATGATAACCTTAGTGTTGCTTCCCAGTGTTAATATCTTATTTCTTCTTCTGTATCATTTGTCTCAGTTAGTAAGCAATGTAAAAATCCAGTGGGCTTTTTAATAGCCCAGAGGCAAAGTAATCTTGATTTTTTTAAAAAAAAACTTACATTCTTAAAATATATGTAATGAGGAAAACTGTGGAAAAATAAGGTATAACTATATCACGAACGGGGCAGCATTTACTTTATCTAATGGATTATTAATGTATTTCAGTGCCCATTTCTTCCTGTTCTTTCTATCATTTGGACTTTGAAATCTCCATCAGTATTGGTCTAAAAATGTTTAAATGAATGAATGAAGAAATAATCATAAGATGGGCACATTTATATCAATCTAGTGAAACTGATTGAATGCTTACTTTATACTAAGCACAAACATGAACAGAGTAGAGTCTTCTTAAGGAGTTTACAGTCCAGTAAGAGAGTAAAATACAATTGAGTATGATATGTTTACTGTAGACCTTATGAAACACAATGGAAACAGTATAGAGTTGGGAATGTTTAATCCTCTTGGAAAACTGGAGGAGGAATCCTAGGGGATATGATATCTGAGAAAGTTTTAGAGGAATGCAGAAGAGTCTCTGGGCAAATTCGGGGACTAAGAAGACATGCTGGGCAGACAACAGTATCATAATATTTGTAAGTTGCTGTTATAGTTGGACTATAAACTGTGAGAGGAAGTAGAAGGAGAGAAAAATAGAGACCTGCATATGAAAACCCATTTATATTAGGCAGGAATTCTCAATAGAAGTGGGCAGCCAGGGCTGTAGAAGAAAACATAGATTCACCTAGAAAGGGCATTTTATAAACTACACTTTTCATCCCTGTCTGATCCGCTGGGATGTAAACACTAAAGGCAGTCTGCCTTATCTTTCAGGTGTGTTTGAGTAAAAGAGTTTGAGAACTACTAATGCAAGTAGTATAAAGCCAGTAACCTGTATTAAGGAGGACATGACATCAGATTGCATTTTAGGACCTTCTCTTTGATAACAATTTGAAGGAGCCTTGGGGACTGGCGAGGACAGGCTGGGCTAGGAGAGAAACCCTTTAAAAAACTACTGCAATGGATAATGAACCAAGAAAACGTAAAGCTGGCTACCAAATGTCAGTGAAGAAAATTCAAGGAATAAAGAAAATAGAATTGATAGCTTAGCAAGTGATTTACTATGTAAGGCGCTTGAGAAGACTGAAAGGAGGTAGTCTTTCTCCACTGTTCTTAGCATTTTGACACAAAGAATTATTTGGGAAAGAAGTGGATAATATTTACTAATGTAGTATGACCTTCCCACATGAGCTGGTGATTTTGATCATCTTCATTTTCTATGACCATAACTATGGCAATGGCAATTGCTGGGAAGACAAGAGTAATCATTTTTAAAAAATACATTTTATGATTTCAGAGAAGAAGGGAGAGGGAGAGAGAGATAGAAACATCAATGATGAGAGAGAATCCTTGATTGGCTGCCTCATGCATGCCCCCTACCAGGGATCAAGACTGCAACCTGGGCAACCCAGGCATGTGCCCTGACCAGGAATTGAACCCCGACCTTCTGGTTTATAAGTCAATGCTCAATCACTGAGCCACGCTGGCCAGGCAAGAGTAATCATTTTTTGATCAGCTACTGGCCTTCCATGAAAATGAGTATCACAATTTACTATGTCTAAGAATTTCAATACTATTAACAACGTGCTAATTCTCTAAGATGCATTATTCAAGTTGGATATGTATTAATGCACTTTCATTTTTGTCTCCGTGCTCTTTAGAATTCACTCCGAGGGCAGCCTTGTGGATGGCCCCGAAGCAAGCCTGATGGAACAGGATAGAACCAACCATGTGGAGGGCAACAGACTAAGTCCATTCTTGACACCATCTCCTTCTCCCATCTGCCAGACAGAACCTCTGGCTATAAAGCTCCAGAATGGAAGCCCATTACCAGAGAGACCTTATCCAGAAGTGAATGGAGACACCAAGTGGCAATCTTTCAAAAGTCATTATGGAATACCCCATATGAAGGGCAGCCAGAAGAGTCGTGTAAGCCCGGACTTTATACAAGAAGGCAGAGGGTATTCCAAGTGTTTGCAGAATGGAGGGATAAAACGCACAGTTAGTGAACCTTCTCTCTCTGGGCTCCATCAGAACAAGAAGTTGAAACAAGACCAAAAGGCCAATGGAGAAGGAAAGGACTTCGGGGAAAGCCAAGAAAGAAATCCAGGCAAAGGCAGCAGTCAACCAAATGTCTCCGATATGAATGACAAGAGAGAATCTGTGAGCTCTGTGGCCCCAGAAAATGCAGTTAAAGATATCACCAGTTTTTCAACACACAACTCCAGTGGGTCTGAAAATGCAGAGCATCAGATTCTGAATGAGCAGGAGGGCAAAGATGCGAACTACCATGACAAGAACATTGTATTACTTCTTAAAAACAAGTCAGTGCTAATGCCTAATGGTGCTACAGTTTCTGCCTCTTCCATGGAAAACACACATGGTGAACTCCTGGAAAAAACACTGTCTCAATATTACCCGGATTGTGTTTCCATTGCGGTGCAGAAAACCACATCTCACATACATGCCATTAACAGTCCGGCTACTAATGAGTTGTCCTGTGAGATCACTCACCCATTGCATACCTCAGGGCAGACCAATTTCCCACAGACCTCGAACTCTGAGCTGCCTCCAGAGCCAGCTGCAGTTATGACTGAGGCCTGTGACGCTAATAATGTCAGTAAACCAGCTGCAATGCTAGGTACCTGTTCCTTTCAGAAACCAGAACAACAAAAACCAGTTTTTGAGATATGCCCATCTCCTGCAGAAAACGGTAACATCCAAGGAACCACAAAGCTAGTAGCTGGTGAAGAATTCTGTCCAGGTTCCAGCAGCAATTTGCAGGCTCCTGGTGGCAGCTCTGAACGGTGTTTCAAGCAAAATGAAATGAATGGTGCTTACTTCAAGCAAACCTCAGTGTTCTCTAAGGATTCCTTTTCTGCCACTATCACACCACCACCATCAAAATTGCTTTTGTCTCCCCCTCTTCCTCTTCCAGAGGTTCCTCAGCTTCCTTCAGAAGGAAAAAGCACTCTGAGTGATGGTGTTTTGGAAGAACACCATCACTACCCCAACCAAAGTAATACAGCTCTTTTAAGGGAAGTGAAAATAGAGGGTGAACTGGAGGCACCACCATCCCAGAGTCCTAATCCACATACACATGCATCCAACCCCTCTCTGACACTTCCAGAAAGGCTTCAGAATAATTGTGTTAACAAGAATGACATACGGACTCCAGGGACAATGACTGTTCCATTGTGTCCTGAGAAAGCAAGACAAATACCAGAACATCCCAAGCATAACCCACCCATTCTTGGTAGCAGTGGAGTTCCACAGGACCACTGCCAGCCGCTGATGGGGCACAAAGAACAGGAGGTTCTGAAGGGTCAAGATAAGCGACAAACACTCGATCTTGTGCTCCCAACACAGCCCCATCTGAAACCAGGATGGATCGAATTGAAGGCCCCTCAGTTTCATCAAGCAGAATCCCATCTAAAATATAAAGCACCACAGCGGTCAGTGCTTCAGTATCAGTCCAACTCCTCCAGTCAAATGACCTCCAAACAATACACTGGAAATTCCAACATGCCTGGGGGGCTCCCAGGGCAAGCTTGCACCCAGAAAATGATGCAGCCAGAGCAGAGGCCACAAAGGTACCAACTTGAGATGAATCATGGGCAGTCTCAAGGTACAGTGGACCAGCATCTCCAGTTCCAGAAACCCTCACTCCAGGTGCACTTCTCCAAGACAGACCCTTCCCCTGAAGCTCACATGCAGTCAGTGTGCACCCCTAGGTTTCATTTTCAACAAAGACCAGACTCCGAAAGTAAGAAACTCACGCCCTCACCATTGAAGCAGCACTTGAATCAACAGGCTTCAGAGACTGAGCCATTCTCAAACTCACATCTTTTGCAGTGTAAGTCTCATAATCAGGCAGCACAAACACAGACCCCCCAGAATTCACATCTCCCTCAAAACCAGCAGCAACAGCAAAAATTACACATGGAGAATAAAGAACAAATGCCTCATACTTTTTCTCATCCCCAAGGCAACAGTGGTCAGCAAAGAGAAGGATCATTCTTTAGCCAGATTAAAGTGGAGGAATGCTTTCATGGTGAAAATCAGTATTCAAAATCAAGTGAGTTTCAGACTCATAATACCCAAATGGGATTGGAGCACATACAGAACATGAACAGCAGAAATTCCCCTTACGGTCATATCTTGAAGTCAAATGCAAGCAAAGTACAGATTTCTTGTTCAAACAACATTCACCCAGCTTCAAAGAATACAGAACAGACTTTACACCCTGAACATTTTTCTGGAAACAAGACCCAAAACTTGCATCACATGCAATATTTTCCAAATAATGTGACTACAAAGCAAGGTGGTCTTCACAGGTGCTTTCAAGAACAAGGACAGAAGCCTCAGCAGGCTTCCGTCCTCCAGGGATATAAAAGTAAAAACCAAGATTTGTCTGGCCAACAAGCTGCACAACTCGCTCAGCAAAGGTACCTGATGCACAACCAAGCAAACGCTTTCGCTGTGCCTGAACAAGGAGGAGGTCACATTCAGACCCCGCCCCAGAAGGACATTCAAAAGCACGCTGCTCTGAGATGGCACCTCTTACAGAAGCAAGAGCAGCAGCAAAACCAGCAAGCCCAAACTGAGTCTTGCCACAATCAGGCACACAGGCCAATTAAGGTTGAACCTGGATCCAAGCCCCATGCCTGTATGCACCCCAAGTCAGCACAGCCAGAAAACAAAATGTGGAAAAAGATAACTAAGCAAGAGATTCCACCCCTCAGCTGTGATAATGTGCAGCAGAGGAGCATTCTTGAGACCATGGAGCAACACCTGAAGCAGTTTCAGGTCAAATCATTATTTGACCATAAGGCTCTTACTCTCAAATCACAGAAGCAAGTAAAAGTTGAAATGTCAGGGCCAGTCACAGTTTTATCTAGACATACCACTGCTGCAGAACTCGATAGCCACACCCCAGCTTTAGAGCAGCAGGCAACTCCTTCAGAAAAGACACCAACCAAAAGAACAGCTGGTTCTGTTCTCAATAATTTTTTAGAGTCACCTTCCAAATTACTAGATACGCCTATAAAAAATTTATTGGATACACCTGTCAAGACTCAATATGATTTCCCATCATGCAGATGTGTAGGTAAGTGCCAAAAATGTTCTGAGACACATGGTGTTTATCCAGAATTAGCAAATTCATCTTTAGATATGGGATTTTCTTTCTTGCTTGCTTTCTTTTTGTCTGGCAGCAATTTTTAAAGGCTCATAAAAATCTGAAGCTTACATTTCTTGTCTTTGAATTACAAATGCTTGTGCTGTGCAAGAAAGAACTTCACTTACATTCAGTTTTTTTCAAAATATTGACACAATTGTGCATGTTCATTTTTCTCTGTATTCAAACCCTTTAAAATATAAAGCTATCTGCTATAGATTAATCAATCTTATTTGCCTTTATAAATAATTTTCTGGAGAGACAGCTAGGCAGTAAAAACATCTATTAAAATGAGAAAAATAACTGTCATATGCAAACTAGTGTAGAAGCTTTTAAAATTTTTTAATTCGGGGTTGAAGGTATTAGTTTTACAAGGCTAATTTCTATAAGGGAGAAATTATCTTCAGTCTTGGTGAGTTGGGGGAAATTGTAATGCTTGAAGTTCTGAATATTCATGAAGTTGCCCTTTCTCCATTTATATACTTGAAATATTGTGTGATTTATATTCATTTTGATTCTATTTTCTCTTTAAAGTTTTACCTTTTTTATAAATATATATAATTTCCTATTTTTGAAACCAACACCTTTTTGTTAAAATTCAAGACACGTGACAGGTCTGTTGGAATAAGGAAACATTTTGCTGATGGATGCAGATTTCATACATATATGTGGAGATCCTAATCATAGCTATTTAGCGTGGGTACAGTAGAAGACATTTGAAAAAAACATGTCAAACGAATGTGGCTAGTGGTCCACCCACCCTATGTTATTCCTCTTACGATGGGACACACTGCATCTCATAGGCAATGGAGGGAGGATGCCTACTGTCCCTTCGTGTGTGGTCAGGATTCGGTTGCCTCACTGGGCTAAGTGCCGCACACGTCATAGATAATATTGGGTAAGTTATAACCACCTTCACTCCCTTCTCCCATCATCCCAACCCTTTTCTCCCCCACATTCCATCTCTGACAGGAGCCTCTGCCTTTTACCTGACCCACTCTCCAGTATTTTTTCACTTCAAACATTGTTCTAAAGTATGTACAAACATGGGTCTGGCGTCAGTGTTTTTAATTTCAAAACAGAGTGATTAAATGTTGTAGGAGACAAGAGGAGAAGAAGGTATCTTGACAATAAACTGAGCAATCTCCTAGGGGCGAGATAAGATAGGAAATTATATTCTAATCTTTCAACATCCAAGTAGCAGGCAGAATTCCAGTTAGCTGAAAAAAAATTTTTTTTTTAGTTTACAAAACTAATTGTAGTTGATATTACGTATAATATATTATAATTTCCACACTTTTTCTTGTTTGGTTCCATGCATGTGGTATAAAATAATTTCTTAGCCCATATCTGAGATATAATTTAATGTATTTTTATCCAACAGCCAACATATGCATATACTTAATTATTTCACACATTTTCTAATAAATGACTCCCTCAATTTACTCATTCGGAAAAAAAATAAATGTGTAAAGTCACATTTAGGGCCCTTAATGTGCAGTTGGGGGATAAGCTTTGTGGATGTAGCCTTTATATTTAGTATAATTGAGGTCTAAAATAATAATCTTCTATTATCTCAACAGAGCAAATTATTGAAAAAGATGAAGGTCCTTTTTATACCCATCTAGGAGCAGGTCCTAATGTGGCAGCTATTAGAGAAATCATGGAAGAAAGGTAATTAACGCAAAGGCACAGGGCAGAGTAACGTTTATCCTTTTGTATATGTCAGACTTTTTCCAGCTTACACACATACAAAGCAGTAAACAATTGTAAATTGAGTAATTATTAGTAGGCTTAGCTGTTCCAGGGTTGCCAATCCTACACACTGTGCTATTCACCAGAGAGTCACAATATTTGACAGGACCAAGAGTCTGCGAGCTGGCACAGGCTGCCCACTTTGACATGGGTGCCAGAAAACCCAGGCAGGAGCAAGAATCATCCTGCCTGCCAGGCACAAGGGTGCTGGCACAAGCTGCAGAGAGAGGCCCCACTGTGGCTCTCCCACTGGGCGATAAAGTGTCAAAGAGGAAGAGGGGGGACGTGTGGTTTAAGAAAGGAACCCGCTGAGTTAAATTCACCTAGAATTGTAAAGGCGTAGTCCTCTCTAAGGAAGTTGTCCCCAGTCTGAGCAAAGGGCAAGTGTGATATACTGAACAGAAATAGAGACATTCTATTTATAGTTGCATTTTCTTTTTTGCTGTCAGTCACAGGTATGCAAGTACTTACCTGCATCTACCGTTACTCCTGCATGTAGAAGACTCTTAAGAGCGAGATACTCAATGCAGAGAGACATTCATATAGGTGTCCACAGCTCTTGAGCTGTTACTATGCTAGGATGCCTTTTCTCTAAGAGGTAGGCAGTGTTATCATTGAAATACATTAGGAGACATTCTGGGCAGCAAGGACATATTTTGCATCATTCTTGCCCCATTTCCAAATTAGCATGTAGAAATGTACTAATCATCTAGTACCCCTTTTTTTTATTTATTAACAAGTAGTAAGTAGTACCTTGGTCAGAAGGGAAAACATAATCTATTTCTAAAACTATCCTATATTCTCAGTATTGCTGGGTACTAGTTATTTGTCAGCTTCCTTTTTAAAAATGTGAGATTCTTTGAGGAACAGTTATAACTAAAATCTATTATGATTCCCTATGTTTAAAATAGCTAAATTTAGTTAAGGACAAAAATAAAATAGTATATATCTTAGAAGACTGAATTTAGCAAACTTAAAAAAGTCTTGTGCTTTGTGAAATCATGTATAAAACTAAGTTTTCCCATTATTTGCACCCAACATATAATTTTGAAATAGTAAATTACAATTATCAGTATATTTTGATGCTGAAGAAAAACAAGGCTTAAAGTCTATTATCTAGTTTGCTTGGCATAAACTTTAAAAAATAAATAAAACATTTATTTCTCTGGATGTGGTAATAGAGTAAAATTACACTCAAATGTTCAATATTTTGGGTGTCTTTTAGGTCCATTTGCTAACTTTATGTGTGTGTGTTTCTGTGGATTTCTTTAAGGTTTGGACAGAAGGGTAAAGCTATTAGGATTGAAAGAGTCGTCTATACTGGTAAAGAAGGCAAAAGTTCTCAGGGATGTCCTATTGCCAAATGGGTAAGTGTGACTTGACAGGGCTTTTAGTCTTCAGTTCTGGGCATTTTCATTCATTAAATTTAACCCTGAAAATTGTAACCCAGATCAAAGAGTTATTGATACCAGTTAAAAGTAATATTGTTTATATTTATTTTATCATGTGTTATATCTTAAGAAAAAGTCAGATTAGTTTTATAATCATATACTAACCATATTTAATTGAAAGAATTGAATGGTGAGGAGGAGGTCCATTCAAGTACCTGCTATAAGTATAATTCTTCCTTTAAATACCTTCATGTCATTTATGAAAACCTTGATCTTTATGAAAAAGACCTGCATGTCTTCCCTCTAGCTCTGGCTTTAATTCAGGGAGCATTGCCCCAACTCTACTGGGTATACAGTAGTCAGCTAAACATTGAGCAGTTTTTCACCTCTCCCAGTTCTGAGCCCAGGGTAAACCCCCACTTTGTACATGGGCAACAAAAGGCAAGTTGTAGGTGGTGGTAAATGTTGCCCTGTGACCCAGACATGAGAAAATATGCATACATAAATCAATGCTGACATCTGCTGCAAGTGACCCTTGTCTTGTTTTGGTTGGGGTGGGGGGTGTTGGGGTGGAATGGTGACCCGCACAGGTGGTGCGCAGAAGCAGCAGTGAGGAGAAGCTACTGTGTTTGGTGCGGGAGCGAGCTGGCCATACCTGTGAGGCTGCAGTGATTGTGATTCTCATCCTGGTGTGGGAAGGCATCCCCCTGTCTCTGGCTGACAAACTCTACTCGGAGCTCACGGAGACGCTGAGGAAATATGGCACGCTCACCAACCGTCGGTGTGCCCTGAATGAAGAGTAAGTGAAGCCAGGACCTCTCCTCTCCTTCCACTGATAGCAAAGCCTGATCGTTGGTTGGAGGGAAGAGAGTTGAACCTGCATTTTCACATTTATAAAATGGGGGTCAAAATGCCTGCTTCACAGTCATGCAACAGGAGGTTGTGTTTGCTAATATGGACAGCGTGAGATGATTTCATTAATATTCTGTACCTTCGGATAACATAGCCATTAGTTAGGACCAGCTTGCTAAGTGCCTGTACCCACATGAACTCAATCGCACCGTAAACTTGAAAATACTTGTGTATCCACTTGCTACAAAGGACAACTCTTTTGTGTGCCTGGCCATCACATTAGTAAGTATTGACATCACTTGTAAGTGGCAGTACTTGAAACAAAAGAAGTTTGCTGAGAAACTTTGGGATTCCCAGGTGAAGGACCATAATTATGTACGTAGCAAAGTACAAGACCTATAGTAGAAGTTATAGAGAATCAAACCGATTTTGACTTCCATTTAATCCAGTTCATTATTTCCACAATAGTAATCAAAATTGCTTCCATTTTTACTATGTCTAAATATTCGATAATTTAGTGTCTATAGGATATGCATTTTTTTTCCAGGAATATATAAATATTTGGAATAGAAGAACAGGGTTTGCACTTAAATATATTTAGCGCATCCAAGTGTTAGTATGTTTTGTTTTTTTTGTTTATGTTCCTGTTTGTTTTCAACTCCCTCCACTTGCAGGAGAAAGCTTTATTTTTTATTATTCCTCTGCTATGCCATTCCTGTATAATATTCAAAGACTATAGGATAATTCACTAGACTACTCTGAAATCCTACCATGCTTAGTTTACTTACATTTGATTCTAAAATAATTTTGATTTTGCATTTCTTCCTTTAGTCTCCTTTCCCCTGTATCCACCAAACTGCAAAATAGTTTACTGAACTTATGCAAATACTACACTGCTCATTGCAACAACCCATTGCTAACCACATTTTTTTTTGCTATTACTCTAACTGGTATGGTTTTACTAACTTTATCTTAAAATAGGTTCTCTCTCTGGGTCATAAGGGAGTGAACATCAACTATAAATAACCTGTTAAAGAAAGTTATTTTATTCTACATGAAATTGTTACTTGGCTTTCTATGGTAGTTGTAATCCAAAAATATCATGGTATGCACCTCACTGCCATAAATCTACATGGTGAAAGGTCAAAGTTGCTGATTTCAGAACACATGACTCAAACTTACAATGGACTGCTTTAGGTGTAACATACTATTCAGTTTACCCCAACTTCCCTGTTCCTCGTTTAAAAATGTACTTTAGGTGCCTTGAATCAAAAAGGAAATGAAAGTTAAGGCACCTTGAGCTAATTGTTGGTGATAGCATTTTCTTAGGAATTCATTAGCACTGCCTTGTATTTTTAAAGCTGACTTCCTGTTAGACTTGATGGCTTGAACTTCTAAACCAGTGAAGAATTCGTTTAAATTTATTGAGGTATCATGCAACTATATTTGTAATTGATTTAAGTTTCACTAATAGTATACATCTCTGGTATTTTTATATATTTAGTGCATCTAAGTGTTAGTATATTTTGTTAAGGTTTTTCTTTAATTTCTATAAATGCCATTGCCTGAAGTGGAATCGGACATTCTATGTGAAGAACTCTCCTAAAATGTGTTATTTTGCATTTGGAAACCAGAACAATAATTGGGCCAAGGTCTAAGAAAAATTATAATTGGTATTAATAGGAGGTAATTACAAAATTATTAGAACATGTACTTCAAATAGTAAGACATTTTAAAGGCGAATCTGTAAACTTTTGCTTATCTTTGTTTAGTATTTCAAGGTGAAGATAAGTAACTATTTAGATGAAATTTTCACTTTGGGCTATTCTCCAAATAGTAATTCTCCAAAAAAGTATACTTGAGAAACACGATTAATATAGACTCTTCACAACAGAGACTTACTCAGATACACTTTAGAAGTTTCTTCGACCCCATAAAATAAATTTTATCTTTGGCAGAAGTTAAAATTATGATTCTTTGCCAAGAACATAGGATAATATCAAATTGGAGCTGTTGACCCAGTTTAATGTTCAGAGCTGTGTGCACCTCCTCGCTGAGTTCTTACAAGTCCCAGTGCCCACAGCATCATCACCACCCGCTGTGAGTCCAGGAAAGGACTCCAAGCGCTTTCAGTGGGGCAGTCAGAAGCGGACTTCTGCAGCCTCGGAGCCAAAGCAGCTGTTCCTCCTTTAAAGGTTTCCCTTTGAGATTTCCATTTTATGACTCAGCCTGACCAATATGTTTTTGGCAAGTTAGTGTTGTGGGAGTGTACCTGTCACCATAAGAAAGTCAAAGCCAGAAGTGCTTTCTGCCAGGCTGGGTGATGTTAAACTTGTAAAGAAATTTTCTATTACAGACTGGCAGCCGTCAGAGGGGAGGGAGTAAGGGGGCTGGATGAAAAAGGTGAAGGGACTCAGAAAACAAAACCAGCCTCAGAGACAAACAACAGTATGGCAATTAACAGCGGGAAAGGGGGTGGGAGGAGGGAGAAGAGGGTATGGGGGGGATAAATGGTGATGGAAGGAGAGTTGATTGGGGTGGTGAACACACAATACAATATACAGATGATGAATTACAGAATTATACACCTGAAACCTATATACTTTTACTAACCAATGTCACCCCAATAAATTCAATTTATAAAAAGTAACTGCAATTACAGAAATGTGCATTAAATGGAGGTGTGTATTGTAACAAATTCCTATCGGCCCATCACCCAGCTTCAATATTTATCACCATTTTATCAATGCTATTTCATATATTTTCACCACACATCCTACTCCCATCCCCACCCCCCACTAGTGTTTTAAAGCAGAACAGTTACCATATTCTCTCTCCTATGCACATTGCAGTATTGCAGTGTGTATATCTAACAGATAACTTATTTTACAAAGCCTAGTCACGGTGTCATATCAATCACCTTAAAATTTATGGTTTAATGTTTAGACCATGTTCAAATTCCTGAATTGGATCCTGCCCCCCCCCCCAAAAAAAAAAAAATTAAAAGTAAAAAGATATTGAGAAAAGTTAAGTCCACACCTTGCATCTGATTGATGCTTTTGAGTAGAGTAGTCCAAGTTCATGTCTGTTATCTAGCGTCATTGTTAATAGAACTTCTTTCATTCTCAGAAGTGTCCCATTTTGGAAGATAAGTTGTATGATTCATAAGCCTCTTTTTATTTATAATAGTCTCCCTCTCTTTTTTTATGAACTTACTTGTAATAGAAACTATATGATTTGCTCTGTAAAATTTCCCATAGTCTGGATTTGGCTCATTGCACAGTTGTTTCATTTAAAGTGTTCTCTGTCCCTGTATCTTCTGTACACTGGTAATTTGACATACATATACATATATGTGTATATTGGAAAAAATGCTTCATAAATGGTAATGAAGTAATCTTAGTTTTTCTTATCTACCAGGTGGGATGTACATCTGCTTCGATTTGTTTATAGTAATGTTAGGAGTGTTCAGTTAGTTCAGGAGTTGCCATCTTGATTCATCCACCCTGAAGTTTCCCGAAAACTTTCACCAAATGATTTAACGCATCCATTATCATTTCCTCTTTCCAATTCGAGTTTGCAAATTGATATTTTTTCTTATTCTCTGATGTATAAATGTCAGTGTTATAAACATTTAATTTATCTTGCTAGTTTTTCTATACTTGCATAAGTTTAAATATCCAAATGGTAAACCAAAAGGTTTAAAATGTTTTTAAAAATCAGTTATGCAAATGAATTGTTTATTACAGTTGCTCTACTGATTTATCATTTAACCATGAGCCAAACACTGTGTAATATTAAAGTGAAGATGGTATGTGTTAATTCTAACAATATTTGAAAGACCCCTATAGAAATAAAAATGCCTTTTAGTAGCCACTTCAAGTAGGAAATCACCTTGAAGTCATCCCAACTTGTTATATAGGGATGTTTTTGTTTGTTTGTTTTTACATTGACTTTCTTCTTCTATTCTTTTATTTTCCCAGTTTTTTTTTTATTTTAAGAAAAATGATTTTTAAATATAATAATGTTACATACAATAAACCTTAATATTTCAAGAAAAACTATCTTAAATATAATAATGTTACATGCAGTAAACATTAATATCTCAAGAAAAATGATTTTAAATACGATAATGTTACATGCAATAAACACCAATTATTCAAAAATGATCTTACATGTAATATTACATGCAATGTACAGAATAAAAAGATTTTAAGTATATTACCAAAACTGTACTAACATAGTATGATATCACAAAAGTTGTAGGAAAAGTCTATTTTGTTATATATGAGTATTGCTACTCCAACTTTTTTTTCTTTTCCATTTGCATGGGAAATTGTTTTTCCATCGCTTCACTTTCATCCTGTGTGTATCTTTTGTTTTGAGGTGGGTCTCTTGTAGACAGCATATAATTGGGTCATGTTTTTTATCCATTCAGCTACCCTACCTTTTCATTGGAGCATTTAATCCATTTACATTTAGGGTTATTATTGAGAGGTACTTATTTATAGCCATTTTAATTCTGTATGGCTAGGTTTCTTGCTCTCTTCTTCTCAGAAATCCCTTATGGCAATCCCTTTAGCATTTCATGTAATGCTGGCTTGGTGGTGATGAACTCCTTTAGCCTTTTTTTTTTTTTTTGTCTGGGAAGCTCTTTATTTGACCGTCTATTTTGAATGATAGCCTTGCTGGATATAGTAATCTTGGTCTCAGATCCTTGCTTTCCATTACCTTTGGTACTTCATGCCATTGAGTACTTCATGCCATTCCCTTCTGGCTTGTAGAGTTTCAGAGAAATCAGGTGTCAGCCTTATGGGAACTCCTTTGTATGTAACAGTTTTCTTTTCTCTTTCTGCCTTTAAGACTCTCTCTCTGTCTTTAATTTTTGGCATTTTAATTATGATGTGTCTGGGCATGGGTCTGTTTGGGTTTTCCCTGTTTGGGGTTCTCTGTGCCACCTGAACTTATGTGACTTTTTCCTTTACCAGGTTAGGGAAATTTTCTACCATTATTTCTTCAAACACCTTCTCTATTCCTTTCTCCCTTTCTGCCTCTTCTGGCACACCTATTATTCTAATATTGTTACGTTTCACATTGTCCCACAGCTCCCTTAAGCTGTCCTGTTTTTTAATTTTTTCTTTTTGGTTCTCTAATTGAGTGATATTTTCAAGTCTGTCTTCTAATTCACTGATTTGATTCTCAGCTTCCCCTAATCTGCTGTGTATTCCTTCCAACGTGTTCTTTATTTGTGTTATGTCATTCTTTATCTCAAGCTGTTCTTTTTTCATAGTTTCTATATCCTTTTTTCATACTGTTGAGCATTTTTAACATCATTACTCTGAACTCTGTTTCAGATAAATTTCTTATCTCTGCTTCATTTATCTCTTCTTCTGGAGAATTCACTAGTTCTTTCATTTGGGGGTTGTTTCTTTGTTTCCTCATTTTGGTTGTGTGTTTGGGTTTGTGACTATGAATTAGGTAGATCCTCTATACCTCTCAACCTCTAGTGCAGGACAGTGTTAAAGACCTTTTCTGAGTAATTGGGTCAGGCAAAGAATCAAAGCCTCCAGAGACCACCTCTGTCTACAGACTAATAGGATGCAGACTTGAATTGCCCCCCAGGCAATCGCCCTCAGGTGTGGGGGAGTTTTTTTCAACAGAGTGGGGCATTTGCTTCCGCCTGGAGGCTAATTGTTGCTTTTAATCTCTTAAGTGGCCTCAGGGCAAGGTGTTTTCCAGTAGGGTGTGTCAACTGTCTTTCCCCCAGGCAAGGCCGATGTCTGTGTGGGAAAGATGTCCTCTGCTGTGTGAGTGAATGACTCAGCCCAGGAAACTTGGGGTTCTGCTTTCTGAGCTCTATCCCCCAAGTCCCCAGTCCTGGGTTCTGCTCTCACAGCTCCAGTCCACATCACCCTCCCTCTGCCAGAGCACAAGGTGGGTGGCTCCATAGGGAATTTTTGTGCGTTGGCCCTTCAAGAGGGTGCCCGAACTTTCAGCTGTCACTCCCTGGCAGACAGCACCCCACTGCTTTTCACAGCTAGATGTTATGTGGGTGCCCTCCTCAGTTTGGTGCTTTCTGCTGGGGAGCCGAGCTTTGGGATTAGATCCCAGAGTTCTCAGTGGCACCCCCTGTCTCCCCCTCCCCTCCCCCCCCCCGCCCTCCCACACACACAGTTGAGATATCTCTCTGGGACTTCAGTTGCCGTCTGTGGGTGCCTGACCAGCCCTTTCATGTCTCCGTCCCTCCTACCATTCTCTATGAGGTCTCCACCTTCAGTCCTTGGGTTTCAGGGTTCTCTCTTATGAATTTTCCATTGATTATTCAGGAAGCCTTTCTGTATTTTAGGATGTTTTTGAGAGGTAATTCACATTCCATAAAATTCATCCTTTTAAAGTACAATTCACTGGTTTAGTATATTCACAAAGTTGCACATTTTCATTACTCCTAAAAGGAAACCCCATACCCATTAGGCAGTCACTTCCCATTCTCCTCTCCCCTAAATGTCAACCACTAATCAACTTTCTTCTATATAGATTCACCTATTCTAAGCATTTCATATTAGTGGAATCAGAATAATTGGCCTTCCTGTCTGGTATTTTTTACTTTGCATAATGTTTTAAAGGTTCATCCATATCATAACATTAATCAGTACTTTATTTCTTTTTATGGCTGAATTGTCCACTGTGTATATATACCATATTTTCTTTATCCAGTCTTCAGTTAATGGAAGTTTGGGTTGTTTTCACTTTTGCATATTATCAATAATGCTGCTATGAATACCCATGTGCAAGTTTTTGTATGGACATATGTTCTCATGAGAAAATATATGTAGGAGTGGCACTGTTGGCCATATGGTAATTATAATGTTTAACTTTTTGAGGCACTGTCTTTTTTCCAAAGTAGCTGCACCATTTTTTATTCCTCTCAGCAACATATGGAGGTTTCACTGTCTCCACATCCTCACCAAAACTAGTTATTGGCTTTTGTTTGTTAAGACAAAAGAGGGTATTTTTCCATTGATCTTTTAGAGAGAGTGGAAGAGAGAGGGAAAGACAGAGAGAAACATTGATGTGAAAGAAACACATCAATTGGTTGCCTCCTGCATGTGCCCTGACCAAGGCCCATGTGGCGGGGGCGGTGGGGGGGGGGGGGGGGGGGCGTGGAGGAGCCCTGCAAGCAAGGTATGGTACATGCCCTTGACCGGAATCGAACTTGGGAACTTTTGGTCCACAGGCCAACACTCTATCCACTGAGCAAAAGCAGCTAGGACTTATCTTTTTTTATGACAGCCCTCCCAGTGGGTATGAAGTGTATCTCATGAATTGGATTTTCATTTCCTAATGACTAATGATGTCAGGCATTATTTCATGTGCTTTTGGCCATTCGTGTTTACTTAATTTTTTGTCATTTTTAAATTGTTTTTTGAGTTGTAAGAGTTAATATATTCTGTACTAGAACTTTATCATATATATGGTTTGCAGATATTTTCTGTTATTCTGTAGGTTGTCTCTTTACTTTCTTAATAATGTCCTTGAAGCACCAAAGTTTCAATTTTTAGATCAAATTCATCTATTTTAAATATATTGCTTGTACTTTTACTGTCATATCTGAGAAACCATTGCCTAATCCAAGGTCTTCAATATTTACATCATTGTGGTTTTTTTCCAAGTATTATAGTTTTAGCTCTTACATTTAGGTGTTTGATCATTGTTAATTTTATGACATAAGAGTCCAACATCATTCTTTTGCATATGGCTCTCCAATTGTCTCAGCACTACTTTTTTTTTTAAGATGCTCTTTCTTAGGTGGAGGAAATTTTCTGTTCATAGTTTGTTGAGTATTTTTATCATTAATGAGTGTTGGACTTTTCTCAAATGTTTGTTTCTGCATATAATAAGATGACCATGTGGTTATTGTCCTTTAATTTTAAAAAATATTTTTTATTGATTTCAGAGAGAAAGGGAGAGGGAGAGAGAGAGAAACATCAATGATGAGAATCATTGATTGGCTGCTTCCTGCATGCCCCACACCAGGGATTGAGCCTGAAACTTGGGCATGTGCCCCACCAGGAATTGAATTGTGACCTCCTGGTTCATAGGTCAATGTTCAACCACTGAGCCATGCCAGCCAGGTTATTTTGTTAATGTGGTACATTATATTGATTGATTTTTGTATATTGGACCAACATTGCATTTCTGGGATAATGTATGTGTAATTTTTTTATATGTTGCTGGATTTCATTTGCTAGTATTTTACTGAGGATTTTTTACAACTCTATTGATAAGGGACATTGGTCTGTATTTTTTGTGTGATATCTTTGATTTTTGGTATCAGGGTAATTCTGGCTTCATAGAATGCATTGAGAGGGGTAGAGAGATAGAAACATTAATGAGAGAGAAACATCATCGATCAGTGCCTGCCCCCCTATTGGGGATCAAGCCTGCAACCAGGGAATGTGCCATCACTGGGAATTGAACTGATGTTTTTGGTTCCTGGGTCAATGTTTAATGGCTGAGCCACACAGGCCTGGCTTCAGTTATTTTTTTATCACTATTTGCATAATACCTCTTTTCCCGTTCTTTTATTTGCATCTTTGAAAATAAAGCATGTCTCTTGTAGGCAACATATAATTGGATTGTTTTTAATCCAGTTATTTTTTTCAGTTTCTGCCTTTTAGTTGTATTAATCCATATACATTAAATGTAATTACTGATGATGTTGAATTTTGCTGCCAATTTACTATTCATTTCTATATGTCAGAATTTTTTGTTTCTCTGTTCTTTGATTACTGCCTTATTTTGTGTTCAATAAGTATTTTCTATTGTATCATTCTAAATACCTTGTTATTTCTCTTAATGTCATTTAAAGTTATATTTTTGTAGGTTGCACCCTAGAGATTTTGATTAACATCTTAACTTGTAACAACCTAATTTGGAGAAATACCAGTTTAATTACAATGGTATGCAGAAACTTTGTTTCTATATAGCTTCATTCCCTCTTCCTTTGTACTATTATTGTTAAACTTTCATTTTACACATGTGTGTTCATTAACATAGATTTATAATTATTGTTTTATGCAGTTACCTATACATTAGATAGAAGAAAAAAGTTAAAAACAAAAAATACATGATATATTTTCTATTTATCTATGTATTTATGTCTTCACATCCATTCAAGTTACTGTCCTGTGTCCTTTCATTTCAACATGAAAGACTCCATTTAGTATTTCTTTTAGGGTAGTCCTAATAGCAATTTATGCTCTCAGATTATTTATTACTAGAGGCCCGGTGCACGAATTCATGCACGGGTGGGGTCCCTCTGGGTGGCCTGCAGGGATCTGGCCGAAACCCACAGTCCAACACCTCCTGCAGCTCCTACCTGCCACTCCTGCTCATTCCAGCCACACTGTGCCTGCCGCGGGCTCGCGCCCAATCAGTCCTGATCAGGAGAGGCTGGTGCTGCCGCAGCAGGCTCACCAGCCATGAGCCCTGCATCTGGCGCCCTCCGAAGGGGAGTGGCCTGTGGGATAAGGCTGAAACCGGCTCTCCAACATCCCCTGAGGGGTCCTGGATTGCAAGAGAGTGGAGGCCAGGCTGAGGGACCCCACCGGTGCATGATCGCATGATTGGGGCTAGGGAGGGACCAAAGGAGGGCTCCAGGGCGTGTCTGGCCCATCTCACTCAGTCCCGATCGGCCAGGCCCCAGCAGCAAGCTAACCTACTGGTAGAGCATCTGCCCCCTAGTAGTCAGTGCACATCATAGTGAGTGGTTGAGCAGCCTTAGCATATCATTAGTATATTACACTTTGATTGGTTGTTCGGTTGTCCTGCCATTCTGTCTATTTGCATATTACCCTTTTATTATATAGGACTAGTGGCCTGGTGCATGAAATTTGTGCACATTGAAAGGGAATTAATTAGAGGAAATATTTTAATATTGCTATTTGCCCTTTCTCTATAATAAAAGTGTAAGAGATAAAAGGAAATGAGTACAATGTATAGGAAAATAATACATAATTTTATTAATAAACAACAAAATGATATAACAACAATAACAAACTCATAATATAAAATCAACATTGATGCAAATAATGACTGATAAAGTGATTAAACTTATTCTAATATCTCCGTGTATACCACATTAAGAGTGAAAACATTTTCAGAGTGCTTGACTAATTTCCCTTGAGATAAAGTATTTACAACTTTAACTTTAACGGCACATCCTCTTCGAACTCGAGAGAAAGCAACATATAATTGACCATGTGTGAAAATGGGTTCAGGTAGGAATATTCCTACTCTGTCTAGAGTTTGTCCTTGTGATTTATTAATAGTCATTGCAAATGCTGGCATCATGAGAAACTGTTGTCGAATTAATTTAAATGGGAGGCCAGTGTCAGATGAGGACAAATCAATTCTTGGAATCAGAACAACCTCTCCCTCTGCAGATCCTGTTAATACTTCAGCTTCGATAATGTTAGGTAGCAATCTTTTGATAATAAATCTGGTACCATTACAAAGACCCCATTTACTATTAAGATTTCTCAATAGCATAATGATTGCACCGACTTTCAATTTTAATTTATGACACAGCATTCCCGAAGGAGTAATACTATTAAGAAATTCAATGGGAAAACTTTCCTTTTCAGCATCATCTGTTGAGTCAATGGAATCATCACTCAAATAGGTGTGAAAATCTCCATCAAGTATATCCAAAATTTCTTCATTTAATTTTTGAACGTGCTCATTTTTTGGACAAAGAATTGCACGTTTAGATATATTTTTAATATTATCTATAGATATACTATTTCCAAAGGTGGCTTCAATAATAGATCCATTAAAAATCATTTCATGGGGAATTTCAATAATATCCATTCCTAAATGAAAACTGCTATCAAGTTTGCCATCTCCAAGTTTTACTAACCATTCACTATAAGCAGAATCCTCTGATCTCATATTTGTTTTAAGAGACAACTGTCTGAAACACCTCCAAACACTACAGTACTTTAAACTCGTTTGTACTATGGCCAATCGTATAGCATGGCCACACAAATATCCCCTCTGAAAAGGACTTTACCACCAAATGCAACACTCAAATTAGCGCCAGCGAGAGCTTTATATGTATGGCATGTGTGCGAGTCAAAGTTTATTTTTATATTTCCAGTGCGTCATATGTACCGGTTGGTCGGATGGATGGACAAATGTCGGTCACTTAGCCTTTTATCTATACAGATTATGAGCCATGATTTTACCTTTTTAAAAAATTATCCTTTAATACCTCCAAAGCACAATGAGTAAGAATCTGAAGGTTTATGTGGCTTCTATATGGTTTCTAGGACAAAGTTCTTTCCTTTACCCACCACTCACTCCTCTCCTTTTACTCTTGAATGTCAATTCCAACATAACTTTTGTAACACCTCTTGAAAAGGATCCCACCAAGTTTTTAATACTCCCTATGATAAAACTTACAGAAAAATACAGCATGAGACTTTCATTCTCTCACTAACTTCTTCATATAACTGGAATTCCTCAGCCTCTAAAGAATGAAAAAGGAAAATAAAAGTGCCTTCTCTCATTCCAAGGCCTTTCTCAGTCAGGCAACCACAAAAAGAAAGAATAAGCCTACAATTCATGCCATGTAATCTCTATCAGGCATAATTCAAATCAAATCCCATCAGGCAAAGTCTGGGATAATTAAAATGTATAAGAGAACAGTGGTGACCTGGGGGATAACTTATGAAACCTTATCTCCTGCTTTTGCTGACTATTCTTTTTGTTATGCTAGACTCCAAGCCCCGTTCGGGGACCTGGTCAGGCGGCTGCAGGCGCTAACCCATGCCACCTGCCCCGGTCCATGATCCGTGATCAGGGACCTGGGCAGGCGGCTGCGGGCGCTAACGCACGCCGCCAGCCCAGTCGTGATGCGTGATTGGGACCTGGGCAGGCGGCTGCGGGCACTCACCCACGCCGCCTGCCCCGGTCCGTGATGTGTGATCAGGGACCTGGGCAGGCGGCTGCGGGAGCTAACCCACGCCGCCTGCCCCGGTCCGCCATCTTGGCTTGGATCCCATTGGTGGCGGGCGTTGCCCCCTTCCCCCGCCATCTTTGCTGGGTTAATTTGCATAGCACCCTGATTGGCTGTGGGCGTAGTGAAGGTACGGTCAATTAGCATATTGCTGTTTTATTAGGTAGGATAGGAATGCCTTTATTAATTATTGAAGGATAGATTTGCTAAATATAGAATTTCATAGTTGATGGTCTTTTTCTTATTGCACTTTAATATGTCATCCCAGTGCCTTCTGGCCTCTATTGTTTCTGATAAGTTATCAGCTGTTGGAACATCATCTTATTGAACTCTCTTGTATCTTATGAGTTAACTTTTCTTTCTTACTACTTTCAAGATTCTTTCTCTCTTTGGCTTTTAACAGTTTTATTATGTTTTTAGGTGTGGAGCACTTTGAGTTTGCAATTTGGAGTTGGTTGAGCTTCTTGAATGTGTAGATTAATGCTGTTCATCAAATTTAGGAATTTTTTTGGCCACTTTTCTTCAAACAGTATCTCTGCTCCATACTGTCTTACACTCCCTTCCACAGGTCTCTGAGGCTCTATTACTTTCTTTTTCTCAGATTGGCTCATCTCAATTAAGATATCTTTAACTTCTCTCCTCACTACTTTTTCTTTCTCCTGCTCAAATCTGTTGAACTGCTCTAATGGCTTTTTTATTTGTTATTGTACTTTTCAGTTCCAGAGTTGCTGCTTGTCTCCTTATTGTAGTTTCTCTCCCTTTTATTTCATTTATTTAATAAGGCATTGTTTTCCTACTTTTAGTTCTTCAAGCATGGTTTCCTTCAGATCTTTAAACATACTTGAATAGTAATTCAAAGTTTGTCTAGTAGTCTTACTAGTACATCTAGACTTCGTCAGTGACAGCTTCTGTTGACTGCTTTTATTTCTCTATATGGACCATACTTTCTTGTTTTTTGTATGTTTCATAATTGTTTGTTAGAAAAAGACCTTTTTAAGTAATATAACATAGTAACTTTGGAAATTAGATTCTCTTCCAACCTGAGGATTTGTTATTGTTATTGGTGCCATTCTTGTTTATTTTTAGTTTAGTGACTTTTCTGAACTGTTTCTGTAAAATCTGTATTCTCTCTTATAGGCAGCCATGGAATTCTATGTTTGGTTAGCTTAATAGTCAACTAATGGTTAGACAAAGATGTCCTAAGGTGCCTAAAAGCAGTAAGTCTCCCACTCATTGCCAAGGGGCATGCCTTCAACATTCAGCCAGGCAATTTATAGCTCTAAGCATGTACTTAACTTTCTGGTTCCCACGAACATTTTGGGACTTTTTAAAGCCTCCCATGTACATCTCATTTCCAAGCTTTTAAGTTAGCCTCCCCCCCTTCAACTGTTATCTGCCACCTCAGGCAGCCCCAGTATTCAACAATTGCCTCTGACTGTTTTTAGCAAACACCTGTGGGAGGAAAGGCTGTGCACACTAGGTGAATTCAAAGTCAGATCAAATGAAGAAGACATCCTAACTAGTGGGGTCTTCTAGAGAATTACCAAATAGGTAAAATGATGACACTTATCTGGGAATGGGGCTGTGGGTGATATCCAACCTAATTCTGCTGCCTCTAGTTGTTGCCAGGATGATTTTCACCATAAATGAGGGTTTTCAAGGCTGTTGTGGAAGTCAGGGTAGAATGGGAATAGAGAAAGTTAAAACACCACAAAACTTATTTTTCTCACCAAAATTTCATTGCTTTTCTTGAATAACTGCTCCTGGAAAGCTACAAGCCTTTTGTTAATCTCCAGATTTCTCAAAAGTTGATTCTGGCAATGTTTACCAGAATTCTCATTGCTTTTATGGTGGAGAGAATTTTCAGAGATTCTTATTCTACCACCTTTGCTGATATCTGTAAAGTTACAATTTACATTTATAACAGTTCTTCTGCATTTATTAGCTGAAATTCTTTAAAGAATGTTTCTTTATCAACTCTTTGGTTATCATTAAATATAGTTTGTAAACAAATGACAGACTAAATTCATGATAAGCTGTGAAATTTCTGAATAGTGATTTAGTGCTTTAGTATTAATCAAAAAATCATCAATTAGTCTGTTCTTTTTTTTTTTTTTTAGTGTCACTATTAACTCATGGATTTTAACCTATGTTCAATAACAAGTTCTCTTCATGTCACAATATAGCGAAGTAAGTTCAAAACAATATCATTACTACTAATACACTATTGGTATTCAGTAAGGGCAGAAGAGCAATGCATGAACAAAGTGAGAATTTCAATAAAGAGATAGAAAATATTTAAAAGTCCCAAACATAAATCACAAAACTGAAGAATACATAATTCAACTGAAAATTTCACTAAAGGGATTCAACAGTAGACTACAACACTGAAAAAAAAAGAAAAAGGGGAAGAAAAAAAAAAAAAAACAGGGCAAAGAGCAGCGGAATTCATCCAATCAGAGGGAAAAAAAAGAAAAACAGAATAGGAGTGAAGACAGCTTAAGGATTTATAGACATGAGGACCAGTATATACATCATAGAGAACCTAGAAGAAGAGATAAAATGGCAGAAAGCTCACTTAAGAAATAATAGCTGAAAAATATCTAGAGTCAAACATGCCAGAACTTCTGAGATGCAGCCAAAGCAGTTCTAAGAGAAAGCTTTATAAAAATAAGTACCTACATTTGGGGGGAATACCTCAACCTAACTTTATAACTTAAGGAACATGATAAGGAGAAAAAAACTAAGTCCAAAATTAGCAAAAGAGGAAATAGCAATGATTAGAGTGGAAATAAATGCAATAGGGACCAAAAAGACAATAGAAAAGATACATGCAATAGAGATTTTTAAAATTGAATTTATTGGGGTGACATTGGTTCACAAAACCATACAGCTTTCAAGCGTACAACTCAACACATGTGCACACTGCATCATGCACCCATCACCCAAAGCTTTGTCTTTCCATCCCCATTTATACCCCATTTGCCCACCTCAATAGAAACAAACAGTCAGACCTTTAGCTACACTTACCAAGAAAAAAAGAGGGAGAACTCAAAGATACACAATTATAAATGTAAAAGAAGACTTTACAACTGATACCACATAAATACAAAGGATCATAGAGAATATTATGAACAATTATACACCAACAAATTGGACAACCTAGAAGACATAGATAATTTCCTAGAACCATAAAACTGAGTCATGAAGAAATAGAAAATCTTAACAGAACAATGAATAGTAAATACATTATATCAGTAATCAATATCCCCATATAAAAAGAAACCTGAGAAACCCAGAGAGCATTACGCTAAGTAAAATAAGCCAATCAGAGAAAGACAAGTATGATATGATTTCATTCATATGTGTAATCTAATGAACAAAATGAAGTGACAAATAGAAACAGACTCACAGTTGTCAGAGTGGGGAGGTGTGGGGGGGGAGTTGGGAGGGCTGGGTGAAAAAGGTGAAGGGATTAAGAAAAAAAACAAACCAAAAACGCAGACACAGACAACAATATAATGATTACCAGAGGGAAAGGGGCAGGGTGGGGGGTGGGAGGAGGGAGATGAGGTTATAAGGGGGGATAAATGGTGATGGAAGGAGTCTTGGGGTAGTGATTACCTAATACAATATACAGATGATGTATTATAGAATTGTTCACCTAAAACCTATATAATTTTACTAACCAATGCCACCCCCAATAAATTCAATAAAAAAATAATAATTAAAAAAAAAAAACTCACAAGAAAGAAAAGTTCTGGACCAGATGGCTTTAATGGTGAATTCTACCAAACATTTAAAGTTGAATTAATAGCAATCCTCCTTAAACTCTTCCAAAAAACTTGAAGAGGAGAGATCACTTCCAAATTTATTTTACGAGCCCAGTATTAATCTGGTATCAAAACAATGGACACTATAAAATTAGAAAACTACCAGCCAGTATCCCTGATGAACATAGGTGTAAAAATCCTCAATAAAATATTAGCAAACCAAGTTCTATAGTGCATTCAAAGGATCATACACCATGATCAAGGGGGATATGTTCCAGGGATGTAAGTATGGTTCACCATACCACATCAGTCACTAATCATCAGGAGAATGCCAATCAAAACCACAATGAGATATCATTTCACTCCTGTTAGGATGTGTATTATCTAAAAACTAGGGGCCCGGTGCACGAAATTTGTGCACGGGGGGGGGGGGGTCTCCTCAGCCCAGCCTGCCCCCTCTCACATACTGGGAGCCCTCAGGGGATGTCCTACTGACGGCTTAGGCCCGCTCCTAGGGAGCGGGCCTAAGCTGCAGTCTGGCCTCCCTTTGTGAGAGACAACCGGGTTGATCAGGGAAAGGCACCAGCCCCATCACCCCGCTGCTGCAGCCACTGCCAGTCACCGCAGCCACCAAGGTGTTTTCATCAACACGGACTCCAGTCCCTTCACCAAGAAAAAATGACAACTTTCTTTAGGCATTTTCAAGATGTGTCTCTCATAGAATATGACATTTCTTTCTTTCTTTTTTTTTTATCCTCACCTGAGTATATGTTTCCATTTACTTTTAGAGAATGTGAGAGAGAAAGGGAAAGACAGAGAGAGACATCAAAGTGAGAGGAATACTTAGATTGGTTGCCTCCTGCATGAGCTCTGACCTGGGCCCCAGCCAGGGAGGAGCCTGCAACTTAGGTACATGCCCTTGATCAGAATCTAACCTGGACTCTTCGGTTGGCAAACCTAGGCATTATCCACTGAGCCAAACCGTGTAGGGCAGGTTATGACATTTCTTAGCCCTCCAGCAGCAGACCTTCATTTTTCCCCCCAAGAGTGTGGTGGAAAAGCCCTAGATCACCTTTTTGGATTCTTATACCCAAGTTACTAAGAATATTACCAGTGGCATACAGGGAGGTTAGCCAATGAGCGGTCAGAAAAGGTATTTCCTCTGTAGTTCACACCTATCTCCTGTGATCTCCGGCTCCGCCCCTGGCCAAGGCCTCAAGCCTCTGTTTGAGGCTCAGGTCCTGAGCAGGGACCCCCAGCTGGTTCCGATTGCCCGCAGGGACCCGCAGCTGATGCAATTGCCGGGCTCCACCCACGGCCAAGGCTGCAAGCCTCTGGCTGAGGCTTGGGCCCTGGTCAGGGTCCCCCAGCTGGTTCCAATGGCCCAGCTCCGCCCCCAGCCAATGCCGCAAGCCGCTGGCTGAGGCTCGGGCCCTGGGCAGGGACCCCCAGCTAGCTCCGATCGCCCGCAGGGGACCCCAGCTGGCTCTATCGCCCGGCTCCATCCAAGCCTAAGGCCGCAAGCCTCTGGCCGAGGCTTGGGCTCTGAGCAGGGACCCCCAGCTGGCTCTGATCACCCCGCTCTGCCCCCAGCCAAGGCCTCAAGCCTCTGGCAAAGGCTCGGGCTCTGGGCAGGGACCCCAGGCTGTCTCCGATCACCAGGCTCCAACCCCACCCAAGGCTGCAAGCCTCTGGCTGAGGCTTGGGCCCTGGTCAGGGACCCCCAGCTGGCTCCAATCACCACAGGGGACCCCAGCTGGTTCCAATAGCCCAGCTCCGCCCCAGCCAATGCCGCAAGCCTCTGGCTGAGGCTTGGTCCCTGGGCAGGGACCCCCAGCTGGCTCCGATCCCCTACAGGGGACCCCAGCTGACTCCGATCTTCCCCTCTGGTTTTCAGCTCCAATCGCCCACTTGGCCACTCTCCGAGGCTGCAGCCATCTTGATTGGGTGTATTTGCATATTCTCTTTCTGATTGGTTGGTGGGCGTGGCTGGTGGGCATGGCTTGTGAGTGTAGCAGAGTGATGATTTGCATATTACCGCTTTATTAGATAGGACAAGAGGTAACACATGCTGGGAAGAAAAGGGAACCCTGTATACTATTGTTGTGGGGGGCGGGGGATGTAATCTTAACAGCGACTATGGAAAATAGTATAGATTCCCTAAAAAAATTAAAAATAGAACTACCATATGATCTAGGAATACCACTTCCGGGTATATATCCAAGAAATTATTATCTCAAAAAGGTATCTGCACTCCAGTGTTCATTGCAGCATTATTCACAATAACCAAAGTGTGGGTACAACCTAAGTGTCATCAACAGGTGATGGGTAAAGAAGATGTGGTGTGTGCACACACACACAGGAATACTGTTCACCTTTCATAAAGGAAATCCTGACATTTGTGACAACATGGATTAACCTGGAAGTCGTCCTAAGTGAAATAAGCCAGACAAATAATGCATGCTATCACTGACATGTGGAATCAAAAACAAAGGACAGTCAAACTCATAGAAGCAGAGTAGAAAAGTGGTTGTGAGAGGCTTGAGACCGGGGAAATAGGAAGAGGCTTATAAAAGGAAACAGTATTTCGATTATAAATAAGCCCGGGGGATCTAATGTATAGCATAGTGACTATACTAGATAACACTGTACTATATATTTGAAATTTGCTAAGAAAGTAGAATTTAAATGTTCTTTCCACACCAAAAAATAAAAATAAAGAAAAAAGATAAATGTGTGAGCTGATGGATGTGTGAATTAGCTCAATGGAGGAATCCTTTCGTAGTGTATACATTATGTCAAAGCATCACGCTGTATACTTTACATATCTTACAGTTTTGTCAATTATACCTCAGTAAAGCTGAACAAATACCTACTTAATGTAGTTTTGGCTAGTAGGTTGTTTTATCATGTTTTGTTTTTTGGCTTCTTAACTTTGTCTGTTTATTGCTTTTAGGATATATTGATTGGGCTGTGAAGTCACAATAGTGTATTTTATCCAAGAACTAGAAAGCACTCACATACCCATCAGTAATAGAATGGTTAATTTGTGGCATATGATGAAAAACTAAACTCCATGAATAAATACATGAATAAAGCACAACACGTGCAACAACATGGATGGGTATTATAAACATAATGTTGAACAAAAGTAAGGCATAAACAAGTTTATACTATATAATTCCACTAGAGGCCCAGTGCACAAAATTCGTACATGGGTGGAGGGTCTCTCAGCCCGGCCTGCGCCCACTCACAGTCCGGGACCCCTCGCTCCTTACCACCCGCCTGCTTGCTGCTCCTTAGTGCTGCCGTGGAACCGGGAGAGGCTCCCGCCACCACCGCTGTGCTCGCCAGCCATGAGCTTGGCTTCTGGCTGAGTAGCACTCCCCCTGTGGGAGCACACTGACCATCAGGGGCAGCTCCTGCATTGAGCATCTGCCCCCTGGTGGTCAGTGAGTGTCATAGTGACCGGTCGTTTTGGTCGTTCCGCCATAATGGTTGCTTAGGCTTTTATTATATAGATATGCATATGTATGTATGTATGCATAGATATAGTTTTGCCTAGTTTATACTGTATATACAATATATTTAATATTAGTATTTTAATATAGTATTTTTATATTAATAGGCAAAATTATATACACATATGTATATATACACATATACACTATATACAGTAGGTATATAGTATCCTATATATAGTATAAAAATAGGCAAAACTGTATTTGTAGATATATATATATTATATATATATAATGTATTATATATATATAATTATATATATATAATTGCTAAAAATAGGCAATACTAATCTCTTCTAATAGAAGTTGCTTTTGGGGGACAATGCCTGGAAGGAAGAATTAAAAGGAGATTCTGGGGTGCGAGTATATGTTTTGTTTCTTCATTTGGATGCTACTGTCTTGGGTATTTCATTTGTGAGGATTTGTAAGCTATGAAATTATCTTTACTTTCCTGTGTGTGTATTATTCTACAATAAAAAGTTTTTTAAATTGTGTTTTAAAGTCAATTAAAGTAGTTCTTTTCTGATGTGATTATGTCACAGCTTAATATAGCGTTAGATGAGATGTTGTTAAAAACTAATTTGCATGCAGACAGTCAGTATATGAGATTGGTAGCATAGATAATGCTATCCTTAGTCATGAACGTGATCCTTTGCTTTCTCAGGAGAACCTGTGCCTGTCAGGGGCTGGATCCAGAGACCTGTGGTGCCTCCTTTTCCTTCGGTTGTTCCTGGAGCATGTACTACAATGGATGTAAGTTTGCCAGAAGCAAGATACCAAGAAAATTTAAGCTGCTTGGGGATGACCCAAAAGAGGTTTGTTTACTTCCTGATGTATAATCTCTTTATCTTTCATGCAGAATTGATGAGCACAGAAAAACAATATGGCATACTCCACCTCTAACAGTTTCATCTCAGAGATGAATCAACAAAATTTTTGCTAAGCTGTAATCACATTGTAATAATTTAAGTTAGCATAATAACCATGTTATATCAAAGTAATAGATAAAACAACATAAACTCTTCATACCTATTGCCTTTTATATTTATTTATATTTCATGTTAATTCCAGAGTTTTAAACAGATGTCATTTCAATATTAGAACTAAATGTTAACACTTCAATGTTAAAACTTACATCCATTGCACCTGAATAATAGAAGTCATGTTCATGACTGCCATGTTCAGAAAAGGCCATTTCTAGTCACATTTTTACACCATGAGATTTGGTAATTTAGTTACTGTAATGAATGCATTCAAGTACCTAAAACATACTTAGATTTTAATACAAAAGTATAATTTAAATAAATGAACACTGATTTCTTATTGAAGTCACTGATTTTTGTTTTTCTCAATAATATATATAACTTGTAGGTTTGTATAACTTGTAAAAATATAACTTGTAGGTTTGTATCAAATTTTAAATTTTGGGTAGCATGCATTCTAGAGTATGCTAATTGAGTAATCAGGAAACCTCAGTATATTTAGCATTTAGATACGACCAAGTTTTTAGTTATTCTGTGCACCTTATAATTCCCTTTCAAATTTTAAATGCAATTAAACAATTATACTATGGATATTATAATATTGACTAGTGGCCTGGTGCATGAAATTCATGCACGGGCGGTGTCCCTCAGCCTGGCCTGCGCCCTCTCCAATCTTGGACCCACAGGGATCGGGCCTAAACTGGCAGTCAGACATCCCTCTCATAACCCAGGACCGCTGGCTCCTAACCGCTCACCTGCCTGCCTGCCTGATTGCCCATAACCACTCTGCCTGCTGGCCTGCTTGCCCCCAACTACCCTCCCCACCACCAGTCTTCTTGCCCCCAAGTGCCTCCCCCTTGCTGCCTGCTTACCCGCAACTGCCCCCCCACCAGCCTGATCGCCCCCAACTGCCCCCCTGCCAGCCTGCTCACCCCCAATTGCCCCCCCCCCATGCCGGCCTGATCACCCCCAACTGCCCTGCTCTCCTGGCCTGATCACCCCTAACCACCTCTGCCTCAGTCCCACCACCATGGCTTTGTCTGGAAGGTTTCCTGATCTGATTAGCATATTACCCTTTTATTAGTATAGATATGTCCTTTTAAATGAAAAATTTGTTACTTTATGACTACAACAACAAGTGAAAGTTTAATAAAGTACAAAAACTTTTGAAATTGATATAATTTTTTTCATAGGATCATTTTGTAAAATATTTTTGTTGATTTCAGAGAGGAAGGGAGAGGGAGAGAGAGAGAGAGCAACATCAGTGATGAGAGAGAATCATTGATCAGCTGCCTCCTACACGCCCCCTACTGGGGATTGAGCCCGCAACCCGGGTTTGTGCCCTTGGACGGAATCAAACCTGGGACCCTTCAGTCCAAAGGCCAACACTCTAGCCACTGAGCCAAACCAGCTAGGGCAATAGGATCATATTTTTAATAAACTATATTACCTAAATGTGTTAGATGTCCTGTTTTCATTAGAAAAATTGAATATTAAATAAGCCCAATGAAAATCAGCAATTTTGCATGCTGAGAGCCACTTTAATTTTCCACACTAGAGAACTTTTTCACCGCTAGTTCATAAGTGCTTATCACTCAAATCCAGGGAATGGCTAGTAACATCCTCCCTTGGTTAGGTGGGAGCGCTCAACTCAGAAGCCTCCTTTCCTTCTAAATGCGAATAAGTACATCTCTGCCTGGTGGTTACATCTCCCAGGATTTTTAGAGAAATATCAATATGAAATGAGAACTAAGTATGAATAGAAAAACTTAGTATTCTCACTGACAGTTTTCAAAAGCATATTACTTTAAAAATCTATTATTTGGGTGGGTGGGTGTGGGTAACTGATCATTTCTTCTTTCAAATAAACTTTGCCAAGTTCTTCATATACCTTCTAGTTGTGAAGATTTTATTCATATTTGAAGTATCAAGTAATTATTAGTTACTAGTAGCCCTGCACACGAATCCATGCACAAGTAGCTCGCTGCCACTTGCCTCAGCTGGCCACCCGCCCACCGCCGCTGGTAGCTCTTCGCTGCTTGTAGCTCGCTGCCCCGCCCTCCGGTAGCTCTCCACCACTTGTAGATTGGTCGTGACGTTACGGCGTAATGGATAATTAGCATATTCCTCTCTTATTATATAGGATTATGTGAAGAGATCCTTTCAAATTTCAAAATGCTATTTTAATAGACATTTAAAAGTACAGAGGTTAGAAATAGACAAATTAAAGCAAACAAATCCTTTTAATAGCCATCTTGCTTGGCAGCAGATTGGAGAGGGAGTAGAGAATGTGACCTCTTTAAGACTATATATTTTTCTTTAAATGTGTCTTAGCCAGACCTACTATAAATTACAAAGAGCATCTAAGTTCCCCATGAGCAAAAGAATATTTACATGCGAATCAGATCCTTAAAACCTCAGTGCTGGGCATCATAGGAGGCACTAGACCAACTGCCCCAAATTAGGTTCTTCTGTGTTAATTGCGGAAGGCCTACTACAAGAAGTCTATGTGAACTGGCAGATTTTATCAATGAGCAAACACAGAGGAAGCAGGTGGCTGGTATGAGAGGGGTGGAGTGGTTTATCCCAGAGGAAATAAAGTCACCTTCTTAGAATGAAAATCAGAAAAAAAGTCCATGCAATTTATTTTAAATCCAGTCTTAGAAGGAAATTAACAGGACTTTAGTCGGAGCATGCTATCTCTACAAATTAAGTTTCCTCAGTGACTCAAGGGAGAACAGACCAGTTTAAGAAACACATTTTAGTCTTTCAGTCAGAACTCTCACTGTGGAGAAGGAAAAGGAAAACAAAAAAATAAAAATAAATAAAAAGATCATAAATAGTAGTTTCATTCTCCTAACCCTTCTAACAGCACAGTCTTATATTTATAAAATGCCAAATATCTGCATGCAAAGTAGAAAGTTGACTAATCTTATCAGAAGTTAGATATTAATAGCACATACGATATAAGGCCTATACTTTCACTTAGAAATAGTCATATTAAGATGCTTTATTTAGTAAGATGAATAGTATATAATGATTTGTATCTAAGATATGGGGGAGGAATCTAACTGATAGTCTCATATACAGAGAGAATGGATTTAGAATTTAATATGTAAAATTATTCATTTTATACAGGAAGAAAAACTGGAGTCTCATTTACAAAACCTGTCTACTCTTATGGCACCAACATACAAGAAACTTGCACCTGATGCATATAATAATCAGGTAAGTTTAAATAATTGACAACAATTGGGACCACTTACTTATTATTGATGACCTATCTACCTACTTCCAAAAATATTTTTGAAGCAATTATTTTTTAAAAATTTTTCTAACTTCTAATTGTTGAAGTCACTGCTGTGTTCTGTTTCTGGTAAACGTAAAATATACCATTTTGCTCTTTTAACCTGTAAATATGAGCTTTTGAGGCTCACAATATCTACTAATTGTGTTCTCATCTGAATAATTTTGTCCCTATAAGCAGACTTTGGTGATTAATTAAAATGATATGGCCCAAACTATAGGTTCAACCACTTAACTGCTTTCTCAGAATATCTACAGCTATAAAGCTACGAGAGGCCCGATGCACGAAATTCGTGCAGGGGCTTGGCCCTCGCAGCGGCGGGTGGCTTGCCTCGGCCCTCGCAGCCGCAGCTTTGTCCAGAAGGTCGTCCGGAAGGTCATTCGGCTGTCTAGTCTAATTGGCATATTACTCTCTTATTATTATAGACTAGAGGCCCGGTGCACGAAATTCATGCACGGGGGGCGGGGGGGAGTGGTGTCCCTCAGCCCATCCTGCATTCTCTCTAATCTGGGACCCCTCGAGGGATGTCCGATTGCCCATTTAGGCCCGATTCTAGATCGGGCCTAAACGGGCAATCGGACATCCCTCTCACAATCCAGGACTGCTAGCTCCCAACTGCTCGCCTGCCTGCCTTCCTGATTGTCCTTAACCGCTTCTGCCTGCCAGCCTGATCACCCCCTAACCACTCCCCTGCCAGCCTGATTGATGCCTAACTGCTCCCCTGCCAGCCTGTTTGCCCCTAACTGCCCTTCCCTGCAGGCCCGGTCACCCCTAACTGCCCTCCCCTGCAGGCCTGGTCATCCCTAACTGGCCTTCCCCTGCAGGCCTGGTCCCCCCCAACTGCTCTCCCCTGCAGGCCTGGGTCCCACCCAACTTCCCTTCCCTGCAGGCCTGGTCACCCCCAACTTCCCTCCTCTGCTGGCCTGGTTACCCCTAACTGCCCTCCCCTGTAGGGTTGATCGCCCCCAACTGCCCTCCCTTGCAGGCCTGGTCCCTACCAACTGCCCTCCCCTGCTGGCCATCTTGTGCCAGCCATCTTGTGCCCACATGGGGGCAGGATCTTTGACCACATGAGGGCAGCCATCTTGTGTGTTGGAGTGATGGTCAATCTGCATATTACTCTTTATTATATAGGATAGAGGCCTGGTGCATGGGTGGGGGTTAGCTGGTTTGCCCTGAAGGGTATCCCGGATCAGGGTGGGGTGTGGGGCGGCCTGGGTGAAGGGCCTGTGGTGGTTTGCAGGCCGGCCACGCCCTCTGGCAACCCAAGCAGAGGCCCTGGTATCTGGGATTTATTTATCTTCTACAATTGAAACTTTGTAGCCTGAAGCGGAGCCAAGCCTCCTGCTTGCTCCGTGGCAGCAGCCATTTCTCTTGGGACTTATGTATCTTCTATAATTGAAACTTTGTAGCCCGGAGCGGAGGCCTAGGCCAGCCAGGGCTGCAGAAGCTTTGCTTCCTCCATTGCCCGGGGAAACCCTTGCCTCCTGCTCTTTCCAGCTCAGTGGCTGCCGCCATTTCTGTTTGGATTTGTTTACCTTCTATAATTAAAACTTTGTAGCCTTGAGTGGAGGCTTAGGCCTTCAACAGCAGGCGGAAAGCTTGGCTTCCTTTGTTACGGGGAAACCCAAGCCTCCCTCCTGCTCTCTGTGGCTGTAGCCATCTTGGTTGGGTTTATTTGCATATTTGCTCCTGATTGGCTGGTGGGTGTGGCTGGTGGGCGTGGCTTGTTGGTGTAGTAGAGTTAGGGTCAATTTGCATATTACTCTTTTATTAGGTAGGATGGGTGCACTACTTTGCAGGTGTCCAGTTATGCCAGATTTTTCCAGGTCCTTTTTATTTTGGTCTTGGCTCTTTGAACCAAGCAAAAACATTTTTTTCCTATTGTGTAAGTATGTTCTACACTGTACATATTTAGAAGGCTAGATTTTTCTCTTTTTTTATTAAATTTATTTGGGTTACATTGGTTAATAAAATTATATGTTTCAGGTATATAATTCTATAATATATCATCTGTATATTGTATTTTGTTTACTACCCCAGGTCACGTCTCCTCCCATCATCATTTATTCCCCCTTTACCCTCTTCTACTTCTTCCCACCCCCACCCCCTTCCCTCCGGCAATCACCATACTGTTGTCTGTGTCCATGAGTCTTTCTTTCTTTGCTTAATACTATCACCCTTCTCACCCAGGCCCAACACCCTCTCCTTTGATAGCTGTCAGTCTGTTTTCTGTATCTATGAGTCTGTCTCCACTTTGTTAGTTTATTTTGTTCATTAGATTCCATATATAAGTGAAATCATATGATAACTTGTCTTTCTCTGACTGGCTTATTTCACTAGCATAATACTCTCCTGGGCTACGTTTTCTAAAATATTTGTTCAGAAATACTCATGAAGGAAGCAAAAGACTATCCTGTTTCAATAATATCAACAACAAAATGTATTAAATAAAAACCTGATACAAACCATACACTGTGTTTAGTCACCGTGGACCTAAATATGAGCAGTGTAGGTTTTCTGTCTTTAAGGAATTTCTTCTCTCAATGAGATATATATACATACTAGTAGCCCATTTGCAGGAAGAATCCTGCAAGCGGCCGCTGCGGCCGCATGCGCTGCCGCTGCTGCCGCCGCCGTTGCAGCACCACGCCTGCACCCGCGCACCGCTGCCGCCCATCCCGCTCCGCCCCGCCCCGCTGCGCTCCACCCTGCCCGGGCTTTCCCTCTGGCAGCCACCTTGCTTTCCGCTTTTCCTCCCTCTTACTTCTAAGTTGTCTTCAGTCTTCACTCCTCCCTCCCTCAGTGTGTGCAAATTAACCACCATCTTTGTTGGGTAATTTGCATACTCACCCTAATTGGCTGGTGGGCGTGGCTTTGGCTGGTGGGCGTGGCTTGGGCATAGCAAAGGTGCGGTCAATTTGCGTATTACTATTTTATTAGGTAGGATATGTACAATAGCAATTACAGAATAATACAGTAACAGTTGGGCTAGAAGATGCACATATTTCTGAAGAAACAAAAAGGTTCTCCCTGAGAGTAGGGTAGAGATGTAAGGTCACAAAATCCTTGGAGGTCACATAAAGATTGTTGAACTTCATCATGTAGGTAAGAAAGCAACCATTTGGGTATGCTAAGT